>NC_141473.1:2577500-3858750 GCF_009769465.1 Tauraco erythrolophus
CATGCGGGGACTGAGCTGTGCTTGCCCCCAGCGAGGGGCTGCCCTGTTTCTCCTCTGCACCTTTCTCAGGGCTGTCAGGGCACAGCGTCTGCAGCTCTCTTCCACGTAGCTCTCATGACACGTGAAACACGTCGGAGGTCATCGTGCGTGACACGGGACACAGCCGAGCTGCTGACACGGCACCGTGACAAGCGGCCACGCTCGGGAGCCCGGGATGCAAATGAAGAAGACGCCGTACCTGCGGCAGCGTCGCGGAGCTGCCCGGCTGCGCGCGATGGCAGGTAGCGGTACCCGCCGGCGCTGCGGCGGAGAGTGCCAGGACTAATGACAGGCTGTTGTAGAGCTGCTCCTGCAGCAGCGGGCAAAGATTAGGAGCCTGTCAGAAGGCATCACTGGTGGTTTGGGGAGCGCTTTCTGAAGTCAGTCTGAGTTAATAAATAAAGACAAGCTTCCTCTTACAGCTCTTTTATGACGGGGATGGGTCTGCATGAAAATCAGCCAAAAAAGGAACAAGTTTGGATTATTAATGGTCACTTTTGTTTAACAAATGTTTTTTGTATAACCACCTCGTGCATGCTGGAGGGGGAGGGTGTTCAATTATTAAACTGAGCATTAAATTATTTCTTTCTTTCATTTGTTTTCCCAAACTAAACAGATTGTAAGCAGAAACTCACCGTTCCTAGGGTTTTTATTTTGATTTTGTACTAACAGATAGCATGCCCATGCTGATTAAAATACTGTAACTGTCTGAGCTCTGCCACAGTGGATTGCCCTTTTTCCTCCCCAAAAAGTTACTTTTTTCAACTAATCATATAGAATTTACACATACTTTTGGACAATCCCAGATTAATTAATATAAAATTATATTCTTGAGGGAAAAGAAAAAAAAAAACACAAAACCCACACCGAAGTTTGGCTTAAACCAACAGAGGACTAGCAATCTCTGCAAATTATCTGGATAAATTAGATAGCATTCCATTATGCTTCCACATTTCCCCATTGGTGTGGTTCCTGTTGGATTATATAGGGCTGAAAACAAAATATCTATTTTGTCACCTTCACGAAGAGTACACTACTGAAACCATTAAGTGTCAAACTGAAAGAAAAAGATAAGAGGTTCTTCAAGAGATTCGCTCAAGAGTTCAAAAGGGCTTAAGTCCTCCAAGGCAGAAGCTAGTTGTGTTAGAAGATCACCCAAGTCAAGAAATAAATAGAGAACAAGAGCAAGAAAACTGGCCATGTACCATGAGAGAGGGAGACTGGGCAGAGCCAGAGGTGCCTTCAAGAGAGGGACCTCCAGCCACTCACAAGTAATAAAACAATTGCCACTCTCTAGGTGTCGTAATGGTGAAGAAAACCTCGAAAACATGACCCAAATGTAACCAATGTGGTGATGTCTGCTTGTGTTTGCCAACAGCCCAAAAAGATGCACGATGACAGCCTGGGTGCTAACTCAGGAATCGTACTTTAAGTGTTGGAGCTGCTACCTACTTCTCTGTTCATCAAAGCACATAGGAAAGGGAAGGAAGCCCATATCGTGGAAAGCTAAAGCCAAATTTCCCACAGTTTATTTACAGGGCAAACTACCCAGCAAAGGGACGGAAGACGCAACCTTGGGATGTCATGATTTCACAGGATGCTCTTACAGTCACATAGGCTCATGGTGGAGATGAAATATCAGAAAATACTTCCCAACTTTATGAATAGATGAACGTCAGGCATCCATCTCCTCCACACAGGAGGGTGACTGTGCCCAAAACTTCTGTTGTATACTTTTTTTGCCATCATTCCCTTGAAGCATGGGCCAGCTGCACGCATCAGGTTTACCTGCCGCAGAAGTGTCTTTCCTCTGGCTGGTGCACAGCACTTGCTGTTTTGTGAGTCTCTTCAGCACAGCCGAGTACTCTTTCACTTAGATAATTAATTTGAAATTAAATATTAAATATTAATAAATATAGCTCAGGTAATAAATTGCATATACTAATTTAATTAAAAATAGATCGTAACATATTTTACAAATGGGACATTTTTGTAAGGAAATATAATGGACTTGTTATGTTTCTGCTTTATCCTAGGAATGAGCAAGCTTCTTGTGCATTTAGTCCTTATTGTGTCTCATTAAATTTTTAAAAACAGCTATTTTAATTGTCAAGTATTTGATAGACTGCTAGAAAAACCTGACACTTAAGTTTCAATTTTACAAAATGCATTTTTAATGAAGACTTTTGCATCCTACTTTATTATCTATAATCGTCTTGAAAAAAATAAAGAAAAAAAAAAAAGAAAAAATAAACACACCAAAATTTCCACACCTGTGTGAAGAATCTAGCTAAATTAAGCGGTTTGTTTGAGCTATCCCACACAGCATCTGGGCTTTCTTGTGCCAAGAATACACCTGGGCTGTCTGTCCAGCAAAAACCACAACTAGTGCCCAAATTTGTAAGAATTCAGTGGAGACCTTCCTGGGATGGGGTTAGCGGGCACCAGTCCCAAAAAAACTCTAGTCAGGGAATAGCTTTAAATGAAAGAAGAGACTGAGTGATGGAGCTTTCGTAGCAAGACTGAGAGTCAAGCTGAACATCAGCTGAAACATCCTGTCCTTTCCAAAACGGGTGCGAGAAGGATGCTGTACCCATCACAAACAGCCCTGTGGCAGAGCGATGCTGCCAGCTCCTCTGCCTGCCATGGGGAGAGAGTTTTCTCCTCCCTGGAAGGATACCAGTGTGGAAAAAAGCACAAGAACATGGAATATGCTTCAGACACTGGTTTAGTTCAGGAAGGCAATTTTCCACAGAGGAAAAGTGGACTTTCCCCCTTGCAGCACCTACTCCCTGGCACGTGGGAGCAGCACAAACCGCACCGAAGAGGAGAGAGGGCGGCCAAGGGAGCATCAAAGAGTCAGAAAGAGCTGGAAGTGGACAAAAGTGGTAAAGCAAAGCAGCACAATGATCTGACACCTGCAGCTGCACAAAACAAGAGTAATTTATACACTGAGGGGTGGAACTGGCCTTGTAACGGGAAAAGCAATTAGCAGAAGTATGCAGAGGGAGGTGGAGGCCCTCTTTATATTACAGCCCTACTGTCACTCGCCTTCCTTGCTTATATACTGCTTCTGGCAAGGCTAACCTGATGAAAAAGGGATGTGCTGACAGTGGCTTGTGAGCTGGGGTGCTTAAAGTTGAGGCATTGAGTTTTGCTTCATTCGTTTCCTTCCGCGTGGCTTGCTTCGCTGTTAACTGTTTCAGGTTAGTGCATCTATGGTCAGATGCTTCTGAATTGTTAAAAATAACCACAGACTGGTTAGTGGGTTTTTTTCCTTCCCAATACATCTACCAAATGAGTTTTCTCTGGGAAACCTAGCTCTACTCGCTTTCTTCAGAAGCACAAAAACTACGTGCCTTTTATTCTTATTTTTCATATTGCTCCACATGAGCAAGTTTCTATTTTTTTTTCTTCCCAGTTTATAAAACTGAATGGAGTTTAACCAGGCTAGGAAGCAGCAGAAGGAAAATGCACATAGCTGTAGAGACAAATCACTTTTGGAGGGAAAGGGTTTGCACATCACACCACTGCCAAGGGAAATGCAATTGATTCACTAACAAGTTAAATGGATTTTATGTACTTATTCCACGTGTTAAATACCTGGTAACCCAGGAAAACATTTCTCCTCCTTGAGGAGGGAGAGTCACACCCTAAAGAAAGGCACAAACACACCTACAAATATTTTATAGCGTTTTGATGTGAAATACACGTTGTTGCAAGTTAACCACAGGCCACTAATACCGACAGAGAACCTGTTGCCCTTCTTGGCGGTCTCTCTGATGACATGGCCCCAACCCCTCGTTCTTTCTTTCCCTCCCTTCATCTCTCCTTTTCTCCATTTCCTGTGTCCTGCAGCACTGAGGTCCATGCCTCTGACGTGGTACTGGTGTTTGAACTTCATAAAGCAAAAACAGGTCAAAGATTTCTAATTGCATTAAAAGCTCAGTAGAGAAGATGTCATCGCATACCACTGATGTCATGACAAAAACCTTGCCTTGCTATGCGGTATCAAGATGAATGCCAAGCTTTATACGCTCTTTGTAACAGAAACTCCTCTGCAGTTTGTTGCCTGGTGAGTTTTCCCACCATCTGTGTTTGCTCCAGGTTCAGGGTGGCAGGGCTAGAGGACTGCCTCTCTGTAAACTTCTCAGCAGGAACCAAGTCAGCATGTTACTGAGATGTTTTATTGTCCTTCTGCATGTAGAGATGGTTGCGTCCAAAAGGCAAATCCCAGAAACCACCAGCAATGGAGGGAGGGATTTGAGAGCATCATATGGTCACTGGCAAGGCTAAGGATTTCATCTCTTATCTCCAGGTTTCCAGTCTGAAGGGTTTCTAAGGCAAGCAGTTATGCTCAGAATACACCTACTCTCCTTTCTAATGTACAACAGGAATTAAGTTTACTGATAAATTGCCACTGACTTATTTATACTGTAATCCATGTTATTGTGGAAATGATTCATTCCAATGCACAATCCACAGCAGCATGAGAAAACAGGGAACGAGAAAGGAAAGGTCCTCTGTCCTGATGTTTCTGTCTCTTCCTCATCATAAGACATCTTTTCTCCCACGTCCTAGGCACTACGTTTACACTCTAACATTTAACTTCCACTACACTATTAAAAGACTTTTTTCCATCTTATCATCAGACTTTTCTGGCTACACTTGCATCATGTTTGTCCTTTTTCCTGGTTTCCAAATAAAACAAGAGGTAGCCCTGAAGGATCTTCTGAAAGCCAGTATACAGACACCCCAGGAAATCAGGGAAGCTGTTTGCAATACCTTCCTTTTCCTAAGAATCACCATTTCCAAGAGAGCCCTTTGTACTTATAAGCATCTGTAAACATCTGCACCCTGTAACCAAACCCTTCAAAAACGGATTCACCCCTCTCTGTATTTGATTTCTACCTCTAACCACGCGTTTTGCTTAAGCCTTGGTCACATGCCAGCACCCATCTGTGTAAATATGCAATTTTTCTAGCTGAATTGCACATCCACAGCCACGACTCAACCATAGAAAGATCATGTAAATAATGGAAGCTGACAGCATAAGTAATTTTTTTCATGTATCAGACGCCATGGTTGACTGCTGAACTGTGAGATCTGCTGTTTTTAGACTGTGCTAAGTTCTCCCCTTTCACCCCTGAAGATTCGAGACTAAAGGATGAATCTTGAATCACATGGTTCAAATGTTTTTCTTATCACACAGCTCAGTCAACACTTGTTCACATCCTACGACCTTTTCCTATACAGTGAGTTGCATCTTTCTTTTACCTTTCAAGGCCACTTATTAAAGCAGTAGCTGGTGTAGATAGAAACACATGAAGTGACCATCACAAACCATGTGCCTCCCTGATGTGTTAATGGTGGAACAGCTCGGAAGTCACTAAGCCCTAAAAGAACGAGGTTGGGAAAGCTGTGTAATGAGGAGCTTTTAGTAGTTCTGCTTTCTGATGTTCTCATTAAGTCAAGAAACCCGTCCTGCAAACACGAGAAATTAAAAATGGAGAGTCCAAGTGCAGGGAGGAGCACGAGGCTTAAAAGAAAGCACCAGGTTTATAACACAATGGCCTGTGTAATTGGTTCTTTTGAAGTTTCTAATCACTTTTTGTAAGATCAAGTGGAAGTGACAAGTGAGGCTATCGGAACAGTGACTCCGTACAATGGTGGCACATGGGACTCGAACCGGTTTGTGCAGCGATCGTTAATTGTTTGGGGGCTTCCTTTAAGCACAAAACATATCTGAAGAGTCACTATTAAAAAAAAAAAAAAAAAAAAAAATCCTCCCGGCATAAATTATGTGGTCAGTATTTCAGATCTCCTACAAATCATTTGCCTGTGAAAATGTTATCAAAATATGAGCTATCCCTTTCAAATATATTTTAAACAATGTTAATGTATTTTCACATGTCATCAGTTGACAGCTCCACCATCGTCGCTCGTCAGCCACCAGGGAAATTTACATGCATTTGAATTCACCCTGCCAAGCACAGGCAGCCCAGACTGACAGCCCATTTAACTAGGTGATAAGTTAATCTGTACAACATTTGATAGATTTCTGTCTTTTACCTAAGCCATAGTTTGTGAAAATGATTCAGCGACAGGATTTGCAAACCGGTCGTGTCTCTGTGTTCGGTCTCAGTGGGAGGTGTTATATTTCTTCACGTATAATGCTGATCTCCACCCAAGCTGGCCACATCAAGCTAAACTAAGTACCATCCCAAAATCACCAGGATTCACAGCTTCCAGTCTTTTCCTTCCACAAATGCAACTTTTCAGCTAAAGCTCAGGTTAATGACAGAATCAGAGATGATTCTACCAGGATGGCCAATGATCTCAATCCACCACCCCTTCATACCTGCCCTGTCACAAGAGCTGCCCTGGTTTCTGGAGGCCTCATGCAGCATGGCATGTGTATGGAAGCCCAGGCTAGGTTGACCCTGATGGATAGCTCAACACAACACGACACGGTCAATGCATATTGCAATGTTTAATATTTAAGCAGAAGATAACATCTGCCAAAAGTCACCCACAGGCCCCCAAATATGCACATCCTACTGATGTTCCCTGTAATATAAGTTGTCATTAAGCAACTAGACATCACTAGCTTTGAAACACATCCCTTGCATTGCCAGAATTTTGCATTAAAAGATCCCCTACCTCCAACAACAATTCATGTTTCCTTGCAGTAGCTGGGATTACTGCAAGACCTGTGATATTCTATTCATTTGCAAGACCACCCAAACAGGGGTCTCAGGGCTTCTGATGGGGGTTGTATATTTAACTGCAACAAAACGCAGAGGGCATTTTGATGTTTGGAAATGCCCAGAAGGAGATTTCTATTTAGAGAATCTATTCTACATTACCAAAGCCAGAAGACTCAGTAGTCAGCAAGCCATTACTTATTTATTCAAAACATCTTTCATTTCCTGAGACGCAGTATGTTATTTACAGGGCACATACTGTCGTTACATCAAGTAAATATCAACAGATTAAAATCAGAATACTTCACCCATAATGATATATTCTGATGATGACTATTTTCAAAGAGTTAGTAAAATGTAAGTAAATATCTCACTGGTTTCAGTAGCAAATGCACTGAAAAGGTAGTCAGAGCAAGGGAGGTGCTACCACATGCAGATGAGTTTGGTGGATTAAATTTCGTGCATACAGCCTCTACGCCAGAGTTGCTGAAGATGGAGAGCTACAAAAAGCTTCAGAAACAGAAGAGATTCATGTGCGCTGAGCCATTCGTTCAAACGCAATTTCGAGTAAAAGCAACACATTTGCGGCGTTTGGAAAGGATTGTTTTCTCATCAAGTCAAAGGCGCAGGCTTAAAATATTAATTAAATAGAACTCAAGCCTATGTAAACCTTGGAAGAAGATGCCAAGAAACTAAATCTATTGAACCTAAAGGTAGGCTAAAGTGGAAATACCCATGGGCAAGTTCCAGTGCAGAAATGTAGGTCAGGAGCCTACGTCTCAAAATGCATCACCCGTAAAACTCCCTATTTAATGTATGAAGTAATAGTTTAAGAGATGATGGGATTTTATGCATCTTTTCAGTATATGAAACCTTGATGTGAGCAGCCAAACTTTATCCCTTCCTCAGTATTGTCACGAGTCCTTCCTGATCTTCGCAGACGATATAAAGGCTGATCTGATAAAATACCTCTAGAAACTCTAATAATTGCCTGAAGAATTAGCAGATTGACCAGTTTATCTGAAGGCAAATGCATTACGGACATTGAACTGTCATCACACTCCTCAAAACCCACATTTCCTTCTGTTCTTGTGGTGCACACCCATAGCTTGCTCACTAGGCACAAAGTAGACATTGGAAGAGCACAGGAACAACCTGCAAATTTGTGTAGTACAACAGACAAAGAGGTATTTAGCACAAGTGTGGCTGTAATTGTGATAAATTTAGAAAATTCTCCATGTTCAGAGGCCCCTCAAAAATCACGCCTCTGTGAGCACCACGAGCAACGCTGGGCAGACACAGGTCTGGAGTTGTGGGAACATCTTAACAGTACACCAGGAGAGACAAACGACTTAAAGAAAATCAATATCTCTTTTCTGGATCTTTAGAAGCAGATAGCAGGAAGAGGAAATCTATATCATCGTTATTATTGTTATTATTATTATTATTACTACTACTCTTCCTCCTCTAGGAGCAATAAGCAGGTCCTGGGTTATGTCCTAGGAGCAGCATGTGGGTCCACCAGGGAGTCACTGGTGCCCCTGTCCTGAAACACTGTAAATCCAAGTCCACCTTGACCGCAAGAGTGATGCTGGGCAATCAAATTCATGTACCTAAGCCTTAGTTTCTTCTCCTCAAAACAGAGATAAGAATCCTTCCTTTCTCCTACTTCTGCATCTTTTAGCTCTGAAGGGTCATATGGATGCACAAGACCTAGTACAAGGGGACCCAGATGCTGCTTTAATAAAAATAATTTAACATGGAATAAATAGCCATGACATTAGGCATATGAAAAGCCAAGAGGAGAGTTAATAAGAAGATAGGAGGTGGTGTGATGGGTAATGAGGTGCCTACAGGGGAAGGAACAGGAGCAGGGGCTGAGGACAAAGGGTTTCTGCCCGGAGCAGGACTCGGTGCCTGGGAGGGAGGCAGAGGGTGCAGCACGGCTACGGCTGAGGGCTGGGGGCAACGAGGAGGTGCTGCCTTCATACTGAGCTGCTTTTCAGGGGTTAGGATTCACTGGGATGTTTCATTAACATTTCTTTGTCCTGGGAAAACTCTTGGCACTGGATGCACATACCATTAACGGCACAAATAGCAGCAGGACCAGCGGCGTTGAGCTGCTCCCCCGCTCACTCCCACGTACACTTCAGACAATAGAGTCAGCTGAGGACAAAGCAGAGAGCCCTCGGACCACGTTGGCAGTTCAGACTGCCATTTGCCTTTTTTACATCACTTCGTATGACACAGAGTGAGAAATTGAAATTGCAACTCCCCCAAAAAACCCATGGAATGTTTTATTCCGCTTGAGGTTTAATTACTGCCAACTGCCTATGAAAAATTAGGATTTTTACTAGTGTTCTTACTTAACAAATTTATTCTTTAAGATAATGATCAATTTATCAGCTCCTTGGTCCACTGTATGTAGGGATAATCCATGTTCTCTACACTCAGTACACCATCTTGAGGCACATATTTGTCCATTCTGCAGTAAACCTTGCAACATTAAACACCATTAATTGCAAACTCCTGGCCACAAGACCAGACTTTCCCCTTCTGTGTTGACCAGGGGTCAACGTTGACGTGCAACACTTCATCCAAAGTGTTTGGCAGGAACTTCTGCTTGAAAAAAAAAAAAATAAAAGCACTTTGCAGGATTTTCAGTCAGGACAGGAGAAAAAAGAAAAAAAAGCTACTGTGTTGTGAAAAATATGAAGGCCATTTTTAGAGAACTAAACATTTGCTCCTCTCAATTCTTTGAAAGAAAGCAAAATAGTTTCCAAATCCTTTCTTGTTCTACTAACCTTATTCAAAGCAACCACGATGTACATCTAACGTGTATATGCACACACAATGCCATTTAGAATATTTCCCAAATTAATATCCATCCCGAAATCCAGAGGAAAGGAGACAGACAATCACGAAGCCTCCTCTTTCTCACCAAACAAAACTCTGTAAACCAAGCAGCTTTCTTCTGAAAGCCAGAGAATACGTGCAACGTGCTCACGCATGGATACCACGAGCTGGCTCCCCCCTGAATGGTAACTACGTGCAAGCACTCCGGGTCCCTCTCCCATATGGCACGGCAGCCCCCAGCCAGCGCAGGTAGCAGAAGGGGACACGAAGAATGTAGCCTGACTTTAAAGCACATGAAGCATGGAAGGGTTGAACCGTGCCTCATCTGCTCCTGTAGCAAACCGTACAAAACCAGAAGCCCTGGCATCTGCAATCCAGAACATCATTTGGCACAGTTGAAAATTTTAAAGTAATTTTCAATTTTTTTTTTTTTTTTTTCCTCCCCCCTCTCCAGCGCCACATGGTGATTTTTGTCCTTCGGAGAGTCAAAGGCAAACACAGGCATGCTCAACATACATTGTCAAAGGGAGAGGTTTCCTAGCAACAACACCGATATGAATGGAGCCGAAGTTTCCTTTCCAATCCCTTATGTGACATTAGAGCAATTTGTAACATACAAGGAATGGCAAAAGAAGTATCGAAGAAATCTGGCTATGCGTCGTTACCCAAACAGATAAGCAAATCAGTCTGCCAAGTTTTGCTAACACCACAATTATCAAGTGTTTCTAAGTGTGAGATGCAGCCAGAAAGGAAAGAAATGCTGGAGTTGATTCCCCATCCTCTCCCAGCACCATGTGTCCATGTGCCCTGGCCCAAACCCACGGCGCAGGGGTGAGGATGTCGTCCCCAGCGAGGAGAGCAGCCATCGCCTCTGCTGCCGTGCTTCACTTCTTCTCAACTTTTCATAAAATCCCCTCTATTTAACCAAATGAAGGTTCAGGCAATAACTGCCTTTCATCCAAGCCCCAAGCCCCAATCCCAGCGAGATATTTGGGGTGTCTTAGCAACACGGCAGTGAAACAGGCAGCTCAGCATCACCCAGCAGCAAACCATGCACCATGCTGCTCCCTACACAGCAACACACGTCGCTGTTTCCAACACCAACAAGAAGGTGCTGGAAACCAGAAAAAAAACATCAGAGCAGGAGAGCAGCTCCATTGGGGTCTGCGTCTGTGGTCCCATCGCTAATGTCCTGTGACCGAGGCCGGCAGAGGAAAATCAGCACCAGCTCCTGGGTGCTTCCCACCACCACCTGCTCCATCAGGGTGATTCCACCTTACTCTCTTCCTGCACAAACTCATCCACACTGCAAGGCCATGTGGCAAGCCACTGGTTTCCATCTTTGATGTCACGAAGCATGAAACACTGCTTCTCTTTTTCTTTCCTTTTCTTTTTTTTTTTTTTCTACCTAATCAGCCTCCCAAGAAATACAAAGTTGGTCCTCTCCAGTAAGGGGGCTAAAATGGAAACATCCACAGGTGGCCCAGCTAGACTTCCAGCCTCTGTTTTAAATCAGTGGTGCACGCTGGGTTCCTAAATTAATCCTCTCCTCTGACAAACCAGGAGCCAAAGTGCTTAACTAGGAGAAATGCCTAAAGTTATAGGGTTTGGACACTTCATATGATGCTTAACAAGGGAACAATGACCCCTCTTCTCTACAGTAGGCCCAAGCTTCCCATATCCCAAATCTAATTGCGTGATTCCGGCTGTAACTCAGGGCGGGAACACCCTGCATTTGTCATACCTGGAAACAGCTTTTGGAGTTTGCAGATTATTGTGAGCTACCAGAGCTGCAGGATGTTTATTTACAGGGCACCGTGCGAGACATCTGCTCGGTCTGGCTTTTCAGCTAAAAGGGGATTTATCTTTGGCAAATGGGTTTTGTGGGTCAGGAACTGGTTTCATTACAGTCCAAGTGTTTGGCCAACACTATCATTTGGTTTGATTTTTGTACCTTCTCCCAAGCTCTCTGCGACGAAGAGGTCACCATCAATCATCCAAGGAGATGCACTGCTAGAAGCGATTAAATGAAATTAAAACAGTTACCCGAGCAGCGTTGATGCTTTTGACAGATGAATTTTGAAATACTTACTACGAATGTAGCAGAGAGTAAGAAATTATGGGAAATATTGCAGGGCTGAGACCTGGCCAAACGCATCCCATGCTTGGCAGGGTGGGTTACTGCTGAGAACACCACCCTGCGCTGTATATCACCAGGACACAGCGGGGCAGGCCAGCTGGGCCCAGCACAAGAGGAGACCACAATAAAAATGCTGCTAAACCAGATGGAAATCTTGAAAAAGAGTCAGAAATACGTCTGGAGGATTTGCATTTTATCTTTTCCATGCAAGATATGGCCACGCTCCTTTCTGTGCCTATTTTCTGCACACATCTGTGAAGAAAGGGGCACCAGCCCCGCTCACTGGCACACCACTGGGGGCACTGAGTCTTCCTCACCATGTCACATTCCAAACCCAGGCATAAGTGAGCCCATATCACATGGTAGAGAATGGCACGAGAATCCCAATAAAGGTAATTATGCACCAAGGCATCTTTTTTTTTTTTTCTTTTAAGTGGAAAAAAATAATATCTAAATGCATTCAGGAAATCTAAACATTTACTTTAATAAAACATTTACAGTCATTATCAGGCAAGATATTGCAAACAACTGTAAGTGGATTTAACTGAACTTCTGAGCTGTGCAGGCTAATGACTATGCTGACCAGCTTCAAAACCGTATTAAGACTACTGATTATTTATTATAAAATGCCTGCACAGAGGGAGAGACCTAATTGTCTGATGAAGATCCCAACCCCTGTGGGTGTCTCAGCATACTATACCTGTAAGAGTCAGGGCTCATTAGCCTAATCACAAAGAATAATACTGGCAGCAGAGCTCTGCAAAGCTACTGATTTTTTACTTCCTATGAGTTTCACAGAAACACCCTTTTTTTTTTTCTTTTTCCACTTTGGTGGGGTTCTTTTTCTTGCTGTTTCTAGCTGGCAACGGATAGCCTTCTCCCCCCAGCCCTCACCACAGACACCAGCAACCCCAGGCTCCACGGATGCTCGGCATCTCCCGCGGTACCCGATTGATGGCAGCCGTCCTCCCGCCCCACGCGTGGAGCCACGCAGCCTGCTGAAGCCAGAGCAGATGAGGGTGGTCAGCAGATGTGTGGGTGGTGGGGCTGGACAGCGATGTTGGACTTTGCATTAATCTTGTGCACATAGACACTGGTGCAGCAGGGATTTTTCAGTCCCAGTAACATGTATCACTGATGAGAAGCTTCCCTGTCATGCTGCTTTGGAATACAGATACAAATCCATTCATTCTGAATCCCCACGTCTTGCTGTTACATTATGAGTTTCAAGCGCAGATGCATCCAGGATAGGATTCGTACCTGCATGTCTAATTTTCCTGCCACCCTTCCATGCTATCCCCTTTCCCCTTCTTCTCAGCCCTGTTCCCTCTACTCCATGAGGCAGTACTGAAGGAAGGTGACAGTGACCTTTTGTAGGAAGAAATATTGCAAGGCTTGTCTGATCAGGATGGTTATCCATATCTGCGTAGAAAACATCACAAGATTGCATTTTGCATCCTTTCCCTCCACCGATTCATACCTTGGAAATAAGAAAATACTTACTTGTTCATCAAAACTGTTTAACCATCAGTGAAAGATCTCATCCTTACAGCAGATTTTAATCTTGCTTCATCCACTCTTGCTTTATAAATGGGCCAAAAAGCAGAGGCTTAGTCTTAAATGGCACAAATGATAGACTCCCTTAAGAAACTACAAGTCTTAAAAGATCATGCTGTCAGGAGGTCATTCTTGACAGCCTACCTAAACTCCTCCTGCTCTTGATCTCATCAAGAGATCAAGATTGCTTTCAAGGATGGCCACTCTTCCCAACTAATGACTATTTTCTTTGCGGCTGCATCTCTCAAGTATTGCCCAACTATTTTCACATCTTTCCCCTCCTCCCTGTATTCAGCACTCTCATCTATCTTCTCATGAGTCCAGCCCCTCTCTTGCAAAATGCTTTTTTGTTTGTTGGCATTTTCCTGCTTACTAAAGAACCATGAGTAACCACGTCCCAACTCCATGGCCTTATGCACCTACATATGCCTTACACCTCCTCAGTGCTGGGGTTTTTTGGTTGCCACGCTGCACTGGAGACATTCTGCAATGCTTACATGGTATCCTGGGCTTAAAGACTTTCCTGGCCCTTTTCTGAAGAGCTTGTAGCTGAACCTACAACCTGGGGGTGGGAACTAGATTACCTTTAAGGTCCTTTCCAACCCAAACCATTCAATGATTCTATGAATCTGTTCAAGCTTCAGGCTCAGCTTCTTCTATCCAATATTTTTAAACTTGCTCACCTGAACTATTTGCATTTGCCACTCATTCCTTCTTCTTTAATATATAAAATCCATAAAATCTGTAAGAAGATTCCTAGCTCCACGTGCTAAGCAAACTCATCAAACTGGAATGAACCTCTCCGTGTTCTTCGTTTCCACTCAAAATACAGCAAGAAGAGCTTGAGTTAGAAACAGAACACAAAAATGGGCACTTGTTCCCCGGGAGGATGCAGTTCCTCACTCCATTTGCTGCGAGTCTGAAAGCACACACACACACCTCTGACCTGCCAGCAGACACTGCAGGACTATTCAGTTCCCTCGCATCAAAAGAAGGCTCCAGATTTCATCATCTGATTTCCCCAACTTCAGAAGCTTCTTACCAAAATTTTGTACTATCTCAAAATGCTAAAAAACCTGCCAGGGTCCCAGAAGGCATCCACATACCCACCAAGGGGTTCCTGAGCCCACCTGAGCTTCTCATTAAGTTCATACCACATTCAGCTCATGGGAACAGAGGTAAAGCCTTCATTGCCCAAATGAGGCCACAGCTGGCAAAGTATTTTACTTTAAAAATTTGCTTAAAACAGACCACCTTAAAAAGAGATACTTGGCTTTAGCAGTGATAAATTTTACACAGAGCCCAAATGCATGTTATGAATGAGAATAAATGTCCAAAGACTTGAAAAATTAGTAAACATGGATTGAGAAATCTCGGAAAAAACATAGCACGTTACAAAACCAACGAACATATTTGGCCTGCTTTTAGAGGACAAAGTACTTACTCTCCACAGCTTCCTGTGGAGTTCATGGTATAGGGACAAGTGAAATTTTGTCCTCTGTGCCACAAAGGGGAGATGCAAAGAGATGCAGATGGCACAAAAGCTTGGTCCCAATCCTTTTATTAATAGTTGAAGATTCCCATCAGTTTGGTGAGATCTGTTTGGACTGAGATCAGAGTATGAGAACCAATAAATGATCAATCTGATGGCTCTAAGAAGCAACAATTTCTTCACCTTTTTTGCCAGAAATTCCTTAGGGATACAAAATAGGAGATGCAGTGACAGTACACGTACTTATCAGCTGGCACTAACTCGCTTGGCTCAGGCAGGGTACCAGGATGCTGATGGACCAAGCTTCAGAGAGGACCCAGGACCTGCCTTGGGCACAAGTGGCTGCTTCACAACCTGCACAGGGGCAGCAGATCCCTGGACATGAGGTGGCTTTTCCTTGATGGCCCAGCACTACCCCATCCTCCCTGCATGGGTCAGGTCAGCCCAGAGCCTCATTTTCTGGGAGAGCTACTGTAAATGTCCTGGATTATGGATCTCAAATACTCACTTCCAAGCACCATCAGATGTCCAAAGCAAGGGGAAGAGCTGATGTGCGACTTATCTGGAATCTGGTGCTGTCATCTCTCTCAGGGCACACGTGGGTGTGCCAGGACTGGAAGGGCAGGCTGTTAACCCAGCCCTTGGAGAGGTGAAGATTATTTCATGCTATATCCTTTGAGCAGAAAGGGGACCCCATAAGTGCTATTTTAACTCCCAGTTAATCCACAGCAACGCTGCTGGTCCAGTTAAATCCACAGAAATGAAGACGTGTGAAACTATAAAACTGAAGTTCCTTGGCTGGTGGCGGGGTTGGACAGGGTTCAGAGACCATGTGCTTTTTAAGTTATATGTTTTCTGACCATGCACTCGGCGTGCACCTCCGAGGAGAGAGCCAGCCTGACCTCCCTGGAAGCTTTCATGCAGACCCAGTGCGCTCTTGCCCTTCCACAGAGAGTGGTTTGGCACCGAAATCCTGACGCCCAGTGAGCCAAATGGATCCCTAGCTACGTGCACAGCCACTATTATTTCCTTTGACTTGCTCCAGAGCTGTCCCAGGGGCCCTATACTCCTGCCAAGAGCCCATGATATCACTTATATTATTAATAATCACAACATATTCACAGATGGATAGACACTCGTATGACAGAGTTGTGCTTAAAGTCAGTACCTCTCCTTTCTCATCCCTCCTTCCCACACCCCCGGGTTTCCTGTTCGCTTATCCATTCCCACCCAGGGAGGAAAGGTCAAAGCTGGTAGTAGAATGAGTTAGAAGTACTTTTCCTCTTAAATAAACAAAACCCACATTACTCAAATGACTCTTCATCTCTCACTCCAAGCTCACACTCGCTCCCTGCACAGCCCTTACTGAGATTGCATATTTTTAAGTTCCTGAAGATATCACAAACCTTTGTTCCGTGCCCTATCCCACCACTTACAGAAGAAGGATTCTCCGATGAGAGCTTTGCAGAGCGACAGCTACGCAGAGCCAGCCCCAGCCACACTCCTCGTTGGCCGGAGTTCTTTCACAGTGGCCAGAAGTATGCTGAGTCTTTGCAGAGCAAACAAGCGGAAAGATCCGGCTCCTGCTGGGTCGTAAAGAGCCTGGCTCCTATTTTTATGGCATGGAAAAACACAGGGAAGGGAGGGTTAAAAGAAGCAGGGAGGGATGGAGACAAACAAAGTCATACCCTGATTCAGCGCGAGGGTATGTGCTCACTTAGGAAGTTAAGCTCTTTTGTTTCCCGCTTCTCAGGGGCCTCCAGGAAAACACCGATTTTCGGGAGAGCGGCGGTGCAGCCTGTGGTTTCACACCTAGCTCAGAGTTTCTTTGCTGGATGTAGCGGAGGAACTAGCACGGTTTAACCTGGGGACTGTCACCTTCAGATACGTAACGGCGGTTACTTAATGAAGAACAGAGCAGCAGCTGCTCCGAGAGCACTGACTCCATCTCACACTCCCCAGTGCAGGCTGCCCGTGGTCTGGTTCCAGCTCAGAGGATGCTGGGACTGAGCTCTGCTCCCCTGAGCACCAAGGAAACACGGCCCCGTTCGTGGCAGGGCAGAAGCTGTACGAGTTGCCATTACCCAGTGGGGAAGGGGAGAGCCAACACAATAAATGTTTCTTGACAAATCTCAGATTTACTATGCAATTTCCCTCTAAGGAATTGAAATAATCTTTTTTTTTTTTTTCCTTAGAAATTACTTAACAGTTATATAGTTACATACATATCTTTTGCACCACAGTTTTTATGCTGTCTTCCTCTCGGACACTATAAACACAGATATCCTCACCTTGAGGTATCGATTAACATCCATAGTCTATTTACAGAGCATCTCTCCATGGCTTCACCTATTAAAATTGAAAAGTGTGTATCAAAGAAGAACAGAAAATATAAAGTCTTCGCAGAGTCTTTACACAGTACCATACTGAGTATGCAAACACCTCTGGCCACCTTCCTTCTCACCTGGACAACACATTAACCCAGTCCTAGGTCACTTTGGAGAAAATACCACATGGAGTAAATACATGGCAATAGTAGATGGCTTTGGGGGTGCATCCATACCTGTTTGTTGTGGCCAAATATTTATTCCACAGCAAGGTTCCCAGCTCCCAAAGTCTGCCCAAGATCAAGTCAAGTCCCACCAGGTCTTGTACCGGTTCTTGTGCTTGCAATGGAGAGCTCCATCTCAGGGAGATGATTAGAGAAAGCAGGCAATGAAGTAGATTACATCTTTGCTCATTAAAGAAAGAAAATTCCTGTAAACCTGCAAGAGCTTATCATAAAAGAAGTATTTTCTTTCCCTTGACAGCTTTTGTTCTGGGGAAAAAAAAAAAAAAAGAAAAAAGATAAGTCTTGTATACCTCAAAAGCAAACAAATAAACAAACATCCGAGTCACCTTGGGTTTTGGGGTAGTTGTGGTTTTTTTTTTCTTTTCCTTTGCCTACTGCTAGCAGCCTTACAATTTTCTCAGAGCATGAAAATAAAAATAATATTTTTTATTAAAAAAGGAGACAACTTCAGATTTGACAAAGCTCTTTTTCTTAGTATCGACAAGCAATCATCATCTGTCTTACAAATGGGTACTTGCCTCCCAGCACATTTGTGCCATCACTGGATTTCTAGTCCTTCGAGAACCGAGATAACAAACGAATCTTCACCGGCTTCAATGATTTCAAAGCTAATCAGAAGATAAAAAGGCTGGCAGGACAGCTGACAATACATTACTAACCAACAACAGATCTTTGCAGGACATTTATGTATTTAAATTCCAAGCGTGGGGAAGCTTGAACACATGTTTATGAATACAAGGTGGCCAGAACAAAGCAAGGCCAAGTGAGTAAGAGCACAGCGTGGACACCATGAAGGCATCTGGGTGCTTCACCTGGTTCCCACACAGTTGTACAAGGCTGTGCCATCAGGTTGGGACTTGCAGAGTGCTTCATGCTCCAAAGGAGGTCACAGCTCCACCCATTTGGGGGTATTCCCATGAAACAGCCCCCTTAACACCGATTTCTGCAGGAAGGCAAGACAAGTAATGGAGATGGCAAATCCCAGTGACCCCATCCAAGAGCTCCCAGGGTTTCCTGAGAGAAAGGAAGGGTCCCAGAACCAACATGCTTGCATGACACGACAGAGAAATAAAACACGTAGCCTTTCCCATGGTCTGAGCAACCATAAGTGAAGGAAAGCTTCAAGTTGATGAAAAGCAACTTGAATAATGCATTGATAACTTAACTGACTATGTGGTGTCTTCCTGATCTAGAACTTGCTTACAGGGATCCTTTATCCATGCCATCACCTCAGGCCTAAAGTCCCCTGCTTGTTTTTGCCAGGGGGCGTTCAGATTTCAAACAAGGATGAAGGTTAAAGTCCTGATACTTAACCAAGCACAGCTTTCCCTTTGTCGTGGAGGGCCCAGATTTCTCTGCGTTGAGGTCAACATCCAAATTCACATCAAAACTAGCTCCACAAAAACAGATCAAGATGGACGATGGTCTGAGTAGGAAAACCTCTGGTGCTCTTTCTTGTGCCCCTCTCAGGATTCATCACAGCGATGGGTCAACACACTGATGGCAAATGTAAATGCTCCTTCAAGATTTTACCGAGGAAGCTCTTAAACCTACTGATAGCTCTGTCTTCAAAAGAGTTTGTTCTCCAAAGCAAGTGTCTACGTATGGCTGATCTGAAACATGAACATCTATCTATAGATAGCAGTCATTGAAAGCAATTACTGATGTCTCCATCCAATCGAGGCGCTGCAAAAGGAATAGCCGGTATTCCCCAGCAGCAGTGTCAGGAGGCTGATGATAATCCTCGAGACTTGGAAGAGCAGCCCAGTGAGAGGTGGTTAGGGCATTTGACTCTGCCTTTGATGAGGGAACAGTTAGCGAAGAAGAGCTACGATAACCTCCTGACTCTCGAAAAATGTTAAAATGTGGCTCAGCAAGAATTTCTGATTGTTTTACTTTGCCTCCTGACTCTGGAGTTCAAAGCGGCGAAGCCGTTTCAAAGACAGATGAATATATTTAGATTTTGGTGACTGATCACAAGTTTCCCAAAAGCTTACATATTCATCTCAGCGGGGAAGAGATCACTGAGGGCAGCTGTAATTGGTCCAGGGGCATTTTGATTATCTGCAGATTACCTGTTCCTTGATGCAAAGAAATATCTGTCAATTTGCTCAGTGGGGCTCGAGAGGAGTTTTCGGTGGGAGACCAGACATCATGATGAGCCCTTCTGACACTGGACCTCCCCCATCGTGTCCACTTAGAGCCACTCCGAGGGGCTGTCACAGGGCTTCTCTACCCTGACTAAATCTCAGCTACTGAAAGGAAAATAAATGGCATAAGAGCCGTTTATCACCCACTGCAGCAGCCCCGTGGCTCTCCTTGCAAGGTTGGCGTCGAGGACCTGCCAAAAAAGCGTCTTGAAAAGTACCACAGCTGCACGGGGAAAGGGGGGGAATGGGCCAGGGAGGGGGGAAACAGCCTTTTCCCCCACCTAACGGCCGCTCCAATTTATTACATTTCAGTCTTCGGTCAACTTTGAGAAAACGACTGAAGAGTGAGTTTCCATTACAACATACATCATTTTATCAACCTTATTTTTTGTGATATTTTGTAAATTACAATAAATTTGCTTTCTTCTGAATATTCAGATGCTTCAAAAGGTACCCAAAGGATGCAATTAGGCCCTAGGGAAATATGCTATTATGTGCACATATCATGTTTTGCATAGGCTTTCCAGCATCTACATAATTTATGTTTTTCTGCATAATTTCCCCTTTTTATGTTTCCTATGTGTTTGTGAGATAATGCAGAAGTCAGTTCTCTACCACCAAAAATACAGAAAGAACTTAAGTCTGTATTCTTACTTCACCCAATCTGCTTTACTTCCTGCAAAACCCTTGGAAAAACCCCTGGAGAAATCCTTTCATATGCACCAAACATCAATGCCTGCAGAAAAACCCAGAAGGTCGAGGCAGCTCTCTGAAAGGAACCAGAACCTTGTCCACTCCCGTATTCATCTGGGCATTTGGAGGGGCCTCTGATGGATAACGTTGAAATGGTGAAGCTTTTAAACTGTTTATAATCCTCACTTCACGTTTGAAACGTACAAAAATAATTCTCCAAAACTTTCAAGTTGCTTTTTAGCTTTCCATGCCAGTCACTTGCATCCAAGCTTGCTTTTAATAAAAAAAAAAATTAAAAAAAATTTAAAAAGGAGAATATTAAAAAGGAGATATTTCAGTCAGGATGTAGTTAAAGTTGGTGCCTACTCTTCCTTTTTAACTCTGTTGGCTGGATTTTATCTGGTTGTGGATTTTTAATTTATTTAAAAAAAAAAAAAGCAACAACCACACACAAAAAACACACAAAAAAAAGAAAATAAAAGTGGGAGGGAGACTTTGTGCAGAGACCCCGCAGCCCAGCAGCCCCAAACAAGCCCAGCCACAGGCTGAGCCTCCACCCAAGTACCTAAATGTGGATATTGCTCTTCCCCGGGATGCAACAAACGACTTGGGGGCTGGAAGAGGTTGCTTAATACCTTGAGTTTTTGCTGCTCTCTCTCAGATACCACCCAAAACTTGCCTTCTCCAGGGGGTGATGGACAAGAAACAGGGACCTTTCTTGTACCACCCAACCCCAGCCTCACTGCACCTTTCAGCCACCATGGCTGCTCCGTGTGTCCCAGCTCCTGGAATCATGGAGAGTGTGCAAAAACTTCCATAAAAGTAAATAACAATGATAACAATAATAATAGTAATAAATAATAATAATCATGATAATATCTGCCCCTCATCTTTGCACTCGTATTTTCAAGTGCTCAGAAGAGAGAGCCCTTCAAACTCAAAACCAGAAATTGTGAAACACAGAAACACATAACTCATCCATTTTCCTCAAAAAAAACCCCAATGTAATAGAAATACCCTCTCCCACAGACCCTGCAAGTGAAATGGAGAGGAAAAAAAATGCACTTCCTATTGTACCTTACTCAGAATATTATAGGGTAATCCATTTATTTAAAACTCACTCCTGAGTCCATGTAAAATCAGTCATGGACCAGCAAGAAGACATTGCAAGTATGTTTTCTTCTCCACAAACCATGACAGCCTTCAAATTGCCAAGGAAAAAAAAAAAAAGTCTCATGTGAATAAAAGAAAATATTTATGTTGTGAAACCCACAGCGTGAAACAGCAGGAATAAAATAATCTGGTAAAATTTAAAGAATAAGATTCTTTGTAGAATACATAAGAGAACACCTGCTGCTTTCCTTATTTTTTATTTATTATAATTAATATGTTCAAACTAAGCAGTATGCAGATGTATAAAAACAAACATCCGAAAAAAAAAAATAATGAATACTTTTCATTAAAAAGTTCATTTGAAGTTGAGAAAATGTATGATTAATTAATCACAACAGAATCTGCTTACTTAAAAGCCTATTGACATATGTTTTAAAATCATTTGTGTAATTTGAGATAACTAGCAGCGAGGACCACGTGCACCCGGGATGCTAGTTATCCTCGTGTGCGGGATGTTCTCCCGGAGCCACCAACCCCTGCGAGCATGAGCCGGGGCAGACGATGGTCACTTGGTGGAATATAGCTTATTTTAAGATTGAAAATACAGAAGACCTGAAAAATGCTTTTCAGAGATGATTTCAGTGTGCTTCAGCATCTCTGGTCACTGATGGAATACAGCGCAAGCTCACACTCCTCTCCCTCTTCTCTATTTATTTTTAAATAAGCACACGAGTTAGTGCACAGGCTCTCACATCTCCCAGCAAACCTACATACGTAGCCAGGGATTGATCCCATATAACCACCCTGCATCCATCATAAATTTCCAAACGAGATGAAGGAGGACTCGGAACAAGCTGAAGGTTTGGGCTGGGTAAAAGTGACTGAAGAGGAATGGATTTATTCTAAGGAAAGCTTAAACACACCGGCTCAGGTCTGGGTTTGGTGTGAATCATAGAATCATAGAATGGTTAGGGCTGGAAGGGACCTTCAAAGGTCACCTAGTCCAACCCCCCTGCAAGGAACAGGGATATCTCCAACTAGATCAGGTTGCTCAGGGCCTCGTCCAACCTGGCCTTGAACGTCTCCAGGGATGGAGCATCCACCACCTCTCTGGGCAGAGAGGTTACATCAAAGGCGAGGAAGATGAAATAGTAGAAAAGAAATTTCTTGAGGAAGACGGTTGCAGGTAGGAAGGACAATGACGGGGGTGAAAGTGGGGTTCAGGAGTGGGCTCGCAGACCCACGCTCAAGCTGTGCCCTTGGCCGCTCGCTGCCTTTACGCCCTCACCGAGCGTTTTCTAAGCTTTAAATGGAGCCCTTTTTTTCAAAATGCCTCCCTTACACGAAACCTGAGAAATATCTTATTTTCCAGGCGTGCCTGGTATCTCAGGAGAGCACAGAGCTGTTTATACTGAAACTGTTTGGCCTCACCTCTGCACCCCTGCGAGGCGCGGAGCCGGTTCATGAAAGCATCCGTCCCCTCTTGCTCGAGCAATGTTGCTCTAATCCAGAAACACAGAGAGGCTCATGTCATACACATATTGTGCCCCGTTTCCCGGTGGAATAGGAAAATTAAAACAAACCCACGAGAACTCTGTGGGATAAACATCTTGCTCTCCACGGGCAGAGCAGAGGTGGTTGCTCGACGCGGGGCTCAGCTGCTCGGGGAGCACCCCGGGCACCCCCCAGCACCCTGAGATGCGTAGGGTGGGATAATCCACCCACAGTCCCAGAGCAAAGCCGAGCCAATCATCAGCTGACCCTGAAGGTGCATAAATCAGAATAAATCTTTCTCAAGATGGGGCAAAAAAATAGAAAGTACAAAGGAGAAGCCAGAAAGGACGCGCTTTCTTCCACCCCTCCCCTTCCCAAAGCTCTTCAGTTCTGCTCCTCCTACTGCAGCGTCAGCATCCAAACCAGACCTCAGCTAGATCATTGTCATGCAAGAAAATAAAAATCCCTTACAAATCCCTTTACACAAAGTAAAACAAATTTCAAAACAAACTCTTCTGAGTAGCAATCACCACCAAGTTTATCGGATGTAAAACCTCCATGGAAAAAAAAAATAAAATATCAATCCAGTCAACACAGACAAAACAAAATACAACAACCGAGTCCTTCAAGCTTCCTGGTACCCAAACACCAGCTCCCTAGTTATCTGAAATAGCTTAATTTTCAAAATAATTCAGATCTGACAATTTCCACCATGCCCCCTTTCAGCCTCTTCCAGCAGTGCCAGCATGCTAAAGCACTTTCCCTTCTGAGGTGTCCAAGAAACAAAGCAGATGAGCAGGATTTTCTAAAAAATCAGGGTGACATGAAGCAAGAGAGAAAAGAGGAATGTTTCCACTGAAACTAGCCATGAGAAAAGGAAGACAGGCATGGCTCCTGCCGGTCCTCCTCCTGTTAGCTCCATGCACCATGCTCTAAGCCTTTCTTCCTGAGATGGAGCACCCCTCTCCTTCTGCCACCTCCAGGGCTGGTCTCATCCTGGTAGTTACAGAAGCATCTATGAAGGCCTTTATAATAGCACTGTTTTGTTTTGGGATTTTTCAGTATAACTTCATTTCACATGAAATGTGAAAGGCTTGATTTCCTCTTGTGACTACTGGTGAAGACCACCAGTGTCCGGGAGGCCATAGTGCCAGATACTTAGAATCACAGAATGGTTTGGGTTGGAAGGGACCTCAAAGATCATCCAGTTCCAACCCCCCTGCCATGGGCAGGTTCACCCTCCACTACACCAGGTTGCTCAAAGCCTCATCCAACCTGGCCTTGAACACTTCCAGGGATGGGGCATCCACAGCTTCTCTGGGCAACCTGTGCCAGTGCCTCACACCCTCAACGTAAAAAATTTCTTCCTTAGATCTAATCAAAATCTATCCTCTTTCAGTTTAAAGTCTCTTGACACTACAGCTACCACCAAGCTGGTGCATGCACCTCTCCCCACCGTTAAAAGCCTTTTTGCTGGAGCCTCCACAGACCTTTACTGGGTTGTTTCATTTATTACGATCTCAGAAGGCGTTATTCCATCCCACCATCCGAACTGTGCTCTTAAATAACAGCTTGTACAATAATTAAATGTAGTAGTGAAAACATTGTTAAAATCAATGACCCAGTGCATCAGCAGTTTAAACACATTTTAAGTTAACTTGGTTATACCAAGTGTGATTTGGGAGAAGTAAGTGTGAATGAGTGTCCAGAAGCTGCTTCTCCCAGGAAACCCTTCACCCTCTGTGTTTTGGTGGGACGTGCCATCTCCTGTGTGACTTCTCATAGGCTGGTATCAAAACTAGCCTGAATACACAATATTATCGTCACAATGTTGGACACATACCAATTATTATTACACTAACACCAAAATTTAAAGAGAAAATACAGAGGAGCAGCTCCTTTTCCCCTTCTGATGATAGTGAAGTTCTGAGCATCTAAAATGAAAAGCACAGATATACAAGACCACTGAAGGTAACACTATTTTTTTTTTTCCCCAATTACCACTTTTTCCCAATTTAAACGTATTCACCCCAGTTATGACCACGCTCTGTTCACTTTTGCCCCTGGAAATCATTGGAGTGAGAGGGTATTAGGGACAGTGAGGAGTGACACCTCACTGACTCACAATTTATCATGGTGCCACATCTCTGGGGGAACGTCAGAAAGTTCTCCTGAATTAAACAGAAACAGGAAAACTGAGCGATGCGCCGAGTAATTGGTGGGCTACATAGTCAAAAATAACAGACCAATACAAAACAACATACGGCGTCCAACCAAAACTGTGTGGAACTTGCAACAAATGGAAACTCCTTTAGAGCTATTCAGGGTTTTTTTTTTTAGGTTAAAAAGTGGATAAATTCAAAAGATTCCTAAGTTTTTCAAATCAGAATAAAGGCTGGAGAAGCAGAGACTAATTCTGCCCCACTCCTGTTGCACTGTTTCCTGTGCTACTGTGAAATAAAGAAAATAACAGAGGAAGAATCTATAAAGGGGAAAAAAAAAAATCAAATTTCTTTTCGTTTTTCTACAAATTAATGATATTAAACAAGAGAAAGTTGTTTCGAATCCAAAATTCTATTGAAAGAAAAAAAAAAAAAACGACCTCTGGACAACTTAAACTCTTTCTTTAAGTGAGAAGATTTGTCAAAACTGACCTCTTCTCATGAAAAACCCACTGCAATAAACTGTAAGGTTTTGATCCAAAAGATATTCATCCGAAAATTCCCAGGCCAAAATACTTAACCTTAAAGGACGTACAGCGACATGTCAGCATTAAGAAACAATAGCCAAAGGGTTTAACGGATAGAATTTTTTTTTTTTTCCTGGATTTTTTGGCATCTGCTTGGCATATCATAGTGGGATTTATGATACATGAAGGAATACCTATATATGTTTTATGTAGTGTACACATGAAAACGTATTTCTTCGTTTCAGGCGGGTGGTGGAGAGATCCCAAACAGTTTTGACCTCTGCTATTTACAGAGACCTTTGCTGGCAGAGGCTGCGCTCCCAAGTACAGCAAAGAGATTATTTTCTCACTCAACTTTTTATTTATAATATTATCAAAATAAACGTGACATATTTAGGGGATGTGTCATATTTTAAAAAGCTCAACAAAAGCCCATTTCGGATTTTTTATTTTTGAGGTTTGTCCTTTTAAAAACATAATTTCCTGAATAGTTTTCTATGTAGACAAATCTATCACAACACTCAGTTTTCGTACAACTTCAGTTATTATCTTCTAAAGCAAACACGTAGACGCCCTTATGAGTCTTACTGGAACCAAGAACAATACTAAAATTCCCTTTTATAGCAAAAAGTCATGCAGCATCACCAAAACTTCGGCCTGGCTGGTATGAAAAGGAGCTGAATTAAGAAATGCAATTTTTTTTCAGCAGGTTCCTATGCACTGTCCTCATCCTAAGCAGACATCAAAGGAAAAAAAAAAAAAAAAAAATCCTGTTTTCAAGTCCAACTTAGCTGCAACTAGTTCATAGGCTTTGTAGGAAAAGATATCTCATTTAGGTCAAGGCACAGCTCTTAAAGTGCACAACAGATATTGCGTTTGTATTTCAGCAGGTGCGGACGAATGCCAGCGCTGCTCTGGAAGGACAAGGGAGCAAATAGGATATAGGTTTTGGAAGCTGAATTTCCAAAGATCACTGGGATAAATTCCCCACAAACTGACAAGAAAAGCCTTCTCTCACAAATAGGCTGGACTAGGGCTGTCGTTTTATCTCAAAGCACACTTCCAGTAGCACCTCTTAACTAATGGCATATAAAAGAGACGGCTATTTTTAAAATATTAATGTAAGAGGGGTCTACAATCAGGCTGTGCTAAATCCCACGAGTGTACATGTCTGCTCCACTCCTGTCCCTGCCCTTTCTGCTCTGGTCCTGACTTTAAAAGCCACCGATGCTGATGTTTTCCCTTTTCTCCCTGGAAACAATGATGGTTCAACAGCTCCTTGTGTTGATGCTGGCACAAACACACGAGGCAACCCAGGGCAGGGTTGCAGGGGTATTGCAGGGGTTCAGGCTAAAGCCCTGCTCACGCCTCCCTAATTCAGGTCTTTAAAATCATCAGTACAAACACACTGAAGAGGTACTCAGTGTGTAATGAGCCCAACTCATTCAGGCAGCATGGGCACACCACACAGACATGATATCTGACATACTCAGAATTTTCTTTTTTTTTAAAAAAAAACATGATAATTATTTATTCCATTCCTTGCTTTTTAGGGTGCAGATGTTTTCTAAAATGAACCCAGGAAACATAGCGTCACGGTCCTCTCCGATCACTGCCTTTCAGCAATTCTTGGCCAAATCTGCTCAGCTTCCACCAAGACAATGTTTCCCTGTCCCACCTGCCAGCCACAAAACTCAAGCTGGGACATACGAGTCAGGACGGGTCCTTGTCTGGCTCATCCACCATCACTGGGAAAAGAAAGGATCAGGTTGCCCAGAGAAGTTGTAGATGCCCCATCCCTGGAAGTGTTCAAGGCCAGGTTGGATGGGACTTTGGGCAACCTGGTGTAGTGGAGGGTGTCCCTGCCCATGGCAGGGGGGTTGGAACTAGATGATCTTTGAGGTCCCTTCCAACACAAACCATTCTATGATTCTATGACTCTATCCTGCAAACATGCTCTTTGCATATTACCACCATCCAGCACTCCAAGAGACACCATTTAGACTGCAACAGAAAATTGCAAAGTCTTACACATCTGCTTATTCAGTAAATTGTCATCTACATACGCGGGGCCATCCGTTGTTAGTGACACACCTGATGGAGAGCAGCTCCGTGCAGTCGGGTAGATGGGGCTCCACGATGACCACTGCTGTGCTCAAAAAGCCTGCACGGTGCAAAATTACCCACATCTCCTCGCTGGTGTTTTCAAAATCACTAACTACAGCCAGTTGTAATAAATGAGACTGTGTGGAGGGGAAAAAAAACAAGATATTGTAATTGATTATTTAGTGGAAAAAAAAAAAGGAGGAAAATTATCACAGGTGGTGACGGCAGATGTGACAGTGCAGGATACTTGGCAAAATATGAAGTATATTTGATTACTGTATGGATGCTTCTACAGTATTGACAATTCAACTTCTTCTAAGCCCTTTCAATAGTAAAGAGTTACATAGAATAATAAAAAAAAATTGCAGTTACAGACTTTATTATTTTTCCCTCTTTTTTTTTAAGTACCTAAATCATTACAATCAATAGCAGCTTCTGTGAGATACTAGCTGGCTAAGCAAGGCTATAAAACTCCTTCAGTAAAACAATGGCAGCAATTAAATGTTTAAAAACTGGTCATCACTGTCAGGTCTCAAAACGGATGCGTGGCCACACGAAAGACAGCAGCCATATATAAAATACCATGGCACATGGCCAAAGCTACTATATTTCCAGGCAGTGATTCTAAATGATATTATTACAGTTAATTAGTGAATGCTAATTAATTTTTATGATTTTTTTTTTCTCCCCTCTTCCCTGATATTTTAAGATTTTTACCTGGTGGAGTTTTAGAGAGAAGCTAGTGGTCTCCTGGGTGTGAAATCCCCCTGGGGTGAGAGTTTTTGCCCTGACAGTACAATCAGTCCAACTATCCCATTCCCAGGTGGGTCAAGACAGGTGATGGTTGCAATGGCTTTGCTAACTCCATCTCACGACCCAGGGAAGCACCACTGCTGTCTCAGGTTGCAAATTGCTCTCCAGTCATGTGCAGAGCAAAGGTGCACGGTGACATCCACTTGCAGAGAGATGTTTCGGCACATACTGATTGGTAACATGACTCTTATTGCCTATTTTCAAGCTATGCAAAAAATAACACTGCTGCTTTTCCTCCAGACTTGTGAAGGAAAAAAAAAAAAAAACCCAACACCAAAACCAAAAAATGAAACAAAACAAACAAAAAAAAGGGTTGTGAGTGTGTGATGCAATTGATGCTTGGAAAACAGAACAAACATCTCCATTGATGAAATTCCTGTCCATTGTGTTGTACGTTTGGGGAAAAAAAAAAAAAGAATCAATATAGACTAAGGCTGTTCTAGAACCCTTCATGGGATGCATGGATAAAAAAAGATTTAGGAGACAGAATGACGACACAAATTAGTTGCTTTCAGTAAAAAGCCTTTTCAAGGCCAGTTTGTCCAGACAAATTAATTTATCCCACACTTTTTATGTACCTGCAAGTAAAGGGTCTGCAATCATGAAGGGTTTGTGTTCAGAATACGTACATCATCTCACAACACCGGTGCAATTAATATTTTCGGGAAGTTTTACTGATCTGCGCAGGCAGAGGCGAGCGTGGGAAGCACAAGAGCATCCTGCCAAGAGTGAAGGCAACTGGAATAAGGGCTGCACCAGGACGGGCACGTGGTGAGGTTTAAAACAAACAACTGACAGACCCAGAAGCTGTGCTCACCGGCTTCACCTGTCTTTGCCTCTGTTAAGAGCAAACAAATTGTTCTTCATATAGCTCCAGCTTCACCCTTAACCTCCTGAAAAATCACAAAAGAAATACGCCACTGGTACCCAGGAAAACTCCCACAGCGGTTTATCCTTACTAGGTTCAGCGTTTTCTTTTGCCTCTCTGAAATATAGACCAAATATGAGCCCTTGCCTCATACAAATCTTCTACAAATCTCCCTTTGTTCAGAGCCTTTAGACAAAACAGAAAATTTAATACTGTAAATCTCCAGGGAGAAAGGGGAGGTGGAATGGCCCAAAATCAACAGAAAAAGGTATTTCCAGGCCTGTGTCCACCTCGTTGCCACCAAGACTTGCCCACGTGGGCTGAAGGAGACCACCGAGCAGGACAAGCAGACAGGGGTGGACTCACCACACTCCCACATTGACCTGGACATCAGACAATCTCCAACTCTGAAGCAACGCTCCCGTTGCAAAGAACGAAAATAAAATGCAATAATATTTCTATTTTAAAAAATTAAAGCCCTTGAGCCATCCCTCCCCTTGTGAGCAATCAGGATGTTTTTCTCTTTTATGCTCCGTTTTTCTTTTTTGTGCCATGAATTTGCATTTTCTAGTCCGCCTAATTCGAGCGACGCTCTTTTTAGGTTTTTAATATAAAATCTCTGTGGTTGGTGAAGAAGTGGGAAAGAGAAGATATACTTCAATTCTTCACGTGTTTTCAGCATCCTTGTGGTGGTATCGGCCCCTCGGAGAGTCATCTCCTGACTTGCTACAAGTTTCTCTTCACAGAGAGAAATCAATACTGAGCCAAAATGCCTCATTTTTACAGCATCACTCATTTGACCCTAACTGTGCTTTACTTTATTTAATTTACTTGTTCACAAACACAAGCACCCTCGCTCCAACCCACCACCCACATTCAGCAGGGAAAAAATCTTCTTCATTTTTTACACCAACACTTCTTCAATTAAGCCATAAAAGATGTTTTCCAAGCCCATCCTTTCCAGCCATTATCATTTGCACCCAGAGATTGAATCCCTATTGCACAGGGACACTTGGAGGACTTTGTCCCCATCCTAATCCACGTCCCAGCCCAGATCTCAGTTGAAAAAGCAGTGTGTTTTTTTTCTAAATTGAGAGAAACCCAGGTGGAGGGAAAGGTATCTCCTGGAAATCAGTAATTACCCACTAATTCTGGGGCATCCTTTATCCTAGAAGCCATGTATCGATGCAATGGATGCGAAGGGTTAGCATGAGAGAGACAAACACATGGAAAAATCATTTACAAACAAGGGCTACAATACTGCACTAGCTATTACCCTTCCCTTTATCTAAGCATGTTTGGAAACACTGCCCAAAAAACACTGTGCTTCTTTAATAAGCCCCCAGTTCTCCCCTCGCTTTGTTGCACCCATCTCATTCCTGCCAGTATCCCACTTGCAGCCCCATCTCATCCACACAGTCGTTTATTCAACGGGAAAACATTGTATGATGCAAAAAAACAAGCTGGGATTTTTAAGCAATTTGATAACAAGTATTTTCCGAGCGCTGGATAGAGTCCCTGCGCATAGGAACAGTCACTGTTTCGCCATTCGCTGACAAATGACATCAAATTAACAGTAATCAAATCAGTGCTTCAGCTGGTACCTAATTGTTGACTATACAGCAGTACTGTTACATCACTAGGGGATGGCTGAGACAAAGGAAAGGCTGAAAATAAGGATGAGGAAAAAAAAAAGGAAAAAGGAAAAAATATTCATTTTCTCTGAATATAGAACTTCCTTCTCTTCAGTCTCCTGCCAAGCACAAACCTCCTGTAAGTACAGAGTAAGCCAAACATTGCTTACTTTGTCTTGTGGGCAGGTCAAACTGGTTGAATTCAACCTGCCACTACCACCTGTACTGGTCAGCTTCCCTTTCCTTTCTCCTCCCAACAGGAGATTTTCAGTATACACATAGCTCAGCACACCCAATTTAGAGGAAGCAACAATTATGGATAAATCTATGTAGTAAGAGGGCAAAACCATTGCTCTAAATGCAAACTCTTCTGCTCCTGGTGATGCTTTTGATGCTGGAGGAAAAAAAAAAGAAAGAAAAGGGGAGAGAAACACCTTTTTTGCCTTGTGACTCAGCCCAAGAACTGGTTGCTGCAGCGTTTGGGGAGAGAAGAGATTCTCGTCGTTGCCCCATAACTCCTCCGCTGACTGCTCACCCTCATTCTTCTTAGGATACCCTTGGCAAACCTCCGGATGGATTAGCTGGCCCAGCACACACCAACCTGGCTGCTGACGTTTCCCGAGACAAATTCCTGCCTGATCTACCGCATGACCGTTTCAACTGATTTTTTCCCCATGTATTTGGGGTGACTGTGTCTACAGCTCAGCTGATCAAAATTCCTCGGAGGTGGGTAACAGCACACAAGGTAAAGCAAGGCCATTAACAAACTGCTCCTGGGAAGCATCCAAAAGGATTTTAAATCCTTAACACAAGGCTCAAAATAACACAAAACCACCTGATTTTGAATTGCAGCCTCCCCAGACAAGCAATAAGGATTCTGTATTTGTTTTCCTATATCCATGATCAAGAAAACCCTTAGTCTGCACTGCCCCGGTGTCACTCCTCTCCTTCCCCGTGCAGGAACGTGTCTGTGCTGAGCAACACGCTGTGCATCCATCCAGGGAGTATCACCTTGCAGACAGGTTCCACGCTCCCGGCAATTGCCGGAGCACGCGGCTCCGGTGTTGCACAGGAATCTGTCCCCTTCCACCAAGGCCACCTGCACAGCAGGGACAAACAGCAATCCATACCACACGTCTGCTTCCCACCTTGCCTGTCCCCAAAGCTGCCTTGGCTGAGACACAAGTCCCGATGTCCCGTTTGCACCAGTTGCTGTAGGAAGCGGCAAGGAAGGGCTGAAGGTGGGAGGTGATTTCAAAAACATGATGCAAGGTTTTCCAATATAGACATATTTCGTTATAAAGTGCCCAGAATCATAGAATGGGTTGGGTTGGAAGAGACCTTCATGATGGTTCCAACCCCCCTGCCATGGGCAGGGACACCCTCCACTACACCACGTTGCCCAAAGCCTCATCCAACCTGGCCTTGAACACCTCCAGGGATGGGGCAGCTACAACTTCTCCGAGCAACCTGTTCCAGTGCTTCACCACCAGCATTCCACATGAGAAATTCTAAAATATTTCATTCTACTTTTTTTAAATGCAGCCTCCTAACTTTCAGTTTCAAAATATCATTTCTTCCCCACTTAAAATGGCTAAATAGGAAAATAAAAAGCTTAAACAGCAGAAAAAAAAAAGTCATCTCTCTATTTGTAAGGGTTTATAACAATATTTGGGTTTGGGCTGTTTTGGTTTTTTTAATTGCTGAAGTCAATGCAGTTGTGTTTGCATGCACAGCTCTGAACTGGGCTCAGGAAGATTTTACACAGAGAGGAGTTAAACCTCAAAAGGTCCCCTGCTGATGGGCTGCAAGAAGAACTGAGAAAAAATTGGCAAGAAAAATATTGGTAAATATTTTAATATTTGCCAATTTTCATAATGTTATTACAAGTCTAACTGGAGATTTCCTTAAAGCCTCAGCTTGCACAAGCAGCGATTAGAAGAAACCAGTGATTAAATGAGAATCAGAGCCTTCCTTCAGATAAGCAAGAAAATCACTAGTCCCTGTAGCTGCAAAAATTCTTAAAAATGTGTTCCAACTACAACCTATGGACTCAGAAACAAAAGGCAAACCTTAAAAAAAAAAAAACAAACACACCAACAACAAAACAAAAACACACTCTCTAGCTCTTTTTTGTGTTAAACCTGAATTATTTTTTCAATAAATCATTGCTGGCAGTTTCTCTCCCCTTAACTTTTGTAAACATTTTTGGGTTCGTTTGCAGTTTCCAAATATTCACATTTAAAAAAAATTTAAAAAATCAGGCCAATGATAGCAGTTGCTCAATAAAGCAGCTTGTCACGAAGAACCAGAAATGAGGGATTTACAGCCTCTAGTTTCTTCTTCTGTCTACAAGGCTTGTGCTGTACTACTTATCTTGGGGTTTTCATTGTTGGTGGGTAGAGGATTCTCTCCAGAGGGAGATTCCCAGCACCATCAGAAGGAGAAATCTCCAGCTAAAGGTGCTTCTCTCCTTCTCCCCACCGATTGCAGAACCACCATCAACGAGAAGCCGAAATTCCGTCTCTAATCGCTAATTTTCCAAATCCCGGCTGGAAGGACCACGCCTCAACGTTACCTGGCACAAATTATGAGGATTAAATTATCCAATCTGGGGCCAAGAAGTTGAAGATTAAGTAAGACAAGGCACAGCCCAGATGACAACTATTGAGTTGGAACTGAGAAACACTTAATCCGATATAATCAATACGTGGAAAAATAACATAAATCAATTCTTCAGGTAATTCCTGTAGTCCACAGCAGTACATATAGCTGGGCTGATGACAGCAATGACAGAATTAAAGTGTCTTTTTTTTTTTTTTCCCCTCTCTAATCTCTGTCTTTATCAACTCAGAAACTCCAAAGATGATATGAATTTGCAAGACCCTGGTGACAAGCGCGCTCGGAGCGAGCTCTGCCAGCCTGTCCCTGGCGCGGGCACTCGCTGGCGGTGGGGTGGGCTGGGGGGACGTCAGGGGAGATGCCTGGAAGTCATTGCCTTCTGGCTCACCTCCAGTCATCCACTAAAAAAATCAGTCCTGGTAAAGTTCACGCCGTGAGCACTGAGATGTGTTGTGAAGTGCAGGGGAAAAACATGGGAAATGTTACATCTGCAGGGAAGGGGTTTAATAAATGTTTAAGGAAATGACTGCTCTCACGATCCCACTCTTCCCTGGAAAATTGAGATCTTGCTTAGCTTTCTGCCATCGAGTTTGTTGTCTTCAAAACTGCAGTTGTCTCAACGCATTTGTGGGTTCCTGTGTGATCCTCACATGTTTACATGTCCTGCGTCGGAGCCACCGTTGCCTTGTGATTTAGCCTGAATCCTTTCCAACCCTCTTCCCCTGCTCCTCCACAGCTAACACAGAAAACATTTTCAGCAAGCACCTTTGTTTTCTATTCAATTTACGCTGAGCCAGTCTGATGACCCCATTCGAAATGCAAATGGAAGAGTATTTTTGGAAACACCTTATGCAGCTTTTACCTCTTGCCAAAGCATTTGCATCGGTCTCCTCGTTGTTAGGCAAAGAGCAAGGCATTTATGAGAAAACTTAAAAAGCACGATGGGAACCCAGCAGAGTACATTGGATGGACCTGCTCATCCCCAAGAAGCCAAGTCGTGGAGAGCTGTCTCACGGACCTGCTCGGAGAACGTGCAGCAAGCCCTGTGCCACCAGCCAGCACTGCCTTATCCTACAACTCATTTGTTAAATTTCAGCCAGAGACTGGCTTACAAGAAGCAGCACTGACCTAAAAAAAGCCTCTCTCCAACTTTTATATATATATATAAAAAAATAGAACCATAGAATAGTTTGGGTTGGAAGGGACCTCAAAGATCATCCAGTTCCAACCCCCCTGCCATGGGCAGGGACACCCTCCACTACACCAGGATGCCCAAAGACCCATCCAACCTGGCCTTGAACACTGCCAGGGATGGGGCAGCCACAGCTTCTCTGGGCAACCTGTTCCAGTGCCTCACCACCCTCAGAGGGAAGAATTTCTTCCTTAGATCTCATCGAAATCTCCCCTCTTTCAGTTTAAAGCCATTGCCCCTTGTCCTGTCACTACATACCCTTGTAAAAAGTCTATTTAAAACATGAAAATAACCCTGGCTGATATCCTTACATCCTTCTAGTAACAGGTGCAGGATTGGGAGCGCAGCTGAGCACGGCCCTGGGCATTGAGCACTTTCTTGTAGATCAGAAGTTTAAACACAGCCAAGGTTAGAGGTAACTGAAAGTCATTTATCTGCTGGTAGTTGTGTGAATCGAACTTAGTAGTTCCAGTCCTGTTTAAGAGAGAGTTTAGATCATAAAAATCATTGGGAGAACTGATGCTGTTGGCATCCCTGGCCAGCAGTCTCAGGAGGGAGGTCCGAAACGGGGAGCTCCCATTTGATTCCCAGAATCTGCTCTTTTAAGGAGCTATCCTAGTCAAATTATTCATTCATCTTCCAAAGCAAGGAGACCAACTATGCTAAGCTATGAAAATGAGATAGATTTAATTTCTGAATTCATTAAATAAATTTCAGAGAACATCCATCTTTAAAGCTGACCTAAAAGGTACAAGCACTGCAGTCAACAACTCAAGAACAGCCCAGACTACACATAGTGATGTTGCTCTCAAAGGCAGCTTCTGCAACCCACCTCCAGCCAAGACAACAAGGTCCTTGTCCACCCTGATCTTATGGACGTGTTGGAAGCTTCAGGACTTCATGACATCTCCAGCTGGAAAAAACAGAATACCACATCTTTGACTTGCGTGCAAGGACGAAGCAATGCTTGGAGCAAGTTATATCTGATAGAGACAACAGAGAACTATCAACAGTTGAGGAATGGGCAATCAGCAATTAGGACTATTTAATACTCCCAGAAAGAAAGGAAAAAACCACACACAGAAAAGTGAGATTAATCATGCAGTTAATTGCCAAGCATTTAAATTTAAGAGTTGGGAAAGTGTGATTTTAATTATTATTGCATTATACATTCCCATATTTTCATGCTCGTGTAACATAAGAACCTCAGAATGACATGACACATTTTAATTAAAACACGATTATTTATTGATGATTAGATCTATTCAAATAGTGCCTACTTTTCAGTACCTTTCACTGTTTTCTTCAACAGTGAATGGCACATCAGAAACAGAAAAAGGAACAGCTTGGATGTGTTGTTTTTTGGCCCATGCTACCTGCTTTTCTCTAAGTTTCCTTTCTTAAAATTGTCTCTCTATATCTCTGGAATGAGAGAGCCACTAAATAGTACACGTCTCTCCTTTAGCTATTGTACAATTTGTGACTTTGTTTCCCTCTTTGCCAATCACATAAGGAAAATTCACCCCAGTCTGTCACTTGTTCATCAAACTGAGTACCTGAGCCATTACCTTTTTCCAAGCCAAGTTTACCATTTACAAACAGGACCTGAACCAACTTAAGCTTTCAGCAGTGGGACAGCTTTGAGCCAAACCAAAAGTACCAGGTGGGTTCTAGGAAGACATTTTTCCATAGGAGTGTACACAAGCCTTCCTGGTTGCCCTTTATCAACCTCCTTGGAGAATTCTTCCCTCTCTCCAATCAGGAATCTATTTTAGATTTTCTTCCTGAGCACATAAAAGAGTAACTTTGAAATGTAGCAGAAAACCTAACTGAAACCATTTTAAAACAATGTCCAATGCAACTTGTTTTTTAGCTGCAAACACAGGAAAAGGGAGGAGCCATCAGAATTTTAACCAAATTTTTCCCACTTTATAATGCATTATAGAGTGCTTAAAATAGCTTCAAGATGGAAAACCAAACAAACTTAGAGGACATGGACTTGAAATCCAACACACAAACACAAGAGTCCTCTCTGATCCGCAAGGAAGCAAAAAGCTGACCTTAACATTGTTCCCCACATTTTGAAACCATAAAACAAAACTTAATTTTGGGGACGAATCAATACTCTTTTCCACTGTTTTAGTTGTATCGTGAATAAATGAAAAGAACAAGAATAAAAGTAACTATTTCCTCTTCTACCTCTTGCATTCAGAAAACTCCCTGACAGCAGCAGCATTTATGTTCCACCACCTCCACTCTTGGGTGTGTTATCCTCTAATTAAGGACTTGTTACCCCTAATGAAGGCAGGGGTTGATTCACACTTCAGTCATTGCTGGTCAATCAGGGTAATGAGTGGGTCCCACCCCTCTGCTCAGAGAGCAGCACAGCATCAGTGATGGCACAAAACATCAGGTTTGCTGGTTCTAAAGGGCTTCGTTACCCCAAACTGGGAATTAATGCAGTGAACGACATAAAACTCGGTACCAAAACGAGCATCAGCAATGGAGGGAGGTGGCACCCAAAATGTTCACCTCCAAGTCATTTTGGAAGGGAACACAGCAGCTCATGTTAGATCAGCAGATCCACAAAACCTGTCTAAAACACTGGTGCAAATAGCATAGTTAAAGGTCTAGTAAGCAAGTGAGCTTCTCACAGCAAATCCAGGATCTACCAGATGTAGATACCCTCAGATATTTAGGAAGTGCTAACTCCACCCCTGCATCAGCCTTACAGTCTATACAAAAACCCTGAAAATAGCAGCTGCAGAAAAATCTGGCATTAATAAAATTTTCTCTGAACCTGTAATATTTTCCTAATGTTAGACTTTTTATCATTTCCAAAGCTTGATTTTCTTTTTTTATTTCATTGTTTTTCTAGTATGATAACATGTTAGCCTGGCATATTGGATGGGTTGCAAGTATACACACAAAGGATTACTAGTGAGAATTTCTGATTTCAGTAATACACTTCCAGAGGAAAGGCATCTGGAGTGAAAAAAATTACTTTTTTAAATACGCATTTTTGGAAGCTTACTCTAGAATTTTTCTTTCTTTTTGGATAATGACATTTTTGTTCCTTATATTATGCTTTGTTTTCCACATATTCATCTTTTATGTGGTTATTTGCCAGGTGCTTTGGTGGTCAACCCCTGGAAAGCCACCCCAGGCAGCATCCAGCAGCAAAGCCTCCACCCTGCACCCCACCTCCTCCATGCCTGCTTCAAGAGCAGGAGCTATACGACCTTCATCATAAATTCAAGGTTTACTCCGTAGGGAAAACATTGATGAAACTACAGAGCTATTCTGGGGTAAATGACAGAATATAACTTCCCCGCGACTCTCATAATCTCAGCCAAACTTGTCCTAATTAGGAAACAGGTAATTGTATTTTCTTGAGAGATGACAGCTGTATTATAAGGCCAGCAATGCAGCTTGCTGCAGTTGCCTGCAAAACCCTTCTCCCCTTCTCCTCCTGCTCTCCCAGGGAAAACTTGGGAAGCCACACAACAGGCATACAAGTGGAACACATGCACGTTCCCGAGGCCCAAAAGGGGAGCTTCTCCAAGACTGAGAAGGTCCACTGTGTACCTGGCAGCAAAAACGTGCAAAGGGAGTGCAACGCTGTGGAAGCCTCTGAAGGCACCACGGAGAAAAGCAGCGGTTTTCCAGGATGATTGGCAAGAGGTAGGTTATCTTCAAGCTGTTGCCAAGGACCAGGACGTAATTAGATGTCAGGCACAATTCAGCAACTGCCACCAGCTCCCCTCACCACCGCAGCCCGAGCCGAGTGCTGGGCTCCTGGCTGGGGATGGTTGGGAGCATCACGCAGGCGCGGGTTGGGAAATCCTTTGCCTGTAGGCACTAATTTTAAACTGCTCTCACCAAGCCCGTGTCCAGGGGGTAGGCATGCAGAATTTAGGGCAAGGGGAAAAAAATAAATAAATAGAACGTGGCGGGGGGGGGGGGGGGGGGGGGGGGGAAGAGAGAGAAAGAGAAGCCTATAGAATATATTAATTTTTCAGACTCACAAAGGGGAAGATGAGAAGACTATACCTGAGCTGTTTTTATCAGTGCAGCAACGCTTATCGATAAGGTTTTGCACTCTCCATGTGCTGGTTTGCTGAGGAGCCTGTTTCCACGCTCAGCACCGAGAGATGATGGGTTCTCAGGCATTGCATTTCCTAAAGGAAGACAAAAACAATCAGCAGTTAATATATAAAAGCCTGAGAGTCTATATAGGGATAAAAAAAGAAATGACAGATCCCAGTATGTAAAACTTGTGAGAAAGCTCTTCAGTCTCACCAGGGCAAATGGACGAGTGTTGAATACCACCTAAAATCTGGTTACACACGGTTATTTCAAGCTCCTCTGATAATTATGATGCAGGACTTACTCTTTTCCTGGGTTTATTTAATTTTAGTGTCTCTTCAGTCACTGATGTAGAATTTTCCCCATGTACCCAAAGAGCTGAACTGACTTAGTTGGGATATGCAAGATTCCCTGATATGAGTTCCAGCTTTCAGCCCTTTTGCAGGAGGAAAGTCTTCCTGTGGCGGCTGTGTTGGAATTTATTGGGATATTTCCTAGTTTTCAGGTGATGAATTTAATGCACCTGAAAAGAAATGGTCACATGAATGTCATATGAAGACTAACGCCTGATAGGAGCATGGCAGGGGGGTTGGAACTGGATGATCTTTGAGGTCCCTTCCAACCCAAACCATTCTAAGATTCTATGAAATACATTTAGAATATTTTACCCAACTGGACATTTCGTTTTAAGTGATTTTAGACTTCATGTATGAGAGGAATGGGATTACTGAAGAACACACTTTTTAATACTTGAGGAGGAAAATGATTGTGCTAGTTGGGATACTACATCACAGTTGTCTAGAAGGGCTGTGATGTCATCACCTTTTCTCTTCAGTTACACCATACCATACCGTGAGCGACCCATTCACCACCTGTGCTATTACCTAAATCACATTCCTCACTCAAAGAGGGCAGAAGATGGTACCTTCTTCTTTATTTACACTGTGTAAACGACCACAAAACTCACTTCTGCAACCCACCTTGTGCCAATAAATACGATTTGATGGAAGGTTCACCTGAGGTTACATGATCTTTGCCCTTTTTTAATAGACATCTGAATTTCTGCTAAAAAATATCTAGGATATCTCCCCTGCGACAAATCTCCGGAGCTATCTGTGGAGACTGGAGTCTCCTGCCATACTGTTTCAGACAATATTAGCCCCAAGAATGAGACTCTGTTTAAATTCAAATGAAGAGATTATTAAAGACCCCGTTCTGCAGGGAAATGGAAAGAGGCATTTCAGCCCCATTAATAGATGTGTTAAATGGGAGCTCGCAGGACACCAAGCCAGACGACCCACCGCGCACACCAGCCTCTGTACTGTGATCTGGGAAAAAAAAAGGAAAAAAAAGGGGAAAAAACCCTACTTTCCTCCTCCTTGCCTCAGTTTTGCCACTGATTAAAAACAATTGGATAATACGACTCTTCCCTTTGTGTGGGATGAATGTCAACCACGGCATAAGGGGCAGGAGGAAGCAAGCACTGCTGCTGGCTCACGTGGCTTGGTGATGCAGAGCAGAAGACCCTGGGCCCACCACAGAGGCTGTGCACTGTTTTTCATTGAGCACTGACCCACAGGTCTTCAAGAGATTTTCCTCTGTGCCTTCCCAACAGGAGAACTCAGCCCTTCATCTCTTTGTTATTAATTGGGTAAAAAACTGAAACCATACCCAAAAGCACTATTTTGGCTCTCTATCAGCATCACCTGCACTTCCTTTTGCACATTGATCTGGCCTCCAGTTCCCTCACTTTGCAGTTTGTAGGGGAAATAGTTTGTTTTGGCACCAGTTTTCACAAATCTTTTGAGAAGACCATTGCAACAGGAGGGTTGACAGCCACCTCCGGCAGCACCAGCCATTGCCACCACCATGCCGAGACATTGCTGGAACCTCTTGGCCATGGGACAGGCTCCAAACCTCATGGATTTTCACCTAAAACCATCCAGGATCAGTATTCAATACAGGCATGCATAGGGCAGGGAACAGTGATGATTATAATGCTTAAATAAAAAATTTTGAAAGGAAGAGTGACTTATTTCTGACTAGATTTTATGGAAACAGAGAAATATATCCAAAAATCCCTAATCTCATTTCTGTGTTGGCTGAGGAAGGACATCACTCTAGATCATTTGATGGATAACTCTCGGGAACATTTTACCTGAGCAAAGTCTTTGAGAGAGGCTTGCAAGAGTTCACAGATTTCAGGTTTTTTGCTGTGCAACTGTGGATTTGAGTGAGATCCTTCCAGTGGTTAAAAATGGTCTCTAAGCAACGAGCACTAAAATGTTTTCAAATCTTTTTTTACTTGACCCAGGATTTGTGCTGAGTTAGATGAGTAAATACTGGCATGATGTGACATTCTTGTTATTTATGTTACATCCAAATAAGTGGAAGATAACCTAGGCAAATTTCCATTATCTAATTATAAAAACCTTCTCATATTCCCATGAAACTAATTTTAATTTGATGAAAAACAGACAACTTGGAAATGGATTTCCTACGATTCGAGAGATAAGATTTTTTTCTCAGTACGTTCTCAATTTACCAAAGACTCCAAAATTGGAGATCTCTATTAATAAACATTGCTGGTTGCTCGTGCAGTGATTTTATGTTATGACAAAAAAATAAAAAAGAAAAAGAAAAAAGGGAAAAAGATTTCTAGACTGAGCAGCTCCTCTGCTGCATTCAGGGGAAGGAGGGAGGGACCATGGAGAAGGCTGAGGTACCCCACAATGGCTCCTGCAGAAATCAGGTGAAGCTCCAGCTTCGTTTGAAGCTACTCATCGCACCGTGTGTATTCGAAATATCTTTGATAAAGAATTGGACCAAAAGTTGTCTTTGGAGCACTGAGAAGGAATTACAGCAAACACATTGTGATCATGATATGCAGGCAATTAGCCTCAATGGAAACAAATTGGGCTTTGATCCTTATTTCCTATCAAAGGTCACGATCCTGCAATCTCTTACACTGAAAACACCCCAGCAAAATTCATTGCATGAGTCAGGGTCACCTCACAGACCACCAGAGCCTCGCCTGAAACTTTGGACATGGGAAAATATGTGAAATGACCATAAACAAGGAACAGCATGAGAAACCTCAGTTCCATCTCTGCAAGGCAGCAGTTCAGACCCAGGTTTGACCGCTTTTCCTGAAAACTAAGCCACACAACCCCCCGATTTCCTGCAAAATCTAAGAGGAAGATCAATTTAACTAATGATCTGGGGGTTCTGTGTCCCCACAGACCTCACACATATTATTTATAGAATGCATTAATATTTCATTTTTCTCATCCCTAAACAGTCTTTGAGGGTGAAAAAATAGATAGCTTGAGACAGGTAACATTTTAATTGAAATTAATGGGATTGGTTTGATTTCACCTCTGAGAATATGAAAATCATTCATTTTTTTGTCATGAAAAGAATCTTTAAGTCTCACCGGTACCCTGACAAGCACGACGAACAGTGGGTCACGCTGAGAATCCACCTCCCACCTCTCACTAACTCCTGCTGCCCAGACCATCACCCTCCAGTTCATGAGAAACCAGCACGAAAAAAAAAAAATGCATAGATCATGAAAGTGTAGAGCTAAACCTCTGCTTTGCTTTCCTTTAATGTTGGTATTGGTCAGCATGGAGAAACACCATCCTTTGGATCAGATGGCAGCTGGATGGTCATCTTTTCAACGCTGCCTGTCAATGACTCTAACGTCTGACCGGGAACAGTAAGTAGAAGAAGTCTTTATGCTACCTCTGTGCTGAGCTGGACCTGGGCTGCTAAACGTGCCAAATTAATGTGCTGGACAGATTGCTGCTCTCCAAAGGCTCCGCTGAAGCGTTGTTGGACCGTTTACAAGAGGTTTGCCAAATCGCTGCAAAACTGAAGTATTACCAAAACCGAGAGTGCCGGCCAGCGGCAGGAATCATGTCATCACCATCCTTTGGTTCATCCTCTAAATAGTTTCACGCTGCCAAAGTAGGTGTGTGAACCTCTCTGCTGAATTGAAATTATTCGTATTTATTTTTTTCTACGAAGCGTTAGAACGGGGTTGTGTTTTCTCAAGCACCTAAGTCGCTTGAGAGCACAAACGCGCCGGGCTTTGTGCTTTGAACTCATTTCTGTGTTTGAAAAGCTGAGCTGATGGATCTCATGCTCCTAAGTCACTTAAGAGCTTTGGAAATCTCACTAAATCCTTTCGTAAGCTCAAGACAGAAAACAAACGGATCCCCACCACCACCGAGTCCAGGTTACCTCATAGAATCATAGAATGGTTAGGGCTGGAAGGGACCTTCAAAGGTCATCTAGTCCAACCCCCCTGCAAGGAACAGGGATAACCTCGCAGCTCAGTTCCAATTTTCCTCCACGAGTCCTCCTTCTCGCTGTCCATTATGTAACAATTCTCCTTTTTTTCACAAAAATCTCTTCTGTAAAAGCTTCTTATCTTACATTTTACAACCGCTACGCATACCACAGCCCCAGAGGCCAGAAGCTGCCTGGTGCCTTGCTGAGTTGCACCGCACACGTGAATTCAGGCCCAACACAGAGGAAGGTCTTGAAATTATTTATCTTCTACTGTGATTTGCAAATTATAAATGCAAAAGTGAAATCCAGCTCACAGACAGAGGCGAGGAGCGAGTAGAATCCCAGAGAAGCTGCAAGAGAGTAGATGGACAAGTCAAATAAGGCATTCTCCCCTAGAAAATGTAAAGAGGAATACAAGATTTCCTTAAATATCATTTTATTGCCAGCAAATGATGCTGAGTATAAATTGGGATTTTATAGGATTTCCTGTGATCTTATTTAGACCTTTTGTTGTTGTTGTTTGAGAAAGCCCTTGAAATACATACGAAAAGATCTCGGGAATTCTCTGTGAATCAGCCTTTCATGTCCTCACTCATCCTAACTCTGTTTGTCAGAGTCAGACGGGATCCAGGACACACAGCATCAGTAGTGAAACGCTGCTGATGGCCTGTTATCCCAAAAGAAAACCAAAGTAAAATGGTGATACAAAGACCCTCAGCACATTTTTATTCATTTCAAGCCACAGACCAGGTGAGGCTATATCTTTTCCAGGAATTAATAGATAATAATAACAGTGAGATGTCTGCTACTTACAAGGAAAAGTGACCTATATTCCAGGTAAAGACATGCTCGTCCCAGTGACACACGGGAGAGACACGAGCATTAAAGGCTCTGCTAATAGCTATGGTTGTATTATTTTTCATCTGGGTGCCCAAAGGATCTTCCTTTCCTATTCCTGCCCAGTGCAGGGCCACCCTTCGTTACAACATTAAAATCTACTTAATATTTTTTATCATTTCACATCACAGCCACATCACAGTAATTGCACCCTCAGGAGCAAGCCTTCTTCCTGCCTATGCTTTTCAATATTATTGGCATCTTCCTCATTTGGGGACCTGAAATGATCTTTTTTGCATTTTCCCCGTGAAATGACAAACACGGCTGGTTGTGGCTCAAGCACTATTTGGAGCATGACCCCCTCGGCTCCTGGTGTTATCCAAATTAGATTTTGATCTTTGTCAATTAGGCTTTGCCACTGTGGACCTGCTGTGCCATTATCAGGAGAATCACTGTCAGGGTTGGTAAGTCAGTGAACTTTGGAAGCCTTTCTCCACCTCCCAGGGATGCAGCTTTTACAATTAGCACTGTTTGAAAAAAATAATAATAAAATAAAAATTTCTGTTCACAACCTGATTCCTGGCAATCTTTGCACTGTTTGTCCTTAAACCAAGAATCACTTGCAGCACAGAGAGCTCTGCCTTCCCATGGCAATCTCCATTTCTGCAAGCAATTTGGCTTTCCTTTTGCTCCTTTTAATGTGCCTGGCTTTGTAATGTACCCTGCGACGGATTTGTCTGGGGGCCAGTTTTGCTTCTGGGGGAAAAAACAGTAGCCAACCAAACAAATTCCAGGAAATCTCCGGTTGTCGCACAACAGGGCTGTGACGTGGCTCCAGCCCAAGTATTTTGTCAGCTGGTTGGTATGGAGCCTTTAAACTGGGCACCTAATGGGGGAATGCTGGTCCTGGCATATTTACTGGCCTCGCATCTAGTCACCTCCTGCTACACTGTGCACCTCGAGTGCCATCCCCAGTCTTTCAATATGAGCAGGATGGGTGCCAAAAAAATTTGTTTCCATTCTCACATGTAAATTCCAGTTTGGTATTTCAGCAAGGTGCACTCGCAGAGATCCGTACTGCATTTCATGGCATGGGACATGGGATCTGCTGCATGGCCCAAGGGGAAGGAGGAACCTTCCTTGCATGAAGAAAAAGTGTCACACGTTTCCCAAACCAGGATTTTCCAGCGGGAGATGCCATTTCGTCAGTTTTAAGGCCAGGAAGACCCGCAATGATCATCAGGTTTGACCCTGTGAGCACCAAAAGTCAAAGGGTTTGCTGAATCAGTGCCTGTTCAGGTTACAGCATCACTCAAAAAAAAAATAGTTATGAGCAAAACCTTCCCAGGATAAAAAGTCCTGTATCAGCCTGCTCATGGCTCATGCTGATGAAGACTATGGCATGTTTTAAGTCTGCTCCCGTTGCCTTGCAGGCAGCAATTCCCAATCCCACACCTCGGCCTCCGCTTCTTCTGCCTCAAAGGTTTCCAGCACTCGGAGGTGCAGCAGAAGCTCCTGGACCTCCAGGCTTGGCAGCTACTCTTCTATGTATTGCCTCTGGAAAAACTGCTCTCCTGCACACAACTGGAAGTTGATAGGTGGCCTGTCCAGTTCCTACAACAGTCGCAAAACTATAAAAATAGCAAGTCGAAATAATATGCAAAAGGACAAGAAGAAGCTATGGGATAAAGATGGAATACAGGTGAAATCTAAAGTCTGGTAGTGCAAAGTGCATTAAGAAAAGAAAAAAGGGAAAATATATCTTGTAGTTTAAAAATGATATCACGGAAAGGTAGGAAAAGGCACCACTAACACAGAAGCTAGAAACGTTACAGCATGCAGAATACATCTCAAACAGGAGGAAAATCAGTAATTTTCAAACTGGAGAAAGATATATCATTTTCCAAACTTATCGAACTTACTGTGAAACACTGGGAAAAATAGAAAACAGATATAGAGAAGTGTATAAAACATTGCAGCATCACAAACACATAAACCAAATAAAAATAAATGTCATGTTACTATATTTACATCCCTGTACTTCTTACACCGGCTGGCTGAGTTATAAATTGAATATCAATGAAGGAGAAAATAACATCTCCTCAGATTTCAGACGTAAATAGGGAGCTGTGGAACAAGAACAACCCACAAGCACGTATGACATCCACCTATCTTCAAGAAGTGAATACATCCTGGAAACCTATATAGTTTTAGCCAACACATGAAACATTTACAGTGGCCTGAGCTTTCCTTCTGGGGGCTGGGGCTGGCCGTGCAAGGGCAGGACTTGCAAAGCAACTGGGTTGTCACCCACAGGGCTCCTGAGTTCTTCTGCTTCTGGCACAAAGGGCACGTTTGGGAGACGGAGAAGTCATTCCCCAACCCCAGACCCACGAGCGTGCCCATGTCAGACTAACGACCCTCCAGCACATCTGTCACCAACATCTAAGTGATGCAGCATTTGGCCATTTTCCACCTGCAGTAACGATTTGGGGCTTAAACATAACATCAGCATTTGCTTTTTCTTACCACAACTGATTACTTTTTCCAAGCTGGATCCGATCTTTCCCCCATGTTTCGTTATCCAACACATGAAGTAAGAGGAAGGTGGCTGGAGCAGATGAGCCATGCGCAGTCCCAGCAGCTCAGCTTCTTTCACAGCGACTTTCCTGGAGATGCTCGTGTAATCTAGTGATGGCAAAACGAGTCTGTGCGACTTGCTTGGGTTTGGTCCCTGCTGCCCCATTAGCTGACAATGCTGGGGGACTAAAGGGAGGAGATAGGGCTCTCATCTCGCATCTCCTCGGACCAGCACACGCAAAATTTGTCAGAGTGGCAAAAACGGGAGAGTTTCTGATACCTGTCAGCCAGGAGTTAAAAGTGGGAAGAGCCCCAGGGGCTGACCTTCCAGGGAGCGCTGGTGCACGGAGAGGCTCTGGATAAACAAGCAGATGAAAAGGCTACTTGGGAAAATGGTTACCACAACCTGCCTTGGATGGAAAGAATCGATTGGAGCAAGACTATTTACAGGGGAGGTTGCAGGAATGGTTCGCGATGGTTTGGGGTATTATCACCTCCTTGTCAGCCACTTAGTTTTTCCAACCAAGCCAAATTAGCTTAAATTTTTTCAGATTTTGCCTGCAGTTCTAAACAGAACTAAACCTATTAATCTTTCTGCAGGCACAGAGAGCAAGAAAATAATATTTTTAAGTTACTTATGATAATAAAAAACATTTATCAGTCCTGAAAGATCTGTGCTCTGGAAGGTAAAAAATTGGCATTACAGCAAACCTCATGCAAAGAGTAAAGCAAGGACAGATTTTGAAGAAATCTGGTTTCTAATCGATCAGCTTTTTAGAGTTTGACTCTCAAAAGTTTTGGTCCAAGCCCTTAAAATACACACTGCTGATATTTTTCTACTTCTCAGCTTATTCAGCGTGTTAAAGAACATGTACTAAGCTGGCTTGACTGCAAATTAGCTTGATAAAGAAAGCCAGTAATAGATTTTTAGGATATTTTATTGTCTAGCCTGTCTAAGAAGTGAGTCACAGATTATAAACTTCATATATCATTTTGCAGGATTTATTTATTCTTTGCTGCCAACACAGCTCCGAAGCCCAGAGGTCAAATCCTACAGGTCCTAAAGTCCATAGTTTTGCCACTGACTTCACTGATGGCATAATTTCAGGCATGAAGACCAAGTTCTTGCTTGAGGTTTATTTTCTTGTTTTAGCTACGCTGTTAAAACCCATCCAAAAAAGCCTCCATAAAAGAACTATAATAAGTATTCATAGAAATGGCATTCCCAACTCAAAACCCAACCAACTATCCAAAAAAACGTATCAAAGAAAATGAATGGAAACATATATCCAAGCCTGACTTTGTCATCTCGTGCTCCAAGTTTATAGCACGGTGTTTTGAATCATGCAGTGAACTATTGCAACACGCTGCTGAACTTTGCATTCTTCGGTGTTTTCAGCTGCTATTGACGATGTGTGATATTAATGCTCGTGCTAGGAGATTATATTACTGCAAATTAAAGCATGTTTTGTCTTCCTAGCTAGCTCCAGCCAACGCAAGGAATTGCACGGGATGCCAACACGAGCCTTTTGTGCTGCTTAAATCCTAATTATGCCCCACATCACGCTCCGAAGTGGCCAGCGGACCTTCCGCTGGCCCCATGCATAGAACCACTGTCACCCAGCGTAATTCCCACTCAATGTCCCAGCATTTGGGGTGAACGTCTTTCCAGATATGGACATGGACAGATGAGAATAATAAATGCAGCTTACGACTCATTAAATGTAAAGCTTATTTTCTCACACACCTGCAAATACTTGCGTGGATAAGTTCTGGAGAACAAAGCCAAGTTAAAGGCAACTTCCAAATATCCAAGTGGAACTCATTAACGTGGAGGCCAAGACTTTGCCTATGGTATGTAAATTGAAAGAAAAGCACCTCATTTAATGGAAAGACTATTTTATCTTAATTTCGCATGTGTTTAAGACATGTAATGCTAAAAAGAAATTGCACATTGCATAACAGACACTATATTAACTAATGTTATGAAACTAAGATTGAAGGTCATTGGCTACTGAGGTCGGAGCTGAACCTCCTTCTGGCTTGCTTTGATAAATGATGTAGGAAATTCTTCTAATGACGTTCGATCTTAGATATTGAAGTACATACCATTTTAATCTCCGCAGCTTTCTGCGTGCATCTCCATACGCTCCTGCAGCAGAGAATAGGTGATGGTAACTTGTGAGGACAAACAGGCCTGGCCACATACACACATCCGTAACTCTGGGGCAGGAGGAATATACTGTTCTTATCTAAGTCTGCCATAACTTCTACGCAATTTCACACTTGCTACAACAACTGAAGCTTTACAGCTGAATTCTGCAAGAATGGCAATTTCTGACTGAATATAAAACACAACCGGTTGTAGCAGAGTACTTTGAAACACCAGCACTGAGTAGTGATTGATGAGTGCAGAAGCATTGAAACTCCTCGTTTCATCACAGGCAATTTCTTGTCTCTAAAGCTGGCAACAACCCACTGTCATCGGCCTCTTTTGTTGATTTGCCTCAGTTTTCCCTTCTGTAAAATGGAAAGACTCACTCTTCTGGACAGATATTCAAAGAATGCTTTGGATGCTAACTTATTGAAAAGCATTAAATTATCATTTTAGAAAAGGCAAGGTATTCTACATTTACTTAAATCCCACGTATTACTAATAAAAATTTTCAGTACAGGATGCTAATGCACACACATACGCATATTTGTGTGTGCTTATACACATTAGATATATATATTTGTGTGCGTGTATGTGCCTATAAAACCATATTCCGACCTCTGTTTGTCTAGGACCATGCTAAAACATAGAGTTAAGCTCTAGTTCTAATTCTTTTTCTGCATTTTGCTGATAAACAAGGCTGGATCCATCTGTATCTGCTTGAACTGGATGGCAGGTCAACAGCAAAACCAATTGTAGAACTGTAACATCACAGGCTACAAAAATATAAAATTACCTAATCCTGTTCCCACTACCTTTGAAAGACTGGATATTTATGGCAACATCCTGACCCACGCTGGGTCAATAGGGATTTTACCACTGACTGCAACCAAGATTTTGGAAGAAGAACCTGATCCTGCGACTGATTTGTATGATCTACAGCAACAAATACCTCCTGAGAAGATAATGAAAGTTGGTGGACCTGGCTACAAGTCAAATTGTGCCCAGGCTGATCTGACAGCACAACCAAAGCTATGTTAGAAAACATGTAATATTATACAAATATATATATACTTTCTCAAACGACTCTACAAACCGACAGGAATTTTTTTTTTTACTTAAATAGGAAGGAGAAAATCTATATCTTGGAGAGTGAAAAACAAATTAAAGGTTCTTGAAGGGTGTTTCTTAACATTTACCAGTGTTTTTCCCCGTGGAAAAGATGAAAAATTAGCTTGAACCCTAGAGCTTTTGGTCTTTTGTAATCTTTTCCTTTTTTTTTTCTCCCCTACAATGAGTATAGATTTTTAATCCTACATACAGAGATTTCACATATTTAGATTTGAAAGTTTTATTATTGTTATACGAGATTGTTTAAAATTAAAAACGCGTATGGGGCTTACCTGTACAACCAAAATGTATTAGCATACAGGCATAAGCAAACACCACAGCTGAATAATTTTTGGAGTGTGTTCTTAGAGTCTACAACAAAACAATCCTGGCATCAAGAGAAATCCTGTGCTGTCAGGCTTCCCGTGATGAGATAAGAGTCTTTGCTGTCCGCTTCCATTAGGCTACGAGCAGGAAAACATCAGCAGTCGTTAAGGAGAGCTTAGAATCATAAAATCATAGAATGGTTAGGGCTGGAAGGGACCTTCAAAGGTCATCTAGTCCAACCCCCCTGCAAGGAACAGGGATATCTCCAACTAGATCAGGTTGCTCAGGGCCTCGTCCAACCTGGCCTTGAACGTCTCCAGGGATGGAGCATCCACCACCTCTCTGGGCAACCTGTGCCAGTGTTCTACAACCCTCATGGTAAAAAATTTTTTCCTAATATTCAATCTGAATCTACCTCCCTCTATTTTAAAACCATTACCCCATCTCCCATCTGGGTCTCATCACTGCCTCACGTACCGACCCTGCAAAGTGCAAGAGGAAATAATGTTCCGTGCCTCGGCACAGCAGCATCGCTCTGGGCAGGGGGAGACACATATTCTTATTTCACTGCTCTGTGCTGCTCTTCCAAGCTGGAGTTTGCTCGATTTAGGCTCATCCACTCCCTGTCCCACTTAGGATTTTTCAGGCATTTACGTTTCCCTTCGCATCTCCGGTTTATGGGAGCTGACCACTCTGCTCACCACGATTAAACTCCTTCCTGCACTTTCACGAGGGCTACAACACCCACAGACCTGGTGTTACTGCTCTACAGCGCGGGGAGCAGGCGCTACTATTTATGGAAGAAAATGGCAAATTCTAGAGAAAATATTGTATTTCTTCATAACATATTTTAAGGATTCTATCCGCCAAATTGCTTTTGAAATGTGATCTTAAGGTTAAAACAGTGAACAGGGATTCAAATTCTGGGTTATATTTTTTTTTGAAGCAAATTACTTAAAAATATTCAGTTCTCTGTCAGTAAAACGGGGATGGTGTTATTTCCTCCCACTCCCAGTCTTTCCCTTATTTCCTCCCACTCCCAGCCTTTCCCTGCACTGCCTAATCCAATGCAAAAATCCAGGGGAAGAACCTTCTCAGTCTCTGTGTTTGTGAGAGCTCACATGTGGCCAAATACTCATTTGAAGACTAAAAATAGAAAACAAATAAGATTAGCAAAGTAGATTTTATGATGGGCCTGATTTAAAAAAGCATTGATTGGTTAAAACAATTCAAGTTATCAAACTAATGGCTAAATTAGCTAAAACTAATGAATTTCTTACTTAGATATTCACAACTTACTTATTCACTTATTCTTGAACACTCATTTCAAATCCCTATTTTGATGAAAAATCCTCTTAGAGGCTTGTTTGCAGGCATATTTGTGGAAAACGAGGGTTAAAAATTAATTCATTTAGAAAGTCCTATGAATATTTGTGAAAAATACTTTACTTCACCTGTTTCTGATACAGGTCATTAACTGAAAACCAAGTATTCTATAAATAGTTAATGAAAGGTTTGCTTGCTTAGGAGAAAATTAAGAATCGTGTCTGCAACTCACCTAATTCACTCAAATATGTGCGTTGTCTCCTGTGGTTTTGATATTTTTGTGGTTTTGCTTTCGAGGAGTTCCTATTGACGTTAAATGACTATTTTTTGTGAGTTTTGCCCAACAGTTCAAATATTTGAAGAGAGACACACCGTGTTCTTCTCCTAACCCTCGGAAACATCCTCCTCGCCAGATCTGCATCCCACAAACGCGTGTGCTCGCGGCGATCTCGATGCTGCTGTGAACTGGAGCAAGGACTGACCCCTTGGTGCTGGGATTTGGCACCACTCACCTTGGTCACCGGGAGCACGTCGCCACAGTTGGAATGATATAGGGGACAGAAAGTACTTTGGGACCATCTGGCAATGCTGAAAGAGACGTAAGATGAGACCTGGATGAAAATAAAGCAGGATTTTTTTTCCATTTCTTCATGCATTATTAACGTCGAGATTTTAAAAATTTAAACTTTATTTTTACTTGAAAAAATGCAACAGATGTGTGCAAAGACAAAGCTGGTGCCTGCACTACCTCGTGGAAACCGTTTTATATTTATGTTAAGCAGTTACCGAGGAGAACACGGCGGAATGACTGCATGTATCTGTCATATGTTAATTAGGGGAATCTGTATAGAGCCAAGTTTTATAACCTTGTTCAATTTTAAGAGGTTTTTACAGTTACTGAATGCATTAAAAACCAGAAAATGTTAGGGGGATTGTCCATTGGATTCTACACACTGGAAAGCTCACTTGTTGGGCCTACGGGGAGAGCTGATTTAGTTTTGCTATACAGCCATGTGAGTACAACAAGCAAAACAACGGTATAAAACTGGGCAAATCAGAGTCGGCGTAAACCACAAGACACTCGGCAATAAACCTTAATTTGACTGCAAAAAGCAATTTATAAAAGAGAGCTCTTGAACATCTCTGGTTCCTCTAACCATATCTAATTATGGATAGGTATGTTCTGTATGTAGAGCAGCGGGAGAGACGGTGCGTGTTCTCGAGCCGCGGTGGTGAATGCCGGAGCCCCCACTCGGGCAAAATTCCACTTTCAAGCCAGTCTGAGTTTTGCCTCAGGACTGCAGGTCGGACCTGGAGAAAAAGAGATTTTGGTGAAATGCTTTAGATAAGCAGAGGGATTGTCCTGTGAGCAGCAGCAGCGGAGAGCAAAATGCTGTACTTCTCATGGGGTGGTTTGGTGGCTACAGCAGAAATGATCACGTCCACTTCCCTTTACCCACAGGAGCCACACAATTTGCTTGACCAGGGCTACTGCCCCTGCACGCCTGCGGAGAGTGTAGATACCCTCTCTCTTCTGCCTGAGCCCTTTCCTGGACAGATTCACCCTGCAAAGAGCAGAGAGGACCCCACCACCACAACCACTGGACAGGGCAGAAGGTCCCCCCAAGCACTGCTGGGTACCTGCTCAAATCACAGCCGAGGTGCCTGGCAGCAGCTGGAGTGGTTTCTTCTCTAAGCAGGCATCCGAAATAATCATTGAATTCCCACCTGCAAACTGAGACTCTGAAAGGAGGCTGGAGATCAGGGCAGAGGCAGGACCTTCTCCCCCAGGATTGACTGCAGGACGCTCTGACAAGCTGCTCAGGGACAGCAGAGGAGGACCTTGCCGAGTCTCCGTGGCCAACGAGGCTGGAGGAGGCAAAAGCAGTGGAAAGGAGAAGGTCAAACCTTGGGATTCACCACCCATCCCCAAGGGGCACGCAGAAGCACGGGGCTGGTGGCAGCAGGTATCACCAGCGAGGAAGGAAGCAGTCACGGTGTGAATTACCACTGCGTAACTCCCAGATAAATTGAGCTAATAAAGCTGTGGCCTAATTAAACCCCATCGTTTGCTCCCTACCTTCTTCCAGAGACAGCACGAATCCGTGCGGCGTTTTCACTTCTGGGCAGGGAATCCTGGAACCTTTTCCCAGAAAGAAAAAAAAAATTGCCATTAAAGTGTTTCTGCAAGCTGGGCCCTGCAAAGCTTTCAGGTGAAATGGTCTGAATAAGCAGAGAAGATAACAGCAAGAAAATCAACACACAATCAAAAATTTTTTGTCACGCGGTTATTTAGCAATTACATGAGAAATAGGCCAGGTTGTCCAATTAACACCACCAAAACTGCTCAGACCGGGGTGACAAACAAGATTTGAATGAGCATAAATTTTAAAATGAGCAGGGTTGAATACCCTACAATTCAGGATAGTGATATGCTGTGGAAATTTCATATATCTGAAATATATTCACACAACAAATACAACAAAGATTTGGCACCCCCCCCCTTATTTCAGGAGATTTAAAGTGTAGCAGCAACAAATAACATGTTTTCCCCAAGAAAAATGTGAATCAGCAGCTTCATCTGTTCCCAGTTTTCACAAGCAAAGTCCTGTCTATTATAATCTTGTTTTGCTCAGCCATAAACACAGTGTGAAAAAAAAAAAAAAAAAAGAGAGAGAGAAATTTATGTTGAATATGGTTATAGTTATTATTTCCCTTCTGGGGATTTATTAAGCATGTGTTAGGAGTTTAGGTATAAAATGAAATTGTTTTTTCGCTACATGGATGTCTTCTGTGACTATCTGTAAAATTTCATTAAGGTGTTAGACGTGATATTGCAGATCAAAGTAATCCCAAGAGATTAAGGAGACCCTGCTAATTGACTAAGGTCATGTACTGCACTTCCCACTGGCACTTTGGCCTACACTGACAACAGAGGAGCAGTCCCATCTCAGAGGACCGTTCTATAAAAATACCATTTTCTTTATCTGTAGTCCAGTTTTCACACCGCTATGATAACAAGGGATTTCATAAATCCAGGTGGACTGATTAGAGTTTTGAGTATGTAACTTTCTGAGTAAAAAATATACATGATACTTTTGAACAATTTTGACATTTTATCTTACCCTTTAAAACTCTCGGGAACATATTGCACGTTAGGTGTTTAAGAATAAAAAGTGTCAGCATCTATAGCAAGTTCCATCACTCAAACTTGGCACTAAAGAGGATATTGAAAGCGTTGCTGCAGACCATTAAAACCAGCTAATTTACAACCAAAGACATTGTTGCATGAAGTGCCAACTTGGCCAATAATTAGGGCTTGGAATATATATCCAGCTTGGACAAGAGAAGGTTCCTAAAAACCTTTCCCTGTTGATCAAAACATACAATGTATTACTCTCAATTGGACAGTCACTGTTAGCTCCATATTGTGATATTATTGAAAATTATGGACTACCAAGGGGGCGTGGTGAGGAATTATTACTGCTGTCAGCAAGATTTGTGAACCCATTGCTGAGATGCATGCTCCCCCTTGGAACCTGCGCTTTCAAACGTGAATGCTGGAAAAGTTGGAGGGAGTTCAGAAAAGAACTACAGAAATGAAGCACGATCTGGAAAATATGGCTCTTTGCTGTCTTCATCATGGGAGAAGTAAGGAACTCATAGCCAATTGACCAGAAGTTTAAGGGCAAGATTTACAGTTGCATGGAAATAAACAAGGGAGCTCGGATCACACAGCTCATTAATTTAGCAGACTATGAATAAGGACGACTGACAACAACAAGCTGAGTGAGAAAGGTGCAAATTAGAAATTAGCTGCCATTTTTTAACTCTGTAAGTTATACACCGAGCGATTTTGCCAGTGTTCTTTCACTAAAAGTCTTAAAACCAAATGATTTTAATTTTTTTTTTCCTAAAAAGTGCTTCGTTTCAAGCAATTTTTTTAGGTTTGACTCACTGATTGCTCTTCCTCAAGTTTATCCAAGTTCTTCTTGAAGAGAAGATTCAAACTTGAGGCAATGTCATAAGCAATGGGTTTACTGGGTACATTTTAACGACGTTAATGGATGTAACAACCACCCTTCCATTCAACGGATGAAATCCCCATCTATGCAGAAGGATAGTAGAAGGCTTATGACATACATAAAATGTGTGTCGTTTGCATGGAGATGAATATCAGACTTTAGAAGCCAACAGAATCACATTTTCCATTATGTTCATCCAGCAGAACGGATTTCATTAATCAGCCTATCATCAAGGGCTCAGTCCTACCACATTACTCACTCTAAGTAATACCTAAGATGCAAATAGGTCCACTAAAGCAAAGGACGCATCTGGAGAAGTTGTGTCGTTCTACAAGTAAAGGTGCTTTAATGGACTTTGAGAAATCCCTGGTTTCACAAATGAAATTCTCATACCCTTTCAGCTCTTCGGAAAGGTCTTGAATAAATAAGCTATTCAACAGAAGTATTTAATTGTCTATAGCACTGGAGAACTAGGAAAAATGTTAAACTGTTGAGTGACGTACCTGCTGAAAACAGGTAACATTTACCATACACTACTACTTTAGCTCAAATAGACAGTTTGAAATTCCTTTTCATTCAGCAATTTACATTGAACTCTTTAAACCACCATTTTGAGTAAAACACAGGAGACCTTAAGTGCTAGCAATATGGAAAGGCTTGGTGTAGATGAGGCTTTCTTGACTCTTGATTCACTGGGACTCAACATGCTGCTGGTATTTTTAATGTTCCATATACTCATTTAACAATTCTATTACTTGGAGTGGTTAGGTTTATCCATGCTAATACCTGTCTTTATACTGAATAAAGTGCTTGTTTTCTATCTCATTAAAATTTTCCTGAAGTTGGCTGGACGCTCCATTTTCCTTTCTTTATGTCCTAAACGGTACTATAAACTTTAAATGACCAAACTGACTAAAGAACAAAGCGTGAGAAATCCCAACTTTTATATTGATATTGCGTTACCCTTTCGTAAATCCCATGAAGTTTTTTGATCTTCCTTTTCTCCAAATGCTAATGAAAAGCAAAACATTTTATTCTTCCAACTGAATTGAGTATTTGTGTATTATTGCTTGCAAAATGGCCAATAGGTGTTAGGTGGGGTTCGTACCTTTTCAAACAGTTTTTTAGTTGTTTCCTATTGCGGTTGGTGGTATGCGAATTGTTTGAAAGACTCTTTGGGATAAAACGTGAAAAAAGAAGGATGTATTTGTTAATTGTTGTTGCTGTTCTTGCTATGATCTTTGGCAACACCTGCTGGTGGTAGTATGCAGTGCTGTAGCCACTCTACATATATGCCTTCAACATATAGACCTTCGGCTGGCAGAGTGACCGCTCTACAACTGCAAGGAGCACGGACCCAGTGAACGGGCTTAAAAACATCAGACCAAGTTCATGAAAGCATTTACAGGCTCAAACACTCTTTTGTATTAAAATGTGGCTGATTTTGTTTATCAGCGTATCCGCTGTGATTTGGAGAAGTTGCGATTTCACGGTAACTTAATCCAAAGAGAATTTTGTACAGAACATCTTCTGCACACTTTCTAGTAACGAGGTGTTTTGAGCAGCAAGATAAATAACATTTAGGCATCTAATAAAAATGGTCTGGTGTTTTTTTGTTTGTTTGTTTTTCTGGTCTCAGATTCTCTTTTTTACATAGTACAGCAGCAAAGCCTTGTGTTGTAGGTGAAAGTCTGTAAATCTGCAGTAACTGAAAAATAACAGAAGGCGCAGCAGCATTCTTTATGTTAGTCTATATTGATCGGCTCTAATGAGCACCAGTGGAGCTGTAGCTAATGGTGGTATGTCTGGTGTTAAGGGCAAATGTGGGAGAAGATTATCAACCCAAGGGGTTTAACAGTTGCTGGACTGCCCTCAGCCCTCAGGGCAATGATGCACTTGAGAGGTCACTGTATCAAATGAGGGAAAAGATTCAGCTTGTGCTGCTGGAAGAAATGCAGCAGGAGCTGTATTTTAGCCGAGACTACAGGCATCAACAAAACAGTTACTGTCTGCCGGTCGTTTCTTCCCTTCTCCTTTCCCCCGACTGCCTTCTACCTAGCCTTGCATTTCTAAATAAGAATCATAACATCAGTGAGCTGGTAAGGGGTAACATGGAGCAGCTCCGAATTAACTCAGGCTTGAATATGCACATGGACAGAGTAGGCACCTCGGTGCAACTGGTCCTCCCGCAACTCGCGCGGATGCCAAAGAGAATGACGTGTTACGGCGCAGAACACTTTCACACCCAACACCTGCTTATTACCTGAAGGGGGGTCACGCTGTCATTTGATGCGAATTTGCTTGATATTTCATTCACTATGTTGCTTGCCACCCCCTTCCGAGATCTGAGCGGGGCGAGATGAGTGACCACCGGAGCAGAGAAGGCCACTGGGCTTCAAGGAAAAGTTAACTGGCAGATGCGAGAGAACGCTTGCAGTAAAATGTTAGTGCAGAAAGGAAGCTACAGGTATTCAAAAAGATAAAAATGTACTGAGAAATGCCTTGAGGTGTGTGGCATGTTGCACATTCTATGCTTTAATAGCGTCATGGAGTAATTTTAACTGTGTGAGGCTCCAAAACACACCAAGAAGGTCTGTTGAGAACCGAGCGCTGAGTTTTCAAATATTTATCACAGTAAATACTAATACATACAGAAAACAAGAAACAGAATGTTTTACTTAATGTTGTAAATAAGCAAATTAAATATTACCTTAGCTCCATTATGCCATGGTACCCTGTGGTTATGGCAAATTATTTATTAGGTCTTTAAAAATTCTAAGACATAGATTCCTCTTGCTCCTTAGAGACCGATGGTGGGTCAGATTATTAAAAAAGTCTTCACAGTTCTAATTTCTAATTTTTTTTTTTGCAGTGCTAATATGCAGTAAGGCTGAATCTAGCATTCTTTGTTCCAGTCAGGGATTTCAACCAGAGTTTTGCTTGAACAAGAATGAAACAAGTCAGGATTTGGTCAAAGATGAAGAACATTTTCTGCCACTGTCAGCAAAAAAAAAATAAGGCTTTAGACTATTATCGGGACGTTGACACGAAAATACCTGAAATAAGTGGAGCAGGCACTAACGCTGGCGTGCACACTCACGGGGAGCAGTGAGGCTGGAGACAATAAGCAACATTTTCTGCAGAGAAGCAGGAGCTGACACATCCGACGCTCGCTGCCTGATGGGCTCCAGCTCAGGGGTTTTATGTCTGCCGGCTCCCACCACTGTCCATTAGACAGGCGCCCGCACCAGGGATGCTGCAGCCACAAGTGACACTAATGCGCTCAACGGTTGACACTGGGGAACCCACAGAAAAACGTCTTCGTGCCCGTGGTTGCATGCACGGTTGGAAAGTGAACCAGTCTGGCGAAACAGAACGAGGGAGTTCGCATCCCCGCCGTCGTCGAGCCTTCCTAATGCTGAAATCTCCAAATATCCTAGAAAAAAACCCAAAAATAACCCGCGTTATTTATGTAGTGCATACCGAGATGTATTTATGCATTTCCTGCTGTAGTTTAGATTCATACTTGGTTTAGGCAACACCGTGCTGTTTCTTTACAGTATGATGCTACGAGCAGGCTGTGTGGCAAATTCATGACATTTCTTTTCCCCAGACTTGAGTTCATAAGTATCTTGAGCGGGTTTTCTAAAATCTACAGTTATTTCTTCCAATAGGAAACGTTCCGTTGCTATGAGCTGTGCAACACAAGCAGAAGACAACCATGTCCACTAAGCCTGTTACTGTCAGACGGACTTATTGGCACGGCCAAGGCTGGGTTTAGAAGCTTCAGACAAAAAAAACAAGATTCTCAGCTGAAGATGAAGCAAAGAGCTAGATAGTGTGTTTCCAGTGAGTGCTCATCCTCTTCAAATGTATTTTACATCAAGACGTGTTTAAGTATGTGTTTTTCTCCTGCTCATATTTCAGCCTTAAGAGCTCAGCTGCCCGTGTAGAATTGGACACCCAGAAACACAAAGGACTGTTCAAATTGGAGAGGTGGGACCTTATTTTCATCACAGACTCTTCTAATACTCTAAACCCCTTCCACACTTTCTGGTATTGAATCTTAGTTTTGGACATATTTCATCTTATGAAAGTCATAGATAAACTTTCAGATGCATTTTTTCTTCTAATAACAGAAGTCAAAATCAAATTCTTGTCTATATAGTAGTGAGCTCCATAGTAAACAAGGACCAGTTTTAAAATATATTTAAAAAAAAAAAAAGAAAAATCTGTATGCACCTAAGTGAAACGTTTTGTTGAAACGTTTCTCTGAAAGGATGTAAATAATAGAACAAAAACAGCTCTGTGATGACTTTTTTCTTAAGGAGACTTTACAGTTTTGTAATGCATTATTTAATTTATTTCATACCTTTTGTTCAACATGCTGTAACGTTGGACAGATGAATGTCAGAGATCTGAAATCAGCTTTTATTGGTTTAGCTGAACTGGCAAGCAACGCCCAGGTAACAAACAAGTGTTGTTGAATTATTTGAATTTTGCTTTCCACAGCTGTCTCTCTTTGGTTTGAGGAAAGCATGGTGAGAGCATCAGAGAGTTCATCAAAGCCTGCAGAATAATGAAGTGGAAATGCACATCGCAGCACGGGCAGGATAGCGAGTCTATACTGGGCTTACTGGGACCCTGCTGTATTTACCCATATCATGGATGTTAACTCTAAAATCTAATTAATCCAAAATGCCCCTTCCAAAGCAAATACAAAAACGTAAATGAGCACAAACATTAATGTTACCAAAAAGCTAAAGCAAGTAACTCGGTGATCATAATGACATTTAGATAGCAGTTTTAGAAGTGATTGATTTACTCAGATCTTTTTGCTGTGACAGATGTGTAAGGGTGGGACCTCGCTCCGCAACGTCTGCAACAGAACCCCCTCAGAGTTTAATGACGTGGGAGTCCAGCTAAGGGACCTATCTTTTTTTGTTTAATAGTTGGTATTGACTAGTCATTTTGAAATGTTTGCTTTCAAAAGGACACGCTATTTATTTTTTCTTTCCATTTAAATACCAAAAATAAGAGATCTTCCTCTAGCTCAAACCAATAATCCATACAATGAAAAACCACTCAGCAGCATAACAAGTTTCCTCGCTCAAATGAAGAAATATTTTCAACTCTGGAGATTAAGTAGCCACAAAGTTTACCCCTTTACCCATCAGTCTCAAAAAATCCTACCAAATCATTATAACCTAGACAGTAAATAAAATTTTTCTGGTTTGTTTTTTTCCACATACGTTTCAAACACTTACATGAAATGCAGATATTTCGGGAGTTTATAGGAAATGCACCTTATTTTCTTTGCACTGGAGGTTTTCGCTTTACAGCATCCTAGCCTTCACCCCTTAAACACCACTAAATCCCATAAGTGATCCCAAGATGATGCTGTTTAGCACAGTACTATTATTTTCAACAAAGCAGCAAGTACTGCTGCATGAGCACTTGAAAATGCACGAGTCTTGCCAGGTTGCGAGAGGAAGCCAAAACTTGAACCTTGTACATTTTAGAGAAAAAAGAAGGAAAAAACCTCCAAACCCCAAAATTGTGCTAATTTAGAGCCACTTTAGAAATTAGTCTGTATTATCATAAAATCCGTTTCGTATCCGCAGATCACAAGAAAATCCCCTCTTAAGGAAACAGCCCCTTTCCTACTTACTGACATCCTCTCGGATCACGTTGGCTGTGTTCTCTGCATCCTAACATCTTCATAACACCTCCTGGGGAACCCAGCTGTGAGGATCCTCCCATACACCTCCCTTCCGGAAACGCATCCATAATCCACATCAGCCATGGTGGGGTGAGAAGGTTTCCTGGTCCCAACCGTTCTGCTTGGAGCATCTTGCTGGTGATTTAAAATAGGTGAAGTGCCAATTAAACCATTCAAACTCAAAACAACACAACTGGCCATAGCTTCTCTGCAAAGCGGTTCTGCCGTTTCCTGCAAGAGGAGCTTGGCTGAACTTTCAGCACATTTCCCCTAACACAAGGCTATCTGTGAGATCTTTGGGTGATGGAAAGCTTTGAACCTTAAAAAGTTCTCAAAAGTCATTCGGACAATATTTAATAAACATCCTTTGTTTGCTATTAGAGTGAAATAGCCAAAAACTGCTAAATTGTCCCAGTGAAATGTGACCCAACCAACACTTTCCCCTCTCTGGCTTCATGGAGTTTAGAAGGATTCTCTCCTCTTTCTTTTTAATTCTATGCATCTTTCCATCTCTGCAGTTCAAGCCCAACTAAACACACAAAGCGAATCTTCATACTGTGGTATTTACTAAGTACCCAAGTATTATATTTATAGGAATTCAGCAAGGTCTTTTCTGGCTGAGTTCTCCTCACTGGCTGATGGTTTCAGGCCAGGTCTGCAGTGGGTCTCAACCAGTGCAGCTTTGCTGACTTCACTAAATTACTTGAGCTGAATCTTAGGTTTCTTATTTAAACAAAGCTCCTAAATTGCTTGAGGATATTGTAATCACAGAGTGGAAAAGATGCATTTGTCTAACTATTCATCTACTTTCTTAAAGATCAAAATATTAAATGCCATCTCAGATCTGAGACTGTCTGGACTTGAGCCTTCAATGGATTTCATTACGTGACCCGATTTTCTGGTCAGAGGATGAGATACTCCTATTTTCAAGAGCTTTTTCCATTTTGAATTCTCTTCACCAAAAGGACAACGTTTAGTGCATCCACTAAAGCTCGTTGTAAATGAACTCTGTCAACAGATCTGTTAAATGAAATTACTACCACTAGCTCCCTCCCCCAGTTTTGGCCAACAGCTTTCTGTCTTCAAGATTTATTCCAAATTTTTCCTTCTAAACTGTTTCTTCTTTTTTTTGGTGGACCATGTCTACAGCGCTTTTCTCTCCATCAACTCCACTTCTGCTTTTGTCCTCTTCTTTTTCCCTCTGTCATCATGTTCTCAGTGAATAGCCCTCCTGTGACCATTTACTTGCATTTCTTTCAGGTTTCTTAACATCCAGACTTCATATTTGTGCCCACTGGTACTTGGTTTGGTCATTGGGTTACTGAGTTCAATCATCCCTTAATTTATCTGGTTTTCTTCCCCCCAGAGAAAGAGTAGATTAAAAAAAATGTTTCTTCCAAAAAATAATCTCGCAACATTCAAGCATGGGCTTGATGACTTCCCAGAATACATACCTGGATCCCAAATACAGAAAAGCTGCTATGCCTAAAATTGAAGGGTGATGGTTTCATATTTAAAGAATTGTCAACAGCAGTGTTACTAATAGCGCCTTGACGCAGAAAACAGCAAAACCCAACTCAACGTGGAGAAAACTTCGTTGACTGAAAAACAAAGATATGTATCATTTTGTTACCTGATCATATAAAATCATTAGCAGTAAAAGGACAGCAAGGAGAGAAAAATCAAGTGCTGAATCATGAAGAGAGTCAGCAGATCAAGGGTTTTCTTCTAAAAAATCTTTAGCAGGCAGAAGGAGAAACAGTGGATATTATTTCCAATTATTTCTCAAATTGAAACAGAGAAAGAAAAATAAAAAATATACACACACACACACAAAAAAAAAAATCCCTGACTTGGTGCTACTGGAGTTTGTAGCTGGAAGGAAAGTCCTTGCTTATATTGAAGTAAAGTTCTGAAAATAAGCAAAGAACAGATTTATTGATTTTTGGTGAAGTCTGGGTGTAAAAAAGAGAAAGAATAAAGAAGTGCTCTTTGCCCGCTATGTCCAAATGACATCCCCAGTGGCCTTCTTAATGGTGGGGGAGGGGAGGGGGCAGGTGCCTACCCCGGCACATGGACACAACTGCCCTTAGGCTAGGGCTAATGGTATTGGCTGAGCCTGCTGTAAGCCTCTCTTTTCTAATAGCCAACTTTCTCTGTGCGAGAAGACAGACAGATATTGATTGGTCCAAATGCCCTTGAGTTGACAACATCTGAAATGAAAATCCACAAGGCTAGCACAAACTTTCTGCAAGTTCAATTTCTGGAATCTGATTATGAGGCTGGACTGCGAAACCGTTCAGACATGTAAAAGGTCTCCTTTTGTCGCTGGCTTTATACTGGTAATTATCGGGAGGTAAGTGACTTGGTCAGATTTGCTAGACAAATGGCAATTTTAAGAGGCAATTTAAGGGTAATAGCGTTTTGATTAAAGGAAGAAAGCCAGCCACCTCCATTGTGAAGTTTAACTGCAAAGGATCTAATTTGCAAAGACACGGGTCGCATTTCCCAGCTCTGAGCAATAATTAGGTATAAATAAATAAAATATGCATTCTCTCATCATCTGCTGCTACAAGGGGTGCTTTCAAAAGTTGCTGAAAGGTATCAGAGAAAGCTACACAATTTAAGAGAGTTCACCTTTCAGGGAAGTTACTTTGTCCACACAAAGTCTAAGGTTCAAACCAACGTTGACCACGGGCGAGTCTGGTTTTATTTTCTAATGACTTTGTTTTCCAGAATTAAAATAATGAAGTTGAGGTTTGCAACTGCTGAGGAGAGGGAATGGAGAAAGCTGGAGGAGTTTATTTGTACCTTATTAAACATTCTTTTTTTATTCTACAAATTCCTTCTAAATCAATACATTGACTACTGTATAAACCTTAAATAAAGCATTATTAAAGTGGAAGCAGTGATCCTGTCTTAGTGGGTTATTTAGAAGCATAAAAGATACACTCTTAAGAATCAGTCTCATGCCACATAAAGTACAGCTGGAATACACGTTAAATTTATTCAGTCATTGATTTGTAATGTTGATCCTCCATGGCTTCATGTTTCTTTTCTCATTAATCTTAGTTAACCCTCTCAAAACAATGCCAACATTGTCGTTTGACGTATTGAAGATCCAGCAAGCAGAGGATGCTGCTTTCTGGACTGTGATTCCTACCATCAGGAGGGCTAAAGTCACAGAACCAGAGAATCTTGTTTGCTTGGTTTTGTGGTAAAATTAAAAATAAAGTTTTCTTTCAGAGGGAGAAACAAAGAAAGAAGATGCTGTCCTAAGACAGAGCATCTGAATGATTTGGCTGCAGAGTATTAATAGATCTGCTGAAGGTCTCCTATGGTGCAAGGGGCAAACTGCTGTGGTGTTTCTGCTAATAAAGACTCAGCTCCAGAACAAAGTCACTGCAGAGGAAGGCAGCAAGCTGCAAAGAACAGTCCTAATTTAGAAATTGAGATCTCTGCCTATAAAGCGCCATTAACTTTTTTAATTTTAGATTCTTCTCGTTAAAGTATTTCCATCTTCTACCTGCAATTCATTCCTATCCACTTGATTATCAGTCCTTTTGCAGAGAAGCTGGTGGAAGAGGAGGAGGATGAGAGAGCATTTTCGGAAGAACCAACACCAAACATGCACAAGTGTGCAGACGTGCAGAAGACTTGGGCAGGTACCGCCCTGCAGGAGGTGGTACCCGTCATTAAAACCCTGTCCTTTCCTTTGTGGAATGAATTGGGATCAACCCATCATTCCTGTTGACTTCATGTTGGGCATGTAGAAACTCAACCGTGGCCATCACTAACCACTTCTGAAAATCTTGCCTGATCTCTTTCCTGCAAGCTTGTGTAACAACATATTTGTCATCATATGTCGTGACACATGTGACAAATACCAGTGGCTCAGACTAAACGGTCTACTTCTATTGTAGCCCTCGCTGCAAAACCATAACTAGGTTCACAGATGTTCCTGAGGATGCAAGTGCTTTTGTTATGGATCAGCTCTATGGGCTTGGGTTTTAGCACTCAGCTTTCTTTAAAACCTGTCTGTCTTTTGATTATCATGACCAAACTTCCCCATCTGACTTTTTAATGAGCTTTGAACCCCAACAATACATTATCAACATAGGACAAAAATTTTAAAAAAAAAAATATTCCCTAGCTTCCATTTTGCCTGTAATTATTTACAGACTGTAGGAGATCAAGACTCAGATGAAGAATGGACATCCCATTTCATAGCCACAGAAGTTACATTCAGCATCAAGGGGGAAATGTTTTAGCTGAAGATAGACTATGAAGTAAACATTAGCAGCAAATGTGAGTCTTGTTTTCGATAAATCCATCCCTTGAAACCATTTCTTCCTTCAGTACCAAATAGTCTTTCTAATCTTTTGTCTTTTCAAATAGCTGTGATAATATTAAAACCATGCTTCACAGCAAACAGCATTTCTGGGATTTTCCTAAGAGATGTGGCTTTGGATAAGAAAGTGCAATTGAGTTAAAGCAGTAGGAGAGCCCGGAGTCAGTGGGGTTTGTTGTGATCAGTTGACCACTTCCCAGTAGGCATCTCTGCAGTCGCTGAGAATCACTAAACACCATTTCAAGGAATATAGGTAATTCAGTCAACCAAAAAACCAAACAAAATAACCCCAGCATAAAATACATTTTAAAAAACCCTGCTGGCATCTGAAAAGTAGAAATGTGTCGAGCCTGCTTTGAGTCATTCTGGGTGTACTTAGCTAAGTCAAAATCAGATGGACAAAATCTCGTAATGCGCATGTGGGTTAGAAAACAGATACTTCTGCAACCTCTGAGACATTTTTGAGACAGAGAAATAGCAAAGTTGGCTTTTTTTTCACCCAATACTTGGAACGTATCACACCTTTCATGCAAGTATGTCACAGCACTTCAGAGCGTAGATAAGAGTGCGCTCTTTGATTTGACAATTCAGAGAAGACATTACAGCTGAAGAACTTCCTTGCTGTCAGATACGAGAGTGTCAGGTTTGTCCTGTGCCAAGCATGGCTCTCTGTGGCCTGGCAGTGATTTTTTGCTGGAGTGTCTAGAAAACACCCTTGTAATCCCTGCCATATTTTCTCATAGTGTTCCATGGTGAACTGGACGAACAGCTGGGGAGCGTTCGGGTCCAGCAGCCTGAGAATTGCGCGCGCTATCTTTTCACTTAGAGGTCCTGATCTATCATCAAAAAATTCTGCAAAAAAATTCACAGCAGGAATTTCATAGCCACTATTGACAAATAAATGCACGTATGTATGTCCATACAAACATCATGCACTTTCCCAAAATACCGGCGCACGCAAAATCGAGTGAACGGTCTCTGTTTGTATTTTATCATTATTGCACTTTTAAGACAATACTCTGCTACCTCTATAAAGAACGATAGGACAGGCAGGCTGGAGTAGCTGCAGGGGATCCTATGCCTGTTGGCTGCCAAAGCTGCTTACTACTTAACAACTGATCAACCGGCCCCCAAGGCAACAGCTTAACAAGCCCCAGTAGAAGTGGACTCAAGATTTCTTCCTCAGCAAAGAAAATGAAACCATTTACCAGGTATGACCGATATCTAGAAATCAAGGGTAGCAGCACCAACAACACTTCAGCTCCCTAACTCTTCAGACAACAGCGAGGTATTTTCGGTTTGAATTCCTAAAGTCGAGCGTCACACGTGGCTTACTAATGCTCTGTAGGAGAGGGGAACGTGGTCAGGAGCTGCTCTGCAGAGACAGAGCTTGGCTTGCTGCGCCTTGCACACTCACCGCCTCCAACACCGCCGGTGAGAAGGGATGCTCGTGGGTGCTCCGAGGCAACACCGTGTCGTACGTGAGTGTGTGAGAGAGAGAGAAAGAGAAAGCTTCAGTACCGAAAAGCAGCAATTCCTCTGGGGTGAGATGTGGCAGCTGTTTACCAGCACAAAGCAATTCTGTACAGCGGTTTCGGAGAGGAAATGAAGAATACTGTACTCGGCTGGAACTACAGGGGGGATTTTAGGGAAAGCAGAATTTAATTACCCAAGCTGGAATTTGGCCAGGACACCAGGGCTCACACCTCTGCTCTCGTGAAAAGTGCCAAGGGGTCTTTAATCGTAACGATCGGTCAAGATTTTGGGTTAGTGTTTCACCTGAACGACAACGCCTTCAATAACATTTTGCTCCTTAACAGCATTTTAACAAAACTTTACCCCAAAGTCCTCAGGTTTACAGTGGAGTTACCCTGAAGAACAGCTTTTCTTAGGAAGTTTCTGTTTATCTCAGGATCATCTAGAAAAAGCCACCTTGTAACACGTCTTCAGGCCCACTGCAGGAAATTAAAGGAATATTTGCCATTTTCAGGTGGGGTAGACCATAGAGACTGCCACCTAATATATTCAGATTAGCTGAATCAGCTCCATAACCTACCAATAGCCTGACACATTTCCTAAAGCATCCATACTCCAGTTCTTCTATCCCTCGAGTCAGCAACGTTCTTCTTAGATTATTTTTTTTTTTTTAAGAAATTTTTCAAAAGGAAACTTGAAGCTAGAGGGAGGGTTGGCATTTTTCAATTTGTTTCTATGACTTGCTTTTTTATAGTTTTAATCCTGCAGCCATCAGGAGAGGTGTGAAGAAAACCTGCAAGGACAAACCTTATTTGAAAATTGGAATGACCTGTTGACAAGGCACCTTCCTGCACACAGATTTATTAGCATATGTTACTCGGTGTATTTAGTGGGGCATGTTACTTGCAGGACTGGGTGAGCGTTCTCCACTTCAAATTTCTGCTTTGTTTTCACTCCTGCCATTTCTTCCTTAGCCATATTTTCCAAATTAAACTTGCAGCTTTTTTAATGCTGTCTGATTCATGCCTCCAACTCCATTTCTAGATCATTATTCACCTTCTTCCTTTATGAATATACTAAAGAATGTGACACTAAAGAGCCTGCAGATTGCTGAAACTATCTCATATAATGTTAACCAGTAAGTGTCACATAATTTCTTTGTGTTTTCTACTTGTAATAGAGTTTTTATGCCTAGATGGGAACAAGAACTGATTTCTGCTCCATGCTTCTGCATTGCCCATTGTAGGAGGGCTCATAAATATTTTTGTAATGACCAAATTAATACTATTAATGAACAAGATATCAACTCTGGAAACCTGTTAAGTGTTCAGACATTCTGCCATTTGCAAAAGCTTCTTGGAAAAATTGAGGGTTCAAAAACTTTGTCTAATTCTAAAATGGTTGTGACAACTTCTAAGGTCAGAGTCCTCAAGAAGATGAAACTGTATAACCTCGAGGTGCTAAGTTTTTGGAAGAGCTGTGTCTGTCAGACCTTCAGAGGCAGCTTTTGGGCTTACCAGCAAGCTCCAGCTTTTCTCAGGTATGCTCCAGCATATACATTGCAATCCAGTTTGCAAGTGCTCACCCATCATACATTACAGCGCTCTCAATCTGTAGAGAGAAGTAAGGATGGACTTTAGGTCCCATGTCGATGAGGTCCAATAAGTAGAAATGGAGCATCAAAGTGAGAAACTAGTATAATGTCATACTCAGTATCACATCCAACACGTGAGAAAATGGGTGACATGTCATGCACACACACGACACGATCTCAGTGAAATAACCTAAGTACAAAAGAAAGGAACAGAACGGTGTAGATTTACTCAACAAAAATACAAACAAAAACTGTAACTCGAAATTCTAGGCATGACTGCTCTTGTGATGCTGCAACAGTATGTGAAATGCGAGCTCCATGTCTGCCAGCACCAAGAGGATTTCAATATCACAAGTCCTAATGATTTCTATTGCCTCATTGTAGCATCCTCTGAAAGAAAACACAGGACTGGATCAATGTAGTCATTGACTGACTCAGCGTATGGGTAACTGATGCACATTAATACAGTCTACATTCAGCTGGAGTGGTCCTCAGAATTACAACTAAAGGTATCACAATGCAATCTTCACTTCAACCTGAGCAATAGAGGAATTGACTTTTCCAGCTCTGTTTTCAAGTAGACACTGCTATCTCCATTGCAAGGCAACGCTGCAAGCCCCCGAGCATCCTCTCCGTGAAAAGTGGAGTGTTGTTAGGTGAATTAACCCTCAAACACAACCCGTCATAGCCTACCTCTGCTCCATTTAAAAGTGCTTTGCACTTCCAAAGCATCTCTGTAGAGTATACTGATCTATAGGTGCTTTATATACACTCTCGAAAACCTCGGAGGAGATGGTGAGAGATAAGAATCAATATTCTCATTTTATAGATGAGCAATCAGATTAAAAAGCAGACCAAAGGCTACACGAATTTTTGTACCACGTGTTCATAAACTGGAATCCTATTCCGTTGCTGGTATGCATATAGGATTTTCTCCTAAGCTATAGAACTCATCTTTCTCTCAACCACAATGAACTTGCCTGTAGCATGCAGCTATTCTGCATCTTTACGTCTCCCTTTTTTTCATCTGTTTGTTTGTTCTACTGACCCAGTGTCACCTCTGTAACACGGAAACCCAGACACACCATCACGTCCTGCTTTCTGACATTGCGGACCAAGGGGATTAGAGAATAACTGTTCAGCCTGTAAAATTAAATTACACACACTGTACACGCCATACACCATTTCATGTGCCACAGAAGAGATCTTGTCAGTGCAGCTGAGGTCTGAACTGGGTCCTAGGTGTTACACTGTTTATTTCGATGGAAAAGTGACCAGAAGGAGGAAATTCCTATGACCAATAAAATTAACACCGTAGTTCACTAGTACCCAGAGGCCAATGGTAAGGTTTTAGATGTTTTGGGGGATGAATACCTAGCAACCAATAATCCATCCAGCCAAGATAACTATTCAGAGTAAACAAATGCAGAGTCCCAAATACAAGGTTTACAAGAAAATAGAGTTGGAGATGAACACTTGGGAAGAAGATATGTAGGGCTTCCAAATACAAGTTTTGGAAATAGAAGAACTTGTATTTGGAAGCCCTAATATCTTCTTCCCAAGTGTTCATCTCCAACTTTGATTAGTTCAGTGTTTGGTCCATTTTTCTTTGCACAGAAAAAAAACAAGTAAAAGCAAATTCCGTGCTGGGGGACTGTTTTTAAAGAGAAATAAGAAGAAATTCACAGAGAGAGTTTAACCTTTCAAGATCCAGAATTTCAGAAAACAGGATTAAAAAATGCACTTCGATGTGATTAAGTTGCATTTTTGGATGTTAGTTTGAAAGATTTCAACAGAAAAGCTTGCTGTTTAATGAGTTGAGAAAGTAAATGAGCAGCATGATGTGAAACATGATTACCCATAGTACAACTGCTAAAAAAATTACTGTTGCAGAATTTCTTATTTGCTGTATATCTTCTATATTGATTGATGATATCATTTGGATATCATTTGGAAAACAATTTCTGAGGTAAAAGCCTCAGAAAAATGTCAGCCTTTGAATATGTGAAGAATACTTTTGAATACTCTGAAAAAGAGATTTTTTTTTTCTTGGTTTTCCTTTATGGAAACTAGTAATTCTAATTTCACCATTAGAAAACAGATCTATCATGAGAGTAATTTCTACTACTTAATTTATTCTGCATGGACTAGTTCTAAATTTAAAGCAGAGGCATCATTACTTTTTTGATGCCACACAAAGTCCACCAAGGTTAAGCAGGAATATAAGACGTAATTGTGACTTCTCAGAAATAAACAAAAACTTTCCCTGTGTTAACTTATTTAGCATACAGTCATCACAACTCTTTGGGGAATCGTGTTTTCGTGTAGGTACCATTAGCCAGAGATTTATCAAGTAACAGTATACACATGGTACAAACTTCAGCTCCATTATTCTTTCTAAGGAATGCAGAGAAATAATTTATTATGATCTCAGCTAAAAAAGCTTTATTTCTTAAAAAAAAAAATCTTCTCACACCCCTTGATTTTCTACTTGATGCAATTTCTAAAGTTCTTGGTAACCATGTTGCAGTTATTAGCAACTCTTAAATGAGACAAACTACTATCACACATATATATAATTATGGTATATACAAGGCTAAAAACCACTGAAAATCCTATATTTAAAACTCAATATCTAAGTATTTATAGATATACTTGCATGTTTGCTTCTGTATCTTCCTTCACAATGAAAAATTTCCAAAATACCTGTTGTTAAGTAGTCTAGACAGATGTTAGATATGTTGGAAACTTTTTGAAGATTTTAATTCTAGCCACTAAAAAAAAAAGTTCACGAATATTTTCGTGTCTAGGACTACCAACAATTTTTCTTTTCCAGTGAAAGAATTTCGCTTAACATCATGGGTCAATCAAGTGTTTTAGTCTCAGGAGAAAGTGGAAGAAATCACTTGAAAATGGCTGGAAAAAATCTTAGTTCCAGAAGGAGTTTTGAAAAGGTGGACTCAAGGTCAGCAAAGTGCTAAATGCTGTTCCCGACTCTCACCAGTCCCTTGGTGATCCAGTTCATACGACGAGTTGATTAGAACAAGCAGAGCTGACTGCCTTAAAGATGCCTTGTAATTGGCCACAGTGCATCTGTTAGACTTGTAAAAATAAGGTATATTTTATGGAAAGCCAAGGCATACTTGTTTATACATCTTAGAAGAGGAAGAACAGATGCTCACTGCCTTAAAAGATATAAATACATATGCTGTGATTTAAGTCATAAAGATGCATAAACACATATTTTTAAAAATCATTCTCAATTTCCCTTAAAGATCTGAAGAGCTGCACAACTTTTATGTCTAATCGAAGTACATAGCTGCCTTTACATGATGAAATTATTTTTCAAAACAGAAGGTAACCACACAGCAGAAACATTTCCAAGTTGGGTTAGTCCCGTTCTGTTAACCCTGTACGCATGAAGCACAACGATCAAATGAATGAATGTCATAGTGGTTTGGAGGTGACTCTTCTTTCTAGAGAACAAATACTGCTATTGACCTGAAGCCCAATAAACTGACATTATTATGTGCCAACCAGTCATTTTTATATTAAGAATAAGCTAGTATGTGTAGAATTGATTATAAAAGCTAAATGCTCTTGGGATCCTCTAACGCTGAAATTAAGCTCAACAAGCTCCTAGGAAAGCTAAACAAACTGTCTAAGCTTGTGAAGCTTTGTTTAGGCTAGGGATACTGAAAAAAAAACACAAAAAAACTCCCAAAAAAACCACCAGAAGTTTATAAGATTTTTAAGTAGATCTTCCAAAAAGATCATCTCACTTGTTAAAACACCTGCTGGATTCCTTAGCTAGAAAGAGGGTTATTTTCATATTTTTTTTCTTACCAATATATTTATTAATTTACTATATTCAGAGCCAGTTCAGAACCTATTAGACAGCAACAATTCACCTAGCAACTAGACGACCATACTAGGTCTCTGACTTTAATACCAACTTATCTTCTTAAAACCAGGGCGGTTTATGAAAAGAATAAAGTAACACTACTGCATTTTATAACTACTAATTTGAATTTAACAGTAATTCAGTACAATTATTTACCCAACATTGTAACACAGGTGCCTGACAAACAATGTCGAATATTTCAAGTAAAAAGTATACAACAGACATCAGGTAAACAAGCAAAACAGAGTGGACTGGAAGGCAAGCTCATTTTTATAACGTTGTCAGAATTGGAAAAAATGCCTTATTTTGATTCTAACAGGAGAGACAATTTGATGCTTTCCCTTTTAGCAATATCAGAAATCACTTCAACAGGACTGCAAAAGTTTGGGAAATAACTTCCTAACTGTTGAACTTGTGCAAACCTTATCTTTCCATGCTTACCTAGAGCTTCTGTATTTCTACAGATTTTCTATGTAGATTACAAAGGCTATGAAGCCACTGTAAGCTTTCCAATTTGTATGGATTTCTTCTAAAAAGAGTGGTTGAATGCATGAATTACTTGGTGGAATTCCATGACTGCTTATGCAGAAGGCCAGACTGGATGACCATAGTAGTCCCTATTGGTCTTAAAATCCATGAGTCAATTAATATACGAATCTGATATAATTTAGAAGCTTGTTTCATGGATCCACTTGAGATTAAATATAAATGGCTAAGCTTTAATTATTTTAACATCTGATATTTGTCAAGCAAATTACTTCCAAATCAAACCACGACTTTCCATCCTGGTGAAAATATTTAATTACACTAACTACTAGTAAAATTAGTTCAACCTGGTCTCAAACGCTCTTGGTTAGTGTTAAATACTGACATGTCTATTTATCATCTCTCTCGGTTCTAACGCTCAATAACATTTCCCAGTTCCATCAAGGAAAACCTTCATGCACTCACCTGCAACAGAGGCAACAAAAGCAGCTACCTGTGAGTAAGCACTTCCAACGACCTGAAAAGTAACAAATACCATTATTATGAATGTGCAAACCTTTCAGAAGAGCTAAAACCATGGATTTCTGTATAAGCTTCAGGACTTTTTAAAAATACTCTCAAAACAGTAACTCCAGGTCAAGGAAACCTTTATCAGTGACAGGATACCTGCAAAGCCAGCTATTCTGTTCCAGTAAAAGGCAGCAATGCTTGGGCATGCTATCAGCCAAAGGTATTCTGATTATTGATAAATCACCTTTCTGCTGAGGACCTGACAATTTTTTCACATCATGATTTGCATGGAGAAGATGTTAGAACTAAGAGAAAGGTGTTTTCATGCATTCTTTGATCTCTTTTGCTTGCTGCATCTGCAAATTTCTGCAGTAAAATTCCTTCAGATTGCAAAGATATTTTTGGAAGTGGACTGACAGTGAGCTAAGCCAAGAAACAGAGGAGGAAATTTTCTGCTTAGAAGCAGAGTGTCATTTTAAAATGAAAAGTTTACTAACATCAGTATTACGTGAAGTTTCACTTACGGTTATCAATATGAGTGTGACCACAACAAGCTGAGGTAGCAATATTGCTTTCATTTGTCCATACTGCGCATTTTCTTACAGACAGTAAAAAAAAAATTCCTCTAGAATCACTCTAGCACTGCAACAGCTGGGAGTAGTGAGGTGAAATATGGCAGAAAAATAACATTGAGCCAAACACCGTGTTACTGAACACTGTGACAAAAACTGGGTTTGATTTCAACAAGGTTACATCTTTAAAAAAAATCACACATCCTGAACGCATATCAACTCATTCTCACACTCTGAGTTTTGCTTACGTGGGAAGGTGGCCTGCTAAAACCCGTTTTAAATGCACAAACTGACAAAAATTAGTGTCATTGCTTTGACATGAAGAATTCTACAAACCCGAATCCTGCTCGAAGCCCAGCACCACCTGAACAGCCGACCCAAAGTCTGAACAAACACTCCTGTGCTGGTGAAGACTCAGCTATAATCTCTCCATCGACCTAAGATGAGCAAGTCACGTTGAGAGAGAATTAAACTAATTCATACCTATGCAGAACTGAATAAAATTAAAGGTGAGAATTTTAATATTGCAGAAAAAAAACCCCACATTGTTTGCCCAAAACCAGTATGAGATAACTTAATTTAGGATTTTATGGATATATTAAAATGCATAAGGGTAGAGCTGAAGCTGGACATGTAACCTGGCCTTTAGAACTTCTCCTATGTTGGAAGCTTCTCCTATGTTGTTTTTTTTCTAGGACAATCCACAATCACCGGTAGAAAGGTGTAGTCAAATGCAAAACCCTCTTCAGGCTGGTAGATCTGATCTCCTTTAATCTCCCTCTCTTGATTAACAGTAAGGGCTTCTGTGAAGGACAATTGACGTGGTGCAATAGGTCATTTTCCAGTCCCAACCTTGACAGTGTAATCAGATACGTGGCATGCTTAATAGAGGTCAGTTAATGCAAAGATTAAAATTAACTGGAAGTCAATAAGGGAATAATAAAGGAAAATGATCACCCTGTTGCTCCTGCTTTGTAAGAGCAAATCTTACATGGCAGGCCAGTAGTAAAAAAAAATAAAATTTAGTCACAAGCGATCCAATAGGCCTTCATAAGCCCTCCAGCAAACAATTTAATGATTTCAGGTACCCTTTAAACTAAGTGGCCAATCACTGTTAAATCCTTTGGTATTCATTGTAATAACATTGATCATGATGAACTCTTTTGGTATTAATGTGGATGTAATATATACCTTTTTAATTATAGAACAAGAAAATCCAATTACCCCTTTGCCTCATCAAAGTTCTTTGCTAGCTGCGACTATTTAAACATACATTATGAAACGTTCAAACTGAAAGAGATTTTTGTGCAAAGCAAGGGCCAAATCCTGCCAGGTGCTGACCGCTCGTAACTGGCAGGAATTTCGGGGGGAGGTGAGTGTGCCGAGCACCTCTGAGGAGATCCGTGGCTCTTTGCAGGATCAGGCCTCAATAGCACGTGGAAAGATAGAGGACATAGTGATCAGCTACAGAAAGACCCTGATTAAAAAGGCAGAAAACATTTCTTTATACAGCAGAGTGGAAGCTGTTGTGAACTCTTAACATGATTAGCATTTGGGACATAGTCTACTTTGTCATTTTTTCTTCCTCTTTTTACAATCTGATCAAACCAATGTGGTTTTATTCCATGTGCCAGTGGCTGAACTCTCCACGTTTTTTGACCCGGCTCAAGGGAACAAGCTGTGTTCCAGCCTAAGTCAGCTGGAAGCAGAAGCTCACGTCCTCTGATGCCACTAGTCCACTTTGCAGCCAAGCAGCCCAGATGAACAGATGTATCTTGCTGGCCTTTCTTACATGGGTGGAGAGCTGCTCCCCACTCACTGCACCGTGTGGGCAGGGACTATTTACATGAGTAAGACCACCAGGATTTTCTCCTCCATCAATAAGCAGAAAGAATTATCTGGAGGAAAAAGACAGCCCTCCAAAGAGATCAAATCCTGCTTTCTTATTCAGTCCCTACTTTGGGAAAACTCTGACAAGCTGAATACAGAGTTCAAAATTTAACTATTGGGAGATAAAAGCAAAAAGAACATAGTTCTAGAATTAAGTAGTCCTTTTTGAGCTGATCCTCTGCTGTAAATAAAACTAACTTCAGACATATGTAATTATGCAGTGTATCAGTCAGGTTCCTGCATGCAGTGGGAGTCAACCTTTTTGAAGGATGAGATCAGCCCATGCCCAAAGATTACACTTCATTAGTTAATCACAAAGGTTGGAGGTTGCTCAAATACGTTTATTTTATCCCTTCCTTGCAACTGATCAAGCAAACTTCATGCCAGAAATTTAAGGTTTTTTGATTTTTTTGGGGGTCATCCCATCAGTTCAAGTCCCATAAAAGCAATATTTGCCAGAACAGTCCCAGCAGAACTTCATAGCGTCACCAAGAACATCAAATGTTGCAGAAACCTGCTATTGAAGGAAACGTGTTAGATATTTTCTCTTATTCCAGTTGAAAACTACCACAAAATCACATACAAAAGGAAATTTTAAGACACCTCCAGTAGATTAATCTGGGCATAGTTGTCCCAAATGACGAGCTATAACAGAGGCAGCAAAGCACACTGCTTGTAGGTAGGTACACTGCCTGGCAGGGGATCCGGGGAGTTTTGTGCTACTGTGATATATAAATATACTTAAAAAATACATGCTTTTACAGCAAAATGGCACTGTAATCGTGTCAGGCTGTAATTTGTAAGATATCACCGAACATTTACGAGATAATAGCCTGATTTCTATAGCTCCATTGCAACTAGAACCTGTTAATCTCAAAAGTAGCATTCAGAAAGAACAATCCTGAATTTTCACAACGCTTTAATGCTACATGAGGCAGTATAGGATTAATAAAGATATTTTAAATGTATTAAATATTGCTCGTTCTTTAAAAATCACATTATGAAAATCTTTCTTACACATTGTTTGAACAAAGCCTCATTACTCACAGTCCAAAGAAGTTCATTAGGAGAAGATCACTTTGGAAAGCATTCAACTAACTAGCCTTTCTTCTCAGCAGTGAATTACATTAGCTACTTCCTAGTTATTTAAATCCCGAAATAAAAGATGTAAACGCCACAGTGACATCTTAAGATCATTGGTAAGGCAGGTCTTGCATGCACAAAAATGCCCAGCTGGTCTGGAGATAAAACAGATTGATAATTAGTTGCAAAACATAACATTTCATCAGGAATATTTTGAATAATCCAATTTATCTTTGCCAGATACGCGGCGCATATATATATATTTTTTTTTTTCCCCCTCTTTGGAAGCTCTTTGTTCTTTAACACAACATTATAATTTCAGCCCCCTAATTAAAGCTCCAGCCGCTCGGACCTGCCTTGATGTCCCGCCGCGGAGCGGCGGCCGCCCGCGCTGCGCGGAGATAAGGCGCCCGCCCGCAGCCGCGTGCCACCGCTCACCGCCGCGATGCCCGCCGCCTCCCGCCGCCCTGGCACGGGCGAGATCAAAGGCAGAGAGTTCGGAGGGAGGAGGGTCCGGCTCTGCCAGCCCACCCGCACCAGCGCGCAGCAGCTGGGACCGCTCTTTCCGTGCGCTCTCAAAGCGGAAAGCAGCCCGCCGGCGCGGGCTCCTGCCAGCTCCGCTTTCTAATTAACTGATAAAAAAATTGTCCTCTCCCCCATCGTTGCCCCAGCCAGCTGCGGGGGTGGGAGGGGTCCCGCGGCCGTCCCGCCGACGCTCCCCGCTTTTCAGCATCCCGGCGGTGCCGCGGTCGCCCCCCGACGCGGTGGTTGGATGGGTGAGGGCTGCCCGGCTTTATGGGGAGGGGAAGGTGAAGCCTTGCTGGGAGAGAGGCATGGAGGAGGGTGAGAGTGGGCTGCGTGGTGCAGGAGGGGATGCAAACGCAACCGTTGGCATCTCCACCGGTTCCCCGGTGGCACGGGGCTGTCCCGGCCTCACGTGCTGGTGTCACCTCTCCTCACGCTTTGCCTGTTGGAAAAGGGGGACCCCGTGTTCGCACGGCTCAGAGGAACTCCTGAGGGTTTGCGATGGGAATGGAGATGCTTTTCTCAGGAGCGGAACGGCTTCGGAAACAGGTGCCAGGCGGAGCGGCCGGTGGCAGATGCCGCGGCACAGGGCAGGAAGGAGGTCAAGCAGCCGTTGGGGTACCTGCTGCTGCTCTTCGCAGTGGTCCTTCTGCCTGAGAGAGGGTTGCCAGGTCAGGACCACACCGCCCCAGGGATCATCCTGGCTCTGCTGCAGTCGTGGTCAAACTCCCACGGTCTTTCGCTGCTCCAAACTCTGGCCCCGTTGCAGCGAAGGGCAGTCATAGAATCATAGAATGGTTTAGGTTGGAAGGGATCTTAAAGATCATCTAGTTCCAACCCCCACTTCCATGGGAAGGGAAAAAATCTCGCCCGTGCCAGTCCTTAAGCAAACATCGCTCTTAATTGCACCCAGCGTGGAGGCCAGGGCTACTCCTGAGGTGTCCAAGACACACAAAGAGCAGCTCTCGCAGAGCCCCCGAGTGCCTTTGGGAGAGGCACGGCCTCATTTCCCAGCCTGGATCCACACGTCTCGGAGAACAGATTACGATTACAACGAAGAGCCAAATCTTAGCAAATCCCAAATATTGCTCAGAAGCAACACAATACCCAAATATCTCACCTGGCAGAGACAAGGCTGAAAGGTTTTCCATTAGCTCTTGCAACATAACATAAAATGCGAGGTCCTCCACCTGGGTCAGGCCAATCCTAGGCACAAATACAAACTGGGCACAGAGTGGGTTGAGAGTAGCCCTGAAGAGAAGGATTTGGGGGTGTTTATAGATGAGAAGAAGCTCAACACGAGCCGGCAGTGTGCTCATGCGGCCCAGAAAGTCAACCGCATCCTGGGATGTATCAAGAGAAGCGTGGTCAGCAGGTCAAGAGAGGTGATTCCCCCCCTTTACTCTGCTCTTGTGAGACCCCACCTTGAATACTGCGTCCAGTTCTGGTGTCCCCACCATAAGAGAGACATAGATTTGTTGGAGCGTGTTCAGAGGAGTGCCACAAAGATGATCCAGGGGCTGGAGCACCTCTGCTACGAGGACAGGTTGCGGGAGCTGGGATTGTTCAGCCTTGAAAAGAGAAGACTTCAGGGGGACCTAATAGCTGCCTTCCAATATCTGAAGGGAACCTACAGGAAGGCTGGGGAGGGACTTTTTACAAGAGTGTCCACTTATAGGACAAGGGGAAATGGGTTTAAGTTGAAGGAGAACAGATTTGGATTAGATTTTAGGAAGAAATTCTTCAGTATGAGGGTGGTAAGACTTTGGAATAGATTGCCCTGAGAAGCTGTGGATGCCCCCTCCCTGGAGGTGTTCAAGGCCAAGTTGGACAGAGCCTTGAGTAGCCTGATCTAGTTGAGAGGTGGCCCTGCCCATGACAGGGAGGTTGGATTAGATGATCTCTAAGGTCCCTTCCAGCCTATGCCATTCGATGATTCTATGATAACAGTCCTGCTCGTCCTCTGCCTGCTGTTTCAAGGACCTGTTTACGCTTGTGAGAAGTAGGTGCAAAGTGCTCCTCCATCAGCAGGGCTGTGTCTTACACCATCAAGGGCTAAACAAGCATTTGTGACCTGGGACAATAACAACTCATGTCCAGCCCATGCACTTTTGAAAATGTTCATCACGCTGTTGGCTATACCTTGTGCAATTCACGAAACAAATTCTTTTTCGCATGCCATGCTTTGAATTTTTCATTTCGGCTGATATTTATGAAAAAAAAACCAAACTAATTTGGGGACCTACATTAAAGTTTTGTGCTCATTCTTTGCCAAGCTGTCTTCAATAAGAGATGGAAGTCATGTAGTCTTATCAGACTGCACCTCTGATATGATAATGATATCTGTACCGCCCAGAAAGTAGGTCACAGTAATTCTTCATAGCAGTTTTTGTAACCTACTCAGGGACTACAAGGCCAGCTATTTTAAAGATAATTCTGAATTTCTTTAATAAGATTTTATTGGATTCAGATAATTGATCCGATTATTGAAACCTGGGGAAAGTGCTATTGACCTGAATATATACACCAGTAATTCTCTTTTTAAAATGAATTTAGGTCATTACAAGATTATTGTCTCTGCTTAACGTCAGGCAAGGTGCTCACGACAGGCCTGACAAACAGACACAGGTCCCATATTTGTGCACTTCCCACGGTCCTGTCCTCTGCCTGCACGTACTTCCCAAATTATGTGGGCAGCTCTTTCCTCCCACTCTCACGATGGGTCGGGGGACTTGAAGCCTGAGTTAAGCACGCTGGGACTCGTTTCACTTCGACAATAAGAATCATGTATTTTGCTTTCTTTAATTCTTTTTTCTTTTTTTTTTCTTGGCAGGCAGCAGCAGCAGATGGCCAAACCTCTGCAGTTGCCTGTCATCTTGTTTCTGGTACTCCAGCTACTTCTGACCATTCAATGCTAGACAACTCCAACTTATTTTCCACCTTACTCTTTGCTTACTTTCCATACTGTCATCTATAAGACTTTTCTCCATAAGCTTTGAAACCCTTGTTTCTGCAGAACCTAGCCCAACCAGCTCTCCCACACTCTCTCAGAGAGGGAGAACAGCAGCTTGCAAGTCATTTCTCATTACATCTCCTCACAGTCCCTCTTGTTCATTACCTGCCTCGCTGCCCAGTCTACTTCAGCATGGTTAAGAGGATGTCTCCTCAACTCCACCACGTTTCCTTTCACTGACCCAGCAGAGCAGATGGCCCATGGCGATCCTTCCTGCCCCAGATGGGCAGAAGAGCTCTAACTGTCCTCCTTTTCCCCACCTGCTCAATGCTGCGTGGACTGTGAGCAACCTGGTGTAGTGGAGGGTGTCCCTGCCCACGGCAGGGGAGTTGGAACAAGATGATCTTGGAGGTCCCTTCCAACCCGAACCATTCCGTGGCTCTATGACTCACACACGCACACAGATAAAGGCTTTACCTCGGAAGGGAAAAATGACATTTCTCCACTTCTGGCAGTTTATCAAGTCTCAGCTGAGGGCGGCCGGGCTGCTCTGATTGTCTGGGTATGCCCCGCTGCCTGGGCTATTGCTCACCCTATTTCCTTACTTTAATGCAATGCACTTGATTAGATCTCACACACCAGATACAGCCGTGATGGGCACGATAGAAATACGTGCAGAGACAGAAAGCTGCAACAACCTCATTCCCACCGGCCATATATAATGTTACTGAAATTATTTGTACAGCCGTGTCGTGGACCTGCCTCTATCATCCCAGATCAGTTCCTGATGACTGACCTTCCGCACAAGCAGTGTCTTGAATTCAGGAGGAGTTAGAAAAAAAGTCACAATTATTTATTATTTTTTTTTACACTCCTCAGCTGTATAGTTCTCAAAACAAAACTTTTCCTTGACCCTAATAATCTCTAATAATCTTACTTTTAATTTGAATATGTAGAGATTTTTTACTCGGATTTTGCTTTTTACAAGAATTTTTTTCTTTCTTTTGTACAAACTCCAGGCCCCACTCTTGCTACTTTAAACAATTTTTCTTCAGATAGTTTCTGTCTTGAAGCAAAAGACTTTCTCCAAACACTTCAATTCTAGCCTGTCAGAAGCTCCAACTTGGTGGCAGTATTGGCCTTCCTTCTTCAACCAACCTCTCTGAATAATTTGAAACTCTGACACAATAGGAAGGCTTTGTCTACCTGGGTATGAAGACAAAGCTGTAAAGTATTAAATAATTATCAACTTTGAAATAAAAATCTATAAAAGCCTTTAAAACTAAGTCTGATATTGCAAGCCACTGGATGACGCTCTCTAAAACATGGTCCTCAACAATCTCCCAGACTGGTCAGGAGCTTCTCTCTCAGCTGCATGTGATGGTGGTGGAGGAAATCTCTGCACAGGATTCGGGTACCTGAGCAGGAGATGACAAGCCCCATCCACGCCAGAGACCAGGCGGTGACCACCAGCTGCCAAGCCAAAGCCATCCTGAGCTTACAGCTTTTAAGGTCCACCAGAACCTTACTCTGTTCCTTGATAAGCAACCTAACTGGCTGTGCTTTTCCACGGTTTTCTTTGCTTTTTATTTCTCTTTGTGTTGTTGTGGAATTACATGCTCTAATTACGTAAATAAACAGTCAGAAACCAACCCAAACCGCTGGGATCCTGAGGGGTTTCCCTTCCCTGCAGACACACTGTCCATTTTCAGGTTCCCACTGTCTTTGCTTTGCTCCTTTCTTTATTTCTCACGCTGCCTAGAGGGGAGAATTTGTCACTAAGCAAGAGCAAGTCTCTCCAACTTCTAAGAAAATCATAAACAGGCTGCAGTCCCTTATGAAAGCAAAGAAAACAAACGTGTGAAAGGCAAAATCAACTATCTTTAATTTATTTATCATTGAAAAGCTAATTGCATTCCTTCTTAGAAGCAGCAAAAATGCCTCAAAGTGTTGCAAAACACATGAGTGTTTAGCCCATCCCCTGGGATTATTCCAGCTGGCTCCTGCTACCCTCCATCTGATGCTGAAAGGAGATGGCTCGACCCTACAGGCTTCATGCACCCCACAAAAGTCCCTGGCTGGGCTGCAGCTCCCCATCCTTAGGTCAAGGACTGGCACAGGCTGTGATCTTCACTAACTTCTCATAAAATATAATTATTTTTTAATTTTTTTTTCCTCCAAGACGCTGTTAGGTTATATGTGAAAAACAAAATGTCTTCAACATCATGAGGGGAAACAAGAATTTTCCAAACCTCTTGAGGAAATAAATTTGCCTTTGGACGTGTCCAGTAGCATTCAACAGGTGCAGCTCCTCCAAATAACTAAAGAAAAATAGAGTGAATTCCTAGAGACACTACTTAGAAGAAGAACTGAACAGAAATGATTATGTTACCTGGGATTTTTATAAAAAAACAAATTTCTACAGTAAGATAAAACCCTTGATTAAATTTTACAGTCTGGTATAAAAAGCACTGTATAAAGGTTGTTATTTTCTATTAACAATAAGGTTTTTCCTTAAGGCTCTCAGCTAGCTCAGCAGGCTTTTTCTCAGGCCTGATTTAAGACAGCCAGAGCTGAGATCGAGCCAGCGAGGCAAATTTTCCTGGAAGTCGAGTGAAACATCAGGTCAGGAGGAAAGCATTGACATAGCAAGGATGACAATTTTCCCTTTCCCTATTCCAAGCTGCTCCACGGGAAAGCCAAAGGAAGAAGCTGCAGGTCCAATGTGAGCATCCCCATTTCAGCACTGGAGCAACTTGAAAGAATGTGATAAAACACACCTGATATCTTCTGAGAATTCTGTCATCCAGCTATGAAGATTTTGGGGACTACTGCGAGTTCATAGAACTTTTGTTTTTCTTTGCACAGTTTCATAGGGAAAAAAAATGTTAAATATATGTTGTGTCAAAACAATATCTAATAAAATTAACACAGGAGTTCTATTGTGTCTGGTTTATCTATACCTTGTTTCGCTGTCGACTCACAAGACAGATAGCTATAAACCTCTGAATGTGAAACTTGGGGTTTTACTTTCTTTTTGTTGTTCCATTCCAGTGAAATAATTGCAAGCACAGTTAGTTTGTGTATAATCAATATCCTCCTGCCAGTGTTAATGGGACATGGGATAACATAAAGACAGTCCCTCTCCAAAACAAATTACTGACACTTACTATTAATCATTTCTGAAAGTTGGTTGGTTTTTTTTTTTTTTAGTTCCAAACCAAAACTAAGGAGTATGTTCTCTATATGCACAATCATAAAGTGATCATTTGAGAGAGCTATAGATTATCTGTGGATAATATAACCTTTCATCACGGGTTTATGTTGGATGGGCTGCAACGTTTTCTATAAACTGTAAATGGCACATAACTCAGCTGCGTGCCGAGGTGTGTCGTTGAGTTTGTAGATTAACAAAGTAAATGTATGAGTAGAGGAAAATACCTTTTTTTCACCAGATAGAAGCCATCACCTTTTTGTAGACTGAATAAATATGCCATTTCCAATCTGAAAACCTCTATTTCAGTAAATTCTCAGAGCACAAACAACAAGATACCTTTAAAAAAATATCTGTAACATTGGGATGTCTTAGCAGTCCTCTTTTAAAAGTTTTTTTTTACAAAAAAAAGTTTCATCTACCTAAATAAAACCTATTTTAATTCCTTCTTTTAAGAAAAAGGAAAACTATTATTTAGGCCAAATGGAGCCAAGATACACATTGCCATACACACCGAGCTTGCAATCTCGCATCAATCGTAAAGCAAATCTAAGCTAAAGTCAGCGAGAAAAGGAAAAAAGTCAGAAAAAAACAACACCTAAATTAAAGAACTCTTTCTCTCCGGCAGTTTGGTCAGCAGCTCTGCCTGTCATCAGGGGATAAATCAATTTGCAGCAGCTGTGGACAGCTATTTAAGAGTGAGCCCTGAGTAGTTTAACTGGGGAAGCGTGGTAGAAGTCGAAGGCGCGGAGTCACGCTGAGTTCGGGGTACATGTGCAAGCACACGTGCACACGCGTGTGCAATTGCACGTGGCCCTTAAGAAAGGCTCTTGCCCTGAATTCCTGGAGCCTGAAGCCATGACGTGGCTGTGTCTGTTTATCAGTGAAGCTCCCAAATATTGCTGTTACCTGAGTTGCAGAACTTTCTCAAATAAAAGGGGGGGAAATGATGATGCAGAGGGGATTGTGCAACTGATCTAAAAGTTAAATTTTAACTTTTAAGCAAAGCTGGGCCAGTTTTCTCCTTTGAGGATGGTGGTGCTGGAGACTAAAGGGCTGGTGGTAGGGGGAATGTCCAGCTCTGGCAACAACTTGCAAAAGCCTTGGAAAAAATTCAAGAGACACTGCAAAGGGACGATGCAACCCCTGGGAAACACCTTGCTCAGTCCCAGCAGCTAATGGAGAATGAGATCACACATCCCTTAGCTTTACCTCATCTAATGCAAATACTGCTCCCCAAATCTCTAATTGCTTGGGTTTTAAACCCACGACCCTTCATACTTCTTGAACTCTTGTTCAAGAGTCCTACAACCCATCTGCAAAACGTCCGTCTCTTGTCATCAGCCCGAGATGTGGTCCCTGCTACGTCCCTTGGCCATTCCTGTGTTCTTGCATCAGCAGAAAGGGGGAAAAAAGGGTATCCTCAGCAATTTCCTGAGTGCTATTCATTATTTGATACCTCTTTACCATTTTCATTCTTGTTAGCCACAAAATTCATCTTCCAATCTTGACAGGCTCTCTTCGTGCACAAATCTAGCCCTCTGTCTAATCATTTCCATCAACCCTCTGTGAACTTTTTATACTTCAGCTGTACCTTTTTTGAAATGGAAATGAATACAGCGTTCAAGGCAAAGGCACATCACCTCTTTATGTAACAGTATTCAAATATTTCAGTACTATTTTTGCTCCTGGATTTGCATACATCCTACGCTGTGGTTTGCTTTTTATCACAGAGAAAATGGTTTCGATGAAGGGAGAGCAATGTGATGTCAATGAGTTGGACTTGGCAGAGGGAAGTGCTCTGGTTATCCACCAACAACCTTCCTCTGGGACCTAGAGTGGGTCATTCGTTTTCTCCATACTGCAATTTTGCCTCCAAAAGGTGACACGAAGATTAAATCTCACTAGTAATGTACGCTGGACCCCTCTCATATTGGGCACCGTAGGATGCACTTATCACACGTCCTGAGGAAAGGAAGTTCCTACACGCAACATCAGCACTTACCTTGATGTCCTTGAGGGATGTGACCAGGTAAGGATCGCAAGCAAAGGCCGAGTTATTTCTCGATTCCAGCACTCAGATCTTCAGTTCACACAACTCCAGCATCTGAATGAACGCACTGTATTAGAATCATAGAATGATAGAATGGTTTGGGTTGGAAGGGACCTCAAAGATCATCCAGTTCCAACCCCCCTGCCATGGGCAGGGACACCCTCCACTACACCAGGTTGCCCAAAGCCTCATCCAACCTGGCCTTGAACACTGCCAGGGATGGGGCAGCCACAGCTTCTCTGGGCAACCTGTGCCAGTGCCTCACCACCCTCATCGTGCCTCATTAGGCACTGCAAGAAACCATTTAGTCTGCTCAAGAATGTTAACTATATAGTATAAATAATATTTACTCTGTTTGTTGGGAGACCGTGCTTGCTCTGTCTAAATCCATTTGATTTTGAGCGTTTATTAAAGAGACTTCAAAAGCTGTGGTTTTTGCTCATGAATGGAAGTGACAAAACAGTATTATTTTTCCAAATATTGGAAACTCAATAATATACCACACTAATCTCCAAGCCACAAAGGTATTTTATAACTAAAGCAGGGTGTTTTTTATGGGTCAGATGTTGTTGTCCTACTGTACCACGGCTTGTATCCTCCTGATACCACACATGTTTGTTCTCTACTTAATTTTTAATGTATGAATTTGTTTTTATATTAAAATTCAATAAAATTTTAATTATAAAACATAATATATCACACTGAAGTATATATATCTGCAGAGACACACATCTGTGGTTTTACAACAGATGCGTGTGTATCTGCAAATATTTAAGATGCAGATTTTCCCACTAAAACGAGCACATATCCAGTTTGATTGCAGCTGAAAATTTCAGGTAGGCCCAGGTTGAATGCACCTAAACGGGTCCCTCATCTCAGTGGAAGCAGAAAGTTGATAACTAGATACTGAATATCACCAGGGAGCAGGAGGAAAAGGCAGAATTAGAGTCACAAGAAGCCAAAAGAAACGTAGAACATCTAACACGCCGAACTAGTTTTTTCCACAAATGTGTTTTTATAGATCTGAAAACTTTCTAATTTGTTTGGGTTTTGCTCTTTACTGCTAAGAGCATCTTTCGTGCTGCCTTTTCTGAACCATAGATCTACTTAGTGTTCACTGGCAAAGGAGACATTTTTCTGTAGATATCTCATGCAAAGTATGCACGGAATATTTTGTGCAAGTGGTTCTTTGCTGGGACTCTAAATATGCAGAAATTATCTATTTGCTTTTGATTTTTAAGTCAAAATTGATTCTATTGCCATTGACATGAACGGGTCTAAGTCTCTGCCACATCTGTTGGACTCTCTATGTTATTTCTTATAAGCACGTCACAGATGGAAGAGTGGAGTCTTGCATATAATTCAGAAGAAATCTGGGAAGAGAGGGAGGGAAGGGAAATAATAATTAATGATGGAAATTGAGGGCTGGTTTCAGCACTTAGTTATAGTTCAAAGTTTTTTCGTGATGGTCATGTAGGCATAAATCGAAAGCCCCAGTGAAAAACGAATGAGATGGAAGCAGAAGAGGGCCCTATGGACAGCAGTAACGCAGAATTTTTCAGAGCAAAACTATATCAAGATGGCTTTTTCAGCTTAAACACCAGCATTCCCAGTTTTACTGGTGCCATTTTGGAGCGGCTCTTCTGGAGTTGATGGTGCACTCTGGGTTTGCATTGACATAAGCAGGTGCTAAATTTGGTTCGTGACACTCAGGGAGACAGCCCTGGGGTGTAACGTGAGCCTACACCATCACAGCAGCCTTCAGAGCAGCCACCAGGAGCCCAACTCAGTCCAAATCACACTTAGGTTGAGGTCGACAAAAAGCCATCATGGATTTGGGGCTTGGCCAGGAGGGAAGGGCCACTGAAAGTTCCTTTCTCAGCTCCTTTCTCTCTCTTATCTCAGAGCAAACTTTCAGTTTCTCAGCTTACACTTTCAACTGAGAATGTGGAATATTTAAATCCTCATCTGAATAATAAATAAAAACAAATCCCCATAAATTATCCAGAGAAGTCTACGACAGAACACTACAACTCGCATTGCAGTACCTTGTGCACATAAAAATGCTTAAATTGGCACCTTATACTTTGTTGCACTAAGCATTACCAGCATTTTCTTTAAAGACATACAAAATTCAGTTCCTGAAATGTAGTGTATTTTCCTATTCGTTGCCCACATCATAAGGTTGACCCACATAATTTTAAGCAAGAAGCTGAAATCTTAACCAAACTCCTCCGAGATTACATGTGATATTGTTTTAACTGTTTGCTGAACTCTTTCTGTTATTATTTGTCCTCAATTTTCGTGAAAGAAAGTGAATAAATGATCCTATTTCACCTGAGAATATGAAATTCTAACAATTAGTTTTTAGCAATGAAACCGTTTTTCGGGAGGGATAAGGGAGAAATGTGAGTCCGAGAGCAAGGTCTGCAGGTTGTCTACATGTTTAAAATATTAATCAGTTGGCAACCTTTTCTCCTCTGGAACAAAAAGAAGAAAAAAAAAAAAGAGAAGAAGAAAAAAAAAAGACATTACATAGAGCCAATAACACTCACAACTTGAGAAACGGTAAGATGATCCTTTCCTTAGAAAAATCCATCACCACTTTAACTCCTAAACCAGTTAGTTCTCAGGATGGCTTTTTTTTTTTAAACAAATGAAATAGCCATTCTTTTTCTGAAAAGTGGGAAAGGGCCGATGCTAATGACGAGTTTGTCATAATTGCAGCAAGCTGTCTTCAACAAGGAACTGCAGCTAAGCCCCTGCCCTGGCAGAACTCTTGGGAAGAACAGCAAAAGAGGAAAATCTTCCACCTCAAACTTCTGCAGATGGTGCAGATTTATGCTATCTATTAGACTCCAATATAAGGTGCTGTCGTTCACCTTTTTTTAATATTAAAAAAAAAAAAGGAAAAAAAGCAATTATTAACAATCTCCTTGGCATTTACCACTCTGTGATTTACTTTTTTAAATGATGGCTCTACCTGAAGTTTTTAACACCATAAATAAACTAAAACCTTTATGCTTCAAGAACGTCAATGCTGTTTGTAAGGAGTTTTCCTTTTCTTCTCGCAGAGAAAACCCAAATACACTTTCAGATATGACACACAGATTTATTTTTTTTTTTTAAGCATCTATTTTCGGACGCAGAAATAAAATCCTTATCTGTGTCCTGGGTTTGTGGATTGTTTTTTTTAATATTATGGGAAAAACGCCTGATGCTACGTTCCCTTCATTCTCAGCGCTCCCAGTCGACTCGTTTGCTGTTGGTACTGGAGACACTGGGAACTCCGAATGGGTGACGAGCGCATGTCAAGCCCAAAGTTCAGTCTCCCTCTGCCTTCCTAGACTGGAGATAACAAATTGGGTTTTGGCAGAATACTTAGTCCTTTGAGAATTGCTGTGTTATAGGTGCCTCTGTTTTATAAACCATCAATTTTGTATTTCTTTTGCTTATAAGAATGAAAACTGGACCCTCGAAACCCTTTGTAATTCAGTCTAGCAGCCATGAAAATACAAATATTTCCATAATCCGAGTGTGAATTAAAAGTCAAATTACTTTATGGATTTATTTATATTTGTACACCAGGGACTTCATCAAAACAGACCTCGAGAGCTGAAAAACAATTTTTTACTTAAGCACAGCTTTTCTCTTTCAGTGTTAGGTTAACAAGTTCAACTTTGTGATATTGTAAAGCCAAAAGGGGGAAAGGAACTGTACTAAGCGAATTTAATGAATTTGCTACTTGTGGTACAAGGCATCTAAATGCGTTGGAAGAAGCGTGAACATGTTACAACATCATTTTAGTGAAAATGCTCTTCTCAGAGTCGTCTGGACAAGCACATAGGTGAGATTTGCATGTGGCTGCACCATACATCCAGTTCACTACAACTAAAAAAGCTTGGTCCTGGTGCCATAGGGACTGAACAGTCCAGATATGTTCCCCTTCTCTACTACATAACGACTTTAATCATGGTTTTGTGGGGAGTTTGCTGCTTTTTTTTTTTTTTTTTTTTTTCAATAGCTCGCCTTTCACATTTGGAGGAATCTAGGTTTTCACTGATTAAAATTTGGGATTCTGAAAAAAAAAAAATGACCTTTTGATGCAGTCTACAAAGTACTCCCACTAAACAGGCAATAAGTGAATCTAATAGACACCCCAACCCACGCCAAGTCCCATAAAATCAGGGTGTGAAGCATAAGGGAGAGAGGGATTCATATTAATAATTCATTCCAAGCAACCCCCTGGAGCAGTTTTACTATGATATGCTATGCAGAATGCTTCAACACACTAATTAATATTTTCAAAGTGTTCCACGAGCCCCTTTTAAAAGCACTTTTGCCACTCATTGAGCATTCTGCATCTTCTAAGGGAAAGCTCAGTTCTGCCCCCCAAACCAACTGATGAACTGCCCTCTTCAACCCAGACCCGCCGAGCGGAGGAAAGCGTTGTGGGCACCAGTGGACGCACCAAACGTTGCACGTTCGCCCAGTTAACAGCCTGTGCATCTTTGCTCCTCTAATCCAAAATTAACTGGAATAAATTATGCTCCCTTTGCAATACGTGTAACTGAAAACGCAGGTGACCTCAAGAGATAGCTGGTAATTGCAGTGAAGAGTCCCTGTGCATTCCCCTTCCGAGCTAACGTGGAAAGAAAAGCACTGTAAATACCTTGGTATTGGTACAACACTAACTTCTTACACACACATCTATTGTTTCGTGCAAGAAGTTAGAGCATATCTACTCCCTATTTACAAAACAGCCCGATTTCTTACTCCAGCTAACAAGAAAATACAGTAAGGTTGCATTCAGTCATGAAAAAAAGTGGAGTTTTATGAGTAATGGACTTAACCCAGTATTTAACCAGTGTTAACCCAGAAAAATATATCTGTAACAATACCTCAGCATAGGTCTCTCCATCATATTTCTATTAAATGCACTATAATTTTTTATTATTTTTTTTTTTTAAAAAGAGCCCGGGATGATGCATGACCTGCTCATGCTCCAAAATCGTAACAAAAGAATTTCTTTAGTAAAAATGAGGTAGAACATGCCACGTGAGTGAACTCTGCCCAAATGATTGTTTCCTGGTTCGTACAAATAATCTGCCGTCTAATTAAGCGCTAAAGAATTCAACGAGCAAATTATTTTTAACCTCTGGCGTGCCAGGGAATGTTTTGTAAAGGTGGGGGGGTGCTTATAAAAAAAAAGATCCAGGACTGAGTTTCAGCAAAAATTGACAGGTTTTAGATAGAAAATATAGATAATTAAGCTGTGTATGAAACCTAAGAGTGCAGGCCAAATATGGACAAATCTCCCACAGCCGTCTAAAATACAGGTTCTCCTTGTCCTTTGAAGATCCAATTTTTCCAAGCTACCTGCAATAGGGCTCAGTGTATCCCATTCTTGGGTGATGGTCAGGATTTGACCCAAAAGAGGTGCTGTCAGCCAGCCACTAATACAGACTAATACAGATTGCACGTTAAACCATCTTGACATTTATGAAAAAGAAAAAAAAAAATAAGATCATCCAGCATGTAGATGGATTAGCTGCTGCTCAACGGGCTCCGCAGACGTGCAGCAATAAGCAGTGGAGGGACTGTGGTTCTCCACACAAATCTACAGTAGTTCTGCCAATGCAAATATTAATAATCAAGATAATCGTGTTGATTTTGGACACTCCCTTGAGAATGCTCTCTAACCCCAGCTTGGTAATTTTTGAAAGATGCAAACTAGCACAGCTCTGAAACCTCTTTCTCCCCAACAGCTCTCCGAAGTGCCCCCGTGGGTGCTCGGCGATGGAAAGAACAGGACCCCGCAGCCCACAAACACCCAGAAAGCAGCAGAAATAGTCAACAAGAAGCCAAGGGCATGTAGGGGCTGGGAACCAGTGCTCCCAGCTCCTGCCCCAAACCACCTCGCTTCCTGTCCCCAGCCCAGCTCTCCTGTCTACCCCAATATTCACCAATACACCAGACACCCATCAACAGAGGAAGAGATCTTCTGCCTGCAGAGATCCCAATCCAGTACCAGGCGCTCTCCTAATGTGCTGGCACCTTGAGGATGTGCATCATGTTGGTACCTTTAGGATGCACGTTACGTTGGTACCTTTAGGACACGTGTTACACTGGCACCTGGGAAGCATCCCTGCAAAGGGCTCGTTTGGTGTGCGGAGGGTCAGGAATTCATCCTTTTTGCAACACGTGCCGTGGCTGTCCTTGATTTTGTGATGCAGTGACGCGTTGTTACTTAGTTTTTAATAAGGGCTTGTGCCCAGTTTTGCAAGATTAAACCCAACCCTGGCAACACGGGCTGGTTGACATGAGGAGGGCTGACATGGAGGCCATGGCAAAGGTCCTTGGAGCATCATCCCTGGTTCAGCTGCTGCCCTGCCTGGTGATGATATGGCCCTTCTTTTTTTTTTTTGCATCAGTGAAATAGTGACGTGAAACTCTCTTCCCTTGAAAAATGGGTTGGCATAGGCTGCCCTGGCAGGAGCGGTGGCACCAAGTGCTGGTGGTCAAGACCTGATGGAGGAGCCCGAAGCTCAGTATCCAATAGGTAGATGATACCATCAGGTGAAGAAAGGAACAAAGGAGCAAGGTCTTGTTTTTTCCCTGCTGGGAAAACATATCAGGTCAGCAACCTGTACACAAACCCAGGGCAAGCTGCTGCCTGTGCAACCACCGTGTACAGTGAGGCTGCAGACCTGGAAAATCCTTCCAGACCCCTGACCACAATACCCAGACCCACCTGGCAGGCAGGGAGAAAGGAGCAGAAATTGCTTCCACGGCTGTGCTGGTGTGCAGTGATTTGCTGACTTTCCCGACAGGCGCACACATACCTCCCAGACAGGGCCATACAGCCATCAGGGTAACTGCTCTGAGAAGGACAGGATCTGCCCCCACCACCCTCTTCCTCTCCCACACACACTTTAAATTTAGCCCTCCTAAAAGTTGTCAGATTGATAGCAAGGAATTCTTGTTGATAGCAATGAATTGGAGTAAATTTAGCCCTCCTAAAAGTCGTCAGATTGATAGCAAGGAATTCTTGTTTTTAAAAGACACTCAATAGCTAAAACTGTTCAAGAAACCAGCCCACACTCCTGACTTTTGTACAGCTTGGGCTGTGCAGAATAAGCTACAAAACAAAAAACACGACCTTTTTTCCCCCATGAATGTCCAAACACGAGCTTGCTCTTGGGCTGCAGCGTTTGTGGCTTGCTTGCCACGCAGAAGGGCTTTTTTTTTTTTAAACAGGTTATTTTGGTGCATCTAAAATAATATTTCCAGCTGCTCTCCGTTGCCCTTCGGCCACTCGAGGGACTGAGCAGTGTCCCTGCAAAGCGGGGAGCGCGGCGGGTGCCCCCGTTCCCCCAGGATCCAGCCCAGGGTGGCACTCGGGGTGCAGCCCGCAGGGTCATGGCATGGGGTGGGCTGGGGACAACGTGGGACATTCAGATTTCGAGGGGGACTCCAAGTTGTGTGTGCTGTGTTCCACTCCCTCCTCCAACTCCTTCTCTTTTGCTTTTGACGGGAAAAAATAGGTTTCACATTAAATGCCAGGAGTTGGATGAATTTGTTTGAAAGCTTAAGAGTGCCATCGTGTGGAGAAGGGACTTGGTGTCCCCACTCACGGGCCAGGGATGGGAGAGGGGTCGGAGTTGTCCTCGCAGCCCCCCACTCCCCACAGTGCCAGACCCCATGGCGCAGTGCGGTCCCCCGGCTGGGACTGGCATCCATCGTCCCCAAAAATCCAGAGGTGAGGGACCTCCACCCCAGTCGCCCCAACACCACGATGTGTCACTTCTAAAAAATACCACTCTTCAGTTTTCTCAATACCCCTACACGGAGCATCTCGGGGACGGTGGGATTTGGCAGCCGGCAAAATTCCGACCAAGCGCCCAACAGCATCGGCTGGAGCACGGGATAAACCTTCCGAAAGGGCCAAGTGGTTTGTGAGCACAAATCCCAGCAGCTTCCCAGGGAGCCTGGCAGCCCAGGAAACACAGAAATTGTTCTGAAGCTGCTTCTTCCCCCACCAAACGTACTTCTCTTTAATTTCCAAATGACTGTTTCGAGATCTTACTCCATCCTTGCAAAACTCTTCACTCTTTTTTTTTTTTCTTTTTTTAACATCGTTTTTCTTAATCGTCGTTATTTTTTATTATCATTGCACTTCATTACAGGTTTAACCTTTTCCCTTTTTTGTTTCTAGAACACACTTTGTCCTGGCACAAATCACATGAAACTAAATAAACCATGTTACAGGGAAGCAAGAAGAAAATAAATGTCTTCATTCCGAAGCCATTTCCTTTGTGCTTTTGGACTCCAGGGCTATTTGCATCTCAGAGTTTCATGTTTTACTTGATTTTAATCACAAAATTAAAAAAATAAAAAAATATATATAAACTGCTATTTGTGCCTGTGGTTTGGCAATGTGCAAAAGATTATATTTCTAGCATGAAAAATCCGTAAAGTTTTAAATTCTATATATCTTTCAGTAAAAAACGGAAACAACTGAGGTTTCCTAAAGTGGGCTACATTTCTGCAGAAAAAACAACAGGTAAGGATTTTTTTTTTTTTTTCCTTCGGATTTGAATGGTGATGAGCAAGCAAAGACATTTTCCTTTTTGTTAAGGTAACTGATGTTAATTAATGAGATCCTGTTAACGAGTCGTTTAAAGGCATGGGACTGATCCTGCTCTGAACCTGATGGCCTAATTCCTTCTCAGTGCCGTAGGTCTGGGCTAAATATCTGGGGGGGTTTTGTCAGAGGGTTTTCAATCCAGGTCCGTTGAAGTCAACAGACTGACCCATGCTGCCACAAGCCCCCAGAGAACATCTCGTCCTTATATATCCATTATTAAACAATTCAGGCCCCAAATCTGACCCTCCTGCCTTGAAACCGTTCTGGCTCTGCGAAAAAGCAGCCTCCGGATCTCAATTATTTGCTTCTTTTTTAAAGAACTTCTGTATTCAAACACCGCAGGAGGGTTGGTATCAAAAAACTCAGATAACCAAAACGCTCAGAAAAACTCAGAATATCAAAATGCTCAGGAAAAAACAAAAAAAAAAAAAAGCAGCATTTTACCCAAAATGCTGGTGAGGGTTTATGCTCCTGGGTGCAAAACAGCAGCTCGGCGGCTCCCCGCTGCTCGGCTGCGTTACCAGGGCAGGTTAGGAGTGAGGACCTGTATATTACAAAATACAATATCAAATTCTATGATTCTAGGATTACAATAACACGAAGCGAAACCGCAAGTGAGAATCTCAGGGTAGAAAATTGCATCTAATTTGTTTTAAATTCGCAGAAGTCTTAATCTTTTGGGACGTATTTTTACTTTACATATTTGTTAATGCGAGATGCTCTTGTTGCCAAATACGCTTAATATGCGAGCGGAAACCGATTCTGCTTTCGCCTCCTTACTCTTCCTAAACCAAAAATAAATCTGCTTTTTTGTTACACAGATTTCCTTCATACGCCCACCCTTTAAAATGCCAGCTGAGAAAGTATAAGCACAAATGTCACCGGGAGGGTGGGATTTTCCTTTGTGGTAAAAAAACGTCGTGCCAGAGAATCCCTGCTTTTCTGACCAGATACTGTTGTGGATTTGGGAGAAACAGCACAAAGCTTCTAACGCAGGGCACATTTATTTCGAGTGTTAAATCTCAGCAATTGAAAGCGGCTCTTATAAACTTCATTTTAAAAGCAGACTAGACGCGGGCTATTACAGCCCTGAAATTGAATAATTCATATTATTTGCGATCATTTAGGAAAGCTGCTGAATGTGAGCGAATAAATACTTTGAAAAGTGCTGAAATCTGTCCTTCAACAACAGGGGAAAAGAGACGTGCCAGCGGCGAGGAAGAAAAGCATCCCTGTGTCAAACAAACGCCTTCTGCTGCGCGGCGGCAGGAGTGAAGGACCAGTTTAAAGATCATCCACCCAGCCCTGCCAAAGAAAAATCTTAACTGAATCTCCCTCTCCACGGGCCTGAATCAAACAGGGGAAAAAAACCCAAACGAGGGAAAAGGCTTTCCCAGGAAAAGCAGTAACCTGCTGAACGTGTCCCAGTGACTCCCCCATCCCTATAAAGCTTTAGCTGGGCAGACCAGCTCAAAGCACAAAGCTATTTGGGGTCTGGAACAAACCCTCTCTAATAGGCATTACTTCTATTCCTGCCTTTGTCATCAGTCATATGATGGTAATAAAATTTGTAACTGTTTCACTTACACTAGTGCTGCGATTTACCTAGTCTAATAGACAATGCAAATGCTAAAAGGCACATATACATCTTCATTATATAAGCTGGTGCCTGAGTCATTTTCCTCCAGAGACAGTTTTATTCATTTTTATACAATTTGCCTACTGTACAGTGCAGATGGTTTCTATTAAGTAAAATATCTGTTTGCTTCCAAATTTTTAGTTTTCATGATTAAATTACTTTAAAATGATGGTACATTGTATTACCCCCTTTCATGACTTAATTTAGTTGCAACAGCACAAGTATAAACTCTAAAACCCAGTTTCATCCACTCGGAAAATGGATGTTTTGACCACACGCTGAGAATTTCTTAGGTCTGTTTTTACACACGCTGCAGCGTTTTCCCGTAAGCCTTAACTAGGAGAATTATTTACTAAATACACGTCTTCACAAGGGATTGAAAGGAAAGTGTTGGGCAACATGACAGGGTGGGGGGAAGAGGAATTATTTTTGGATTGTGGAAAACCATTAGCTAGGGAGCGCGGCAGAGGCAGGGCTGCGCGGTGCGACATCCATCACCGTGCTGCCATCGGGTGGAGGGCTGGGAAAGTTGCACGCTCCCAGTACGCAAGCGGTGGCTTGGAAGGACCACCACCTCCCAGCCCGGCCCTGTGACCACTGCGACCACTTCGCTGCGAGCGGGGAGGTCTCCCACAGCAAGAATCCTCAAGTCATCTGTTTGCCCACCCCAATCATAGAGCCCCCTGGGGTCGCATCTTGCTGTTGATGCATCCCCGGGATGACGTCCTGCGTCAATTTATACGGAGTTGGAAGCAATCCCTCGTGCTCAGGTACCCCTGCGCCTGAGCAGACCTCAAAGCACGTGGCCAAACCCATCGCTGGGGTTTCTCCCAGGTCTCCCAAGCCCCTTTTCTCCCCCAGTAACACAAGACCAGGTTTGGGTGCCCGTACAGCAGCCGTGGCTTTGCTGACTGACTCCTGTCACAGGGCATTACACAAAAAAAAAACAACTCTGAGACATAAATTTACTATATTTCACTGCTTTTGAAATTCATAGAAGCTGAAAGAGGTGTAGGAACCCGACTATGTGGTGGGGATAGGGGACTGCCATGCCCTGGCCAGGGCATGCCTTGAAAGGTTGGCGCAAAGAAACAAATAAAAACAAACTACAGGGTGTCTCTTAGCCAGTCCTTGATGCCAAACATGACCTAAAATTGAGCTGACAAAACTTTCAGACTTATTAAGAGCTTTACTAAAGGTCAGCAATGCAAGCAAGGCAAACTGGTAAGGGAGCAGGGGGTCCAGTGTGAGGATCTGCAGTGGCAATAAATGCTCCCTCCCAAGGACTGGAGGAGAGAAGTAAATCCTAAACAAGTGGCAAGCCCAAGGAAAGCTCATACAGTTTTTGTGGCTCATGCAAACAGTAGCCTAAACCCTCTCTGGTCTCTTCCCAACCCAAAATGAAAGCCTGTCATGTCTGCCAGAACATACAAATCTTCTGGAGGGAGATAAGAGAAAGAAACACACATCTGTAACAAGTCTCCTCAACGTCAAGTAAAAATCCATTATCAGTCCAGATAATCTACTGGCAATGGCAACACATTCCCATAAATCAGACCAAGCAAAATACTGCTTTCATATCCATTTGAGATGTTCAGGGAAATAAGGATCTCATCTCTTCAGCTGACACAAAAATTATCTGTTACATCAGAAAAGGCGGATTTTGAACGTCAGCAAAAGCAACAAGAACATCTGTTACGTTCAGCTTGTCCACTGCCTTTGTCCCTGATAGCAGCAGGTGGAGAAAACCTTACAGCAACAAACAGCACCTTCTGCTGCCGTCAGAGAGGGACATACAACAGACATTTCATCAGAAACATTCTGTGAACACCCACTCCACATCCCCAAACACCATACCAAAGGAGATAGGAGCACCTTGACACCGACAGCAGACCACTGGCTCTAAACGCCAACCATGACCAGAAACACAACGTGCCACAAAAGAGCAAAACTGGAAGTCAAACTCTTGACCTGTGTTTCCAAACTGGTAGGGAAAACAAGTGGTAAAAACGTGCAGGTGAGTCTGGGAGTCGTAGCTACACACATAAAGAAGAGCAGGAAGCAATCGCAAACGCAGATCTGGTACAGATTGTAATTTTACCCCTGTCTCATCTCTAAATTTAGAGATTTGTTGAAGATGGGAAGCAGGACATTAACATACACAACATGATGGGTATCACTGAAACATAAGATTCCTGTTTTTCCATCCGCTGTCTTTCAACAGGGCAAAGAAATTCCTCCTACGATATAGGAACAGTCTTCCATTTTACAGCTTTTTAATGGAAAGCCAATAAAAACTCCCAAACTTTGAATTTATCAAAACCATCTTGAATAGCCTTTCAAAAGCCACCGTTTTCTGCTGATTGCACCAGCTGCACTTAATCATACCAAATAATTTATTTGCAGGTATCCGGTGAGCTTCAGGAAGTAACCAGAGCAACTGTCGTTCCAATCCATAGGATGATCATATGTGGTTGATAACACCGGGAAAAACAGTTACCAATTGAAACAATACTGCAAACAAATTGCAGGTAGCCAGTTTAAGTAAAGCCAACATTTTTTCAGAATTAAGTCTCACCATATAACCACAGAATAAAATACTTTCTTGGCTCCTAACACACAACCTCGTTCTCTGACTACACTGGATTTTTGCAAGTACAATATCCGAAGCATGTAATTGCAAAATTGCTGTCAGAAGGACGATGTCATGGCTGCAACCAGTGCTCAGTGTGAACCACATCCCTGAAGAGGAGTAGGTTGTGCTGGGTTGATGTGCAGTTAGAAAGAAAAAGCATTGACCTCAAATTCTGAAGACGTCACTCCAATATTTTTGGGTTTGAGCTTCTGTGCTATTAAGCTACATCTCCTTTAGCAATTTAACGCACTCCCAGGACAGGACAGAATTGCAATGCTAGTGAAGGTTTCTGGTCCCTAGAGTCAGCAGCAGTTTGAATTTTAAGTTCACCAGGAAGTTTTGAATGTACTGAAAAAACGGATCCTGCAGAATAAATGCAATATGCTGAGGTGCCACAGCAAAAGTACCAAAGCAAATTAGCTGTTGAAACAGCACTACGAAGCATAAAAAAAATCCAAAATCTTAACATACAGAGCTCTCAGAGAAACATCCAATAATTTCTTAGGGCAAGTGAAAGGGGAAGAAAGCAACATAGTAGTTTTAAAAGGTACGCTGATTTTCAGATAACAAGCAAAATGATGATGAACAAAGGAATCAGGACTATGGAAAAAAAGTAGAGGGTGGAAGATGGTCTTCCACAGGGTCTCAGCTCTTCCAGTAGCCCAACACTACCAGAGTCCCTGGGTAAGGAATATCACAGAAACAAGACCGAGGAGTAAAAACATTGACAGGTTGTTCATCTAGAAAAGAAATGTCACGTCTGTTCTGGAATAAACCTCTCTCTTTATATTTAAGAGCACAGAATAAAACCTCATGGCTACAGGGAACAGTGCTATCAAACCATTCAATTACTGGAAAGGTGTAACACAAACACCCCTGTCATTCTTCTTCCCCACATGACGAGAGGACAGAGTCCCTCATAGCAAGCTAAAACTGGAATGCAAATAAGTTCTTACCCTGAGAGCATGGTGGGCTTCCAAGCAGCTCTGAGTCCAGAAAGACCATAAGACAGAAGGACGGTATCCAATTGAGTATCCAATGAATCAAAACATGGCCAAAGCAGAAACGTTCTCTCCTGCTCGGTTCAAAGGGCAAAGAACAAAAGAATTGGCTGTTAGTGATATAAAACACAGTCACACCAAAAAAAACCTCTTACCAACAGAGGTTCAAACACTTACACTTCAAACAAAGTTGCCTTCATGGTTGCTGTCATTTCATTTGAAGTGTTTTTAATGCACAATGATTACTTCTGCTTCAATGGAACAGGAAAGAGAAGGAATGTTGGGATTTGATACCGTTCTTTTTCAATGATGTCTGAGTGAAGGTCCATCTTCTGATGAAGAATGAGCACTTGTTCCAAAAAACATTTCATTGTGCAGACTTCCTATGGTGCTGTCATATGATGAAAATTTGAAGTAATATATAAATTGGAATACATAAATTAGAATGTAAATGCAATATTTCAGAGGTAGAGGAGAAAAACTGAAGAACAGTGTAAAAAGGAAAACTATTCTCTACGTGGAGGAAAACAGGAAAAACTTTCAAACCATTTTAGTAGAGTACACATTTTAAACCATATGAGTGCAATATAAAGTCTAACAACTAGCACCACTGCAAATGGCAAGATAGTGAATTAATCCTCAAATCAGAAAAATCCTTAAACCATAATCTCAGTAGGACCATTCACATACCTTTGGGATCAAGTTCTTAAAGGGAAATTAAGTCTTGATCTTAAAGTATTGGTGTATGGGTCAAGAAACGCACTTCTCGGGCTCTGCTTCAATGTGAGCAGGTCACATGGTCTGTGCCTCAATTAAAACCTTACAAAACAGTGCATCACTTCTTTTTTTGATGATAAAAACTTTGAAGTTCTAAGATGGTCAGTAGGCTTTTAAGGCACCTGATATATGGAGATCTGATTTTGGTTGAAACTACAATACAAATAATAGCTGCTCATAGATATTCACAGGTCTAGACCAGCAGACCATGAGGCCAGTTCTGCTATCACATCCAGAAAAATAAATATGCACCTTTGTTCACTGAAGTTAATCCAGATTTATATCTCCTGTAATCAAAACCATGATTTTAGCTTCAGCCAGGTGGCCAGTCCAGTGTATTTTCTATTTTTCACTAGTCATTAAACCTGATGATGGAGTAAAGAACTTGTCCGGTCTGCTGAAGATCTCAGGTTCTAGTAAAACGAGTGGATCCATCCCGGCTGCAGGCCAGCTGAGAAGTAGAAAGATTTATGAAAACTCTCAAGAAAACTTTTCAAACAGCTGTAATAGAAAGAAAATGCATGCAACATCTGAATTGCAGAATTATTACCCTGCCACTCCGTACAGTAGTAGCAGGGTCCCTCCAGCAACTACACTATTTAATAGACCATTTAATAGACTATCACGGATCCAGTTTGTCTTCATTACAGCAAAGAGGCAAATGCACGGATAATGGAGCTATTTTGTGAATGGAACAACTTCTTGGAACGAAAGGTGAAACAACACACCGATAAACAGAGAAGTCCCGCAACTGGCAGAACTAAGAAGGCGTTATACGGGCTGAAAACCAGAAAATTTTGGATACTAAACATCATTCTTACACTATCTTAGCGAGCAAAACCAAATAAATCAATAAATATGAATGGGAGTGGGGAGGCATATGGTGCTAATTACCTGAGAGATATCACATTTTTAAGTGCTTGCACACATGTTGAACATTTTTAGGATGAGTCAAGACACTGACTGTTTCTTTAAGGACAACCCCAACATCTGCAAACAATCAAGATGGAGACAAGGTCCAACGTTTCACATCGTTCTTACAGAACACGGTGATTTAATATTTGTAGGGTCATGATTCAATTCCAAAACAGACCGAGCGTGGACGAGCCACACAGTGTCTGATCCAAGGAGGTACTGAACACATGAAAGAGAACAGAGAAAAGCATGTTCAGGAACATGCAGGAGTGCTCAACACGTTCCAGCGTCAGTTCCTAAATCAGCCCTACCCTGAAGCATCGCTGGCGGTGCTGGATTCAGTGGCTGGAGATAAAAATCACGAAAAACTCATGAGTGTGGTGCTGAACCAAAATGCCTCGATAAGGCAGGCAGCCAGGGTAGGCTGAAAACCATTTTCCATGATAGAAAAACTTCAGGATTAAAAAAAAACCAACCAAACAAAAAAGGAGTATTTTCAAAGACTAAACTTGCTGCACTTTGCACAGTGAGAATTTTAGAGTCGCTAGTTGAGAAAATCCATACGATTCCATAAGAATTCACGAAAAAATAACTTCCTCCTTCACAGTTTCTCATGCAGCTTAGCTCAAATAATGGCCTAGCAAATGACCCCAAGTTAGGAGCAGCTGTCCCAGAGCCTGAATCTCAGAGACACAAGACATTCCCTGCCTCCTCCTTAGGATAACACAGAAAAGTGGATTTCTCCCTTGTTTTGGGGCAATAACCCTCTCTTCCGTGACGCCTGCCAAGTTGCCGAGCAGTGTGGAGGAGTGCCAGAGATCTTGCAAGAGGTCCCAGGAGGAAATATGGAATCATATAATCATAGAATGGTTTGGGTTGGAAGGGATCTCAAAGATCATCCAGTTCCAACCCCCCTGCCATGGGCAGGGACACCCTCCACTACACCAGGTTGCCCAAAGCCTCATCCAACCTGGCCTTGAATACTGCCAGGGATGGGGCAGCCACAGCTTCTCTGGGCAACCTGTGCCAGTGTCTCACTACCCTCAGAGTGAAAAATTTTTTTCTTATATCCAATCTAAATCTCCCCTCTTTCAGTTTAAAGCCATTGCTCCTTGTCCTATCACTACATACCCTTGGAAAAAGCCCCTCTCCAGCTTTCCTGTAGCCCCTTTAGGTACTGGAAGGCTGCAATAAGATCACCCCGGAGCCTTCTCTTCTCCAGGCTGAACAACCCCAAATATCAGGTATTCCTTCTCTTCCTGGTCACTTCCTTGGGCAGCCAGGTCAGAGCTGCGACAGCCGTTCATCACGATCTTCATGGTGACGTGGTTGTGCATCCCTTACTCAAACTCACACCTTGGGCATCTGCAAAGTTACTTCTTGACACAGCTTTTAACTAATCATTAACCAAACGTTACAGCACTTTGCCCAATTTTTTTTTTTTTTTCAGTTTTAGTACTTCATAAAGCAAATTCAAGACTACCTTAGTATTTACTACATTTTAATGAAGCAAAACTCAGGGAACTTATAAAATTTACTTGTTCCTACAACAAATAATAGAACTTCTTTTTCCAGATGTGAAACATTCACACACTTTGAACTCTCAAGCCATTCCAAGTCTAGGAGCGACTGCTGGGTCTAACTAGGACCTCTCCCACGAGGTTTTATACTGATAGTCATGCTGGGTGCAGACACACGTCAGGATTTCCTGGGGCAGCTGCCAGTGGGGATCCCACACTTCGGGAAAAATCAGGATCCTTTTGTTGTTTTTCAAAAAAGCGTTTCCAAAGAGTTGCAAATGGTTATGTATTGCTAGAATAAAATCAGCCACTAATCTTGCTTTTCCACTCTCCGTGGTGTAAATTCAAGCTTCAGAAAGACTACTGGTAGTAGTAACAAGCCATTTACAGCCTCAAAACTGAAATAAACAATTTGGACGTTTTGATTCTCCACACACTTCAGCTTGAAAGGAAAGTAAAATAAGCATGGGGACTCGCAGCTCTGCCCATGTGCAAACAATTTTAAAGACAATTAACCTGTCAGTTATAAGACTAAAATACAGCACTCTGTTCGAGCCATCTCTTGTGCCTCTGCTTAGGACGTACCACATCCAGTAGCTCTCACTTCTGCAGAAAGCTTAGAGAAAAAAGCAAGTCCACTTTTCCAGAGCTCCTGCTGTAGCTTGAAACAAACAGGAATCCACTATTATTCACATTAAATATGCTAATATAGTCTGAACAGAAAATTGGATCACTAGAAAAAAATAGATTCATATATGAAAATTTCACCAGAGCCATCATTACCACAGATCAGGATGTCTGATGTAAAGTGTGTGCTCCAGTGGTCTTAAATAAAAAAAAAAAAAAAAAAAATATGTCTTGGTAAATTAGTTCTCTGGAGGCCAAAGTTGAGAATGGAATAAGAGCATATTCATTTTCAGCAAACATCAATTCTTTTTCATGGTAATATCATTAAACAGTCCTGTCAGTGCAAAATTTCTCTGGGAGTGTTCCAGGACAAAAGTACTGTCTCCTACGGGATTTTTATCATGCCAAGTAATCAATATTTTAGCAATGTTTCACCCATTTCAGTGCGAGCCTTGCCACAGCAGGAAGATGCTAAAGTATCCAGCTGTGGCAGAGTTCCAGATGTTTCCAAGGTGGGTTATCATCACCTGGTGGATCGCTGCGATGGGGACATGGGGTTTAGCTTTTACTTTGTCACCGGGAGTTAGCACAGGGTCGGGTGTGAAAATTGGATATATAACACGCATGGGGATTTTTCTTTAGGTTATGGAAAAATTCTGTTCCATCAGCTTCCCTGGAAGGACTGGGCTTGGTGGTCAGTTCCTGCTGAGGACCGGTGGGTACAGCATGACCACATCCATGGGAAAGTTGGGAAACCAGGGCTTGGAGCCAGATCTCACCATCCAACCAGGAAGGTATGTTCCCATCTGGGTATTAAATAAAGCAGCAGACCTCTGTTCTGAATGAAACCGACATCCAGATTTTACCACATCAACCAGTTTAACTAAATTTTGGGTTTTTTTTCTAATTTCACAGAACATCGAATCAGACAAAAAGTGTTCTAAATTACCAACACAAAATTGTAACCTGCCCTAAAGCCGGCGTCAAAGCCTCATAATTTCCTAGGAAAAACACATCTTTCAACAAAAGTGAAAACTCATCCAATGCTACATTTGTACCGACGTTAGTCCCGCTGTCGCAGCAGCAGAAGCCACCTCGTGGAGAGCCAGCAATGACAGGAGAAAAGATGAGAGGAGAAAACTGAGGGTTTTCTTACTTTGCAGCTAGGATTCAACCTTCACTGATGGAAAATTATTTCACAAGAAAATAATTTCAAAAGATGGACTCTAAAAAAAAATTTAAATTAAAACCTGTCACCACCTCCACGTAACTAAATGAACTTTCTTACCTCGTGGTGCCCAATAAACGTTAAACCTTTGGCTTTTATTTGTCCCAGTGGTAATCCATGAAGTGCTACCATGTTTCTTCAACATCTGGGCCTCATCTTATCTCTCCTAAGGACTCACTGGTCTGCAGACAAAGCATGCCGAGGCGCAGATGTGTGGCATCACGCGGACTTAATGGCATACAAAGAGAACAAATAAAAAGGGACGTGTTAACGATGAGGGGGGTAAGCGCAGGGGGGTCAGAAGGTGTGGGATTTACATCGGGAGCACGGAGGTAGCCAGCAAAGAGTGGAATCAAGAGCAAACAGGCATGATTTGAGTTGTAGAACACTGGAACAGGTTTCCCAGAGAGGTGATGGATGCTCCATCCCTGGAGACGTTCAAGGCCAGGTTGGATGAGGCCCTGAGCAACCTGATCTAGTTGGAGATGTCCCTGTTCCTTGCAGGGGGGTTGGACTAGATGACCTTTGAAGGTCCCTTCCAGCCCTAACCGTTCTATGATTCTATGATTTTCTCACTTTGGTGTGGCTGTCGGGCTGGGTCCTGCTGCAGGCTGGTGAGCTTCTTCAGAACTTCATCAAGTTCTCAAAGTCTTCTCCCTCCTCCGCTGCCACCGCCTGCCCTGCACGTAGGGTAAGGTGGCGGATATTTGTAAGGCATTTATCGTTATGGCGTGCAAGGACACGTCAGTCAAATCCTCTTTCTGCTTCAAGAAAAGGCAGACTTTTTCTAAAGTGGTTGGCTAATAGAAATTTGACTTTGTCGAAGACATGCATCTTTAAACCACGCCGCCGGAGAAAAGCTATTTCAACAAGTACATCTTTTATAATAAATACAAGGAGATTCACAACCAGCAAGGAAATTGTATTTAGGAATAAATTTGTGTTAGGATTTTATTACTAATTCATTACATTCTTAATCTGAAAAATCCTGAAGCAGCACAACTACTTTAGAATTATCATTAATAATTACATTGATACTGAATTCTTTTATGCAAATAGTACAGTAGACTTAGAGATAGGACTCTCCGTAAACCTCCTGAGTGTTTGCAGGAAGTTTAATTCATTTCATATCTCCTTTAGTTTGCAAATGAGGTGTGAAACAATTGTCTGTTTCTAGAAGGTGTCAGCATTCGAGTGCCACACATCGGACGTACGCAGCTCTGGTGAGCGAATGGATTGGCGTACGCTGTCATCCAATAGATCCAATGTCATGCAGTCGAGTGAGGTCACCCAGATACTATTAATTATTACAATTTATTGGGCACTGGCAGCCTGCTTGGCACTGTATAGATGGCCCGTGTCACTTTGCAGGTCTGAAACTCCCCATCGGCCCCGCCGGGAGAGAGGGCGATGGGCAGGATCACCCCAGGGACACGGGGCCGGGACGCGGCTGAGCATCACATCGGGACCCACCCCGACAAAACAGGGAAAATCTCCACCCCATCATTAGGAACAACTCTGCCTTCCCCAAGGAGGGAAGAGCTCCTCAGCACATAAACATCGGGATGGCTGATTAATGAGATGCTGTAACCTCCCAGACACTTTTTTTTTTTTTTAAAAAAAAAGGAAGACATGCTATTGCCAAATATTTTTGTGAAGGAAACAAAACAATTTTGCTAAAGAGATTTCATTTGAATATGTTGTGTCTGAGCCTCGTCCTGGAGTATCTTGGCTTTCGTATCAGTCTCTGCTAATGAGTTTAGCTCCCTGGGTAGCATGTGTCTGGTAAATTTTTCAAGAACTGATCATTAGCAATGTTTTGTATATTTTATTTTCCTGTTTTCACTGTATATAGAGTTGTCATTTTTAATTCATTGCCCACTGGAATTTTATGAAGGAAAACTTACATTCTCTTAAAAATAATATGAGCAAGTTGGCAGAGATTTTAATAAATGCTTGTTGTGCTGCAGGTGGAATTTTCTGATTCTACTACAAGTACGTGAGAAACAAGGAGACATGGGCCACGCTGAGACAGCACAACGGTTATAGAGATAAGAAACATGCTCTTCCCATGGCAGGAGGAATGGCACACGGATAACTTAAGAAAAAAGTCCTAATTCTTCCATGTACATAATATGGCCACTGCAGTTTCTGAAGAGCATCACTACTTCTGGCCTCTGGCTTGAGATTAGAGAGTTTGAGCTCAGCAAATTGGGGATTTTGTTGGCACAAAAACCTGAAAACACAAGTTTAATCCTGATTTATGGGGAAGGGGGTAACGTAATCTTCTTACTTGATGGCATTTAAAAGCACATAGCGGAATCAAGTGGTTTAGCCTAATTTAGCTGGTTTTCTGTTAGATTTGTAAAACAAAACTAAATAAAATTAGCGTGTCCTCGCACAGAGCTCCTTTTCCTCACGGCGAGAGAACAATTCCCATACTGTAACACAGAGCTCATTGTTAACACATTCTTACTTGTTAGCTTACTATGCCACTACGACATCGCGACGCCAACGTTTTTCCGTACGAAGCCATATCAAGGTTGGTTTGCACTTTGCCACAGGGTCTCCCAGGTTGCAGCTGAGTCCCTGAAGTGGGGTGAAGATCCGCCCGTCAGTACTGCTGTGGTGAACCTCCAGCTCAACGTGGGCTGCACATCCTGGAAACAGAACCACAAAGCTCCATTACCCCTCTAAAATTAACTATGTTTTCTAGCCATTTTTTCCATGATGGAGAAGGAGCGACTTCTCCTACTGCAGATCTGCTCCTTTAAATCAGGGTTAACTCACGATTCCCCAAAGCCTATTGTTAACGGAAAGGCTTTTCCCTCCCCCCTGCTTTCTTCAGCCATTTGGCCTGCAAAGAAACACCATGAAGCCCTCCAACACCAACTTCTTTCCATGGCAAGGAAGACCAGAGGGAAGTCCTGCTAACAAATCCCATGTCTATAAAGCTCAGAAGCTGGTGGGACTCAGTCACATCTTCCTTCCTCGGAACTAAAACTCAAACCCACAAAGCTCAGGGTCTCCTCCCAGGGCAAACAGCTCCGATCATGGAGAGTGAAGATACCTGCCAGTCTGTAAAAATCACCTCGGAAACATACTGACATGAGTGAGTTGCTCAGTGGCCACCACTGAACTTGAAAATCAACTTAGATTGATTGAAACATTTTTCTCTTTCTCCACACACCAAGCAAGAGCACAGCCCGGGCTGGGGATGTCGGTACCCAAAGCATTCCCGTAGTACAACGCCAATCTGCTCTTACCACATCCCATCCAAACGCCTTCCCAGCATAAAGAATCCCATTTTCACATCTCTCAGAGCATCACGAATTAGAAGAAAAGCGACCACCACCTCATGCAGAGCGTTTCCTGACTTTCTACTCGAAATCACAACCGCGTTTGCTACAATGCTCATTGAACGTGAGGCCAAGCATTTAAAATATTGCAACAAAACATACTGACAGCTCCAGCGTCTCTCAAGGAACATGCAGAGCAGAACAATATGGACATTTTGCTGAAAACCCTGCATATTAAATGACAGCATATTTATCTGCTTTTGTTCGTCCTTTCAAAAGACATTTTATTGTGACTAAAGAAGATGGATAGGCAGAATAAGTGATTGGGGAACTAAGCGCGGATATCAGAGGACAAGGAAATATTTGACATCTTAGTGGTAATTTTTAATCAGAAAACCTGCGCAAAAAAGAAAGGAATATATAATAAAATGATTCCACAGGAGAAAAATGTGTGACTTCAGCCTTACCCATAACATTATAAATGGATTTTGTCAGCTTGCAGTCTTACAAGGCTCGTTGATAGTAAATTAAATTTGGTCAGTTTATAAAGGTATTGCTTTCATGTTTCTCTCATAAGATCTTACATTCCTCCGAGGTTTGGAATCACCTTGCTTCTCCTAGCTTGTCTTCTGTCTTCTATTCTTCATTACACAACAGATGACCTATCAGATATTCTTCTTCTACTCCAACAGATTTCCCGTTGCCAACCTTCAATGAGAATAAAGCCTGCAACCCTTTTTATCTTCATTCCGCTGCTGTTTCCATCGTAGGTTTTTTTTCTTCTTTCCTAAAGATCGTTTGCCAGCGTTGCTTTCTCAGTTTTACCCAGTGGAACAAGCAGTGTCTTCTGAACTGACAATTCTGACTTTTTGCTGCTTGTGATTTTTCTAAAGCATGACAACTACTTGCAGGAAGACATGGTAAACCTTTTCAGATAAGGAACTCAGGAAAAAAAAAAACGGCCTTTCAAAGAACAGTAGTAGTTACTGCAGAATGAAAGAAGTCTCCTATGTATTAATTTAATTCAGTTGTACCTTTTCCATGGCAAGAACAATTAGAATCATGACTTTTTATCACATTATATTAAATTTTTTTTTTCCTTTTTTTAAGAAAAAGTGCATTTTTACACAAAACAAGAACTTTTTTTTTTTCCTAGCAACATAAAAAATCTTACTAATCTTTATATTGTTTTACAAGAAAAATAAACAGAAATAAATAGGAAATGGATCACTGTCACTATTAGAAGCAAAAGCAGGTCTGGGGTGATATTTTTAAAAAAATTATCCACTGTGCATATCTAATCTTCTGCTTATTAATTATTGGTTTGTGGGTAGGCATAGGAGGGTATAGATGGATGTAATGTTTGTTACTGGCTGTAGTGAGTTTTTGATAATTGAGGATAAAAGGGTCAGACAGACACAAGAATGGATGAAGCTTCACAAGTGAAACGAATCCACCCCCATGCCCTGGCTTTTCTCTTGCAGAACACACCTGAGCACCCCACAGGGCTTCCACACAGGCTGAAGTGGAAGGGCAACCAACGTGTCTGCGTGTAGCATGGCAGGATACACTTGGGTTTGAGACTCCTCTAGCAAAATCTCTCAGATTTTCCGTCTCTTCCTTTCCAGCTTTTAAAAAGCAGTGAAACTAACTCTCTGCCCCATCAGAGCTTGCCCTTAGAGCAGCAGGGCATAGGGTCTGTCTTCAAAAGACCATCTCAAACTAAAAATTGAAAGAAAATCACTGGTTTCTGAATGAAAGAGAAGGGTTCTTGAGTACTCGCCTATGCATTGCCTCTTTACAGAGCTTGGTGTGACTAATCTATGAGTAATGAGGCCAAGAACGGAGCAGGGGCACGAAGGAAGTGTGCTTGAGCTGATATCATGGAGCTGCCTAAGGCAGCAGCTGTGTGTTGGAGTGAGACAATGAGATAAACAGATGTCAGCCACTGGAATAGGCTGCCCAGGGAGGTGGTTGAGTCCCCATCCCTGGATGTGTTTAAGAATAGGGTGGATGATCTACTTAGGGATATGGTTTAATGGGGATTAGGGACGGTTGGACTCGATGATCTCTAAGGTCTTTTCCAACCTAGAAATCTATGAAATAAATGAGCAGGTCTCGAGTCCACGAGTCAGTCTCGATGATCTGATCAAGCATCTGCTGTGCAGACAGCGAGCAGTGCTCGAGCTCAGATGTGTGTTGGGGTGACTGAAGGCCAGCCTAGAGGGGACTCGGGCGATGCTGGTGGAGTGAGGGATGCTGCCAGGAGAAGACTTACTCAGGTTTGCAGTTCGAGAGTTGTAGAAGAATGAATAATGGTGATGATAGAGACGGTATTTGTTTTGCAGAGTCCTTAATACAGTTAATCAAAGTTCAAGGGGGAAAAGCTGGATGCCTTTTTAGAGTGAAAGGCATTACCCAGGCCGTTATCTCTGCTCTTCAGAGGGAGCTTTCATCAATACTCCACCTGGGTGAAACACTATTAAGACATACAGTACTGAGGACAGCAACTGCTATAAACGCGGCTGAGGAGAGTAAGTCAATAGATCCTCACATACAGAAACAAAACTATTTTATCCCTCTTCCATAATGGATTGGGAGAACAGCTATCAGGTTATATTATCTTATTGTAAATGTGAATGGAGGCTAATAGCCTTCTCCAGCACTAAATTAAAAGGAGGATTGAATCAATATATGCGAGACGATGAATCAAGTGTCCATTTCCTTGAACTGATAGCAAAAATGATGTGATAACGCATGAGAAGCCCTATTCTAACGTTGCCAGAGTGTAACTACAGAGTTTTCACTCCACACCAGAGAGAGAACGAGGCCCTTCTGACTCGGGCAGGCAAAAACAAGATTTGATGTAAAACGCATCGCAAAAAAGAAATGAGCAGTGTAAATTCAACTACTTACCAGTAACTTTTGCTCAGCCACAAATCCGTCGGCTCATTTGCTTTTCTCTCCTGCTGGATTGGAAGCAGAGCAAAACAGGTCCTTTAAAATCATTTATTATCATATCTGCTATTGCTTGTCCGTGCTGGCAGCACCTCCACTGTAAGCAACGGTCCCGTAACAATTCCAAGTTGGCTTTAGGAGTGATGTTGCAAAACTGAAAGGCAGAAATCAGGAGTACATCAGCTGCTCTCAGCTGACTTTTCTAGGGCTGAGCAAGACAGTTTAAAGGTGAGAGAGCATGCAATATGACTCAATCACACCTTACCTGCTCACGGAGCTTCTTCTTCATCACCATCAGCACCACTCATCATCTTAAATAATAGTGAGAATTAAACTATCATTGCAAAAATGGTACTGTTGCGATCACCATTATGTTTCCAGCAGTCCTGATTAATCTCCCAAGCTTTTTAACAAAGTAGCAAGTCCCTCGCTGAGATAATGTGCAAGGGAAAAAGAAGTGAGCGAGATGGTCATTGACATTATTAGCGTATTGATTGGAGTAAAGTTGGAGTAAAGAGCCTGGATTCTGTTTCCAGCTCTGTCACAGACTTTCAATGTGACCTTGAGCTTCTCACTTTCTTCATCCCATTTCCCTACCTGGACAATAATAATTCCTCACCTCTCACCTTTGTGCTGTGATGGGCAACACAGATTATCTTCTGACAGTACATTAAAGTGCCTTTCCTGAACCCACTTTGGTCTGCTATAATACAGACATAACCTTTTCCTGCACTGAAAGATAGTTTCCCTTAGAAAATAAACAAAAAAAATAATATCTGTAGAAGTACAGCTCAGAAGCTGCTGAGTATTTTAAATAGCCTTACCATACACTTATATTATTGGTATCTGTAAGAATTATACAAGAACTGGGGTTGGAAAGGATCTCTGGAGATCCTCTAATCCACTCAGAGAAAAGAGTTTGAAGTTTTTATTCCCAGATAATATAACTGCACAATACATTTGTCTGTTAGTTAATGAGAAATACAGGTCAGAACACCTGGAGACAGGACAATCCCACTGTGCACCAGTGGGACTTCCCTTCTCAGGGAAATTAAGGCAAGGTCTCCAATTCTGTCAATCGTTTTCATCTTTGTTTCAATTCCATTTCAGCAGCCTCTCTACTCATCCTTTGACTAAATCCCAGGACTCATGAGCCTTTCCGGAATTCTCTGCTTCCCTTACTCTTCCCCTTCAGTTATCACCTTCGTCCTTTGCCTTCTTCATCTTCTTCTGCAGAGCATCCTACAAGGGACTTCCTACTTCTCCTAACGACGAGGTCAATGGCTGAGCAGCTTATCTGCATAGACAGTTAAATGTCCATTTTCATACAAATAACTCTCAAATCTACCTCTCTTCAGTCACAATTTGTCTCCTTTCATTCAGCCTTGCCTTTCACTCTCTCTGTTGGTGCTTATTCATGAATGTTTCCATGCAAATTCCGATTTAAACGGACAAAAATTGGACTCCTGATCTTTCCTCTTAAGACATCTTTCTTCCCAAAGTTGCTGTCAGCCCTGACAATACTTTCATCTTTCCTGTCATTCAGAACAGTAAATGAAGTAGTCAACAGGGATGACATCCTACCTTTAATATTTTAGTCAATTAATGGTGACTAAAATGACAGAGATATGAAGATAATGAGTATCTATGCTATTATTTGTAAATGTATGGATGAATTTTGATTTTTATCAGTAAAAAGTGTTATCAGTACAGTGGCATAGCCTTGTACCTGGACATGTTAAATCTACAACCTGGAAACAAACCCCAGAATCTGTTTTCTATAAATTCCCTGGAAAAAAAAGTCAAGTATTGTCAAGAAAGGCTGAAAAAAAGTCCCTAATTAGGAGAGGATGCTCATGGGTGGTTTATAAGGAGAAACATAAAAGTTTCTGTGTTAGGTTTGGACTTTTAGAAAGGCAATGCAGCCACGATATCCAGGTGTACACCTGATGCTTTCCCAGCCCAGCAAGGTGTTACAGAGGGAACAAGTTCCACCCTGTATCATGGGTGAGAATGAAACTCCTGGAAATTCATACACCCTGTAGCAACAGGGACCCGACCAAGGTCACGTATGTGCTTCCATTACATTAAATTAACCCAACTGCTGTTAACCAGGACCTGTCTGGCTGTCCTGGTTTGTGGAGAGCAGTATCCGTGCAGCTCATCTCGCCGGACAGCTCAGCGCCGCGTCCATCGGCGTCGCATCTGTTCACACACCGCAGCATCCCAGCAGTCGGCATGTTTTGCCCTGATCCGTGCCCGTGTGGTATTGTCAGGCAGGGAGAGGAAAAAGAAAAACTAATAAATCAGCCAAGTGTGGAAGAGGGAGTATCAGACCGAAATGTAGCTCAGAAGGAAATCGGCGGAAGGACTGGCAGGAAGGATGTTGGTCTCCAAAGTCCTGCCACAATCCTCCCACTCGCAACAACAGCTGTGTTCCTGGTCATTAGTGCAGGGTGAAAAGCAGAAATTCTTGTGAAAATTCTCATTTAAATATATTTTTTTAAATCATAGTACGGTTTAGGTTGGAAAGGCCCTTAAAGATCATCCTGTACCACATCACAGATACTCTAATATCTCCAAGGTTTTATGCTTCCCTTCCTACTTGATACAACAGTTTTTTAAACATAACAATTACTGACTTAGACTGCCAGACTCTGTCATGTGGAGAAGCTGCAAGCCTCTCCTCCTGCTGCAAGACTGTCGTCCTGCTGCACCTCACACATGCCTTCCGGCTGTAGATGCTTTCAAGATCCCCCAAAGGCTTCTCCACTCTGTCAGAAAATAAGTGAGCATCTTGTTTCTGTGCAAGATGTTGTTTTCTAACTTTTCTTTTTCTTTTTTTTTTTTTTTTTTTTAAATTTAAGTTCTGGGACAAACTAAGGCATTGTCTTGAAAGGGAAAAAACATACACTCTGCTGTCTGCCAGGTCTTGCAGCTGTTTGGGGAGCGTCAACTAAAGTTGTCCTGGCTGAATTGTATTTTGGCTCACAGAAGAGTGTTCCAAGCTCATGACAAGCATGAAATCACTAACAGCAGCTTTGCAGAGATTGTTGCAGTCCTGCAAAGATACGTAACGTAGATCAGACACGTTAAAGTCTTACACAAGCTGAGCTGGCTCATTTAACTCAATGTAAATGCACCTTGAAACTCTGGTGCTTGGATAAAAAGAAAATAGGTCTTCCTAGACAACACAAAGGAAAATTGACAGTAGAAGTGAACAATCTTTTCCCATCAAAGACTGACTTGGGATTCCAGCAAAGTTTCCAGTGCATACGAAAGCAAACTCTGTCATATTTTTCAAAAAAAAAAAAAAAAAAAAAAAAAAAAAGAGTATACCCAGGATTGTCTGTTGCTAGATGATTGGGACGTTCATCTGGGTGCAGGGACTCGAGTCTGTCCCTGTGATCTGCCTGGTTCAGATGAAGAAGGATACAGGTGACATTTCCTACATCCTAGACGAATAATCCGACCACATCGCTATTTTTGCGCTCTTGTACCTTGGAGCATGAATTTCATCCTGAAATGGAGATGTTTCTTTGAATAAAAGTTTTATCAAAATTGGAAGTTTGGACTTTTCTTGCAGATGAACCTTTACCAGGGCAAAAAGGAAAGGGCAGCAAAATAAATCCAGGCAGAGCAGTTCAAGGAGGTATAAATAATAAAATAAAGCAAAGTTAATACATAACTTCCTCTGTTGGAAGTCTGTTAGACTGCTCTAAACGGGTATTGCTTTCAGCATTTTGCACACACATATCTTTTCCATAGTTCTGGTAAGACCACTTCATCATTACCACACCTTAGTGTCGAGTGTTTCCGTCAAATTGATAATTTTGATATTAAGAAAAATATAATAGTGCAGAAATAAAAAGAATTCAAGTTCCACTCAGGGGAGTAGCTGTGGTAAGAGGCAAGAAGTGGCCCTCATGAGTTCAGCACTTCCACCCTTGGGGCTGCTGGAGCTGGATTAAGCAACAGCCATTGTTGAGGCAGCAGAAGGCTTGTTTGTCATCTTTCCATAAGTCAAAAACTGTACACAGAAAAGCTGTGGCGTCACTCACAGAACTTGTAAGAAGCAGCTAAGTAAAGAGCTTCAGAACCAATGTAAGTCATCATCAAAAAAAACCCCTCACCAAAACCCAAAATCAAGGAAGAGGAAACTATCTGCCCTGAGGCAACAGTGCACTGTGTCAGTAAGTGCTGTCTTGCAGCCTTTTAGCAGCAACTTACTTTACACTTATTTTTGGTGAAATCTGTGTTAAAAGCAATGGCTTCACACCATGACTCACCTTTGCCCCCAGCAGCCCGGGGTCCCGCCTTCTCCTGCTCCAGGGAGACCTTCCAGCAGCCTTCTGGTGTCTAAAGGGGCTACAAGAAAGCTGGAGAGGGACTTTTTACAAGAGCACGGAGTGACAGGATGAGGGGTAATGGATTTAAACTGAAAGAGGGGAGATTTAGATCAGATCTAAGGAAGAAATTCTTCCCTCTGAGGGTGGTGAGGCACTGGCACAGGTTGCCCAGAGAAGTTGTGGCTGCCCCATCCCTGGCAGTGTTCAAGGCCAGGTTGGATGAGGCTTTGGGCAACTTGGTGTAGTGGAGGGTGTCCCTGCCCATGGCAGGGGGGTTGGAACTGGATGATCTTTGAGGTCCCTTCCCACCCAAACCATTCTATGATTCGCATCCCCCTGCCAGTATGTGCAGCACAAACTCGCCACGGATGGGCCAAGGCCAGGTCAATGCCATCATTGCCTGGAGTGGAGGACAAGCAGCTGTCACCCTCCCTCTGTGGCCTCAGCTTCTCCCAACGGCTCGTCCCCTCTGTCCGGGCAGAGGAGGGTGCCAGTCTCAGCAGACCACAGCTCCAAGGCAGGGCTGTACTTTGTCTCACTCCGTCAGCATCCAGCAGTGCTATCGGGCTCTTAAATGCTTAAAATCAGGCATCTACTTTGTGTGCTCAGGAAACCCTTCCATTTGGCTGCATTAGGGCTGCTGCTGGTTGCTGGTATGCCCTGGTATGCCCTGGAGCTGGTCTGATGTTCTACAAGAGCAGTTGAGAGCAGCGTATAAATACACACTTGCAGTTTATTCCATATCGAAGCACTTTGATTTACTTCGGAAATAAAGTATCTTCTCTTGCTCCATCCCAGTGTTATATACAGATTTAATCACAAGTCCCATGACACCTAGCGTTACGCACAAAGCTCTGCTTGTGTACATCTCAGACTCCTTCCCTTTTCCTTTTTTTTTTTTCTTTAAGTACCCATAAGGTTAAAAAAAACCAACAAAACAACAAACAGCAGCCAAATACAGAGATGCCAATGACATTTTTCTTTTTACAACCTTACTCTTAAGCCAAACGACATGATCTGGGGGACTCACCTCAGCTCCTGAATGCTTGGGATTGCTTGTGCATTATGAGACACGCTCCATCATCGGCATATAGCACGTTATAAAGAACTGAGTACCACAAGTGACTCGACGACGCAGTAACGAAAAGGTACGCAGCCTGCTGGGGAGAAAAAAGGGTAAAACAAGCAGAAAGGGAACAGAAGCAAAGTCCTGGATTTAATTTAGGAGAAGAAAGGGGTCCCCTGAAAGCAATAAAACCTTGGGAAAAGGAGTGAAGAGAAAAAGGAAAAAAAAAAAATAGAAGGTTGAAATAAAGATTTGAAAGGGTCACACCTTTATAAAGATACTTATCTGAACCACCAAAGCTTTGTCAGGATTGAACTTGTGAACTTTCTGAGATACCAAATGAATCATTCGCTTCCCTGGACCCCAGCCATGTCCCCACGCTCCCCCCTCCTCCTCCCCAGCCCTTCCTCCCCCATCACTCCCCCAAACAAGCTTATCAGTCCCCAGGTAAGGGAGCCGTGATTCAGCTCCCCTCCTGCTCGCAGGCGGCCAGGAATCAGCTTGGAGAGACCTTTGGAGCGGGTCCGAGGTTGGGAGAGCCGTGCAGGAGCCGGGGCTGGAAGGCAGCGCTGAGGGTGAGGAGGGAGCAGAAGGAAAAGCAGGTGCAGCAGCTGAGCTGAAATCTGCTCCGCTCGTTCTGCTTCAGTAGATGCACTGTATCTAAGAGAGGTTGCACTTACTGCCTCTGTTCTTCCTAAAAACATGGGTTTTTTTAATATATATATACACACACACATATTCTAAAAGCATGTGGGATAATTTATGCAAAAGACACAGTTTTGGAAAAAGTCCTCGCATACATTTAGCATGATGTTGGCAAAATTCCTCCATCAGTCCCACTTCTGAACGGCACGTAGCACTTTCTGGGAGGAGCATGTGCTTGTTGACTATTGAGTAGATAAAGAGATAAAAGCAACAGCGAAGAATCTTGGCTTTTCTTTTCAGAAACACCTTTGGGTGGGTTTCTCTTTGCTGGAGGTTGTCTCTAATCATCTCACCAAGCTTCCCTGATGGCTTGGGGTCATTCTTAGACAATCCAGCATCTTCTGGTTTCCTCAAATAAATGTCTTCTTCAGTGGTATCAAAAGTTCTTGATCCTCGGAAACTGTACTGACTTTTTTCCTATCTTAGCAAATCCTCTGAGCTTGGATAATTACTGATTTTCTTCATAAATATTGTAAGTGCATTCTCACCTGAACCTGACTGTATCTCTGAGCTCTCATGTTCAGTCACACTCAGCCACCGGGATTACAGTTTCCAAAAACGTCCTTGGCAGTTATTTGCACTCAGGCACCTGAAAACATCTCCCTGTCTCCTTCACGTGTTGCTTACATTTCTTAAATCGTTTTCTTCTTGTGCTTCATACACCGTGCCATGGAAAAAAGTGTTTCAGAAGCACTTTTTTAAGGGTACAGCATCAGTTTTGCTGCTGTGCTGGCAGCCCCGGGCACGCAGCAACGCACGCGTGAGTCGGGGAGCATCCTTGGATTCTGTCATTTGTTTCTCCGTATGCCATGGTTGCTGCCAAATGCCTATTCCTAACCCAGTAATCATAACTGTACAGGGGGAAAAATCCCTGAGATTCCTGATTTATACCTTGTGGCCCTGATTTTTCCCAATAGAGTTTTGCAACCTGACGTATACTCCCTTTCCACAGCTATGGCAACCGTCACCCTTGTGCTTTTGGGGAAGAGGGCACCTGGACTTCTTAATCTGCAGGTCAAATCTATGTCTATTAGAGAGAACTAGACACTCATATTTCCATCAAAATCAAAGTCACCAGTAGGATGGGAACGGATGGAGCCGGGGAGAGACTGACCCAGCGCCAAAGGGCGTCTTTGGGAATGACCACGTTGCCGTCGGAGCTTTGCCAGATCGAGCTGTTAGTGCCCAGGTACACATCACCCTCGGCTGTCTTGTGGGGAGCTGTAGCAGAGCTGTGATGCAAGAACGCAGTCATCTTGTCAAAAATGAGCCATGAGTGATTACAGTGCCCTTCAGCAAAGGCATCACAGCAACAAAACACTGGATCGTCAGCAAATATGTCAAAAAAAAAAAAAAAACAGACACCAGACTTGGGCTGTGGCGGTTTAAGTCTTTTCTCTGTCTTTCCTGGGATGGCAGACGGGGCCCATCACAAAACCCTGGTGCAGGATGGAGGGAAAAGGCACTTGCAAAGGTGTCTGGTTAGAACAGAGCCAGGTTGGAGGTACGGAGAAAGCCAAGGATGTAAAACTTTGCTCATATATATTCTTCGAGTGGTGTTTAATACCGCTGCCTTTGTTTGTTCCGACAATGGATCTTATCTTTTGGTAAGGGCTGTGTTCAGGACTATTATTACCCTCTATAAAAGCCTCCCAGTCTTTCTTTCCACTTGTTCAGCACACCAGAGTGGCATAGCAAATTTAATCGAAGAACGCAGCTCCAGGGAGAGCCTTTGGAGACTCTCCCCTTTTTCATAATGCTGTTATCTCCCCTTCCTTGTGTTGGGGATGCATAAAAATCACAAAAAAGTCATTCTGAGTATATTCTTCCTGATAATTATTGTCAGACTCCGAGATAAGTACCCTACGTGATGTAATGTGTGTTAGACCCAGCTCTCTGAATGCAAATCCTGCAACACTTATAGCCCAAACAATGGTCGCCCTAAACACTAGGGCCTGGTATTTTGCCACAGACAAGAGAGAGCTTTGATTTTTTGTGTTTTGATAAGGCACAATCTGGGTGCCTTTATCTCAGCTGTTATATTTAAAGATGACATTCTAGCCTTGCAGCCTCGCCTATTGTTTTGACCCTGATTATCTCCAAATGTTGTTGTTTAGTCAAACTCACCGGTTTAATGAAAGGCCTGCTCCCAATTTAAGGAAAATTATTTAAATGCAGAGTGTCCTATACACTGCGGTTTCAAGAAGAACTAGGCGGTTAATCAAAAGTTAATTGTATAATTCTCATGCAGATTAGGGCCTCTTGCAAATGAATCCCAGGTTGTGATTATTAAAAAAAGGGAAAGTGCTGGAGTAATGCACAAGGGTCTTCAGTCTGGTAAACAATCAGCTAAGGTTTAATTTGTGGTAAACAAAGTGCTGATACACTAGGGGTCTCCAAAGGAGACAAAAAGGTGAAAATAAATTAAAAAACAACATACAGATATGATCTTTTTGTTTTTAGGCATCTTTCAAAAACACAGGCTAAATGAATAAAAAGTAATCCATTAATATTTCCTGGCAGCTTCCTGGCAATATGCAAATGAGAGCAGTTCTATAATTATACTCCAGCCTTCGGACAGGGATCCTGATCACGCAACGTTGCCACCACCTCCAATAAATACCTTTGTGGTGCTCCCACGTAAAATAAACGGCTGTAACAAACAGTTTGATTAATCACAAACTGCCCCTCTATATGCCAATAAACCACCTTGGCAGAAAAGGGCACAAGCTGTAGGTTTCAAGCCTATACGTGGGCTTTGAAGGTGTCTGAGCAAAGGAATAAACTAGTGGTGATGCTTTCCGTGCCAAAGAAATCATTGCTAAGTTAAAAAATAAAAAGGAGGTTCTGTTCAAGTCCATCTTTAAAGCCTTTTATATTGAAGTGGTGAAAATTGTGATGACTGAGTTGTTTTCACTAGTTGTGGCTACTTAACACCGAAACGTAGGAGTGATGTGAACACGGTTAGGGGAAGGTCACGCGCAACTGCAAAGCCCACTGCTATCATGTGGGATGGTAAGAACCAGAAATACTTGTCTGTCTGCCCAGAATTAGTCTATTATTAGCTATTTTATTTACTGATGACAATATACTTGGTCCTGTGAAAACCAGGACCACAGCAGCGTCCCCAGATGAAGACACAAGCTGCTGTCTAAGCCCTCATCCCACGTGGGCAGAAGAACTAACCACCAATTCCTGCGAAGCCCTCCAGAGAGAGGGACACTTCTGGAAGGGTCTGCATGTTAACACAGGGTCTGATGGACAATGGCACAGCTCATCCCCAGCCCTTCAAACCTCAGTGGTGGGGCTCATGGGGTTGGTCCTAGCTCCATCCCAGGAGTTGGTACTCACCTTCTCACTTTGTAGAGGGAATCTGAGTTATCTTCTCCTTTAGCTTTCAATTAAGAACAGGATCCTCAACCAGATACAGGTGATATAAGCAAAAACATCATGCCCCATCCCTGCAAGTGCTCAAGGCCAGGTTGGATGAGGCTTTGGGCAACCTGGTGTAGGGCAGGGTGTCCCTGCCCATGGCAGGGGGGTTGGAACTGGATGGTCTTTAAGGTCCCTTCCTACCCAAACCATTTCACAATTCTATGATTCATAGCTGGCCACGCCGTATCCCAGCAGTATCCTAGAGGAGATACAGAGATTTATATATTTAAAGAGTTATATTTATATACACACAAGCCCAGAAATATAAATACATATATATCTATCCATGTGTATATATACATATATGTATGTGTATATATGTATATGCATCTATTAAACCTTAATAATAATTTAAGGAATTCTACACAAAGCAGGTTTTCAGGGAGAAATGGCACTGCTATGACAGCGGTCACCATCAGGTCCACGACGAAAACATTAGGAAAACACTCCGAAGTTGTACTAAAATTTGGCTCAGTGTCTGAATGTGTGCAATTAAATACGGAAGCAGGGACGTAAACAAGGACAAACTGGAAGAATCTCTCATTCTACCTTCAGTAACAAAATGCTACCATGCATGTTCAGGAAGAAATGGATACAACACATTTCTAAACACTCGGAAATTTAAGAAATAATAATAATCTGCAACATACAGGAATCATTGCAATACTTTAAAGAGACCATCTATATAAAAGATAACCACCAAAGATAGCAAATCTCCTGCAGCTCATCTTGCAGCCTTCACCTGGAGGTGAAAGGAATGTTGACATTAATTAGTAATTAAAGGCACACATGTTTATTTGCCAGTAAATTGAAAAAGATTATGAAGAATGAACAAATTTGTCTCTAAAGGGAATTTTATTTCATTTTTACGGTATTATTCTTTCTTAGAACATTTTATTTCAAAGAAAAGGAGGGAATATGTTGTCTTAAAAATAAAAACCTAGGAACTATTAATTGCCCATTATTAACTTAAAAAAAATAAAAGGTCCATATATGTGCATCATTATAACTATAATAATTTTCCAGGGAGCTGAAGTCTGTCTGAAAACGTTTCACAACTCCAGTGCAATATTAACACACTCACCCACGGGTGTTCTTGCGGTGCACTGCGATTGAATAACTCGCAGAAATCCGGATCCTTTTCATGGAGCTTGTTTCTCAACGACCTCTGCAACCACGTCTGCAAGTCACCCACGAGTATCTGCCCTGCTCAATATTTACAAGGTGTCGCTCTGTGCTCGTGAGAGCAGAGGCACATGAGATCCTCTGCCAAGAGCCGAAAACCCGGAGCCATGGCATGCTGCCGGGGCGGCAGCGGCAGGAGGGAGCCCCGGGGTTGTGCTGGGGGGTATATTTTCAAAGGCCAGGGAATGTATCACAGAATCCCAGAATGTCAGGGATTGGAAGGGACCTCAAAGGATCATCTAGTCCAATCCCCCTGCCGGAGCAGGACCACCTAGATCAGATCACACAAGAACGTGTGCAGGTGGCTTTGGAACATCTCCAGAGAAGGAGACTTCACAGCCTCTCTGGGCAGCCTGTTCCAGTGTTCTGTTCCCCTTACTGGGAAGAAATTCTTCCTCACGTTTAAGCGGAACCTCCTCTGTTCCAGCTTATATCCATTTCCCCTTGTCCTATCATTGGATGCCACCGAGAAGAGCCTGGCTCCATCCTCATGGCAGTCACCCTTTCCGTATTTATAAACATTAATAAGGTCCCCCCCTCAGTCTCCTCTTCTCCAAGCTAAAGAGACCCAGCTCCCTCAGCCTTTCCTCAGAAGGGAGATGCTCCACTCCCTTCATCATCTTTGTGGCCCTGCACTGGACTCTCTCCAGCAGTTCCTTGTCCTTCTTGAACTGAGGGGCCCAGAACTGGACACAATATTCCAGATGTGCCCTCGCCAGGGCAGAGTAGAGGGGCAGGAGAACCTCTCTCGACCTACTCACCACACCCCTTCTAATAGACCCCAGGATGCCATTGGCCTTCTTGGCCACCAGGGCACATTGCTGGCTCATGGCCATCCTGCTGTCCACCAGGACCCCCAGGTCCCTTTCCCCTGCGCTGCTCCCCAACAGTCCAGTCCCCAACTTTATAAATTGTGCATGGCTTCACATGCAACACACACTGCACAGAGTTTATATAATTATAGTTTTTTTTAACAGAGGAACCCCATAATAGTAGAGACCTTTAAATAGCACTGCCCGGGGTGCAGGTGAGGGCAACGTTGACTTTTCACATATTTCAATCAGACCATCGCAGATACCTAATAAATCTTACATCAGAGAGAGGCTTTTGGAACTAAATTGTTCAGTAATATGCATTTTCGATCAAAACACGAGGGAGACTTTAAAAATTTACTGCGCATAAATAAAATATTTGATCTTTCTGATTCTTATTTTCCAAACCCTTACAGACACTTCATACTAATATTGACATTAAACTTCAATATTGATGTAGGAATGATAAAACAGAACTGTGCCCTATCAATATTTTAACAGGATGCAGTGGGATGTTTCCACAAAAATAAGTGTTTTCCAAGGGGCAGCTGGGGAAACCCACAGCCATGCCAGGGACCAGCACTGCAGAGCAGTGGCCACCTCACTGGGGCAATGTTTGCAAGTGTCATCAAGAAGGGTGATGGCTCCTACCTTGCCCATGGTGTTCGTGGTCCTCTACTGCTGTCTGGGTCCTGGCGAGAGTCTGGAGAGATGATCCAAGGGGTCTGCAAACCCACGTTTTGGGGCTACAGCCTTCTCCTCAACAGCAGCACATGGGGCAGAGCCTGGGAGCACAGAAACAAAAATCACCCTGTGGATGTGTGTCTCTGATGAGGTCCAGCCCCGTGCAGCCAGGGCCACCACGTCCTCACTCATCAGGTGAACAGAGAAGTCTCCTGAAAGCCACAATTCTTGCTAAAGCCCATCAGATACCTGCTTAGTGCAGCAAGTGAAAACAGTCTCCATGGCACGTCTTACTGTTTCTACAAGAACATTACACACTTGGTTGGTTTTTCCTCCTTTTTTAGGAGTATTCAGTTATTCACATTTAGGTCTGTTCTGTTTTCATTGTGGAGGAAAAAGCAAACGATCGGAGCCAACTTGAAAAAATAGTTTCTAATCTACTTTAAAAACAGGAAAAAAAAAAATCAAATAATTAGAGCTAGGTTGCACGGGAATCGTTACAGAAATCGATATCCAGCACCAGTAAAGTACCTACAAAGTACCAGATGGTCACTAGTAAAATAAAAAACGTTGAGAACTAAAATACTGTCTTTCAGGGAAAATAAGAAGATTGCGAATTTTCCTTGAGGGAAGACAAAACTAGCCCAAATTAAATTCTTCAATTTCATTATGAGCTTGTTTTGCTAATCAATATCTGAGCGTAAAGTCTGGGCTGTAGTGAGCAGCGTGCCCTGGCTGGTGGGCACCCATGCAGGGAGAGCCAAGAGCATCTCCTGCCTTCACATAACCAGAGTCCTAGTTTTGAGCTACACAGCCAGTGAATTCAAAGCAAGAATTTCTCAAAATACATGTTTGAAGAGGACATAGCATAAGGATTAAATAAGGAGCGAAGGAAGTAATCACAGTCCCTCCTCCAATGTACCTCCTGGGCCAGGACCAAGCCACCAGCATCCCTTGGGTATGTGCCATCACTGTGCTCCTGGAGCTGGATGATGGCTGCTTTTCCCCAGCCAGAGCAGAGCCAACCGAGCGACTTTGGTGGCCTGTCCTCCTCGTGCTACACATTTCCACCGCTCTTCAGCATGTGGCTCAGTTTATGGGGTCTTCCTTTTCAAAGCAGGAAGGCTGGGAGGTCTCTGCCAAGGCAGGCAGATGTTCCTCTGGTTTTCTCACTTGGTCACATCCAAAACATCCACTTTGAGCAATGCCTAGAGAGTGCAAACTTTTGGATTCAGCTCCGTGACAGGAAACTATGTACAAATAAACATATTTTTAAAAATTGATTCAGGGTCTAATTTAGAGTTAAAATTTGTAAAGAACTCCCTGGTTTTATGCAGTTATTTCAAGTGAAGTTCAAGCAGCTTGTTCCCCAGTTAACCTTGGATAACAAAATAGATGGAAGAGAACTCTTCTCCCATCCTACTGAGAACTCATTTTTCATAGCATGCTTGTCGGTGTGCTACAGCACCTGCCAAAGGAGTTTCTATTACCAAATCTTCATGAAGCTGAAAAAAAAAAAAAAAAAAAGAGAGTTTGTTGTCTTGGCCAGCCTTTCTGTTAGTTATGGAAATACATCCATGTGGTCACTGCTTCTATCTTGAAGTCTAATTAAAGTCTCTATTAAATAAGTGACTGCACCCACTATAAGTTAAAAAGTATATCACCGTGCATATTTAGAGATACATATCCCACTGCTGCTGCTATTGCATACCTTTTGGAGAGGACTTCTAAGGTACAATAGGAAAGTCAATGAACAGCCTGTGGTGGATCCATCATTAGCAGCCTTATTCAGAGCACACGGAGATAACGGCATCTTGGCCTGCTGAGGTTTTTCCGTTTGGTTTTGCTTGGCCTGTCTTGAAGTGATTAATATTTGCAGCTCTGCAGGCAAACAAACATCAAGCCAGTGCTAAACAGGGCCACAGAGGCAGAATTTAATTGATAGTGGCAAAGAGGAACACCCCAAATGGAGACAACTGAGCAACCAGCTCTGGACTCGGTAACTCCAGCCTTGACTTCAACTGGTGGACTTTCCTTCTGCTTGACCCTTTACTACGGAGGCCCAAGACCGATGATGTTCTTGCACACGGGGCTCCTAATTCAACCCAAGAGCCTGATGGATGATGGCTGTAGATAGCAAAAAAAAAAAAAGTTCACAGCAAAATCTGATTTTTAGTCGAGGAGCTCCTCACTTCATGAAGTCTTTTACTAATTACTTGCTGTAAGTGAAGGTGAGAACAGTTGAAACAAAAACAAAACAAACAAAACTAATCTGGAGCGAGCTGTCACTGATTTCTCTGAACTCCATGGAATTACAATTACATCCAAGGAAGGTGCGAGGTTTGCAGCCCTGAGTCTGAGACACGGTAGCGAAGTGTGCCTCAGAGCTCAGGCCATGGAAGGCGGCCAAAACAAAGGCAAGAAGCACATAGTAATGCTAAAAATCAGAAATCTTAACTTCTCAGTTACCAAAGGGCCATTTTTGATTCTTCAAAGCCCATTTGTGACTTCGGGTTGAAGCATTTTGTGACCTCATTTACAGGGGATCACACATCTGCACGATGGGTTTGGCACGAATTTTGGGTTGCTTTTGTTTGTATCTAGATATCCTTCTGAGCTGTCTGAACCTGCTAATATTGCTGTTATTTCTTCTAAGGAATCACTTCATTACCTGGTAGCTAAGAGCTGGACAACTGGAGGAATGCTAAGCAAGCTCCCAGCACGAATCGGGCATCTCTATAAAGGAGTGAGATCATTTTCATGATTTAGTATCTATGTCAGGTTTTAAGGCACTGAGGTCACCTATGCAAATTCCCCTACTGTTAGCTTAAGTGCAGAAAATATGCAGAGGCATTAAAAATTTGGTAATTTATACTCTTCCATGAATCAGTCATGGAAACAGTCGATGGCTGTATCTGTGAATGTCAAGACTGTAGAAAAACAGATTAGACAGCAAATATAAATTAAAATTCTAAAGCATGCAATGATAAATATCTCAAAGAAGATCTTGTTTGGAGTTGGACTTTATTTCTCCCATCTATTAGGTATCAGAGCAGTATTTCTGCTATTGCAACAGAGCTTGAAATACTTATAAGCTCATACAAAATGAATTTGGCTGTATAGCTTCATGGACGCTACACTTTGTGTAACAACCTACAGAGGAGCCATATTTCATCTTTAATTCATTTAAAATAAAGTGACTGCATGACATCACTCTGACATTCCCTGAGATAGCAACAGCGAGCTGATGTCACACACATTCTAAGTAAATATGTCAAAATACATTAGCTAATATTTTTATCCGGACAGCTATCAAATTAAGCCACCAGAAAACAAACTAGGTTGAAAGCAAACATTTCCATTTTTACAGTCAGTCTCGAAAGGGAAAGAACGAATTATTTATAACACGGCGATTTTCACATGCAGGCAAGCCCTTTCTCTTTAGACTTTAGGAAAAAGAAAACAAGGAAAGTATTACGAGCCAGCTTATTTTCAAGTCTGCACAAATTCCAATTTCATAGGGGTACAAGCCGGCGTTCCCAGAAGACCATGATTCATAATTCTGTCTAGAAACGGGCTAAGTATCACTTGTTGGTTTAACGTGAACATCGTGAGAGCTTGGGAAAAACACCAGATGACATTTCGGTGGTTGTTTTCACGGAGACAGACACTGTTTCTGCCTCTCTCATCCCAGTCCCACTGTGAACCACGTACACAAATACTGGCACTTCTCAAATTTGCGTTTCACCCAAACCTAAGAGGCAAACGGCAGCCACTTTGCAAGCCTAGAGACTCATTCAGAAGAGTTGGGACCTCTGTCGCTCAGCGTGCTCCAGCTTTAAATAATAAATAGCCCGTTTTCCACGTTATTGACACATTTGTCATACAAGCAATGCCCATCTCTGTCCCCACCAGCCTCCAGGTCCCCATCCCCACCCACCGCACGGCAGCGAGACTCAACGCCAGACCTGACAGCGGGTGGAAAGCAGCTCTTGCCTTTTGATTTCCTTTTTATTTCTTTTTATTTATTTCACTGCTGGCATCGGGCCCAGTTTGGTTTCCAAAGATAAATCAGAACGGAGCCCTTACTGGATATTCAGCTGGAATATCTGATACCACCCGTAGGTCGCGGCAACGGCGGCAGCTCGAGCTGAACCACAACAGTGATCACAGCCCTCCCGACCCACTTGCTCTTAATTTCCTCAAATTCCTCTGGGGCTGGAATTTTCCATGTTTGCTCTCCAGCCAGAGGTGAATAGTTACCTCCTGAAAGAGTCGACAGAACCCCTTTTGCTCTCTGCAAATATTTACCAAAAAGTTTGCTTTAGTCCGGCAATCAATAAACATCCACATGCAGTTCAGTGGCAGAGCCACTGGACCGTTTCCCACACATTAACGGCTCTGAAGAAGAAATAAAGTTTGAAGGAAACGATCTTTCTAGGCTGGGAACTCCTATTCTCACAGCTTTTGTCAGAAAGCTCCTTGGCAGTTCTGGATTTTCAGCTGGATTTTGATTTAGGTTACAGCTGTGAGCGCTGGTTATTCAGAAATTCACTTAAATTGTGGCTTATGCTAAAACAGGCGAATATTTAGGCCTTTCAAATAACAAACAAGTTATGGAGAAGTGGGAAATACTACCACCATTTTTACTGCACTCTTTTGCAGGGTGAGAATCATAGAATCATAGAATGGTTAGGGCTGGAAGGGACCTTCAAAGGCCATCTAGTCCAACCCCCCTGCAAGGAACAGGGATATCTCCAACTAGATCAGGTTGCTCAAGGCCTCGAGAGGTTAGTCTTTATCTCCAACTGGACAGACCAAATTCCCTGCAGTGAACTCGGTGCATTTTTGGGAGAACACTGCCTAGACCAAAGCCTTTCCTGCTCTGCAGGCAGCGGGAAGCACACGGCATGTTTTGCAGAAGGGATTTGTAGAGCTGACCTTGCATCAAACACCTGGATTGTCCCTTCTTGGGCAGCCTCCTGCACATCAGTGGGCTGCTGCTCGCCGCTCCCAGGAACGGTCGTGGTCAAAAAGTTTCCTTTGCAAGGGGTGAGCAAAGAGAAAACAAAAAGTCTGTTAACATGCAAAATGACATCGTGCTAAACTTTGCTAAAATTTTGTTTCAGTAAATCCTGCTGAACTGAACGTTATGCTAAGATAACCCCTAGGAAACAGATGAAGCTTAAATGGCACTGAAAGAGAACGGCTGTTGGTTAATCGGACCAGCACAATCGCAAATTTTACTTAATGGAAATGTGTTTAGTTAGTGCCAAGGAGTTAACCAGGTATTAAATCAGTAGGAATTGTCCAACCTTCAAATACACAGTGAAAAATAAAGATTAAAAGATTTCCTGGGTACTCAAGAGAGGTTGGTCACAGGGACCCAAGTTTCAGCAGGATCAAACCAAACAGCTCTAGAAGCTTCAGTGTTAATTTTCAGTTCTCTCCTTAATCAGAAACAAAAGCAAAATGCTATGCAAAGCATTTAACTGTATTTACTGTTTGAAAGAATAGCCAGTCAGTGGTCAGGAATTGCAGAGGTAAGGTTCTTCTGGAACCGTCTCAGCTCTCCCTTCTTTTTATTTTTTTTCTAATTGCCTCTGCCAGATATAGTATCTCTTGCCATCACAAATCCTTTGTTAAATAAGGTAATATGAGCATAATGATTCATCATCAGGTACCCAGAAAACAACTTCATAAAGTGTACTTCCCATCTACACTTGCGTAAAATTCCTTATTTTCATCGGGGCAGCCTAAAAAAGTGCAAACACTAAGTGGACAGTTCAGAATTTACCTCAAAAATGTCTCTTTATAGTGTCACGATTTTACAACATTTGAACTTAATGGAGAATGATGAAAAAAAAAAAACCAATACTTGCTTTTAGTGGATCCTTTGATCAGAAATAAGTCTTCTCCTGTCACAAGTGGAACAAGGGGTGATGAATTTAAACCAAGAGAGGGAGATTTTGATTAGCTAGAAGGAAGAAATTCTTCCCTCTGAGGGTGGTGAGGCACTGGCACAGGCTGCCCAGAGAAGTTGTAGCTGCCCCATCCCTGGAAGTGTTCAACGCCAGGTTGGATGGGGCTTTGGGCAACCTGGTGTAGTGGAGGGTGTCCCTGCCCAGGGCAGGGGAGTTGGAAGTGGATGATCTTTGAGGTCCCTTCCAACCCAAACCATTCCATGATTCTAAGTCAACAGCCACATGTCAGTACAGCACTCTATTTCTTGCCATTGTTTTTCCTCAAACACTTTTGATGTTGAACCTCTACAGTAATGTTTTTTAGCCCAGGCCAGCATAGCCCTGGTACACAGTTTCTTCCCCACTTGAGCTGTGCCTTACCCTCCTGTGCCACATGTGATGCCACAGGAGCGACGCTGAGCGTTTCACTTTTGCCTTCGCAGCGTTTCCGTTATCCCTGGTCATCAAAATATTTTAACCAGCCGTAATGAACGACTGCTGGTGGTCTCCTCACACACAAACCAGATGTTTAGGACAATAGGGCTGAAGCAGGACAAACACAGTTCTGATGCTGACTTGTAAGCGATGCTCAAACTGTTGCTGTTCTGTATCTGGTGTTATTTATCAGAATATATTACCAGGTTGTCATTTTATACAAGGGCATGAAGACACTACACATGGACACAACTCCAGAGCATAATTTAATGGCTGTAACCATCCAGATCTCACAGCCAGGCAGAGGAACAGTGATGACAGCGTCACTGTAGATATTTATTACGTCAGAAGCCAGCTATCACTCTCATTCCATCTATTTCTTTATCATCATGAAGCTACTCTGTTTTTGTTATTTCTGCATAGTTTTATCACTGACTGTGCCATATTTTGAGACAGAAATTTTTTTCTGTAGGTCCTGTTCCTGCATTTTAAACCTGTAGGATTGTTCAAGGCTCTCTTCAGCTGGGAAAGTCTGAAACAAGACCCAGCTTTCGTATGTTAAGCTCAGAGCAAACCACCAGTCCTTGCACAGCTGCCCAGTCTGTGTGCAGCTACGAATTTTATCAAATTATATTGTCACCTGGCATAATGGAATGAGTCAAATCATTTTCCAACTTTTCTGGGCACTCATGTTTGTACAGAGGTTTGCAAAAGCCTTTATCTCTATTGATATCCAAAGTTTTACTTAACACCCTGAGAGCCCAAGCAATTTTCTGGAGGACTCTTTACAAGCAGCCTCACTAACAAATGAACAAAGTGATTTTATTTTTTTTTTTTCTTCCAGCAAAGGTTTGTCTTCAGTGGAAAGTTACAAGATTCATGGGTGGCTGAAAAACACGTGATTTATAATAGTCTGAGCTCAACAAAACAGACCTTGTTCCTAATACTGTAAGAATTCTACTCCGAATTGCATACGTACAATACACACAAAGTTAGGAGCTTGACTGCACATAAATGCATATTTAGAAGGTTGCTTCAAACACTCGTCTATATTACAGGCTCTCCATGAAACAAATGTCCTTATTCAGTCTTTCTGCTGTGGAATGCACTGGGATTTTATGGGTCTGGTACAAAGCCTGCTGGAAGTCCATCTGTTGACTTCGCATTGCTTTGAATTAAACTCATCTTGACCTAAAGCACCGAATCTTACTGGGGGCTGACCCCTGGAAATACATGTTATTTTATCCACTAACCACAAAAAAATTAATTATGTATAAAAGTCCAACTCTGTCCTGATTTTTCCCTTTGCTGACACATTTCTGCCATTGTGTTAGAGACGACGCATGGCACCGAGCGGACGGCAACTGCTACATAAAGACAGGAACTTCCAAAAAACCAAGTGGAAGTCCAGATCTCAGACTGCTGCCTTTTCTGGCTCTGAACGGCTGAGCGTTGGTGGGCAATCTGCTGGCTCCAGGGTATGTTTTGGGGCCGAGGTGCATGGAGGCTTTGCTTGAGAAGAGGAAATCACACCCTCAACAGCATCGTCGTAACGAAGAAACTAAAACCAGGTGTTGATAACCGTGTCTGAATATTACAGCAGGAAACTGGACACATTTGTTCAGCTTTAATATACACCAACTTTCACTGTTTCTTTGAACATAATCTTGAAGTATCACTTTCCAGTACTCACAAGCACAAGATCACAAACTCTTCTGATCATAATAAAAAGTTTAATCAAGATCTGCTACTATTTTTTAAAGGGATCATTCAGGATCGATGGAAAATACTTGGTGAAGTTGAATTATGTAGTATTTTCCTGAAACATCAATAAACTATAGGCCACAAGGTCTAACAGTGGTGGATCTTAGTGTAAGGTAATCCAGCTGTACAACATTTCAGAGTCAGGTCCAGATTTCATCTGAAATAAATTAACATAGACCCATGACTGCAAGTGGAACAACACAGCCATGTTGACCTAGACCAGATGCCAACTTAGTTCTACAACACCACTAAAACACATGCTTGCATGGCAACATTTTAGTGCACAACACTATAACACACACATTTTTCCCTCTCTGTTCCTCACAAAAATTTAATTCTACCTACTGTAACAACCCTACCAAGCATGCTGTATGATTCAGGAGTTCCCACGCACATGCATTTGCGAAAAAATGAATTCTATGCAAAATGAACTTATTCACTGACAATTATGTCAACATTATTTTTGTAGTTCAAGCTATCAACATTGTTCTTTAAGACATCAGACCAAGATCTTAGCAGATATAGCAGCTTGGAGAGATCTGTTTAGACAGACCCAGCTAATTTATCTTCTCATGCTGTAGAACCTTTTTCCTCCAGACTGTGCTTTATTTCCTGCCATGTCCAAACACTGGAGTGCTGTATAACAGCCTTTGGTAAGTTAGTGCTTCCTAGATACAGCACAAAGATTCAAGACCCAAGGAGCAAGGAATCACAGAACGGACACAAAGCATTAAATGACACTGCCAAAGCGTAGGGTGGCAGCAGGAAGAACGGTGAGCTGACAAAACACAAGGAGGGGAGAAACATTCCAGAGGGAGATGATTGTGCTGAGCAGAGGACAACAGGTGGTGAGTCTGTTCTGTAAAGGATCTCAACCTCGACCCAGCTTTTATCTACCATTTCTTTCTGGGCACCGTCCTCAAAGCCACGTGGGTCTCCAGTTTAGTAACTTCATAAGTCACCACTACACGATCTCCTTAGATGCAACACTATGTGACTTATGAAGTTTTCCTGAACAGCAAAGTCTCCACAACAGTACCTAGTTATGATGGTAAAACTGTTGACTGACTCCTGATTGACCAATCATTTTGTATAGCTGCAAAGACTTTCAAGTCCTCTGGTCTAATTCTCATTTAGGTGATCGTGAAAACACTAATTTTTTCCTGAAGCGCTCTTTGGATCACAAAACAATTAAACCAGATTTTTTATAATTACATTTTGTACTGACACTCGTGGACAACAAACATTTTTGAATGTTTAAAGAAAGGTAGCTTGTAGATAAAAACAAAGTGATCAAAAATTAAGTTCTGGCCACAGAAAGTACCACACTTCGTTTTTACTACTGCTTTTGAATAAGCACCAAAGTGCAGCTCTCTGGAGATGTGCACTCAATATGTGCTCAGAATCAATTTGAAGCACATTGCAGCGATGGACCGGGCTGGAGCAGCTGCAGTCTACTGTGTCAACGTATATTTTGGGTAGGCTTTCACCTGAAGAGCCACTGGAGTGTTGTGTAACTATGTACATTAAACTCATTACACTTTGGATAAAACGTAGTAACTCCCTATTCACAGCAGCCACTTTTCAAAACTGTGACCTGACTTTTTTTTTTTTTTAATAGCAAAGGATGCATAGTCTGCATCACAGGCTGACAACGTTCAAGATGATTGTATGGAATAATGTCATTTTAAATGACAACTGTCTTCTGAAAAGGCTCCGTAGCCCGAAAATACAGTGTATGCCATCATGATTTCATTTATCCCTTGCATATCTACTTAAAAAATAAATACCATAAGGAAAGTGGGGTAGTTTTTACATTTAACTAAACCGATTCGTTATGCATTTGTACTTTAAAAGGTCAAACATTTGCAAATATTGATAAACGAGGAGCAATGGAGAGAGAATGACCGACTTATGTTGAAAAACAGAGGAATATCAGTGACCTGACCCCATCTTCACATGGGCTTTCCAAGACAACAAGTGATGTCTACTTACTCTTTGGCTCCTGAATGTACACGTACGACTGCTTTTTCCTGCGAGTCCACTCTCTGCACAAGTCCTCAAGGAAGAGCAATGGAGTTAAGAAACTTCTGCAAGCCAAATGAAAGACGTAGTTACTTGCCAAGCCTGACAAAAACACCTCTTCCTTCCCGCTTCCCCAGAGTCATCACGCTGCTCACAGAATTTACTTGTCTTCTAAGTGATCCTTTGCCCCAGGAACACAAAGAGACCAGCCTCTTTATGAATACCCATACCCACTGTGATTGCAGTTGATAGTCTTCAACCTTTACTGACTGCTAAAAGCAAGGCTAGGGAGGGGCCACGGCAGCTATGCTTCAATCCCCTGCCACCGAAATAAAAACCCACTGGCAGAAATTCCATTTAGCAGGGATAAAAGATAGAGCAGAGAAACAGTAGTAGCAACGCCATTCAACCACAGCTGTGGGTTTTCTCTTTCTCTGCACTCTAACCTGGGCTGAACCGTAGACAGGGCACCTGGTACCTCCCCGGAGAAACACAGCGAATGTTCCCTGAAGAACTCATAGTTGGCTTTGACCTGGATGAACCAGACTTCGAACTGGGCTCTGAGGGTGCCTGGCTTCACAATGAAGCTCTCCCAGAACCAGTCCTGAAGGAAAAACCTGCTAGGAATAGCCAGCCTGATTTATTCACCTGAGCAAAACACGTACCTCTCGAACAAAGCACATGCTCGAACATCACCAATATTACTCAGAAAAGGTACAGACACGTGCAAAAACAACGTAAGAAAAGCTTTGGTCCACTGAAGTCAAAGGTAGAGAAAGACCATACGCAAACGAAATGTCATAGAGGAGCAAAATCAAACAGAAAGGAGGTAATAACAAGAACACGGATAGAACTAGGAGAGGAAAGACATTACCAGCTACTAACTTTCAATGTTTTCTTTCTTTTGCTGTGCATCTCAGAGGCAGCAGGGCATGAGGCAGGCACTTTGCAATATGTCTCAGACACGTATAGAAAGATGCAAGATGTCAACACACTTCAGGCGTACAGCAACAAAAATTACGTAGGAATAATGCTTGCAAGGTGCAAAACTCTGAAGTGTAAACGTGTATGTGAGTGGTGAACCTCTGGGTGACAAAGATGATTTACCAATAGACAGAAATGTATAGGATGAATAGATACGTGTACATTATAAAAATCTTAGATACCACTAGACCGTGCTCAGAAAAGGACGAGACAGTTAAAGATGTTTTAAACAGCTACAAATTACTGACACCCCTCTTTAGAGAGCGGATCAGCTGAGCCACACGATGGATTTCTTCACCACTTAAGTAAATCTGAGGAAGGGAGCCCTACCACCTGGATATCCTACGCCTTGGCTGGCTGTTCTTTCTCTCTCCTGAGTGGTCCCTGGCAAGGATTCAAGCTACGCATCTAGAAGTGGGGTTCAGGGTGTAACATCTGTCCGTAGCGCCGTCATGGGAGTTCGGAAAAGAATGAAAGGATGATGAGTCCATTGTCCAAGAAATTTGTCACTTTTGGAAGCAGCACCGCTTGTCCTTAGCTGGGTTATCAAAGTGATGTGGCCTGGGACCGGCATGAGCCTCCCAGTGGTCCTGGAGATTATAAGAATGGGAAAGAAGACATAAAACAATGCCAGGGCCTAAGACAGGGTAAAAGCATTTGGCAGCAAGCCTGGACTCGCTCTCTCCCTGGAGAAGATCTGTTGGCACTTGTTCTCAAAAGTGATGAACAAAAGTTTCTGCTTGTGCAGCATTTCCAGGACAGCGGGACTCAGAAACCCTTCTACAGAAAGGACTTACTATGGAACGCGTTTTGGAGACCCGGAAAGGATGGCATTTGAGATTTGATGTAAAACTGAATATATCAAGTCCACAGACAAATCACATTCTAGCATCAAAGTGACAACTTCATTCCTTCCTTTTCTACTCATTGCTGTAATACGCATGTGAAAGCACCTACAGCCTGCAACCCCAAGGACCTACACGGAGATCATGTCACGGGAATTCTGCTGGCCCCTGGGACTACTCATAGCGAGCTTTCTGCTGCAACATGACAGTAATTAACAAACTTGGAGTTCCCAAATTCCAATTAAGATATCTGTTACGACAGACATAACTGGCAGAAAACTTATTATTTTATTTCAAGGACATTAAATTGAAAAGCCTAGGATCTCTGGTGGAACCCCAGCTGGCCTCCCCATAGGTAAGCGCACAAACTTCTGCTCCCAACGGGACTGTAGATGATGTAGTTTGTCCTTTCTATAACCCAGGACCTGAGATGCACTGGTCAACACTGTTCTTGGATGTCAGTCTCCCCTCTCAGCTAGAACTAGGCAAGAGCAGGGAAACATCCCCAGTCTGGACCGCCAGCCTGTTCAATAGGGATCATGTCAGGATAAGCATTACTGTGAGGTGGTTTTGGCAAGTTAGTTTATCACACAGAGACACATACTTGTGTTCACACCTTGTGCAAGGCAGCTGGAAACTGGTTTTCCAACAGAAGTCTCCGCATTGCTCCGACTGTTCTCCTACTTGCTCACGACCCTTCAAAACACGTTCTGTTCCTCAAAAGTCAAAAGATTTTCAAAGCCAACTCGATTAAGTAAATCTGAAGACTTGAAAATGAGTCTGGCCAAATCCTGTCTCTCCACCTTCCTTGGAAATTTATTGGTAGTACCCTGCAAGGTTGATACTTATAAAAAAAACTGCTTTTCCCTCTCTTGTCAGTCTCTGAGACTGCATTCAGTTCCCTTTCCCTCTGGAATGTCGTCCAAATATTTCCTACTTCATTCAAATCCCACTTTACCATTCACTGTAGAAGAAAAGTGCAAGAAGGAAGAGAGTCCTCTGCACTCCGTCGAGGTTATGAGACAAGAATATTGCTATGGGAGGATGAGTCTCTCCTGAGGTGCAGGATCTGTGCCACGCAGCCCCTATGGAGTCAGGACCACGCTCAGAGGGGTGGTCTGACCGACTCTGGTGCAGTGACATTCAGAGCAGAACCTCTGCTAAGGTGGACGTGGTGCTGAGCACTACTGGTATCTCCCGCTCTGCAAAGTACTCACAACAAGGACACTCCCAGAGTAGAGGCTGCACTTTGAAGACTTAGGTAAATATTTTCGGCTCTTGCCAGTGCTGGGGATGTTTCCTGCAATAGGAATAAAGAAATTGATTAAGCAATAGAAGAATCTTAAAACTAAAAGATGGCAAAGTCAGAAATTTGTGTCACAGAAATCTAAACTTTTGGGCATGCAGCATTAAAAAATAATAATTTTATTTAAAAAAAAAAAAAGAGAAGGGAGTGTGTGTAGACAAGTATATGAAGAAGAAATAACCAGGCTCAGGCATCCCTGCTGTTTTCTTTCATTTTCTTCTGAGCAGAGGGAAATCTTGTCAACTGTTCCCGCGCTATAGGAGGAGAAAAAAAAAAGGAAACATAATCAACTTCCTTCCCAATCCAGGTGCTTTATGCTGAACAGAATCACTGAAGACAACCCTGAGACAGGATGGCCCTGGAGACACCTGACGTTTGCAAACAGTTGATGGGTGGTTGGTTGTACGACCATCGGAACAGCTCAAGGATGACAGAGCTGGGTGGAAAGCCCAATGCTCACCCAGAGAAGACAACCCAGGGCTGCCAACATGTCACACCTGGTCACTTACTGAGATCCTGACAGTGGCCAGCTCTGCTACTGGAGTGATAAGAGCCCTGGGGAACAACTGTCCTCTTTGGTAGCTCTGAAAGTTCTACTGGCTCTCAGCTTTCACAGACTCATGGAACAAGATTCCTGCCCTTAGCTGAAATGAACTTCTGGACTGGGCTCAGCTGAACCTCTGGGAAAGGAAAAAACTTAGAGGGTATTGCAAAAAACCCAACCCCTTGATCCAAACCTGAGAGAGCATATAAGAAAGTCAAATAGGTGGTGGTAGTATTAAGGAAAAGGGGGAAAAGCAACCTTGTATTGAAAGTAAATTGAGAATTTGTAGAGGGAGGAGTCACAAGAAGCCAAACACTCACTATTTATAGAGTTGCACTCTGTTCCTCACTCACCATTTAGGAATGTTCTGAGTTTTCACTTACTTTTCTGAAAGAAAAAAAAAATCCAAATAATACAACTGGGTTTTCATGATGAAAAGTACGTCTGTCTAGATCTTAATATAAAAAAGGGAACATGTTTTTTTGAACATCACACGCTCAGCTGCTTATTAATTTTTAACCATCACTCTATATAGCAGGCTCAGCCCACTTGAGTTTGGCTGATGCTGATGGTGTTACCCAGGGGTGAGGTTGCCCCACTGCCCTGTGCTACCTGGTGGCTCCAGCAGCCAAGCCAGATTCTTCCAATTTCCAACGAGGCAAGGAAAAGCCCTTTAAAGCTTAGGAGAAAAAAAATCCTGCCAAATAGTAAAATTTGGCCATCATTATTGCAAGTAATGCTTTTATGAAAAGCAAGATTTGTTGTCAGCTAACATGGGTTTCCAAAATTAAGTATATTTCTATTTTGAAATCTGTAAACTACAAAGATCTCTTGGTTTTAATTTTGGGTTTACAGCTAGGTATTCTTTTGAGGTATGTTCACCACAAAACCTGACTTACGTTTCTGTGTACATTTCACTTCCACTTCTACCAGAATTCAAGCCAATTTACTGCATAATTTGATGCAACCTTGGAACTGAAAAGCTTTATCTAATATGTTATAAATGGAACAGACAAGGCTCAAAGTACCAGTTGATGCCCATATGAAATATTCAACAAAAAAGTCAGAAATCCTATTTCCAGATGCAGAAACTTCATGAGTGGATTTCTGAAGATGGGGAACAGCATTTTGGTTTAGTCTGAAGAAGGATACTGGGGATCAGTGGGGGGCAAAGTTACATACAAGGAAACTACTAGAACGGTGCTGGCACTAATGCTCTTAACCAGGGCAGCTGGCAGTGCCCATCCCACCACGATAAAAGAACTGGACTAAGAACAAAAGCATCTGTGACAAAAGGTGAGTTCACCACAAAGAAATGACAGGGCAGAGGAAGTAAAAAAAAAAAACAACACATATTGTTTGCAGGCTGTTCCCAGTGAGACAAGGACTTCAGAAGAAGGGAAAGGAGCTATGAGAGCTTGACTGTGTTTAATCTACTTTGGTATTATCTACGTGAAAATGTCTGTAACAGCTGAGGGCTTCTTGGCCAAAAGAGTAAGGCGAGAGTCTAAGAAAAATCATCTCATGAGACCCCACCTAGAATACTGCATTCAGCTCTGGAGTCCCCAGCACAAGAAGGACATGGAGCTGCTGGAGCGGGTCCAGAGGAGGCCACGAAGATCATCCAAGGGCTGGAGCACCTCTGCTATGGAGACAGGCTGAGAGAGTTGGGGCTGTTCAGCCTGGAGAAAGGAAGGCTCTGGGGTGATCTTATAGCAGCCTTCCAGTACCTAAAGGGGCTACAGGAAAGCTGGAGAGGGACTTTTTACGAGGGCGTGTAGTGACAGGACAAGGGGCAATGGCTTTAAACTGAAAGAGGGGAGATTTAGATTGGATCTAAGGAAGAAATGTTTCACTCTGAGGGTGGTGAGGCACTGGAACAGATTGCCCAGAGAAGCTGTGGCTGCCCCATCCCTGGAAGTGTCCAAGGCCAGGTTGGATGAGCCTTTGGGCAACCTGGTGTAGTGGAGGGTGTCCCTGCCCATGGCAGGGGGGTTGGAACTGGATGATCTTTGAGGCCCCTTCCAACCCAAACCATTCTGTGATTCTATATCCTACAATTTTGTAAGACGATTAGAAGTACTATAACAAACACCCTGTTCACATTTAAATGCTTCATCTTTTTTAAAACTAAATCCGGAATTAACGCACTTCCACTGGCAAAATTTATCCATATAGTCCATATCGAATCCTTGAAAAGAAGTCTTTCCTCCTATTACAGTTTTTCTTAAATATATATATCTCTGCAGGCAGAGGAGATTTTTTTTTTTTACCTGACAAGAGTAAACACTTCTAGTTGAGGCAGCTGTAGGCATAATTAATTGCAGGAGGAAGTCTGTTTCACACACTATCTATATAAATCACAGATTCAAGTACATCTATTTTTAATAAGTGTACCTTAAAAGCACAGATGATACAAGATCACCTCAATATTTCAAAAGCAAAATTATTAAAGGTTTGATTCTATTCCTGCCTAGACAGAGCATCAGCTTCGCTGAGTGATGGGTGTCTCTTGACATGGAATACATGTGAAACTAAGGGAAAAAATGTCAGGAGAACAGTATTAGAATCCAAAGAAATGGTTAGAGAGTAACATCTGTGCATGTTTTCCTGTGCCACTCCATCAATACCTCAAGCAAACCAAAAAGCTTGAGTTTTGTTTTTCCTTTTTAAGTCTTTGATTTTACTACTTCTCTTACTTTGTTTTTTATTTTTCTGTTTTAATTAGTTGATTTTACTACTAGTTTATAGGAGGACAGTTTTCATGTATGTCTGTTGTATAACTGGAAGCAATTAAGCTGCTAATAGTCAGGTATTTACAAAATTATGTGCAGATTATATATTTTCTGATGCCAGAAAACCTGAAGCAGGAGAAAGATGAGTTCTGGTAAACAAAGGTTACTAAAGAGATTAAGCTAAGAGTAGCAGCTTAAGTAGTCTAATGTATTTTCTTTTCATGATTTTCCACTGCTACAATAACGAGACCTGGGGTTTTTTTTAACTTCTCATTTAGGTTTTCAGCCTTCACAAACAAAGAGTTACTTAACATGATTTCTTTTCATTCTGAAAAGGTGCTCATGTAAACCACTCAAAGCAAGTCATACCTCTGTATAAAAACCAAAAAATAAATGTTTCAATTCTGGGCAACCACTTTAATCTACAGACCAACTTTGCAAGGTGCTGGGCACCCAACTCTCCCCGAATTCGGTGGGCAAGGAAGGTATCCAGCACCTCGCTGTTTTCAACCACAAACATTTTCTCCACCTATTGATTACGCACACGGCAGGTATTTGCTCCTACATCAGGGGCAAATGAAACCAGAGTTATTTCTTTCTGATAGCATGCAATACCACTCACTTATCAGCTGGTTTCCACCTCTACAATACAGCAGCACCTTTGATAAACAGCAGTGTGTCGATATTTAGCCACGAGCAATAACTTGGTAGCCTTGCTGCCACACTATGTTACACTCTCAAATACCCATATTTTGAGTACGCACTAGAAATAAAAAAAAAAACAAAACACAAAGTTCTTTTTTGCCTTCTTTGGTTTTGCATGCTAATTGTCACGCTCGTACAGCTGAGAAATTACATCAGGCAGTGTAGGGCTGGAAAAGCTCTTCCATGCTGTTTTGCCAGTACACTTCAGTCCTGCCCTTCTGCATCCCTGTTATTCCAGCCTTTGCCCTCTCTTGAGCAGACGCTGCCAATTGTGCTAAATTGGGTAGTGGTTTTGGAAGTGAACAAATTGGGAGTAGAAAAAGACCCCAAGCTCATTTTCAATTTTGTTCTGAGCTCCTATTTGAACTCAAGTAGTTAGGAAAGCAATAAATAGGCCAGGGCCATGGGGGAACAGCACTTGATGTACATTTGGGTCAGGGGCTACCACTAGGATTTCTTTAGAAATCCAGATGATATTATATTAAAAAAAAATAAAAAAAATTCAAACCACAAAAAAAGTTTTGTGTGGAACATTTTGGCTAGTCACACACACAACATTTAGATGCTACAATCACAGTGCAACCAGCCCTGCAAAATAGGTAAGAATGATGTTTAGAACAAAGTTTATTTTACCCAGTCACTTACACATTGTAAACTTACCTCCCCAAATGTCTCATCTTCCGTTTTAAAATGGGTATTCCACACTTTTACAGATAATTGCTATGAAAATACAGTAACAGATGGAGGTCTTACACTTTTAGCAAAATCTGTATTTTAGTCTGTAATAAGTCAATGATATTTTAATAGCAAAACTTCAGTCTTTATCGTTATCCTATAGATCCTTAACCTACAGCCATCATTACATTATCCAAGTTTAGTATAGCTGCATAATTAAGCAAAACAATGAATCTATCTGCCCTTTTTTTGTTCTTCTGCCTTGTCCTTTAGATGACTCAAGGAAGATGATGGAAATTGTGTTTTTAAATGGAGAAATTAATAAACATTCGGAGTTTGGTGAGCTATTTAGCTGAAGTATAATTGTCTAAAACACAGATTGTAAAGAATTTGTGTTAGAAAGGGCAAGGCTGAAGAGGTGATTCTTGTGCTCAGACTGAAGGTGATGAGGTTTAGGAGCAAACACGCTCCCTGGCAGTGGGGCACGCCGGGGAGCGCTCAGCCCACAGCGTGGCAATTCAGTGGATCTGCTCCCACAGAAACTTCCTCAACTAAAGGTTCTATTTTATAACATTTTTTTCATAAAAGTTAATATCTTCAGCTGAAATTCTTGGAGCATCAAGAAGAAGACTCAAGCCCCCTCTTTATCAGAATAATCAAAACGTCCCAGGTGACAACCTGGGTATGTCTGTGACAGCAACAACATATTACATGAACTGATGTTACACATTCTAGATGTGGGGTGAGCCAAAGACCAGGATACAAACTGTCCTTGTATCTTTGCAGATACATTAGGATCTATTTTAGAGGGGTTCATTGCTTCTTTTTTGAGGAACACTTAATGACAATGAGCAGTTACCAGTATGTGAAGCACCTTTACGTTTTTTTTTGCTGTTGAAACAACAAAGGGGATACTTTGGTATTCACACAAGCAGATTTGATTAATGTAAACAACAAGCAATTGTTGTTTATCTTGACTCCTTCATCCCTTCACAGTTGGACACTGTTTATTATCACACGCTGATAAAATAGTTCTTCTAATGGAATGAATCATTCAAAGAAATGACAGAAGAATAAAAAAAAAAAAACCAAGAAACAGCCACCTTCACTATTAGGGAGACAAGGTCCTTCTCCCTTTACCCTTCAGGGACACTCTGATATTTTTCACTAACCTTAAATTTACTTGCAGGAAGAAAAAAATTCTCAAATTGTTCATAAAATTATCAGAAGGGCATAAAAACTTGTCAGAGGTGCTTATTCTCATCTTTCAGGTCCTGCTTGTATCACTTGAGCAGTCTGCTTGCAACACTTTTGATGATAAAAAGTAGGCATGTTGGATTAGAAAGAAATTAAGAAGTTAAGAAAAATAGTTCGGGAGACAAGGATGACAAAGCTTAGAGCTACAGTAACAAGGCCAGAAAGGTTGGTTTCAAAAATTACATTTTTAACAGTAATATGATACATGGTACTAGGTGGACTGCATGATGGGTTGTCAACTGGGTGCTTGGGGAGAAAACTGCAGAACGATAGTATTAAGGGTCCACCTACAAAATGCTCCGTAGCCAGTTCACATCTCTAAACTAAAATACTGGAGTGAATCTCATGGCCCTTAAAATAAATCTACAAAGTCATCTGTCAAGGAATTGACTAAGCCTTTCTTTAAAAAGGGAAAATATAGATGGAAGTGCATCTGCATCAATATTATTTGTTGGCATTTAAAAAGTCAAAGGAGACCCTGAAAAAATGAAGACCTTTTGTCCATACGGTCCCAACTCTGGAAGCATGTTGCCCCTTTAGTTTTACATCTACATGCAACCTTTTTATCTAAATAGAAATAGTTTTCTTTATATTAAATGTAGAACACCACCAGGTTATGAAGTCTAGAATGCCTCTTTACTGATGGGTTTGATTCATGCCTATTCCAGTGAAATAAGACCTCATAAATTTGTGACTTTTTGATTATTTTTTTTTAATAAGAAAAGCACCTACTCAGAAATATTTGACCAGGTTCTATATGAACAGTAGAAAACCCTGAATGCTTTTCTCTCCAACGCTCATCCCGGTGGGGAGAGCTCCAATGACTTTGTCAACACAACTGAGCCAATATGAAAAGCTGCTTCTACGTTTCTACCTTGGTAGCACTACCGTAGTCTCTGAGCGTGATGTACATCAAACACAAAGCTGAGCTCACCTTGTTAGACCTTTGCAACCCGCAGGCAGAGGTGGCAGGAGCTCCGCTCACGGCACGGTACGGCGGGCGTGCAGCTTTTGGTGTCTCCCCGCTAGCAAGGGCTGCCCAAAATCACCTCTTCTACTTGATAATAAGGGCTCTCTCAGGCAAGCTGTGCAAACAAGCAAAGAAAAATTAACAGGGCAAATACAAGAAGTTTTGGCCTGGACTGACAGCCAGCACGTTCCCCACCGTGTATGGTGGAGGGGAAACAGGAAAATGGCATAAAAAAAAACAACTTACCAAGGATGATAAGTTCTTCCTAGTGATGATCAGTGAGTGCCACAGCAGTGGAGACACACCTGGAGTGAGACCTGCTGTGCACTGCATTCATAATAAACATCAGAATGTATTTACAAAAAAACTAAGCCTAAAATATCATAATTGCATGAAACAGTTACTGGTTAAACAGAAACTCTTTGCAAGATCACACCTGGGAACAATTGAGAGCACACAGGATGTGCTGGTAAACATTCAACAATTTTAGGTAGTACTATCCAGTTCTAATAATAACAAGACAGAAAATTTGGAGGAGAAAAGGAGAAATGAAGACTTTGTTAACTGTTACTACAGTTTTCTGTTTCTCTGCACATGAGCAGAACTCTTCATTTTCACTCTCTCATCCTTCTGTGTTTTAATTTAAGTTTCAGTGTCAGCCAATTAAAAAAAAACGGATATAAACTAGTAACTGCTAATCTAGCTATCTTTTCTGGACATGGACGTTTGAGCACTTGAAACTAATTTACTTGAAATTGAGTTTTGTGATGGAAAACACTAAAACTGTGTCTGGAAGTGTCCTGTTCTCAGGGCAGGTGTTGCGTGACTGAGGCCACGTCAGCCTTCACATGAATTAAATTTTTTCCATTTAACCAACCATTGCACAGAGTACCTGCACGTAAATATTGTGTGACTGGTTACCCACTGCATCTCTCAGAGACTTAGAATTAACTCTCCTTTTTCTCAAACACGCTGTTTAAAATGGTTTCTAGTAAGGGTGATTACCTAGTCCTGAGCCAGCAGAATACACGGGTATTTTGCACGCTGAAAGAGACTTTTCCGTTTCCATTCCCCGAGGCAAACGTATTTCCTCTTTCCTTCCCGCTTTTCGCAAGGCAACTAGGTCTTTTTAATACATTAAAAGAAAAAAACAGATCTGGAAAAAGGGTATCACTTTCAGAGAGATATTGGGAAGTTCTTAACACGTGCACTCTAATTTAGACTTTTCGTAGTTGCTAGATCGTCTGTGTCAGCTTGTTGTGCTGTGCGTAGGTACAGGTAGGAGAACATGGAAAAGCTCATAAATCCCAACCAATTCCTATCTTTTCGGTCTGGAATTTCACACGGACTGCAGGACGGGAGGCAGGGGAGGGATAGATGCTGGGAAGGTAAGCAAAGCTGAGCCGCCCGTTTTGCGCGCGGCAGCGATGTTTAACCCAGAGTTTGAAAAGATGATGCTCACAAACACGGCGAAGTGGTGTGTTCAGTTCTGCTCAACTACTGGTGTGAAATTTTAATCAAAAAAAAAACTAGAGAGCTCATTCAAAAAAGAAATTAGTGAAAAAACTTTGGTCGTCTCTCATCAGTGAAAACTGATTTAGTTATGCAAATTACTGCTATGAATATTAAACCACTGATGAAAGGTTTTTAATGAAGGGATCTTTTGTTTTGGAAATGCAAGGGTATATGCTTTAATTTCTTGCTAATTTACTGTTCTTTGATAATGTTCGCATTTTCCCCAAAGTGACTTCACTGATGGGTTTAATACTGTGAATAGAACTACAGGCCAACAATACTGGTTTTGACAAGCCTTCCCCAGTGTAACTATAGATCATGATTTGCAGCCCCTTATGCACAATTCTATTAGGGTGAATTTTGTCTACAGGGCTTTCCATGAAATGAATTCTCATTTTAATGTTAGCCTCCTGCAGTTTTTAATTTTTAATCTGTAATATGAAATTGCAAATTTTACAAACATCATTTGAAAAAGCCACTAGGACAGAACCGAATGCCAAAGTTTACATATTGCCTAATTAGACTGTTATGAGAAGCAGCTTATCAATGTCAAGCCAAAGATCATCAAAAAATCCAATTACTAATTTGAAAAACACATATATTTATAGGTTCATTTTGTTTAATTTGCATCCGATTAGCTTAATAATTGTTTAAAAATTGTATTAAGGTTAATAATTTTGGTTCAGTTAGCAACACACCTGGGCTGCCAAAGTGGTTTAGCAAATTAGTCGGCTACCCTACCTAAAATAAAACTCAGTTGTAATCTTTTCCATCATAAAGCACAGAGAACTCATTACTCAAACGACAAGGCAATTTTAAATATGAAAAGGTATTAAATCTGCTTACTAGCTGTCTCTCTTTACAGCTGTATTACGGGTCAAACGCTAAGGAGGAAGGACCTGATCCATGATGGGCTCTTCTGAAATCTTTCTGGAGGACACGGCTCATTTTACAACGCAGTATGTTGTGTAAGAGACAGCCAAGGTCTGCCCTAATATCCTAACGCAGCGCAGGAGGATTTGGCCTGTTAAAAATTGGCATTCGAAAGGGAACAGCAGAGTGCAATGCAAAGGGTTTTTTTCTTTACAGTCTATTTAAGTGAAACTTTGAGAGTTTACATTTGTAATTATAGCAATGAGTGAGTCTGTGAAACAAGTCTTAAGGTTGGAGGCGATCTTAAAGGTCTTTTCTAACCTAAAGGATTCTATGAAATAGGTGCCGCATCCAACATTTCTCAACAATTTTAACTCATGTGAAAGTTTCCTCACTCTCCCGTTCCTCCCTGATCTTGTGTTGGTGAGGTCAGTGGTGTCCCAAGAACACACGGTAGCTTGTCAAGAGGGAATGACTGAATCCATGGATGCTACCCATCCTACAGACCAGCACGACACACCTATAGAATCATAGAATGGTTTGGGTTGGAAAGGACCTCAAAGATCATCTAGTTCCAACCCCCCTGCCATGGGCAGGGACACCCTCCACTACACCAGGTTGCCCAAAGCCCCATCCAACCTGGCCTTGAACACTGCCAGGGATGGGGCATCTACAACTTCTCTGGGCAACCTGTGCCAGTGCCTCACCACCCTCAGAGGGAAAAATTTCTTCCTTATATCCAATCTAAATCTGCCCTCTTTCAGTTTAAAGCCATTGCCCCTTGTCCTATCACTACACGCCCTTGTAAAAAGTCACATCTCTCTCTCTCTGTGGACAAAAACAAGCTGGGAGAGGTGGGGTGAGAAGGTGGCATCCGTGTTTCCTCAAGTGACATGAACAGGCCTCTTCTCACTGCTGCAGACGAGCAGCCTTTGCCCTGAAACTCAAAAATCAAAGTCGGTCTGTGACTTCCTTCATGGAAACGGGAGCGTGGTTGAGAAGGGCCATGGTTTGCCCGGGGATGCCGGTCCTTCCCTGTAGTTAATGGAAAGAAGTAGGCTTCCCTAGAGGGCAAACGAGAGCAGAAACCCAAGCTCCAGTGCCCTGGAGGAACTGCCATGTCTCTGCTGACTACACAGGGATCTTGGGAGGCAAGTCTCCGGATGATCAAATTATTCTTTGTGCCTGCCTCATTCCCTAATTGGCATTAGGTATAGCAACTAATGAACAATGTAGAGCATAACAAAGGAAGCAGATGCTGAAAAGGGAGAAAAATCAGCTGGTGCTAATTGGTGCTCGACTTTGCTGCTCGTAATCACGCACATTTGAAGAGGAGGGACACAAAGGGATGCACCCACTCTAAAGGACACTCCAGTGTATATATACATAAATACATGTATATATAATGATGACACAATTCTATCTCGGTAATCTGACAGGCTTGAACTTCAACAGATAAAAGTTGATGGTTTTTCACCCGGTCCAACCACCAGATTAGACTAATCGAAGTCTCGGTTTTAGTTTCCAACTCAGTTGCAGGCTTTGACTGAAAACATGTTCTCAGTGGGCTCAGTTAAAATTAATTTGGCCCTTGACTTGCCTTGTGTATGATTTCTGACAAAATGATCTGGTTGACCCTCCTAGAGGGTTTTATCATTTTCCATTATTTAAAAATAGGTCATTCAGAGCTTTACGAACACATGCGAAATATTAATTACAAAGTTCACGCAACAGAGTCTTGGTCAGTTTGTGGAATCTCTTCTCTTTCAAAGAAAAGCAAGGATTTACAACAGTGTGCTTTGCTTCAGAGATTTACACAGTAAGTGGACTTCAGGTGGTTAAGAAGAGTCCAGTCTTTAAACAACATTTACAGGTCTGATAAGTTGATTTTTATGAAAATTTTTCTGACCTTCTTAAGGGCAATGAAATCTGCATCTTTTCCTGGTCTTCATAGACATTGTATTTTAAAACACTCCTAGAGTTACAAAACTAAGTATATTTGATAAAGATGTAGATGCAACTCCCTTTGAAAGTAGCAGAACAGAAGATGGTGGCCTCGTTTCTATGCCATACATTTAGATTTTCTTACATTCTTCCATACTTACATACAGCAGCCTGGAAAAGGCTCTTAATTGCAGAAGATCCCAATTTCCATGCCATGACACTAGCACTTCTACAACTATGTCTCTTTCTAGAAAATATGATCCTCTCACTAAAGGAAATTATAGTAAGAAAATGAAATATAAAAGCTAAATATTAAAAATCAATACAGGTTGCCCAGAGAAGCTGTGGCTGCCCCATCCCTGGAAGTGTTCAAGGCCAGGCTGGATGGGGCTTTGGGCAACCTGGTGTAGCGGAGGGTGTTCCTGCCCATGGCAGGGGGGTTGGAACTAAATGATCTTTGAGATCCCTTCCAACCCAAACCATTCTGTGGTTCTATGATTCTACAATTAAACATATTTAGAAACACTTTTCAGATGGTTGAAAATCTGTGCAGTCCTTTTTTCTCCTACCATCAACGGCAAAAAGTGGTACATTTTTGGAACATTTGCAAGTTTTTTGTTTAATGAAAGAGTTTCTTTATCGCACCTTTATTGTTAAGAATTTTCTCTTGCAGTGGAGAACCCTATGTGCATACATTAAACCAACAGCATTCCAACAAAATATTGTGTCTGTTCAAGCATTCAGACTTGACTAAACTTGTCTTTCAAAGTACTGTTGCACTGCGCTTCGGTGAGCCCAGATCTCTAATGGTTGGACATTTGTGTTGAAGGATTTGTCTCAGCAGCATATTTTAAACTGCTGTTCTGAAGTCAGAATAGATTTTTTTTTCCGTTTCTAAATAAACACTTAAGAGTGAGACTTCTCTCACACAGTTGTTTCTGTTTTAAATAGCTGTACATCTTAAGGAGGTACAACAAGCCACAAGGTATTTTCTGTCAAGATTTTTGTTTTGATTACTTCATCTTAGTATCATAGTATGAGCTTAAAAATATAGTAATTTTACTCATGCAATTCTAATAGTAGCATTAAAAGTAGTGGTAAAAATGCCAATTTGTTGCTAATGTTTCTCCCTTAATATACACAGACACAGAAATATTTGTCTCAAAGTGCCTAGATTTCTTCTGGCTTTGGCTAAAATATTCCCATACAACCTAGAATGACCTGGACAAGGTGATCCTGAATTATGAAACTCAAAATCAGATGTAACTGGATATTGAAGTACTTTTTTCCCCACCCTGTGTTTACACAGCAATGTCCACCTTCTTCTGTTAAAATAGGTGAGATATTGAAACACTTCGCATCCACTTCTCATTAAAACTGATACTTCACAGTGAAAGACAGTAGAAGGTTTTACTCATTCCTGCTTCTGCCATCTATCCTGTAGAGGCTGTGGCTGCCAAACATTAGTTTTCAGCTATAAGTGTGTATTTTAGCCACACACTATCCTGCATTCTACTGGAATTTTAAAACTTCTTCTTCAAAAAACCTGAACTACGTTAATATGGAGAACTTGCTTAAACTCACTAAAAAAATAATCACATTTATAATACTGAAGATCAGATCACTAATTTTTCTTGAGTTTTCTAATACACTGCTATTTTTCTAATTTTTGGTTTTAAATTCTATTACTGTTTTCTTTACCATACATAGAACTTGGTGAGGAAAAGTAATGACGACAATCGCAGACTGACAGGTACTAAAACACCTGCCAGGCTTAGGTACTCATGTGAACCACAAAAACGTGTTAGTGTCTACCTTGAGTACCATAAAAAGTTAGCAGATGACCCAATACACCTGATAGTTAAAATTTTACTTGGGCTTTCATTACCATTTTTAGTACCACGAAAGGAAAGCTTACTTCAGGAGATGTTCCTCAAGTTTCTTGCCTCCACAAATTTAAGCCTTTGAAGTGCACATACCTCTAGCCACAAGCCTGAGAACACTGATAATGACTTTTGGAGTCGCGTGTAACCTCACACGCAATTTTTAAAGAGGGTGCAAGTCCCTCTGTGGGTTTTTTTTTGTGCCTCCTCGGAGTACCAGCCATCAATTATACTCTAAAGAAACAGGAAAGGAAGCTGAAGTGGGAATCTATGGAGACAACATCCTCAAAGATCATCAATTACCTGATATTTTTTAATCTTTGAGAATTGCCTCCATCAGATCTCAGCCTTTGGGAAATTATCAAACCTGACAGTGTTTACAACTAGGCATCATCAAGGTTAACAACTACGACCACACGTCCTCTCCAAATAGCATTGCACCTTGGTGTCAAGTCAGGAGAGGAATGCCATGGAAAAATACACATTAAAAGGTGGAAAATCCAAACCAATACAAGTTTTCTTTCCACACCTCATGTAATTAAGCTGCTGATCTTGCTGTCAAGAAACTCTTTCAAGCCAAGAACTTAAAGTACTCAGAAAAGATATTGGCTATGAAAGAGAACGTCAAGGACGGACAGAGTCGTGGCACTGATTACAATGCAAGCTTGAAATATTGAAATCCAGTTTTGTTGTCAGGAATTTTTTTAAGCTTTTTAAACCCTCCATGACAATCAAGTTGCTTTTTCAACCTTGTTCATGTAATGGAAGTAGAAAGTCTAAATATTTTTAATAAGCGTGGAGATTAAATGGAGAGTACGTACCAAAGTTCTCGCCGCGAACCAATGTTGGCCAGTGACAACCAGCAGCACCGCGGCGAAAACGCCGACAAAAGGCTGTTCACACCAGCACTCCTAGAAAAACAGGAGAACGTCTCCTGCTCAAATATCATCAACAGTCAGCTCGCTCTACTGGAAACAAGCCTTGAAATGTTTATTTCTTCTTCACTACTGGTTCAAGATCACTTAAAAAACTTGAATATTGAGTTGACTCAAAGCCCAGCCTAGAAGGTCACAGCTTTGTGATCACATTTTTGTTTAGGAGCGTGGTCACACCTTATTCAAAACAGATTAAATATATTCTGTCTGTATATTCGCTATCTTACTGTATCCATGCAACATTTTATTTAAAACCAATATCAAGTAACAGCCTTTTAAAGGGTATATATTATACTATTCCTGAAAAATTTGTTGACCTTACATTAACATACTTGCCAGTATTACTGGAATATTGTTTCTTTTGGATAGAAAAAAAACACTTGGTTTAGACTTTCATTATAATATATTATAATATAATATTTCAAATATAGAAAACTGAAAAAAGACCTGTGTATTATCTGGCACCACTTAGTTTCTTACATTCTTCTTTTTGACCTCTCTCTTTGGTCTAAAGCAAACAGCCTGCTGACAAAAAGATTGGCAGTTATAATTTCGGGTTTTTTTATGTTACCTGGCCATGGATGTTCACCACCATTACTTAGTATTCATTCTCTGTCTTCTTCTACATACATTAATCCTTTACATAGATTTTTTACATATAAATATATATCTATATATCAACATGTAATGTTTTATACAAACATTGCTATGGATAACTCAGTACGTTTTTATGCATCCCTGAAACTGAAAGTCATAAAAATACGAAAATTAAAGTCAATTTTTTTTTACCATCATCAAACAAAAGCTTTCTAGGACGAAGGCATTAAAAGCAGCAAGGCATATATAGAAAATTAATTACATTCTTTCAAAATTCACCATCAAAACATCCTGGTTAGGCTGATAACCAATGTACTATCTGGGATAAGCGTGCTCTACCACAGACACATTACGACAGCATCTCCCTCACGCTTTGATCCCTCCTGATCTTAAGAATTACAAAAACTCTTCTAACACTAGAGGGCAGCTGTTTCTCCATTTTAATTTTCAGATTATGCCCCTTAAAAGTGATGCAGATATTGCTTTAAATGAAAGACAAACTGTGTTCTTCCAACAGTACACTAAAAACTTCAGTTGCATCTTTGCTGCAATCATTTATAGGTCATGCTTTGAGATGAAAAATGACACTGTAAACTCACATCCCAAAGGTAAATAAATTGAGGCAGTTGACAGAGTTACAAATATCTCCTCACAGGACATTTTACGATTTATATCAAGGATGAGTATTACAGCTTCTTTGCACTCTTTTAATGTAGTTTATACTTTAACTCTTACTATATTTCAATTTTATGTCAAGAAGTTCTGCATAGAGACCCTCGTTTTTCCCTAGAACATCTAGGGAATATACTAGATAAGTCAGTCTACTTATCTATCCTAAGACTTAGAATAACAGCTCATTTTTTAGAAGACACTGGCACAGTAAAACAATTGTCCTTGAAGAATGTAAATCACTCCACCACCTATTTGGAGTTCATTTTCTGATTCCCAAGGAGTTTCATTAGAAAAGAAAAAGTCACAAGTGCTTTACCTGATTTCTGTATCTGCCCAGTTGATTTCATCTTTTGTCAGGATGATCGAAAGAGGGTCTTTCAGAAAAAAAAAAAAACCACAAAACAAATTTAAAAAAGGAATGAAACAAAACAGCGACAGTTTGGGAATTATTTTGTCAGCTGTTTTGCTGCTCTATAGGGTTTTTAAACAAGGCATTCAGCTTCCTGAATAAGCAAAAAATTATCTGGTTGGTTTTAGCATTTGTAACAGAGAGGGTATATATTTTGGAAGTACCAGAAGTTTCCTGAAAGGAACTGAGTATAGGTGTAATTTCAAGAGACAATAAATGACACATGGCATGGGATGACAACCACCCATTCATATTTGCCAATAAAGTGTTTGAGGAAAGATTAACTTAATTTGAGACACACATTTATACTTGAGAACAAGCTGCCAGACAATTTTTGCATGATTTCTTACAGAACAGAATTTTAGGTTTTGTATTTTCCCTTGTTACAAACTGGGAGGCTCACAAAAAGAAGGCATTTCCTCTCTGTCCACCTGACTTACTGTGATGCTACAAATAATATTTGTCATTGCACGATGGTTCTTCGAAACTGATATTTTCTACTAGCAGCTCTCAAACTGTCCTGTGCAAATCATGAAGCAACACTTCCTTACCTCTTGGTATCCTCGAGCACGTACTGGGATGCCAGCAGCCAGGAGGTGAGTACAGTAGTCCTGGTCCCTGAATCACCATTCAGTTAAGAGAGCAGCATCAGTTTTTCTTTACTTTTTGCTTAACTCCCAATAAATATTATGGTTAAAGTAGTAAATGAGGTCACTGCCAGACAGATATCAAGTGTATATCAAGTATTAATTACACAGTTAGTGTGTTTAAAAACAGGTGAAGTAACAGAAAACAATAGTTACTATTACTTGTACTGTAACTCAGCTCTAAAAAGTGACTTTCATTCAGCTGCATTTCATCCAGCTAGAAAACAGCTAAAATATTTGAATAGCTCATAACCTCAGAATCTAACCCACAGATAAAATCCACCAGAATTTGTATTTAATGTTGAGCATTGCCTTCATTGAATTGTCTAAATAGGCCATTAGGATCTATTTTGTTAAGAGAGATGTCATCTGCTCTGGTATCTCAGCAGACACAGCCAGCAGTTAAGTTACAGACTATATTTTAATTATTACTTAAGTACTTAAAGTCCATTTACTTAGACCGTGCACCAACTAGTCAATAGAAAACAAACACAGAGCAGTTACTTTCTTGCAGACTGGAGCTCAAACTAATAAGCCCAATTTTCTGCCTGCAGAGCAAGCTCAGACACCACATCGTTGCGCCGTTGAGCGCACACACAGCGACACACTGGATTCTAGCAATTTTGGCATGGTTCGTTAGCCCTAAACTCATCAGCAGCCATGTGCTGACCACAGCTGAACTGCTCAGACACATGTCGTCACCACACTTGAAGCTTCTGTCAGTCTGCAGATTGGAGAACGAACACAGAGAGCCAGCTCAGCTCTGAGCACCACCTAAAAAGCAGTAGGAGATAGTCCTCTGGATGGATCTGCAAGAGCCAGCTGTGACTAAGCAGGCTTCAGTGTCCAAACTACCTGTCTTTTTCACTACCTAAAACACTCCCAACTTCCATTACACAAAATCACAGATTACCCCAAGAATGAGGAGTTGATGACAAGTTCCTTCAAATTCACCAAATTCCTACCAAATTCAGTAGTTTTCATAGAATGGTTTGGGCTGGAAGGGACCTCAAAGATCATCTAGTTCCAAACCCTCTGCCATGGGAAGGGACACCTTCCACTAGATCACATTGCTCAAAGCCTCATCCAGCCTGGCCTTGAACACTGCCAGGGATGGGGCAGCCACAGCTTCTCTGGGCAACCTGTTCCAGTGCCTCACCACCCTCAGAGGGGAGAATTTCTTCCTTAGATCTAATCTAAATCTCCCCTCTTCCAGTTTAAAGCCATTGCCCCGTGTCCTGTCACTACACGTCCTTGTCCAAAGCCCCTCTCCAGCTTTCTTGTAGCCCCTTTAGATACTAGAAGGCTGCTGGAAGGTCACACCAGAGCCTTCTCTTCTCTAGGCTGATGGCATCCCTTCCCTTCAGTGTGTCAACTGCACCACAAAGCTTGGTGTCATTTTGGCTAATCAAGAGTAGTGTCGCTATTTCTCATCTATCTGGCAAGTTGAGTGCCAATGAAGTTTTAGATGAAAAAAGTACAATAATTTTAAGAAACAGTTGCATGCTGCACAACTGAAAATGGAGCACTTTCTCACAGAGCAATAGCTTTCCGCACTGTTTTCTGTTGTTCTGGAAAAAGTCTGCTTTAAGACTTGGATTTATCATTAGGCCAGAAATTACTGCCTTGAGTAATGATATTAAGGACTGAAAAGATACAAGAGGAACAGGCACTTATAGACACTTAATTCTCTTCTATAAGTATGAGAACAGAGGAGAAAACGTACAGATGTGAGCTCAAAACCCAGCACACCTGTGGGGCTCACCTGGAAGAAGGGTATCCACGTTTCCCAGTGAAGGCCTCCGAGCGAAATTAAGGAGAGCTTACTGTACTTGGGCAATCAGGACAGGCAGGAGGAAAAACTCCTTATGGCTCAGCGAGATGTAAGTGGGAAAGTTGAGCAGAAACACCAAGTACTGAGAAGAAACCTTCATTCAGATGCATCAGATAGCGAAGAGGATACCACAAGTGCAGAAATGACTTCTTGAGTAGAATGCCAGGGAAAATGAGAGCACTCCAAATAGAAACACCCCCTGTAACATAAGACACCTCGATTAATACAGCGGCACGGACATGGCAAAGCACAGCAGTGCTTTCCAACCCTTCACCTTGATATCCTGTTCAGTATTTCCTTCTCTTGGCAAGTTGTCGTGCATGACTGCACATCGCTGCTTCTTCCCCTTGTCCTGTTGAGATCTAACCACCTTCTGCAAAAACTCAGCTCGTAGACCACAACCCTCTCTTCCATTGCAACGTCAGATGCTAGGAAAAACGGGAAGAAATTGTACAATGTCAATGCTAACAACAAAAAAAAAAATCTTCCTTTTAGCACAACTCTCAAATCATAGCGTAGCTTAGGGATCTAAACCCACAGCAATGTCTGCAGCACTTGGAGGTGTTGCAGGTTGTTTTAACCTCTTCATGTGCACCACAGAGGTGATGGGGTTCTGACAAAGCCATCCCCTATACATTAACTTCAGGGGGTTAATTAACTTTGTCCTGTTTCCCTTCTGTGAATCAGTTGGTGGCCGTAGTGCCTGGGCTTCTCTGAAAACAACGGGGCATACTTCCAGGAAGCAGTCAGTAGGGGCTGAGAAAGCAACAGGTTCATGGAGGAGGAGTTTTGGAGTCTGTTTTGCAGTTAGGTAGACTTAGAGTCAGGAAGCAAGCACAAGGAGAAAGAGACAACATAAATATAGATCTAATAAAACAGGTACAATTGTGGAAAACTCTGGAGAGCGAGAGTCCAGACCTACCGCTCCAGCTGTTGCTGTGACACGATGCATGAAGCTACATGACCTGGAAATGAAGACGACTGCAAATCCGGTGCCATACATCCAATCAAACATTTCGGGTGAAGATGTTCCTTACATCTGGAAGGCTGAACTCAAAGCTGGAGAAAGACTCCTCAGTTCTCCCCAAGTGCTGACGCCAGTCACAGAAAAGGCTTGGGAGTTGCTGCTGTTTCAGGAGGAACAGACCATCCACTGGTCCTGATCCGCAAAAAGCGTAGAACTCCGGGGTAAAGCAAACACATGCAGGAAGCAACAGAGCTAATTTGAAAATATGGCTACATCTACAGCACGTTACACTTATCATCTACACACTAGAACTGAGGTCTAGAAAAAATAAGCGCATTATAACAGGATAAAATGACCAAAGCATTTAAAAAAAAAACTATGGACATGAACACAGCACATTCTCCATATAAAAAAACCCAACCAGCCTGAATTAAAAAAATTCTTCATATCATATAACATCTGAGCTGTGAATGTCTGGACAGCATCCAACGTGTTGCTTACTTAGTCTATTTCTGATTTTGAAGAAAGAGAATGACAGACTTCAAAACAAGATTCACCCGAAGGGCCGTTATCATTCCAAACCAGAAGAGAACAAGAACATCCAAACAGAGCATCCAACTGTCCGTCCACAGAAACATCTGTGAGTCCTGACAGACTCAATAAAAAACATGACCTTTTAATTCTGGTCTTAAAAGTCAGACGGAAGGCAGACGCCCGAGATGAATTTCTGCAATTAATGCAGAAACAGGAAGCCACCAGCCTTGAGGACAAATGCACACCGATCTCCCAACGTGGTCCCCAAACCACACCAGCTACTCCACGCTAATTGCAACTCTGTGAGAAGGAGCAACACCACAACTCACACACGGAACCGCCCAGTGTGGCCGTGATTTTACAGAAAACCCATGGCATTGCTTGCAAAACCACACCATGTGGCGAGGAAGGATGAACCTTTGAAACACCTTTGTAAGAGGACAGCAGCAATTACACACTCTTAACTATTCTTAAGAACAAAACACACATCAGTCCCAAATTGTTTAGAAATTTAATGACTTACAAATCTGCATTTTCCAATACAATGAACTTGTTTTTTTTAAAAAAAATCCAAATCTCGGCATAAGTTGTGCTAATACATCTATAGCTTTTTAATGAATATTTACAGAACTGTACTGTAAAATAAGGCTTAAGCACATGAAAATTTAAGCAGAAAATAGTTTACAATGACACTGACAGTAAAAACTTCCTGGCTGCTGCATTAATCAACAGATAAAGGGGGATAAATATTGCTGCAAAAAGATTTTGCAAGTTTTGCATAAGCACCCTGAGGGGTTTAGGAACCACTACACATAGACAAATCTATTCAAACAGATGTAGTCTCTGCAGCTGCAAAAAGTTCAGAAATATATTTTGAGAATATTATCATTCAGCAATTGCTTTACAAAATCTGAGCTTAAAATCTGAGTGCAAATCGATTCACATTAAAAACCTACAACTTCAATTACTAAATTGATTTTAAAAAATTGGTTCTGTGACTGTTAAGACTATTTTCTTGTCCTCGTGCTTGATCTTGTCTTCCTGGTCGTCCCTCCAGCACTCCGAGCAGCCCTTACATCCTCTTTGACAAGTTCTTCAGTTTTGTTTCTTTTTCCTTTTCGTAGCGATCTATTTTCATCATTCTCTATTTGTGCACAGAAAAATTAACTGTAAATTTGCGTCATAAATCAAACATAAACAATTCAATCCTCAGTCACATTGTTTTTAAAGGAAACGTCCCTGATGACTACATTCCAAGGATTACATCTATGAATTCGACAAACCAGTTACAAACCCCATACTTCTGCACATCCAAGATCCTTTAAGATAGATCCCCAAGGACTTACAGCTATTTCAGAAAGTAGGTTAACATTAATGAGAGCACCAAAACCAATTAGCTACCAGTTTAGCTAAAACTCTTTCTACTGATATGTAAAACTAAAACATACCCAACACCGAAGAAAAATCCTGCAAAAAGGAATATATAGTAACTGGCTTATGGTCCAGATAAAGCTGGAGAGTCAGGCTTTTAACTGTAAAGACTAGACACCTATGTAATCACCTAGCACAGAAAAGCCAAGCTGGTCCAAGAGATAAGCACCAACTCGAGCAGCAGACATAGAAACCGTCACTAAAGTCCACGTGGGTAAAGATGACCTCCCCGGAAGAGAAAATCCAGGCAGGGAGTAAAACATATCGGAAGAGATCAATCATTTGGCACATAGATGCATGAGGAAGCAGGAATCAGCAAGTGTGTAAAGGGAAACCAGGGAAAACTCAATAAATCCAAGCAGATCCATGGCAAGAGAGACATGCACGCTCTATGAGGATAAGCACATGCAATAGGAAAGGGAAATGAAGATGATAAATGCAATGAAGGGAATGATCAAATCACGAGACCTTTTTTAACACAATTTGGCACAATATTCCTCAATACGTAGCTCTACAGATTCATTGATATTTCCATTTGCACGCATTTATTTGAGAATTTCTAACTGCACCATGGCAGGTATTAAGTCTCATCATATCAAGCTGAAAATCTCAGGGATTATTTCAGATGTCTGCAGCAAGAGTTTTATTGGCTTGGGGAAAGCAAAAGAGGAAAGGAGGAAATGGGAGAAGCACGGAACTTCTGCTGTCTTATTAGCTCAGATACAGCTTCAAGTCCTTCTAGCACCAACTTTAAAAAGCAACTGATGACTAGCAAAGGTCCTCCAAAACCTAGATTTATAAAGGCAGGAGCTTGGATGGTATTTAAGAGAAAACAACACGAACAATAAGTACTACAAGCTCGTGACTATCGTGTTCTGTCATTACCACCCTCCTTCTGCGTGTAAGTTAGTTGTTGTATTTGCTCCAAACTATAATTTATTGTTATTCATCAAAAGAGAATGTATTATAGAAGAGCACAAAGATATTTGAATACCCCAACGCAGGACCCCAACGCAGGAAGAATAGAATCATAGAATGGTTTGGGTTGGAAGGGACCTCAAAGATCATCCAGTTCCAACCCCCTCCATGGGCAGGGACACCCTTCACTACACCAGGTTGCCCAAAGCCTCATCCAGCCTGGCCTTGAATACTGCCAGGGATGGGGCAGCCACAACTTCTCTGGGCAACCTGTGCCAGTGCCTCACCACCCTCTGAGTGAAAATTTCTTCCTTAGATCTTATCTAAATCTCCCCTCTTTCAGTTTAAAGCCATCACCCTGTGTCCTATCACTACATACCCTTGGAAAAAGCCCCTCTCCAGCTTTCCTGTAGGCCCCTTTAAGTACTGGAAGGCTGCTATAAGATCACCCTGGAGCCTTCTCTTCTCCAGGCTCAATAGCCCCAACTCTCTCAGCCTGTCTCCATAGCAGAGGTGCTCCAGCCCTTGGATCATCTCCTTGGCCTCCTCTGGACCCGCTCCAACAGCTCCATGTCCTTCTTGTGTTGAGGACTCCAGAACTGAACGCAGTATTCCAGGTGGGGTCTCAGGAGAGCAGAGCAGAGGGGCAGAATCCCCTCCCTCGACCTGCTACATGTCATACCCCATAAAACCCGTCCCTTCTGCTTAGCAAAAACATCTTGTTTATACAACATAGATCCTACTTACTCAAGTCTTCTTCCTGTGTTGAAGACCTGTTGTCTGTCCACATTAGAGCATGGCAGCCCACAGTTTTACTAGCACTTTGTACACGTTATTTTTATCTCTACACATAACTTAGCTAGCCTTCGAAAACAGAAAGTAATTTCTTGCCTCACCTGATTTCATTTTTTTGGATGCTAAGTCATCTGCTGGCAACTGACATTTTCTTCTGCAAGAAGTGGACGCTGCCTGTTGTACAGGGTTAACCCCTTCTTTTCGAGAGTGATTATTTTTGTCAGAACACACGTGAGTTCCCGAAGTGCTGTCATTTCCAGGCAAGTAAATGTTTTTATGGAGAGAATTAGAAGTAGCTGCCTCTGATGTGAATTCTACCTTCTTCCTTTTATTCCTCAATTGTCTTGTTTTTTGTTGTGATGAATTACTTTCTAGAGATGTATCTTCACCTTCTGCAAGAATCCTCTTTTGACCTCTATCTTTGGGCAAACCAGGTTTTTTCCTGAGTAAAGTGGAACTAGTTTCTTCTGATTTGGAAGAAATTCTTTTCTTTCTGCCCGTTCTTGATGGATTTTGTTTTGCAGATGGAGCTATGTCCAAAACCATACTCTCTTGTTCTTCAGGAGTTTCATTCTTACCATCTTGTGGCAAACCTTGAAGTGAGGTGGAACTAACAGCCAGTGAAGTGATTGATTGACTCAGGTTCCCTGTTGAAAGGTCCCTTTTTTCTTGGGAATTAGAATTTTCCAAAATCAGCTTTTTTGCTTTCCCATAATTATTCTTTCTACCACTCTCTTTTGATAACCCCTGTTTGCCCTGAATTGAACTTGTGGCTTCTAACAAAAGGGCAATTTCTTTCCTTCTGCCCTTTCTCAGCTGTTTTTCTTTTACAGATGAATCTAAAGTTTTTAGTGGAACATTTTGATCTTCTTTAGGAGCTGCTTCTCTACCATCATCTGCTGGCAAACGACGTTTTCCTCTAAGAGAAATGTAATTAGTAGAGCGTGATGCCAAAGCAGCCTCTTTCCTTCTGCCCCTTGCTAACGGCTCCTCTTTTGCACAGGACACAGTTTCCAAAGGCATGTTTTCTTCATTAGTACTCTCCTCTTTATCATCACTTTCTGACACGCCACGCTTTCTCCGGAGAGAAGATGAACTTTTTGCCTCTGCTGCTACACCAGTCTTTTTCCTTTTGTCCCTTGCTGACGCATTTGCTTTTGCCTCCAAAGTTTTATTTCCCAAAGCTGGATTTTGATCTTCTCTCACAGTCGTCTTTTTATCAGCACTTTCTAGCAACTCATGTCTTTTTCTGGTAGAATGAGATCTAGATGTTTGGGATGCTGCAGCAACCTCTTGTCTTTTCCCTTGTCTCACTGGATTGTCTTCTGCTGAAGAGGGAGTAGCTCCCAAAGCTGAATTTTGCTCTTTTCTAAAAGCCTCATCTTTACTGTGATCTGCAAATAATGTTTGTTTTTCCATAAAGGTAGAACAAGCTATTTGTGGATTGGAATCAACTTGCTTTCTTCTGCTCCTCCTAACCTGGAAAGGAGGATTTTCTGAAGTGTCATGTTGACCATCTTTGTAAGTCATTCCTCTGTCATGCCCAGGTAAACTCCTTGTTCCTCCAGCTGCTTTGGAACTGGCTTCTTCAAGTTCAAAATTAATTTTTCTACCTCTACCTCTTCTAGCTGCAGTTCCATTGTTTTGTTCGTGATTCTCTCGCAGGATTCCAGTTTGCTTCGGTTTAAGTATTCCCTGTTCATTTCTCACCCGCTTTTGACGGCTAAGAGCAAGACTATCCCAGTCTGCAGTAAGCATTGATGTGCCAGCTGGGTTGTGCTGGTCCCTGGTGACTCGGGATGTGTTCTTGACACAAACAGAGCTCAAAGGTTCTTTGAGAGAAGACTCATCCATTTCCAATTCTGACTTAAATTTGGGAGTAATTAGTTCTAGGTTGTTGACATCATCAGCAAATCCATCAGTCTTTTTCTCCAAAGAGTCATTTTTGCCTCTCCTGTTTCTAGTTCTGCTTGTTGCTCGTACTGCACCTCTGTTTGCCTCCAAGTTCAGAGCAGTAACTGGCATTTTAGTTGTCTCTCCAGAAGGTGACTCTGCCTTTATTCTTTGAGATGCCTCTGTTGTATTTTCCTGAGCATTTTCTGTTTCATCTCCCTGAGATACTTTAATCTCATTTTGGATGAGTGATTGTGTTTCAGTACCAGTTTCAGCTGAAGTTTCCTCGGTTTTCCGAATATTTTGTATGTTTTCAAGTGTCATCCCGCAAATATCTGCTGTTCCTTCAGGTGAGTGCTTTCTAGCACTTCTTAAAAACTTAACTCTTTTCTCTGTTACCTTCATTTCAAGTTGAGTTCCGTTTTCAGATTCTTCTGCTGTGGCAGTCTTACTGTCTTTGTCAAAAGCCTGTTCATCTCTCTGCACCATCCTTGCTGATGGGTCTTTGCGAAGCTTCCTTGTTGTCCCATGAAGGCCCTTTGAAGAAGCTTGTTTAACTCTGTTATTTCTAGCTCTTCTTCCTCTTTTAGGTGGAATCAGTGGTTCTGTGTCTTCTGCTTTTTCTGCTCCTCTAGACCTCTTTCCAGGTGACAGAAGCATTTCTTCACTGCCTTCTACACCACCTTTATTAGATTTGTTTTCCATTTTTTTCAAATGTGTTTGCAGTTGACGGTTTTCATTTCGAATGCTACTAGGTACGCTTACTGTCTTCATGGTTGGAGCATCTTCAGTTTCTAACATGTCACTGATGCCACATGCCCGCACAGCCTGTTCCATATTTGCAGGTTCTTTTCGTAGTACTGAAGAATCTTTGCCACAAGACTCAAGATTCTCACTTGGATCCTTTAAGTCCTTCAGTTCTTTCCTGTTACCTCTTCCTGGTCTTTGAGTAGCTCTATGTGGTTCCACAAATAAAACAGTTTCAACTTGTTCCTGATCAGGGCTCTTTGAAATGGTTTCTTCTCGTATGCAACGGTTTGTTCTCCTTCCTCTTCCTTTGTTTTTAGCTACTGAAGTTGAATTACTGATCTCTACCATATCCTCTTGGGTGCTCTTTTTTTCCAGACCTTGCAATCCTTTTAAATTCAAACCTTCTTCACATTGCTTTGCTGAAGCAGGATGTACTGTCTTCCGTGATCTGCCCCTTGTTGGTCTCTCGGTAGACTGGTCCTCACTAGTTGATTCCTTCTGTTGAGAATCTTCTCCACCTTGTGAAATATTTCCTTTGTCTTCTAAAATAGGGTTTTTTTTTTCCCCCATTCAAAGTTTTTACATAGAAAAGAGCACAAAAAAAAGTCATGCATTACTACATCTTATCAAAGTATCTGTGAGCTTCAATTTTCCTAACAGTGTCATCTTGGTCAAATAAATTATACTTAATATTCTTAAGTTAACAACAGGCAAATAAATAATGATTTTAACTAACTCCTAGATTAAAGGCCAGGCTTCTGACCAAAGATGTTTGGTTTATTTGGTAGGGAGCATTCTTTGGTTTAAGCTATGTTCTTGAAAGTCTTTGCAAAAAAAAAGATCATTTTAAGTGGAGACCTTAACATCAGGTTTTTTACACTGGGATGTTTGGAGATGCCAACATTACCAGACCAACAAACTACTACACTGTTACTTCTACATCAATAGAATTCCAGCACCTGGTGTTCTTTAGGGATGACTGCACAAATTCCAGGAGCTATGCACTGTGTATTTTTGAATTTGTAAAATATGTTAAAACTTCTTAACAACAGACAGTACCTTTTATATTCCTCTAGTTAAAGCACAAGTATTTGTACTTACCATATTTAAGACAGGAATCAGTACAAGGAGGTGCAGTGTCTTCTTGCTTAGAATCCATAACACTTACTGGTCTGACCTAAGGGAATAAACAATAATCAATACATGCTTGTCTGATAGGACAAGAAATAAAATTAATGTATAGTAATAGGTGAAAAGAGTCTTGTCAAACACTTTCTCTAAAAATGAAATCAATTTAGCTCTGTAACTGCATCCATATATAAGCACACAAATATATCAAGCTTAATACTTGCCATCTGAGCTAGTGTAGCACTTTTTAAGGTTAAAGATAACAACACTGCATAGAGTTAAAAAAGTATTAATTAACTTGGCTGAAAAGTGTCTAAATGAGTGCTCAAAAGGAATTTGGGGTATTGAAGCTAAATCATTTGAGTATTTTGTAGTGTTTTATTGCAGTTCTACACTGATGAGCACAAAGTCCAATGATACTCAACAATTTACCTACGAATCTGGGAATGAAGAAAAAAATCAATGCTAATAAAATTCACAAAGGACAAGAGCGATGAAGCTGTGAACTTCAGCTGGTTCAGACTGGTAACCCGGAGCAACCTTCAGTAACTACTTGGATAAGGCTCCTTCAAAGAAAAATACATCCTGACCCAGGCAAACACAGAGTGACAACGCAATCTCTGTAAAACAGGAATCCATTCGGGAAGCAATGGATGAAAGAGGAGCACAGGGAGCAATCAACTGATCACATGGCAACACGTTTTGTCAAATTCTCAAAACTTTTGGATGTGCAAAGAAAAAGAGCTTCGAATGTAACCTACAGGGTATGAGGCAGCTGTCCAAACCAAAAAATAACCACCCACACATGCCTTGACAAGGAAGGGTTTGATTAGAAACAAAAAAGAATTTGATTATAGCTTATAATCCATTTAAAGGGTGCTGTAAATACAACAGGAACAAGTGACTAGGGAAAAAAAAAAAGTGCTCAGATTCAAATTTGTAATAAACTATGTCTCCAGCAGGGAGGCATTCACTTGGATAAAGCTATCGAGGAAAAAAGACTGCCATTTTTACAGTTTTCAAACCAACATGAGGTGTTTTTCTGGAAGGATCTCTTCCTCCAGAGGTCACAAGCACGACATGTTTGAAGAACTGCGCGTTACGTACAAGATGTCACAGCAGGAGGCCCAAGACGGGCTTCAAAGTCTAAACACATTTCTTCCAAAAGCTAAAGAGAGTATTTTACCTCAATTTCCTCTGGCACATCAAACAATTCTTTAACTCCAACATAGTCCACTTCAAGATCGGAACCCTTCTGCTTGGGCTCTGGCACATCAAACAATTCTTTAACTCCAACATAGTCCACTTCAAGATCAGAACCCTTCTGCTTGGGCTCTGGCACATCAAACAATTCTTTAACTCCAACATAGTCCACTTCAAGATCAGAACCCTTCTGCTTGGGCTCTGGCACATCAAACAATTCTTTAACTCCAACATAGTCCACTTCAAGATCAGAACCCTTCTGCTTGGGCTCTGGCACATCAAACAATTCTTTAACTCCAACATAGTCCACTTCAAGATCGGAACCCTTCTGCTTGGGCTCTGCCATGCACCTCTGCAGACCCACAAAATCATCAACTGGTTGATATTTTTCTCTTGGAGTCTTCATTAGTCTGCTGATACCAAACATGTCTTCAATGGGTTCAGCTTTGTCCTTTGGTGTCTTGAAAATACGGCTCACCCCAACCATGTCTTCTACTGGTTGATGTTTCCACTTTGGCCTTCTCTTGATTGAAGTAACACCTGCCACATCTTTTACTGCTTCCCTTTTTTGTACTGGAGTCTCCAGCAAACTTTCAAAGGGAATTTCGTCTCCAATAGGTTTCAACTCCTGCTTCGGGGTCTTCATGAGCTGCTTGATGCCTGACAAAGCCTCCACAGGCTCTGACTTCTGCTTTGGGGTCTTCATGAGCTGCTTGATGCCTGACAAAGCCTCTATCGGTTCTGACCTTTGCTTTGGGGTCCTTAAAAGTTGCTTGATGCCTGACAAGACCTCAACTGGCAGCAACTTCTTCTTTGGAGTCCTCCTTGTGCTTCCTAATTCCACCCGATATGCTTGTTTTTCTTGAATTACTGACAAATTATCCACACTAATATTTTCTTCCCGCGTAGCTTTTCTTTTTTTAGGAGATTTTGTGGATGTTGCAACAAACATAGACTTTAGAAACTCCTTCTCTCTCAAAGAGTGACAAATGCCTGGACTATCTTGTTTCTGTTCTGAACCATCTGAACTATTTAACGGTGACACCATCATCTCTCCTGAAATAAACAACAGATTTACATCATTTGGAAAAATAATTAAGCAGAAAACCCAAGCATTCTAATTATTGTATAACTAAGTAAAATGGATTCAAACAGGCAGAGCCTTCTACCAATCAAAATCCAAAGACATGCATCGACAATTGATTTGATAATTAGCTTCTTAGCACAGCACACATTTAAAAAACTGACTATAAAAGAACTTAATTATTTTTTCTTATTTAATCTGATATAAAAATTAATGTTTTCTGTTGCCTCTGTCTGGTGGTGTAAGTTCTTTAATTGCAATTTCCTTTGCGTTTCAAAGCAATATCAGACATAGATCAGAAATTTTCCCATTAAAGTATATATTTGACATTTCCAACACCAAGGAAGAAAAAAGGGACAAGAGATTTTGGTAAAACTTATACCACAGAATCATAGAATATCTCAAGTTGGAACGAACCCATAAGAATCATCGAGTCCACTCCCTGTTCCTCAGAGGACTACTCAAAACTATACCACATGACTAAAAGCACCATCCAGACACTCCTTGAACTCTGACAGGCTTGGTGCCATAACCACTTTCCTGGGGAGCCTGTTTCAGTGACCAACCACCCTCTCAGCAAAGAACTTTTTCCTTATGTCCAATCTGAACATCCCATGATGCAGCTTCACTTCATTTTCTCATGTCCTAGTGCTGGTCAGACAGAGAGATCAGCACCTTCGCCTCCACAGCCCCTCTTGAGGAAGCTGTAAGACTGCAATGAGATCACCCCTCAGCCTTCTCTTCTACAAGCTGAACAAACCAAGTGACCTCAGCTGCTCCTCCTCAGTCTAGCCCTTGAGGCCTTTCACCATCTTGTTCACCCTCCTTTGGACATACTCTAATAATTTGAAGTTTTTCTCATGTTGATGCACTCAAAACTGCATACCATACTCAAGGTAGGGCCATGCAAGCGCAGTGCAGAGTGAAGCCATCATCTCCCTCGACTTGATGCACCCCAGGACATGGCTGGCCGTCTTGGCTTCCAGAGTACACTGCTGACTCATATTCAACTTGCCATCAATCCAAACCCCCAGATCTCTTTCCAGGGGTTTGCTCTCCAGCTTCTCGTTCCCCAGTTTCTACGCATAACCAAGATTATCCCATCCCAGGTGGAGAATCCGGCACTTGCTCTCAATTAATTTCATATGTTTGATGAATGCTCAGCCCTCTCATCTATCAACAACTCTCTAAGGGCTTTCTACCCTCAAAGGAGTCCATAGCTCCTACTAGTTTAGTATTATCAGCAAACTTAATGCACATTCAATTCCTGCATTCAGAACGTTTATGAAAACACTAAAGAACACTAGTCCTAAAACTGAGTCCTAGGGGACCCCACCGGTGACTGGTCACCAGTCTGATGTAACCCCATTTACTGTAACTCTTTGAGCCCAACCTATTGGCCAGTTGCTCATCCATCATATTATGGTCTCATCTAGCTGCGTGCTGGATGTTTTATCCAGAAGGATACTGGGAGAGACAGTATCAAAAGCTTTAGTAAAGTACAAAACCACCATATCCACTGGCTTCTCCTGGTCAACTAGATGGGTGACCTGGTCACAAAAGGAAATTAAGTTAGTTAAGCAGGGTCTTTCCCTCGTGAACCCATGCTGGCTATGACCAATAACCATGTTGTATCTCAAGTGTTTTTCAGTAACTCCCAGAATAATCTTCTCCATAATTTTACCAGGCACTGAAGTGAGACTGAGAAGTCTCACGTTACAGAGGTGTCCTGGTTTTGGTTGGGACAGTTTTTCTTTTTAGCAGCTAGAAGTGCTCTGTGATTTGGATTTAATATGGGATTTGTCATGAGAATGATGACAGCGCACTCATGTTTACAGCTGGTGCTGAGACATCAAGGACCTTTCAGCTTCCCATGTTTTGCCAGGGTGCAGGAGCACAACGGGCTGGGGGGGAGCACGGCCGGGACAAAGGGGCCACAACTCCTAGTTTATGATTTGAACTTAGACTTCAGATTGAGGGCCAAATTGGCCAAAGGAGTATTCTATATAACGCAAAGTCATGCCCAGTATATGGATGAGAGTTTACTGGGAAGTTTGGGGGGCTCTCTAGGTCTCTTCTCAGACTCTCAGAGTTCTCTCTCGCTCTTTTTGGGCCTCTTGCTCATCTGGGATTGCAGTGTTGGGATGGGACAGGCGTTGCTCACCAGGTTGTCACTGTGCATCACTGGTTTGTATATATTATTGTCATTTTATATATTATCATATACTATTATTATTATGTTGTATATTAAATTGTTCTTATCTCAATCCATGAGTCTCCTTCCCTTTTCCCCTTCAATTCTCTTCCCCATTTCCCTGGGGGTGGCAGAGGGTGACCGAGCGGCTGCGTGGCATTTAATTGCCAGCCAGGTTAAAAAGTGACACAGGGTCTTCCTTCTTACTCATCTTGAAAATCAGGATATTTGCCAGCTTCCAGTCAACTGTGACCTCTCCCAACATCACTAAAAAATAATGGAGAGACGTCTTGCCATACCACTGGCCAGCTACACCAAGTGTTTGCATGTGGCTTGTACTTGGAAAGCCACTTCTCACAAATACTCACAGTGCAGAGGCACTGATTTTTGGGGTTTTTGCATTGTTTTGCATCCTGATCATTATGCATAGCAGAAAAGGATAATCACGAGGAAAGTTTGGGAAAAAGTGAAGTGAATTTCTCTGGCTGTTTTGTGCTAGCTATTTATTTTCCTTCACTATTTCCTAGCACAGTAAGCATGAGCATTAGAACAACCATAACCATGTTGTTGCTCAATAGAAGCAGGCATCGTTTTTCCCACTATTAAAAAAAAACTGAAACAAAGGAAAGGTTATGGAAAAAACTCTGGTCAGAACGATTCCCTGAAGATTTTAGAGGAAGTTTATTTTCTTCCAGAAACACAATTTAGACCGAATTCATAATGCCAGAAATGCTTTTTCCAGAATTATATACTCAAAACCAAGCCTTGAATATTGAAAGGTTAACTTCACTTTGGTCCCTGGAAAAATAGTGGAGCAGGTCCTCTTAAAACACACTTCTGAGCACAGGAAGAACAGGGTGATTAGCAACAGTCAACATGGATTTATCAGAGGAAAATCCTATCTGACCAATCCAATCACCTTTTATGATAAAAAGAACAGATTTGTGGATGAAAAGAGAGCAGTGGCTATTATTTAATGCGACTTGAACAAGGTTTTCAACACTCTCTCCCACAATATTTTGGCGTCCAAACAAGAACATCACAGGCTAGGTGAACCAGCTGGTTGAATAAAGAAATGGTTGGATGATCAGAGAGTTGCAGTTAAGGAGTCTCTACCTGAGGGCCATCAACGAGTAAGAGTTCTGCAGGTTGGAGGAACAGGATAACTCTAGGAGTCCCTGATCCGTAACTACAACTATAATCTCAGTCTTAAAACTATCTCTCTGTTCATTTGAAAAGCACAACCCTCATCTTCAAACTAGAAATAAAGTTTGCATCTCTGCTGTGTGTCAGTTTTTCATCAAGGCTCATAAGATCTAGCAATAACTTGCCTTTGTAGCTCCTCTCCTGTCAAGTTCTAATCATAAGATGTTCAAGTCCTTCCAAATCCCTGGTCCAGCAGGATTAAAAAATAAACTAGTTTTTTTCAATCCATGTTTCCTAAATGATGAAACTAAAGCATTTGTGACAGACAAAAGGATCGATGTGTATAGGATCTAAGATTCAGGGCTTGCCCACTGCTTTAGGGAAAGCACGAAACAACAGGATAAATAACACCTTCAAGTGGATGAAGATCCCTCTACTAGTTCTTCTTTTCAAAGAAAACACTTTTCACTGCACTACCTTCTGAAGTCATAACGAGGTTTGTTATACCTAAGCCTATCGTCCACAATATCTGAAATAAACCAACCTGACACTTTGAAAAAAAAAAATTAATAGACTTTTCTGTGAGATTACAGAATAACCTCTCCCTACCACGAATTTTTGTCACTGGATTTAGATATATCCAGAGACAATTATTAAGAAAGCACCATGCTTCAGCCCAAGATTTGCCTAAAATAATACTACAACGTTTTCAAGTTTCATACCAACGAGAATGAATAAGAAAATAACACCTACTCAACAATTAACTGGAACTACAAAAATGTCTTAATACATGATAGAAATCAATGGTTTAATTTATTGGTTGCCAGATGCTTCATCTCAATACATCAAGTCTGCCTAGGCTGAGACTACCCACTACATCAAGTAGCAGACACACCACCACCCCCAAATAAACCTAAACATTTCCTTTTTTTTTTCCAAATAACAAACATACCCGACTCTTCAGGAGTGTGCAATTCAGATATTTCCATTGGAGTACATGTCGGAGTAAAATCAGTCTTCTGAACAGTGGCCAAGGGCAATGTTTTTCCACTCTTATTTTCTGGAGTTTGAAACATTTCAGCCATTCCTATAAGTTATATTCAGAGAAATAAGCATGTGCTTTGACAAAAGAACTACACAGTTGGCACAGCAAAGCCTTTAAAGACTTACCTGTGAAGCTTTCGTCCATGTTCATGTTGAGCTTCGCGACTGGATTTTTTACCACTTTAGGGACTTTTCCAGCTGTTCTGACTGTGGTACAATAAGCTCTACCTACAACTATAGTAGCAGGTGACTCTGCATGACCTGTACTAAAATGGTCATTGAATTTTCTCTCTGCGGTCTTCAGAGGGGAAAGAAGGAAAAAAAAAGTTAGTAAACAAATATTCCTTTTTATATAAAATCTACATTTCTCATACTCGGTCACAAAGACATCAATACCCATTTAGCATCATCCTAAAACATCATAAACGTCCAGATTCTGTATCAAAATACCTACAAGCTGTTTTGTGGTTATGCAAAAAACAAAAGAAACATGGAAAAAAGAAAAATCCTACCTTTGGTGATTGGGTTGTCTTCTTTCGGGATCTTCCTTTTTGGACACTTTTTTTAACAGTCTTCGACTGTGGTCTGGCAACACCTAATTTTACCACTTCTGCCCAGGATTTTGCAACTAGAAAGAAAAAGAGAAATCACCACTTTAATTCTCAGCTGTATAAATGGAAGTTAACAATTATTTCTCTTGTGATTCCAATGAATTTGCTGCAGTCATGCACAGGAAAGCGGTTATTGAATAATCTGACACCTCTACTGATGTGCTCTGTGAAACGCTTTCAGTCAGAAGACCCAACTTCAGCTGAAGTTTAACAAGTGTCCAAGCACCTGGTATGGCTTTCCACAACAAAACAACAACAAGCTTCATATAGTGTCAAAGAGATGATAGATCCTAGAACTGAATGCTGACCCAATTCCACCCTCACTCTTTTTGTAAGGAAGCAATTTTTCCAAACAGAAACTTGCCATGAGCCTTTCAGTCCTGTTCTTTATTATACCTGAACTTCTCCCTGGTGGGACATGAGATTTAACATCAGAGAAATGGCTTCTAAGTGAAACATATCCAGCTTTTCTTTCGCCACCTTCCCAAGGAATTTTGTAGCCAGGAAATTATTTATTTATACTGCCTACAGCATTTAGATCTACACAGACTTTTCATAATTTCTTCTTATACCACCTTCTCCTCGTAACATACTCTAAAAATTCCCAAAGCAAGGTTCCCTTTATCACAGCATCATTCTGTACACAGCAGAGGAATCGGAATTAGTTACAGCTGTGTAATAACCAAAGCTGTAAGGTGCCAGGACATCAGCCTCGTTTACTTCAGAAATAGGCTATGAAAAGACAGGAATCATGTAAAAGAAACAATTTTTTTTTTTTTTTAATTACAGATAAAAAGGGGAATGCTGTTCCTGAAGAAAAGGATATTATTAGTTTGTTGTCAGAACTGCTGTGCAAGTTGTGGAAAGTCTGTAAATAAAAAACTTTCAAAAGCCATCATTGCTAGGGTGTGCAGGACACACAAAAAAAGACCAAGCACGCCAGAAGTTATCTAAAAAACAACAGAAAGAGAAAGTTCTATTTTGGATACAGAGTAGATATCTAAAATTTTTTGAGAACTGTGGTGTTCTTTCCATATTACAGAAGAAACTGATACACTAAGATTAAAAACCACTTACACATTACAGAAAGGTGGTGAAAAATGGTACGTCACTAATATTTGTGAAGGACTCTGCCGCTATTAAAATGAACAACCAAAGCCACTGGAAAAAAATCACAAACCCACCTACAGCTGAAAGTGGTATTAGTCCTTTAGTGAAGTACTAACCAGGAAGTATTGCGAAGGCCTGTGATTTTATTTCATCACGGCGTAAAAATAATGATGAGACTGGAATTGGGACATTGTATGTAGTATGTTGTTCAGAATTTTGAAATGACACTACAAAAAATTCAGTTAGTAAAGAGTAAGAAACATTCCTGGGTGAACGGTGCTGTTGATGGAAAGTTTTCAACTTGACTTTAACGGAGTCGAATCGATTTAATTTACAAAAACAGATGACAAAAACACCTTATCTGTAAGTTTCTTCAAAGATAAAAATGTCAAGAACCAGAGCTCCCCTATCTTAACACCTCCAATGCTGTCAAAACTACTTCAAACCAGCGTTCAACATTCAAACGTTCAACTTCAAAATATTCAAGTTAACACCCAGTATCATCCTATTTTTTAATTTTATCTGTTATACATCACTGTCAACAGTTGAGTGGAGCCAGGTCCATGGACAAAGGTTGCGAATAGTGTATAAAAAAAAGCCACAAAGAAAACAAGCTGAAGCAAAATTGCTATGAAGTGCATATTTTCAAACCAAAATGGATGTAACTGATGCAATTTAATTTAGTTCAATACTACCTGAACTTGAAGGACCACTATTGCAACTAACCTTGCAAAGTGAACCTTAATTCTACCATTTTCAGCTTCTGAGCACTCAGATTTGTGTTCTAAATACAGTTTCATACACGCTTCAGTAACTTGCTTTATGAATACAAGAGAATGCAACACTTTGCAATTCCCAGTTATTTCCAACTAGTCTGAAAACTAGAAGGCAGAAGACACCAATTATTTGGTGGCTTCTACATAACGAAATAAGCAGCCTACTTCAGTTTCGTTCGTGTATTTTAAAGCAACAAAATCAATATTAAAAATTAACTGCTGAAACAAACCTAGCAAATTGGCACTGGAGGCACCACTTCTTCTTTTTGCATTGAAAACTGCCACAGCCTCACTCCTCCTCTTCATGGGAGCGACCTTCAGAGCAAGTTGTGCACTTCTTGTTAACTTGTCAGGGGTCGCCGTTACAAAGGTTTCGTTTTGGTTAACGTCAGAAGATTTTGGTGTTTTCACTTGAGCACCGTTTTTCTCCTTTGTATTCGTGTCTTCCGTAACAGCATCTTTCTCTTCTGCAATTGGTGACGGCGTCGTGACTTGAGAAACAGAGAAACGCCCTTTTCTGTAAGGTGCTGGAGAGCCTAAAGTCAACTGAGGTGCTGCCTTCCCAGAGCTCGGGGACAAGGCAGCTGGGGACTTCTGGCTTGGCAAAGTTTTTGGTGACCTTTTTTCTCTCTGCAAACGTTTAGGAAGCTCCTGTTAGAAAAAAAAAAAAAGATAAAATGTTACTGCATGTAGCTGAACTACAAACGTTCACCAACATCTCTGACCAGTAAATAGAACAAAATATAATCAAGGAAATAGAATATAATATCATCAGATCATTTGGAAAAAAACCTTAAATGTCATTTTCTGAAAATGAACTTGTAACAAGTTTTAAATTTTGAAAAATCTTAAAAAGACACAGGCAAATTCAATGGAATAACTTAACTGAAACAATTATTCTACTTCATGCAAAAGTTTTGTTCACATCAAGTACACTAGTCATGTTTTAAGTAGCTAAAACCAAGAGCAAACGTTTTCAAACTTCTGGCCAAACTACGCAGCAGCAGCTTGCACAGTCTGCCAGCAAACAGCGGTTCTGTTTTCCATTATTTATGCTAAACTGGACCTTGTAGGGTTTTTTTCCCCGTTATTTATACTAAACTGGACACTGTTGCTAAGCAATAAACCTACAGAAATATACTCCTGCATAAGCCTGAGAATAAGCAAAAGCTTTTCCACCTCCTGTATGGAGACAGGGAGAGATAAAGGGTAAGCTGAGCCCTTTCCTACAATGGAGGAGTTAACAAAACACTGATGAATATTTGCTGATTTGAAATACTGTTTGACTGTGTAATTAAAGTTTCCACTTCTCAACACACATCTAATAGTTTACTATTAATTTTTAATTGATTGTTAGAAGCTTTAGAATTTATAAATTCTGTTCACATCAATTGTCTTAGTAACGTGATCAGTCTGAACACTCACCTGGGCTGTAAAATGCTTCAGTCCCTGAGCCTTTTTCAGAACTGCACGTGGCGAGTTTCCGAAGGGTAAGCTCAGCCTGGCAGGAATTGCACCTCTCTTAATGGGCGAGTTGGGGGGCAAACTCTTATCAAAAAGTTCTGGGCTTAGATGACCACCAAAAGACACTCTCTTTCTTTTTCCTGAAGGCTGGAGTAACGAATCACCACTTTTCCTCTTCTGAGATAGCCTTTCTGCCTTGCCTAAAAATAACAATTGAAAATATTTCTAGATATCCAAGAATCCAAGTCAACATTTTAATCAGCACAGAAAACAGTGCTTACTGGTGCATTTTAAAGTTGGAAACGTATCAGAAGGTAACTTACCTTAAAGAGAAACATTCAATTGAATAAACGTTTATACATTTTGTTGTGTATTTTTATGGCGAAATATAACCACATGATAAATATTTTAGAGTATGCCAGCAATGAGTTCCACATTTTGAGGAAAAATTCTCTTAAAAACACTATGAGAATTTCTCAAATACAAACACAAGGTCAGGGACTAAGCATATTTACCTGATTCTTCTCCAGCCAACAGGCCAGAAATACTTGTTTCAGCAACAGCCTCGTTGCCTTTCAGTGCAGCAGCACTTCCAGACGACCTTCTCTGTAAGGACAACCTACGAGGTCTTGGAACAGCGGCATTTTCCAAATCTGGTTTCTGATGACACCCCTGCACGGTCAGCTCTTCTGGAGTTCCACTCTCTTCTCTGTCTGCAGTCTTACCACCATGTTCTCGACCGGTGTTTGTCTCCAACACTTCCTCAGTCAGCAGTCTAGAGGTCCGTGGCCTTCCCCTCTTCTTTCCAGAGCCCGATTCCGGACCAGTAGGGGATGCCAGCTCTGACTGTTAACTCTGCTGAAGCTCGTGCTTCTGAAGAGTTACTTTCCTTTGATAATTCCTTACTTTTCCTGTTATTTCTTCTGGGAGTCTTGGAATTAGAGAGAGAGGCGGGAGTCTCAGAATGTCCCTCTTCTGAGTTAAAGTTTGCCTCACCACCAATTTCCTTCAGCACAGTCTTCTTTTCCAGGTTTTCCTGCTGTACGCTGTTTACTGTTTCGTCTTTGTTTTAAGCATTTATTTTCTGCCAAAGGCAGCTGTTCGAGGCTGTCATTCCTGCACACTGGATCTTCCCTTGGAGCCTCAGCCGAAATTTCTGGAAGAGACCTACGTTTCCACAACACACATCGTCGAGTTGTTGGAGTATCAGTATTTATAGGATTCATTCCACCAGTTTCTCTCTCAGGCGATACGAAACGAGACTGAAGACTCTTCCTTCTGGACGTTGGTGTAGACAGGACATATTTATTCACGTCAGAAACATTTCTCCTGTCAGTTGCTTGCGCTGCTTTATCTGCTGCTATTGCAGAGCTGTGTGTTTTCGTGTTATCTCCACGATCCAAGCTTTCTATAGAGCATGGCTTCAGGGAAAATGCTGCATTTCCATCATTCTCCTTACTAGGTTTGGTTGTAACTTCAGCACCTTTAGATCTGCCTGCTGAACCTAGCTCCTTATGATTCTGCAGATGACTTCTTTTACCAATATCTCCTGATGCCTCCTTTGAAACAGAACTTCGAGGACTTCTGGTAAAACTCTTCTTGGTAGCACTTCCTCCAGCTGAGATCCGGTTCAATTCTGAACTGATTCCTTCTTGCTGTATTTTTATTTTATTTTCTTGAATATTTTCACTTCTGTCTATTTCTTTTTCTTTAGTCGGGCTTCCCAGGTCAGAAACACAACTTGATGGTGAAATTTGAGCTCTTGGTTCTAGCAGAACATTATTACCATCTTCTGTTGCAGCTCTTTGCGACACATTTCCCTCTTGCAGAAGTTTTTTCACTTTAATCTCATGTTTCAGTTGTTCATAGAGTTTACTAAAGGGAGACATTTCACTTAGCCTTTTACTAGATTGATGTATTCTGTGTGAAGATTTGGGTGTTTGTAGTTTGAAGGGTAAGGCTTTAGAAATATTTTTCTCTGTACTTTGTTTATTTTCATTGGCATTTTTTTCTTCACACTCAGCATTATCTGCAAAGTAAGCAAAGCAAAACAAAAAGTAACACAGATGTAGAGTTACTTAAAAATTGCAGAATTACAAATATGAGTTCCATAAACACAGACTAAAAATTCCTTCCTTTCCTCTTCCAAGAAGGTCAATCAGGGTCCAGGACACAATACCGTAAATCAAGCTCTGTTAACAATAACAACTTCTCTCATAGTAGAACCATGAGTATCTAAATGTTTAACATGAATTTGAAGTTGGAATCCAGAATTTATCCTATATTTAGGTAAGGCATCTAGTATTTCACACTTTTGTTTTTCTTTGGAATCAATGAGGAATCAATCTTTGGAATCCTACATCTTTAGATATAGAATATAATATACTAATATTCTATGTGATATAGAGTGTATATATATATAGAATTAAATTAATGATATTATGATTAATTAATTCTATAGAATTAAACAATGGTTTACATTGGTTTACCACAACTCAATCTGGTTTTTGCCCTGCATTTACACGGGTCCCATATTGCTTGAACTGTGGCAACGCTCCTTTAGGGTAGAGCCAGACAACAAAGCAGAGCTGCCACCTGCCAGATGAGACACATCAAGTGACTCCATGTGTGCTGCCATTCCACTGAAATCCATAATTTGCATCCAAGGAAGCTTGAGGTAGCACACTTCACTTCTTCCACAGAATCAGAATCACAGAACGGTTTGGGTTGGAAGGGACCTCACAGACCATCCAGTTCCAACCCCCCTGCCATGGGCAGGGACACCCTCCACTACACCAGGTTGCCCAAAGCCTCATCCAACCTGGCCTTGAACACTTCCAGGGATGAGGCAGCCACAGCTTCTCTGGGCAACCTGTTCCAGTGTCTAAAGGCAAAGGGTATATGCAAGCTAGCAGAGTGCATCTGATAAGAGGTGCCTTTTTAAGCCACAAGAAGCTGCGACCTCGTGTCCATCTATACGGTCTATTTCTCAATACTACGTTGATGCTGTCAGCATGAACATCTGCTGAAACAAGTGCTGATACATGTCAGTTTTCCTCAGTTGTGATGGAAAATAATCCATGGAAAAATGAAATTAGAGACTGTAACATACATTCAGCTCTGGAGTCCCCAGCACAAGAAGGACATGGAGCTGCTGGAGCGAGTCCAAAGGAGGCCACGAAGATGATCTGAGGGCTGGAGCATCTCTGCTACGGAGACAGGCTGAGAGAGTTGGGGCTGTTCAGCCTGGAGAAGAGGAGGCTCCGGGGTGATCTTATTGCAGCTTTCCAGCACCTAAAGGGGGCCTAAGGGAAAGCTGAGAGGGACTTTTTACAAGGGCGTGTAGTGATAGGACAAGGGGTGATGGCTTTTAATTGAAAGAGGGGAGATTTAGATTAGATATAAGGAAGAAATTCTTCCCTCAGAGGGTGGTGAGGCACTGGACTAGGTTGCCCAGCGAAGTTGTAGATGCCCCATCCCTGGAAGTGTTCAAGGCCAGGTTGGATGAGGCTTTGGGCAACCTGGTGTAGTGGAGGGTGTCCCTGCCCATGGCAGGAGGGGTGGAACTAGATGATCTTTGAGGTCCCTTCCAACTCAAATCATTCTGTGATTCTATGACACAAGGAAAAGCCTGTCAATTATCTTCTGGGAAAGGGGAAAAAGAGTAGGGAGGGGGGCAAGAGAAACATGGGAAAGAACAGGAAACTATATCTTTCTATGAAAGCTGTTATGCAACTGCAGACAAGTACATCAGCATTGTTTTCACTAAGCTGACAAGCTGTTCCCTTAACGTTGAGATTATACCTGTCCACTTTCTTATTGGGAAAGAACACATGAGACAATGCAATATTTACTCAAATGGAATCCAGCTGGATTCTAGCTCAGCAGAGAACTGCAATTAAATCTTAATAACAAAGGTGAATTTGCCATGTTGTACTTGTTTGATGATGTTGGAAAGTAAAATGTAATAGATAACTGTTTCATATCTCCGTTTCAATCAGCATTTGCTTGCATTGGCAAAGCTGGTGCACCGAACTTTCCTTAGCTATAACCTTCATAAACTGAATTTGCACAAAGCTTAAAGCAACATACATGGATTTTGCCAGTTCCAGGTTAACTGTTCCTGCCTGTTTGTCAGGATGCAATCAAACCAATTTCTCCCAGCAGGACTTGCCCTTGGTAAATCACAGCACCTAAGTGTGATACCACAGCTAGGTGTACTGTGCTCAGGTTCAAAAGTCTTCAAATACATTTCTTTTGCTCTTTTCAACCTTGTTTTTCCTCTTATGCCAAGAATAAATGCAGTTAAGGCAGAAGAAGAAAACAAACCTCCCCTAAAAAAGGTACCAACCTGAAGCATGAAGACTTTTAGGTCCTGAAGTTCGTTTGTGTAACGATTCCACTTCTGCCACCTGCTGAACATGAAGAACCTGTAAATTTGCACAATATTACAGCAGAGCAACAACTAGTTTACAGTTTAGCTTTCAACTGTGCGTTGAAAAAAGCTAGATTGGTAAAAGTATATGCATTGTTTACTCAAGAGGCTTAAAAGTATTCGAATGAAATCCTAGAACATTCCAGAATTTAAGAACATTGACCAATAGTCATTTGAGACCCTATACAGCAAGAGTTTAAGTGCTGTTCTATCATTAAAATTACTGGCTCTAAAAGCAGCTTTAGTATAAGAATCTATACAAGCACATTTGAATCTCACCTTCTTACCAGACACGGTGGAAGATTTTTATTTAAATAAGAAAACTATAACACTATTAAAATAATCTTTCAATAGCCACAGTACTCACAAACTAACACTGCCCCCTTAAAAGGGAGAAAACTTTGCGGAAAACAAAAAAAGAAACTAATGAAAATAAATTATTAAAAGATAGGCTTGGTTTGACACTTATAAATTCCAACAATGCTTTAGTGTACCAGCCCATGGAACAACAGATTATTTTTGAAAAGAAAAAGATTGTTCATTCTCTAGGGCAAACTTCCCATTTAAAGCACAGGGATAACCAATGCCCGTACTCTGCATTTCCTGCATCCCATCCTCTCTTCGAAAAAACGAAGGATTAATTTTTAATAGCTTACCTGTATTAGCAACATCATAGATTATTAAGCATCTGTTACCAGAAACTGACAAGTCAAAAATTAATAAATTATTAATTTTTTTTAAAAGTGTTTATTTGTATTTTCAAGCAGAAAGGTAGTCTATGGCTGAAAAATTATTCCTAAGAAGAAACCAGAACAAGGAAACAGAATATCATGTCACTACTAATACCAATGTCCACGTAACAAACTAGCCTATGGCCACAAAATTACCTGCAGTGTCTCATTTTTCGGAGATCTAGAATGCTTCTTTCTCGGAGTTGATTGCAGAGGATATTCAAACCTGGAAGAAATATTTAAAAAGACAATCATTTTTTGTCAAATACCTGATGACTGAACTCCCATTACTAAGATAAATGACATAGCAACGTTGTCCATTCCCAACAATATACACACATCCCTTTCAAAGGCTTTAACTACATCAAAATATTTCTAAAATGTCCCCTAAAACTGACTACCCTTGAAACAAAGTCAGAATGATCTCTCTAGACAATGCTATCTTTATTGTTTCAGCTTAACATAAATGAAATGTGATTAAAAAAAAAAAAATCATAGAATCACTGAACAGTTAGGGTTGGAAGGGACCTCAAAGATCATCCAGTTTCAACCCCTCTGCCATGGGCAGGAACACCCTCCACTACACCAGGTTGCCCAAAGCCCCATCCAACCTGGCCTTGAACACTTCCAGGGATGGGGCAGCCACAACTTCTCTGGGCAACCTGTTCCAGTGCCTCACCACCCTCTGAGTGAAAAATTTCTTCCTTAGATCTTATCTAAATCTGCCCTCTTTCAGTTTAAAGCCATCACCCCTTGTCCTATCACTGCATGCCCTTGTAAACAGTCCCTCTCCAGCTTTCCTGTAGCCCCTTTAGGCACTGCAAGGTCTCCCGGGAGCCTTCTCTTCTCCAGGCTGAACAGCCCCAACTCTCTCAGCCTGTCTCCATAGCAGAGATGCTCCAGCCCTCAGATCGTCTCCATGGCCTCCTCTGGACCCACTCCAGCAGCTCCACGTCCTTCTTGTGCTGGAAACTCCAGAGCAGAGCTTAAATCTTTAATACTTCTGAAGAAGGTCTATGACTTTGTAAAGAATTATGAAATAAACTAGACTAACTTCCATTTCTGAAGATGGTAAAAGGACATTTTAATTTTTTCCCTTTATCTACAACTATCTTCTGTATCTTCACCCAGCAGTAAAATCCTGTGCCCACAAAGCTCCCTGCACTGTTTTCCAGCAGGACGCACTCTAGGATCAGGGATCAGTTTGCCACTGGCACTCACCTGAAGGAACGATCAATAATAGTTAACACATCGCCGTGCTTCAGTGGCACAGGTTGCTGAAAACAGTCACCATTCAGCTGCGTGGGATTTACTGTACTTAAATTAGTCAAGATTGCCTAAAAACAAAGCCAACATTTCAGTAGCCTGATCAGACAAAACGATGCAGTGCAGATGTCATTAAAATACATGTATCTCACCTCCTTGTTTTCGTTTACTTCGATTTTACAATGCTCTTTCGAGACCTGAGGCAGCTGGATGCGAATATCACATTCTGTCCTCCTGTGGTGAAAACACAATTTGAGTTTCAAGACACACACAAGAGAGAAAAATCTGACTGCTACACAACTAGGGGATTTCCCAACTTTTCAGCTAATGATTGGAAAGCAGTATAATACTTCTTAAAACTTAGTTAAGATGAAGAAAATGAACTACTTCAGTTTTTCAACCGTAGCAAAAAAATAACAGGAGGTCACACTTCTACAACATCAGAGAATCCATACCAGAAGAAAATATGCGAAATACCCAAATTCTGAAAAAAGCAGTTCACAACAAGCTGAAAGAGACACGTCTACAAGAGGTATCTGATCGTTTGAGTTGACTTCTTCCTTGACTTGCAAGTTGCTGAAGACTTGTGGAATATTTTTTAAAAATACCAGCACGTGCTCTTAAGCTCGTTCTTTGGCATTTGCCACTGATCACTCTCAGAGACAGAATGCTCAGTAGACTGACCTTTGGTCTTATCTGGACAAGCACTTCTGCCTTCTTTAAAAGTTGTTACTAAGTGAAAAGCTGGTTTAAGTGTACAGACTTTTGCTTTTTTTAAATTAATCTCTAATTTAAAACAAGAGTTTTGCCATGCCCTAGGTCTTAGGCAGCAAACATCTCAGCTATGACACCAGAGGCACTGTTCACAGAAGCATCTGACACCTCTCACTGATGCAGCTGGCAGAAATTCATGTTGGTACCATGAAGCATGACCCATCTGGGCAGCTCTGCTGAAGCTAAAGACCAGTATTACTGACACTGGAGCACTTCCCGTAGACTTTCACTATGGACTCTGATTCAGGACTGAATAATTAGTTATTTAAGATACCTATCACTCAGTAAAGAGCTGAACAGACCTAGTTTAAGAGAAGTAAAACATTTTATTTGAAGTCTATTTATAGTAAGATCATCTAGTCAAGTCTTCATGTGTACCATCCAGGTATACTAATTTTATCTTTTAATATAAAATAGCTGAATCAAGCTCAAACTCACCATCACTCAACTGTGTAAGTCAAAGCGAGTTTCAAGACTGGAGGAGGAGGTACAAGCTCTTACTAATTTTTAATATTAATTTAGATACTGGCTGATGTATTGCATTACTGAGGCTTTGGAGAATAAAAAACATTAAAATAAAAATGCTAAGAGCACTGATGTAATGAAGATTGTCAAATACAAGCTATGTTCCTCACTTCTGTGGCAGAGGGGTTGGAACTGGATGATCTTGAAGGTCCCTTCCAACCCAAACCATTCCATGATTCTGTGACTCTCTTCACTAGTCAATTATCTAGAAACTGCCTCTGGATAAAGGAATACCACCGTTTGCTTATCAACTGGTTATTACTTTCAAAACTTTCCTCAAATTTCTTTTGGCCAGAAAGTTTTTAAAAAAAAGTAGTTGTGGTAAAGATAGTGCAAAAAGCAGTAACAAAAATTAAGTTCAGTTTTTTAGTCTTACAGACCAATATCACCTTCCCTCCTCATGATCCACAAATAAGCATTTATTTCTGCGCATAGGTATTAAAAGATATAACCTGCAGCAAAAGTATTGTTAATAATTATTCTTTCAATGTATGCAAGTACTCAACTAATTCTCACCTTCCGAATAAGCAAGAACTTGCAGTGAGTGGAAAGCTAATCCCATCAGTCCCATTCCGTTTAATCACAATAATATTCCCAAAGAGCGGCATCTTCAAATTCAAACATAAGGAACCTTATCTATAAAAGAACGTCAAAATTACTCATCCAAATAATGCTTTACGTACTTACAAAAGCAAATCAATGTAATTTCGATTACATCTAAGGAAGAAATTTTTCACTCTGAGAGTGGTGGGGCACTGGACCAGGTTGCCCAGAGAAGCTGTGGCTGCCCCATCCCTGGAAGTGTTCAAGGACAGGTTGGATGAGGCTTTGGGCAACCTGGAGTAGAGGAGAGTGTCCCTGCCCGTGGCAGGGGGGTTGGAACTGGGTGATCTTTGAGGTCCCTTCCAACCCAAACCATTCCATGATTCTATGACTCAGGGCCAACACATACTATATTTCATCCTATAAGCAACTTAAAACTCTTTCCAAGTAAAACAGTCACCTCTAAAGCCAGATACTGCACACTCTTATCTTCACGGAAATCCTTAAGATTCGATTTTTAAAGCAAACAGAGACCGACTGACTACAGCCGTGTCCTCCTGAGACAGGAGGGAACGGTGGCACCACCAAGAAGGAGCGCTCGCAGAAGGCAGCTGACGTTTGGCGATCGCTACGATCACGTCATAGGCGGCTGGCACGACAGAAAGGGCGACGAGCGTGCCCGTGCGTGCGCATGCAGAGAAAGCAGAAGGAACGGCGTTTAACTTGCAAAAACAACCCAAACTCACGGCGTTTGCACAACCGGATGCACTGCTCCTTTCGTATATACACACGAGTGTGCCACGAAGCGCAAGCAACGCTCGAAAAAAGCCCGTATAAAACGCACTATCGAATATTATACATTTGAAAGCTAAAACCGAGGGAGCTCGTGCAGTTCAGAACGATCCCTCTGAACTTTTTGGCGGAGTTTCGTAAGACAAAACACTCGTGGAAAAACAAACCGAAACGCCCCTCGGACAAATTTGACAGCGCCCTTAAGGAAAGCGTTACCTGCCCGTTCCAGCAAGCGGCAGTCCCCGTTTTCCTCACCCACAGCGCCCCGGTCACGGTTTCCACCGACTCCGACGAGCGAAAACCCCGACTCAAGCCGCAGAAGCCGCGGTTTACGCCGCGGTCCGAGCCCGGGCTCCGCGGTCCGCAGCCGCAACCGCGGCCGGCGCGCCCCGGCTACCGCCGGCACGACGGGGCGGTTGCCGGGAAACAGGCAACAGCCCGAGCCCTCCCCGCGGGCCCCGCCGCCGCGCCCGGCCGGCCCGATCCCCTCGCGCCCCGCCGCCGGCCCCTCCTCCCCGCACAGCCGCGCTCACCCACCGCAGCCCCGAGCGCGGCGGCGGCGGCCTGGGCACCTCCTACCTCAGGCGGAGCGCCGGCGGCCCGCCGAGGGGCCGGTGTGGCGGCGGCGGTAGCGGCGCGGCCTCCTCTCGCGCCCGCGCAGCCTGTCCCGTCACAGCGCGGCGCCAACTGCGCCTTCCCGCCCGCGCCAGGCCCGCGCACCGCCGGCTGTATCCCTGCGCCGCGCCGCAAACGGAGCGCCGGCGCCGCGCTGACGGCTCCGGAGCCGCCGCCGCCCTCACCTGCTGACAGCCGCCATAGCGAGAGCGCACACCGAGCCCGGCCGGCGGGACAGGCGCCCCGCGGCGGCTGCACTCTTTGAGCTTTGACCGACGCCGGCTCGGCGGAAGGAGAAACGCACAACCCAGCTCGGCCGGTGCTTATTTTCGAAACGGCGCGCCGCAGCTGGCGATTGGTGGGAGGGCGGTCACGTGAGCGCGCGGCGGACCCAATCAGAAGCGCGGAGGCGGTTTGATTTCAAATGGCGGGAGGGGGGGCGCTGAGGCACCGCCCCCGGGAGCCGTTCCCCGCCTCAGGGCGGCTCCTCCCGCCAGCGCCTCACGTTTAAAATCCTTCTCCTCCCGCCCTCCTTCCCTCCTTCCTGTCAGTGCCCTTCCCCGGGACGGGGCATCTCTGCCCCGCGGCACCGGGTCGGGCTTCTTCGGCACCTCTGTGAGGGAGAGGGGTTCGTAGCGGGTCCCAAACATGCGCCTCTGAGCTGCTAACGCTGCTCGTGCTTCGTGAGAGCTGCTTCAGTCAGTAAAAAAAAATAAAAATAAAAAAAGTTTATATCACTTCAGCTTAATTTAGGCTTCTAAACTAATTTAAGCATCTGTATTCTTTCTGCTGCACTGGTCTTTTGGGAATTAGACTAAAATATTCTTAAACGTAAAAATAAGGGGCTTTAAAGGGACAAAAAAAGGGAACAAGGATGAAAGGGAGAAAGCAGCAGTAAAAATTAAACTAGTGTTCTAAGTTCATTTTAATCGGATATTTCATTATCTTCATTTAGGTACAAAAACTGATCCCCTTCTCTGCTCTCTGACAAGAATCCATTACTGAGACTTGGATTTGAGAATCTGCAATAAAAATAATCACAATGAACATTGTGTTCCTTTGAAGAGGAAAAAAAAAACAACAAAAAACAACCCCAAAAAAAACCCCAACCAAACAAAAACCACCACAAAGCCAAAACCAATGGTCATGTAACCAGAATTTAGTTCAGTCCCATAAAGGTGAGAAGAGCAGTTCCTAGACAAGTCCAAGATTGTTGCTGCCCTTATCCTTGATGAAGTTTATACTTTTGATATTGCTATCGTGTGTTTGTACAAACTTAAAGGTTAATCTCTAATCAATGTGATAATCTCCAGGTATTAAAAATGAGAAGAAATCCTAATTAGAGAATAGCCAAGGAGAGGATGGTACCTTTGGGCCCTTGGAATATAATCCCAGATCAGAAACGTTTTTCAGATTGGAGAGGCTTTTAACCACAGCCCTCTCCAGAATATGCAAGGCATCATTTAAAAATGCTTAAAAAATTTTCTGCAGGAAAATGCAGCTTATGCTGAGCCTACAGAACTTCCATTGTTGTGTTTGGTTCTTCCTGTAGTTTGACCATTTGCACCAGTGGTCTGAAATTACAAAATATAAGCCCCAACCACTGAATTTTATTCCCTGGAGTCTCCTGTGTGATGCACAATATTAAGTTTTAAAGCAAGCCACCTATTTGCTTTCTCATTCATTTTGATGTCCACGGGAGTAATGAAAGGTTTTGGACTTCTAGGAAAGAGATGAGAAGGTGTTGGTTTCACTTCCATGAGACACTACAGGAAAGAGCTTAAAACCCGAAGGAACAGAGATGTGCCAGGCAGCACAGGAAGATCCGGGTGATGGAACACTCCTTCCCTCCTGGTAGGCCAATACTGGGAGGACTGGAGAGAGACTGATCTTTTGGTACCAGTTTGCTCAGACTGTCTGAAACCTCATTTTCAGGCTCTGGTTCGGCAAAGATCTAACCTCTGTTGCTGGAAATGTAAACAGAAATTTAAAATAAGCACAAAGTAATTTCAGAAATTCAGAATAATCTGAAAAAATGGGAGAGCAATTTACTCTTACAGATTATACTTAAAATATATTCTGCATAACATACATAAGTAAGTTTGAATTTCTGATGTTTTTTCCCCTCTATTTCCTACCCACCAAACAGTGACTTGCAACTAACCTTAAACCTGGTTGTTATCTTTTAAGATGATCACAGGAAAAGCATCCTGAAGAAGCAGTGTGGGTTCCAATTTGCACAGCATTATCAAAGACATATAAAGGTAAAACATTTCAGCTACCAGACTCCTTCAAAAAGCAAACCTTATTTTTACCATAACTAATTTACACTCAATTTCTTTCTTTCGTTCTACCAACATCACACTTCTACGGTTCCCCTCCCTGGATGGCTGGGGAAACTCCAAGGGAAAAAAGACAGGTTGTTGAGTGCTGCCTAATTTATTTTATTTTTATTTTTATAACAAATATGCATTACTAAGATATGGAATCTAGTGACCTTAATTCCAAGTTAAAGATCCATGCATGCATAGGTGGAGGAAAGAGATACAGAGAGAGAAAGGCTTTGTACAATGTCATCCAGTCTTTTGTGCTTCAGGGGATGGAATTCTACTATTCAGATCTTTCGCAAAGCAGAACTCCTTTTGATATCACTACTATTTAATTATCCAGTTTGCCTCAAATACCATTTTATGTGGTATGATGACTTTAGGGTACTTTAGATGTGATACAGTTAGATGTAAGCAGCTTTTTAAATGTTTTTTTTTTTCCTTTGAATTAAATTACTCTGAAGTCTGTTTTATAAGCTTTGGTGGGGGTTTAACTTAGTTCAGCGTATTAAGTCATGACTTTATTATCACACCTTCAGCTTGTCATGATGGCTTTTTGCTACCAGACAATCTTGCATTTAGATACAAAACATTCAGAGAAAATCAGAATTCTAACACTGGGTATCATTGCCAATAAACAGATAATAGTCAGGTCCTTCCTGGGGGTCTTCACAAGTGTATTTACACCTGAACAATGTATCTAAAACAAACATTTTATACCAGTATAGCTCTTTGAAAGCCTAATTCTTTACAGTCTCCCCTAGCCTACATCTGATCAAACTGAGCTGGATAGGCAAAGAGCAATTTTGCTGCTACCATTATATGGGTATTGTCATGTTGACGTTGGCTTGGGTGATTTTACAAAAAAAAAAAAAAAAACCCTGCAGTATGCCAATAGTTGTATATTCTGGCATGACATACAGTGGTTTATTAGTGCACTTACTGCCCAGAATACTGTCACATCCTGTGTGATAAATGTCCCTGCGAACACAGCAATACCTGCAGGAAAACACAAATTATAATAAAGGTTTTAAGTGTGCCTTCAAATCTGTCTTCGAGAGCAGCAGTGCTCTCTTCAATAGCAGACACACAAATATTTGCAAAAGCAGATCTATAGGAGGGAAAAAAAAAAAAACGTTTTCTTCCAGGTCTACATTTTCCTTTCGGTTAATTTGTATCTGTGAACATTTGATTTACCAGAAGCACAAGCTGACAAATACATCTGCATGCGTGCTGAAGTAAAGCTGTCGACTTTCAAAAACGTGTTGAAAAATAGTCTGGTTTAAATCAGTCCTTGAAGCTCCTTGCTAGCTGTTTAGACATTTTTAACTTATTCAACCAATCAAAAGGTAATTGGGAAAAAGCTGCTTCACTGCGATCCATCACTATGGACCTGTGAGCCTTTCACCACTTAACGATACATTAAGACTGGGAAGACGGGGACCTGACAATACGAAATAGAAATAGAAAAATCAGCACCTTAATTCCTCATAGAAGATCTTTATACTTTGTTCTAGTTCCTTTGGAATGATTGAAGCTTATTTCTCACAGATTTGAGCTACTACTGTTTTTTAACTGAAAGTCTAAGAAAGCACAAGTTGTAGCATCACAGAATCATAGAACAGTTTGGGTTGGAAGGGACCACAAAGACCATCCTGTTCCAACCCCCCTGCCATGGGCAGGGACACCCTCCACTACACCAGGTTGCCCAAAGCATCATCCAACCTGGCCTGGAACACTTTCAGGGATGGGGCATCTACAACTTCTCTGGGCAACCTGGTCCAGTGCCTCACCACCCTCAGAGTGAAAAATTTCTTCCTTAGATCTAATCTCAATCTCCCCTCTTTCAGTTTAAAGCCATTGCCCCGTGTCCTGTCACTACATGCCCTTGTACAAAGTTTCTCTCCAGCTTTCCTGTAGCCCCTTTAGGTACTGGAAGGCTGCTGGAAGGCCACCCCAGAGCCTTCTCCTCTCCAGGCTGAACAGCCCCAACTCTCTCAGCCTGTCTCCAGAGCAGAGGTGCTCCAGCCCTCAGATCATCTTCATGGCCCTCCTCCTCCTTTTGTAGTTGAAGCTTTTACTAGGTTAGGGCTTTTGTAAGGCATTAGGTAAATAAGGCACTAAATTCAGGCAGCAAATTCAGTATTGGTGAAAGGCCATCAGCACTCATCAGCCCCTGTTTTTGGAAAACCAGACACACCCGTACTCTCTGGATGCAGTTGTGATTTGGCCAGTGGGTCCAGAAGACACGGCAGGGAAACAAGCAGAGGCACAAACAAAACCATCCTGACAAGCCTTGCTTCTAGAAATGCCAAAACTAAAAGCGCTCAGGCAGCGTTATGCCTCGTAAGGACTGAAGTGCTGACTTCTAACAAAAACGGGTTAATGTGGATGTGATTAGCATGAATTCGGTTGCGCTGTCACCACAGATCAGTTCTCAACCTGATTTAATATATCCATTTTTGGGGGAGCACTGAAAAAATACATACTTCGGGCTACTGATCCCGTGTGAAGTCAAGTCTGTCAAGTCTAGAGATGAGTAAGTTACTGTATGACGAATCTCTGAAAATTTAATGTTTTGCAGTAGACTTCCTCTCTTAAAATGGTGGTTTATTACACTGACACATTATTGCACCTGTTTTTTTCAACGCTTGTGTTCATACACAGAACCTAATTTTGAAAAATTCGGTGTGAGGAACATGCATGACAAATCCCATGGACAAACGGGTGATTCTGCCCCTCTACTCAGCTCTCGTGAGACCCCACCTGGAATACTGTGTTCAGCTCTGGAGTCCCCAACACAAGAAGGACATGGAGCTACTGGAACGATTCCAGAGGAGGGCCACGAAGATGATCAGAGGGCTGGAACACCTCTGCTATGAAGACAGGCTGAGAGAGTTGGGGCTGTTCAGCCTGGAGAAGAGAAGGCTCCGGGGTGATCTTATAGCAGCTTTCCAGTACCTAAAGGGGGCCTACAGAAAAGCTGGAGAGGGACTTTTTACAAGGGTGTGTAGTGATAGGACAAGGGGCAATGGCTTTAAACTGAAAGAGGGGAGATTTAGGTTAGATATAAAAAAGAAATTCTTTACATTGAGGTTGGTGAGGCACTGGCACAGGTTGCCCAGAGAAGTTGTGGATGCCCCATCCCTGGAAGTGTTCAAGTCCAGGTTGGATGAGGCTTTGGGCAACCTGGTGTAGTGGAGGGTGTCCCTGCCCATGGCAGAGGGGTTGGAACTAGATGATCTTTGAGGTCCCTTCCAACCCAAACCATTCTATGATTCTATGTTTTCCAAAATGGTTTCTACTCCCAGTTAATAAAGACTTTGAAATAATACATTTCGCTTTCTTTTAGGTGGGGAAAGAGCATGGCATAACAAACTAATGAGGACGAGAAACCGTGAAAGATCAAACTTCCATATATGACCTAAAACATTAATATTTTTAACCAAAACCACCTGTATTTCACAAAAATCAAAGCTCATCTCCAAAACTAGCTTTCTAATAGACTGTTTTCACAGAAAGCCTTCGAAGCCAAGGAAGACAACTGGAAAGCAACCTCCACACTGCCACAGTGAAGTAGATCATTTTTCCAATGTAAACGAAGACTTTGTGGTCCGTATCCGGGACGGGGCATGTGTTTGTTCTTGCCACTTCACAAAGTTACAGAACTGCTCACCAAGAAATGTATCGACAACTGGATACTAAAACTGAAAACCCCCTCACATCTGGGAACAAAATGCTTGCTCTGGGAAATCTTGCCATGAACTTCAACGGATCCCTTTTCATCCTAAACGTGACCGTAACAGGGTTTTCGCACAGCCCATTCAGTCCTTTTGCACATCTGCTGTTTGTGTAAGAGTCAGTGATTTGCACACTTGTTTACCATGACCAGGGCACGATTCCACTGTATTCAGCAAAATACATAAACCTCTAATGAAGCCTCCAGTTCTCTAACGAGAGAGGAAAGCTATTCCATGTACTTCATCCATAGTTTGCTACATGGTTACCATAAAAAAAATCTCGACTAGAAAATACTTGTATAAAATAACATAGAAGTAAAAAAAAAAAAAATATGTATTTTATAGAGACTAAGACAGTACTGGTGTCTCCAAGAAGCCAGGAATATAATCCTCTCTCACAGCCAGCCCTCCAGCTGCTCTCTCTGCCTGTTGTACTGGAACGTAAAAGACAGACCACAGCTTGTTCTACACCAGTCTGGTGGTGTCAGCTCACAGCCACCACCAGCACAAACCCAGCTTCACCCTCTGGGATGCAACTGCGCCAAGTAATTCCTTCTCAAGCTCTTCCAGACTGATAGGGTTTTGCTTTCTTTGTGCTTACCCACCTGGCATGAGGTCAGAACTTTGATCTTTTGTTCAACATTCATAAAATGTTCAGGAAAACACTGGGACAATTTCTAATGCAATGGAAACAGGTGAAAGGAAAAAAAAAACCCTGATTATTTGTGAAAAGAACTTTGCGGGCAAAGTCTCAACTTTATTAATAATTTAGTAATTCTACTCTCTGCAAAGTAGCACAGAAAATGTACAAAAGTCATTAGAAGAAAGCTCTTATTAAAACTATCTAAATTAGAACATAATCCTTTAATACCCAAGATGAAGAACATTCACGGTGAAGTTCATTTGCTTGAAAAAAAATCCTCGGATGCGTTGAACAATTTCTGTACTGAGGAAAGCAGAGCTTAGACTTGACATAGATGCCCTACAGGGAACAAACATGTCTTTGATCTTGCTTAGTTTGTACTGTTTAAATAAACTACTAAAATAAATATATTTCATGAGCAATTTACAATGAAAGTGTTATAGATTAGTTTCAATAGTTTGGCGAGAAAATGATTCTCAACAGCCAATAACTGTAAAATTAATAGTTAGAATTTATTTAGGGCAAGCAAGCAAACAGCGCTGGGTGCGCCGGGAGTCTCCGCTCCACCAAGACGCACACCTGCCGTGGCAGTTTTTCTTGTATTTATACAAACACACTCATAGCCCCCCCAAAAAGGTCAGTCTCTCCCAGGAAATCATTTCCATAGTCCCCGCCTCAGGATCCGCCTCAGGCTCCTCCTCCTGGTGGTCATGGGCAGGGGTCTTCAGGATGAAGGCTGGAGGTCTTCCTCACGTGGGCAGGGTCTTCAGGATGAAGGCCGGAGGTCTTCCTCACTGTGCACTTTTCACCTCTTCCCTAAAATCCCTGATTTGGCTGAGCTTGCAGAGCCAAACTGGTTCCAGCCTGGTTTGTCCTTGAGTGGGCATCTGATCGCATTACCTGTCACTATCTGAAGACAAATGTTAGTTTTTTGTTAGTCCTTGTCTTTCCTTCATGGGCGAGTTTCTGTGCATCCCTTCCTCCCTGCAGAGGTGTGAGACGTGAGTCACAGCCTTGCCGGAGTCCGTCTTATCTGTCTTTTCTCACCATCCTCCTCCTGGGCAGCTTGTATTTTACAGCAGGGACTAGCACTTTACAACTTCTAACATTCTACAGCAATAATCCATACAACAGTTAATGTGACGGTTAGTATTTAAACAATAATTGGTTAGTATTTAATATTTCTATATCTTAGAAACTATACTGAGAGATGGTGGTTTCTATTTGATTGGCAAATTCTAATATATTACTTATTACAATCCCCCCTTTTTCTTTTTATCCTTCTTAATTTGCTCATCAAATCGGGACAGAACCTCCATTTCCATTCCGTTATCCACATCCAATTTTGTTTCATCTAAAGGCTCATAATATTTTCTTAGCATCATCAAATTGGCAGCCTCAAGTCTTCCTCTAACTAATCCAATGACTCTATTCAATATGCAAGGTCCAAAAGTCAATATTATCACAAAAATTATTAGTGGTCCTGCCAACGCTGATAAAAGGGTAGTAAGCCAAGGAGAATAATTGAACCAGGATTCGAACCACCCCTGCTGTACTTCTCTTTCTTTTCGTCGTTTTTCTAACCCTTCTCGGACCTTGGCCATCGAATCCCTTACCACTCCGGTGTGATCTGCATAAAAGCAACACTCTTCTCCAAGTGCTGCACATAGTCCCCCTTGCTGCATAAATAATAAATCCATTCCTCTTCGATTTTGTAATACCACCTCTGACAAGGAGGTAAGTGACTTTTCAAGGTAAGTTATCGATTTCTCAATTCGTTCAAAATCTTCGTCTACTGCAGCCCTAAGGGACGTAAATCCCTGTTGTTGTTGTACTAACGAGGCTACTCCGGTCCCAGCTCCGGCTACCCCTAGACCAATTAGGGTGGCTATAGTAATTGCAGTAATGGGTTCTCTTTTCTTGATATGATGTGGACTTGTCATCCAATAATTATAGATTGCATTTTGGGGATGATACAGGATACGAGGCATGACAATAACTTGTATGCAATATTCTCGACTTTCATCAAACACACTCAGGGATAGGCAGGGAGTTAGACCACTTTTTGAACAAATCCACTTTCCTCCTGGCACCGGTATTGCCCATTTGTTTCCTGCTCGTTCTATACTGCTTTCTTCACTATCGCATAGTTCTTTCTTTGATTTGGGTATTTTGCCTATACAGCGTCCTTTCCCTTTTACATATTGCATAGTAATCCCTTGTTTCCCTTCTTTCCATTTACATTGGGAAGGGTTGGATAGTTTGCTCAAACTATAATTGGCTGTCACACCCATGGCCTCATAATAGGGTGGTTTAATATCATAGCATAACCAACAGGCTTCAGTAACGTTGGGGTTTGACTCATTTAGCGTCTGATAAGCGGCTTGAATCACGTCCCATAACGGGCCTAATTGCTTTTCTTTCGGATAAGTCAGTTCAGTGAATTTCTTGGTTTCTTTGGGGGCCCTTGTGTTATTAATCCGTATCTCTTTGGGTCTCTTAATAATTATGTTGGGGCCAACAGCCTGAGGAGTCACCATAGCTTCCTCTTTCTTTATCAGGATTAACCCTCCCCTGTCAGTCCCCGGTTCCCAGTATCTTAATCCCCATGTTCGTCCTGTTGACCACCCATTGTTCTCTGGTTGGAGAACTTCCAAAACTATGTGATTACAATTACTCCAGCCCAACGCCCCTCCAGACGAATCATGTCTGGGTGGCTGACATCCTTTAGGACCCCATTCTGTTTTGAGGAATCTGTCCTTGTTAGAGGGAGTCCATGAGGATGCGATGGTCTCACAACCCCAGTATGCACAATAGTAGTGATTAGGGTAATTACAGTAACTCTTCCCGGGGTTTGAGCTGGGACATAGATAATAACCCTTTTGATTAAGACACGGTGTTATTGGCACCAGGGAGCAGAGGGCTACAGCAAACGTGGGAGTTCCTGCAGTAATGTTAGTCCCTATTACAGTAGAATCCTCCCACCTGGCTAAAGTCCACTTAAATGGTTGGTGTAGATTCCCATCAGTTCTTATCATCAGGCAGAACATTAACATTAGGAAGAGAGGTGGTTTTCCCTGAGTTCTCCGGATATTTTTCTTCTCATGATTATTATACTTTCTAACCTCAAGATGTCCTTGGTTATTCCCAATATCTTCAAAAGGGCATCTCATATGAGGGAGAAGTACCACGACAGGGTTTTTGCATTGGCGCCTGCTTCGAGGGCTCAGAGGGTTACCTAGAGCTGTTTTAGCTCTCATTCCCCACTGTTGTACGTCTCTGCCTCCTCCGTCTACTCGGTTGCTTCGAGCAACGGGGTGTATCATCTTCCCGACAGCAGGCGTACTCTTCAGGGGAAGCTTTTTAGTTCCTCTGGCCTGTCTCATTTTATAGGCATTCCAATTTTATCTTTTATTTTCCCCACATGGTAACTTATCTCCTTTATGGTTTTTCTACACTCTATTTTTGTTATTTCGGCAACTACTGAACAAGGTTTATTCAAATGGTAGCGATATCTTTCCGGATTTCTTCCTTCAGCCAATATTTTCCACTATTCATTTGAACCTTTCTCCAATTTTCCTGTTAAAATCCCTATTCTTAAGGCCTGATTGGTCAATTCCCTCTCCCAACTATAATATTCTCTGCATACTCCCGAAGGAGGATATCCGTACCAACAGTGGGTCCACCACACCTCTTCACACTCTACATTTATAACATACAAAAGGTAGCAATTACAATCAGGGTTATAGCATTCAATAACAACCCATTTACTCATTAATTTTCTTCTTCAAGGTGATTTTCAGATCCTCAGGATTACCGACTACTTCCCAGTGAGAGGTGCGAATTGGTCCTTTAACTCGATTAGCATGTGTCCATCCTCTTTCCGCAGTCCTGATTGCCGTATCTGTAGTGAGTAAAACAAGAAAAGGTCCTTCCCAGCGGGGAGTCAGAGTGGTTTCTTTCCAAGTTTTAATTAGCACTTTGTCCCCTGGTTGAATCTTATGTATTGCCAAATCTAAAGGAGGTCGTTGCACCACCATTCCTTTTTTCCTCAACTCCTTCCTCCGTTTCATTAACTCAATTACATATTCTTGTAAGAACTTTTCCTCTACTTTAGGATGTTCGCTTGGAAGTCCGAAGTCATACGGCATTCCATACAACATTTCAAAAGGAGAGATTCCTGTATCCACGCGGGGTTGAGTTCGAATGTTCAATAAGGTTAGCGGCAAACATTTTACCCAATTCATTTTAGTTTCTATCATTAATTTAGTCAAGTGTTTTTTAATCTCTCCATTCATCCTTTCCACTTTACCAGAACTCTGGGGATGCCAAGGGGTGTGATATTCCCACTTGGTCCCAAATGGTTCTAAAGCTTCTCTGATTGTCTTTGATGTGAAGTGAGGGCCCCTGTCTGAGTCAATCACTGCAATACTTCCATATCTGGGTATGATCTCTTCCAGTAAAACACGGACCACAGTTTTGGCAGTGGCCCTGGCTACTGGAAAAGCTTCCACAAAGTACGTTAAATGGTCCACAAGCACCAAGAGATATTTGTATCTCCCTACTTTGGGCAATTCAGTGAAATCTATTTGTACTTTCTCAAATGGCCTTTTTGCCAGTTCTCTGCCACCTTGGATTCTCTCCCTAAGCTGTTGCTTATTTACCTTTTGACAGGTTAAGCAATCTCCAGTTACCTTTTTGGCTAAATTATAAGTACCTACGCTTACATATTTGTTTTCAAATTGGTCTACTAATGCTTGTACTCCCCAATGTGTTTGTTTATGTAATTCATTCATTATTCTCTGAGCCAGGCCTTTTGGCAATATTTCCCTTCCGTCAGGTAGCTTCCATTGTCCATTACACTCAGTTGCTCCTACTTGTTTTAACTTTTCTTTTTCCTGATCAGTGAAGCTCTTAACCATTGGTATACTCTTTTCTTTCTCTAATTCTCTAATTATCATCAATGCCGCTCGTTTAGCTTCCTCATCGGCTAAATTATTTCCTCTTATTTGAGGAGATAATCCTTTTCGGTGCCCTTTTATATGGACAACCGCTATTTGTTCTGGCAGTCTCAAAGCCTGTAGGGTCTCTTTTATCAGTGTCTCATGGACTAGTCCTCTTCCTTGAGTATTTATAAGTCCTCTCTCTTCCCAGATTTTCCCAAAGGTATGAACTACTCCATAAGCATATTTTGAATCAGTAAAAATAGTCCCTCTTTTACCCTTTAACCTTTGTAAGGCTCTCATCAATGCATACAGCTCACAAGCCTGTGCAGACCAGGTCTTATCTAGAGGTCCCGCTTCCTTTACTGCAAAGGTTTTCCCATCTACTATTGCATACCCGGATTTCCGTTGTCCATTTACTACCCTCGAAGATCCATCTATGTATAGTTTCTCTCCCTCCGTTAATTCTTCTTCTTCTAAGTCTTCCCTAATTTTAGTCTGTGCTTCTATTACTTGGAGACAATCATGGACTAACTCTGTCTCCGGCTCCCCATACAAAAATTGTGCTGGGTTTTGTAAGCTTGTAACTTCAAGGTCTAATCTGGGGGAATGTATTAAAATACTTTCATATTTTAATAATCTGCTATCGGTCAACCATTTTTCAGCTTTTTGTTGTAGAATACCTCGAATATTATGAGGGGTATAAACTTTTAGTTCGCTACCAAAAGTCACTTTTCCAGCTTCTTCGATTAAAAGGGCTGTGGCTACTATTGCCTGTAGACATGTAGGCCACCCTCTACTAACGGGGTCCAATAATTTAGAATAATATCCTACCGGTTTCTTTTTCCCAGCCCAATCTTGGGTTAATACTCCATACGCTGTACCTTCCTCTATATTCACAAATAAGTAAAAAGGTCTTTTAATATTTGGCAAGCTTAAAACCGGGGCATTTACCAAATCGGTTTTTAATTTTTCTAACTTCCCCTCATCTTCAAGACTCCATTTTAATAGACCCTCTTTAGTCAGTTTTTGATATAAAAATTTTACCTTTAAACTGTAATTTTCAATCCACTGCCTGCAATAACCAAACAATCCCAAAAGTTGTCTCACTTGTCGCTTAGTTCTGGGTGCTTGCAAAGACAGGATACCATTAACTCGTTCAGGATCCAATTTCTTATGTCCCTTGTTAAGCCAATGCCCCAGGTACTTAACTTTATCTTCAGTGAATTGTAGTTTTGATCTTGACACTTTTAATCCTTTAAGACTTAAAAAGTTTAACAACTTAATGCTCTCTTGTCTAACTGCCTCTTGATTTTCCCCCGCTAGTAGCAAATCATCCACATATTGAATTAGCGTCACTTGGGGATTCTCTTCAAAAGATTCTAAGAGATGTTCCAAAGCTTGCCCGAATAAATTAGGAGATTCAGTGAATCCCTGGGGCAATACAGTCCACCTCAATTGCTGTTTTCTATATGTGTGAGGGTTTTCCCATTCAAATGCGAAGAAATTTCTGCACTCTTCCTTTAAGGGACAAGCCCAAAAGGCATCTTTTAAATCTATTACACTATACCACTTATGTTCAGGAGAGAGACGGCTTAAGATTGTGTAAGGGTTAGCTACCACCGGGAACCGGGTTAGAGTTCTTTTGTTTACTTCTCTTAAATCTTGAACTAACCGATAGGTCCCATCAGGTTTCCTAACAGGTAAAATAGGAGTATTATGAGGTGACATACAAGGCTCTAATAGCCCTTGTTCCAACAGTCTGTCTATTACAGGCTGTAATCCTTGCCGTCCTTCTAACGGGATAGGGTATTGTTTTACCCTTATTGGCTCTTCGGGATTTTTAATAGTTATTCCAATTGGTGATATATCCAATTTTCCCACTGAGTCGGGGGTATACCATACTTCGGGGTTAATCCGTTTTTCATCGTCTGCCGTTAGAGCATATATTTTTACTTTTAATTCTTTATCTTGCACTCCTAGTTCAATTCCTAATTCTACCATTAAGTCCCTTCCCAATAAATTATATTCTGCCTCTGGGACTAGTAGGAATGATCCTAGTCCGTATTTAGAGGGAGTTTCTATGGGTACGTCTTTGATAACGGGAACTGTAAAAGGCTCCCCTTTAGCTCCAATAACTGATACTTTTTCTGAGGAAGTTTTACATCCCCAGGGTACTGTTTGGACAGTAGATCTTTCTGCCCCAGAGTCCACTAAGAACTCCACCTCTTGTTGCTGGGGACCCAATTTTAATTTTATCAAGGGCTCGGTTTGTTTCAGAGTCCCCAGCAGATAGAGCCCCTGACCCCCCTAATCCTCCTTAAAAATTTTCTCATCATTCTGCCTCTTTTTACAGTTCTTCTTCAAGTGTCCTTTCTTGTGACAATAGTAACATTCTATTTCTTTCCTATTCTCCCGTCCCTTCAAAGCCTGCTGTGGCCTGCCAACCCGAGGGGGTCGTGGCTTATCTGGCTCCCAAGCTCTTCGAGTACCTTCATGTACTGCTGCTACCAAAATTTTGGTTTGCTTCTTTTGACCTTCCTCCTCTCTTCTTACATACACCTTCTGCGCCTCTCGCAACAATTCATCCAACCCTCTTCCTTGCCAATCCTCCATCTTTTCGAGTTTCTTTCTTATATCCACCCATGATTTTGCTACAAATTGAGTTTTCAATAAGGCTTGTCCCAAAGGAGTCCCGGGATCTACTCCGGAATATAACTGTAAGCTTTTTCTCAATCTTTCTAACCATTCCGTGGGAGTTTCATCTTTTCTTTGTTCTTCGTTAAAAGCTTTATTAATATTTTGTCCTCTAGGAACTGATTCCCTAATGCCTTGAACAACAATATCTCTCAAATCGGCCATGTGTCCTCTATCCACGGCATTTTGATTATCCCAATTCGGTTTCTGTAATGGCCATTTTACATCTGCGGCTGGTCCCTGTTGGTGTCGTAAATCCCAATTTCTCATTCCTGCCCGCCGAATCATTTCTCTTTCTTCTATTGTGAATAATATTCTCAAAATTGCTTGCATTTCATCCCAAGTATAAATATTTGGCCCTAAGAAATTATCCAATTTTTCAGCAACCCCTAAGGGGTCATCTAGTAGATTGCCCATTTCTTTTTTGAATTCTCTCACATCTCCGGGGTTTAATGGCATAGATACGAACCCCACAGCAGGCTGGGCTCCCCCCATTGCTATTTCCCTTAAAGGAAACAGAAGTGCATCTGCTGTTTCCCTTTTAGCTTGACTCCTAGTGATCCTCCTCATTTCCTGAGGGGAATCTGGGGGTGAAGGAGTTGGAGAAGAATCTGGGTGTGGAGCAGTGGGTGCAGGGGCAGGAGGAGGGGGAACATAGGGAGGGGGAGATAAAAGGACCTCTTCATTCCTCCTATCTCTTTTTCTATTATTCTTTTCCTTCAGAGTAAAAATATGTGTACGGGTATCTGATCTAATCCATAAACTAACATATTCACTCTCCTCCTGACTGAAAGGCTCTTTACTGTTTACATAAAGATTCAGAGCCTGGCATATCCAGTCTTCGGAGGATCCAAAAACAGGCCAGTACAAATGGTCTCCTCTTATCTGTTGTCCACCCCAAACTTTCATACAATAATGTACCATTTTCTCTCTACTTTTCCCCTGCAGAGATGGCCAGTTGTCCCAATGAGCTATCATTAGGCCCAAAGGGCTATTTGGGGGAATATCTGGTAATCTAGCATTATAATTCTCAAAGGGGCTGGCAGCCTTAGTCTTTTTTTGTCCCATATTCCAAAGGTGCCTTCTTGCACACAATAACCTTTTGCTTCCCTCCGTTCGTGGCCCAGTCCCTCGCGGGCGATGGGAACCGCACTACTAGGAGGTCCACACTCGCTTCGTCCGGTGGACTTCTAAGTCCGGTGAACGTCTCAGACACACACACTCATTCGCACCTTGGTTCCGAATAAATCCGAGCAGAAACGCATTTACTTACCCTATTCCGTTTTTTTTTTTTCTTTTTTCGGTCCTGTGATTCGTTACCCGAAGTCGCCTTTCCTCACTTACTGAAAACCCTTTCCCTGATGATTCCTCGCAATCGTCCCGCGTCCAGTCGGTGTCAGGCCCTCTGCCTGGAGCTTCGGAGTTTCTTCCTAAACTCCTAATATCCAATGGTACTCCAACCAAATATTTTATCCGTATTCTCTTCCTGGAATACTGACGATTTATCGCAATCGTCCAGCGGCCAATCGGTATCAGACCCTCTGCCTGGAGCCTCGGAGTTTCTGCCTGAACTCCTAATACCGAATGGTACCCCAACCGAATATTTTACCAGTATTCTCTTCCTGGAATACCTGTATTCTCTTCCTGGAATACTCAATATCCGGTCTTTGTGCACAAATATTACGGGGTATATTGCCGGCTTTTCTCCTTTGCTTGCTTACCCTATATCGAGTTCGAATGTACAGGATTTGGCATTGAGGGACCCCACCCTGGGCCGTCTAGAGACGGGGGCGCCCTCCCAGAGAGGGGATCTCAAACCAAATTAACCTGCATCCGAGTCACGGCACCAAATTGTTATAGATTAGTTTCAATAGTTTGGCGAGAAAATGATTCTCAACAGCCAATAACTGTAAAATTAATAGTTAGAATTTATTTAGGGCAAGCAAGCAAACAGCGCTGGGTGCGCCGGGAGTCTCCGCTCCACCAAGACGCACACCTGCCGTGGCAGTTTTTCTTGTATTTATACAAACACACTCATAGCCCCCCCAAAAAGGTCAGTCTCTCCCAGGAAATCATTTCCATAGTCCCCGCCTCAGGATCCGCCTCAGGCTCCTCCTCCTGGTGGTCATGGGCAGGGGTCTTCAGGATGAAGGCTGGAGGTCTTCCTCACGTGGGCAGGGGTCTTCAGGATGAAGGCCGGAGGTCTTCCTCACTGTGCACTTTTCACCTCTTCCCTAAAATCCCTGATTTGGCTGAGCTTGCAGAGCCAAACTGGTTCCAGCCTGGTTTGTCCTTGAGTGGGCATCTGATCGCATTACCTGTCACTATCTGAAGACAAATGTTAGTTTTTTGTTAGTCCTTGTCTTTCCTTCATGGGCGAGTTTCTGTGCATCCCTTCCTCCCTGCAGAGGTGTGAGACGTGAGTCACAGCCTTGCCGGAGTCCGTCTTATCTGTCTTTTCTCACCATCCTCCTCCTGGGCAGCTTGTATTTTACAGCAGGGACTAGCACTTTACAACTTCTAACATTCTACAGCAATAATCCATACAACAGTTAATGTGACGGTTAGTATTTAAACAATAATTGGTTAGTATTTAATATTTCTATATCTTAGAAACTATACTGAGAGATGGTGGTTTCTATTTGATTGGCAAATTCTAATATATTACTTATTACAAAAGGGTGTTTTTTCCAAGCTGAGTTTCTAAAAACGTAACCGTCTTCTGCATCACAAGACGTAGAACGCAAGAACTCGATAAAGCAGCACAAGGTCTTTATGGTATTTCTTTGTAATGTTTAGAGGTAGGAAAAAAAACCATGCACGTTTCTCGTCAGATGAGCCATGAAAATTAATCGCTGGAGAAGCCCAAAATGATAAAATTTAGTTCTTAATCTGGATATAAACCCAAGATTGTTAAAGATACAGGTTTCATTCTTCCTGTAGAGTTGTAGGACTTCTGTATTCGAGCGAAGTCTTGGGATTCTTCCGTTTGTTACAGATTTGTCATTAAAATGGGATGTGGTAGAGAGCAGAGAACAACTGTTGTGAGAAAAACACTTCCACTTCTTGGATCTTAATGATACTGTCACCTTCTCACCGGAATCTCTTTTTTACAGGATGCCAGAAGCAAATATGAAAACTTTATTATCAATATAGTATCTAAACCAACCCAAATATAGCATCTAAACAGCCACATGTTAGCTGCTTTAAGGCGGTGAGGCTCGAGTGATCCCAAGTCCTTTCCACAACTTTAGATTTGTTTAACAAAACCCACTATGATTGGCTGGCTGTTAGCAAAGATGCTTTTTATTGTTGATCCTTAACACAGAAACAGACCCGCAGAAGCTCACCAAGATGAACACAGAGTCTTTCTTCATCTTGTAGCTTGAAATTCCCATTATTTAGCTTGAATCATCTGAAAATGGTGATATTGCTATACTTGTTACACTAGAAATTGTGTAGATCCGTAGTAATCACTATTTATGATTATCAATAATTATTCAAATTAAGCAATGATTAATTAGTAACTGATAACACTTGAGATGCTTCTGTTTTCTGAAACCACACAAAGGCATCTGTCTGTTCTCCCACAAAGTCAACCTTCAGTGGGCCCACCAGCTGTGCATCTTGATATCTGCTAAAAGTATACGATCCACTCACACAAAATATTTTATCGGATCATCTGGAGTTATTAAAAAAAATTAATAGCTTTTACATGGAGTGAAAAAGATTACTCTTAACTTGGTGCTATTTAGTATCGCAGTAGGAAACGGCAATATTTTCCCCAACACTAATTTCCTAAAGGCTCTTGTGTTTCCGTGCAGTGTACCCCTGTATTTCGAACTCAGCAGGCGAATCCTCGATTGTTAAATCTCCCTTTTCCATGAAGCAAAGACATCTCTTCAGGATGCACATGCTTCCTGCCTCCAGAAAGCAACACTGAAGCAAAGTTACTCCCGGCAAACACATTGCTGCAGTTATTCCTGGCTGGTTCAATTTGTGTGGAAAGCAGCGTGATTACCAAGTGCAAGTATTTAGATTTTAGAACGAGGCATCTGATAAACATCCGAAAATGAAGTGCTGTGACACGTTAACATACAGCACACGAGAAGTACATGCAAACTAAAAGTTCTTCCACACAAGTTTGGAAAAAGGAATCAGAAACCACCTACACTGGAAAAGGTTGTGCCGGGTGTTCCCATGAAACAGGGCTAAGGGGGTCAAACACACAAACATTGCTTCGGGAAATCACACGTGACAAATAACATTCATTCATAGATTCATTCATAGATTTCTAGGTTGGAAAAGACCTTAGAGATCATCGAGTCCAACCATTCCTAATCCCCATTAAACCATATCCTCAAGTAGATCATCCACCCTATTCTTAAACACATCCAGGGATGGGGACTCAACCACCTCCCTGGGCAGCCTTCAATCTTTCCAAATCCCAGTGACATCAGCTCGACATTAGGATTGTAAACTTTCAGCAGTTACTCCTGGTTGACCTAAACCTCCCCTGACGCTCCTTACAACAGGGGGCCATCAGGACTACTTTTGGCACGTGAGGTCCAATAAAAGCCTGTTGAAATTAAGGAAGAAATTGCTGTTAACAAGAGTGGGCTTTCAGTTAATGGTGGGTGACACAGTTGAAAGTTAAGCTCCTATTTTTATCTGTAGCATACCACTACTAAAACTGCCAGAGAAAACAACAGAAAAGCTTTGGCGTGCTGTGAGCGAGCTCTCTCCCCCCTCACCAACCTTCCCATTCCATGAAATCCCGTCTCCCTCCGAGACAGAAACCCGCTCCCACGTCCCGGGGATGCTACAACGCGAATCTGACTATCGCTTCCAAATAGCTGCAGATAAGCACTGAAAAATTATTTATCTAGATAGATAATGGCTTTCAACTCCTTTAGAATACTTCATTTAAATGAACGCACAGTACAGGAATGAAATTCAAAGATTTAAAGAAAGTAATGCAGTTTGAGAATAAAAACGAAGCTTTGTTCTTGCATCAGAATGTATTAGATCTTGCAATTTGCATATACAAATAATTCAGCAACGTTCACAGGCATTAAAAACACAGCAAGATCAAATTATAAATGTAATAAAAGAAAATAATGATAGCTGAAACCGTATAATACATACATATATTATAAAGATTTGACAAATTAAATACAATTTGGTTATACAGAAAAGTTTCCATAACTTTACATTAAAAATGGGAGGAGGGAAATGAGAACATTTCGAAATGCTGAACACAGGCGGTCAGGCTCATTTGAAAAGTTTAGAAAACTGAGAGGTAAAAATACCCTAGAAAACACCGGTAATTACAGTCTGCATTCTTCATTAAGGCCCAATTCAGCAAAGCACTTAAGGGATTGCTTCAGGAACAAAGAACCTGTGGTACTTGAATGTTTTGTGGAACAGGGATGTCGTTAAAGCCAATGCTTAAATGCTTGGGTGAACTGGAACCCATTTTAACACATGAAAACAGTCCAGTCACATAGTGACCAAAACCACAGACAGATCAGAATGTACGACTTCTAATCGACTATTTGGCTTTTTAAAGTAATTCCATGCAACAGAGGAAAATGTAACCAGAAAATTCAGATATATCTATACCAAACAGAGCTCCCCAGTTACTAGGCTGCTGCGACCAGCAGTCTGTGGACCAAACACAAGAACTGGAAAGCAAGCTTTGTAAATGATTTAAAAAAAAAAGTCATTATGTAGCTATATTTATGACTTCTGAAATATAGGTGTTTCTGTTTCCTCCTAGATATCTTAATAGAGTTAGCAACTAAAATCTGAGTACCCACTTAGGATTTGATTAACTCCACCTACTACTTGGAAGAGCTGCCTGTCCCCTGCAGAACGATCCGTGTAGTAAACCCCGCAGGCAGGTGGAGTTGTGCTTCACGAGGCAACTCTCCATCCAAGCTCTTCCTGAAGGGACCCAAAAGGCTGTCCCAACAGACAAATTATTTTTCAAATGTAGGCTAAATGTTTGGAAAGATCCTGACGTTGGGATCAAACGGGACCAAAAAAAACCATGCTGCTTTGGGAAACGGTGGGAATTTCTTGGCATTGTTTTCTATCATCGTTTAACCTCTCTGAGTCTCCTTGTGCTACGAATGATCATACTGAAAACCCCACTGTACAGCTTTCCACAGCGAATTTATTTGATGGCTTTTCAAAACTGGATCAAATTTTAGCATGCAGTAATAGTGTAAACTTCACTTGGCATTTGTTTTCGTTACTCAGTGCTTTCCGCGGCTTGAGTGTGTCTTCTCAGATCAACTCACAACACAGGTTCAGTCTTCAAACAATCTTTTTTAAGTGCATAATTTACTGTACAAATAAATACAGAAGTGCATCCATGGGAAGACAAGAAGCAGTAAATGGCAGTGTTCAGAACAGTGTGCTTAGGAATCTCTAAACTGCGCCTTTTCCATGCCGTAGGAGCCGAGAGGAGAGGTAGGGACACCTTCCCGTTTCCTTGCGTTGTCACAAAGTGGGATGCTGTTGGTTATCGGGAACGAAACACAGTCGTGGGAGAAAATAGTGCAAGAACGATCGTGAAATGATGAGTGGAAGTTGCGTGTTTTAAATAAGGCTTTTGTGTTTGCATTGAAGGAACCCAACCATCTGGACAAGACAGAGCTATTGCATATTAGTTACATAATTAAAGTACGTATTTGCATACTTTGTGCTCATTAATTCATATATGCCTTTTAGAGAGTGGAAAAGATATACTTTTTAATTATTCAACATTCCGATGCCCTGTGATTTTTGCATTTTCCAACCCCCAAGCGTATCCTGTACAGGGCTACGATAGAGACTTTTAAACTTTATTTCACCAATTATATTACCAGTAGTACTTTCATGAAAAATATATCTATCTACACAATCATATACCCCTTTTAGATAAAGGAATCATTCCTTTTTTGATAATATATATGGGAGGGGAAGAAGGTAGAGAAGCTTTTTGCTACAATGCTTAATGTTGCTAGCATCACACTGTTAGTAAAACATTTTTTTTGAAATTTTAGCAACTACTGTTAAGTATTCTGTTGAGTTGAATCAAGGAATGAGTTCATCTTCATCTCTTCCACCTGGCCTCGAAGAAGTGGGAAATTATGCACATGTATACAGAGAAGCTTTATATCAATTTCTGACAATGGTTATAAAGCCTCTACAAGTAGACAAATTCAGGTGCTGCAAAATATACTCTTCTGATATGCAAAATAGTCTCAAAATAGTGGTAAACTCACATTATTGTCTTTCTAAATTGATTTAAGCTGGTGTAACATTTAGGAAAGAACAAAATAAATGGACTTTGAAAGCTATATTAAATCAAAAATCAAAATCTGTATTTATACTGATTATATCTTATTGACAGTAAGACTCAAAAGAGAACTGCCATCAAGCTGGAGGTTCTTAAAAACAGACTTTAAAAGCAGCTATATTTTTCAGTAATAATTATATTATTACACATGAAGGGTCATATTCTGATACCTTTATCATTAATAGCACTTCACTCGAACAGTCTCCTTGCCTTCAGTGAGACTATCTGTGAAATAAATCACAAGTCAGCACGAGCAGGTTATCAGAATGTGTCCCCGAAATAAAACATCTATTTTCATAGTGAAGAAAGGTTTATGGCCAAAACATGGTTCATTTAAATATATGTACCACAATTCACTTTTTTTTTTTTTTTGGTATGAAATGAAAATCACCTGCGTAAAGTTTCAAGAATTGGGAGATAACGTTATTGATAAATATTTATAAGTGGAAAAATTCAAAGAAATAGACCCTCAAGAATTAATTTACTGTTATTTAGAATAAAGATTTCTATACCATCTCATAGTGATATACTGTATATGAACATTATACTTCGCTTTAGAAGATATTTATATTTAAGAAATAACTTTATACAGCAAATGCAACTTTCAGAGCAAACACAAGGTCGTATTTACAGTAAAGTCAACAATCAAAATGACATGGAATAAATTAACAGAATATACAACTATTTATAGAGACAAATTAAAAAATAAGGCAGGAATTTTCATTTGAAATTAGCATAATCCGAAAATATGTCGATGAAATCTTGTACCACTCTGTAGCAGAATTCATACTGTTCCTGAAAAACAATAAAAAAAGTTATCAAAATGTGTTTTGGTTGCCTTGTATAAATACATTGGAGAAAATCATACTTATGCAAATCCTGGTGGTAAATGCAACACGTTCCCACTTGGACCATTACCTGGACCAGTAGCTTAGGACTGCATTTTTATTTATGTATTTATTTTTTAGAAGAAAAGCGATGGTACCTTGTGGCTCATCAGTTACAATGATTTCTTTAAGCTTTCTAGGTGACAGTTCTTAAAACTAATCAATCCTTAGACCTGTCTTCTCATTTAAATTAAGCAGCTCATGGTACCTGGCTCACACTGAGGCAGTAACTCCTCCTGCACCTTCCCCAGGGAGCCCAGCTCTGGAACTGGGCTCCATCTCCTGAGCTCGGCACCACAAACAGACAATATACCCTCTGACTATGTCACTATCAATGTATAGAACATCAAAAACCCTCTACATTCATCTGTCTGGAACGGAGCTCCCCTTGCAGTGGCCGTCTGCAATGGATTTACCCACTGCCTACGTTAGCCCGCTGGCATCCCGAAGGTGGGACATATCCTGATCCTCCAGGCATGCTGATATGCCTTCAACAGGATTTACTGGATTACAAAATCTGTAACAACACTGATAATAAATGGAACTGGCATCCAAATTCACTCATGCTGGAAAGCAGAGTTTAGCAGAAGCCTTTCCGTGGGCTCAGCTGGGAATATCCATGGCAATTACACCCTTAACTAACGTTATTAAATCGCAGAGCCAGAACACCAAAAGAAATATTTCAGCCTTCTCTCAGCATGACTGTGGATAATCCAACTCTACTTCAACCCCTTTCTTCCTATCTGTACTATGGAGAAAACATCTACCTGAAAAAGGTGGTTTGAGGTAATTGTTTCCAAAGAAGTTTCAAATCACAGAGTGGCAGCTGCTATCAAAATACAAAATATCAGCATTTTTATATATTGTCCAAAAGCATATCTCTCAAAAAAATTTTTTTAATGCTTATCCAACAGGGAAAAGTGTCTGGACTAAGCTTCACACATTACTTGTAGATGACTTTACACAAGTTAAAGACATTTCTCCCTTTCAGTTATCAACTGCACGCCAATTTAAGCCCAGACATTTTAAAGTAAGAAAGAACAACAACTGATATATAACTTAAAAGGCATTTACTTCATATTTTGTCACCAGCAACACTCAAAAGATTTTAGTTTAACTGTCTCCACTTCCTAGAAGACACAGAATGTTTAGCCAGGTTATATTTTTAGAAATGCTATAAAAAAAAAATCGGTAAAAATATAGATTTCTGCTAATACTTTGTATGTACACAGCCACCATACATAATTTATTTCAACCTGCAAAAAAAAAAAAATCCTTTGTACTCCTCCCACGAGCGTATTTACAAACATCCATCCTTTGACAAGGACCTGGATTGTTAAATATCATACCAGTGTTTGCACCATATGTGGCCTTTGCAGTCTTAAGCTCTTCACAGCTTGAAATACATCTAAGAGCCCTTCAGCCTTCACTCGTTCCAGAATATTGCTGAGTGCTATGAACGTACCGGTTCTTCCAGCGCCAGCACTGCAACGGAAACACATCTGCTTAACATGGATAAAAGTGTTACAAGAGAATCAGAGAATCACAGAACGGTTTGGGTTGGAAGGGACCTCCAAGATCATCTAGTTTCAACCCCCCTGCCATGGGCAGGGACACCCTCCACTACACCAGGTTGCCCAAAGCCTCATCCAACCTGGCCTTGAACACTTCCAGGGATGGGGCAGCTACAACTTCTCTGGGCAACCTGTGCCAGTGCCTCAGCACCCTCAGAGTGGAAAATTTCTTCCTTATCTCTAATCTAAATCTCCCCTCTTTCAGTTTAAAGCCATCACCCCTTGTCCTATCACTACACGCCCTTGTAAAAAGCCCCTCTCCAGCTTTCCTGTAGGCCCTCTTTAGGCACTGGAAGGCTGCTGGAAGGTCTCCCCGGAGCCTTCTCTTCTCCAGGCTGAACAGCCCCAACTCTCTCAGCCTGTCTCCATAGCAGAGATGCTCCAGCCCTCAGATCATCTTCGTGGCCTCCTCTGGACTCGCTCCAGCAGCTCCATGTCCTTCCTGTGTTGGGGACCCCAGAGCTGAACGCAGTACTGCAGGTGGGGTCTCAGGAGAGCAAAATACTACTATTAGTCAACTTCTATTCAGGTTTTTTTTGGTGTTTGTTTTTTTTTTTTGTGGTGTTTTTTTTTTGTGTGCTTAGTTTGTCACCTCAGCCAGAGTGGATGGAATAACTCGGAGCCAGGCTGGAACCCACAAAGGCTCGTTACCGACAGCTTCTCCCACGCAACTGGGAGATCCTGAGCCGGCTGCGGCAGCACGTGGACGCCCTCCACCAAAGTCTGAGGCCCAAATAACGAACTGGCAAAGCTGCTACCTCAAACCTGCGTTCATCTTCAGCAAAGACAACTTTTGGTGCTCCCAGGTTTTACTCTTGATGGGGCAGAACACAACCTTCGGACTTTCAGTTGCAAAACTTGATTATAACGCAAAGAAGCGCTGGGCGATCAAACCCACGGTTTTCTATTAGGTTGGGATTTATACTTGTGCATGGTGGGCAGATACAAAAGCATTATTATAATTATTATTACTTCAAAACAATTTGATAGAAAATGTCCTATCCAACTGTAATGAGTTTAATGACTCTCACGATCTAAGCCATTTCTCAGACAGATCTACTGATGTGAGGACAAACTAAAGCAACGCGACACACGAGGCTATGCTACATACAAGAAACTAAAAAATTGACTGTTCTGCCTCTATCTTGACTACAAAAAACAAACTAACATACTCCCAAGTACCTGTAGTTTCTTTTGTTTCAGTACGTTTGACTCAATATTTGTCCTTGTATCTGTTTCAGATCATGATTCCGTGGAACCAAAAATATATTTCAGTAACTGCTACCTGATTTATTATGCCTAACTTCCAGAGCCAAAAAAAGAAACTTAAAAAAAGACTGCTTTCTCTCTCCTAATCACGTTAATTAAGGACTATTTGACACCAACAAAACAGTGGCTGTGCACTGGAACCCTGACAGCTTTGATAGGGAATAGTTACTAAAACCAGGATGGGATTGGGAAATTGGCAACGAACGGTACAACGGAGCGGAAAATTCACTGGATCACTGAATAAGCATAAACACAAAATACTTTATTACATTTTAAATTTTCATGTGTTTTAATCATAAGTAGCTGAACTGTAATCACATGTCATTGCTTCTACCTTATTTCTATCGAATAGAAAAAAAATCTATGATTCTATGAATATGAAAAATTCTATGAATTCTATGATTCTATCAAATACAAAAAAATCTGATAAGCATAAGCCTTATGAAAAGATTAAGTGCAAATGCATGTATCCTCAGCTGGGTGCATTAAAAGTCTCACTGGAGGAAACATGAACAGGTACGATGTATTAGATGTGTTGTTCCCTTTAGACATTTACTTTTATCGGATTAAAGACAAATCCAAAACCTAAAAGGGTTCAGATTTATTTGTAATTACTAATCTCCAGTAGCCATCTGTGGTTTCCAGAGCCATCCCTGAATAATGCATTTTGGAAGAGGTCTACAACTATCATAAGATGAGGACGTGAAGATCTAAAGTAAACCTGTACACACACATCATCACACGCGTTGCTTCTTCATTTATGCCTAGAAGAGGCAGATAATGCCAGACTCACTCTCTTCTGAAAACATGCTTTTAGCAAATCCTTAAAGCCAATATATTTATTTTTTTTTTAGATTAATTTAAGAATTTTTTAGTACAGATGCATGGAAATCTAAACTGCATTTAAAATGCAGGAGAAAATATGTATTTTCTCATGGGAACACAGCACTACTCTTTGCATACTCGCTTCTCTTTCTGCAATGCCCTTTAAAAAAAAAACTTAAGAAAGATAACTTTTAAATTTGACTCAAACTTTATTTCTTGAGACAGGGAGTTCAGGTTTCAAACAGATTGGCTTTGAATTCTGTTGGCAACTCAGAATTACTGTTGGCAACAGTTCTATTGGCAATCTTCTAAATTACTTAGGTTATGTCTTGATTCTACTTAATTATCTTTTTTAGCAGCTCCTTAAACTGTTCTTAAACAGTTGGAAAAAATGAGAAGTTTTCAAAAGTTCATGTGAACGCTCTGAAAAATCAGTCTTAGACTTGAAATGTGTTTACTTATTCATAAAGTTACATTCATTTACATTATTTGAAGACTCAAGTATGACTTCACAGAGAGGTTCAAGGAACTCAAAAGCTGTGATGTTCAGGCTGTCCAAGTAGGGGCAGGAGAGAATTATCAGCATTAAAAATCCTAGAATACATTGTGTGGTTTGGGTTTTATTTTCTTGTTTAATCATGCCAAATGATTAAGCTAAGGCTTCAGAGAGGCTGCAGGTCTAAAAGCCTGGAAAAGTCGAAGCAACAAATATCTCGGATAGTTCTTACGCATCTAATCTGTGCACATCAAAGACATCAGTTACTTTTACCTCTTATTTTATTGGCCAGAACTCCAGGCTATTTTACCCAAATTAATTGAAGAATCATAGAATGTTTGGGTTGGAAGGAACCTTCAAGATCATCCAGTTCCAAACCCCCTGCCATGGGCAGGAACACCCTCCACTACACCAGGATGCCCAAAGCCCCATCCAACCTGGCCTTGAACACTTCCAGGGATGGGGCAGCCACAGCTTCTCTGGGCAACCTGTGCCAGTGCCTCACCACCCTCAGAGGGAAGAATTTCTTCCTTAGGTCTAATCAAATATCTAATATCTTATCTAATCTAATATCTTCTATCTAATCAAATATATAATGATAATCTTATCAATCAGAATTTTAACTCCCCAGCAATAAAAAAAAAGGCGGTTGTTAAAATTGCAGAACCAAACACAAAATGTCATCATCGCCATCGCGTGCAGAACCCACAGTCCCCCTGGGGAAAATGTATGAATACAGCAAAGAGCAAAACAGTTCTGAAGCAAGGAGGAGAAAGTTTTAGCAAGCAATACGCATCGGTACAAGACCATGTCCCAAAACACGAATAAATCCCAGTCCTGGCTCAAGCTCCCTGGACCTCTGCTTCAACAGTGCATGAAAACGCAGGTGACACTGCAGACAGGCAGCCACAAACCATCATACTCAGACTGAGATGGCACCTTTGAAACTCAAACCACAGCAAAATAAAAGCCAGTGTACGCTGCAGAGAACCGCTGTATTACGCCCATTCCTATTTCTAACTCCAGTAGCAAGCAGACAGGTTCTCCTATCGAAACATTTCCAAATGGTCAGTGAGTCTACTTCCCTGTAGATGGTGCTGCAAGAACAATTTCAGTGTCACAAAAATAAATACAGTACTTTTTTTTTTTTTTTTTTCAGAAGAAAACATAACCAGGTACTCATTCAAACCCAGATGGATTATTCTTTGAAAGGTGGGAAAAATCCAGAAGCAGCATCGTGTTATCTAGCTCCCAGATAAAAGGCTGGAGCAGCTTATCCATGCCATAGGGAGTCATAGGGGGGTTGGTCACCGAGTGGGTGCCAAGCATTGCTCAGGACTGGGATCACAGACAGGTAGAGAAAATATCATAGTTAATCAACCAGATGTTTTTAGATATAGAGATGTCAGGAACCTGACCTCCATCTATTGCTAAAAGACAACCATGGTCCAGCAAAATTAGTTTATCTTGTACAACATGCCCAAGGGGGAAAGATTTAAAAAGCCAGTGTTTAGCATGAATTAAATAATTGATTTTGAGGGTAGAGAAGAAACAATTATTACTTTTTTATGTTGTGGTTGAGCCTGTGAGCTTCAACCACAAGAGAGACTACACTGTAGGAGCTCTTAGGTGGACACAGCAGAGATGTGGCCCCTGAAAACTCTCCTGCTGGGTAAGGAGCAGATGGGAGTTGGTCAGTGCATCGCCCAGAACAGGTCCAAGCTCTCCAAGCAGTAAAGAGGCTCATGGCAAAGGGTGACCTCTTCAGATTAATAACTTCTTACATAAAAAAAAAAACAGACCAAAACCTAAGAACTTCTCTTCTGAAGGCTCTGGAACCCTTCTGACCCTGTCCCTGTGTACTGTGAACTTGACTTTGTATTGACCAGAAGGCAGAAGAAGCTTTATTGATTTACAAAGATTAAAATACTTCAAAAGCAAAGTACGATTTATGAATTAGAAAAGGCAGAATACTAGTTTTTTAAAATCAGCAGATGTAGTACAGAAAGGAAAAAGACAAATTAAAAAGGCTGACAAAAAAAAAACATTCTCTGAAAAATATCATTTGAAAAAAGAGTGGAAAAGCCCAATATATACCTTTAAAAAAAAAAAAAAGCAATAAAAAAAGTACAGTTCAAAAAAAAACCCCAAAAAGTGAAAAACTGGCACAGGACAGATAGATTCTAGTTCTCACGTACCACGTCACACACAAGCTACCTCTCACCATTAACATAAACATCATTTTCCCTGTCCTCCCAGCTCTTGCATCTGCTTCCAAGGACAAGAATACATTTTGCCTTGTGCTTAGATCAGGGATGTATTTTATTCTCCTGATAGTTTGTGAAAGCCAACAGCATTTGGATCCCAGGAGAACACTGGAGCACCGTGTGGGTGGGGTGCATTACACACCACCCCAATAAACCTACAGCTTTGCTTCCCTGATCCCTGCGCTTCGCAAAACTCAGGTGCAAGGCTGCAACTCCACAAATTAGGAACACACACACACTTGTTTAATTCCAGCCATTAAGGATATCGTTAAGGCACTCACTTTGCTCACGTAGCAAAAGAGAAGCCATAAATCCTTAATGCAATCCTAGTGTTTTCTTTTTTTTTTTCTTCCATCTTTTTCTCCTATTTCTTAATTTCTATTTATTTTTTAAGTGATGTCGTCTACTCCCTTACAAAGAAAAACTGCTGTAAAAGCAACTAGAGCGGGGACCTCGACAGGCTGGAGAGATGGGCCTGTGAGAACCTCATGAAGTTCAACAAGGCCAAGTGCAAGGTCCTGCATGTGGGTCGGGGCAATCCCAAGAACAAGTACAGGCTGGGCAGAGAATGGATCAAGAGCAGCCCTGAGGAGAAGGACTTCGGGGTGCTGGTGGGTGAGAAGCTCAACATGAGCCGGCACCGTGCGCTGGCAGCCCAGAAAGCCACCCGTGTCCTGGGCTGCATCCAAAGCAGCGTGGGCAGCAGGGTGAGGGAGGGGATTCTGCCCCTCTGCTCTGATCTCCTGAGACCCCACCTGGAATACTGTGTTCTGCTCTGGAGTCTCCAACACAAGAAGGACGTGGAGCTGCTGGAGCGGGTCCAGAGGAGGCCACAAAAATGATCCGAGGGCTGGAGCACCTCTGCTCTGGAGACAGGCTGAGAGAGTTGGGGCTGTTCAGCCTGGAGAAGAGAAGGCTCCGGGAAGACCTTCCAGCAGCCTTCCAGTACTTAAAGGGGGCCTACAGGAAAGCTGGAGAGGGACTTTTTACAAGGGCATGGAGTGATAGGACAAGAGGCAATGGATTTAAACTGAAAGAGGGGAGGTTAAGATTAGATCTAAGGAAGAAATTTTTCCCTCTGAGGGTGGTGAGGCACTGGACCAGGTTGCCCAGAGAAGCTGTGGATGCCCCATCCCTGGCAGTGTTCAAGGCCAGGCTGGATGGGGCTTTGAGCAACCTGGTGTAGCGGAGGGTGTCCCTGCCCATGGCAGGGGGGTTGGAACTGGATGATCTTTGAGGTCCCTTCCAACCCAAAACAGTCTACGATTCTATAAAAAGCAAGCGGGTTCCTTAGCTAATGGTGGGGAGAAGAGGCAAGTCTTACCTGCAGTGCACCGTAATCGGGTGATTGCCTGTTTGCTGCTGCTGCTTTTGGACAGCTGCAATCAGGTCGATCATCCCTTTTCCTTCGGCAGGAATCCCAATTTCTGGCCACCCGTGGAAGTGGAACTGCCGAACGAGCCTGCTTTGCTTCTCCTGGTTACCCTGCGTGCAGGAAAACACCACGTTTATCCAGCTGTTACTTCAAAATCAAAACACACTTCTTACCTTAAACATTTCTAGCACAAATTTTGCACCGCTATAGTGGAGGGAGCTGTATGTATGTATATATGGGGGGCTAGCTCCCCATATATGCATATGTATATATGGGGGCTAGCTCATAATATATTGGAAATGTAGACTCAACAGCTTTGTTCTAAATTCCCCGACAATTATCCTGATAATTTACCCTCATAATTTTCCTTTTCATTTGCACAGCTGCTTCACCTGGGCAGTACTAAGGAGACACTTAGAGATTATTTGTCCTGAGCACCCCTGGGTGAAAGCTCCCAGCGTGCACGGGCCCCACGCAAAGTGCCACTGGAACAACTCAACTCATGAAACACACTCGGCTTTGCACAACACTACTTGGAAACTTAACCATTATTTGCCTTGCCTTGATGCTTGCTGATTAAAAGCACACCAAAAGTTCCAGTTAGCAGTTAGCTCTAGACTGGTTTAGGTCTCAAAAGGCTCTTTAACTAGCCTGAAATTTTGGGTTGCTGCTTCCCATGACTGCATTATAACAGCGTATGGATGCAACATTCATATTCTGGCAATATTATTACATATCAACTGATATGTAATATTACATATCATTAGTCTTCCAGTACATGAAGGGGGCCTACAGGAAAGCTGGTGAGGGACTTTTTACACGGGTGTGTGGTGACAGGACAAGGGGCGATGGCTTTAAACTGAAAGGGAGATTGAGATTGGATATAAGGAAGAAATTTTTTACTTTGAGGGTGGTGGGGCACTGGAACAGGTTGTCCAGAGAAGCTGTGGCTGCCCCATCCCTGGCAGTGTTCAAGGCCAGGTTGGATGGGGCTTTGAGCAACCTGGTGTAGTGGAGGGTGTCCCTGCCCATGGCAGGGGGTTTGGAACTAGATGATCTTTGAGGTTTCTTCCAAACTAAACCATTCTATGATTCTATGAACTCTTGCAAGCCATGGGTTGTTGAGAACACCAGGTCTCTGCTGATGCTAGGTGCTGTCAGCATGTCCCACCATAATGGACATCTGGTGAACAAGTTTGGTGGGAAGTCTCAAGACACTATTTTGTACTGGAAGCCTGGAAGATGTCAGAATTATGAGGAAAAAGGGTTGGTCAGTCCTTCCTCCCAGCTCTGCAGGAGATCTTTTAACATAATATTGCTTCAAATGTCATTGAGGTAGTGTAGCTGGACTCAGGCACAACACAAAAGTTAATCAGATTTCTTTGATCTGCAGCAGCAAACACTTCTAACAATCCTGGATCATACTGCAAAGCCATTGCTGTTTGGCTATCACCTACAATGTTGTTACTTGAGCTTTAAATACTTTTGCTTTGCATGTGTCAACTATCTAAGTGCATAAATTATATGCAATGTAGAAAGTAGTTAAAGGAATTATATTCTTAACTGCCAGGAATTTTTTTTTTTTCCAAAAAGAGCAATGCAAATCAGATCCTAAAGAAATGATGCAGTGAGGAGATGCATGCCCTAAAGATCAAAACTTGGTTTTGAGTAGATCATGCCTGTAGCAGGGCAACACAATGGAAGAGCTGCAGAGGTAAGTACATGTGCTGTTAAAATGCTTCACAGGATTTAAAAATATGGAACCAAATGTTCTTTTATAGATATGTGGGAGATGGGAGGAAATACAAGAATAACAGCAACAAAACATTAAAAAACTCCCAAAACAAACAAACAACCACCAAAAAAAACCCAAACCAAACCAACCAACCAAACAAAAAAACACAAAAAAACCCTAAAAAACTGCACACCCCACTTTGATCAAGGACATGTTTTACTGACCAGAATTTTCATGGGCTTTTAAGCAAAAATGTTTCATATAAGCTGTGACTTGACTGATACAATGCTGGATTCCGATTAACCACATTTATCTTTAGATAGAAATTCCAGCATTTAAGTTACACAATCATATTTGTAAATGCCTTTAAATAATAAAAAAAAAAAAAACAACAAAACCCTGTCATCTAATTTAAAACCATTACCTGATTGTATGTAACTACGAAGTCCCTTACGCTTATGGCATCTAAGAGACTGTCATTCTTTATTTCCACGGTAATCTCTCCGTGAGTCACGGAGCCCTCCGATGGCCAATACTGGCAGCACTTTTCCTGCAAAATTAAGAGAGAATTGTAAACGTTCCTTGAAATTTTTTCCAGTTATCTACATCGTCCTGAACCTCTGATCTAGGATATGACATACAATGTAATAAACGTGTTCTAAACACTTGGTAATGAAAAGGCTAATAACTAAGAATCCCGTAATAAAATAGTTCTGTAATATAAATCATGAAGATGAGAAGGGCTTTGGTGTCACAGATGGCAAATACTGTTTTAAAACAGATCGGAATAAAAGAACAATAACTCCTGGAAGCAATGCAGTGTTGTTAAAGAGACTCCCAAACCACTACCAAAAAAATAAAATAAAATTCACAGCACAAACATCCTGCCCCATCCCTGGAAGTGTTCAAGGCCAGGTTGGATGGGGCTTTAGGCAACCTGGAGTAGTGGAGGGTGTCCCTGCCCATGGCAGGGGGTTGGAACTAGGTGATCTTTGAGGTCCCTTCCAACCCAAACCATTCTGTGATTCTATAATTTTCAGTGGTTTTTTGGTGGGGTTTCTGACAATTCAAGCAAAAGCACCAACATTGTCCCACACCAAACACTGAAGCAAGTGCTCATTCTAGGAAAGGCAAAAAAAATCTCTCATCACTATAATTTGTAGGCAACAAATCATCTGTCTAATATGATTTGTTAATTATTAATTAATTATATTAACGCTCATGTTTCACAGCTGTTAACAGCAGCTGCGGGACACGTACCTGCTCCCGCTCCTGGACTTCTGTGAGCATCACGATGGTGTGGCACTTCCACTCCCACACCATCCGCCAGAAATCCTCCACCGTGTGCGGCAGCGGGCCCTGGGTGGCGATGAAGTAATCCTTCTGGCGATAGCCCTGCGGAGGGAGACCACGACCCGCTCATGTCGCGACACGTGAGTACAAGTGAGGGGGGGACAGAGAGGTCACCACTCAAACTGGTGCTTCCCGTCAGCCCCGCTGTGATGGGTACTGCAGATCTGGTGACACTGAGCCCACCCAAATTTTGCTCTTTGCCAGAAACGCAGGAAAAGATCCCCCAAATTCACAATCCTGAGTTGTATTTTAAGACTTTTTACAGCCGTGGCTGAAGGAATGAAATTGTGCAGGAACAGGTAACCGAAAGGATTTCCCGACGAGAGTATCACAGCTGCAGCTATTGGCTTTGCCACAGAAATAACATTTAACTCAGTTTGTGAGCTACAGTTCTATTTATGTACTGATGGATGTGGTCTTCACAGCTGCAGTATCCACAATCCTCCACCACTAATGGGGTTTTACTTCTTAAGGATCTAATTAATTCTCATATTTAAATAAAAACAAGACAGGGTGGAAGGTGTTGCCCAGATTCCAAGAGGAATCTGGGAACCAAGTTAGGAATTAATGCAGGTCTGGGTTTACCCAGGCTCCCAAACACTAAGACAGCTTTTCCTCATGCTAAATATGGACTTTTTTTTTCCCCCTTTCCTCAGAACAGCACATATTTACATCTGTTAACCTGAACGCAGATAATGAAACTGTTGGATGTTCTATAGCTAATTTGTTTCGCTGTCTCTTTTTCAGAATTCAATAAAACCCTGAGTTTATCAATCTAACAACAAGAAGAACGTTTAAATTGCACAACCATTTAAACTGAAATTGAAAACACCAGATAAGAAACGTATTTGGAAATTCTCATAAGCCAAATCCAAACAAAAAAAGCTAATATTCTTTGCAAGCCAAGTTGACTGTGTCTCTTTAAAAACACTTATCAGCAACAGCAAAATATTTGACTTGCAGTTTAAATACATGGAAAGTTTTTATACGTACATCTATGAAGGAGGCATTGATGTAGTCTGTGTACTCTTGCCCTCTTTTCATTGATAGAATCACTCTGTTAAAATCATCTGAAAAAAAAAAAAAGTCTAGTCTTACTTTTGCTAACTGTACCTTGACATTCTAACTGTACTATGACAGGAGTGAAAGACCAAAACCAACAAAATCTTTTATCTAAAAACCAAAGAGTGTCTCAAAGATCTTATCCAGGACTTAGTAAGTGCGTGGAGGAGGGTGCTGGTTTTTCCATTCACACAGGATATGGCCAGCAAGGTCTCAAAACTTTCATTTTCCGGTGCAGACATGACCATGCTGCTCCAGACTGTGCAAGGAATCACTCAGAAACTACGTTTGTTTAAGAGGTGAAACTGCCAAATCATTTCATTCAGCCCTGAAAAATATCTGATCGTAAGATATTTTACGTTGATGAAGCGAAAAACAATTCATTAAATTGTTTGCAGACACTTTACAAGGGCATTGCACTTTGTAAGGAGAGGATAGAGCTGTTTGTGTCAGTTTTCTGTTCTCTAGAATCTTCAGAGCAGACATGCCTGCAGAGAGGACAGCAAAACCAAGGGGACAGCTAACAGAAACACCAAAAAAAAAAAGTGTTGTAGCTAAAAATGAAGCAAAACCAAAAAATCCACCACTTTGGACAGCACATTTCAATTGAAAGCATTTCAATTTTACTAGCAGAGAAGTTAAAACTTCTTCTCTTTAAGAAATACGCAGTAACTATTTGCAGAATTCCTGTTTCCAAATCCAAGCAGGAGCTCTACTCTCCAGTTATCCCAACAGAGCTGTATCTGGTACGACCTGTGTTGTCACCAACACGTAGATACAGGGTGTACTCACAACAGCCTTAGGATAATTGGGGATTTCTAGCACTCGGTTCTATATGTGAGAAGTTGTTCTCTTACACGGGATGATCTGGATGACTCGAGCTTTCTTCATGTTTGCTGGGAGATTGCCAGTCCTCATGTTTTCTTTCATGATCCGAACGTTCGTTAACTTCTGTAATTAAACACACAAAGGAGGGTGAGAACTCACCAGAACAGAAGTGGTTCTCGCTCACCATATTTTGAGCCATATCCTCACCATTGCCTCTTCATCGGGTGCAAAACCGCAACGCGGCCAAAGCCAGACTGGCTTTTTGTCCTGGCTATAAAAACGAAGTAAGAATAAGAGTCATGGAGTTTTTTCATGCTGATAAATATCTAGAGAATCTGAACATGCTCCCAAGGTGCATCAGGAAAGTTTATGGGCTGCAAAACGACAGTCGATTTTAACATTTTGGGTCTGTTTGTTGTTCGGTTGCTTTTTTTTTTTTTTTAAGACGCTTTTGGGCAGTCTGAGCGTGGCTTTCCGAAGTACAGAGTACCCATTCCCCTTGAAAAGTTCTAAGTTTTTAAACTTTGACATATAGTTTCACAAAATTAGGCGCTTTTGAAAATACTTTGTAATAAAAAGGTCTGCGTACCATTTTATGGAATTAGTTTCATTTTTTTTCGTTCCAGCCTTTACGTAAGCAGCAGCAGACTGACCACCAGTTACCTCCAGCAGTAACAGGCTTTCATTTCCACATTGTTCTCAAATACTGAAAAAAAATCCTTTTTATAGAGAATATTAAAACTCTGGTCCTTTAGTCCTGGCCCGTGCTCTCCCTGCGGCACAGCACCCTGTCTCTGGCATAACAAGGCTGCACGAGTTTAGGGACGGTGCACCAAATCCTGCAACTTAGCTCTACACATTTTTGAGCTTTTGCTGGTGAAGGGACCAAAATTCTTTATAATTTATGCAGTTTGTGCTGACAGCATTCCCAGGACACAGAAGACAAACACTGCTCTTGCCTCAACAGTCTTTTTTATAATATAGATTACACATCTGCAAGATTGTGCAAGATAACTGTGCAACAATAACAGACTGCTTCTGCTGGGGTGGGACTTACCAGATAACTATCATTTCAGCAACTATTTAATATAAATTCAATTTAAATGAAAATTAATTTGATTTTTGAACTGCAAGCAGATTTCCAGGCATGTATTTGCCAGGTACTGAGTTTCAGGAGCATGTTTCAACTCCAGTAAAACCTCTAGTACCAGCAACAAACTACTGACAAGAAACCCCCACCTCTGAGAAATCCTTTTTCAGATGCTCTGTGACACTGGGTTCAGTAGACTTCATGCCAGAGACTCTCACACTGGCCACAACCTAACTCTACTCTGGTTTTGGGGTAGGTGGGCTCTGTGCTCCTGAGCCATCCAAACACTTTTCAGAAAACACGGCAGAACTAAACATTGCTCTCTGCACTTTAATGCAGTCTTGCTGGCACAGTGGAAAACTAACTTAGGCATTCTAGAAAAAGTAGAATACTCAGTGTTTTTACTTGGTTCCTTCCCTCAGACAGACCAATACTTTTGAATTTTGAACTTGTTGCTGTATCATCAGACTTATTTTTACGTCATTTTCTTTTCCCAGTACTCGATTTCTGATTAAATTAATCCTCTAAAGGAAAGAGAGAAGTCCAGTTAAGATGCATATGTCATTTAATGCTTTAGACCTATATACAGAATAAACATTTTAGCATAGCAAAAGTCAGAGAAAAGTCCTAACTATTTCTTCAGGACAATAAAGTCTTTTTTAAACAACAATCACAAACAGCCAGCGTGGCTGCTTTCTGCATTTGGGGTTTCTCCACTAAATAGAAATGGGTTTTTTTTTGTTGTTTTCTTTCCTGACAGGTCAGGATATTCAGCACAAGATGTAGAAATCCTCTGCAATTCTCTCTGCCCTCAGTCATCATCGAGTTAACAACCCTGTTGAGATGCAGATTAGGTGCCTGGAATCCAGCTCCCTCTTCCAGCATTATCTGATCTGGCATCTAGTACCAGACCAAAAGAATAATCCCGTTTTTCTTTTATAAGCAAACAGAAAGCATATAGGAAAAGGTCTGTAAAACGAGGTCGGCTTTGAATGAGCCTCTGCAGAACAGGATGTTGAGCAAAGCCCCACTCACCCACCCCGCAGGACCCATTCACAGCAAGCACCAAATAAAACAAGCTGTTCCGTTTTGATGGACCTTTTCTTTTAAGGTTACACTTTCCTGCTTCTGAAGTATCTTTTGGGCTTAAATGTTTCCATGCCTGGAAACCCTACAGCAAAGGACTTCCATACTTACTTTAAATTCTTCTTCTAGCCCTATTTTGACAAGGTTTGGCGCCGCGTTGTGTGACGTTTGTAGATGTTTTTCTAAGGATGACACATCTAGCTCCGTGTCACCGTAGAGGTAGTATTCAAGTAAGGCTTGATAAATGAAGGAGTATTGCATCTGGAACCAACAAAAACCAGCCATGTAAGTACACTGCAAAGCAAGGAAGTGGGACTGTGAATTCTGGTGCTTCCATCTATTTAATTTGGTCTACAATCTTTGGATTGTCAAAATATACCTTAAGCTAAAACAGAGTTTGCCTGTTACATCTCTTACATTCTCTAAAATTCCACTCTCTTGTGCATGGGGAAACATGGACATGGTACCTAAAGACAACGTGTTTACGGTGGTCTTCACATGCCTCTGTCTTCTTCCCCAACCCCATCCTTCTTACTGGGCTTTGTTCATTTTCCACTTATCCATGTGTGCAACAGAAAGAGACACACTGGGATGCACATCAGAGTGGAAATACAGAAACATACTCTTCTTGGACCATGAAAAGTTGCCATTTCAGCCCACTGAAGTTCACTTACGTCAGTCTGAACCATCTGCGGACGCTGATTCCGGATTCTTGAAACAAACTCAAAAACATCGACTTTCTGTTCCGCGTGCATCATGTCTATGATGGCATCTATAACGATGAACGTGCCTGTGCGACCCACACCAGCGCTGGAAAAGGAAACCAAACCAAACAAAAACCTCTATGGAATTACCAAGTCTGCAGGAATTGCTACAGCAATGACATGGGGAGAACTCGTGCTGTTTATACTGGACTGAAATGCTGTGAAAAACCAAATTTACTTACTTTTTTATTTTAGCAACGACAGCAACAAAAAGAGGTCTAAGTTTTTAATGTAAAAAGTCACCTCTTAACAGCTCGGAAATTATAAGATCAAAATTACATTAGAAAAGAACTTTGGAAAAAAATTCTGCTTGACCAGGTATAATAACTCAGTCTAAGATGAAATTGCAATTTTTTTTTTTTTCTTAATTTTTGCTCTTTTCTGCAGGGTTGCTGTCACATGCCGATCAGATTACAGTTACTTGTTACAAGTCAGGCCCTGAGCAACCTGATCTAGTTGGAGATATCCCTGTTCCTTGCAGGGGGGTTGGACTAGATGGCCTTTGAAGGTCCCTTCCAGCCCTAACCATTCTATGATTCTATGATTCTAAGTTTTACACTTCCCACCTGCCATCCCGAATTCCGTGGGGTTTTTTTATCTATATATCCTTCAACAGCCACGCGAGGGAGCACGAGCACCAGAAATTCCAGCACTCCCGCGATTTTCAGCTCTTCCTTTCAGAGGAAGAGGGCATGGCATCCTGTGCTGGGCAGCAATAGCTCTCCTTTAACCTTCTGTGAGCTTTTTTTCACCCAGCGACTGCTGTCGTGTCCACAAACACCTTCTGAAACACGACAAAACACTCTCCCCCCATCCGCCTGCGCCCAAAGATACAGAGCGATTTTCAGCCAGGAAATGTCAGACTTTAAAACCAAGAAAAAAAAAAAAAATATTGCATGCATAAATGGCTTAGTTCATACGCACACATACATACTTGTAACAGCAAACACCCCATGAAACCAAAGCCCCCAAGCCCTCCTATTCCAGAGGTCCGGAGTGATGACTGAGATGAGCAGACCCATGGGGTACCACGGCCCTCCACCAAAATTTCACACAACTTCTTCACGGCCAACGAGCCCACTATAACCTTCTGCCTCCAAATCCCTTTGCCTTTCATCGTGGGCTTGGCAGGCTCTCCTCGACCAGTCACATCCCACTCCAGCGCTCCCACCGCCGCTCCCCTCGGCCCCTCTGTGGCCACTGACCACCGGCCACCACAGCTTCCACCCCCACGGTGGCCAAGACTCCCTGCCCTCTGGCTTCCTCTCATTCAGGTTTGACCTTAACCTGCTCTAGAGTATCCCTTACTCAGCTATTCCTCAATGTAACTCCAAAAAAAAAATGTATTTCTGAAAACCTCTGGAAAAAAGAATTAGCAGAAAATCCTGCCTCCCCCCACACCTCGTTTTATCTGCTCTTCTTTACTTCCAAATGCTAAATCAGTGTTTTATTAGCAGTTTTTGAGCAGCTTTTGTCAGAATGACTGGGTGATACTTTTATAAAGGCTCACTAAAAACGGACCGTTACTCACTATCGATGAGTTTCCCTTTCCTTTTTTCAACAATTCGATAGTGTCATATCCTGAACCGTAACGGAAATTAAGTGTCACCTCTCTTGTTATTTATTTCTAACGCAGGCTGAAGTACTGCACTAGCCCCAGCACTGACACATAATGGTGTAACTGTGTTCAGTTGGACCATTATATTTAAATCCTTACAGATTTTTATTAATGTATTTTATATTTCCTTTATTTTGTCTCTACTTCTGCTGATTAAAGGAAGTACAGAATTTCCTGCTGGGGCAAAATAAAGCTCAAGCCCAGTACGAGTTTCCACAAACACACGGCAAAAGGCTACAAAAATAGGGGGTTTCTCAAAGGAAAGACTATGTGAGACTACTAAAATGTTCTTTTTCCAAATAACGCTTTTCCTTAGGCCTCTTCCGTTTGACACTTGGGAGAGAAGAAGAATCCCAGCAAGGCAAGATCCGGATGGAAATGAAGGAACTAAAAGGCTGCCTTGGTGAAGACAAACACACTCTTTTTCAATAGTACACACTTCAAGGACTCTGGGAGAGTATTCCTAGATGTCCAACACGAGCAAAAGAAAAAGAAACAAATACACAAATCCACAACCATTTCCTTAAAAACAACACTCGGAAAGACAAAGCCGCTATTCTTTTCTCTTTATTCTAACCTCGCTATGATAATTGCTCCTGAAAAGACACTTCTTGCTCAGCTGTGAGCTTACAGTTGCTATAGAGATTGCAATTACTCTTTTAAAACTGATCTGGAGTTTGTTTGCGCTTTCATTATCATCAGATTCCAAACAGTTTAGCAGGAGCCTTTAATAGCAGGAAGTTCACGTGTGCGTGACCGAAGGAGTGGGAATATGTTCAGTATTGGTATGGAGCACGTTTTTAAAATTGCAGCATTTAAGTCTCTTCAATGCAAGTCTGTATTCAGAATTTTCTAGGCGCTGAGTAGCTAATTTACGTAGCAAACTGCAATTTGATTGTGGGAGAAGTGGGGGATGAATTCTCCGAGGAGCGTTTAGTGGCAAAGGTTGCAGATTTGTATGACAAGTCTGTTTTTCTGACAAAGAACACATTTATCCCAAACACTGGGTATCACTCATGGATAAAAAAAAAAAAACAAAAAAACCAAACAAAAAACCCAAAACAACTTCTGTTTGAGTATTGAAGTGACAGCAAAGAGATCTTTTGAGATTGTTTCTTCCTTGGGCTTTCAAAGAGCTCAGCATATTATTGCCCTTTACACATATAAAAATGTAAGTAAATGTATACATACATACACACACAAAAAAACTTCATCGCCTATCAACAAAAGATGAACATTTACCCTTGATATTCTACGTGTAACTCCAGGCCAGGCTAAGAGGATGGCTCGAAGAGCACGTACATACCTACAGTGAACCACAATTGGTCCAGCATGGGCAGGATTCAACGTTTTGACTTTTTTCAGGAATTTCAGCATCCCGATAGGCGTGAAAGGCACCCCGAAATCAGGCCAGCTGGTAAAGTGAAGCTGCGTAACGAGCCTCGGAGCTTTGCAACCGTCATGAAGCTGCAAGGAATACACAGGCTCTGACATTTCATTTTTCATGCAAAGATTTATAAACAAACTGCTCTGGTTACTTATGACTTTAATTCCTGCAACACTCAGAGCCTGACTCAAGGATTTGAAGTTTACAGTGTACGTAAAATACAAACGCAGAGTAAAATTACTATATATTATTAAAAGGCACCTTTGCAGAGAAAACTGGAACAATCCCAGGATAGGACTGCGAAGAGTGAGACTCATAATTTATGTTAATAATGGATCAAATCCTAACTCCTTTTTCACTTACAAAAACTTCACACTTCTTTTAGCTGCCTCAGATGAAACACACAAAACTCAGCCCAAACATTCAGGATCTGTATCTCGGTGAGATGCCAAACACCAGCTTTTGCCAAGTCTTGTATGAATGATGAAAGAAGGGCTGCACCTCCAACGGCCAACCACTGAGAGGTTAATGAGCTGAACTACTCTTCAAGAATAAAGCAGAAGATACTACAGAGCTCAGCATCATCTCCTCTGCATCACCAACCACAACAGATCCTAAAGGTTAGAGCTTTGAGTCTGTTGTCTGTTTGTCTCATGAGTTTTGAGTCTCTTGGCCAGGGTCAAGGCCGTTTCTTCCAAACTGGAGAAAGCCAACTGGTTTCCTAAGGTTACCCAGTCTCCATCAACGGATAACCAAATCCTCCTAACACGTACTCAGCAGCCATCAACAAGTGAAAGGCAGCCGAGTCCGTTCACAAACTTTCCAACCCTTCAGCTTATCACCTCTGCACCATTACTCCTTTCTCGTTCTGCCTTCTGAGCAGAGTTTCTCTGAGCGTTCTTTATCAGCGATCGCTGGTCATCCCAAAGCGACCTGCACGCTCCACCAGCAGAGACTGCTCCACAGTTCAGGATCTGTAACCCACGCTGAATTAATCCACCCATCTTTGGAAGGGTTCTGAGCTCTCCATGTACTTCTACACAGCGATACGTGGTTTACCCCCTCTCACCAGCCCATATTGTCCTCAATCTGAATTCGACGGTCATCGCATTACAAACACAGCAGCCCTCCCCTTAGGGGTGAGGATCTCTACCAATTTGCTCCTGTACAAGGCTACACACTGTGGACAAGAGTAAAGTCATCCTCACCATCTCTCTGGTGATCTAGAGCTTTAACTTGTGCCAGAGGTCCCGGATAGAATAGAAATCAAGCTGATGCTGACGTTGGCCAACTCATAGCCACAGACTACCCCAAACACCCAAACATATCCAAATTCACTCATTTATTTCTCTATGCAATTTGTCCCCAAAAAGGTCAAGACACTGCTCCTGTGTTCCCTCCCTGACAGTCACAAGGAACGACTTTCTGTGGCCCTTGGCTACGGGCAAGAAGAAATCTAGCAGAACCCCTTGTGATCCATGAAACGGCAGCAGACACTGCGTGTGCCGAGCTCGGTCACCTGCCGGGGAGAGGTGCTGCACGTTCCTCGGTTTGCAAACACCTTTACCTAATAACCCAGATTTCTTTTAAGCCAATAGCTGACACTGCAACGATTTGCTTTCAAAATCAAAGCAAAAACCCAACGAGAGCATTATTGTAACTCACCGACTGCACGCAGAACTTGCGGATGGTGTAGTCCACCAGAACTATGCAGTCTTCCACTGACACGCGGATATTTCCGTAAGTCCAGCACCCTTGGTCGGGCCAATACTGGTAACATTTTTCCTGTACAAACGTACAGTCAGTTTTAGAACACTGAGTCTGTTTTCATTGTTGGTCACTCAGGAAGCAATGAAGTTATTTGAAAATCGCGTAACGCATATGAGCAAGCAAAGTTTCTCACCTGGCACGATACGGCTTTAACACTTTGCTAGTGCTATTGATGCTTAAATATATGCAGGGGAGGTGAGAAGAGCTTTGAAGTTGGTTTTTAACCCAGCCAGACCTGAACAGCTTTTGGTTTGGTTTGTTTTTTCTGTTAGGGGGTACCTAACTGCGGGGACTGGGATGTCTTGACTCAAACTTTAGGTGTAGTCAATGAGAAATGCAAGGCAGTCCTCCTTTGGAGTCATCAGGAACATCCAGATTTAACAGTTCTGGCTTCTCTTACTGGGAATGGGCTCTTCTTATGGACTGCCTTGGCTGTTGGAGCTTCATCAAGCAACACTACTATTGCAGTAAAATAATGCAGAAGTACCCCCATGAAGAGGCAGACAAGGAACGCTCGTTCCCGTAACCATGGTGAGCTGACAGTATCTGAATTATCTTTTCATTATTGTAAAAAAATGCACAAAATGAGCACGAAGGCCAACTTTCACACAGTGATACGGCACATCATGTGTCACAAGTGCGTCCTCATCTCCCTCCCAAGGCCAACTGTTGCTGCCTGTGCCCATATTTCCCCATTGGCAGGAGAGCTTGTCTTTAGGGGACAAGAAAAGTCCAGTTCTCCAGCAGTGGGTGGATTCTGCCTCCTCCCTCTCCTCACTCCCACAGCCCCTGAGGAAACAAGGTTTTTACCTAGGGCATACATTTTTGAGGACTTTACGAAGAGGAATAGGGAGACAGGAAGGAACAGCATCGCTTTCATGAGAAAGAAGTGTTGTTTTTTTAGTTGTTATGTGCATGTGCCAGAAAGAATTCTGAAACCCAACTCTCAGAAAAATGAATAAAGTTTTTATCTTCATTTCTAACCAAACCCACCCACAAGCGCAGCCTTACGCTGCAATAAAAACACAGGCACGAGAATTGGCCTTTGGCTGTGGGCTGCACAGGACAAAATCATAGAATCACGGAATGGTTTGGGTTGGAAGGGACCTCAAAGATCATCCAGTTCCAACCCCCGTGCCACAGGCAGGGACACCCTCCCCTACACCAGGTTGCCCAAAGCCCCATCCAACCTGGCCTTGAACACTGCCAGGGATGAGGTAGCCACTAATCACTAACCATCCACAAACCAGCTATCAGATTTTTTCCCTTGAGATCTGCGCACGTAACTTTATTTTGGAAATTAAAACTACCTTTATGAGCAGAAACGCAGATGTGCAAAGAGGGAGTGGAGAAGGAAGTGGTCGAAAAGGACTGGCCAGAGGCTGAGCAGCCACAACTGCTTTTGAAGCACGCTCTCAGAGACATCCCAGAGCAAACTGAAAGCTCTTTACCTCTTTTCTCTCTTTCAGGTTGGTTAACATGACGATAACGGCCGACTTCTGCTCCCATATCATCCTCCAGAAATCATTAACTGTCTCTTGCTTCGGTCCTGCACACAGAACACAGCTCTGCTCGAGAGGGGTGATGGAGACCAGCACAGACACCCCCTGCACGCTGGGTGCCCACCCACACCCATGTTTACTACAGACTGCTCAGGTTTTGACAATAACACATATTTCTTAAAAAAAAAAAAAAAAAAAAATCCTATTTTACACAATCATGTGCACTCAGATCTACATTTCCAGCAGATACCTCCTCTCTTGGAATATTATTAATGCTCTTTTAAGCAGGCTATGGCAGGAGCATCGTTCAGGATTTGTGCTTTGCAGCTCTCCCCCGTGCCAAGCTATTTTCTGTAGTGGGATGGCTTAGATGGGATGGATTGTCAGGAAACATCATTTTTCAAATGCCCAGGAAGTTGATGAAAAAAGAGAGAAGCGAAGCGGAGGTGGAGGGGGGAAGGCGAGTCTCCTCGCCCCGAGCGGTGTCTGTGGATCTAAAGGCAGTGGGTTACCCCACACTCACTTTAATTGCATTTAAACTGTCACCTCTCAATCCCACCTCACATTTGGCCACAATCTGCAGCAGAAAATAACCTTTAAAACACGCCTAAAATTAAATACGTTCAGCCATAAGATGCACAGAATAGAGAAGTGAGAATAAATTACCTTGTGCTGCTATGAATTTATTCTTTTCTTTATAACCCTACGGAAATAAATATCATGGCAGTTAGAAGATGAAATGGCAATGCATGCTAGCAGAAAAATAATTTTTTTTTTCACAAAGTTAGCAGTTTGGCTAAGAGTGGACAAGTGTCAACTTACATCTATATATGACGCATTAATGTAGTCCGAAGGTGGGACTCCATCGATTTGGGTCAAAATCACTCTGGAATGATCATCTGGAAGAAAACACATTACAAGCACATTTGCATGTTAGTCAATCTGAAATATGATACTTCCTCGCAAGCGGGAGGCCAGGCTAAGCGTACACTGCCCCAACCAGCCATCTCCCATATGGAGTCACAGAATGGTTTGGGTTGGAAGGGACCTCAAAGATCACCTCGCTCCAACTCCCCTGCCATGGGCAGGGACACCCTCCACTACACCAGGTTGCCGAAAGCCTCATCCAACCTGGCCTTGAACACTTCCAGGGATGGAGCAGCCACAACTTCTCTGGGCAACCTGTTCCAGTACCTCACCACCCTCAATGTAAAGAATTTCTTTCTTATATCTAACCTAAACCTGCCCTCTTTCAGTTTAAATCCATTGCCCCTTGTCCTGTCACTACACGCCCTTGTAAAAAGTCCTTCTCCAGCTTTCCTGTAGCCCCTTTAGGTACTGGAAGGCTGCAATAAGATCACCCCAGAGCCTTCTCTTCTCCAGGCTGAAGAGCCCCAACTCTCTCAGCCTGTCTCCATAGCAGAGGTGCTCCAGCCCTCGGATCATCTTCGTGGCCTCCTCTGGACAGCAGCTCCATGTCCTTCTGATGTTGGGGACCCCAGAGCTGAACTCAGCACTGCACAGGGGAGTCTCACCCGAGCAGAGGGGCAGAATTCCCTTCCTCGACCTGCTGCCCACGCTGCTTTGAATGCAGCCCAGGTCACTGTTGGCTTTCTGGGCTGAAAGCTCCTAGCTCCTAGTTCTCATCCAGAAGCCTCCTCCACAAATGTCTTGCTTTGCTCTCATACCTGCAGGTCACCAGGACTGCAGCTCTACAAAACTGGAAGCCCAAAATTTGCCATGTTTGATTGCCCAAAACTAAGCTGAGACACTGACATATCCACTTGCCACAGTGTAATTTGGTAGAACCCCATGAGAGCCAATGCTTTATAGCGCAGCAACTCATAACTGCCACAGAAAAACCTACCAGGAGAAGATCAATACTCAAGACACACCACCGAACAGACAGGTTTTGCACATACAATGTATGAAAAAAATTTGCGACCAGCGAAATTATATCACTTGAGTAATAATATAATTATAATTATTATATAATTAAAGTAATTACTTAATTAACGAACACTGCTACCAGCGTGCTCAGTGCCGGAGTTAATTGTCTGATTTAAAAGAAAAGGTGATGTCTTACATGGCAGGATGTTAGGATATCTGTTTTTGTCCCTGTTTTCTTCCTTATTTGCCATTTCAAATGTTCCTTGCACATATCCAGGTGTTAATGACTGAAAAAAAGAAAAGAAGATACAAAAGTCAATGTGTTAGAAAACAGCTAAGTCTTGATTGCACGTGGCTCGGGGAAAATCTGCATTTACACATATTGCCTTGCATCCAACAGAAGGAAACATTTTTTATTTTTTTTTGCAATAACTTTCATTACTCTAAAACAGGAAACCACGTCCTGGCAGATTTCACTACGGCGAACGAGTTCAGCAGTTTTGGAAAAATAAGTAATTTTTCCACCAGAGATGGCAGTTATTTAGAAATTCGTTCGACTCCGAGCCGCTGCCATAAGGCACCATCTGCCGCGGCGATTCACGGCGCCGTGACCCGGCTCCGCATCCGCGCCGCTCCCTCCGGCTCCGCTCCTGCAGCTACTTTTAGCAATACCAGTTGGTCCAACAACATAAACAGAGTTTGATTGGTAATAGCTCACTGCTAAGAACCCTAAACATCAAGTGTCTCGCCACAGGTGAGGGCCCAACGCTTGGCAGAAAGGGAGGAAGGAACAAAAAATAAATCCTCGTTTTTCTTCTGCTGAAAGTCGCTGTACGAGCGCAAGTCGAATTCTGCTAGGAATCAGCAAGATCTCAGATGGCAGATAAATTTAGTCAAGGTTAAAGAGAAAAAAAAGCACTTTTGCAGAGCAATCAAATGAAAGGAAAAAATGGAAAGGAAGAGGGTGAAGATAAGGAGGTGCCCGAGGTGGAGCCCATGGCAGAAGCTGCTAAGATGCCACCATGGGGGCCAAGTGGCCAAAGAGCCCGGGGCAGCGGGAGAGTTGGAAAAGGCTCAACAAGAGACACAGCTCGAGGCTCCTTCCCTGCAAATGGTGCAAAAAAGAGCAGAGTTTCATTAAGTTTCTTGTATTGAACTCCTAAAAAACCCAGAGTCAGCACGTTGAATCCCATCAACGTAAAATCTCAGCGGTTTGGGAACACACAACCACCTTCTCCCACCCTTCTTCTGCCCTCCACCTCCCACCACCCAGTCTGAATCACGTAGGGAAAGGGGAAAAATATGGTCAACAACCATACAGCTTAAAGCAACTATCCTCACTCGCCTGGCAGAGAGCAGGGCTTGGAACTTCCCCTAAAAACCAGCAATTTGTCTTGTCAGGGTGACACAGGATAAAGGGGGGAGGGGTGCAAGGAGGACTTCACCACCACCACAACGGAAACAGCAATGTGCATTTGTGGGTTTGGTTTTTTTTCTTTTTATCACCTAAACTTGTGAATACAATTAAAAGAAAGGAGAGAGAAGGTTAAAAAAGAGTTGAAAAAGAAAGCTTTTAGAACACTGCTTAATTCCTTATTCGAATGAAGCTCATGTTTATCCTAATTATATCAACTTACATATATATAATATAAATTTACAATTTATAAAACACAGAAGCTTAATTTATATTTTGCATTAAAATAAATAATTAGCACTTCAAACATGATTTCTTCAAACTTCATCAGGCAACAAATTCCCAATAAACAGTCATATAAGCTATAGAATCACTGAACAGTTTGGGTTGGAAGGGACCTCACAGACCATCCAGTTCCAACCCCCCTGCCATGGGCAGGGACACCCTCCGCTACACCAGGTTGCTCAAAGCCCCATCCAGCCTGGCCTTGAACACTTCCAGGGATGGGGCAGCCACAGCTTCTCTGGGCAACCTGTTCCAGTGCCTCACCACCCTCAGAGTAAAAAATTTCTTCCTTACATCTCCTCTAAATCTCCCCTCTTTCAGTTTAAAGCCATTGCCCCTTGTCCTGTCACTACACGCCCTTGTAAAAAGTCCCTCTCCAGCTTTCCTGTAGCCCCTTTAGGCACTGGAAAGCTGCTATAAGATCACCCCGGAGCCTTCTCTTCTCCAGGCTGAACAGCCCCAACTCTCTCAGCCTGTCTCCAGAGCAGAGGTGCTCCAACCTTCGGATCATCTTCGTGGCCTCCTCTGGCCCTGCTCCAACAGCTCCATGTCCTTCTTGTGTTGGAGACCCCAGAGCTGAACGCAGCACTGCAGGGGGGTCTCAGGAGATCAGAGCAGAGGGGCAGAATCCCCTCCCTCGCCCTGCTGCCCACGCTGCTTTGGATGTAGCCCAGGACACAGTTGGCTTTCTGGGCTGCCAGCGCACAGTGCCGGCTCATGTTGAACTTCTCATCCACCAGCACCCCCAAGTCCTTCTCCTCAGGACTGCTGTCAATCCATTCTCCACCCAGCAGGACCTTGCACTTGGCCTTGTTGAACTTCATGAGGTTCACATGGGCCCTCTCAGGTCTCTCAAGGTCCCTCTGGATGGCATTCCCTCCAGCATTGGCTAAACCACAGAGCTTGGTGTCATCACCAAACTTGCTGAGGGTGCACTCGATCCCACTGTCTATGTCACCAGTCCCAATACTGACCCCTGAGGAATGCCACTCATCACTGGTTTCCACTTGAAACATTGACTGTTGAACTGTTCCACTGACATTGAACTGTTCACCACAACTCTTTGAGTGCGACCATCCAGCCAATTCCTTATCCACTGAGTGGTCCATCCATCAAACCCATGTCCCTCCAACTGGGAGACAAGGATATCATGTGGGACAGTATTCTGGATCTTCACATGAAAAAAGCTCGACAAGTAATTATCTCTGGCAAAACAATCTTTCCATTCCCTGATCCTTATTCCTGCAAGGCCCTGACATCTCCCCGGAAACTTCCTAATGTCTCGCTGCACGGCTTCTAGCGGGTGTCGAACCCCGGTGCAAGGGCACAGCCCGTTCCACTGCTCCCACCCGTCCTCAGAGGGGAGGATGTGATTCATCGAGGATGCATTTCCTCACATCCTCTCCACCACCCCACGGATCACGAGGAGGAGATGAGTCTTGGTAGCACTGGGTCACCCGCTGCCACCGCAGTCTTATCTGCTCCCACCTAGCAGGAATTCTAAAATCTCTCTGAAGCTTCCAAGGGGCTCGACCTACCCTGCCATCAGTGTGTTTTCTCCTTTTTTTCACTGAATAAACTGCAGGGACATCTTAAGCAAGTTAAAATTAAAATTTCAAAAGCAGCTTCTTACAGGAAGGTTTTCAGGCATTAATCCGGAAATCAAGGCAATGAGCTGGTCAGCATAAACTTCAACCATCCAGCTCATCTTGTGTTACGGATGATAAATAGAGGTAAAACTTGTTTGAAGGGACCATACAGAAAGGAATATTGGGGGTTTTAAAATTATTTTTTTTTTTTTTTTTACTGTGAAGAAAGAACACAGTCTTCCCAATGGTCTATGCTCACAAAGAAATCAAACAATAAAAAATGAAGCAACTCAGGGTAGGAGGAGCCTCTGCTATTTCGGTAAGGGCAACAAGTGCAAGTTACTTTTTAAGGGTAATTTAGGCTTTAAGGATAAAATCAAAAGTATTGAAGAACGCTATTAGGCAGAAAAATCTAAGAGAACTGTCCTCAAAAATCCTTCCCATCATTGCGTGTCTTCATCTATCAGCACTTGCTTTTTTTTCTCTTTTCACCAGAAAAATCACTTGGGACCTCACTCCTTTGGCTGGCCCACGTGCCTGACCACCGCTGGCTCACAGAACTCACCGTCCTCAGCCTAAATCTCTTTCAAATTCACAACGGAGACCTTGGAGCTGTGTTCCCGGAGATGTCTGACCCCTGAGGTGTTAGACCAGGCTGTGGGAAGCAAACACCACAGTGGGCAGAGATTCCCTGTCGCATCCCCGTCAGCCCCGGGCTGCCCTCAGGGTCCACCGTGGCTCAGCAGCTCCCAACCAACAGCTTGGACAAAGGGGATGGCTTGGGACCCACCCAAAACCTGCAGGATTGGGCAGCTACAGCTTCGAGGGGCAGGTACAGGTGTGAGTCGCAGCTGGTGGGAGGATGGAGATGAGTTCAGGGCTTCTGTGTGCTGGGGATGCTCTGAAGGAGAGGTCTTACATAGATGTCTGTGCTGAAGGGTCTTGATTTCTCAACCCCTTTCCTTCCAGTGCTGCAATAACCCACTTCTGTCCATCAGCTTTCCTGGTTTAAGCTACAATATGGATCACTTTGATTTTTTCAGCCGTCTTTCACCCTTTCTTCCCCTCTCAGGCTTGAACCAACAGCTCATATACCCACACGAGCAGTCACAGGAGATACAGGGGGGGAAAAAAATCCCACATAAAGCATCAAGTGGACTTTCTGCACCACCACCCTCCATCACTGCTCTGCCTGCTCATTTACGGGGACCGGATCCCAGTTTTTTAAGACTCAGTGCTTGTGTGCAGACAAACTCACACCCTCACAGCATGGTGGGGAGAACGATCCAAGCAAAGCAGGTTTTCAAAATAAAAATAGACGGCTTGCTTGGCTCCCAACCACGGAACGAATTAATCGGGAGAGTCGGAATTCACGAGCGCGCATCTTGTCAAATTAGTTTTCACACTCGTTTTGCCAGCTCTGATAAACATCCCCGCAACGCTCCCTCTCTGATAAGGCAAAGAAATGATGTGTTTTAAATATACCATCAAACCAACTGCAGACGTAAATGTGCCACCAATTAAGAAGGCAACGTAACAGACTGCCTAATCAACGCGTGCAGATCCGCTTCGACAACTCCGTGTCTGACATTTAAGCTACTGCTCTGTGCAACTTGCTTCTGCTGTGAAGGGAAGTGAAAAGAAATAATAAAAAATTATGGAAAAGGCCCCCCCCCCCCCGAACGCAGACGTGCGGGAGCAGACTCATCGCGCCGCGTTTCTCCATAGAAACCGGCTCGGCAGCAGCGTGCCATGGGCTCCGGTGGAGACTCATCTACACAACCCCACGTGACTCAAGCTCGGCTCACGGGCAGGAAATACAATCAGCTTCCTGACCAAGGCAATGCTTTAAAGAAAATCCCTTCAAGTTGAGCTACTTCACAGAAACGTATCTGCTGGGGCACAGGGTGCTGCAAAAAGGGAAGCGATGGGATGATAACAGAGAGCAAAAGGCCAAATTACCCAAAAAAATAATAATAAAAAAAACCAAGCCAGACCTCAGTAGGGTAATATTAAAGGCCACACTGTGTCTTCTCCTCTAAGTACTTCCCATAGAGGTGAGACACTCAGACTCCTAAAAACCCCTTTGTTACCACCAAGAAAATCAATGCTAAAGAGATTCATATCCAATTTTCCTCTCTGCCAGCCTTCAGGAAAACACTAAAGACTTTTGTTAAATATTCGAAGTGTCAAGTAGTTTATATATTACCCATTTGGCCTCACCATATCATAACACAGTTAACTTTTCAGATTTTGTCCTGAAAAAGGGCTACCACGCAGGACACAGCACAAACCAACAGCACGTTCCCACGACGAGTGCTGCAGCTCCGAGACGCCGGCATCACGCTCCGGACGTTTTGAAAAGAATTGTTAAATATTTGCAGCTGTTTTGATTCACACCCCACTTTTCCCCACGCCGCCGTCCGCTCCACACGTGAGGACTTACATTAAACTCCTCTCGGAAGAGTTTCCCTTCATCCGCTGATCGCATCCGTATTTCCTCTTCGAGATTTTCTACCGGAATAGGGAAATACTTCTTTGGGCCCGAGGGAGACCTACTGAGCAGCATCACCCGTTGCTGTTCTGTCAGTACAAGGAAAGTACGTGTTAAAGGCATGTCCAGAGCAGCAGATAACAAGCTAATTCCAACTACAAATTAATTTTTGTGCTGCAAGATGCCAAAACGTACTTCTCACATGAGACTCCAATCGGTGATAAAGCTGATTTAAATGAAATAAAAAATGAAAACCACAAGCCAAGTAGCTTCTTTGAGAACATAATAAATTCAAGTAGAATTAATGGTTGCTGTATTTACACCGCAATAAAATGTGACCAAGTTTTATTTAGAAAAGGAGAAGGCTCCTTCTGCTGATGAAGACTGTACCAACCCAGAGCTGCTCTGCCACAGGGACAGCTTTTACCACCCATCCCTGAAGAGTTACGCTAGATTATTTCACTTGTGAAGGGGAAATAACGATAATAATTAAAAAAAAAATCTTGAACTTGGCAGACACCAGAAACTCTGCACCGAGCTGAGCTCCTGCTTTTGCTCCCAGTTACCACAGCCCAGCACCAGCCCAGCCCTGGCACGCGATGGCTCCGCGGCAGCGCGGCTCGGTACGGCGACCGCTGCGGGTGCTTCCTGCTCCCTTAGACCTCGGCTCGCATAGGGAAATAAAGCCCCAGGACACCTTCACCCGCTGCCTTCACAGCCCTTCAGGAACACCACTGGCCACCTGGAAATGGACAGGAGCATCCCCACGGGCTGCCTGGCAGGAGGGCTGGAAGAAGCGGCAGGATTAAGCCCCGCTGTTTGGTGAAGACAAGTTTTATTTACAACCAAAAGGCAAGCAGAAGGGCAGACCACTCCTCTACACGCCGGTAACAATGACGATTTCCAGTTGCAAACCAGAACTCACTGGTGGCTGCATTAACCATTCAGCGCCCAAGGGCACCGCCCGCTGCCGGGCCACCGCGGGGATCTCCAAATGGCGCTTGCCAGGGTTCCTGTGCACCAGCACCGACCCAGCAGGAAGCTGACGGGTATATTTAGAGGTTTGACTTTCTCTCTGGCTGCCACCGCCTCTGCCAACCCGCTCTGCAGCTCACACGTAGCGATGTGCAACCGCCACAAACACGTAATTCTTTTCGGCGCCGAGTTTCTCTCTTTGTTACGGCTAAAATAATTTATCGGCGAGAAACGCACGGCTCCTCCGTGTTTGCTAGGTTTGAACTGAGCCCCAGAGAACAACCCACCCAAAGGGCTCCCCGCTGGAAAAACCCAGCACACTGGAAAAGCCAAGGGAAAACATTTTTAATTCCTGAGTGTGTTTTATTTCACAAAACCGTCCTGTCCCATCCCCTTGCTTGTTTCTCGCTACGTTCAGGAACCAGCCTGTAATCTCACAAAGAGTTAAGGACCAGTTTTTTCATCCCCTTTTAAGAAGAAATATTGCAATTCTGTCTCTAAATACAGAGATCACGGTGCCAGAAACCTGGCTCTCAGCTGGCGTCCTAATAAAGCATATATAAAGAGAACAAGAAACATTTACAAAGAAACATTTGCTTTATCCCAAATTCAAGTATTTAAAACCAATACCTAAAAGTTAAGATTATATATACACATACTCAAAGCTTTTTTCTTAAAAAACTACTTTCTCTTTAAGAACAATCCTGTAACTTTTATTATAAATAAAAAGCAAATATAATTGAATAACGGAATTCTTAATCAGCGAACAAGCATGTGCGTACACAGACAGAGTTCACTGTGAGAAGGAAAGCAAATCTCTCCATACCTTGTTCTTCTAAGATCCCATTTGGCATTTTTTTGTCCCCAGAGTTCACAACAGCTTTCCTGTGTCTTCTGAACCTGAAATACACACACCACATCAATCCGAGGAACTGTGCTGAAAGGTAACAAGCGTTTTTCCAAGCTGGTCTTTACCAACCATGTCATTCTGGAGAAACTCTTTGCGTTCATCTTCTCAGCGAGAGCCACCAGTGAGAGCTGCAGCAGCCTCCTCTATGCTGTGATGGAGGCTCCTGCCTCCCCATAAGTACGCATTTCATTTCCTTGTTAGATCATATCGAAACAAAACCGAGCTAGCTCTGCACGCAGAGCTTCACTCAGACCTACCTGAAAAAATAGCCAGCCAACAGAAAGAAAATGATGAAGACCAGGAGCAGAATCAGCATGGAGGTCAGCAGGTCCTTGTGTAAGCTGTTCTCCTCTGTAGAGTCTGTGGATTGAACACGGCCATCATGAAACTTTATAAAAGGTACAGATTGCCTAATCTGCTCCAGAAACTGCACTTGGTGTATCAAAAACCTGTGGTTCTACACAAGAATCTGCTTGTGCTTACTAAAAGCATCACAAATTATTTAATATATGCAAAGCTGAAACTGAAAGTTCAATTTTAAAATTTTTTTTCTTTCTTTCTTTCAAAAGCACAACCAAACTACCTGCTGCTGAGAATATCAAGGACATTTTTTGGAATGACTGCTTAAGCAAAGAATTTACTTCTCGTTAGAGTAGGTTTGATGAGCACAAGTCCAAAACACTGCTGCTAGCTGTGCTACGCTCTAATGCATGTGCTGAGCTGGATGGAAGGGGGAAGGCAGGAGAGGACAGTGCCAACTGAAACATCTTCTATGGCTCATATTATATATATATATAAAATACATATATAATATATAAATATAAGTGAGAAAAATGAGACTTTTTACAAATAATGAGAATGGAGATTGAAAAAATAAATCTTTGTTATATCTAGTATAAATTCTGAGTCTCATCCTTCTGTTAATAGCATTTGTAGGTATGAGACTCTACATTTCAGTCTCATTATGCTTCTGCAACCTTTTAATTCCACTGAACAATTCCATATCTAACACATTAAAATAATTTAAAAAACATGTTTTATATAAGCAAGCAAAACTCTCAGCCTTAACCCCCAGCAAGTGAAATATAACCCTGCTACCTGCTCCTCTTCCCAACCTGATGAATCAATCCGGGTTACTGTAACAGCAGTGGGAGAGACCTCACTCAGTGGGAAGGATGAGGCCTTCACACCTGGAATTTATTGCCTGTGCCACAGGACACAGGAAGAGGCTGATCTTTCCTCCATCACAGGCAGCAGCCCACACTTAGGGCATCCTCTGGGATGGATGCCTGGGGGTCCGGACCCTCCGGGTTCTCCATCATTACACCCACCTTCCTCAGCCTCCTTCATTTGCACTTTTTATAAATCTTCTTACCAATGCACACTCTTCCAAACCAAGGCAATTTTTGTTGCTGCTGGTGCTTTTTTCCCCTCTTTTTAAACTACATTCACACACTTTTAACCAGTTCTTCGCCATTCCGACAGCAGTCTTTGAGAACTGCAGTAGGAATTCTCCTAACACCTCTTGCATTCACACTTCCCTAAACTCTTTATTTTTGCTTGCTTGCAGCAAAGGCTTTTTGTAGAGACCTTGCCATAAGCCTTGACATAAAATATCATGAAAGCACAAGATTACAATAACTATATAAGACTACATAACACCTGCAATATTAAACAAAAGAGCTCATATGGATAAACTGACTGTTCGGAAGTGATCCTGGAAACCCATTTGAGTGTTGGTTTGTATCTCGTGAGCAGCTGGAAACTCTCTGGATGCTCAAACTGGGGTTCAGGGTATGGAAAAGCTTCTTCAAATGCATAGGTGCACTAGAGGCATTCAAGGAAAGACAGTATCTCAAGTCAATGTAACAGTACAAAGAAAGGGAAGGCAATAAAATGCAAGAAACTTGACATTTAAGTGGTGTATCAAGATAAAAGTGACAAGCGTGACAAAACTGTAATCAGAAACCATCACTTGACAGCGTTTCAGAAAAATCACTGTTGGAAGAAGCATCTGGATCAACGCGCATCACCAGAAACAGCTTAACAATTTCTGTGTGGTACTTAACAATACTGCACTACAAACCAAGGTCTGACAAAGATACAACCCAAAAAACTATATATATTTGCCCCTTACAGGCCAAAAGGAGCCACTTTAGCCCGTTTTTGAAGTTTAGAAGTTTCAGACTGAATACCTCAGAATCCTCCAGGATTTGGGGGTTTTGTGTTAGTTCTCATCATCAGCTCTGTGTCAAAACCCGTGACACAAGGGGGGAAAAACAACAAGTCTGAGTCATGAGGGAATTAAAATTTCCCTCAGTTCGTTACACAATACAAAATCCCCCGTCTCTTCCATGTACCTCACACCACATTTCTGAGTGTCTTTGGAAAACCGATTCCCAGACAAACACAGAAAGCCTCAATCCAACCCAGGAGAAGCGAAGTTCAACCTCCTGCCTCACTGCTGTCTGCATTTCTTTAGCTAAGGACAGCTGCAATTCTCCACATCGAGATCTCCCCTTTCCTCCAACCATCCCCAAGGAAATCCCCAAGGTCAAACCCCACAAGCAGACCCTTCTTCCTTGTACATGGCACATCTGTTTTCGACGCCTTGCAGCGACACACCAACAGCTTCACCTCTGCAGAGCCTCTGTGTAAGGCACGATGTGGTTTTTAAACAGTTCTACTTATCACCTGTATTTTCTTCAATATCTGCGTCGGTAATTTTATAAACGTAGCCCAAAAATTGTAAGAGGAAATTACAATCGGGCTTAGGCCATTGTAGACTCAGAGGTTGAAAGATCTTTGCCCAACACAACTGTCTATGTAGTAAGTGGGATTTTAAGGGGACACTGAAAGATAGACCTGAAATATTTTTTTAATTAGTGCTGCTTCAAAAACTGACAAACATATGAGCAGATGTGCGCAGAAGAGGCAGACGTCCTCTAAAGCAGATCTCTACTGCAGCCACTGCCAGGGAAAACTTCCCACTGCTCCAACATGATGAGAGCTGTGGTCCAGAACCACAGGGTTTTCTGTCTGCAGCCACACAAAAAAAAAGATGATCCCGAGGGTATTTTTCAGAAACTCAGTGAAATAGTGACTTGACTTTCATCTTGCCAAAAGAGAAGGATTATTGCCAGGAGGATGGTGGCAATCCCTCGTGCTTCCCCTGCCACCCACCGAGGCTGACTCATGGGTTCTTCCAGGCTTCATTCCCTGTGCTGCTGGCCAGGCGCCTGAACGGCTCTTTCTGGAAAAGTATCACTATTTCCTTCAGGGTTATGATGCTCCCACTTTCCGTATGTGTCAAAACCAAAACCACCCACAAGAAAAAAGGGAACTAACAGCAGTGTATGCACATCAGTAAGTGTCCTGCGACCTTCCCTCCACACTGTCTCCCAAACTTTGCTTTCCTTCATCCCCAGATGGGTTCCTTTGCATGTAGGACCTGAACAGTAAAGCGGCCCACGAATAAAAGTGTGATTAAACCACTTTTTTCTCCCTCCACAAAAGCAAGCTAACAAGGCAAGGCACGTGGCTTGCCCTGGATTAGCCAGCCAGGCACCTGACGTTATTCCGGTGCTTGACAAAGAACAGACAAGATATTGTTTAGCTGAGCACAGGAGAAATCCCACCACAGACTCCATTTATTCACAGGTCTGAACTTCTTTTCAAACCACAGAGAACTTAACCCTCCACCTCCCCAAAACTGAACCTCAACTGCTCTCACCCATTATTTGGGTTAGATTTCAAGTGGGGCTTTTTCAGGGCGCATCCTTCATCTCTGCTGTCCCTTCAGCAGAAACACAAGTGTCCTTTAAGCAGAGCTCTGCCAAACCTGACCACAGAGGCTTTTGGGCAGTGAGATGTGCCTCCGTTTTGGGTCAGAACTGTTGCTTCAGACATCCAGCCCTGCAAAGGACCCTGACCTCCTCTGACATTTATTTTACATGAAAAGCGACTGTCACGACATCTTGACACAGACCTTCTCCAACACATGGCAAAGACAGTGCACACAGTCTTCAGCAGTGCCATGTTATAAAAGATATGATTATTTATTCTGGTCAAATTTTAATAGAGGTGTTTTGTCACTTGCAGGCACAAAACCTAATGCTTCCCAGTTTACCACAACGTTGGTACCTACACAAAGCTTCTATCAGAGTAACGCATCCCATGTGTGGATACAGGAGCTCTTAGACATGTCTCTGCTGAAAAGCTCAGGTCAGCTTGTGTCACCTTCTGCAGCCAGCTTGCCTGGTGCCCATGCAGGACCTCACAAATTAATTGAGGGGATACTTCAAACCAGATAACCTATCACACATGAGAGTGTTGAGTATCTTCTGTATTACTGCTTCACCTGTTGATGTTCCAAAGGGCAATGAAGCATCTCCAGTTTTTACCGTAGTCTTTCCATGCTCCTCATATGTCCCACAAAGCACACAATTCTAAAAATTCAATGAGAACAACCACAGGGAGTTGCAGAGGTCACCACAGCACACACAGCCATGGGACAGAAACCCCTTCATGTCACCTCGTTGCTGGGGGTACCAGGATGCTACTCGCAGCACGGATGCAGGTGCGGTACAGGCTGTCCTCATGCCATCAGCTGGACTGATGCTAAGGTGAAGACATGCTCAAGTGACATGTTTTGGGTAGTCCTTAGTATTTTTGTGGACATAGGCATTTTTGAAACATCTGGAATGGGTGAGTAGCAGAGTATTTAAGTTATTTGTTGTTCTAAAAACTTCTCCAAGTGCTTAACTTCTGTTTGCTGAACTTTCTGTTCAGATTTAACAGTGACTGATTTATTATAATTAAGCCTCTTGCACACATAGAAAGTGGGCTTTCTACACACTGAAAACCTACAAGTTAACTCAATAAAAGGAGAACTCTCCTCCTTTCTGCATTTTCATTGAGCCACCCTGTCTCCTTGAGGTCTGGCTGAACTTGTGCTGTGATGACTGGGCAGGAGAAGTCCACCCACACCAATGAGGATATCACAAAGTCCAGGCTAAGCCCTCTGATGCTATTTTTGGAAGAGAAAACCCCAAACCTGCAGAGAATTGCTGTGCTTCACTGTGCCTTGGCTGCGGAGACAAAGCAGATACGCAGCTGATAACCAGGAGACGCCTTTGGTACATGTGAAAAATAAAGTCAAATTAAAAAAAAAAAAAAATTAAGGAAGGGCAAAGGAAAAAGATGGGTAGAGAAGACAAATCAGTGTCCATAGCCTGCAGAATGCAAGAAGGCAAGCAGCAAAGGAAAGAATTATGCCTGCGTTTGCCATCCCAGAGCCCAACGCCGCACAGCTGGACTGAGCACAGCCCCACCTGCCACCACAATCACAGAATCACAGAATCGTTTGGGTTGGAAGGGACCTTGAAAGGCCATCTAGTCCAACTCCCAATGCAAACCCACCTATTTCTGAAACTGCTTTTCAAGCTAATTCTTGAAATTGAGTATCTACCAGCAAAGCTCTTAAATACTACGTAAAACGAGCCAGCCTCCTTCTCCAAAACTCAATTTTCTGATGATGCCTCATTTTCTACGTGAAAGAAGCACCACAAGCTTAGTGTGAAAGTGCCCATCCCTGGGTCCTGTTCTGGCTACCGTACAGCACGACTTCATTCTTTCCATCCATTGCTTCAGTTACCCTCAAAGACACCCATCAACTTCTTGAAAGTTCAAACCAGTAATAAACAGGGTGTGAAAAGCTGCACCATTCGCTGCCTTTCAACCTCCCACTCGTCTGATAAATTCGTTACCTCAGCATGTTGATATACCAGTAGTGGAAAGAAATTGTAAAAATGGACATGAAACCCATAAAATATTCAGGGAGTAAAGGCTAAAGAAATGTAAACATTTGGGAAGGACTTAGAAGCTTTAGTACTGCAACTCCCAGGCTGTTTTCACATCGAAACTAAATAACAAGTAAAAATACAAGAGGAAGTAAAAGAATCCTGACTATGACTAACAGTAGATAACTAATTAATATTTGAATAACCAGGAATTATTTCAATGCTATGGACAGTACTGTGTACAAATAGTCTGTCACACATATTTGATAGCATAAAGTTGTATCTACTTGAAACATAAATTTATTTATGTAAATCCAAATAAATTTAATCCAATAAATTTAACATAAATATAAACACTGGTTTATATTTATATAATACACTTGAATATTCTAAGTAAACGGCAGTGCAACTTCTCCAGTGGAATAAACCCCAGAATATTCTGATTTTATGAAAGGGAAATTTCATGGCAGCAATGTCACGGTGTTCTTGTAGGAAGCAAAATGGCAGCAGTGCTGAAAAACTGAGCGATACAGACTAGGTACTCATGTTTAAAATAAGAATAAAACCAACATTTTAATTCAACAAATGTTTTAAAAATCAAGTCAACTAAAATAATGACATGCAATGAATTACAACTACTCCTTTCAAAATCAAAAGCATCTTATCTTTTTGGATCATTCATCAAATTATCATGAGATAGGAAAGCTGGATTTTTTGTTTCTAGTATCCTTCAGTTCTTTCCATGTTCTTTTCAATGGAGTTTTTTTAATATTTCAATCAAAAAAATCTTTATTTTTGTATTAAAAGGTATTGTATTACTTCAATGGCTATCAAATGTATTAGATAATCCTATTATCTTGGAATTTTCTCATGGCAATATATTTTCAGTGTGCACGTACTTGTCTATCAGAAAAAATTCTTCGCCTCTCGCTGCAAAGTAATGAACGCTTTGATATTTAGGAAAAAAACAGTTTAGTCGTACTAATCATTTCTAAATCGCATCACTGAAATTAAGATTTAATTAAAACACAGATGATAAGATTACTCTTATCCATATTATCACATTTAAATCCAACACATTTTGAATTAAGCTTTGAAGACGAACGGCATCTATGGAGAAACTCCCTTTTTACTAATTTTATTAAAATTCTGGGAAGTGATACAACTAACAAGTTACTTCTCTTTCCCAATTCCCATATTCTTACATATTCAGACCAATATTAGTAACTTGTGCTTCTACTGCTCCGGGTGCCAGACAAGAAGCAGGGCACTTGACAATATTTCAGTAAAGCCATTTATTAGCAATTTTATATGTAGCTAAATTATTTAAATTAGTAAATTACTTATTTTGAGAACCCTAAGCAAAGCAACTTTTTACAAGGGCGTGTAGTGATAGGACAAGGGGTGATGGCTTTAAACTGGAAGAGGGGAGATTTTGCTTAGATATAAGGAAGAAATTCTTCCCTCTGAGGGTGGTGAGGCAGTGGCACAGGTTGCCCAGAGAAGTTGTGGCTGCCCCATCCCTGGCAGTGTTCAAGGCCAGGTTGGATGGGGCTTTGGGCAACCTGGTGTAGTGGAGGGTGTCCCTGCCCATGGCAGGGGGGTTGGAACGAGGTGATCTTTGAGGTCCCTTCCAACCCAAACCATTCTCTGATTCCATGATTGTCATCACTAATGGTAGAGCCCGTTGCTCCCCTAACCCCTTGTTTCCCTGGCGCAGGTCTGCCAGTGCTCAGGCAAAGCAGGATTCAGTTGCACCTCCACTGTTCTCCAGCCTCAGATTTTGGTGAAAGCAAACACCCAACACCTAAATTACTCCAACTGAGGACCAAAACAATCAAAGTGGCCATCAGTCACGCCTGCTATTTGATTTTTGCTTGGCTCTCCTTCCATACAGGTGTAGAGTTCACAGGCAGGGTAAAAACAAACCAACCAAACCACAAACACACCCTCTGATACAGACTGAGTGTCAACAACAGCCATCTGAAAACTTATCAGGATTTCACCACACTGTTTATATGGAACATCATCAGATTAATTTCCCTTCCACCAAGTCGACAGAGCAGCTATCCCGTCAGAAATCCCCCTCTGATGTCTCACCACCCAAACAGAGAACCACTGCCTGACAAACACCACTCACCAGCACAGGGATTTCAAAGCTATCTAGCTAGGATTATGAAGGATAAGGACAATATGCAAGTAAAATATATCATCCCATCACAGAACATAAGAGTAGAATCAGTATCTTAAATAAAAAACCCCAACAAACCCTCATCTGACTTGAACGAGCCCCTCTCCAGGACTGTGATGTGTTAGGACATAGTTGCACGAGGGCTTGAAGCAAGAGGAAGAAATTCTGAAAATAAAAATGAGGATGAATAAAAGATGTTGTGGTGGACCGGTGAGTAGAAGATTGATCTCTGATTCTATTTTTCACCTGACCTAATCTTACGCAGGGCACCTGCACTATTATCCATCTCCTCGAGTCTTGCCTTAGACAGGTTGTACCACTAGAAAACACAGAACACATAGAAAGATCACAGTTCCTCATGATGTTTAAATATGTTTATCTTGTTGTCTAATCAATAATTTCTTTATTTCGTATTATCTGGGTCCAGGTCCCATCACGTTGGAGATCCACAGTGACAGCTCCTGGGGAATGAAGAGCTTGCAGCCCAGACAGGAGGAGACATCCTGTGCTTCTCCATGTCTCCCAAATGTGCATCTCGCATACATGGGAAAGCGAAAGTGAAGTGTACAGCACCAGTCATATCGAGATCAAATACAGAAGTCATCGGACAAGATTAAAAGCACGTTAGCGGGGTTAAAGTCCTGGAAAAACATCCAGGACTACGTCACCAGGGGGACCTCTCCAGAAGTCCCTTTCCACAGCCACTCCCATCCCCGCGGATAGAGCAATGTTCTTACTCGTTGTTGCTGTTGGCTTTGGCAATTCGGTTCCATTGGGTGGCAAAGCTTCCGCAAAGAGAAAACTAACACCGAGCAGCAGGAGCGAGCAGGAATGTTCCATCCTGGACCTAAAAGAAAACGAAAGCAAAAGATAACTTTTCAGGTCAAATGGCTATTAGATTTTGTCCTCACGTCAGACAAAGCTAAAAGAAAACACAACGTTTACTTTAGATGAGGAAGTTTCAAAACTTGTTTTATACTCTCCCATTGCCTTATCACTGAACTTTCAGTTTTGAGGCAGAGGGAAAGGAAAATACCAGTTGGGTGCACAAGGAATTAATATAGAATGGTCTAAATCCAAGAAGAGGATGATAACACTCAGCCATCATTCAAAGACGACGACAAAAATCAGGCTGGAAAAGTTACTCTATATCAGTAAAACTCAGCAGCTGAGGACACTGAGGCAAGGAGTCTGGAAGTCATTTCCACAGATAAGAAGAAAACTCATAAAGACCAGCAGCTGGAATCTTCAGAATAAATGCAAATCTTGAGAACAGATGCCAAAATCACGGATGGTGGCTCCTGCCATAACAACATGTATTATACCTTCTGAAAAGGGCATGAGTAGGAGCAGCATGGGCTGCAGGGAGGGGAAAGTGGCACAAAACCCAGCGTGGCCAAACCCTGTCTTAATGGTCCAAGTGACTTTCTTCCACAAGACCAATACTTCTATGCTAGATAGACGAATACTTCTAGAAGATCAAGTCAATGAAGCAGGACCTCCCTTTCATAAACCCATACTGACTGAGCCTGATCACCTGGTTCTCCTGAACGTGTCGCATGATGGCACTCCAGATGATCTGCTCCATAACCTTCCCTGGCACTGAGGTCAGGCTGACAGACCTGTAGTTCCCTGGATCCTCCTTCCAGCCATCACGTTTGCCAATCTCCAGTCAACTGGCACCTCCTCAGTTAGCCAGGACTGCTGACAAATGGTGGAAAGTGGCTTGGTGAGCACTTCCACCAGCTCTCTCAGTACCCTTGAGAGCTTTCAGGTTTTGTGAGACCCGAAAATAATGTCCAATGCAGAGAAGGTTAGAGAAAAGGTGTGATGAGAACGCGCTGCTGCTTTGAAGACTATAGAGAAATTTAGGGAAATTAATAGTTGTAGAGAAATAAACTGGTCTAAAAATACTCTAGTCTCTCTAAATCGAGGTTTATGTGTGAAAAATAAATGTTATTAATTTGCTGTACGTTTATCCAGTCCCTAATGATTGTATTAATTATAAGAGGCTGCCATCTCAGCCATTAGCCAGTCGTGCTTGATTTAAAAGTATTTTCTTTGGCGTAACACACAAACATGACTTTCTGTATTTCGCAAATGACAGAACACACCCAGATGGTGGCTCTACATCCATTGCTAAAATTGTAACCATCGTAATACTGCACAACAAAGCTCCCCGATGTTTCAGTATAATATATTTAATATTACAATTTTCATAGGATATTATATAGTACTGCCTAATAACAGACAAAAAAATCCAGGAACTTGGCAGTTCTTGCAGTTCAGAAGCTCAATAGATCTAGATCATTTTTTTTCTCTAACGTAACAAGCGAAGAAAGAATAATAACAAGTATTATTAGCATCAAACTTTATTTTCTTAAACAACTTTTCTTTTTTTTTTTTTTCCTCCCAGTCCAGCTTCCTACTGACAGATCTACTCAGTCAATTGCTTCTACTACCGTTTATAATTTAAGCAGACTAGATGTCTTACCCTAACAGACTCGGACAACAGTAACAGTTGTCCGAAAACAACAGTTTTCCTTGCAGGGGGGTTGGACTAGATGACCTTTGAAGGTCCCTTCCAGCCCTAACCATTCTAACAGCCAGGTTAATCCTGAACTAGTCATTCCTGGCATTAGATAAATAATTAGGTCCGACAGCTTACTGCAAACTACCACATTGCATTTAGCGTTATACAGGGCCTTCCAAAATTTAACCATTCCTCATTATAAAGCAATAGTATGCTGGAAGCACAAAACATGCAGCAGCAGTTTATCTAAACTGAAGGGAGGGGAAAGGAAGGAAGAGGATTTGCAAATGTGGAATAAAGCCCAAATAAAAGCGGAATCAATAGGGAAAGTCCTGGCAGTTGCACCAGCCGCTCTGCTCAATGCTTTTCCAGCGCAGCGCTGAGCTCGCCGTTAGAACGCATCCAGCTCTTTGAAAAAAAAACACAAATAATTGGAGTTGCTGGCAGGTTTCCAAAAGACTGGAAAGCGTAAGGAACGGCAACATTTCCCACAAAATTGCCATTACGGGGGTTTTACAGGTACAAAAAATGCCCCGCGATTTATCAGAAATAAACACATCCACAAAGGTTATGCAAGTCCTGGGGGGTCATTTTTCTCTGAAGCACTTTGTATTTCTGCTTGCTAAGGAAAGAAGGATTAAGACTTATAGCAAATTTAGGTGCCGCAGCACGGAGGCAGATGGAAGAGACCGAGCTTAGCACGAGCAAGCCCTACATACGACCAAGTAGAAGGTACTCCTCTTCAGGCTGGGGTGCGTGGGGAGGTGAGCAAGTTGCAATCACATAAAAACACTGTAAGCTTCACTGTATACAGATATTTAAGTACTTCACATACAGGACCACAACAACGTAGTTTTTTGAACCAGAAAACCCCACCACCATAGACACAGCAGCATTTTCCATCCTCATAATGTCATGATACAGTGACATGGTATTTTATTAAAAAAAAAAAAAAAGAAATAATAACAACTTTCCAGAGAGAACAGGCAGGTAGAAAAGCACTGCTGAACAAGAAAGGACAACCACATACTACAAAAGAAGCCTCTTGCTGATAAACTCAGAAAGGAAAAGATCCGGGTAAAGACATACACTGTCATTATTTCATGGCTTTGCTGTCAGGACACAGCTGCCTCATCTGGAAAAAGAAACAGGAATGACCTTCATAACTGCATGGGGATACAATGCATTTCTATCTACTTACATCCTACTATCTCCAGCCTTTATTTCATGGATACGAGTGGGTAATGGCTCAGGCACTTTAAGTCCATGGAATAGTATTTTTTGTACTGAAGGCTTCTTAGCTATTTCTGATGATCCGAAGCCTTAAAAAGGTGTCAGAGATTCTGTTACAACCACAATTTTATAAGTCTGCATTGTTCTAGATAAATGCTTCTGTGTCCAGCAGAGAATGTGATACCATGACCAAAAAAAAAAACAACAAATAAATCACTGTAAAATTGCACAGCTAACTCAAACCCTGCCAAGGAGGCAGAGCACTTCAAATCCCAACGCAATCCAAGAAGGATGGGCTCAGGAACAAGGGAGGGCATGCAGGCTGTGCACAGCTCTGCCCAGCACTGGGGTCACTGCCACCACTTCTCAAGTGGCCCAAGGAGACACCTCGGGGAATGGTCCAGCTCCCCAAAACGTGAGAAAACAGCACTGTTTTCAGGGATTAATGCACTAGTACACACGCTTAATTTCTATTTTGGCTGCAGAACAGAATCCTCATCTGACCTGACAGCTCAAGAATAAACTGTGGGTTTTAAGATAACCCCCTTGTCATCGTGCGTGGCATCGCTACAGATGTGGGACATTTTTCCTGGAGCTGGATAGCACAAGCTACGTCAGAGCAGGATGAAGAGATACTAATTCCCTGCATCCTCCTAAAACAGGGATAAACCAGTGAAATTTCCTATCTAACACACAGGATGGTGGAGGAACTGTTGGGTTTTGCTTTTTCCCCCAGGCTTTAGTATCATGCACCTCAGGTCATGCCCTGATTTTTAGTGCTAAAAAAGTAATAATCTCAAGGATATGCACCATCAATTCAGAAAATCTAATTAAAAATAAGAGAAATGAAAGCACGGTCACTGCAGGTTGTCAAACGCGTTGGCACCCGGGATGTTGGCAACACCAAGAGCAAGCACCTACCCAGAAAGATTATCATAGAATCATAGAACGGTTTGGGTTGGAAGGGACCTTCAAGATCATCTAGTTCTAACAGGAACACCTTCCACTACACCAGGTTGCCCAAAGCCTCATCCAATCTGGCCTTGAACACCTCCAGGGATGGGGCAGCCACAGCTTTTCTGGGCAACCTGTTCCACTGCCTCACCACCCTCAGTGTAAAAAAATTCTTCCTTGCATCTAATCTAAATCTCCCCTCTTTCAGTTTAAAGCCATTGCTCCTTGTCCTATCCCTCCATGCCCTTGTCCAAAGCCCCTCTCCAGCTTTCTTGTAGCCCCTTTAGGCACTGGAAGGCTGCTGGAAGGTCTCCCTGGAGCCTTCTCTTCTCCAGGTTGAACACATCCAGCCCTCTCAGCCTCTCATCATAGGAGAGAGATTGATAGTTTAAAAAAAAAAAATACTCCAAAAAGGGATGGGGGAAAAGCCACCCTCTTTCCTTGCTCTGTCTTTTCTCCTTTTGCTTTTCCTGCATTTCACCCGTGAACCCCCAAACACAGCTGGTTCTTCTGAAGAGTCTTAAGCCTCAGTGCCTGTTTCGTACAGCTGGCTGGGGTTGCCCTCCCTCGGGCAGGTGATCTGGTGCGGCGACATCTCCCCCTGGCTGTGAACCTCGGCACCAGGAGCAGCTCTCATCTCCAGTTGGGCTGACAGCAGCTACTTTTTCCTCTTTCCAGAAGCCCTGGCATTCCCACTGCGTCTCTGCCGACCCACCTGAGCACAGCAGGCAGCACCGAGTTAGAGTTTAACTGGAAGAGCTCTTGTGCGACTTCATTTTTGGTTAGGACTTCATTGCTTGTCATAAGGCGGGTAAGAAAGCACCACTGCAGCACTTCAAAGAAAATTATTCATTTGAATTAGGGTTTTACAAAATAACCAGGACAAGAAGTGCTCCTTTCTGTTCCCAAAGGAACAGGTGGAAAGCAAGGGCTCGCATGAAGATGAATTCAAGACACGTGGCTTCAAGATAACTCAACGAACAGTGGAGGGTAGTACTGAGTGCCAGCAGACCCCTCTGGCCAGGTTCTCCACTGCCGTCCCCACCTTGGGCAGTTGGCATCAAAGAAAGCCCGTGGAGCAGCAGGACCTCAGGCTCCTGCACTCAGCTCTGCAGGCAAGCACATCCCACCACTCCCTGGGGCATCAGCTGGAAACTGCTTTTCAGTATTCCTCTAGTTTGGGGTAACCATTGAATAACAATTTGTTAGTTGGAGTTAGACATTAAAGCCCCAAATCAAATTTCCAGAAGTTCAGTAAAAGCCCCATGTTTTGACTTGCATTAAAATTTAGGAGCTTTAGAAAAAATGAATATATCAGGTATCTTTCCCTTTTCTTTTTTTTTTTGAATTCCTGTAATTCTGCCTTGGAGACTTCGGATGTCCTAAAATTCAAAGAAAAAAAAAAAAAAAAGGACTTGAGGTACTTGTGGAGATGACTGCACATGGGTTCAGTATAGCCCAACAAGCAGCAAGAAACTCAAGCAGGGATCCCTCTGCTTGGAAAACATTTCTCGGAATTCAGCTGCACGGTCTGCTGCATGGTTGTTCTTCAGAGGCAAACATCCCATGATGAAAAGTTTAAATTTAATCATAAAAACATGTTTTTAATGAGACTGTCTACAGCTCACTCACTGTTGGGTTTTTTTGTACCTATAAATACAAGCTTTGTTTCTGACCTCTTCAGGAATAGCAAGAGAACTTAAGGGATAAATATCTAATATTTAAAATCATGTATAATTTAATATAACCGCTCATAAAATTATACCTGACACTAACAATTCATCATGTATTCTATACGAATACCTGCAATAAAGATCATTTAAAGGGGATGGAAATAATTAGATTTCAAAAATACAAATTAGAATAATCACTTACACGTAAGAGACTGAGTGAGGCAAAGCTCCAATTAACCAAATAAAATGAATTCCCATTTAGAATAATCAGGCTTGATAGGCTGTCTTACTTGCTTAGTCACTTTGCCTCTAATTCAGGCAGACAAATTATTCCATTTGCTTTCATTTTCGTGTAAGAGGTCGAGATATGCAGCAGAGAGTGTGTGTGTGACAAAAAGTTACAGCAGTGTTGAGAAGTGAGGATTTCTGATCTGGCAATCTGCACGGCACACGTGTTCACGGACTACACACAGATTAGAATCATGGAATGGTTTGGGTTGGAAGGGACCTCAAAGATCATCCAGTTCCAACCCCCCTGCCATGGGCAGGGACACCCTCCACTACACCAGGTTGCCCAAAGCCTCATCCAGCCTGGCCTTGAACACTGCCAGGGATGGGGCAGCCACAACTTCTCCGGGCAACCTGTGCCAGTGCCTCACCACCCTCATTGTAAAAAAATTTCTTCCTTCCTTCCATCTCCACGAGTCCAATGTGACTTTAAACCCAACTAGGGTAAGCCGGTCCACACTAACCAGAATAAATGAAATATAATTAATCAGGATGAAGCCAGCAAACAAATCACAACTTATAAAATACTCCCCCTCTCGCTGCTACAGTGACTAACACTATTAGTAGATGCAGCATTATTTTCAGAAGTGATGGGTATCCTTAGGGACGTCTGTCTGTCAAGCCCAGACTGACATAATCAGGAGATATAGTTCCAAAGTCAATGCACTGAGGACATTATTTCACACTTTCTTACCTCATGTAGGGAAAAGGGTTTAAATATCCCTGAAAATTGAAACAAAATTCTTCTGGTTCCTTCCATTACAAAAACACCCCAAACACAAATACCTATGTCAATCAAAAAATCCCCTAATAATGTTTTTAAAAGACTCATATCTGTTACGTCATGAAATGAGGCTTTAATCATTAAAGGAGGAAGTTAAAATAACTCCTGGCTAAAGCTAAGTGTAAAGTCTCATGATTTCAGTGCAAGTAATTGAACGAGTCATGTTTTATTTAGGTGTTAACACAACTGCAAGAGGATTAATTCTAAATACAACCAATAGTGCTGTGAAGTGCTCAAGAATATGGCAGAGCAAAAAGAACCTTCCTTGGGAAAGGTCCTCAACAAGTCACCAAGGCCATTCCCTCACCACGGGCTGGACCGACTGCACCTACCTGGATCATGACATGCTGGTCTGAAGTGTGCATCCACATCTCCAGTTCTTCAGCATCCCTCACCTCTGTATTCGAGTCCTTCATTTTTTAAATATTTTTATTTATTTATTTATTTTTCCTGTTAGAGTCAGCCCACTGCTCCTTCTCCTCACACCCGAAGGGACAGATTACGAACTATTCCCATTTGAGCTTCCAATGCTTGAAGACAGGCATCTCCCTTTAATCATCTCTTCTGCACACTCCTTAGCAGCAATTCTTTCAGCCTCTCCAAACACATCACTTCTAAACTCCAGTAATTCACATTTCTGTCTTCTGGATTCTCTCAGCCCAGTGTCCTTCCCAAAGCCCTGCTGCTCCTCAGCAGCCCAAAACACAGGTACGATCTGGTCACGGTCTCAGAGGTTCAGATATTTGACGTATGGTGGCATGGGAAGGGTGAGGAAGGTCCTTCCCTAAGTTCTCCTATGGAGGCAAACCACTCCAGCAACTTGCACGGGGCAGCTGACAACTCTGGCTTCAGACTTTGCAACTGCTCTGCACCCGCGTGCCACCCTCGCCACAGCGGTCCCTAATTAGCCACGATTGCCCTGAATGCCATTAATGCACCAGTTCCCACGCAAGCCAAGCCAGTAATAGACACAACACATCATAACTCCCAGGCTGCTGTGAAGGCCACTCACCTGCACTCTTCAGGGCAGAGATTTTTCCAATTAATAGCTGCTCCAAAGGCATCGGTCTCATCTCATCCATCTTTTCCTAACGTGCTTTGGAGAAAGCATCGTCTCTTTGAGACAAGGTTGAAACCCCACTATGTCATCTACAGCTGCTGCTGAAATCCATAGGGTATGTTACACTGTCCCGGGAAAAAGCCCGATGTGACAGGACAGGTCACTCCTCACACATCTTTCCAACAGTTTCCAGCACTGATATTTAATTGTTTCCATATTTTTCCTGGAAATGGAGCTAAGCTGTGAAACCTCTGGCTCCTCCTCATCTCCTTCCCAAAGCAGATTCACACGATGCCCTCTGCCCGCTCACACAACATCTCCTGACCCTTGTGAGCTCCCAAACACAAACCTGGAAATCGCTCCAGCCTGTTCTCAGATGAGAATTCCACACAGGCCACCGAATTCCAAACCACCTAACTTCACCTGAATGTGAATTTGCCCTTCCCTTGTCGCAGCCCGAGCTCCCATCCCCACGCCTGGTGGCTTTGGTTGCCAGTTCCCTGCTCGTCCCCCGGCCGGGGGGAGCCTGATGCGTGGAGCATCCTCTGCCGAGGAGGAGAGCTGATCCACCACCCTTCCATACGTTCTTTCACCTACCTTCAGCGTTCACATCTGCAGCCCCGGAAGGACCATTTCCTTCAGTGACACCCAAGCCCAACCACCCTCAGACATCTCGTGAAGGTACAGCTGTGGAGGAGCAGAATGACATCAGCTCTGCAAAACCAGAAGTCTTTTCAGAAACCAAAAAATTCACGAGAAGTTGATTCTTCTCTTTTTGGTCCCAGGGAGAGATGCTAACTGCAACGCCCAAGTCCTGCCCCCAAACAGCAAACCACAGCTCTTGGAGAGGGCTCCTGGCTGCAGTCACAACCTGGACCTGAAATGCCAGGTCTGAGCCCAAACTCCATCGCGCGACAGCTTCAGCTGGAGCGGAAGAGGCAGAAACTGAAAACCAGAAAGGCAAATCCTGGAGCTCGATGCCACCATCACCTCACCTGTACGCATCCCAGCGTCAGCACCCCGACAGCCTCCCCTCACCCACTGTCCATACTGTGCCACGCCAGCCCCTGGCAGGTGATTCTCACCCAACTGCTCCCATGCAAAGCCCAAAAGCTGCTGTAAAAGTATTTCTCGAGCCAAAAGCAGGAGCTGGACTAGTTGTCTGCAGAATTTAAACTGCAACATTTCTGCAGGCGCTGCAGATAACGCTGTAACGTCAGTCTCCGTTGCATGACTTCTTTTGCAGGAAGAACAAACTCTCTTCAGTTTTTTTTTCTGTTTTCTTACTTCTACCGTGCAGTTGGGCTTGGCTTTATTCCCTTTTTTTTATGACCACTTTCACCATTTCCTTTTTGCTAACGTGCCCAGTTGCAGCAGCAGTTTCTGCAGCGCGGGGCTGCCTGCGTGGAAATTAAGACCTGCACCTTGCCCTCGGTCAATTAGTGAAACGACCTATGGAAAGCAAGCAATGTATGCTTTAACCACTGCTGACTGCTGAATTTATGAAAGAGTTAACAGAACATTGCATATTACTGCTGTCATGAACCAGTCACACAATTTTATATATAGAAAAGTTTAGAACCACCGAGGAGCCAGCCCTCCCCTGGCCCCCGTTCCCCGGCACAGGAGAGCCTTGTATCAGCCTTTGGATGAACATTTGAATAGCTCCAGCTTTTGGAGCGAACAAAGAGGACACAATCTATTCAAAAACAGTGTTGGAGAAAAGGCCTCATCTTATTTTTGGCAGAGGAGGTTTGTAAATTGCCTGAGCTCTCCACTGCTGACCTCGACTTGCCCCATCAATCCCTTTCCTACCCCAAATCACTAGAAATTCTAGACAGAAATCCTAAAAGGCACTTTAAACTTTAGAGACAGATATGCAGCACAAAAGAAATTACCTCCAGATAATGAGTTACAACTTTAAAGCACAGAAAATTATTATGGTGAAAATGAAAGAAACAACATTGGATTATTTTAAAAGTACATGTTGTCTACTGTTAGGTCAATGCCACAGCCATTTTACGTTGTTATTTCACATCCAAATATGTCTCTCGCTGCATAAATACTCATTGTCTGTCCTTCTTGGTCTCATTTTAGATAAAGATCTCCGCAGCAAGGCTCTATTTTGAATTATTTACTATTTTACCTGCGAGCTCACTAAAGAAGTGAGTTCATTAACACATGGAGAAAGAAAAGAGACTTTTCAGACTAGTATTTTCAGGGCACTAATCAAACAATTCAACATTGGCCAACAAAGAAGTTCCAGGACATCCTTACAGGAACAAACACTTCAGGAAAAACACTTGGACTAATTTTAAAATCTCATTAATATCTTCTAAACAACTGCTACCCAAACATCACGGTTTAACCATACCCCAAATTAATTACGTTTTACTGAATCCTTATGGAGAACCTTTCAAGCAAACACAAAAATTTGCATTTACATTTTTGCAAGTTTCCAGCATCCCCTTCTCCCGACAGGCCTGTGCTGGAGACCAGAGCCACAAATTAGGGTCACCTTTCCCCGTGCGCCGTCAGCAAATCAATCAATCTGCGACGCCTTTCACTGGGGCTCCTACATAAATTAGGGAGCCTGCAATGGATCCGCAGGAGAAACCCTCGAGCAGCGGAGCGGAACACCAATAAAATCTTACAATTAACTTGAGAAGTTGCTTTCTGTTCCGTCCCAGTGGTCCTTTTATTCTTCAGTTGCAGAAAACACATCATCGTACAGATGCTCCCTCGTAATACATCTATATGAATATTTAAAATTGCTTCTTGAAAATGGAAGCTAATTATATAGGATGGAAAATACATACAGCAGAATTAAATGCTGCAAAACAGCCAGATTAAACGCTTGTGTTTCAGCAGGAAAGTATTTCATTTTGGGAGGGAGGACTGGAAATACAAAAGGAAAAGGGTGTGCTCTGCCTACGGATGCAGACACAGCAGAAAAGGAGAACGCGACATCTGGATGTTGAGAATTCATTCGTAACACGTCACGGAGGTGTCATGCACAAAGGGAAGCAGCAGCGTCTAGTCTAGAAATCCAAACCCAAACCATGCCCCTGCCTCGAGCTCCCAAATTAAAACTTGGATTTCATGGTGTGTCCAGCCACGGGGAACTGGGACACCGCTTTAGTCTCGAACACAACGCACCAACAGCGTACTTCCTCACCGCTGATCCTTCTTCTGCTTCTCTAACTCCACCACAACCTGAGCTCCCCCCACGCCAGGTCCTCGGAGCTCGGTGGCCGAGAGCCCCACGTCCCACTGTGCACCCCATGGCCTCTCCGGGTGGGAGGCAGCACCAGCAGCAGCCTTCAGAGCTGATCTGGTAAAGCAGTTGTTATCCGTGAAGAAAAGGAAAGCAGCCAAGCCTTGGGTGTATTATCTGGGGTCAACGCCATCACTTGGCAAAATTTAGAGATAGAAGTATTTTTTCAAAGCTGACGATTGAAATGGACACTGTCAACATTAAAGGTTGTCCTTGGCTGGTGTGGGAGGTGAGCTCGCTGGTGAGACAGGCCAGGAGGTCCAGCCCCACCACAAAGGCGGATGGCTCAAGAGAGCTCAGAACTGCTCTTTCCCCTCATTTACAGCTGCAGATGGCTCCAGAGCTGCTCAGACCAGCTGCTTCAGGTAACCTGCTCGTCCTCCTCTCCTCTTCCCTGCTCAGTGTCCTCCATGGGATTCCCTCTCTCTGCAGTTACCATGTCTGATGAGTACTTTGATAGAATAAGTTCTTGGTTGTAAGCCTCTATCGGCTTCCCACATAGAGCAATATAATTTTTTTTTTGTGTAACTGGAGAAATAGCAATGTTACCAATGTGTTTCAAGACTAATTATAATCACTCTCACCAGCTCTGCACCACACCTGCACGTGGCTGACACCCTCCTTCAGCAGGTTCACTGGGGCATGGAGCTGCCAAGACTGAAAGGAAGAACATTTTTTTTTACGATGAGGGTGGTGAAACACTGGCACAGGTTGCCCAGAGAGGTGGTAGATGCCCCATTCCTGGAAACATTCAAGGTCAGGCTGGATCGGGCTCTGAGCAGCCTGATCTAGTTGAAGATGTCCCTGCTCATTGCAGGGGGGGTTGGACTAGATGACCTTTAAAGGTCCCTTCCAACCCAAACCATTCTGTGATCCTATGAAACCTCCTCCTCCCAGCACACACAGGCACAGCTCGGAGGCAATGCCAGAGGGGCTGGATCAGCTCCTGCCCTGAAATACAAAGGGTTTGCCAGCACGAGGCTTTACACCTTTTGTCTTCCCACCTCCCCGCTTGTTCCTACTTACGCCAACACAACCACACATCACACTGCCAACGGATCAGTCTGACACGAGGGGGAGGAGGAGAAAAAGCTTATTTTTTTTTTTCTTAAATCTGAATCAGTTTAATGATCAAACTCACAAATGGAGCCCAACCAACGTCTGAGCCAGTGAAACCAAGGTGTCCACGCACTGCAACGCGGGCACCGGCAAGGGACTGCAGAGCAGCACCAGTGAGCACGGGGCAGGGCACCACGGACGGGGAATGGGGTCTGACCTAGCCTGGTCTGGAGAAGCTTGGCAATCCCTGCAGAGGGGTTTCCACGACTGTTCGCTGGCAAGGACTGCTGCTTTGCTGCCCCCTTGGCATAGCTTCACAGCTCTGCACCCTGCTGATGTCCTACAGACAGACAGGTCCCTGCTCTTGGAGCTGAAATAATGCCTTAACAGCCCTTATTCCCCAAGGCCCTCAGCTCTCCCCTTTCCTTAAGCACAGGCTATATTCTATAGAATCATAGAATGGTTAGAGTTGGAAGGGACCTCAAAGATCATCCAGTTCCAACCCCCTGCCATGGGCAGAGACACAGTTCACTATACCAGGTTGCCCAAAGCCTCATCCAACCTGGCCTTGAACACTGCCAGGGATGGGGCAGCTACAACTTCTCTGGGCAACCTGTGCCAGTGCCTCACCACCCTCTGAGTGAAAAATTTCTTCCTTATATCAAATCTAAATCTGCCCTCTTTCAGTTTAAAGCCATTGCCCCTTGTCCTATCACTACACGCCCTTGTAAAAACCATGCTCAACCCTCTTCTCAACCCCTGTGCTGACCACGTCCACATCTCCAACCTGGCCAACGCGCACGCCCATGTCAGCAGCGAGGATGCACCATCCCCACCCCACGCTGCCAGCCAGGCAAGAGCGACAGCCACTGGCATTCCCCACGGCCAGGAACCCAAAATGTCCCTGGAAAACCCTCTCCACGGGGGTGTTTGGATACAGCTTCCTCACCCTGAGCCAGCAGTATCCCAACACTGACAAGCGTGAACCAGAATCTTTAAAAATACAACAGAGCAACGCAATAAATGTCACTTTGGGGATTATTTTTAAAGCTAAAGCAACAGGAGCTCTCACTGTTCCAACCAAGCTGCTCGTGGCGCGAGGCGGGCAGAGCACCATCCCAGGGGCTCCCAGAAAGCATCAGCTTCGGAACAGCATCCTCTGCAGGCTACAGCAGCCAAAAATCCATATGCTCTGGAGCCTTTTTTCCCCTGCAGTTTCCACTTAGGAAATGTGTGTGTTTGTGTGTCTATATAGAAAACAATATAAATATGCAATCTTTATATATATATATAATATACAAATATGTAACATCTGTATTTTTATCTAGAAATATACAAATATATAATACTTACATATTTTATCTATAAATATTTATGCAATTTACATCTTTATATATCATAATTATGTATTTTTATTTATACATACATCAATACATATATCGACCTTTCTCTCTCTCTCTCCAATTTTTGACAAAGAAGCACTAAAACTTGAACAACTAAAAGTTACCCCATAATATTTATCCTTCATACAATCTCACAGCCTCCCGAGGCTGACAGCAGTCACAACACGGCAGCCAAACCCGAGGCCAACGGAAGAAGTGGCCACGTGCTACTTGTGAAATCCTGCAGCTTCCAACCAAAGGCACTTCCCGTTGACCAGCCCAGCTCCGTGGCAAATTAATTGCGTTGAGAAACAATTACAAAATTAATGAAGTGAGCTATGCCAGATGTTGGACTTACGCCCCAGATAATTTTGTGCAGCACCTGTTTTGTGACTGGTGTCACATCGTAAGAACAAGAGCGCGGAAACGTGCAGAGATTCAAGGGTAACATCTGGTTTTATACTTAGCTGCTTGCTGAGCATTCATCAAAATCCTGATACTCCAATTATTTATTAGAAAGACATCAGTGTCTTGGGGACAGACGGCAGCTCTCTGCTCTTCCAGCGCCCCTGCGCTAAGAACTAAAGCAATAGCTGGGTCTGTGTTACATATATATTGTATACATCACATACATATTGTAGCATCTGGCACCAGTGCTCAGTATTTCTCTTTTCCTGCGACATTCAGGAAGTTTGCAGACATATTTACTCTATATAACTACATTTATGGTATCAACAGCAGCAGCTTTAATTCGAAAAAAAGCTTTGGGACATGAAATGCATCTGATTTTCTCATCCATTATTAACTTCTAGGCCTGCTAATAAGCCATTTATCTCAAAAAAACATTGTTACCAATGCAAATTTCCAAGGATAGTAAAGTTCTTTACAGCCTAGAGTCTCAAGAAAGAAACTGAAGCATTTAATTTAAAATTAAACTAGCAAGCCTCTCGAGTTATTAGAAATCTAAAATCCAAGCCCGCACGCAGCCTGGTTTGTGCAGGCAGCTCTCGGAGCCCGTGTTGAGCCCCAGGGATGCAGGCATTCCAGCCTGTCCACAGAAACCACAGGCAGCATCCCTGGGATGCTGACTGCCTGCATCCCGGGGACCCCCGGGCACAGCTTCAGCATCGCCACAAACAGCACTGAAAGAGTTAACACACGCTGTTCTTCCACCCTGAGAAAAAAATCAAATCCCTCCAGAATAAGTTATCTGCAACTTTTCACGGCGTAACAGAAGATTAAGGTTTCTTGGTGAGGGGGAAGAAGGTTTATCTTTGCTCAAGTCTGAAAAAGAAGAATTAGTATTATAGAAAGAGGAACAACGACTAGGGGAAAAAAAAAAGTTAACCCCAAGAGGAAAATGCTGATGCAGGATGGAAAAGCCACCGGATAGAAAAAAAAAAAAAAAAAAAGACATTAGTAACAAGCTCTGCGACTCTCCGTGCTCTGCAGGAGTTGGGGAGGTTAAATGCAGCACAACTCCTACCTCCTGCCTGTAATACCATCAGCAAAACACTGATGCTACACCGTGAAGACGATTCACCACTGAAACCACCTCTGCAGCAATGCAGGGAGTTTTCCCTCATTTCAGCTCAAACCAGCATTGGACTGGGAAAATACAAGAAAACAGCACTGGGCTGAGCTAAGCCCCTGGAGCATCTTTCAGAGTCTGAAGCCTTCTTGAACTTTAAGCTTGCCCTGGGTTTGGAGAAATGGAAATATACTGGAAGAGATGAAAACAGAAAATGAAATTATTTTCATCTCTTTGGAAAGAAGTCCTCCCTGACCTGTGTGATGCTCAGAGCCCCGGCACTCGCTCTTCACCAGCACTCTGCCAAAAATTAATCTTTTTCATAAAATGAGAGAAATGAGGGAGTAAAGGACAAAGCAGGAAGGTGCAGTTTAAATATTTGAATCTCCAATTAAAACAGCTGCATATCATTCAGGATTATTAACGGTAGCCACATACTCTTAAAAAAAAAACCATCACTAAGTGGGAGCTCAGAGAATATTTTCCAAGTTCAGATCATTGGACACAAATGATTCAACTCTGTTTTAAAAGGAAATAAAAAATAAAACCCATTAAGACAAAAAAAGAAAACAGTCTGATAAAGTACTTCAACATCTCTGCAGGGCAGCACGTTGCCTGCAGCTGCTTATATTAACATAAATCATTCCTAGGAGTCAGGAGTCAAAATTCTGCTTTTTAATGTAGCATTATACCTTGAAAAAATATTAAAAAAAAATCTATTGATCACTTCAAAGAAAAGAATGAGTAAGAAATCCTCAAAGCAAAAGATGATCTCTGTCCAGGCAGCAAGTGAGGAGCAGAGAGGGCTTTGTTGAGCCCCGCAGGAACCAGCCCAGCCAAGGCAGAACGCGGAGCTTCCCCCTGCGACGTGGCCACAAAATCCCACCGAACTGCCAGGAACGGGCCAGATTATCTCAGTTTTGTACAGGTCATCTAAAAAGCACAGTTCGAGCACTGCACAATGGCAGCACGCTTCCTGAAAAAGGCATTTAAAAAAATAAAAGGAGTTTTTATTTTATTTTTTGTTTTAGAATTAACGTAAGACAACGGAATGAGAGCCTGGAGTTGTGTTGTAACGAGCCCAACTTAGTGGCCAACTAAGCTGGCCAACCTGGGCTGGATTCAGACAAATGACTGAAATCACTTGCCCTTTTCCTGCAGATTACAATTTACCCCCAGTGCTCTGGAATTCCACATGTCAATTGTTTTGCTGTATTATCCAATTGGCTTTAAAATCATAGAATCAAACAATGGTTTGGGTTGGAAGGGACCTCAAAGATCATCCAGTTCCAATCCCCCTGCCATGGGCAGGGACACCCTCCACTACACCAGGCTACCCAAAGCCTCATCCAACCTGGCCTTGAACACTTCCAGGGATGGGGCATCTACAACTTCTCTGGGCAAAATACTTTTGAATTAATGAAAAGGCACTCTATTAGCGAAGTCTTCTTGCAATGGGACCAAGAAAAAGATAGCTTGGAGAAGGTGAAGTACTGATGAGAAAGTAATGGGTGAGATTTTGGGTCTAGAAACGTCCTGCACTGTTGTATATTGATTTCTCCATACTCACTAATTACTAAAGAACACAGGCACTCCTTAGTACAAGGTGCACGACATATATAGTAAACTTTACATTAAGCTTAGAAAAAAAAGGATAAAGCTTTGTACAAGTTTTTCTTCTCACCACTACTTGCACAGCTGAGCTTCCAAATTGAGCTGTTATTTAGTATACGCTTAAAAATGATGCCAGATAACACCTTCAAATTGCACGGCAGCTGAAGGCTTGTTTGAGATAAATGACTCTGAAATCAAAGATAGAGAGTGTTGGGGTAAAATGTACCGAGAAAGATGATGATCTCTGATGGCTGCACTGATAACAGCCGTAGAGCTGCATGAACTATCGACAGCTCCACGGCTGCAGACGTCCTTTCTGTGAGCCCAACTCACCTCCCATTCATCATCATCACCCTCATCAGCTCACTTTTACAGCCCTACAAATTGATGGATTCACAGTAGTTCCTCTGGGCAATGACATTCCCATCACAAAGCCAGGCTCTTGATGAGCTATAAAAGACGATTTGTCGCCCCTTCAAATTCTAGCTGGCAGGGTGGACTCTTCTCCACCGGTACCACCACGGGTGTCTCAGGGGTGAATGCAAAAGTACAAGCATCTCTCAGGCCAGGCCACTCTGCTCATTCTCCTGGTTGGTGGGCACTGCCCACGAGAAAGCGGATTGAGCCTCAGCTTGAGGATGCTCTGATCAAACGGTAAGAATTCACATGGAGGGAAAAAAAAAAAAAGTTTAAAAAAGAATAAAAAAACCCAGCCTCCAACTCAACAAGCCAGTTAACCATCTCCCTTGTTCTTGGTGTTTGAGTCACACTTTGGGACTGCGTACAAACAATCTACACAGAAATAAAATCAATAAGAGTAGTGAAATGTCCAATATACAAAGTGAAAGTGAAACAGTCTGAGAAATATGTTAAAAGAACACCAAAAGAAGTTTTTTAAAAAAAAATAATTAGAAAATTACTGCTGCCACTGCTCCCTACTGCCCCACTGAGTTACCTGTTCTTTTTTTTTGGCTCCCCTGCAAACCTTCTCATCCTGCCACCGATCCACCTACCCAGCCGTGCTCTCCAAACCTCTAGTCTTGCACCGAAACAGCGTTCTCAGAAACACTCTTCCCAGTTTCATGCAATTTTTTTATTCTAAGACAGGACACAGCTCAAAACAAAACTGAAGGTTTCCAACTTTTTTTGCTTCATTCGCCACCAATCACACCACTGCTTTGGCTGAGTACCAGTTGTCATAATACTGGTCAGAAGCTGCTAAACCACTGTAAGATTGCCTTTTTTTTTCTATTAAAAAATCACTACAATTTTGTACTTGTATTTGATACAGAGATAAGACAGACACTCAGTTCTTTTTAGGAATCCAAGCAGTTACTGGAGCAATAGTGTGTTGAGCCACCTGACAGCAGTGCACCGAACAAAATCCTCTAACTTCCATGTCGAGGACCCTGCTGAGGAAGCTGATGTTGCACATCTGTTCCCAGCAGAGGTACAGCAATCTTCCTCAAAGACTAGGTTGGGGAAAACGTGAATTTGTCTTCAGAATAAACACTGTGATGGTATTTCCATTATTCTGTTAGCTGTCACTAAAAGCAGGATCATAGCATCAACACCATGAAACACATGCAGAACCACATTTTACACTGAGGCCTTAAGCATATTTAAGGTGTTATCAAAATAAAAAAATACTAACCCAAACCTATTTTCCTGGTAATTCAGAAAAGCTGGTACAGGCCAATGCTTTTGTGCTACTATTTCCTAACTGCCCAATAAATATCAACTTCGAGCATTTTACCCGTCTTTTAAAAACGTATTTTTAGGGAAAATAAACATCAAATATACTCTGTGTTTCTGGCCTATGAGGTGCTAGATAGGAGGAACCATAAGCAAGGAACCCATACGAGTAAGGCTTCTCCCATGTGCAGAAAGTCACTGTGTAACAACATCCCTGCCCATTACAGGAGCACCTGGACAGCGAGTATCTTAAGTGAAGTCTGGAAACCTTAAACTCTGTTAATTAGAAAAATTATTTATGTTTTCAAGTGTAATTCAAAACATATGGACAAACTCAGAAAAATCCATTTGCCTTCTATAATTAAATTGTCCCAAAGCTGTGCCCTTCAGGCAGAAAGCTTAAGGCTGAAGCCTTCATGCATCAAGCAGCACACGGATAATTCTTCTTCTGTAAATTCTTCTGTCTAACGTTGGATGGCTTCTAATTTTTTCTTCTGAATGAAAACATAAATTTCATTACTGGAACATTATTAAACATTTTTCCCTGCCTGAAAAAAAACCACTATCATTGTCTGAACATCCCAGCTGTCAATGACAACAGCCTTAAGCTCTGATCTGCAAGAACTTAACCACTTAGCAATTAATCAGAAACAAAGCTAAGTAGTAAAACATAAGCTATATAGTGTGCTATAGTTGTTATATTTGCAAAAATTAGGGTTGTGACTCCTATTATCTGTGAGCAGCTCCGTGTTTGCACTACAGAGCACAGCCTAAGCTCACGATTTCTTATGCAAGTCAACAGTCAAGGCTTTCCTTAAATACAGGCTGATGGCTGCAGCATTTTTCCTTTTCTCCTTGAAGTGACATGACAAAACCTCTGTCCCCAAATAAATACCTCTGCTCCAGACATCTGCAAGAAGACAGGATGCCTTGTGACAGTCAAAGTTTCTGCCTTACAAAGTCCCCTGCTCCTTTCAACTCACTTCGTGCTTAAAGGAAAAAAAAAAAAAGTTATTCTGCCTCTAAGATAACTCTCTTCATCCTTGGTGGCTGAAAAAGACTTTACAAGCTGTACAATTTGCTGCAATTATTATTTAATACGATCATCTCCACATATATTTTACTAACAGCATCCTACAGCAGCAGCCTCTACCACAAACGGTTCTTCGTGCTCAGGGAAGGAGCAGGCAGTGACGGAATCTCCAGCTGGTATTCTAATTTTTGGATATTATCATTTTGCAGAAGAAACAAGGCCTTTACAAATGTACCCACAGCAGCTCTGCCTCCTTCGTTCCAGCCTCTCCCACCTCCCCAATCACCACGACTTCTCCAAACCATAAGCCCGTATCCCAGGAAGGGCAGGGTACAGAGGGGGGCTCAAGGTGGAAGAAAAAAAAAAAATGCACACCAGAGGGTACGTTTGCAGCCTCTTTAGTGTGTTAGAGATGCCACTTACAAATGTGAGAACATCAGGGGGAAAAAAAAATAAAAAGAATCACTGCTCATGGCATATAGACATTATTGACATAAAAATGTTTCTCTACCTAGTGCTTCTGAGCCTTAAAGACATTTGAACTGTTACAACCAGAAAACCATCTCCTCTGAAATATCCATTCAAAAAATTAATGAAAATCGGGTATAACATTCAGCCTAACATGGTACACTTTAAATCTGTTCCATACCTCCAGTTAAATTCACATTACTAATATATGAACATCCAAGACAATGATAAACGACAAGATTATTAAAGAAACTGCGTAATAAACACAGAATAATGCAAAAAAAAAAAAAAGTCCATCTGAATTTATTAGGTCCTGTAACCTTAAAAATCTCCAAATCCCTACTGCTTTAGAGGACTAAGATTAAAATCACTTTCAATTAAAAATCTCCCTGCAATGGAATAGTTCTCAGATAAACACAAATTTAGGTCAGCGACTTCCCCACCTTCTTCAAAAACTGTGCTACTTACCTAAAATACAGGAATCTCTCTGTGCTGGAGCTGCTGCATCTTTTGAGAAAACGTATCATTAGATCAGGCAACCAAGGTCATATTATTCATTTTGTTCTGATGGCTCCGCTAAATAATTCCATCAGTATTTTTTTCTCTTTGATCCCACCTAAACATAAATAGCAACCTCCACTACAGAAACGGGTTTTCTGGTCAACTGTGATATTTATTGTGAACTAATAAACACTGCAATTTCTGTAGCAAGGTTCTCCTTGAAAACTTCAAGGAAAACAATCCGTGTTACTCATTGCTGCTTAAAACAACGCATGTGTGCCACAAATTTGGTGTTTGTGAGATGTGATTAGGTGCCAGAGACCTCACGGCTACGGAAGCCCCACCGTACGGTGCTTTAGCAAGGGCAGGCCATCCTCTCATAAATACATAAGATAACTGGATTGTCTGAGTATTTGGAAAAACACACACTTCCTCTACTTTAGAATTCCAAAATACTGATTGCAATGTTATCTCTTACTTTTGCCTATTCAGTGTTTCGGCCTACTACGCTATGCATCCATAAAGGACAATCCATTCGGCATCCATATGCATCCATAAAGGATCCATCCATCCAACAGGCTGAGAGAGTTGGGGCTGTTCAGCCTGGAAAAGAGAAGGCTTCAGGGTGATCTTATAGGATCAGGGGGCCTACAGGAAAGCTGGAGAGGGACTTTTTACAAGGGCATGGAGTGACAGGACAAGGGGCGATGGCTTTAAGCTGAAAGAGGGGAGATTTCGATTAGATCTAAGGAAGAAATTCTTCCCTCTGAGGGTGGTGAGGCACTGGAACAGGTTGCCCAGAGAAGCTGTGGATGCCCCATCCCTGGAAGCGTTCAAGGCCAGGTTGGATGGGGCTTTGAGCAACCTGGTGTAGGGGAGGATGTCCCATGGCAGGGTGGTTGGAACTAGATGATCTTTGAGGTCCCTTCCAACCCAAACCATTCTATGATTCTATGACAAAAATCACACCAATGGGTGCAAACTGTCTGAAAAGCAGGGATCTATTAACAAGAAAGCTGGGAAGGGCAGTCTTAAGCATTGACAGCACAGCCAACTACAGCACTTATGGACATTTCAACATTTACGTTCATCTCCGTGCGACTGCCATCCTCCAGCCCCGCCGGACCTCTCAGCCCCAGAGAGGTCACGAAAACAAACGTTGTTGGCTGGGGGATGCAGGTGGTTCCCCCTGGACAACAGCAGACCTTGTGCCTTATAACCACCGACCTTCCCACAGGTTTTACTTCCAACTCAAACACAAAAGCGGTGCACTGCTCACGTGTGTTCTGCTTGCAGGTTTTAAACACCACCGAAAAATCACAACCTGATTTATTCAAAACAAGAGAAGTCATTAAGCCACAATGAATATTTGCATGCACACGGCCAAACTTTCAATGCCAGCTGTTTTTGCAAGAGCCCCTGTTTAAAAAACTAGTTTGAAAAAGCTAATGCACAACAGAGGGCTAAAGCCAAGGATGGATAATGTTAGGCCACCAAAGGGCAGCTTTGATTTAAATACACAGCAGCATTTCTCCAGCTGCCTTCCTGCAGGCAGGATTCCTCCCCAGGAGCAGGACCTGGCATGTCTCTGTTGAGCTTCACCAGGTTCCTGCTGGTCCCTGTCTCCAGCAAGTCGAGGTCCCTCTGGTCAACAGCACAGCCATGGGATCCACCAGCCACCCTTCCAGTTGGGTGCTGTTTGCAAACAGGGCAAGAGTGTGCCCTGCCCCACTGCCCAGCCTCGGAACCACCCAGCACCTCTGCTCTGGAGACAGGCTGAGAGAGTTGGGGTTCTTCAGCCTGGAGAAGAGAAGGCTCCGGGGAGACCTTCCAGCAGCCTTCCAGTACCTAAAGGGGCTACAAGAAAGCTGGAGAGGGGCTTTGGACAAGGGCATGGAGTGATACAACACAGGGCAATGGCTTCAAACTGAAAGACGGAAGATTTTGATGAGATCTAAGGAAGAAATTCTTCCCGCTACAGGTGGTGAAACAGGTTGCCCAGAGATGTTGTGGCTGCCCCATCCCTGGAAGCGTTCAAGGCCAGGTTGGATGAGGCTTTGGGCAACCTGATGTAGTGGAGGGTGTCCCTGCCTATGGCAGGGGGGCTGGAACTAGATGATCTTTGAGGTCCCTTCCAACTCAAACCATTCTGTGATTCTATAATTTTAGTAGGGTAGGAGAACAGCATATAAAATGTATGTATAGCCTCCATGTCTACAAATGACTTCCAGTTCTGCCTACACACGCAGTAGTCATGTTCACCAACTCAAACTTGAGCAAGAGATTGAGCTTTTCTTGCCCCAAAGAGCAAGAGAGAATTATCAATTAAATATCATCACTATATTTAGAAAACAAGCTCTCTTTCCACTGCAGTTACAATTATGCAAGTGTCATAACATTTTGAGTTTCCTTGGATAAATATTATCTGCAGAAAAAAACCCAAACATTTAACATGGCACATTCTCACCTACATCAACGGTTGTATCAAAGAGTATATCTTAAAAAAAACCTTCCCAGGAAAATCTGGCATAAGAATCCAGCGTCAGTCACTGCTCTCGCCCCTGGGCTGTACCACCCCTGCATCCCTGACATTCCTCAATCCACGCATTCCCTAACTCCCACCTTTTACTATTCCTAGCCTCAGTAAATTCAGAGACTTTGCTTTGGTTGGTTGGTTTGTAAGAAAATAAAGAAAAATTATGAATTTATTATTATGAAAGAAAATAAAAATACGTTTTTCTCATGAGAGATTAGCAGAACGAAGGCTGGAAGATGCTGGATGACCTCCTTTGATGTGAGAGGTTTACACTTGACCTTCTGTTTTCCTTCCTGGATATTTATATCCTGCTGGCTCAGAAAACTGAACACCAGTAGGATATGCATAATGACCTGCTAAAGGCAAGCTTAGATCCTTCTCCTAAAAGTGTGTCTATGGCACTTGGCACTAACATTTTTTCTTCAACAGTAACTACAGTGATAAACCATAAATCTTCAGTTTAGTTCTCTTGGCATTTGAGCTAGCTAAATAGATGACTCCAAGCAAAATTTATCACTTGAATAATTGTAAGATACTGCCTCAAAAGGCAAGGATTAGTATTTCAAATGCAGAAATAAAATTAATCCCCAAGAAATTACAGACCCTGAAACATGAATCTAGCACACCAGTGTTCTGAACTGCAACATGCTTGGCTCAACTTCGCTTGTGACCTCTGTAAAAGGAGAATGTTCACACGTCATTTCTAAAATGCTTTTATGGATCTGAAAGTACAGCTTCATGGCCCATTTCTTCATCAAAACAAAAACTATTTGCAAAACACTAAGTCTTTACACATAAATAACTGTCAAATACTTTCATGATGCATGAACACTCATTTCTAAGACACTTTCAGGATTTTTTTGTCTTTATATACCTATAATCTTTAATTCCTTTTAATCAACATGAAATATATTATCTGAAAGTAAGCCAAGTTTTATTGGGTAATAAGGCAGCATCGTATGTATGAGAAAAGCAAGGCACCAAAGAAATTTGGGGGAAAAAGTAAAGGATTACATTTTAAATGAGGCCAAAAACTTTGATGCAGGCAATCTGTTGCATTTCAAGGAAGGGGAATGTACGTGGCTCTCCGTAGGTAGTTCGAACAGAAAACATTTGAACATCCATTTGCATTGCAGAATAGCTCTGCAGTCCACGCTGAAGTCAGACTGGAGAGTAAATATAACATACAAAAATTATTTTCATTGTCACCACATCTAAATTACTGAATTATACTATTTTCCTTGTGAATAGCTTCAGAAAAATGGCAGCTGTGCAAAATTTTTGAACGCATCCGCCGAAATGCACTTAGATACACCCCAAAATAGGGATTCCCTATATGCAACACATACATCAACTTCGGGAAAGGCTGTATCATATTGTGGGAAGCAGCCTAATACATGTATGTTCCTGACAATGGAAGCAGTAAGCCTATAATTCTTTTCTATTCCATTCTTGTTAACCAAAGGATTACGATCCATTCCCATTGCTGTGTTCTTCTAACCACTTAAGCTAATACAGCCAATACATATTTATTGAAATTCTTCATGCAAACCCAGCAAAGCCCTTGAAATTTAAACCCAAAGCATTAAAATTATCTTTAAGTCTTCTTTGGGGCTGTAATAGACACGTATTTTACAAAGCCTCATCGGTAATGTGGTAACCTGGAATAATTCTGAGGACTCAACTGCAAATTCACAGAGAATTCTCAGAAACGTTCGAGACCATCTGAAAATGTTCCGTTTTGATGTTAACTTGGGAAGAGTTCTTTGAAGAAAACATAACTTCAAACACTCAAGCAAAGTCTAATATCTACTGCTGACACACTGGTAAAGCGTCCCTGGAGACTTACTTGTTCAAATGCCATACAACTCAACGTCACAGTAATCATTAAAAAACTTTCTTTTGGAAGTGTGGCCAGAGATTCTTCTCCAGCTCTTAACGACAGGAAACTATACTGGACTGCAAACGGGAACACTGGGCAGGGTTCAACCACATTGACTTTTGATTAAAAAAGGAAAAGGTTTTATTTACTTAGGTATTACTCGCCCAAGTGATACCCAAGGTCAAATCTCTGCAGCTAAGCACGAGATCCACAAGTTGTGTATCATACAGTCAAACCAATGTTTCATCAAAGTTCTGTGTTTTTAAATATTCTTTAATCGTCAGTATTTAAGTGACTGTTTACTTTGCAATAAAGGCAACTTAATCCCTGGTTTTAATATCACAGTAGCAACGATAATTTTTAAAATAACAGGTTTGAATTATCGAAATGATGTTTATTCAATACTCATCCAGTCTACACATTCAGGAAAAAAAAAGTAATAATCCACTTTCTCAGGAAGGAAATGGCATATGGAGCTCATCGATCCCACTGTCAACTTTTTTTCACTTATAAACAAACAGAGGAAAACCATCACAGGTTTCAAATGTTAATAATGGGAGGAAAGGGGTAGAGGTCAGGTCTTTACTGCCAACTCTCAGTTCTCCACCTTAGGAAAGGCAGATTTAACAGACCAAAATAGCTTAATGCTAAGATTACACTAGCAAAAATGTTAGTATGTTTTCCTGAGTAATGATTGCTTGTTATATTCCTGAATTCATAGTAAATCTTGGAAACTCTTTTTATACACTACAGGGGAAGCGGTACTTCCCAAATTATGTAGAGGGCTAAAAATATTGCAGCAAGTTCCCTCAAAGTCTAATGTTTCCATGGGAAAAGTAGTTTTCCCACAGATAAATTCACAGTATCCATATCTATAATTTAAAAATCATATTTACTTCTAAAACAATCACAGGTGTGAGACACCACATAAGGTTTTCAAATCGGGTATAAAGGTACTTGGAAGGGTAAAAATCCTTTATCTTAGATCTGCAATCTGATACCTCGATACTTTGGAAAACTTCATTGGGCAACTTGGAGTGCCTTCAAGTACCTAAAAACGCACGGATGTAGGCTTTGAACCAAAACATACGAGTAGTTTGTGTAAAGCCAGATGATAAACCCAAGACTCCAACCATCCAGACTGGTGGGTACTAGTGCTGGGAGATCCATGTATTTCCCCACACCAGCATTACGAACTAGAGAAAAAAAAAAAAAAGCAGAAAAATCAACTTTTATCCATTAAAATACCTAAGCCTTCGTTTATAATAGACACACACTATTATCTTCATTTATCACTCCTGTCTCCTGTGCCTTCTCCATTTGCTGGCTGCAGGTTTCACCTACTCTCCATCTTGCTCCCCTCTGTCATCAACACAGATCAATAGTTAATATGCAGGAACCAGCAATAACATGAAAAGATCTCTAATCTTCATCTGAACCCATGTTTAAGAAGGAGCCAGCCCTAAGGGTGATTAAAGGAAGAAGAAAAGGAAGGAGGTTGCCCCAGCACAGCCTTGCTGCTTGCAGGCACAGCCCAGCCTGGTATCCCAGCTCGAGCTGATGAACAAACATCCACATCCATGGGGCAATAGTCCTCCCATTGCGTAGGACTCACTCCTCTGCTCAAAGGAAAAATAAATCTGGAAAAAAGGAAAAAAAAAAAAAGCATGGTCTAGTTTGCCAAGCGGATCTGACTTTCATTAGAAATGGTAAGATGTCTTAGCAATTTTACATTTTACATTTCGTGTTTATCAGTTAGGCTAAGCAGAAGCTGTGTAAAACAGGTGTTATTAAAATGCCATATGTAATATCATATGGTATTTTCTTACATGGTTCAGTTTCTTAGCTAGAGGATGGTAATTCTATGCAAAATAAGCTCTGATTCAACAGCACACTGGTTTTGTAATTATCAAATTCCCCATTTTTATTTACGCTTTCGAGTTTTGTTAAATAGTTTAAATAATTTAGTAACTTCCTGATTAAAAAAAAACAAAAAAAAACAAAAAAACCCCAACAAAATCCAAATCACCAAACCAAAACCTAACAATTTTGCATGTAAAGGATTAGAGTGAACTGACACCCTGAGGACTGGCAAAGGAGCCCAATATTAAAAACAGGGTTCTCACATTCAGAAAATGACTGGGTGCATGGCTACCTCCTCCAATGGCTTAAAATAAAACTAAAAACTAGACCTTAAACCCCACTTAGAGAATCAAGGTGTTCTGGTTTTATACACGCATGCACACAGATTCCATGGGGGCTACACACAGAACTGAGGGCTGAGGCAGATATTTTTATTTTTTTTTTAATCTGGCACTTAGCAGCTATTTAAGTGCAATCAATGCAGTATTTCTTCTATATTTTTGGCTTAATCCCATTAATTTTTCTTAAATAAAACAAAGAAAACAAACAGAGGCTTGCAAGTACCTCCACCTGAGCATTAGAGAAATGGTCATTGCCATTTGTTTTTATCCATGAGAAACTTTGAAACAAGGACGTGCTAGCGCTGCAATCAAACACTAATAATAATTCTTGGCTGCAACACCATTTGAGATCTCTCATTTTCACAGAAGAGGCCCTTATTTTTGCCTCTGGGTTTCTGTAGCTTCCCACCTGGTCGTGGTGCAAACTGGGGAGAGGAGCCCTTTGGCTGGCAGGGTACAGGTCCCTCACCAAGTCCTACCCATTCATGACAGAAAAGTAAACTGCTGTCTTCTGCCAGGGCGTTCAGGGCAGGACCACAGAGCTATAACCAACTGGTGGGACACATGCTCCCAGGAGATGACACAGAAAGTGGCAGGGGAAATGCCACAAAGCAGAAACCTCTGCCCTTGCAGCACAGGTTAACTGGAGGTTTCTCTCCAGTGACGTCATGTAGGCTTCAAGTAGGAGGAACATTTTCCTAAACCTCTAAAGAGATGGAACTAACCCCCAGGCACTTCTTATCCTCTAGTTTCCCACTGACACGACAAGGTCTGCATCGCTCCTGTTCTTCTGAGCAACTTGGACATACTAAAATATTTGAGAACATTCTCCATGTATTCCAGCAAAATTACTGCTGAATCTCAAGAAAATAATTTATTCACATTATATTAACTTCCAGTCAGGCTTGCTTCTGGTGTACCTTAAGCAGCACTTTCTCTCCTTTCAGAGAAGGTAAGACTTTGGACAACACTATTACTAAGAGGTCTCATGTAGGACAGCAAGCTTCAACTCAAATTCAGGCAAAGCTACAAGTCCCACCACCCACGGTGCTTTACTCAGGAGAAATAGGGTAGGGTAGGGTAATTTCAGTTGGAAGGGACCTACAATGATCACCTAGTTCAACTGCCATATAAACTGGCTACTACATTTGTCTTCTCTTCTGTAAAACAGACGTTGGTGCTCTTGAAACAGGCTCTATCTCCCACGGAAGAGAAATGAGCAGACCACAGTCTGACTTACTGACAGGTTTATCCGCTCTTAAACGGGAATATTTGGCAAGAGCAGCAAACTGCAGGTTACAAATCACAGCTGGGGCAAACCTCGCTGGCATCCCAACAGCAGCTTGTTCTGCAGAGGAGAAGGCTGCATCCCTTCTGCAACATCCCCAAGTCCCCAGATGCAAGCTCTGTCACTTCCCAAAGCAGCTATTGCAGGGGAGAAGATGGATCTCCAGGGACAACAGACAACAAGGCTAGAATGGCTTTTTTTTCATTCTGCAAGAACAACTGTGTTGAAATCCGTGGCCTACATACACATACATTCCCACTCATGCTTTAAAAACTACTTGGCTTTCAGATTACAAAGTCTAAAATGAAAATACAACTCACACTACATCCTAGGGTCCTACCTTTCCAATAGAAAAATATTTTATCAAATTAAGGAAAGTGAGAGTGAGCACTAACTTCTCCAACAAGTCCTGATGTCAAAGTTAAGATAACTGTGTGCCAAGATGTCCTCACGAATTCACGAGTCCAAAAACCAAAGAGTCCTCAACAAGCTGTGGCTTTCATTTTTGTTCTCTTCCTTTCATAATAATGAGAAGTCATATGAAACCAGTGGTGTCATCAGGAGAATATCTAATGATTTTGAACCTGATTATATATTCTTAATCAACTGGTTTGCACATGCAGTTCCTTGCAGCAACACGTCACTTGGACCGAATCTGCGACGCAACACCAAACCAGACTGTTTAATGTAATGCCCTTCGAAGACAAACGTGAGGGGGCTTAACAGATTGAAAATAAAAACTGACGAAGAAGGATGCTTCCTTCTCTCCTATGACTCATGTTTTTTAAAAAAAACAGGTCAAATGAGTCAGTTGAAGCTGGCTAAAACTGTGTATGTAGGTTATTCCCACACATCCAGCACTGTCAGCATGATGAGCGGGCACCAGATCGGGCTTCGGCATAAAGCCCCTCCTTGTCTTGCTGAGCAAAGGGATTTCTGTGCCTTAGCACGACGGCTAAAGCAGCATGCTTAGCAAAGCAGGCAACAGAGCAGTAACATCAATAATTAAATAATAAGTAATATATAAAGTTATTATATAAGGATAGAGCAGCCCTGAGGAGAAGGACTTGGGGGTGCTGGTGGATGAGAAGCTCACCATGAGCTGGCACTGTGCGCTGGCAGCCCAGAAAGCCAACTGTGTCCTGGGCTGCATCCAGAGCAGTGTGGGCAGCAGGTCAGGGAGGGGATTCTGCCCCTCTGCTCTGATCTCCTGAGACCCCCCCCTGGAATACTGCGTTCAGCTCTGGGGTCCCCAACACAAGAAGGACATGGAGCTGCTGGAGTGAGCCCAGAGGAGGTCATGAAGATGATGCAAGGGCTGGAGCACATCTGCTATGGAGACAGGCTGAGAGAGTTGGGGCTGTTCAGCCTGGAGAAGAGAAGGCCCCAGGGCGACCTTCCAGCACCTTCCAGTACCTAAAGGGGCTACAGGAAAGCTGGAGAGGGACTTTGGACAAGGGCATGGAGTGATAGGACACAGGGCGATGGCTTTAAACTGAAAGAGGGGAGATTTAGATTAAATCTAAGGAAAAAATTCATCACTGTGAGGGTGGTGAGGCACTGGAACACGTTGCCCAGAGAAGCTGTGGCTGCCCCATCCCTGGAGGTGCTCAAGGTCGGGTTGGATGAGGCTTTGGGCAACCTGGTGTAGTGGAAGGTGTCCCTGCCCATGGCAGGGGGGTTAGAACTGGATGATCTTTAAGGTCCCTTCCAACCCAAATCATTCTATGATTCTATATACTGGTAATCATGGGGTATAACAAATGTTATTGGGAAAATACTACAGAAGATAAAGGAAAAGCAATCTCCAGTACTGAAACAAGAATTCTGCTGCTGAATCCAACCACAGACAAGGCTCTCGGGGCTGCTACACCTCCCCTTATCATACAGAGCCCACAAGAGTCAGTTTGTTTAAAACATGAAGGTTTTCATCTGCAAGCCAAGCTGACAGCAAACATATGTTCAAATACCGCCAATCCAGACAGTGAAGTCCCAACAGTTATTTTGCAATCATCGTAATATTTTTCATTTGGTATTTCAGTTGTGCACAGACTGAGTTACCGAAAGTGTCCACATCAAAGAATGCCACATGGACATTAAAGCTGCTTTTCTGAAGGACACAAACACTGTACAAGATCATCGTCAGGAATAACCACCTGAAAGGTCGATATTCCCAAGCTTGCACTACCAAGGTCTTTTCCGACGTCATAGACTAAGAGCAAATGAAAATGAAAGGTTCTGCTTCCTCCAGACCTCGTTTATACCCTTTCAACACGCCTGGTACATTACTCTGCATGACATTCCCCTTTTCATCCCAGATTGTAATGCTTGCTTTAGATCTTGGACTGCAGTCGACTATTCAATTATTGCTGCAGCTTGACATGGGAAACAGTAACTTTCTGCTCTTTTCTCGCTTCATTCCAGGGCAGGTTTAGCTGTGATTGATGTTTGCTCCCATTCATTTCTGATTATAGTCAGCATGGGTTTATTAACTGGTATAACAATCTCAAAGTATTTTGAGAAAATTCATGTGGAGAGAAACAGCGACGTTCTTCAAAAATAATAAAGATTATTGTACTGTGGATGAGACACATAACATTGACCTGTAGATTTAGGGAGCTATAAAAACTGCAGCACACAACTGCCTTTTGAATCAAACTCTCCTGATGAGCGGAGTTTGCTGTAGAAGTTCACTCAGACCATCACCACCACTACGGCTTTTACTGCCACTAACATGAGAGAGATGAGTAAAGTCCAAGTCAACAACAGAAGGAAAAGGAAGGTGGTCAACCCAACCTTCCCTTCGGTATGCAAATGCTCTCAGGAACCTCTTCCTTCCTCCAGATGCTCCTCTCTACGCTCATGTCGACGCCACCATTTCCAGGAAAGCACCATATTCCTGCCTCCATTTGACAAGACTCCTCAAGAATTAGCAGAACGTCTTTCCAGAAAGAAAGAAGCTAATGAAGAGTTTTACAACCTTTATAACATTTTTCACTGTACACTTTTCCCCTACAATCTAATTCCTTCATTCAGTGCATTTAAGAGACACACAAGAAGGCAGAACCACATGAAGACCCATAAACCAGGGAGTTCCTGGATACAGCACTTGGCCTCATTCAGCCAAGTTTCTAAAGTGAAGTAATTTTAAAGCAATTCCATCGTTCACTGGAAATTGCCAAGAATGGTTTAGTTTGCTCGGACTTTTGATAGCAACCTAATTCCATACTAACCCAAGTGGATTGTTGGAAGATAGAGGCACATCTCAAGGTGTTCTAGTTCATGTTTTGCCCAATGTTGCAGTTTAGACAGAGGAGAAGTCATTAGAGGAGACACTCAGCTGCTTATCACGAGCAATGGTCCTCTATTTCAGCTCAAACTCAGACCTGTTCAACACCTATCTAGTAATCTTCCAAAAGCTGACACTTGGAGAAAAAAATATTATAGTTTTGTGATGGGAATAAGTATTCAACAGAACAACTCCAAGAGCTCTAAAGCCTGCATTTTTTCCCTTCGTGCAAAAAAAGAAGTGAAAGAAATCATCTCTCCTCAGAACAACATGACCTTTCTGGAGAAAAGAACTGCTGTATTTTCCCAGCGGTGCCTGGAATGGACAAAAGTGGAAGCTGATGACTACAGGAACAACTAAAAATATCTGAAGTAGTCTGGATCTAGAGAGTTGCCTGCCCTCGCTGCAATCACCATCGGTTTTACTGATGCTAATGTGTGCAACATGAGTTCATTTACACCTCAATTAACTTCAAGAAGCGTTCATTACCCCACAATTAAAGACACTTCTTCCTTCCTTTTGCTATAATCCCTCTTTTTGCCTGACCCTTAGCGCAGTAAACCATTGCCTCACTTGTTTCAAACACGGTTTGAAGGGAGTAAGTGGGTCAAAGAAAGGAGAAAAATGCACTTCCAACACACATAAACAAGACTAAGAGAAGGAAAAACTTGCACTGGCTGGGAGAAGATGGATGCCAAACAGTTTCTGAGATACAGCTGTAATTGTGTATATCTAAGCAAAATCAGGAAAATCCACCAAAGGAAAAGTCCGGCACAGAAAACAGGGCAACTGTGGTACCAACAGGAAGGCTGGTGGCTCCTCTGGGACCTTGCCAGGTATGAACATCACCTTGCACCAGAGGTTTAAAGTCAGTTTCCAGCTCAAGTTGGGAGAAAAATTACAGCCTGGACAAGAACTCCCCACAGCAGGATTAGCAGATGGGGCCAAAAGGCTGCAGTTTGCCATTGCTTATTCATGAATAAAGTCCTCTTAAGTCCTTCTCAACTTTTTTTTTTTTTTTTTTTTTTTTTTTTTTTTTGGAAGGAGACAAGAAAGAGGTCGGCAGGGGCTGGACTTCAATCAAAAAATAGCAAAGTAGCATTTAACCAGCAGATAATTTCAAGCAATAAAAGTAAGGTTAAGGCATCACTTGGGAGGAAGAGGAACCGGCAGATGCACAGAAACCGGGAAAAATAAATGAGAAATAAATCAGGAGATGATGGGACTTCTTCCCACCGCACAAGCGAGGCTGACAGCGAGGAAGGCACAACCTCCGGGGCACCACCTGCACCATGCTGGGGTAGGAAACCCTGGTGCTCCCCACCCCAGCTGCCAGCAGCCCTCCCTCCTGCATCTGCCATTTGTCCCACCTGCAATTAACACCCGGTCCCCTTTTTCCTTTGCTGACATTAATTAACAAAGAAGTGCGCAGACACAGGCTAATTTGAAGCGGTTTCATTCAGGAGCAGCAGTTTGGCAAGGGGCAGTCCTGATGGAAAATCCAGCTATTGATTTTCCTATAGGTTGCTGTCATCACTTCTGCTGCCTACAAATAAACACCCTAAATGATATTTGCTTTCCAATAACAGCTGGTGTCAACAACAGTATGCATTTAGTGTCAAACTTTCCGCAGATTAAACTCATATTTTATTATGGAATGTGTTTCGAAATCACCACCAGAATTCCTGATGGCATTTACTGCTGGTAAAATGGACATGTATCTTAAATCCTTGAAAAAACACAGCCAGTTAGCATTCAAACTCTTATCAACTCTTTTCAAGACATGGCACTAAAAGGAAATGCTACTCTCGAACATATTTACTAAGGAACAGAAGAAAAACTGTATGTGATTACTAGTACAATAATAATAGCAATAATACAGAAGGATACTCTTGGGAAACATTTAGCACAAGTGAGTTTTGAGCGCTGCTCTGAGTATTTACAGCAGGTTTTGTTATAGTGCACCAAAACATAATATTGCAAGGATTTCTGAAAGCATTTCTCTTAGTCTGCAAGTTGGATTTTTGCATAAAGGAATGTTTTTCTTTGAGAAAAAGGATTAAAAAAAAAAAGCAGTGTGTTTTCCCACCAGCCCTTAGCTGTCTCTAAGACACCACGTGCAGAAAACACAGAAGAGGGTCCCATTTTGGAACCCCCTTAGAGTGAAACACATAACAAAGTTGTAGATTTGACCATCATGTTTAGAGACGCTGGCTTATTTCATCCAAAAATATTATTTGGTGGAAAATACCCCTTGGTCAGAGGAGGGTTGTTAACATGGGAATAGCTTTTTGGACTGAGACTCTGGATCCTGGACCTAAGATCAAAGAGAATTTTATTACTATTTTGGAAGTAAAGAAGTAAGTTAACTTCAAAAACCAAAAATAATTCCAGGATTTGTACAGGACACTCAGTTCCAAATCTGCAAGCTTTACTTTCACAAACACAACAGTAGACAACAGCAAGAACAGAGCCTACAACCCAGTACTGTCTGGCAGGCACGCGTCCTGCCCTTGCTGCCCGTCGGTGCCAAGCACCACCAGCATCCACCAAAAGAACGGGGTAGCAAAGCTGCTCCCCTTGGAAAACCAGTTGTTTTCTGAAAGGGCAAATTTTTCCTTTTTTTAAAAAAAAAAATTAAAAATTATTTTTTTTTTTTTCCCCCTGCCCAGTGTTTGTTATGGCATCCCCTGAAAATAGGAAGCTGGCTAGAGCTCCGAGTCTGCTCGAGCCATCTGTTTCTGCTTACTGGAAACCTGCTACTAGCCCAGACTCACGTGGAGGATGCACAAACACACGCTCCCCTGCGCTTTCAGACAGGCTTGGCCTCCAGTTCCTCCCTTCTGTGACATTTAGGTCACTTATTTCACATTACACACTGAGGATAAAACACAAGCAGGGGTGTGTTTGGGGCATCCATGCACACTGGAGTTGCTAAGCCAACCTCAATACTTGCACGGTGCATGGCTGCTCTCAGGCTTTTAGCAGGGAAAATTACAGAAATAATTCGTTATTCCAAAATTCACCCACCCCCCCACCACAGTTCCACTTCCCCACAGAACGACCGAGCGCCTGTATATAGATACCTGCACACCTCGAGGCCCATTTCAGAAGAAGAATTTTCTTTTCCATATGAAAAGAATTTGAAATTTTCACTCAAGTGCAATTTTACAAGTATCGAGCCAGATTTTTAGGCACCATAGCATGTTCCCATTATTACGTAATAAAAATACACTAGTATTTTATATTATATCAATATATATATTTTATATTATATCATACTGCTAGTATGATACAGCTAATTAAACAGTAACTTTTTAATAAGACAACTATAAAACTTTCAGATGAGCTCAGATTGCCTTAGACTACAGAAACATAAACACTTCATTTTAGTTTGTCAGACACAGAAAGATCCTGGAATTACTTAAATGACACTTTTAGCTTCTGAGGATATGAAACTAAACCAGTCAACCTTACTTCCTTTTAATAATTCTGATGAAACAGGTTTAAAATAGCATCACCGAAACCTCCGGTACAAAAGCAGTATAATTTACACATACACAGGTACTTACTTTTCTTACTTTTTTTTGTTTGGTTGGTTTGCATTTTCATCTCACACTTTGAGTAATGGGTTATCACACTGTAACGAATTAATTTCTCTAAAACAAGGAATCTTTCAAAGTAGGGAATATTTAAAATACCTTCCTAGTGCTCTGCATTTCCTGGTCCAGGGAAAGTTACCCTGTTTCTTTTCCCCCTGTACATTCTGGACCACAATCACTCAAAGTACAAATATATACCCAAACTTTTGAGCCCAAGCCACAGCACCAGCTCCATAGAGAAGAGTCACACACATGTACATTTTTGGGTAAAAAATATAGGCACAAGAGACTAAAGAAGGAGATCCTCCAAATTATTTTTCCAACTCTTTTCACCCAAGTAATTAATAATTTGCTGTTCTATAGTCCTCCTCCATTTTTTTTTTTTTTTTTATATTTCTGGAGAGATTATTTCAGGCCAATCGACAGAAAAGTTAATTTTGATTTATTTTCAGTCCTTCAGTCTAAACACACTAGGTGAGTTATATTTCAGCAAGACCTGCATATTAGATGTGTTTCCACTGTCCCAGTCCCATCTCCTGTCCTGGTGCCTTGCTGCCTCCCTGCACTCCCAGCCATGCCCTCCTCTTCCAGTGGCATTTGGGCAGATTTACCCCTGCATGGCAAAACAGGAGACGAAACATCTCCTGCATTCCCTCCCTGTGGTCTCTAAGACAACACACATCTAGAAAAACAGGCACACTTCACTAAATTGCATTATACAAACTGGTTATTTTTATTTTCCTTTTATTTACCTGCTTTCCAGCTGATGCAGAGATGCTCAAGAACAAACGCCCCTGCCCCACAGGATCCATTTTTTCCGATCAGTTGAACGCTGCTGTCTGTCGAAATCCTCTTCCAGAATATCTCAGCCAAAAAAAGGCTGAGCTTTTTTATACAACAAATCCAGTGAGTTGGTATAGTCCCACCCTGGTGATGGAAACCCTGATTACTGAATATTTTGCTTTGTGGCTTTAGCATGTGATAAGTGCTCATCCCACGGATCCGACGGAATAACCTGAGAGGCTCTGGCCATGTAATAACATCAAAATTTTCCTCCTGTGACTGGAAAAAGGAAACGTTCAGGCTGATCAATGACCAGTTGAAGCTGCAAAGAAGTGACATCCCCACTTTTTTTTTTTTTTTCTCCCCTCAACAGAGCCCCTACTGAGAATGTGGCCATACAGAGAAAATCTACTCGTGGTACAGGTAAACAAAATATTCAATATACAGACCTCAGTCTTGCTACACCCTACTGACAAATACTGGGGGAGGAGGGAAGGGGAAGTTGAAGGAACGTTTTTTTCTGCAATTTTCCGTCTCCCTTACGAGTGCACTGTCAGTGAACTCCCACACCATGGGAAAACCCAGCCTGGGAAACCGGGGCTCAACTTCTTTAAACCTACTGAGCGGCTGGCTTCGATGCACTGCTCACATCACTTGGGTGCTCTTGCTCCTCACCCTCAAAAGCAGGTTCCTGCAACCTATTTGCATGAGGTTAAATTCAAAATCCCGTCTCCAACTACTTTATTTTTTCCCATGTGTGTAGGGAAACACCTCACGAGAAGGCAAAAGAACAGAAATTTTGTGTTTGAAAAAGACGCGCAAACCTGAGATCTTAGGTACCTTTGGAAAAAGTAACCAGGTTTTTATCTCCAGGTGAGGGTAACTTCAACCATATTCTGTTCTCAGAGTTCAGCAGGCTCTGGAGGGCCTTACAGGCATTTGAAAGAACCAAGAGTCACATTCAGTGAGCTGGCAAAGCTAATTTAAAGCCTATTAGATGTAGAAAAGCAAGGAAATCGCTTTCTGGGAAGGCACACCAACCAACGCTATAACTCACACTCATTTCGAGCGAGGTGGCAGGAAGAGGAGAGGCAGGAGTTCACCCATGTGCTTTGTGGGACTGTTTCACATAACAAGAACAACAAGGTCTTTCCCTTTAGACGTGATAAGCAATTGGTAAATGTGGGAAATTCAGAAAAGCAGCGAATAAACGTGAGTTAACAAAGTCGCAAAATGCTGAAGAACTTGAGGCCTCATTAGATGGAAGACCTGAATTGAATTTTTGGCAAGAAATGTTTCTGGCAGCTGCAAAGCTGACAATGGGTAGCACTGATTTTGCTAGATTCAAGTCAACTCCCAAGTCAAGAAAATGAGGATAATTTGCTCCGAGCACAGCGTGCCTGGCAGAACAGCACACTCCTGCAATGGTAGGGATTATCCCAGAGACCTCAACTGCAGGATGCTGAGGGCTTCTCCCCATATCACACACTTTTCAACAGTTAAAAAAAAAGTATATATTCACATCTTATATAAGGCGTACCACAGTGATGGAGAGAAACAGAATCAAACTGCATTTATACAAGCAGCTCTACAGTCCGTGTCTGAACCACATCCCTTCCTTTCCCATCACATCAGGCATTAGCTACAAGAACCTGCCCTGTGGCACGCATATTTTGTGCTCATGATCTGCTTTTCCAGCTGAAGTCATTAATGTACCATTTAGTGTAAGTCAACTGTTCTCATAAAACTTATCTCAGCCTTATCAGGAGTAGCACCAGAGCAATTCTCTAAAGAAATAATATCCTCAATTCTTCTCCCTTCATACTCAAGTGTACCACATACCTTTCCTGGAAGGTCAAAGAACCATAGTCCTGTTGCTGAAAAACAAGTGAGACAAAATAATGGGATTGTAACTCATTTCCAGGCTCCAACTGATTCTGCACGTATTTCGCTGTTTCAGTGGGTTTTGACCATATCACAGAACTAAGCTACATAAAGATATTAAAAAAACAAAAAAATTGCTGGAGAGCAGAGAGCCAAGTCTAATTAGCAACAAAATTGATCGTTACTAAACTTAGGTGAATACTAAGCCAATGCTACTCTGTAAAAAAGTGCTTCAAAACGAGAATAAAACCCAACATACAAAATCAAAACACATTGGCTTCCAAGAGACCTTTTGTCCACAGGTTGAGTAAAGACTATAAAGGAAAGTGTATTTGTGGCAGAAGAGTAAATTAAGTCCTACACATACAGGAAAATGCTGACTATGCACGCAGCTGGTCATCTCTAAACTCATCAGATGAAAGGATCTTGAGATCTTGCTGGCTCTGGAACAGCCTTGGCTTTCTACCTGCCCCTGGGGACCAGTGCCCTGCACCCAGGGGCCCCAACAGCTCTCAGTGCTGCCAGAAATCCAAACAATCTGTAAAACTCCCTGCATGAGCACCGATGAAGGCCAGAAGGTCCCCAGGCAGGGCTGCTGCCACGTGCTCTCTAGACCAGAGAACGATTTCTGACCAAAACACAGAGGCTTTGGTGCTCAGCTAAACCACGTATTGTACCCATGGCAGTCGTTGGCAACGGCCAAGAGTTATGGCTGTAGCCCACTAAGTGTGTCCCTCCACCTCTCAGCCCTGATAATTAAGCACTTTTCTAAATCTTGCCCAAAAGAGGCCGTATGAGCTCTTCTAGCGATTCATTCAGCAGCAGCCTTTCTAAACCAACGTGATGCCCCCAGTAGAACATAATTTGAAACTTATCTGCATACCTTTCTGTGCAGCTTCCCAACCTTTTCCTTCTACGAAGATCTAAATCTAAATAAACTTTCTTTTGATACTTGATGCCTGCAGAGGTTCCTCCTTCTGTTCTGCAGAGGGGAACCCTGCCCTGCTTCAACAAAAAGAACTGATGAAAATCATTAAAGATCCATGACTTTTAACGCTTTTAATTAGTACATGCTCACCCACATATGCAAAATGCATCACTAAAACCGCAAAAGTAGACGTTAAGACCTAATTGCATCAACTTAACCAAAATTGACTTATTTTTCAACACTGAAAATTCAAAACAGAGTAAAAGTGTGTGCTAGCTATCATATATGTATAGCTATGATACATGTATGTATACTTCTATACATATATCCACTATATAGATATTTATCTTACTTCCTTTACAAACAGTTTTGGTGTTGCACATCCAGGTTCACCGGGCTAGGAACAGCACCATTTTTGATATGAACACTACCACGATGGGATGGCTCAAGAAGATAAGCTCTTTCCAGAGGATGGGTGGTGGGTGAGCGATCAATATTCAAACACATTATCTTTTGATCCCTGAAACACAGATTCACGGCTTAGTTTCTTTAAACCCACAAACTGTGGACCATAATGATGCTTCTACTTCACCGAGTGTCCTGATGAGATTTACACTTCAGGAAAACAACCCTTTCCACATTTAAGCTGAGCTCTCACTTTGCCCTATAGTCTGTTCCAAGCATTGATAATTTAAGCCTTAGACAAACGTCAAATTTCACATTCCTCTGAGTCAACAGAATTGGTTTTGATTTCCAGTATTACACCAGCTAACAGCATGGCTAAAAACAGAAGCGTAACAGTACATGCACACCATGAAAATTAGTTTCAAAAAATAATTCAGAGAATGACTGGAAGCAGAGGATGTTTTAAAGCAGCGCAGTCCCACAGAACAGCACAAACTTCCTGCTGCCATAAGCCACACTGTCAATACAGATTCTGAACAGAAACATTAAGCATTTTCTTAGACTAATCATAATTATTAATAATAATGAACAACTAAGCAGATTGATGATAAAAAGTGTCAGGATCTCCACTGTTTTGGAACACTGCTGTACATACCCGAGCACAGCAGGAGTTGCACACAGACATGAGTTCCCTTTCATTATTCATTCAGAGGATTAATTTGTTTGCATTTTTCCCTTAATTCACAATTACCAAGAGCAAGTCACTTAATAGCACGTGCAGCTTCCTGGCAAGGATTTTAGGTTGGCATCAACGCTGAATGCGATAGAACAACTTCGGCTGAGAAAGGACCTTTGAGGTCATCCTGTCCAACCTCCTGCTGAGAGCAGGGCTGAGCTCCAGGCTGCTGGGACACGTGGTGGTGGGGCGAAGAGAAGGAGATGCTGAAGCCTCCCCAGGCCCCTGCTCCTGCGCTGCACACCACCCTCACGGGGAATGTTCTTCTCCCCATGTAACCGGTTCCAACGTCCCCCAGTATAACCCGTTGCTCGTACCCATTACCTCCTGTCCTTGCACTCTGCACCCTGGGGCAGAACTTGGCTCGGTCTTCTCCATCACCTTCCTCCAGGTAGCTGAAGACTGCAGTTCAGTCCCACCCCATAAGCCCTCTCCCTCCGGGCTTGTACTTCACATCCTCACACCCTCACATTTGGCATTGGCCAACGCCAGGAGGTTTTTTTTGATGTCCCTCTGCACAGCATCCCTTGCCCTCCAGCAACAGCTCCTCCCAAACCGGGGCCATCTGCCAACCCCGCTGAGCATGCCCTTCATCCCATCACCCAGGTCACTGGTGGAGATGTTACGTACAAATCCATGGTTGAATAGTATCCCATGGACAATGATGCATAAAGACCTTCGCTCTCGTGTTTGTTCAGATTAAACAAGGAACAGCTGCTGAGCAAACCTGACTTCAGAGTTTGCTCCCTGCTCAAGCACAGTAGCAGTCATCACATTTTGATCCCGTGCGTCGCCAGCGATAAGGTGATGGTATCGCACAAAAAATCCTGAATGATCTGGAAGGCCAAGAACATGCAGAACATGCCAAGTTTCACTATCTACCTTATACAAGCTTCCACAGATATGAACTTATTTGGTAGTCGTCTTCATGACAAAATAAATAATTTTTTTTTTTTAAGGGTCTTAGCCAACATAAACAGGAAAAAAACACTGTGTTCAGAGGTCAGGCTTTGCATGCCTTCCGTGTTTTTGATGTACAAAGGATGTTTGTTAGGATGTTTTAGATGTATACAGAACACAAAATCAAGACTACATTAACTAACATCCAGCTCTTGTACCATATCTTAAAAAAAACACAAAACAACAATAAAAATTGCTTCTTGATGATTATAACATGCTTTAAGACCCGTAGTTATTTCAGCAGACTTCAATCACTCATGCGTTGACCGTTTGCCACAAGCCACTCCAGAGAGGCCAACTCGCATCAACACAGCAGGAATACAAACAGTTCAGCATTTATTTCTGATATGCCAGTTACTCACCCTGCATTCATGCAGGCATTAAAAGGGGTCTGCAACTCGCCTCCTCGAAAAAATAAATGCTTGAAACCAGTTTACACATGCCACCCCAAAGGGTTCTTTTAAGCAGCCTGAAATTAAGCCTGAAGTTAATTAATTGCATCTACTCGAAGTCCTGGAAGAAACATGCCAAGTGATTTTAAAATTGATCATAGGAAAGCTGAGGTTGGCAAGGAGCTCTGGAGACCACCTGGTCCAGCCTTCTGCAGAAAGCTGGGCCTTTGATTAGGTTTTCCAGGGACAGTCAAGCTAAGTCATGACTATTTCCTTAATTTATTTTAGAACAGTAATTACCAAAATGACTTCTATTCTGCACTCATTAAGTAATTTCCTTTCCTGCACGAACGAGATGACAACAACTTCAAAGCATCCGCTGCATATCCAGCTTCAGACAAACTCACGGATGAGCTGATCATAGCAGAGAGGTGAAGTTGCACCAGACCAGATCTGGCCAAAACCCTCAGCAGTTACATGGATTATCTCGAAAATCTCCCCTCGCCTTCCAAGCACAGCGCCTGGAACACTGCTTCGTGGGAAGCCTATCAGACTCTTCAGTAAGTCTATATCTCTACACCCTTTTGTCCTGAAACAGCACACCGGGACAGCAGCATATGTGTCTCCAACTGGATTTCCAACACGACGGCACTTTATTTGACGCCAACGTCCTCCCGTGGGCAGCGACATGGAAGGTAAATGCCATTTTCCCGGGGATCATAGTACTCGCGGATGCCACATGGTGGTAGCACTACTAAAGGGATGGAGAGCAGCGAGCTCTCACAAAGCAGCTGGGGTCACACTCAGCTGCAACTTGAGGTATTTGATGTTCCTCTAGGAAGCCCATTTCATCTAACCTCCCCAGAGTCCAAACGAGATGACACCATCCTCATTTCAAAGGCGAATTAACAATTCGCACTGGAGTTTTACATAACTCCATTCAGTCATTTTAACGTCGGTGCCTACATGAAACAATGAAGCACAGCAGATGCCATACAGATGGCTTGCAGAGTCATTTAAAACATACAACTGCTGTGGTTTTCACCACGAATACCTAAACCAGCCCTTAATAAAGCTGTATGTGCATCACTGCCGCTAAGGCCATCGCCTTCTGCAGCAGCATGTTTCTTGGTCTCAGATGAACACAATCCCGAACGAGTCATTTATTATAATCTATTTACAGAGCAACAGAATACAGTGGTTTCGTAAGATGGTTACAACCACCTTTCTAATTCAGTCAAACGTCTTACTCAAAGTAAGAGTCAACTAAAAACAAGAAAAAAAGAAATCACAGAATGATTTGGGTTGGAAGGGACCTTAAATCATGTAGCTCCAATGAAAGGCCTTTTCAGCTTTTCATTTGTACTTTTAAAATACAGTTTTCCCACTGCCTAACGTGTTTCCAAAAAACCAGAAATCCATAGTTTCTCAGGTCAAAGTTTGCAAGCAGCTTCTCATTGGAAACAAGCTGCTCCAGGTCTGAAGAAAGACTCAACCACCAGAAACCCGCTGCCACCATAAACTACGAAGGACAGAAGAAGACACAGAGAGGAAGAGGTGGCATACCTGCCTTTAGGAGATGTTTTGTTTTACAAGATGTTTCACTAGTGCTTCTCCAGATACCTGCGTTCTCGTGTTCAGTCACCTTTACTGACCAGTTATACCAGCAAATAAATAATACTGAGACTTTATGGTTTTGACTGTAGAGCAGGAGATGGGGAACAGGTTTGGGAAATAATAGTGGAAGAAAAACAAACAAAAAAAACCCATAAGCCTCAAATTGAATCATTCCAGTGTTAGGGAGGGAAATCCTGCGAGTCGAAGTTGTCCATTTACTGAGATCACTCAGTTCTTCAACTGCAGCATCCACCAGCACCACCTCTACCCTACCTGGACATCTTCAGCAGATGACTGCCAACAGGCTACACAACTGTGCCTGCTGTAGACAATTACATGAGGTTTTTTTAAATTGTACGTTGGATATCCATGCAAAGATTCCAACCTTTCAAAAGTTAACCCCCAAAAATCCCATCCCCAGTCAAACTGCTGAGCACAGCCATCCACCCTCCTCCCAGACCTCAGCAAGCTCTGTGAACTCCTCATGAATAACTCCTCCGCAGAAACGAACACTGCTGTATTCATTTAGAGAACAAAAACGGCACTATAAGAAAATATGCTGCTCACAATTCTGGTGTAATATTCTCAAACAATAGTGTAATGTCAAAAATGGCATTTTGCTTACCCTAACTTGAACTGTGAAATTTCTGGCTCTCTGTAAACAAGTAGAAGCTTCAGGTTTTCTTCTTTGAGAGTAGAAGATCCGTTTTTTTCAAGACACAATTTAATTATGAAATAAATATGTCTAAATTGCTTTTAAGGCCGCTGTTCTGTTTCTCCATTTTAATTACCACATACTAAAAACTCATGGTACTATTACTGAATTTGTATAACTGCCTGCATCGTGCAAACCACACAGAGAACTTCTGCCTCCAGCAGACAGCGGGTCGTTACGAAACATCCCAACATAAATTCAGAGCTGTCTAAGCTCATAAGCATGAAAAAAAAAAATAGTAGCTTAGCATCTCTGCCACCACCTTTTATGCTTCTTCCAAAACAAAAAGAACCAACATAAAAGCAACTTTTCCAGTTTCTGGAAAAATTCAGCATTTGTGCATCCTTGCTCCTGCCAGTCTCCCTCTCTACTGTTCCCCTCTCCCAGCTCTCCTGTCGCCTTAAGTGGGGCATCAAATTCACCCCTGAGACTGCGTTATCCATACTACTCCTTGGACTTTTACAGGTTTTCAGGCTGATCATCAGATTTAATGCCTCAGCAAATAACCAAAAAGAAAGAAACCACCATAAAAGTCTTTAAAAATATGGGTATTTCCCAGTTGATGACTATTTCTTCTGGTTTTTAGTAGTTACTGTGGAGCACACAAGTAAAATGTAGTGTAGCACAGTCAACTTTAGGAAAGGTTTTTCTTCATTTCTGAACATTTATGTTGTATTAAGACCAGTTATTTAACAGAAAATTAGCATAACCTAACTATATTTACGAGCTATGTAACAGTTTTCATTTTAATACATCATTTCAATTTGCAATTTTCTGCAATAGGTTCATTTACTCTTTTTTTAAAAAAAAAATAAAGGTATTTACAGGATTTTTCTTCCTATGACTTAGTGGAGCTGCAAAAATAAAGCCTTGGCTATTGAAACACATTATTCAGCTAAGATATTTACGGAAGGTCAATGTTTACACTTTGGACTGCAACCTCACTGAGATCAAACATGTACAACTACAGTGCTTTAAAAGTTGCACTGCAACAGGGAATTGAGGGTCTAAAAGAACTAAGAGAAAACAGGAGAGGGAAATTCTTTTTCATCCTTAACTTCAACATGAAACCTCGGCATTGCATGAATATGGATTTTGCATTTTATATATATAAGCACGAGTTTGTAAGGTGCCTTGGGACCTTTGAAGAAAGCACAGAATAAATGAAAATCATTTTAATTAAAAGCAAATTAAAGGGCTTACTAATCCAGGCAGCAGTAGCAAATCCACAGAGACTTTTTCAAACATGGATCCTTGAAATTACATTGCTTATAACCTTCCCTAATTCCAGCTTCCTTCCCTCACTTTCCCCCCAAAGGAGGCTCTGAATCTGCACGAGATCCAGTTTATTATGAAAATTCTGCTCTAGTTGCTAAAAAAAGATTTTGCTCTAGTTTCTGAGTGGCCAGAAGCACTAGCATCCACATGGAGCAAATAAAAACAAAGAAATGAGGAAGGGAATGTTTTTTTCCTCACTGTAGGGAAAAAAAAGATAAGATTCTATTTTATGCTTTTAAAAAATCATTTCAACACTGATTAGGAAAGTCGGGAGTTCTCCTCCTTGACAGGAGGCTTTTGAAACACAGCTCAGAACTAAGTAACCATATACCAAATATTATCACAGAAAGGGCTTCATATTACAAAATTCACAAGGTAGAAGAATGTGCAGAAGTAAAATAGACATTATAACTGAAATCTTTTCCAGTACTGTTCTTACAGCAGGAGGACCTTCTTGGTCTCTCAGGTCTCCCACCAGCTGTCCCTAGCTCACCATTGCCTACACTGACAAATAAAAGAATGGATTTACAAATAGTACTAAAACCAAACAGGAATCTAATACCAATAATAATAATATGTTCATTTCTGTCTAAAAGCCGTTTTTCCATGTATTTATCTCTTTAAGCAACTGAATTCCTCCATTAAGAGGAAAAAAACAAAAAAAAAAAACAACAACAAATCACAACCTTGAGGGAAAAATCCAAACAACTGAACAAGAGGAACAACAAAAAAAAAAAAAAAAAAAAGGAAAATGGGCAAAACGCCTGGAGAAATGCTGCTTTGATTTTGACACATGGGAATAAATGGAAAAAATATCCAGCTAACTGTTTTTTTTTTTTTTTAAATCAAAACATCTTCCATCTCGTGTGCAAATTTCAACAGCTGAGAAAGCATCCTACTCAATCTCCCCAAAGCGGTGTCAGCGTGTTTTATGTAAATACTAGTTAATATGGGATGTGTGTTTGCAGCAAACATTTGAGGGTTCTGCTTTAGAAGCTCTGGATTTCCCCCCTGTATCAGAGGAGAAATTGTAATTCTGAAGACGATAACAGGAGATATGGGGAGATTTTCCTCCTTTTTCCAACAGCCAAGATGTATTTATTATTGAAGACCTTTATGTAGTTATTTAACAAGTGAACAGGCAGAAAGCTTGATGACCGAGTTCTGCATCAATACGTGGCAATATACATCTTGAAAAGAATTTTATTTTGCAACGCCCGGAAATAACGTTTGGGTTTGATAACATGCTCATTCCAAAAGGATTCCTGCAACCAAGGCAATTTCCCCCAGGACAACAAGAGAAGCATGGCACGACGCACAAACATGACAAGCTAAGTGGTACAAGACTGTGCTCTCAAATTGGGACACCCAGGGGAGACAACGAACTGAAGTCAGAGTCTCGGGTTACTGGGCAATGCCAGCTCCCTCTGTCCCAAGGGCAGCACTGGCCATGGCACCTACTGCTGCTGCCCAAGGAAAGGGCAGCTCCTTCACACCCATCCGCGCTCTTACAGAAACACGGGTCTCCTCCTCGAGTTTCGTAGTGATTTAGCAACACATTCGTTTATTATTCTTCCCATTTAACGTTTTGCTTTTGTCTTTGAGTGGTATCTTTAAGACACGACCACCAGTTGCATTGTAGCCATCTAAACCACCATAGAGCCATAGGGGATCTTCTTTTCAAGACTACGCTGCAAGGAAGCGCAGCTCACAGCACCGGGAAAAAAAGAGGACAGCACGTGGATGACTACAAACAGCAATAAAACCAATGCCCAAGATCAAAGGCTTCAATTTCCCCCCACTCCCTCCACAGCTGAGGGCCACTCCTGCCACTCTGCACCACTCCACCACTGGTGTTGGCTTAAATGCTGCTGTAAGCCTGTCCAAGAAACCATCTGGGTTAAAATAAATAAATACATTTTAAAAATATGCAAGCAAGAGCCCCCCAGAAGGAAATGTTTCCCTGATCTGATTTAAACCCCACAAATAACAAAGTCACACATCTTCAGTGAGCAGCAGCTCAGGGGCACAAACAAGTAACTGAGGACGGGCAGAAACCAATTAACAAATTTTGGTGGAAGACCACATTCATACAGCCACAACAGCCTTCATTCAAACCGACCAAACAAGAACGTTGTCAGTTCATTTATTTCAACCTTCATCTCAATTCTCTGTTTACTTTCTGACTTTTCCTGTCCAGAAAATCTCCTTCACGGAACGGCTCCCCGTGGGCAAAAGGGAAGACAAACGGACCAGAAAGACCGACTGCGAGGAGCGCAGCGGCTCCTCCGCCGAGCCGGGAAACGTGGGCTGGGCGTGAAGGTCCTGCAGCATCTCCGTCTGGTGCTCGAGTAAGTTGTGAGCCATTTGCACAGACTTCAGAACAGGTTTGTTGTTTTTTTTTTTCCCAGCGTAATGCATACAGAAGCATTGAAGCCTTTCCCATCCCGGAGACAGTTGCTGCCAGGTCTTCTGCAGTGGACACCCGTCTGCAGCCTGGGAGCAGCATCCCCACCATCGGGTCACCGATAAGACTTAACAATTTACTTCCTTCAATTCCCTCTTCCACAGCCCATAAAATTCAACTCTACTTCATGAACATGATAGGTTGCATTAAGTATTTTTTGAAGAATATATTTTTCCATCAACCAGAGCACCTAAACAACCTGTTCCAAAGTAGATGACAAAGTCAGTGGATGGCAATTTCTATTTTTATTCTCCTCGGAATTTTACCAGCTTGAAAGAAAAGTAACTTCCAGATAAGTACGCACAATCTCCTGTTCTGAAGCATTAAGTTTTATCACAACAGGATTCTCACAATCACATACCCCAACAGCAGGAAACATTGAAGTATCAACTTCATATTGATATTGATATTGATATTGAGCTCCTAGAGCGAGTCCAAAGAAGGGCAACTAAACTGGTCAAGGGGCTGGAAAACAAAACTTATGAGGAGCGGCTGAGGGAGTTGGGGCTGTTTAGCCTGGAGAAGAGGAGGCTGAGGGGAGACCTCATTACGGCCTATAAATACTTGAGAAAAGATGGTGGGGAGGTGGGGGAAGGGCTCTTTACATTAGTGATGGGTGATAGAACAAGAGGAAATGGGCATAAGCTTAGTCAGGGGAGATTCAGGTTGGATGTTAGGAAGTATTTCTTCTCGGAAAGGGTTGTCAGCCACTGGAATAGGCTGCCCAGGGAGGTGGTTGAGTCCCCATCCCCGGTTGTGTTTAAGAATAGGGTGGATGAGCTACTTGAGGATATGGTTTAATGGGGATTAGGGATGGTTGGACTCGATGATCTCTAAGGTCTTTTCCAACCTAGAAATCTATGAATCTATGAACTTCATCTTCACTCTGGCACAGCCTTGCTTTAGCCCTGACCATTCCACGATCAATCAGTAAGATCCAAGTAACTATTTTATCATCTGATGTTGCAGTACAGGGGACACAACCTTCCCCCACCCCCTTATGACTGTCAATTTTCATTGTAAACGTGATTTGACGCCAAGTTAACCATTAGCCTTTCCGTTTAAGAACAAATGTGAAGTGAATAAACTCTTTCTCTGCCTTAGTGCAGAAGAAACTTCCAACTTCATACATTGAGTCGACTGGAGAACCTTCCTTGGAGACTTGTGAATGTGCAGGAAGGAGGACAGCATCCTCCAGAGACTGGCAGTGGTTCTTTAAAGAGCAGAAATTGGTTCCAAGTTTGTTTTCTGCAACACTGAGGGGATAAATAAAAGCTATTGCCCTCAGGGAGCATTTCATCTTTGCATTTATACAAAGTTTCCTTCATTTCAATATACTGGATGTGTCCTACAGGGACCTGACCTTTTTGCTTGGACACTGCTATCCTAAGACCTTCCTGTAGAAACTCAGAACCACTATTTGCTTAATCTGGGAGATGAAAACTAAAACTTGTATCAGTTTTTGCTTATTTCAGCTATTCTTACATATGATTATCCAAAGAGAAACAGTGAACTTCATTCTTCCTTCGGTCATTATTACTACTGGCTCCAGGAGCACGTCAGATGTTCATGTTTGAAGACTGGATAAACAAGCAGAAATCCAGATGCAAAACGAAAACTACCAGTGGGAGGGTGAAATGAAAACAGATAAATCTCCTTTCAAAAATACCAGATTTCATATGGAGTCTCACTGTTTTGCAAATATGAGGAAGCAGTGCTACTCCTCCAAGTTGAAACACATAATGAACACCGATGTATTTTCTGGCACCTCCAGGAGTTGCTTGAGGCTGAGGATGATCACCAGGACTGTGACTCCTGCCACCTCCAGAGTCCCACAACTTCCAGTGCACACACCACATGTTCTTTCAGAATGAAGCCCACATATGACAGGGTTTTAATGTCAAGTGGTAGACCTGACTCTCCACGGGCTCTTCTGCTGCCCCAGTCTTCCACTCCTTCGTGGAGAGTTATGCCCAGCTGGTAGCACAGATTGCCTATTTTTCCATGAAGAAAACATCCTCTGACTTAGTTGCTTTCAAAAGGCTCAAATAACAGAGCCTGACTTTCAGATGAACCTTTCTCTCCAATACTGGTGGTCAGGTAAGTCTACGCAGATGAATTCAACTATAAACACCACAGAGCCAGAAGTCAACCAGCTTAGAAAGGCCTTTTCTGCTCCTGTGCCCTTCCCTCCTGTTTGCTCCTACTGCAACCACAGCTCCCAAGGAGATCTGTTTCTAGGTGGACAGAAACCAAAGGGGTCTAGTTATAAACACGTCTGACACTTCTCATCCTTCAACCTAAAATTCAACACGCTCAGGAAGCCGAGATCTCAGACCGGTTTAGCAGCTCCTCACGAGCTGAGTCACAGCTCTGGGGCAAAACCAAAGAGAACCACCATGCCCCGGCCCAGAGCCTTCAGAAATGAAACCACGGTACAAATGCTGGAAGATGACTATTACCAAGTCATCAAAAAATCCTCTAAACATCAAAAAAGCTTTTTAATCTTTTTGAGACAATATGCTGAGTCACTTTTACTACAGCAAATACATCTGTGCATTTAAGGAAGGAGTTCCCTCTCTTTATTCTGCCTGCATTTACTGTAAGAACCACCTTTCTGTAGCTCCTTTTCTCCAAAACCTGCATTTGTCAATGAGATTTCTTCAGTTATAGGATCTTAGAACGGTTTGGGTTGGAAAGGACCTTAAAGATCATCCAGTTCCAACCCCCCTGCCATGGGCAGGGACACCCTCCACTACACCAGGATGCTCAAAGCCCCATCCAACCTGGCCTTGAACACTGCCAGGGATGGGGCAGCCACAGCTTCTCTGGGCAACCTGTGCCAGTGCCTCACCACCCTCAGAGGGAAGAATTTCTTCCTTAAATCTAATCTAAATCTACCCTCTTTCAGGTTAAAGCCATTGCCCCTTGTCCCATCACTCCATGCCCTTGCAAAAACGGGCTCCAGCTTTCTTGTAGCCCCTTTAGGTACCGGACAGCTGCTACTTTTGTCATGTAGCAAATTCTGCACACGATCATGAAAAAAGAATTTTGACAGCAACTCTTACCTCTTCTTTTAATGGTAATTTCCTATGTGACAACTATCCTTGTCCCTCCAACAGACACAAACTACAGAAATCTGTTTTTGTTAGAACCAACAGCCACTTTATGACTCAGTTCAAAATTAAAGAAAGCTGCTGCACCAAGTGTCCCCCCCAAGGTCGGCATCAGAGGCACTCTCAAAATGACACAGCACAATGTTAGCCGAGACATCGACCCCTGCCAGTGACTGAATGCCATGCAATAACATACTCAGTGTGTTCACAACACTGTGCATTATTTCACAACAGGAGTAAACTTTTTATTTCAAGGGGAGCAGAAGTATTGCTGAAATAGAGCCTGGACAGACCTTGTGGTGGTCCTTGTGGGCTACCGGCAACTGAGGTTCAGTCACTGAGAATATGCAATAAATTTTTCTCCCATTTGTTAGGCATCAACATTGTAAAAGGAAAACAAAACCCAGCAGATTCTTTTTTAAATGCTAACAGTAAACATGTTATTTAAGACATAAATGGAGAGAAGGCATCCCCCAAACGATGAACCAAAACGAAGCACGGCATCGCCCACGCACAGCCCACCCACACGAAATAACAACTGCTCAGCGTTCCCAGCAGGAACCTTGTTCCTTCTCTGGGGAAAACAACCTCAGAAAACACCCCAAATCTGCTAAATTAAAGCCAGACAGCACCAAACCAGACTGTTGTGTTGAAGTGCTGTTCAACTGGCTGGAGCGAGAGATCCCAGGGCCCATCCCATTCCATTAGGATGAAACAACATTTTTAAATAAAGTTTTAACAGACGTGTGCAGAATAATGCCTGCTAATGTTATTCAAAGGCAGAAGGAGAAATAGTTTGTATTCGGATTTCTGGATGGACCACAAGGTCTTGCCATAATTTTAGTGCTCTCTAGGATCCAACACTGTAAAGGTTCCTCGTTCATTCAGATGCAAGTGGAAGATCTGAAACGTTTTTTTAAAGACTTGATCCTACCTGTCTAAAAGCTGATGGATGGACACTCCGAACTGTCTCAAACAACATCCATCATCTAATCCTATACTCAACACTCCCTCTTGAGATGCTATTTATTTGCATAATTTATTTTCCTTTTTTACTTTCTGCTTCACATTCTGGCAGGACACTGACACTACATTAGCTGGTTTGATTTACGTGGAGAATTAATTTTTGCTGAACTTTTCAGATAAGGTGGTGCACCACCAGCAGATAAGCTCTTCTGGCATCAAGAAAATAACCTGCATCTTCAGTTAAAAGAAAAAAATTAAATAAACAGGGGAAGCAGAGACATTTCCAAAATAAAGCAAGCTAGCTGTCCACTTGGAATCTTCTTATACTGCTCAGGATATCAGGTCAGAAATGTTAAAGGCTATTTCAAAATAAAATGCAGTAGTAGAGTCCCAGAGGCCCAATAACAATATCCTTTCCCCATTGTCCTGACTTTGTTTGCTTGGAAACAAAGCACACAAATGATTCTAGCATCCCAGAAACCTTATAAACAGGCAATGCCTCCTTTGACCATTCTTCCTACAGAAAGAGGTGACAGCACAGACGCATTCCATACCTGCTTGCACACCTTGGGAAAAAAAAAAAAAAATAAAATGAACAACTGCCAAAAATCCAGAAGCAACATGGGCTATAAGGATTCAGTACAGAGAAATCTCCTATTTTAGGGCCCAGCAACACTAAGGAATTGTTGCCAGAAACATCATCCTTGCTCAATTATTTAACTTTGATCATAATTAAAATAGGCAAAAAACCCCACCCTCAAACAAAAGAAACACAATATTTCCATCTCAACAATCCTGAAATTAATTTTCCTACAACAGTTACCAGTCGCCACCACTTACAATCCTGGTACAGACTGGGTTTGATCACGTTCCTCACCACCATCCAAGTATGAAGCTATTTTAAGGACGCACCATTTCACAAATTCGTGTTGCCAAACAGCGTGTGTTGCAATTAAACAAGAGTTGCAGTGGTTCAAGATTCTGATCAAAGAGCAAGTGTGTGATGCAATTGTTTATATGTTTCCAGGGAGACCTAAAAGCCAGATAACAATAAGACCTAAAAAGCTAGAAAACACCTGTTGGTTTTAAGAGGTTCCCAAGGGAGCTCCTAAACACAGAGTCAGAAATTCCACAACTGCCTCTGCAGTTTGAGTTTTGTTTCCTTTTGGCCCTCAAAATTAACAGAATCTGTTTAATGCTTTTGAAAATTCTGCTGAAAAACCCCTAAGCAGCAAATTCTGACATGCCACCAATTCCCAGCAAACACAGCGCTGCTTCCGAGATTTACACCCTGCATCATTCCTAACTATTGACTTTAGATGCTGAAACTCCCCAAAAGAGTTTCCCTTTCCTTCTACCTGAGATCACAACAATATTTTGAAGCTGCATTTATATTCCACAGACACGATTAATCAGTACATATATAATAAGCAGAGCATTTTAAAAGTAAATAAAATTTTAAAAGACTGATACTACAAGGAATCTTTAAGGAAAGCATTATGTCCTTCTGACCTAAAGAGATTTAAAAAAAATAAAACAAAACAAAAAAGAAATATAAATACACATAAACCACACCAGATACTAAAGAGTTGATATCACCTGCCTTTGGCTCAGGGAAGAGGGGCCTTCCCTACACTCCTGCCTTGCCGTTGACAGGATGAAACAAAGCGGTCCTGAACATGGTCATCCTTCCCCTGGAGCTTTGTTGCTTCTGTCCCAGAGGAAAATTCCAGTTTCTATGCAGAGATAAAGATTGCTGTCAGCCCCTTGACTCAGCCACTGTGAATAGCATCAGTGTTCGGCGCTGCATGACGAGCGAGCTCCAGGGCCGGTCGTTGTTGCCCAACACAAAGGTATTTGTGGTTCCTCAAGTCAGGGTTGAGCAGCAGCCTACCAGGCATCAACAGATGCTTGTCACACCTCCAGTGAAAAATACTCAAAAGAAACATAGTATTTTCTTGAAAATTCCAGCTTTTTCCTTTCATTCTTGCCTTTTGAAGCAACTTTCAACAACTACCCTCAAAGCCACAGCGCATCTCGAAATGAAAGGCAATCAGGAAAAGTACTTACCTAAGTGAAAGCTACAGCACAGTCCAATTCATTAAAAAATGAGGAGAGATCTTGCTATAAAATCATTTTAGGACAAAGTCTTTAATGCAAACGTAAGGATATATTGCTAGGCATTCTTTGGATTCAGGCTCTTATTCAAAGCAGGAACAGGAAACCCCATCACCCTTACCAGCTGCAATTTCTGCTCCACAACTGGTGATACTGAGGAGGTGATGACCAGCAGAGTCAAGAACTCACAAGCCCACTTCCACCTCTCAAACCCTGCCCTTTCTGTGGGTTTCTCACAACCTCACCCATCTACCACTCAAGCTGAGCAGGACCACAGCCCTCTCTTGAATTCAAAACTATCTGTTCTCTTCATCTTGCCTTTCCCCAAACAGCTCTGCTGACACAAGCCACCTCCACCCTTGGAAACTAAATATCAAACAGGCTGAAGTTTCACTTCAAATTTTAAAATCACATCTCATTTTATTCCCATTCAAACTGCCCAGGAACTTTGCCTCCCAATATTTTATCAAGTTATCATTGCTATTCCTACACGAGAAACGATACATTAAAAATATTTCAGTCTCTTTGTCTTGTTCTGCTGGCTTTCACAAGTTTCTTTTAGCTTAAGAATCGATCTCTGTTTATCTACAGGCACAAATAGATATACAAAACATACATTACCCAACACTGGAACTCGACCAGTTAATCTCCCCATGCTCTCTTCCCTCATCAGAAAGAGGGACAAGGTAGGACAAGTGTCTCGAGGCAAAAAGAGCCCTCAGTAGAGGGTAGAAGCTCACATGTCTGAATTACCCCTGCAGAAGATCCTCTCTAGTGATTAAAGACAGAGCTTAACCAAACCAGCCTGCTAGTTTAGGGGCTGTTGTGGTTTAGCCCAGCTGGCAAAAAAAGGACAAAAATCCTCAGCAGGATGGGGAGGAGAAAATACAATGAAAGCCTCAAAGGTCAAGATGAGGACAGGGAGGGACCACTCACCAACTATGGTAATGGGCAGAACAGGCTTGACTTGGGGAAAATAATCAATTTAATTTGTTACCAATCAAATCAGAGTAGGATAATGAGAAATAAAACCAAATCTTACAAACACCTTCCCCCCCACCCCTCCCTTCTTCCCAGGCTCAGCTTCACTCCCGATTTCTCTACCTCATCCTTCCCTTCAGTGGCACAGGGGATGGGGGTTGAGGTCAGTTTGTCACACATTGTCTCTGCCACTCCTTCCTCCTCAGGAGGAGGACTCCTCACATTCTTCTCCTGCTCCAGCGTGGGGTCCCTCCCACAGGAGACAGTCCTCCATGAACTTCTCCAACGTGAGTCCTTCCCACAGGCTGCAGCTCTTCACAAACCGCTCCAGCGTGGGTGCCTCCCATGCTGTGCAGTCCTTCAGGAACAGACTGCTCCAGTGCAGGCTTCCCATGGAGTCACAGCCTTCTTCAGACACAGCCACCCGCTCCGGCGTGGGGTTCTCCACGGGCTGCAGGGGGGTCTCTGCTCCACCGTTGCTCTCCACGGTGGCAGGGCGGCCTCCTGCTGTCTCACCACAGGCTGCAGGGGAATCTCAGCTCCTGCACACCACCTCCTCCATCACCACTGCCCTTGGTGTCTGTGCAGTTCTCTCCCATCCCACTCCTCTCTCCCCACCGCCACATCGGGCCCGACAAACCCTGGAGGCCCCCACCGCAGGCAGATTTCTAGCAGTATTAAAAAAGCAATGTATCTAGGTTCCTAGAAGCTTTAATTATGTGACATTCATAAACAATTTGCCTTTGAAAACACACAAATAAATTCATCTTGGAAAAACCATCAGATGTTTGAGGCTGATAAGCAGCACGCCTCGTACATGGATACAACAGTTGGAAAACTTACCCAACCACCAAGTTTCCATTCTGATCATGGCAAAAGCAGTAGTGCTAAAACACAGCCAGTGTGAACACACCTTTCTCACACAGGTAAATGCAGCGTTCTGTGTACGCCCACACCAAAGGACAGTGGAGAGGCAGCCCAAGGGGCTGAGCCCATGGTGCCAGAAGGAAGGGGCACAGCCTCCTGCCACCCTGGCACCAGCTGGACCGGCTCCCAAACACAGAGAAATAGTACAAGTGTCCACCCACACCCTGCCTAAGAGGACTACTTCATCCTCCTTGTTAGGAGAATAATCCAGCTACTGGGAAGGAAGACAGAATATCCCAGCTCCAATTTTAACTCTGATGCTCCGTGTGCGAGGGACCATGACACAGCATGGGTTCTCCACTGAACTTCAACTTGTCCATCTATTTAATTGCAGGAGCAGGTGAACCTGAGCATTAACTAACATACCCCCAAAGGAGCACAGCGTTCTTTGCAGGACCAGCCTTTTACGTTTTGGTTGTTTAGGATTTTTTTTTTTTTAAAGGTTTTAAAAAGTAAAATACAAGCACAAACATTTCCCAGAGAAGCTGTGGCTGCCCCATCCCTGGCAGTGTTCAAGGCCAGGTTGGATGAAACTTTGAGCAACCTGGTGTAGTGGAGGGTGTCCCTGCCCAAGGCAGGGGGGCTGGAACTAGATGATCTTTGAGGTCCCTTCCAACCCAAATCATTCTGTGATTCTATGATTCCCCTAAATGTACATTTATAAAAGAAATGTCTCCAAAGTGATCCTCCCACAAATTTTGCTACCAGATGGCTATTAACGCGTCCCTCCGGGCTGCTGTCCCATCGACCTTCAACCATCAGCCTCTATTTTTTGGCCATGATAAACCGAGCAGGAAACGAGGACATGCTATTTTTTGTAACACAGCCCAGATACTTGAAAACCACTTGAACCACATAAGGCCCTCACTCTGTGTTTGCTACACGGATGATGTTTCCGCTATCAATCATGCGATGGTTATTATGGGGTGCAGCACTATGGGCGAAAGCCCACGGATGGGCTATTCGATTCCAGGCAGAGCACGTGACTTTTGGGGAAATAACCGCCACGCATCTGAATCACTGACAGCTTCAGAAACGTGGCCAGCAGGTCAAGGGGTGATTCTGCCCCTCTACTCTGCTCTCCTGAGACCCCACCTGGAATACTGTGTTCAGCTCTGGGGTCCCCAACACAAGAAGGACATGGAGCTGCTGGAGCGGGGCCAGAGGAGGCCACGAAGATGATCCGAGGGCTGGAGCACCTCTGCCATGGAGACAGGCTGAGAGAGTTGGGGCTGTCCAGCCTAGAGAAGAGAAGGCTCTGGGGAGACCTTCCAGCAGCCTTCCAGTACTTAAAGGGGCTACAGGAAAGCTGGAGAGGGACTCTTTACAAGGCTATATAGTGATAGGACAAGGGGTGATGGATTTAAACTGAAAGAGGGGAGATTTAGATTAGATCTAAGGAAGAAATTCTTCCCTCAGAGGGTGGTGAGGCACTGGACCAGGTTGCCTAGAGAAGTTGTGGCTGCCCCATCCCTGGCAGTGTTCAAGGCCAGGTTGGATGAGGCTTTGGGCAACCTGGTGTAGTGGAGGATTTCCCTGCCCATGGCAGGGGGGTTGGAACCAGATGATCTTTAAGGTCCCTTCCAACCCAAACCATTCTATGATTCTATGATATTTTGCAAGCAGCTTAATAAAAAATCAAGCCTGGCGGATCCAATTAATGATAAGGACATTAATTACCTACATGCAATGAGGGTCAAGAGCAATGGCACGGAGCTCCCCACCAGCACAGTGAAAAACATTACTGCACGTTGAGCAACACGTTAAATGAATAACAGAAATCCACCAACCTTTTAACATGTCTTTGCACAGTAACATCACCATTTCAGATGTTAAAAGCTGGCCAAGGCACTCGTGGATAGATATGGGGCTGTGTAACAGCACAGGACATCAGCTTTATGCTCAGCTGTAAGAGAACAGGAGAATCTGGAGGTTTGAAGAAGGAGACTATGTTTAGCAGAAGTCATTAAACGTAAGAGTTCAAAATAGATATAAATTCAAGGTATGAAGGCAAAATAAAAACATATAACGCACCTCCAAAACCTGGTACCCAGCTGTGGATGCATTTCTAGCTGAAAACTGGACAAAACATGGCTTTCCCCTCCCCGGCCCCTTGACAGCTGGGCATATTTCTGCAACCGTTGTCCGCCAGGATAGTTCCTTCCTTTCCCACGCTCCGGAGCCGGTTCCGATTACAGCTCCCAGCGCCGGCAGCCAGGCAGAACGAGGTGCCCTAGGGACAAGAGCTGAGGGATGCTCTGTCCCCAAATCACACTGTACCACTTTTTAAGGGGCTGAAGAGTTTCCCTCCAGAGGGGACGGATCTCGGCAGACCAGAGCCAGGCTGAAAAGGTGGCTTCTTATTACCCACCTTCCAAGAAGTCCAAGATGAGCTTTGTCTCCAAAAATACAGTCGCCCTGAGGGTCCTACCTTGGCACAAAGGCTAAGGTAAATAAATGCACTGTCTCAAAATCGAAAAGATTTTTTCTTTTGAAAGGTATTCCAGCAATAGATTAGCATCTCATTCTGCAAGCAGGATAATTGCTCCTTTTAAAAAAATAAACAAAAATCACTTCCCTCCCCCAGAGGGACATTTCTAACATAATCTTTTTTCTCCTTCAGCTTTTCATAACCAGCCACCTTTATGTCCAATTTCAACACAAGTACACAGAGCAAAACTGTTCTTAGAAGAACACCTTCAGCACCAAAGCATCCTGCGTAGTATTAATTACGTAAAACACCAGTGCTGTACGGCTCGCTGGGGCAGGCTGGAGATAATCCAGCAGTGATTCCCAGGCTCTGTGCTCGCTGTGTTCCAGCACTCCCTGTATCTCACTTCTCTTTTATACAATCCCCAAAGAGGAACAGAAGGTGCCTCTACACCCCACCGAGGCTGACTGCTACGAAAATACCAGTTGCAGTCAAATAGAAAGTGCAATGCCCCAAAGAAGTCGGTGTATTATCAGGGGACAAGCTGTTTCTCACTTTGCCACCGGTATTTCGCTCCTGTTCTCTCTCCTTCTAAGATACAGAAGATGCCATGGAGGTTCAGTCACTGCAGGATCTTTTTCTTTTTCAATGGCAGGAAGATAGACATTACAGCTGCTAAAACAGATGTGAAAGAACCTAGGAGATGAGGAGGGACTGAGCACCGAAAAAAAGATAATTAAAAAAAAACCCTAAAAGATATTATGCACAATTAAATCTATTAAATTTTAGCAGCTTAAGTACATAATTACTGGAGGAAAAAAGCAGTATGCAGACGGGCTGGCGGGACAGCAGCACTGGCAGAACTGAGCCTGAAAATGTTAGCTGCACACAGAGCTACGCTAGACAAAATTTGTCATTTCTTTTGGAAGGCATTAAGCTTTCATTTCGAAGAATAATTTGCTCACCAAGGGCCTGTGGAAATGTCAAACGCTGTTTACAGAGAAAGTTTTGAGTGTTCAGTGATTTTTCAAGGAAATCATTCAAGTTGCTTCCTCTGAAGACCCGGGCAAATGAGGCCAAATTTCAAGGGCTAATAGTCTTGATGCAGCACAGCAATTCTCCAGCTTTTCACTACCAACTACTCAATCACATCACATGTACACAGAACTTCTAAATATCTTCTGCAGCTTGCCAGTCACAGATACTAAAAAAAGAAAAAATGAAGAACCCGACTGCCAAGAGCTCTCCTGGACATCATTCCGCACCCCAGGACAAGCTGTGTTGTGCTCAGGTGAAATAGAGAGGGAATTACAGTGGAACAGGAGCAAGTCTCCTTGAAAAAAAAAAAACAAAACCCACACATCATGATAGGACTCTATCTCAACAACACATCTTCCTAAGTTTGTTTCCAATAGTTCGGACTTCGCCACGCAAATAGGTCATTATTTGACTACAGTTTCCTGTTTCCACCTCTTCCTTTCCTCCCACCTTCCCAGAAATTTTTTAAGTCACTAAAATTTCCTCTCCCCCCAGTTCTGCTGGGAACTGGAGAGGTGCTGGAGGTGGGAGTTCAGCCTGTGAAAAGCAGATTAGAATTAAGTGTTGCATCCGTGGCCTTGAAATGTGCCCTCAGCTGAGTTTTTAATTTGGCTTTTCAAGATTGATCAGCACACGTGTAATTTAAAAGCAATGTGAAGCAGCAAGCTGGGTAGTCTGACTTAAAATTAATGAGCTTCTGACAACTGCAAACAAAATGATAATGTGAATCCACTTAAACTCACCTCTACATTTACCAGGAAACGCAGATATCGTTTTAACTCAGTCATACAAAAGGTTTCCTTCTGCAATACGAAAGCTGTTTCCCCCAATCTTGCTCTCAGTAGCAATTTGCAAACTTTGTGCAATTGTGCAAGATCAGTAGAAAGGCAGGTAGCAGATAAATTAATATTGCTGAGATAAGTTAATATTCTAAGTGACGTTGTGGAGTATGATGGAATTCATTCACAAAATCCAAATCTAAATTAAAAAACTCAGGAAGCACTCGAGACATCCAAACCCGTAGAACACAGGATACAGACGTTATTCATTGCCTGTTCAAAACAACAGCCTGCTGCTCACGAAAACGCACGGCGCTGCACAAGCAACACCCAGCACATCGCAGCAGAAACTACGGCGAGGAACGCAAAGAAAAATAATGATGAAAGGACAATAAGCAAAGAAGACAAGATTAAAGGACAAAAGACAATATAAATGGAATTTACTAAAAATAGTAAGCAAGGAAGAGTTAATAGATATGTTTGTTTTGGACAAAGATTGAATTTATTTGCTGATTTATTTTTCGATTTCATCTATTAGTTTGGAGTTCAGTCGAAGAATAGCGACAGGTAAAGAAATGGGCATGTTCAGCAATAAAATCTGTTAAGAAAAAAATAATGCAAAGTACACTTTGAAAGGTTCTCACTCTTCTAACCAGAATCTTACAGCATTGGAAGCTCAAACTGAAGCACACCAGGAGTGAGAGCAGACCTAACACTACTCAGGCAAGCAAGACAAGAAAGTGTCCTAATAATTACGGTAAATTCACTGCAGAGTTTATACACAGATGTGCTTACAAATTGCCACATTATACCAAAACTAAATTAAAAGACAAAGGTTGGTTGAAAAGCAAATTGCCCCTCTAAGAAACAAATTAAAATGCACCCCATGCAGCAGGGAAAGTCACTCTGAAGCTAAAGAATCACAGCTCTTGGTAAGGAAATATTTACAGATCCTTTATCAAATATACTGAAAACAAGAGGGTCTTCAACCACAAATCCTCATCGTTGGCTTCAAGTCGTGATGACACGGGCTTTCCCTCCTTGGTCAAAGAGTTATCCTTTGTGGCTGATAAAAATTTTTGTTAAAACAACCAAGGGAGGTAACAAATGACGGGAGCAAACGCCAAGATAAAAGAAGACACAACATGAACGTCGTGGAGTGCGGTCCCACCCCTGGGAATACATAGACAGGACACCAGAAGGCCATGGGGCACCACGACCTTTAGGTGGCAAGACTGCAGGCCAGGGACGTACCAGCCCTATACAACCAGACTATTCTGTCCTCATTACAATCCACATTAAATATCATTTTCCTGTGGATGCGGTGTAAAAGCATCATGCTCCCATAATTCATCTGTCTGGTTATGCTGGTCGATAATTAAAATTTCTCTTCTAGTCTTCAATCAGTCCATTCGAGGGGCACCATCGTGAACCGCAGCAGCGCTCCGTTTTAGCATTTTAGCTAAGCTTCCTTGGAAAGTTATTTCAGATGAAAAGAGATATTGATTTTACTGAAGAGGAAGAGAACTCGAGAACCACAACAATTAAAGAAAAACCCAACCACCAGGCAACCTGAAACCGACTGGTCTGAAGAGGCAGGTCTTGTCATGAACGCGGAGCTGCGTATTTCATTCGGAATTATCCTCTAATGCCTCCAGAGCAATAAACCAAGAAGAAGTAGGAGACCATGACAGGGAGGTTGGATTAGATGATCTCTAAGGTCCCTTCTAGCCTATGCCATTCTATGATTCTATGACTTCTCAGTTCATCTAACTCCCTTGCTTGGGCAGAAAAGTTTATCCTCCAATTTATCTGATACAGGTTGTCCTGATCTTTAAGGGACATGAGTTAATGAAAGTTTCACTTGCTTCCCTTGCAAATCATCTGCTATTCGCTTATTTTGTTTTTCTTAAAAATTCATAGTACTGCTGACCCAAAGTGTTTTCCAGACTGCATTCCTCCTGGTGGTTCTTCATGTTGCCGCATCCTTGTTTGTGCGTGTTATCTCCAGTGAGTAGCAGCGCCATGAGTACAGCTTCTTCCAGCTGCTGCGGCATCTCAGCTCTCCAATGTGAAACAGCTGCCTCTTCTCAACAGCAATAATCCCCAAAACTGTCATTTCCATCAGATTTTTTTTTTTAGCTTGGATCTCATCTCACTTCTACCTGATTTACAGTTTTGTTTTTTGCTTTTACCTGCTCGGATCTGTCATTCTTACCAAAAAGTATTACTTTTCATTAGAAAAAGAAAATATCTGATAATCCAAGCTTTCAGAACTGAGCACTTTTTACAGCACGGATAAAAGGGATAGGAAAAAAAACACGGCTGAGCTGTACCACATCTTCCAGTGACAAGTTTCCTTTCCTTTCCAGCAGTTTCCTCTGCAAGCAACAAACTACCCCAACAAATTTCTTCCCAGTTTTATTTCTTCCCTTTGCCAGGAAAAGACCTTTGAACACAGATACATCACTTCTGCGTGGGCAAGCACGACATCTCTGTGAGCAGATTTTAACTTTGCCACTTCAACAGTGAGTCACTAGCCAGGAGTCAAAGGAAAAAGGGCATTTTTAGGGCATCGCTGTTCGACCGGAGATGTAAGCCACTCGTTCTCTAACTCACTGCCAGGACCAGGAGGATGGAAAACAGCAGCCTTTAATGCTACAGTTGTTCACTTGCTTCACTGGAGGTGATCGGTTGGCTGGATTACTTAGAAAGAAAAATCCGAGCACACTGCAATCAAACAGAGTCCAAAAGCATCACCCTCTCCTATCAGCAAGAAAAATCTCCCCTCTATTCTTCCATTTCCCAAAGGCATCCTCTGCAGCCAACACCAAGGATTTTGGCAGGCAAAGAGACATCACTGATGGAATTATTACACCTGCAGTAAGTCGACTGAATTGAAAAGCACAACACTGTGCACATGCCTTAAAAACACGTTCGGTGTTGTGAATAACTCAAAAATAAATCCTGTACAAATACTTCAATAAATTGCTGCTGCTGACTTTCTCCTAATCTCCATCTTATCAGTATCTCATTTCAGCCCTAGTTTACACAAGTTTTCTGGTCTGTTGCACATATATATTTAAAAGATAGCTACATTTCAGTGAAAGGTTTGGGGTTTTTTTAATATTAACCCTTACAGTATTTGAGATTATACAATACATGCTGTTACTAAAAAGGACAAAGACTACACTGGATGAAACCTCGTGCAATAGGACACAGGCAATGAGGAAAAAAAAAAAAAAAGATAAGATTAGAGTTAAAAAGGACACAGAAAGCCTGCACAGAGCAGCCTGGTGGGTACAGCCACTTCTCATTCAGCTTGAATTCTGCTGCATCACATCACAAATCAGTTACAGCAATATCTGAATCATTCTCTAAGACAGCTCAGCCCATAAAACGAGCACCACACACAGGGCACCCACAAATAAAGAATTCGTAATTCGGAACTCTTTAATAATGCATCAATCCAATTTACAACACTTTCGATTACGGGGCACCAAATTATATTTCAGGTTACAGAGGGATTCCGCTTTCATTAATATTGGATCAAGAAGTCAATAACGAGATGCCCATCAAGGAACAAAGCCCTGCTCCTCACGGGCACCACGACGGCAGCCCCAGGTTTGGCTGCTCCACCGCTGCTTCCCAGGACACACGGACACAGCGCTGGAAAACCGTGGCATCCCAGTGTGTGCTGGCCGCAGAGCAAGTCACCGAGTTTAAGCTTGCATACGTTATTCACCAGAAACACTGCCTTGCACTCTTTTTACTACGCTATTTATAGATTAATTAAAAAAAAAAAAAACAAAAACAAACAAACAAAAAAAAACCCCAAAACTGATGCATTTCCTCAGCTTACATTGCAGAATCAGTCAAACTGCGTGGTTATCTTTGAACTTGAACATGACAATTACAGTAACAGACCTTCCCTTTTAAACAAGCAGCAATTTCTCACACCTCTCTCCACCTACTTCGAATGCATCACTCTTGCTAATCCTGACAAACCTCCTAAGAGCCCTTTACACCTTTCGGTAGACTCAAACATATATAACTGCATACTCGGCAACCTCTTCACTTTGCCCCTTTATTGCCACTTTTTCTATAAAAACTGAAACGCCAGCATCATCCTCCTCCCAAAACAAGAGGTTTGACTGCTGGCTCCTCGGCGCAGGGGTTTGCCTTGTCCTGTTCTCTGGCCAGGAACGAGACCCCAGCTTGCCCCCACCTCTGCTCCACGCAGAGATCAGCCACCACCACTCAGCCGGTCCCTTCTTACCAACCCCCCTGCCACTGATGGAATAGCATCTTCTGCCAAAAACATCCCTTTTCTTGCCAACTGCTTTCAGGGTACTTTGAGATAGAGAGTCATTCACCTTTATGTTTCTATACAAAGGCAAGTTTTTTCCACTAAAGCATCTTCATTCATTGCTGATGGCCTCCAAGTGCCCTGACACAACCTTCAGGCACAGGACCTCCAGCTGCTGCTAAGCCCCGCCATAAATCTACGCTGAAGAGTATTTTGCAAATAGGGACTGAAATTGAAACACAGTATCACATTCACAAAATGACAATATCACTCAAAAGAGGTACAAAGATTCCTCAGGTTCTCTTCGTCATTGAACAATTTCTCCTGCAGAACCTCCCACTCCTCCAGGGAGCAGGGTGGACTGCGCTCAGGTCACTAAGGCAAACATTCAGTGTTTCTGAATTTTATTTATGATTTTTTCTGGTTTTCATCCTGCACAGCACTCAACACTTGCCTTGGCTCTTTTTTGTTCTTCACTACAGTACAACTGACTCACTCTGAGATCTTGGTGGATACATTTACAGGACAACATCAAACATAAAGAAGTATATAAGCACTTATATACTGATAACTACAGTTATATACAGATAACTGCACACTGATAAGGTACGTAGATGACCTCTCAGAAAACACCAAGGGTAGCTGTGACAAGGCAGCATTGCACCACGAGCTTCCTACAGCTCTTCTTCACTTTGCAGTTTGTTAACCCATGTTCACCCATTTTTCTTGTGTAACTTCTTAAATGAAATTGAAAAAGGTCACCAAGTACACTGGCTGAAGTACAAGCTCTAAAATTAGTTCAGTCACTAACACAGGTCTGCAGTTTTGGTTCATAAACCAATCGCTCAAAAAAAAAAACTACCTCGAATTATGGCACAACTTGTCTTACAGAAGAATCAAAAAGCACTCGACAGGCACAGCACGAGGCAGGTATTTTGCAATCAACAAACTTATTTAATGAGAGCAGGTTTTGCTACAAGGAAGCACACACCGTCCTGTCAGAAAGACACCAAGAAAATACAAACTTCAATGTCCCCATAAGCCACCGCTGTCACCTTCCAGTTGGGAACACACAAGAGACCAGTTAACCTGTGCAATGCAATGACCACGGCTCTGCCCATCCCCTGCTTCACGAGAACCCATGGAGAAGGAAGGTCCTACACAGACCTCAAACTTGCAGAGTCCCTGAACCATCACCTTCCAGCTTCCCATCACTTCAGCCCACATGGTGCATTTCTGATATGGCCCAGGCCGTACAATCCGGGAGCTGGGACTGTAATGTGGAGCAGGGGGAGAAAAAATAAAACCAAGAAAACCAGAGATTCAAGACAGCTGTTCTGGCAGAGACCAGCTGTTAACTCACGTAGATGAAAAAACCTGATGGAGCTAGTTAATAGAAATAAGCATATCCATATGAAGTGGAAAAGAGGAAAGAAAGCAAGATGCAAAAGCAAACTAGGACCCAAATGTGCTAAAATTATCATCTTTGCACCCGCATGTCACAGGCTCAGGATAAATTACTGTAGTGCAAACAGCAACGTCACACTGATTAAAGGTATATAAAGATGTCTGGTTTTATTGACGGTGTTGGGGGCATAGGAAGCTTTTAAACTAGGAATTCAGTTTGTAGCTTTTACTTGGAAGAAGATACTAAATGCATTTAAGGAATACAGAGCATGTCAGTCAAAGCACAGCAAGCAAGGGTGGCTGGCGTGACACAGCTCCTGTGTAACTCCTTTATTTGTAAGCAAAGACAGAGCAAATTAAAGGAATCAAACACCACACCCACAGCATTTTGTTTCTCGCATTATTTTCTTTCCCTTCTTCTCCCACATCTGTAAAACAACCAATTTTGTCACTTGAGAAAATAAATGTTTTTAGCTTAACTCCCTTCACCTCCCCGAATGCAGAGCCCCCATACATGATGTCTGCATCCGCACCAGCACGGCCCCACTCCTCTCAGAGACCTCAGCCAGATGGTCTCTGCTTGTCCCACCTCTGTCCTTCACCATTAGGGGTTCCTCCAGGCCCAGCTTCCACCTCCTGCAAGAACAAGATGGGGCTGGGGCCACCAGACCACCTGCACCTTCCCACATCAAGACTTAAATGGTTTCATTTGTTACCCAGCAAAGTTAACTGGGAACTTAACATGCCTCCTGGATGAGGAGAACGCATTATATCCACAGTAAAAAAATCTCGTTTCAATGACACCGAGTTTCCAGCTGAATGTCATTTTCATCAAAAGTTTGTTGCTTGTTTGGTTGTTGTTTTTTTTTTCCACAAGCCCCAAAGCACAACACACACAGAAGCTGAGATTGCCACGCACATGATAAATATTTTCCAATTCTCCACCTCTTTATTTCTACTTTCCAAGTTTTCTCATAGAACTTATAACATCTTAGGAGAAAAAGCTCGACAAGCAATGTAATTTCTTTTAATCCATCAGTCTCCATCCCACACGACTCAGACACAGGCACTGATTTGGAAGCTACGCAGCTGAACGCACAGCAAATCACCTCACTCTACAGATAAAAGCCACAAGGAGAAGGAACCTCAGAGAAGAATTAAGGAAAACCCAGAGACATGCTTTCCCAATTAAAAAACACTTTAATCCCACAGCAGGTATCCATTAACCCTTTCTACAATCCATCATTAAAGTGCCAAAAAAAAAAAAGCCTGATGATGGAGACAGTTAAAAGTTGTCTTTACATTATCTTTGTGAGCTTTGTCACTATTTTTCCCAGTATCTTAAATGAAAGCAAAAACAGGGGGAGCAAAATCCACACCACCTTTGGATTTGGAAGTAATAAATTCGATTTTTTCCATGAAAGCCTCAATTGATTTCTCCCTCACAGCCCGCACAAGCAACACAGAAAGTTTTCCCACCAGCTCCAGGATTGACCCCCACCACCATACACCCAGGTGCTGTCCTTGTGGGTGGCTCTGGGGAGCCCGGAGCCTCCCCGTGCCCGACGGCTCTACCGGAGGGCACAAAGGCGGCGCGGGCAGCCGCGCATCCAACCGCTGTGTGTACCCACAGCCCCGCTCACCTCGGAAAGAGCTGGATGTGCCGACAGGAGAAAAATGGCTTTTCCGAGCCCAAGTTCACACGCCAGCCCCATCCCGGGGGCCGGGGAAGGGCCCGACCGCCAGACGCGGGTGCTGCCAGCCGGGCAGCGCGGAGGCGGCTTCTCGGGGATGATGCCCAGCCGGTCCCTCGGCCCCGGTGGTACCGCGTGTGCGGTCACCCAGACACCCGGTCCGATGCCACAGCCCCCCGGGGCACCCACCGGGCACCCACCCGGCAGCGGCCACCTGCCCGCTGCCCCCTCGGCGCCCACGGGAACGCGCCCGTCCCTCCGGCCTCTCCAGTGGGCTCGTCCCCGCCTGCCTCGGGGACACCCCGGGAGAACGAGCGCGGTCCCGGGCGGCAGCGCTGCAGCCAGGGCCGGCTCCGGGAGCCCCGCGGGAAGGCGCACGCAAACGCCGGCCGCTTCCCGACGCGCACCCACCGACGGTCCGGCCTCCCGCGGGACGGCGAGAGCATCGCCCGGCCGCCCCCCCCGCCCCCGGCGAGCAGCCTGCCCCGTCCCCCGCCGGCAGCACCTGCCGAGGGCAGCGGCAGCCCCGGCGCCGCAGCATCCCCGCACCCGGGCGGCAGCGCGCCCGCCGCCCCCAGCCCGCTGCCCCGCGCCCGGGCGGGTCCCTCCTTCCCTCCTTCTTTCCCTCCCTCCCTCCGCCGCACCGGGCTCCGCTCACCTCGCCGGCTCCGGCGGCGGCGGCGGCTCCGCGGGCCCCTCGGCGCCCCCGCACCGCGGCGGCGGGCGCGGCCGGCCGCGGGACGCCCAGGCGCTCTCCGGCCCGAGGCGGCGGCAGCCAGGCAGGAAATTTCCCTTCGCCGCCGCCTCCTCCTCCTCCTCCTCCTCCTCCCCTCGGCGCCGCGGCGGCGGGCGCGGAGCCGCCTGGCGGACACCGCCCGCATCGGCGGGAGCGGGGACCCGGGCCCGGGCGGCGGCGGAGGGGACCCCCCCCCCCCCCCGAGCTCAACCCGAGCTCGGCTGCGCACCGGCGGGTCCTTCATCACCCTCCCTCCGGTAGCGCTCCCTCCTGCCAAAAAGGATTGGATCTGCAGGAGTTACTGCGTGTTAACTGCGAAGTTTCAAACAGGGCTTCGGCTCGCCGCTCGCCACCACGGTGCCAGCCAAAATTTCACGAGCCAGACCTGTTATCTGTGCATGTTGACAGTGTCTCCTTTCTTCCCACGCTTCATGGAGCCAAGGCTGAGGATGCGCGGGAGCACCGAGCGTTTGACGGTGCCGAGGTCTCCCCGGGTGGCGAGCGCGAGGTTGGGTGTCCTGGTTCCCAGATGGTGTGATGCAGCTTGGATGGATCCGAGAGTCCTCTGGCAGGATCAGACAGCCCCCCGGGATCCTTCTCCTTTCTGCTCACCCCACCATCAAGGTGCTGCTGCGCCACCAGTGCTGGGGTGGAAGGAACAAGTCCGAGGCCTTTCGCACCCACCTGCTCCTCCAAGAAACCTCTGCAGCAGCTTGGGCTGCACAGGGCCAATGAATCAGGACGGTGAAACCCAGAATAGAAACATCAGGCTGAAAAGTAGGACAAGGAGGAGGGGATTACTGAAGGAAAGGCGAGAATCAGGGAGTCTGAAGGCACATCTTGCATTCTTTTGTCTCCAGTCCCTAGGATGCCACCTGCCACGAGACAGGAAAGTCTCCCTGCAGAAGAAATCTCCCCTCCAGGAGGGACTCGCATATCTGTTACTTTCAAAAACCTGTATCCAAGAACACCCCATTGATTTTAAGTATACTGAAGGTTGTCAGACAATTAGGGATTGTACGAAAAGACCATCGAATCCCAAAATATTAGAACATCTGTGAATATTTGTGTCTTCTGCGGAAACTCAATCAAGAGCCTAATTACGTTCCTTTGGCATCACGTTGATCAGGAAACAGCTATTTAGCAGAATGCTAAAATTTTTTCAGCAGGCATGGCAGCGCAAATGGGCACAGTACCAGGAGGGCGTTTGATTTAATGAACGTGTTTGTAGATCGAATGACTGCAAGTCAGCAATTTTCTTGCTGGTAACCGTTTGCAAGAAATGGTATATTAATTTAAATGACTACTTATATCTAAGCAATAAAATAACCAGAATTATTATACATGTCGGATAAAATTGCCACATTTTCTATTAGTGCAGAAACTAAAAGTACTAAAAAGTACTGTTATAAAAGTACTGTTATACTGTGGTTCCAAAATTAATTAGTCATGAGAAAGACATGAGAAGCCAAAGTTGTACAATAAAGAACCAAAGAAAAGGCACATTATAGTTATCCATACATTATTTGAGGGAAAGAGGTTTTCTGTAGATAAAGGGAATATTTAAAAAAAAAAAAAAATGAAAGAAAGTTCTAAAAGAAACTTCATCCAGTCTTTCTTGCTCCAGCACCCGATACTCAAGTCCTCACTATAACTATTGATCCTACATGACAGAAATTTGGCCTTGCTGATCCACGGTGGTGTTCCTGGCTCTACTTTCTTGCAGTCACATCCAGGATAATTCCAAGCCTGTGTTGCTGCTGTGGATGTGTTTCAGGATACACTAATGAGCTGGAGCCAAGAGGAGCGAGTAAGCCTGAGGCTGATTTTATCTTCAGTTGCTGGCTAGAGAAAAACAACATAGTATGATGTTCTCTGATATAGTCCTTTATCTGGAAAACTAGATTAGTACTCCGCAAAGTCTAGGAGCTGGGGATGGAGCCTCTTAAAACTCATTCTTAGTTCTCCCCAGGCAAGGTCTGAAGAGAATTTATGCTGTTAAGGAAAGGGAGGGAATAAAAAATGAAGCTGCTGTGGGATTTGAAGTAATTTAGCTACGTTGACAGAGCTTACTTGCTTCACCAGAAAATAAATTTAAGAAATTGGAAGACTGAAATACCGTAGCAAAAATAAGACAATAACCAGTAGACATCCGCTATTTAGCCCAGTAGAGCTCCAGCAGCAGCTTTTCTTTGTCCATCTCACAGTCCACTGGTCATCTGTCTCTTCCTCTCTCTCCATCACAAATCAAATACATTCTCAGAAATGTCAGCTCTTTGGCAACCGTTTCGCCCTTCCTTCCAATTTGCTGGAGGAGCTGCAGGACCTCCGACAGCTTCTGGCAGGACCCAGCACCTGCATCCCTTGTTTTGTGCTGTGGAAGTACCATTATTCCAGGGGAAGTGGTGGAAACTCTCCCGTGAACAGTTATGGTCACTTTGCTAGTCTCTGTTGCAGAAAGTACCTTCTCTGCTTCAAGCTCAAGAAATATGTGATAGGAAATCGGTTAATATTTGAACACCCAAAATTTATTTCAGGTGTTCCAGTGTGATAGTGAACATAAGAGAACCAAGTAAGATAAAATTATGTTTCCTGCTTTCTGTACAATGCCTGTAAAGCCAATAGAGGATAATGTGTGGTCACAGCCTTGAGAGAAAGGATTTCAAGGAGGAACATCTATAGTCTTACGAAAGCATACGATATCGAGTATAATCCTTCCACCTTCCTCCTCCTAGACAAAAGCTTTCCAAATATTTACCAGGCTTCCCTATTTCACTTATTCCTATTTATATTTATTTAGTGAGAAATGGCCATTGCACCCTCGGCAGCAGCACGGTAGATCTGTCTCTTTACTGACATACTGGAACAGAAATTATAAATGTAATGAAGAAGTTAGAAAATCAGAGGCAGCGCAGCAAATAACAGATACAGACACGTGATTTCTGTAACTGCAAATATATCTCAGCCTAAAAATACAGGAAAAACTATTTAAAGTACAGATAATTGGGCAAAAGCATGGGAAGATGGAACATCCCAGTGGTAGCTAATTTAATGACTTCAAAGAGGTATTTGTCTAAGATTTTTACATTTAGAATCTAAAATAATGAGTATTAGGAATACATTTAAGTATTCAAGCCTACATATCTTTGTAATTGTTACAGAAATTGCAATAAATGAAAGCCTGCCCTGCCAGCTCTTCTCTCCATCTCCACCTCCAGGGTTTCTTCTAAACATCACAAACCTTGACACAGCTACAAAGCCACATTGCATTAAATTGAAAATACAGCAAATGCTGTGTTTTCTGCTTCTCACAAGGCCAGAAGGCTTTTTTCCCCACCCTTCAATAAACTGTACTTGACCACTCAACTCTCACTATTCAATCATGAATAACAGCAGCTTTTTAATGCCTAAACATGTTATTTTAAAGTTTTGCAAGTCATCTTTTGAGGTACGGAAAAAAGATACCCTCAGACATCTTAGAGGATTTAGTGGAGCGCAGCTGTTTTGGTAACTGCAGTCACTGACCATCTCTATGCTTTCAAAATAATAAAATTATAGAATCCACAACTTGGAAACAGAGAGAAACAGGGTGAGTGAGAAGTCAGACATTCAGTGAGCTGCTACCAAGGTGCGGGTCATAGAATCATAGAATGGTTTGGGTTGGAAGGGACCTCAAAGATCATCTAGTTCCAACCCCCCTGCCATGGGCAGGGACACCCTCCACTACACCAGGTTGCCCAAAGCCTCATCCAACCTGGCCTTGAACACTGCCAGGGATGGGGCAGCCACAGCTTCTCTGGGCAACCTGGTCCAGTGCCTCACCACCCTCTGAGTGAAAAATTTCTTCCTTATATCTAATCTAAATCTCCCCTCTTTCAGTTTAAGTCCATTGTCCCTTGTCCTGTCACTCCATGCCCTTGTAAAAAGTCCCTCTCCAGCTTTCCTGTAGGCCCCCTTTAGGTATTCTAAGGCTGCTATAAGATCACCCTGGAGCCTTCACTTCTCCAGGCTGAACAGCCCCAACTCTCTCAGCCTGTCTCCATAGCAGAGGTGCTCCAGCCCTCGAATCATCTTCGTGGCCTCCTCTGGACCTGCTCCAGCAGCTCCAGCACGTGTTGTGTGAGAAGTCTTAGAAGATAAACTTTCCAATGGAAGAAATCTTGGGATCTCCCACCCTTTTTTTTCTTTCAAGATGGAAACCAGCGGCCACGGCTCCTGCTGACTGCTCATGTGAAAGGGATGCTGCTCCGGAGGGGCTGGTGGCAGCACAATATTCCGGCTGTCACTCCAATACTTACCAATATGCTCCAGCGTCAGAGCTCAGAAATCAATAACTATCTAGTGATGGCGTTCTCAGCTGAGAAGATTTAGTCACTTTCTGGGAAGGAATCCAAACAACGTTTAAAACGTGTTTGGATTTTTTTCCATAGCGCTGCAAAAAAGGTCGGAGCAAGAGAAGAATGACATCAGAAGATGGAACAGTACAAATCCACCACACAAGGTATGGCTACACAAAAATCCCATCCCTCTCACCTCCCCAGACGATTGTTGCAATAATTTTGCAGTTCAGTCGAGCTTCAAATTTGTCATCTCCAGCTACAATGAAATTCATGATGCTTTATCTGGTTTCCCTCACCCAGTCCAAAAGGCACAAACAAATCCTGATTTCTGTTACCACTCAGAGCTCCGGCTGCGAAGCGACCACAGGAAAAGAAAAAAAAACTCATTTATAGTATTCTCCTGTACATTTATAATAATTTGTTTCAATTACAATTTATCCATCTTAGAAGAGGAAGAGGCAATGTTGGTGAGGCATGGCCTGATCCTGCAACGCTGCGTGTACGTCCGCCTCGCATGGGGCTTTATGAACTCTCAGATGCTGAGCTTCTCTGCAATTAGGCGTGGAAAACAGAAAATAAAAAGGGTCTGAAAGCTGTGTGTGATATATGAGGCTGTACCACACAGGTGGTGTCCAAGGAAAATCGCAAATATCAGCGCAACTGCCAGCCCAGCACACTGCTACATCATCTTGCCACCTGTCCGTTGTTTTTTAAATGAAAAGTTTTAGCTAAATACAGAATTTTTTAAACCACCAGTGACAGTCACTAAACATCGCAGTTGCAGCAGAGAAGAAAATAATTTGTGGTGCCTTCACCTTGAATTTCCATGGCTGCTGCTGAGCACATTTACCTGGAAGCCGGCTAGGAGTGAGCCCACGGACCCTGCCTGCCACAGCCGGGGGATGGCATCCCTGGGGAGGTGGCATCCCTCAGGAGGTGGCATCCATCCAGATCAGTGGGCAAAGCAACAAATCACCTTGGGATATTTTTCCACATGTAAGAATGTGTTTGTAAAATAGAAAAAATAAATGTATATGAAATGTTTGCAATTAAAAGCTTTCGGTTTATATTTTTACTTATCTGGTTGCTTAAATCAGACTGACTTGTACATAAACAGAGAAGAAACACTCACATACTCTACCTTTAAAAATACAGGGCTCTGTGTCATTTTATATAGCAAAGGATTCCAAATCTCTCTGCTCTATCCATCTGATTCGTAAGAAATTACTGTGATTTTTCTGTTTGACTGTTGTGCGGGGCTGAGTCTGTATTCGGGGGGGGCAGAGTCGGTCAGGTGCTGGTGGGGAAACGTTTTCTGAGTCGGAGGAAAAGGCTCTTCTCTTTTCTCCCAAGGGGTGAGGTGTGTCATGTCAAGCTACAACTTTCATTACAAGTTATGTCATGGTTTTTTAAGGCAGTTGTGAGAAAAAAAGACACGAGGAATTGTACCATCAGCACAGAATAGAGTCACTTCCAGGTGCCAGGAAAGAAAAAGGCAAATTACGGTCTCATTTCCAGAGCGAGTCCCCTGGCCTAAGGAGAAACTCTCCTGGCCTCAGAAGAGTTTCAATGATTTGGAGAAACTCTCCTGGCCTCAGAAGAGTTTCAATGATTTGGAGAAACTCTCCTGGCCTCAGAAGAGTTTCAATGATTTGAGCCACAAAAATTTGAGCTGACTCACTGAAAACTAACTATAATTCAATAAGATTGTTTAGAAAGGAACTACAGAATATCCACTGCAGCTCTCAGTATCTGTTATTTAAGATTTTTAAAGGTGTGGATGCTCTGTTCATTTAAATTAGGTTCTCTCAAGTCTGCCAAAGGAGAACCACTGAGCAGCAGCTGAAAATTTGGTCCCTCGTAGTTAGTACCAAGACAAATATCAATTCTTAAACATGTATTTTTAAAACACCTCTTATAGAGAACAAGCACCACAGCTGACGGCACAGGGCTGATGGCAGCCTGGCAGATTTTTATCTTGGTTTATTAAAAAATATCCTTGGACTACAAGTACTTGGACTATGTTCCTTGTATGTAACTACATTGCGAACAGAACTATTGAATTAAGTAATCTGTAGTGGTGGATCAGTCTAATGAAGTTTCCTCATATTGCTATGGTTAAAATTTAACTGAAGTACTGGATGGAAAATGAGAGACAGGTCTCTTGTCTCTTCTTTCTTTAGAAAGACTGAAAAGCTTCTCTTTGGGCTCCAGTGCTTGAATTGACTGGTTTCTGCTGTGTAAGTATGTTAAGTACATATATGAAGTATGTAGATTATTTATAAACAAAATGTATAAATTCTTATAAAGCAATGACCTCAAAAGTATCATTAAAGTCCCACATAATTTGAAAAAAATACACAAGACCTAATCATGTAAAAGGCCAGTTGTACATCTCAAATAAAATACACTGATTTCCAATGCAATGACTGCTTTAAAGTTTTGAAACAAGAAAATGTAACAGTAGAACAATCGCAGAACAGTATCGCTGCACAAAACAGGTATTTTCTCCCCCCAAGAAATTATTTGCTATTTCAAATTCATAAAAATTAAATCTTTCTATGTCTTTACAGTACAAACCATGCAAGCTTCAGGAAGTTACCTCAAGATGTTTGTTTAGAAGCACTCTTAAACCAGACTGCTTTCCAAAAATTTTAATTAAAAAAAAATGGATGATCCAGCAGCATGGATTCAGTATAGCACGGAATAATGACATTATAATTAATAGAAATAAAAGCTAATGGAATCTCTTTTACTTCATCCTGACAAGGGATTATTAATTTAGGTTTCAGATTTCATGCAAACAGAACGGGGACCCTGGTGCCTAGTTCACCTCAAATTCCAGAAGTTTGCCTTCAGTCTTATTATTAAGCAATATATGTTCTGTTTGATGTTATGTTGTTGCTGTCTTTTGTCTTTGTTTAGATCAATTTGGGCAGAAGAAAAGACTGTATTCTCTTGCTTTGTAGTGCAGGATGGATTTTCTTTAGTATTGCTCCCTTTAGGTATCCATTACTTCATTGAAATGAATCCTTATTTAAGGTATTTGTTTCCTCCCTGTCAAAAAAATAAAAAAAGGGAAGGAGTTATTGCCTGAAAATATATGGAATTTAATTAAGAATTATAGCTCTTCCTTAGAAAATAATCTATCGACAGTAGATGGATTCTCCTTACCCCCAAAAAGCCAAGATCAAAAAACCAAAATTTTAGAAGGAGCCTCAAAGAGATAGTTGAGTAGCTGTTAAGCAATCTGGGAATCCAAACAGAGCAGGAACATTTTATTAATCTTTACGATAACAGATTAGATACAGATTTAGCAAAAATTCTTTCCAGGCTGGTTATCAGCCTTTCAAGAGAAAAAGGAAGAACGGGCCAGAAAATTTTGTCAGGGAGTGAAAAACCTGCCAGGGGGCAGCGAGGGGAGCTGGAAGCCTGGCCCTGGGCTCTAGAAGATGCCTCCAGAGCCGTCATCTGAAAAGCTGTGCTTCGGCAAGGCGATCATAAACCGATTCCTCCCGGCCTCTGCCACGCTGGTTTCGTTGTAACTATGGCAACGCCTTTTCTCCAGACCAAAGTTCAATTATTTTCCATTTTTATTGCCACTGCTGTTTGCTTAAAGTTTACCAGGGTAACCTTCTGCCGGCACAGAGAGCAGATCCCAGATAGAGAGGAGGAGGAAACAACCTCGTGCGAAGCAGGACTGGAGAGAAGAAAATTCCCTGAAGCAGTGGAAGACCTCCGTCTGACAAAATGCCATCCAGAAGGAAAACAGTCATGTTTGGATCGGCTTTTCTTACCTGCCTTTGCTCTTTCGTGGTGATTTGTGTTGTTCTGGCGACCCAGCGCTGGATGAGCAGCGAGGTTCACTTTTCTGGCACAAGCACCAACGTTACCATCAGCCTCACCTATGGACTTTTCAGGGGAACCTGTAAACAGTTTCTTGGTGCGGGACTTCAGGTTCCAGAAAAGACCTTCCAAGGTGAGTGGTGTCACGGCTGGAGATGGATGGCGTCTTCTCACCCAGGCAGGTGACGGAGGTAGGAACGGCGTCTGGTTGTTGTGTTCATCTAGGACTATAATGCTTTAGTGAGAACAAGAATATCTGTAAACCAGTCTGGGGGTTTAAGTGGTGTAAAATAAGGCCCTAAAAAAGCACAGAAATGCTGCAGCGTTCTTGCCTGGAGCAACTTCTTCTAATTACCTGTGATCTTAGTCTACGCCTTGGAACAAGGATAAAGCTTTAAATAGGAACTTTATGTAAAATCGACTTTAATTTCCAGAAGCTTTCAGTGAGGAACAGAAAAGCAACATTAAGTTACCAATTTATTAAAGAATTACAGACCTAATTCGCATTCCAGGATTTTTTTTTTTTAATTTCGTCATGTTAAATTAATTATTTGATTCAAAGCATTTTGCCACTTACTATCAAATTAGCATCGTTTTTGTAGGAGAAGGTTTTATGAGGCTGCTGAGGGGAAAAGAACAAAGCATGTAAACCAATAATTTAGGTGGATATGGTGTTTATACGTGTGCTGGACCTACACATTAATGACATTATTCCCTTTATTTTTTCCTTTAAGAGCACTTAATTCCATTTTTAAGTGATATTATCAAACTTAACCATTTGGTTAGTGTTTACAAAACTTAGGCTTGCTCATGGCTTTTTTTTCTTATGCTAGACTGTGACGTCTGCATTACAACACAGTTTGTCATCTTCCATAAGGCCTTACCCCACCCAACACGTGGTTTTCGGGTGACTCCTCGTCATCGTGACTTTCCAAAAAAACTCTGAGATGAGCTTTGGAAACAAGGTCATTAGAGTAACTTTTCAGCAAACACGCAATAGATTCAAATTAAACTGTGTCTTATGTCGATATGCAACAGATCTTTCTTTTTGTGCATCTGCAGTTCTTGGTATTTATCCTCAATGGTAGAATTGCTACAGGAAAAAAAAAGAACAGAAATGGTTAAATAATTAAGGAGGACAGAATAACTGAGAGATAAGGGAGGAGGGATGCTACATGGAAACAAAACAAAGTTAGAAAATAAGAGGAGGGGAAGAGATTTTAGCCAGAGCAACCTTAGAGAAGGTTAAGACAAGCATGAAGAATCCTAGCGTGAGGAGCAAAACATGAGAAAAAGCAAAACAGAAGCAACGAATTATGTACACTGGGTACAAACCACAGACTCGATACTCATTTCACACAGTTCAGCAAAGATTTACCCAACTCTAGGAACAAGTAGCTCCACTGCTGTGAAGAAGAGCATTCACAAAGCCCAAAGGTAGATAAGCCTGAAAGCTGTTGCAAGGATCAAGGATTAGCACTGATTTTGGTTATCTTGCTGTCTTGTCAAGTTCAAAGCAAAAATGCTGATATATGTGTGTGAAAGCAAAAGAAAAAAAAAAAACAACGGTCAAAAGAAGCCTAGCAAAACATGGCAGGGTGGTTGGAACTAGATGATCTTTGAGGTCCCTTCCAACCCAAACCATTTTATGATTCTATGAAACTTTGGAAGACTAGGTCAAACAATTTTGAACCACAAGATGCACTTTAAGAAATTTTCTCATTTTTGGTAGACTGTTGTAAGGTGTCTTGTCTTTGTCTGTACAGCAGCTAACAACACCCCAATCCTAGGGCCTTGGCGCTACCATCAGGTAGATTTTAATTACAATTAACGACAAGCACTCACAGAACACTTGTGTCAAGAAAGGATTTCAGTTCTTTGCATGGTCTACTTGCATCTTGGTTGTGGTGATGGTTTCCCCCCACACCAGATTTAGGTTTTTTGTTCTTATCGTTTCCAAAACATCATCTCAACTCTCACATTTAAGCCACTTAGGGATGAACAAAACGAGTGAGCTTCAGGAGCTGCCAGTTGCCTTCAACAGCTGCTGAAAATCGTGCTTTCTGAATAGTCTAAATCTGGATTTACCCACATCACTCACTAGTTCAGTTGGGCACATATCCAAGATGAAATGAACTAATTTTAAATTAATTCTTAGGCTCTATGCTAGGCATGATTGTCACATTTTACATTAAGTACGATTCTGTACATTCTTGAGATAGAAGAAATACTTCACAAAATTGCATACCTACTATTTTTAAATCCAAATAATCAGGTCCTCCCAAGACAGATGGCTTTTGTTTGATAGTATCCTTAAGTAAATGGACTGCCTGTGCTATGGAGAAATGAAGCACTATGCTTTCTCCACTCTAACATTTCAGACAACAGTAAGAAGAGTTATAAGCTTCCTTTTAAGTGACAGCGTGATCTGTCACTCAGCAGGTATGGCCTGGCTGGGGGTCTCTGCTCTGCTCCCTCAGTGTGTTTCTCAAAGGGCATTTTCATATTTGGGTGTGAGAAAAGATCAGAAATCACGAAGGACTAAATCAAAGACAACAACCTGGGGATACAGAGTGCTTGTTAGCAGTAGCCCAGGTTGACTTTTATTAATAGTCATACAAAAGTAGACGATGAACAACCTTTCCAAAGACCATAACTTATTATTTTGGAAACCAAAACATTAAAAGAAATTTCCGACCATAAAGATGAAAGACAAACAAAGGAATACCATTTCTGCAAGTGTACTGTGCATGAACTGCCTGGTCAGGGTACCCTCTTTAACAGACTGCCATTAATGACCTTGATAGAGCAATAAATCAGTACAACTACTTCAGAGGCTCTGGGGACGAGCAGAATGATCTGGCAGAATGTAAAAGTTACTAAATAACTTCAGTTCTTAGAGTCTTCAATTAGTTATTTTAATGATTTCTCTTAGAAAGGTACCACCTAGGAATATAATAGTCTGTAAAAGCTTGTTTACAGCTCTGCTTGTTTCCAAGTCAAACACGTAACACTGTAAGGTGCAGAAGAGGTGTGCCCAGAAAGTGCTGTAAAGTCAGGATTTATCTGGCTACTGGCAACCAGGAAGGCCAAGAGCACACAATTTTGAAATTTGCTATAGCAGAAAGAAATCTAATAACTTTCTGACTTTTAAAATACATGACAAATACTTGACAATTGATAGAACTTCATTAATGTTATCATCAGTTTCCAGGATGTGCTATGGGATCTCCTGAAAAGCAAAAAGCTAGGTGGAACTCTTGGAGAGCTTTTTTGGTTTTGGTGTTGTTGTTTGTTGATTTTTTTTTTTCAAAAAAACACAACAAAATTTCAGCTAAAAAAAAAAAACTTGATTCAGCTCCAAACTTATTTCTTGAACTAGGCAGTGCCCCAGCAGTAAGGCTGTTTCAGCATGAGGGCATGGTACAGCCGGTGGTGTGCTTACTTCCATTTAATTGAGTGATGTCTCCCAAATGCCTGTCTTTCCAATTCTTCCGGGAGAATGGCTTAAATTTGCATCTAATTTCCACAACACATCCTTACCTGCCATTTCCTCAAACAGAAATCAACTTCTACCAGGAATAATGTATAAAAATTAGAGAGAGACTCTCCTTTTAATTTCTTTCCAATAGCTCTTGTTTTTGTTATGAGTGTTTATTTCCTTTTTATGGGTTTTTTACTATTTCTTGTTGATATTTTTACTGCTATGACTTCTCTGGTTTATGCACTAACTGAATACTCTGCAGTAATGACTTTGTATTAAAAGCAGCATAGAGAGGAAGTTTTCCTGCAGATGGCTGTCTATCACAACACCCATTTGAACCGAGCTTGAGAACATTGTTCTCAAATTTGTTATAGGGTAAGGCAGCCACAGGCAAATTATAGCTGCCTTTTCAATCTTTAAATTGAAAGAAAGAAAATAATATATTTCGACACAGCTATACTGCAATTACACTTTGAGTATATTGCATTCACATCCATGTCTCTTATTATCAGTGAAAATGGAGCAGGATTTAATTCTTTCCTTTAAAAGAAGGGAGTAAGTACTGTGTCCATCATTTTTTTTTCTGTGAGACCTGGCAAGAGACAGATCTAGTCAGGATCTGAGCACCAGCTCAACCATGTCTTGTCTGTCCATGAATGACTATGCTCAGTTATGTTTGTCCTACAAATGCACCTGACCTTTCCAAGCTAATGGTTTTACTGGACTTCTAGAGGCTGTTCCCCTTGTCAGATTTATTCCATATGAGGGGATGCCGCTATATGAAAAGGAAATAAAACTTGGCTCCAATTGCAGGTTAAGTCAGACATGTGTAGAACTTGCCAGACATCTCAGGAGCGATGGGCAGAAAAAGATCTAGTTTTCTGATCTGATGCAGGCACAAAATTTCTATCTGGCCTCGGCAAGAGGAAATATTAGGGAAGAGAAGTTTACTACCCAACCTGATGCCTGGGAAGTTTGTGTGCCTGCAGGATCAGCAGACATGTACTTGTTTCAGGCTGATGTACCTTCATCCTGTTTTGGATTTGGGTTCACATGCTCTCTCCAAACCTACTGTTCCTTCTACATCCTGATCCTTACAGATCAGTCAAATCTCTGATTATTAGCCTTTAATTACAACCATGTCAGTAAGAGATAAGGTCATCTGAGCCCACCAGACTGTGCTGGGAAGACCAGTTATCAATGCTGAGCTGCTGTTATTTCAGTTACAGACAACCTGAGCAACACCAAGGCAAAACGCACCATCATTGCGATTATCGCGTTTCTGGTTCTTGGTTTACTGAGTTCCCTCCTGAGCTCTGGATTTACCTGCACTAATGCTGTCAGTAATCCCTATGAGACGTTTTTGGGACCCACTGGAGTCTATACCTGGAATTCCTTATGCGGTGAGTAACATATCCCCTGCTGACAATTTTCTGCCCACCATATGGATGCATGCTGTATTCTCTAAAGATGAAGAAAAATGTATCTATAAAAGGAAACACTTGGAGAAGTATTGTCCTTGGTTAGGTTTGGGTTTTAACCGTGTCTGCTGGGATACCTGAAAACTATCTTTTAACTACCAGTAAAATAATATTATTTACTTGAAGCGACACCATCTTTCAGTAGGAATCCAAATTCACTGGAAGCAAAAATGGAAATTAAAAAGCCCCAACAGGAGCAGCATCATTTCATGCATGATGTGCATTGAGGAGGACAGGGTAAGCTGACAAATACAGAACGAAACTGTAACAGAACAGCATGCACTGGATGTGACTACAGTGCAATTTCTAACCTCTTTAAGACCTTAGGCCACTATTTTATGGTATTTGTAGCATATTTGTTTCTGGGTTACGTACCTACCAGATTAGGCCTCTAAGGTCTAATCTATAGGATGGACTCTAGCATCATTTCTGAAAAATGTGTTGAATCAAATACATCCACATCAGCATTAACATGGGGAGGGTGGCAGTTAGGAGAACTGAGTCATGGCAAAATTTGTTTCCTTCTCTAAAAAGCACTTTCACACATCAAAATAAGTTTTAACATTCCCTAAGCAGAAAAAAAAAAAAAAAAATTGTAGAAACACTGGGTTGTTAGAGACGTGAATTCTGTCAAAGAGCTCCCCAGAGGTGTATCCAGGTAGGTTTGAGCCTGGCTGCTCCTAAGGCACCTTGCTACCCTCTCCATCTTGCTATGGTAATGACTTCAGCTCTCACACTCAATTCATCTCAAGAGGATTACACGTTCCTCTAATACTAGGTTTGCACTCAGAAAATTTTCTTTAAAGACATCTGATTACAGAGTACTTCACCATGGTGTTTTTGTCCTTCAAGAGCTCTTGAAGTCCAAAGATGCTCCACTGGTGGAACAGGAGCTTGCCTTCCCTTGAGCAGTGTCCTGTCCTGGGGCCTGTGAGCTGCCTTGGCCAAAATCAGACCTTGGTGGCAAAGAAATTGTGTAGATAAACATAGTATTAATCACAGCAAGTACAGGTGGGGGTGTGAAACTCGCCCCTTTTTCTCCAGCTGTGGCTATCACAGCACGTAAAGATAGATGCTGAAACAGCTGTGGATGCCATGAAACACAACAGGAAAAGTGAGCAAAAGCCTAAATTATACAATTATTCAACTTTTGAGACAACCAGATCATTGTCTTACCGCTTGTGAAAGTTTGTTTCCCAAGCCCAGCATCCATCACACAGTCTGAATCTGCAGGTTTTGACCTGAAACGAATGGACCACGGGCTTGCCAAAATAAATTATTAGTGAGAAAATAAACCCTCATAAAATAAATATTAGTGAGAAAGTAAACCCTCATGTTGACTGAGGGCTGTGGTTACTTTTTACAGCCCTGTAAGCGCTATGACCTGGAAGTCTGTCTTGCTGTGGGCATGTTTTTATGAAAAATCACGCATCATTTGATGTGTATCTTGAAGGTTCCTTATTCTCCTACCAGATGGCCTGAAAGTCCAGTATCCTCCTGCAAAAAAACGGAACCTTTTTCAGAGGGACCATCTGTAGGATGGTGTACCTAGAAGGAAGGGATAGAAATATTTTCACTGATGTTCAGAGATTATACCTCTGTTAGCACTATGAAAGTAGAGGTGTATAAACATCATTTAGGTAAATGTCAAAGCAACTGAACTCCACTTATATTCAGAGGCTGTAGAAAATACATACAGATCTAATAAGATATCTCCTGTTGGCTCATGACAAAGTCATTGAATAATTCAGGTTGGGAAGAACATGAGGTGGTCTCTAAGTCTAAGCTCTTGAGCAAAGCCAGGCCAACCCTGGACACAGTCCAATTTGCTCAGGGTTTTCTCCAGTTGGGATACTGCACATCCCATGAATTTGAGCTCATATTAAGCAGGCATTCTGCAAATCACCCAAGGGATGAATATATCATACTCGTCAGCACGAAATTTGGGGGAAAACAAAATTAAATTAAATGGCCTTACCTCAGAATAGTCAGTGAGAAACCATTAATTTTAGCAGAACGAATGGTTAAGAATGTTGAGACACCTGGCAGATACTGTTAGGTGGGACGAAAATTCTTTAAATGCCCACATATTTTACTAATGGAAAATATTAGATTAATCTTTGTCATAGTCCAGGTATTCTAACCAATTTGAGTACAATACTTGCAAGGATAACATAAATAATGCTACAGTATCACCTCTAACATTTTTATTTATATTTTCTAGGAATCTTCATACTTATAGCCATGATACTTTTTCCTGTGAACATAGAAGTAAACAGCCTGTCTACAGAATTGGCCCGTGGATGTTCTTCTTCTCCTCTGCAGACACATATCAGTTCTGAACACGTTTATGGATATTCATATTGGATCATGCTGCTCATCGTTTTTCTGAACATTGCTTCTATCATCATCATCTATTTCTATGACCACGCGAGATATTCTAAGAAGAAAGAACAGGAAAGGCCCATTGAAAATGCACCAAAAGATGTCATTCTGTTTTAAGGATGCCACTGAAAAGAGGGTGTAAAGGAAAATGACTATTTAGTGTGGACAATCGTGGCTGATCATTTCCATTCAAACTGAAGCTGTGTGTATAGTTCCATTAATAAAATAGCCTATTATGTCTTCAAAGAAATTTGATTTTGTCTCTATGCTAGGTAATAATGTAGTATTTATGAGTTTTCATTGGTAAATGTGCTGCCTAAACACTTCTGAGTAGATACGTGCATGATGCCAGCACGGTCCCATAGGACTGGACCTCACGCACCTTACGGTTCTGCTCTTTCCTGGAGAGACTGCTGTGAAAACACGCTCCTAGAAGGGTTCCTCTGCTCCATACCAACACTGCCATCTTTCCAAGAGGACTGCACCCTCTTGTCCATGCAGTGCAGAGGAGCTGGTTCCCACCTCCTGCTTTCTGGATTGTTCTGGACTACAGGACAGACCTGTGGTGGCTGCTCCGGCTTTCCACAGGGGTGCACCAACATCGGCACCTATGAACGCATTTCTGCTTCGCCCTTTAGATCTGCATGGGAAGATTGGAGATATTCATTTGGTTGTGTATGTAATTTGGGCTCTCAAGGGGCAGAAATAGTGCAAACAGCTGGAACTCTGGAGATGATGAGAAACAGTCACTAAGGTGCTTCGTTTCGTCCTGCAATTCTTACCGCTGTCCTTTCCCTGCTCAGGGATCGTCTCCCACAGGTCCCTATGGCACTGCCCCAGTGACCATGGGCAGGCTGGCAGGCTCCAGTTCACGAACAGGAGTGTGAGCTCTTGGACAAACTCATTTGCAGTCAGTCACACTCACATCAAACCTCCCAAGAGCAGCAGCACTGACCCTGTCCATGATTCTTTTGCTCAGAGCTTCCATCCATGGCTGGCATGGCAGACGGGGCAGCAGTAACAAGAGGATGAGCCATGGCCTACAGAAGACAGCTTAGGAGCACAGTACCTGTAAGTTATTAATTCACAGAAATATTAGCAAAATGCTGTTTCAGGCTATTTCTAAACCCTTGATTGCTCTTGACAACGAACTGCAAATCTGCACCTTGGGCGGGTGCGACCATCCGCTTTCCCACCCGCTGTGCCAGGCTGTCATTTGGCCTGACACAAAAGCCAAATACTGGGGTTTATTAGCAATGATTTATGGCCAATACTATCCCTACGCCATGTTTAATTAGTGTTTAACAAAGATACACAACTGTAGAACTGCTCAGACGTGGAGAGGTCCCGTCCTTTCCCCTCCAAGGGAAGGTGAGCAGATGAGCATGACCTTGGGACAGATGCCATCACACGAAATCACGCTTAGTGCACATGCCCCAGGAGAAGCGCACTGTGCAAAACGGTGGTCAGCACCTTCTGCTCCTTTGCTCCTCACCGCTGCAGCTGGCAGGACAGTTATTTTATGGTGGGGTTTTCCTTTACAATACTATTTTCACAGTCACTCTTGATGGCTGCCCTGTGGGATGGCTGCCCTGTGGGATGGCTGCCCTGTGGTGCAAGAGATGCTCATGGAGAAAAAGAAAAAGCATTTCTGAAGAGGGGATGAGAAGATACAAGAAGTGGCTTTTCACTGTTTACGTCAAAAAATAAAGTTTCAGGATTAAAGTGCCCCCATGGCAGACGGGTGGGAACTAGATGATCTTTAGGGTCCCTTCCAACCCAAACCATTCTGTCATTCTATGAATACTTTATGCAGCTGTGTTTCTTCAAAGACATTAAAGCAGAGGGCTTTGCCATCCTGCCTAAGCCTTTGACTAGAAGAATGAGGAGGGCAGAGCGGGGGGAAAAAATAAAAGAGGGTCTCCAAGACTCAAGGGGTGGCATAGGTCAACAAAATGAGAGATGTTATCTGCTCTCTGCTGCTGACAAGAACCATGCCTGCAACTGCTTTTCGGTGCTGTAAACATCGCCGTTAAACCGGTGGGTACCGCGCACCCCCGAGCTAAGCTGGCGGAAAGCCAAACATTTGCCGGTTTTGCTTTGGCTGCAAAATTTTTCACACGGTTTCAGCATGCATCTGTCACTGTTGTACTCCGCCAGCATCCCTCACACAGTACAATTACACTTTGCACTTCCTCGCAGAGAAATAAAGTCATCGTCATAGAATGATGCCGGAGGAGCAGCGGTTGCTGCTTTGAAATGCAGTGGCTTACCATTGCTTGGGCATTTCTATTGCACTGAAGTACTAATTCCTATGGAAGAGCTGGAAAAAAACCCGACATTCCCACTTTCATATGCCTTTTTGAACTGCCTGACTTTGTTAAAAAAAAAAAACAATCAGTCTGGAAGTCTCAAGGGACCTTATGCTCTCCTGCTGACACGTATGGCTGTGAAGCTGGAGAGACACATGTCGCTGGAAAATCCCTGGGGAGTGAGAACTCACCTGCTTTGATGTGAACTAGAGAGCAAAACTAAAAAAAAAAAAAAAAAAAATCAGATTTAAATTGTAGTTTAAGTTATAGGTGGCTAACAAGGCTACCCTGATAGCCTGAATGTTTTCTTTCTAATTAAAGACAGGGCTTTCCTTCTCCAGCTCAAGATAATCCTCTCTGCCTTATGCTACCTACTTCCTGCTTCATGCAGTGGTGTCAGCTTGGCAGATGTTGCTGAGAGGAGTTCAGCAGATGATGATGGGGCAGAGGAAGGCGGCAGCTTCCCGCGGTACAGGGCCCCGGTGCCCCGAGGGGCGGCCGCTCATCCTGCCTGGATGAACTCACCCAGCCCCGGCCACGCTGGGGGACAAGCATGGTGAGAGCAGCTGTGAGAGGCCAGGGATGCAGTGCAAGGGGGAGAGGAGAACGCAGAAAACAATCCCAAACTTTTCTCCCTATGTTTCCCCCAAAACACCACAACAGCCCCATAAAGCCGTAGCAAAGCACTGCACGCCATGGGGATTTTTCTTTTTTATAATGAGGCCACAAAAATGTTGGTTATCAGGTAATTGCCTGGATTTGAAGCATCTACTCCAGGTTAAATTACAAATATGGGAGCTCTGGGATTACCTGTCTCCCAGGAAGAGAGCAGGCTGGCAGGCAGATAGTTGGGATGAACAAGCAGGAATCCAAACAGTTCAGGTATCCATTCCCTGAATCAAAAGCTCAAGAAGAAGAGATTGTACATATGGGTTTACAGCCATTTCTACCACAGGAAGAAAAAAGAGAAAGAAAAAAATAAAAGCAACATAATCCAACCTTGTATTCAGCTTTTAGGATATCAAAAAGGAATTGGTCTGGCTCTTGCCTACCAGACAGCCTTTGAAATGAATGGAGCTGTGTTCAGTACACTTATCCTCTTAATGAGGACAAATTCCGGCAGTTTACCCTTAGGTAAAAAGGGAAAAAGCTTGCACTGTCAGCTTGATGCACTCTTGAAAGAAAAATCAAGCTCCCATCTTATCTAAACCCGGGGTAATTTTACACATTCATCACTTGCCAGTAGTTGAAGCGCGTTGCTTTTCACCAGCAGCTGGGTCTGATCAGGTCAAGGGAAGGATCCGGGCTGAAACCAGCTGAAAGATGAATCTTCCCTCCAGCAGCCGAGGTCCCAGCTCCGAGCTCGCCGGGGCAGGATGCCTGCGATGTGCTCCCTTGCCTTGGAGATGGCTTGGAAACACAGAAAATTGAGCTGGACTAAGTGACTTATTTTGTTCTGGCTAAATAAGCATTTGGAAGCTTCTACTAAAGTGATCGTGATGGAACGAACATATCTTAAAATAATGGCATATAGCATTATTTGATAATGCGTTCCCACCTCAGAAGCTCTGGTTCCCATTTATAGAATCACAGAATGGTTTGGGTTGGAAGGGACCTTAAAGATCATCTAGTTCCAACCCCCCTGCCATGGGCAGGGAAACCCTCCACTACACCAGGTTGCTCAAGATATGGGCAACCATATGCAAGATCTATATTAACTTTATGGTTCCCTTGAAAAGTTTCACACGGGATCAAAGTCACACCAAATCCAACAACTGCAGAAATGCTGAATAAAGGCAACTTTTGCTTTGAAAACACAGAAGATGCTCAATGCCCGGTAAATTAACAGTTACCTTAATGTTCAGCAGCAGCTGAGAACATTTCATGAGACACACTGCAAACCTCACAGCGGGCCAACGCAATAATTTTCAATGTGGGCATATCTACTCGACAGCACGGCAGAAGCTAGTTAACTCGACAATTATAGAAAAAAGAGCCAGCGCAGCTTTGCTGTTAGCCACAGGCAAAGAGACTCAGTCAATAAAACCAATCCCTGTCCCCCAGGAGCTATTCTGCTAAAGAGTCATCCAGCTCCTGCTAGTTAGAAATCTCTGCCGGAAGGAGAACTGCCAGAATTAACAATCGATGTTCTAAATCAAGCGCAGGATCGCCGACGCGGTAATGATTTTTATTATAGGGGTATCAGGGAATTAAAAATAAATATTACTCTTACAGCCCCCTGGCAGGTTTGGGTGGTGGAGGAAAAGGAGGAGAGCCTGAAGCCAGGATCACCATGGGGCAGAATCCCGTGCCCCATGACATCGGCTTTTGTGACATTGGCTGGGTGCAAAATGCTGGATTGCAGCTTTTTCCCCTGAGGGACCTTCCTTTAAGTGGGACAGCTGCTCCAACGTAAGGCAGCTCAGGGAATTATGGCAGGAAAACGTCCAGAAGAGCCTTAAACTGGCACATGCGTGAGCGTTTTATCCTCACGGTAAGACAGACCGATGTTGTACCATTTTTCCAATATTCCCTGACTTAGCAGCTGTACTTTTTACTACTGGAGTACCTTCCACCTAACGCTCCCACCTGCCCTAAGGCTACGTGGTGTGAGATGATGCTATCCATGCGTCACACACTAGGAAAAAAGCAGAGGTGTGACATAAGCAGGGAAAGCCCATGGTACTGCCAGCGCTTTCGAAACGCGCTGATCATCAGCTCCTCCCTGCCCTTCCACCTCTTCCTAGGAACACCTGGGCTTTAAAACCATGCCTCAGCTTTCAAAAGCTCAGAAGCTGATGCTGGAAGAGCCCCCGAGCTGGTACAGTGCGCCCGTAACAGCAACAGTGGCCGTGCCCTATCTCATGGTGACCAGGTTCCTGCCAATGCATTTGTTGTCCTGAGCTAAAATTTGGGGTTCTTCAATAGAGAATTTCAACAATTTTAGCATTGCTGGTGAAGCACATGTTAACACTGCTCCAGCACGAGTAACAGAGCCCCCAGAAGTCAACTCTGAGGAGTTTCCCCCCTTCCCGGAGAGAGGCAAGTCCCACATGGAGCACAGGTCAACGGGTGATGACCAAAGCTTCATGCACGAGAAGCTCTAACACTTGTTCCCAACACCAGCTTGAGCACATACAACTTTAGGAGGTACCTTTTGTCCCACACTCGAACACAGTTTCATCAGGATGTTTCGTTGGCAGCATTTCCATCAGATAAATACTTCATACGGGTGCCTTGAAGAGCACATGGAGCATGGCATGGGATGCACACTGGGTATCATGTGATAACTCAAGGGGAGGGTGAGGTTAGCCTGGAAGGGAGTACTGGCACAGAAACATCCCAGAGAAATCCCTGGTTGGAAAAATTTACTGCAAGGACAGAAACAAATCTTTTATCCTGTGTTTAAGTGTCCTCTTTCCAGATAATTTTTCTCGTTGATACTTCTAGGTGAGCTTCTCATTCAGTCTTCTAAAGAGCGGCCACAAGCTAGTAGTCACAATTCAGACATCATCCCATCTCTCTCCTGTCTACTCATTTATCTTTTAAAAGCAATCTAGATAAGAATTGCAATGGTGTTCGATGAGGATCTCTTTAAAGTTTTCTTTTGGAGAGGATATTGTGGTTCCTCCTCATATTATCAGTTCGAGGGGGGGCAGCTTCCCAGGAGAAAGCCAGAAGCAAGGATCTGGCACGTGCACGTTGTCTTAGTTGGTAACAAGGATGGAGGCCTTTTCAAAATGAGATGAGGTCAGCGTCAAAACTTAGTTCAAAGGAAAAAAAAATGCTTATGAAACAGTCCAAACAGGCAGCAAGACAGACCTTCCTGCTCCCCGCAGCACTCCCCTCGAGGGGCACAGCTCCGAGCTGAGCCCAGTGACCCACGCACTGGGATTAAAAACATCTACAGCTCTCCTCCCTGCAAGTTTTGCTACGATTAAAAGTTTGCCCCATCCTTCTGAAGGGTAGAGGAGGAGAGCTGCCCGTGGGGACGGAGCCCCAGGTGCTTTGACGCTGCTGGGCAAGTTGTTTAACACCAAGGGCAAGGGCTCTGTTCAGAGCCACGGGGATGCACACACATCTAGGCTCTTTGATAGGTCACAGCCTGCTCTTCCTGTTCTTTTTTTCTTTATTTTTTTTAATAAAGCAGCTGCAAATCTTTGAACATTTGGAGATAACTTGAAACTCACCTTTCTAAGTGACAGGAAGTAGAATCATAGAACAGTTTGGGATGGAAGGGACCTTTAAGGGTCATCTGGTCCAATCCCCCCCTGCAGTGATCAGGGACATCTTCAACTCGATCAAGTTACTCAGAGCCCCATCCAATCTGATCTTCAATGTTTCCAGGGATGGAGCATCTACCAGCTCTCTGAGCAACCTGTTCCAGTGCCTCGCTGCTGTCATTGTAGGAAATTTCTTCCTTATATCTATTCTGAATCTACCTTCTTTTAATTTAAAACCATTACCCCTTGTCCTATCATAACAGACTCTGCTAAAAAGTTTGTTTCCATCATCCTTAAGTCCCCTTTAAGGACCGAGTTTAATCCTGATGCACTCAGTTATCTCAGCCCAATGAACTCCAGGCACTAATGGGCTTCTGCTGCCGGAGGAAGCCCATCAAATCACAAAAAATGGTCAAACCACATCAAAATGACCTCTTACAAGAAAAAGAATTGAAAAACTAAAGAAGTAAAATCCCACCAAACAGCATTCTCCGCAATAATTCAGGACAGAGTTATGTCTCCTGCTCGGTCGAACAGCTGGTTCTGCTCCCGGGCCTTGCAAGAGTTTTGCTTGAAAATAAGGGGGATGCTCCCAGTGCTCATGGACAAATTTCCTCCCGGCTATTCGCCTCGGGAACCATGGGAGGGCAGCAGCCGCCTTCCCAGGCTGCGCTCCCAGCCTTGCCTTGGCTTTTCTTTCCTTCTTTTCCTATTTTCCTTTCCTTTGAAGGGGAGAGTGAAAAAGAGAGGGGGTGGGGAGAGAGACAACTCTTAACTGTACATGCGAAGATAATACTATATTTCATCACCTTCTCTTAGACACACACAAAAAAAAAACATGCAAGAAAAAGCATTACCCAAATTGCACGTTAATTTTAGGTGCTCTAATTGACACCCCAGCTCTGTGGACATCCTGAAAACGAGCACAAGGGGTACAGCAGAACAGTGGGTTACTTACACATGACCACTGGAAAAGGTTTGTTGGCTAATTCCCAATATTAAAAGTAGTAAATTACCAAAACAACCAAAAAAAAACCCCAGAGGCATGCGAGTCTAGATGTTCAGTCCGAGCTGCTGGTGTGAATGGTGCAGAGCTACCCAAGCTATTGATTAATAATGGTTAGAAATGCAGCCTCAAAGAGCAAATGGGATTTTATACAGTCTTAGTCTTCAGAGCAAGGGTAAAAACACTGTGTTTTCCAGAGGTTACCAAGACAACGTTCACTTGTATTTCTTGATCAATAGCATACAAGCAAAACCATCATCCCAAATAAGAATTAAACTGTATCACTCAAAATTATTTTCCAAACATGGTTAATTATCTCCCAGGTATAGGAAAGAGAGAATACATCCATGACCACGGGTGGGGATGTTTCTCCCATTCTTCATCCAAGACTTCAAAGAGAAGGATGCTCCCTCAGAAGCCAATTCCAGACAAGCCCTCTTTCCATGGTACATTTAACCTGATCACTAACTCCATATGCAACAAAAGTGTGTTTTTCAGCTTCAGGCAGGGTCTGATAGAAAACCTTTTTTCATTGACGGGAAGAAAATATTCTGGAATGAATATCAGCATTTTTCAGACTTCAGATTTCTGTATGATGAAAGAAACAGATTAAGAAGAAATCCTGGGAAAATACAGAGTGATCGTGGAAATTAATGACATTGTTTAAGAACTATTTTTCATCTAGTTCCGTACATTAAAGGCTCAGATATATTAGAGTGACTATTAATATATTCAGATTTAAGCTTCTAGGGTGAAGGGCGATTCTTAAAGTCAGCAGTGCAGAAGTAAATTGTGCACAATTAAAAGTGAACTTCATTCAACAGTGAACATCGATGTAGGAGGAGACAGATGCACAGTGGAATTGGATTACTCTGCCATTCGTATGCATGTTCCAGCGCTGAAGTTATCTTTTCTGATGAAGAAATGCCTGCTTTTTTTAGAAAGAGATTAGGGGAAAAAAAAACTAATCAAAGTTTAATTTCCAACTTTTTAGAAATTTTCTGAAACTATCCTAAACCAAGAGTTCATTGGTTGAAAAACATTGCCAGCCCTTGTCCTCTGTTATTTTTGCAGGTGATCAAAATTAAAGAAATCAAATAATTGTCCATGTTTCCAAAGTTTCTGACCAGCTCTAAGATTCATCTGATAGATTTTTCTTATGAGTATCTATGCTGTATGTATATAATTCCGATGTCATACATTATTTCTTGCATAATATCATTTAAAGAAACAATTTACCCTAAGACACATTATTTATTTCAGGAAATAAATTTTTTAATATATATTTAAAGGAGGTGATTTCACCTCTGTCATGTTTAAGTTTTCTCTATGTAAAAACACTTTAAAAAAAAAGAAAAAATACCTGTTAAGCCCTAAAAAAAATAATTTAAAAAATAATCATCCTGTGCTTTCCCAGGTGCTCTCTGCAGATCATTGCTCCTGCAGCAAAGTGCCATGTGTTGTGGCAGCTTCTCCTGAGGGACCTTTCACTACGTTGGAAGATCGTGCAGCAGTGACCCAATTAACTTGGGGTTATTTAGGCTGTTTGTTTTCATGTATGTTTTTACATGTTAAGGATCAGATTCATCTCCCGTTGCTCCCATCTGCCAAATGGGACTATTTGAGAAGAAACGTGTCATTCAGTGTAGAGAAACTGAAGAGATGGGAAATGCTCACAGGCTTTTGCAGAATAGGGCAATACATCAACGCTCGGCCTGTCTACAGCCCCAAGGAAGCTGTCAATGCTAATAAAGCCACTGAAAGATGGATGATATCCTAATTAGAGGAACTTCAAAGAAAAGCACTAAATATAATAAAACTACAGCTTAATTTCCTAAGGACTTAGGGGTTCAGTCTAGACAGTGCCTTCATCTGCCCGTGCTCTACATATGTACAGTGTTTCTGGCCTCCTCACTGAATCTGACGATTTTGTATGTAAAATGTCATGGCAAGGAGAAGGAAAAAAAGGCATTTCAGGTAAAGTGCCAAGAAATCATGAGTTTATATTCAGTCACCCAAAGAAAATTAGCAAATTAGCGAATTCTTTTGTTGCACCGTTGCCAAATGCTTCAACAGAAACTGTTCTAACGGTGGCTTTTGGCAGCAATTTCCCAGCTAGAAGAGACTGCAACTGGGAAAACAGTCAAACTTCAAAGAGAAGAAGCAACAGGACAGTAGTGTCACATGGCACATGCAGAATTATGTGATTTACGCTACAAAAAGTGTGTTCTCAACTGGCATCTAGCTATCCATGTGAGTTTGCATTTAGATACTCTCTGCAGAGCCAGGACTTCTGTTGTCTGGAGTTTTGGTTGCACCTCACCATGAACCACACTGCAGCGTGAAAAGAAGCACTGTCACGGGGCCAGCACTAGAGTTTGGGAGAAGTCTTGAGCGATCCATGAACTGTACTTGACTGTGCATATTCAACTTCTGCGAACCTACGTGCACAACAGACAATTGACAATATCAGCAGCACAGTAAACTGTACACCTCGTTATACCTGTGTTCTGATTAACAAAGGTTGTCCAGATTATGGAGTCTTCTTGGATTTCCAAGAAGATTTTGAAAAGTTCCCCAGCTCAGGCTTTTAAGGAAGTCTCATAGCTCTAGCATAATGGGGGAGTCTGGCACTGGTAACATATGTCAGGCAGGAACCTACAGTAGGAGTCAGTGATCAGCTCTTGCAAAGGATGGAGGTCACCATTGCCTTTCCATGGGGACATGTCCTGTTTGGAATAGTAACCTACTGACATGGGAAGTGATACACACTGGAAAAATGATCCCCTTTTCACATTCGAAATTATGTGTGCTGAGTTGACCCAGACTGAGACTTCAGGGTTTTCAGCTCAGTGCCCAACAGCTGTCAGAAAAGCTAATAAAACATTGGGCAAAGAAGGAAGAATAATAAAGGAAAAGAATAGAGATGACAGAATATAATCCTATGACATATAAATCCCTGGCTTGCCTATACAGGTTAGATATGCTCCATCTCAAAATAAGAAAAGGAAAAAGGACACAGTACTGGAAAAAGCAATGAGAGTGAACAAGAGTAGGAAAGAGCTCCTGCGTGATCAATAACTAAGGGAGCAGGCAAGCGACTGGGCTGGCTGGACCTCCAGCCCAACACAGCGTAGCTTATACCAGTGCCAGGGAAGGAGCTGGAAGCTGGGGCTGGGAACAGCAATCCATGCCCACTCTTAGACAGATCCAACTCACATAGACCGTGGCACAAAGTGGGATGAGATGTAAAATATAGGGCTAAACGTCTAGAACCAGTGTACAATCCAGGACCAAAGCTTTCCAGAGGAGTGATGAAGACAGGTGAAGGAATGCACTGGGAAGCTTGTTGTACCCAACACAGCAGGAGGTTGAAGAAAGGCACGTTAGGAACTATTAAGTTATCCACAAAGAGTCAATATTTTTTTGCAGGACTAATACAACTTTAAAGAATTATTTTCCATCACATTCATGCCTCTGATTAACATCTATGCACACATTACTGAGTATATTTTTATATAAATAAGTAATAAATCCAATTCCAAATGAATGCAAGTGGGTAATACATGCAAACTGTTGATCTCTGCACACCATTATTCTGTGCAAGAAAGACTTCAACAACCTCTGCTGGAGCAAAACAAGAAGAAAATTCCTTCTTTCTGGCAACACCTACGTTAAATACAATAATTAAAAAAACAATGTGAAATTTTTTACTAAGGCAATAGACGAGCTTTTTGAAGATTCCATAATCCTGCTCCTCACAAAAAAAAAAAGTTAATCTGGCAACTGAACAAACAGACAAGCTAGCAAAGCACATGGATGACACAGGGGACGCACACGGAGTAGGTGCACATCTCCAGTGGCATCTGTCCAGATGGGAACCTCCTACCACCGTATCATCTCTAACTGCAGTAGCTCAGTTAATCACTTGCCAGCATTTTAAACGGCCTTTTCAAGCCTCTTCCCAAACTTTAATGTGACTTCTGGTGCATTCCAACAGAGGCGTGTTACGACATATTGACCAAAAACTTACTTTCTTGGTGGGCGAGCTGCTGTATCTTTCTGTGCTGGGAAAGACAGTTCTGCTGGCTTTATGCAAAGTCATTGAAAATAGGAAAGAACAGGAACTTTCATTGACTTGAGTGGGCTTTGGATCAAGTTGTGAACAGATTAACATGACAATAATGGGAATCGTTTCATGTTTATCCTGTAACAGGAAACCGATGGGGATCAAAATATCCTCACTAATCTCAACTTCCTTCCCCTACCTCCATTTGAAGAGAAGATAACATGGATTAGAGAGCGCCAAGAGCAATTTTTGCTTCAACTGTCAAGTTCTCCAGACACTTTTGCATCTTTTGGGGGAAAATCAAGCAAAATCAAAGCATATCCAAGAATATCTATATTGAACTAATATAACAATACTGAGAATCAGGCAGCTTTGCATACACACCACATCATATTATGACTGCAATACCAATACACTGCTGAATAAAAAAGTACAAGTGCTTAAGCACAGCAATGAATAAGTCAGTTACAGTAGTGCCATCCTTAGAAAACCTTTAAACCAAGTTATAAACACTGCAAATTAACCATGGTCAAGATCTTAATTAATATTTATATGTAACTGACTTATTATCAGAGCTAGATCACTGTTGCATTATAAATGTATTGGGACTACTCAAAAAGACCTGTTTATTTAGAAGATCATGGCATGATCACACTCAACAGAGATGATATGCATGAAGATCATAGAATGGTTTGGGTTGGAAGGGACCTCAAAGATCATCCAGTTCCAACCCCCCTGCCATGGGCAGGGACACCCTCCACTACACCAGGTTGCCCAAAGCCTCATCCAACCTGGCCTTGAACACTTCCAGGGATGGGGCAGCCACAACTTCTCTGGGCAACCTGTTTCTGTGGCTCACCACCCTCATTGTAAAAGATTTCTTCCTTAGATCTAATAGAAATCTATCCTCTTTCAGTGTAAAGCCATTGCCCCGTGTCCCTGTCACTCCATGCCCTTGTAAAAAGTCCCTCTCCAGCTTTCTTGTAGCCCCTTTAGGTACTGGAAGGCTGCTGGACGATCTCACCAGAGCCTTCTCTTCTCCAGGCTCAACAACTCCAACTTTCTCAGCCTGTAAGATCAGATGTGCTCGTCAGTATCTCATAGTAAATCTTGTCTGCATCACAGCTCAGGAATATCTGGGCACCAGACATTTGCAGACACTATTATTGAACAGTTTTCCACATCCATCACCCTCTGTACAGGAGAAATAAGAACAGTTACTCTCTATTCTTCAGTTTTCCAACTTGCTCATTTTTTTTTTTACAGTTTGATCATCAAAATGCATTCCATACAGTGCAATGACACTGATACATAAACAACATTAATCAGTCCTTTAAATCTCCCTTTTATAGAGAAAGATTCTGGGGTTTTTTGACAGGACTGAAACATGAGCAACGCCATGGTAGTTGTCACACAACCGTAACAGAAAAAAGACCATGTTATAGCCACAAAACTATCAAATTATTGCAAGATGACCCATTACAGTTGTATAATAAAACACATTTCAGTGCTGAGTGAGAAAGATTGAAACCTGCCTATCTTCTTTTTCTCAGCATGGAAGAGATGACTCACATTTTTAAGAAGTAAACCTCCACTTCCCGGTACGTGGCTAAACCTGGAACCTTACAAATGCCCCTGGATTGAAGAACTTAAGATAAGGGCTTAGTTTTCTTTCAGTTTTGCACATATTTTTAAGAAGTAAACCTCCACTTCCCGGTACGTGGCTAAACCTGGAACCTCACAAATGCCCCTGGATTGAAGAACTTAAGATAAGGGCTTAGTTTTCTTTCAGTTTTGCACATATGTGTTTTCTACCCTTTGGGATGTGGTGGAGATGTCTCTACTTTCATGTCTAAGAGACAAAGAGGTTGTGGTCAAGGTCTGGGAAATGCAGGAACCACAGACGTTGTCACCGTTCTGCCACGTGGTGCGAAACTTCCAGCGCTAAGGCTGCGTATTTTAAGGCTGTGGTCCTGAATTTAACCACGTTATAGCCATAGGAATTCACCTTGATTTTCAAACGAGCAGTTTAGGTGCTCAGTTTGCAGACCACAGTTTCTTTGGAGAACTGGAAGCGTTCTATAAGTAAGTGTAATAACTTCCATAGACTTTGAACTCTGGGAAGAGCAGCAGGTCTTTTTCTCCTCACCACGCTGCACCCAGGTATCTTCCAGCATATATTAGACAACACTTTAAGGTTTGCAACATAAAATAACCAGCCCTGATGTTTCTATCATTCAGCTGCTGTGCAGGCAGGACCAGAGACACGCAAGGGACGCGGCGCTTGCCCGGCCAGCCAGGCTGCAGCCTTTGCACCAGGGTTTTAAGAGGATGATAGGGGTTTGATAGGACAAGGGGTAATGGTTTTAAAATAGAAGGAGGTAGATTCAGGTTGGATATTAGGAAAAAATTTTTTACCATGAGAGTTGTAGAACACTGGAACAGGTTTCCCAGAGAGGTGGTGGATGCTCCATCCCTGGAGACGTTCAAGGCCAGGTTGGACAAGGCCCTGAGCAACCTGATCTAGTTGGAGATATCCCTGTTCCTTGCAGGGGGGTTGGACTAGATGACCTTTGAAGGTCCCTTCCAGCCCTAACCATTCTATGATTCTATGTTTTACCAGCAAGCCAGGAATAAGAAACAAGCTTTTAAGAACAAACCCATGTATTTATCAGATTTAACAGTCTTTCTGCAGGGAGGAAACAACAGCAAAAGAGGTTAAATGAAGAGGGTCATGCTGTATACCACAGTATATGTGTTAGCTTTGATGCTGCTATCAAATCCCCAACCAGCAAAGGGAAAACAGAGCAGAAACCAAACGAAATTATCCATAAGAATAAACCTGCTGCTGGCTGTGGAGGTCTGTAAAGTTAAAGCAGCTTGACGAAACACACCTCTCTCAAGTAGCAGTTTCTAATTTATAAAGAAGGTTTCTCACCCCATAAATTGTTATTTTCCAGGCCTGGCATGTTACCTGCAATATAGCTGTAGAGGCGGATGAGAAGAAAACTGACAACCCGTATTCATCCATCTTCATTTGTCTTTCCTGAACGTAAGATGATAAGTAGGGCCCCCATTTCACAGTGACAGCCTTTGCTCGCTGATACCATCTTGGTGATCACTTATCACCATCTCTCCCTTTACTCTGCTTCCCTCCTTACTCCTGGCCTTATGAGTTGAGACATGCTCAAGTGACCACAGTTCCTTGATTTTGAAATAAGGTCATTTTATTTTTCAAACAATTCGCTGGAAATTAAACTTTGCACGGGAGAGAAAAACGACACGAAGGGGTATCATACAAAACAATATTTAAATGGGCACATCAGTTAAGTTTTAAACACTATTTGCAGCTGCTCCTGTTACAAATATCGCAGTGGTCCCTGCAGATCAAAACTGCTGCACAGATTGGATTTTAATAGCACCTCTAGGTTTAATATGAGATAATGAATGAAATATGCCCACAGACATCAAAGTATCCTGCAAGCAAATGCGCATTCAAATAATTTTGCTGCAGCCAAAGGGTGGCTATTTCTAATCTGGAAATAATTTCCATTATGGAAACCAAAGAAAAAGAAGGTTACTGAAAAGGATCTGTAGCTTCTGGTTAGTTCTGGAATGACTACTGAGACATTTTTTACGAAACCTGAGTTGAAAACACTTATAGGCAGTTTATTGCTAAGCAGCACAGCTAACACAGGTAAAGCTGATAGGCGACGACAAAATGTAAGAGTATCAAAATCCTTAATCAAAGAGGGGTGCAGCAGGTAGATAAACTCAGGTACAGGAAAGGAGCTGAACAGAATAGCATCTTCTGTTTCTCCTCAAAATATTTTTTAAAGGAGAGTCAGGGAACAGGGCATTGACTTTTTCTGTACATAATACTCTTCATTCCTCTTCAGAGAAAAGAGGATGTCATCACTTATTCCGAGAAATGATCCCTGGCGTGTACTTGCAAGAATAAACCCCAGAGTTTTATTTCATCATTTATACTGATTTTTTTACATGTGTCCAAAATAATTTAAAGAGCAAATTTTTCTCTGGGAAGGTAGCAAGTGCCAACCATGCACTTGCAAGGAAGGATGCAGAAACCCTCCTTTTTCACATGTACACTGATATCAGGTAAATCTGAAAAGCAAAGCCATCTTGCATATAGACAAACAGACTTTGTGCATGTGGACTGTTGTCCAAGATGAACTTCAAGACTAAATATGTTCATCTGAAAGTCATAAGGCATCTTGAAGAAGGATTTGGTCTGCAAGATTTTCCTCTCTTGTAACTCTCAAGCAGCTGTAGCTACTCGTTAGCATTCATTAAGACTAAGAGCAGCCTCATTCTCATCTGTGGAACAGCTTGAAGCCCAAGGATGGTTTTATTTCTCTAGGTTGAAAGAAAAGAAGATCCCTCTGGTCTGATAGTGTAGTAGAACTGATTTAATTATGGCTGAAGAGACTCCCTCACTTTTTTAACATTTGAGTTAGTTTTCATAGCACACCCAACTAAGCCATGCATAAACATTCTTAGATGGTGCAGTTGGGGCCAGTTTTGTCCAGGGGCAGCATGGCAGGGTCTCCTCCCCCACCGGTGGCAGGTGCTTTGCTGATCAATGATGGGGAATTTGCCTGCAGGGGTGCTGCTTCCTCCAAATCCTTTTGAGGGGAAGATATTGAAGCCAGTACATTCCTTCATAGAAGTGGCAGGCAAGTCTTACGTTGAAAGTCTAACAAATAAAAGGGCTCAATTTGTCAGTGTCAGGATGGGACAGTGATCTTTTTTGCTTCGAGCAGTAAAAACCTCCCAGCACCTAATGGTGCCTAACACTGAGATGTGATCGGATGGAAAGAGCCTCTCAATCAATTAAAACAAGATCCATTTTCAAAAAAAGTGGTTTCGGGCTAAGATATGGCAAATATATAATGAATTATGTATTATAGGCAGTATTAAGAAGTATTTCCAACAGGTTTATAAACTAAGAAACAGTGTACAACTCCAACAAAGAAAATTTGTTTTTAATTCTAGTTTTCCTAGAATTCCAAGCTCAAGGCTTGTAAGCCTTACAACATGTTTATTCTGCCTAACACAATATGCTTCCTGGTTCATTTCCCACATATCTATCCCTCTGCAAATCTAACACCTGGACTCCCGTTCTCAAATTCTTAATTCTGGCACCATTTTTAAAAAAAAATAAATATATATAAAAAATGGAGGAGAGCATTAGCCACACCAGACTAAGGAGATATTCAGATATACTGGGGGAAAAAGGCTATGGGCATCTAGTCCAGAAGCAATGCTTCTGAAAAGCACTGCCCAGGTACTGCTGTGTGCCAGTGTTCATCCATGTTCAGTTTTGAAGGTCCCCAAATCATGAGATCCAGACCTGTCCTCCTTCATCTGAAGGAGTTCCAGTTTAATGTCCCTCCTCTCTTGCAGGTATGTTCCCTGCTCTCCTCCAAGGGATGCTACTGCACCCTGAAATTGTGGTAATAGTTGAGATTTTCCCATTTTCAGAAATGGAGTAAGACAAGAGGTCCCCTTTGCCAAAGGACAGCCATGTGCCCCCAGGGTGGGGGGGCTACACCTGGGACTGGTGCTGCAGAGTTGCTTGCCATTGCCTGCTTCTCGCAGGTGAGAGGAGAGAGTTTGAGTCCCTTCAGTGAGCAATTAAACCCAGTACAGGTCTGCCACTTCTCAGTAAAAAGGCTGACTTCTCTCCTCCTGAAAGGATGAACCATTTCCTGCTGCTTTGGCCTCATTTCAAGCAGAGCATGGAAGCATTGCTGGGCTTCGATCTCATCTCCAGCTGTGAACTCAACGCGTCTGCAGACACCATCCGTAGTCCTGAACTAATACTCATCCCTGTCCTCAGGGCTTCTTTGCCAGGTTGTTTCAAAGCCCACCCTGAGCATGCTGGGTTCTTGGGGAAGTTCAGTGCTTGACAAGAGTTTCTGAACTCTGCTGGAGGTGCTCGTGCCTGGAGGTCGGGCAGTGTTTGATCAGATCCACAAGCCAGGTCCTTGCAACCTGACTTTTATTTTCCATTCCAGTGAAGTGAAGAGCACTTGGGTTTCTCATGTGACTTACAGAAACAGAACAGTTGGATTTTTACAAGCCCGTTGCTTCGTTTTATACCACTTTTATGGTTCCTACGCACAGGCTTAGAGAAATAAGAACTCCAGCTGATTTTCCCATCCTGGATGTCTTGTTAAGAGATACCAAATCTACTTCAGCTTTATATAAACTGACTTAAGTAGTTTTTCTTGAGTGCATGAATCATAGAATGGTTTGGGTTGGAAGGGACCTCAAAGATCACCTAGTTCCAACCCCCCTGCCACGGGCAGGGAAAAATAAATGTTAAAAACAAAACCCCCGCACAATTTATCAGCTAAGCTATCAGCAGAAACAAAGAGCAAACTCCAAATTATTCTTATCAAACAACAAAATAATAAAGGCTCTTAGGAAGACACTGGTACTGATAGAAAAACCTTATTAAATATCTAAGGCACCTTGGCTACAATCCCTAGAGGAACTGAAGGCTTTGAAAGTCATTCACATACTTTTGAGGGGATAGATGGGCTCTCGGGTTGACCCCAAGAGCCACAGTCTACTTCGGAGCAGCTCTTCAGAGGCAAACTCATTTTAGGGCAGTATAACGCAGCAGTGTCACCTGGGTCAGTGCCCTTATACGTTGAAGACTTCAGAATAGCTGTCACTAAATTTTAATTTAAAATAATAATAACAATAAAGAATTTACCTATGGGCATGTGATTCAAGTAGATGCTAAAGAAGTCTGAAACAAGAGGGTTTAAAGCACTGTTCTGCTCTAGTGCCTATGGGAACCTCTGATGAACGCAAAAGTGTGAAACAAAGAATAAAGAAATAGCAAAGGTCACGGAGGTCTAGGGAAGGGGTGAAAGAGCACAGGAAATTATGGAAGGGAGTAGAAGCACGGAGGAATGCCATAAGGTCAAGACTCGAAGATCGTTGCAGTGGCTCAGCAGAGCGCTGCTCGCGAACGGTGGATTAAGTATTTTAACTATGCGCTGCCAGGGGCTGCCACGAGGATTTGAAGTTTCATTAACCCACAGGCTGTATTTTTCCTTAGAAGTCTTTCTTGCTACACTACCTAAAACTCTCCAGTCCATCTTCACTCAAAACCAAGCAGCCCACAATGAAATCATGGTCCGATGGGAAACCAAAGCTTCTCGGTGAGTAATGCAAAGCTGAATTTTGTGCAGGCAGCTGCAGCCCTGTTGTTGCCTTAGATTACATGAACTTAGGTGCTGCACACACCTCTACAGTCCACCTGGTGAAGATGGCTCCCCCGAATGAGAAAGCGCACCCAACATCTGTGGTCAGTGTTTGCTAGTCACAAAGGCCAGCACAGCACTTCCGTGTAGAAAAACAACTTGCTTTTTCCACTGTCCCAGGATACAGCCTCCCTTTTCATAATGCTCCATCATGCCTCGGGTTATTTTATGTCAGAATCAGAGAAAAAAAACCCCACAAAATTATGAAATCAATCAAATAATGCTGTTGAAGACTCAGTCCCTCTTTAGGAATTTTCCACTCAAGAGATTCAATAATTGCTTGCTCTCAGAGCGAGCTCCTGGCTTGCAGAGGGGTATTCTTTGATTTGCAGTTCTCCAGCCAACCATGTTATTCAACTTCTTTCTAAAAGTATTCAGACTTAGCAGTTTTGAGTTTGGCTGTGACCTTTCTTTAAATTTTCCCCACCGTAAATCCATTAAAACGCACACTGTTTCAGTGTCCTACCACAGACTTTTGAATTGTCACTGGTAGAAACAGGCAAACCAAACTTCAAGTCCTGAACCAGAACCATGTTAGAAAACCAACCCCAAAGTCCAGGCTCCAGAGCTCAGCTCTGCTAACAACTTCTTTTTAGAGATCAAAAAGCCTCTCAACCCACAAATAAGTAGAAATACCATGACTTGGACTTGCACATGGATAAGTACGTAGTTTGTTTGAATTATTATCCATTATTCAGCCTCAGGCTTAGACCTTAGTTTTGTTTGTACAGTTAACACACTGATTTGATTTCCTGTACTTAATACTGTTGCTTGGAGCTGGAGCCAAATCTCCACAAACACAAACTCCATTAATGAAAATAGCTTGAGAAACCAATGTACTGCTAAAGAGATCTGCTTAGTCCACAAGCACTTTCCCCAATGAGCAGATTCAAATGACTTAATCCAGATACACAAATGGCTCATTTCAAATCCAGAGGGATTTTTGCTGTGTGTAAACCATGCGAGGTGCCTGCAGTCCCTAAATAAAACTTGATGCAGAAAATTTATATCCTTACTTTGCTGTTTCTCTAACAAGAGGGGAACTTGAGTCAAGACTTTTACTTTTTGTTAATCTCAAGGACTCGTTTGCATATTGATGCATTTAATTCCTAGAAGCAAAGTGTGGTTGGGCCATACAGGACCGTACCGAAATCACTGGCAGCTCTCTGCTTGGATTTTGTTCCCTATGGCAGGCAGGGATTTTGCTCTGCACTGGGAGCAGAAGCGATGTGCACACTGATGGAATGGAAAGTTTCCAGAAGCTGAACTTCAAATGACTGAAGTTCGGTTGCTGAAGTTTCACATCAGTGTCACTGTAGCTAGGATGCTTCTGGAGGGTTTGGATTTTTAGTAGGAAAATAAACAAAACAGCCTCACTGCAAACCCTTTGGAAAGAAAGCAAACCATAGTTCTATGTCCTAAATCTCTCCACCTGCATTGACTTCAGATACAACTACAAATATCTGGTAGTTAGCAGGAGTAACAGCAGTAAATGCACATCATATATGAAACAAGGATGGGAGGACTGCTTCGTGGGCGTGGGGTTTTTTTGACCAAGCCATTTCTGAAGCTCTCCCAAAGTAATTTATTTCATTTCAAGGACTCAGATATGCAGCGCTTGCTGTACGAGGTTATTACAGAAAAAAACCTGCTGAGATTATGCAGGAGGGATTAAGAGTAAAAAACAACCTGGCCCACATCACCCCAGCACTGGGGATCACAAGCCAAGCAAGAGGCAGCACGGGGTTGTGCCGTTCAGAAACTGATGAAGACAAACATCTTATTTCCCCCCATAAAAAGTGACATACAACGAACAGGACTCACTGGTGTTTGGTTGATACTGTCTCAAATCAAAGAAAGATCAAAAGGAGAGGGCGAGTCTCCTTTATGATCAGTTTAATAGGATGGAACTAATAAGTCACAACTATTATGGGGAAAATTAATGCTTTCAATTCCATTATTCCAGCATTGCTGCTAATATTTTTTTTTTTTTAAAAAAAGCAAACTGAAAATAGTTGTGAAAAAGTAAGAGATGGAGAGCACACAAGCTCAGCTGCACGAAGGAATAGTGTTAAAAATAGTAGATTTCTAACCAGATAAGGTTGTTCCTCTGACCTCTAGTGACCCCAGCGAGGTACTAATTACTGGGCTGCTAATGCCCTTAAACCAAGAAGTGTTAATTTAGCCTGGCAAAGGATTACACAGTCAGGAGAAGGACTGGGGGAAAAGACATGCCACTACCCTTCTGTTTGCAATACTGGTTCATTTGCAAAGCGACTGACTCGTTCAATATGAAGTTCCAAAGGCAGGTGTCAAGCAGCTCTCCTTTGAGACATTCACAAGTTAAACTGCAACCCAGAACTAAACCACCCTGACTACCCAGTTACTGCACTGGAAGCCAACAGGACTATTAGTCTGTTTGATCCCAAGCTCTAATGCCAAGCTTCCTATCATAAGATAAAGGATCCTTCCAGAGAAGGATTTCTGAGTGCAACCACAGGCCAGAACAAATTGCTTTTTGGTCAGATACAAACCAGCAAGTCAAGACATTTGTGCCACAAAACTGAAAAGGTCATAAGAGACTTTATGTAGCAACAATTGAGTATGTAGCTTCTCTCCTGCATGTGCTGGTAGGCCAGAGAAGATCAAGTCTTAGACCTTCACACTCTTCACACCATTATTTTCTGTGCTACTAAGTTATTAATTGAAATGCCTTGCAAGAGAAGAATAGATCTGCAAAAAAAAAAAAAAAAAAAGGAATGAAAGAGATGCAATTCTTTAGGCAACTATGAAGAAAAAGCCAATTTTTAGTTTTAGGGTCCAGCATGGAGGAAGTTGCTAACACAAGGCTGGAGATGGTTGCTTCTCGGTCAGGAACTGGCTGAGCTGGTCACAGTCAGGAGAAGCAAAGCCCAACAGAGACATGGTGAGATCCCTGTACTGACCCTAGAAAGAGGCACAGCTATTGCCATGGTGGGAAGAGGCAGCAAAGTCTTTGATTTTGCTGTGTGACTTCACCTTGCAAATGGGGATGGAGGAGCTTGGGAATGGGTGGTGAGGCTTCAGCATGGCCAACATAGACAAGCATGCCATGAACCAAGCCAGGCAATTCCTACTGCCAATCTGATAGCCTGTTTGCACCTGGAGAGACAAAAGCACACCAAAGCATGACTCTTCAAGAAGCTGGGAACAGCTTCGAAAATATCTTTGAAATTTTTGAGTGTAGATGTTCAAGTTGGGTGGAAAATTGAGTCCTTTTTCTGTGAAGCAAGAGAGAGGCCAGGCCCACAATAAAAGCTTTCAAGTCAAGGGCTATCACAGCTCACACTATTAGAAATTATCCAACAAAGATATTCTTCTGGGCATTACTCTACCTATGCGACCTCCAGATATTAACTGCAAGGACAGGGAGGATTTCAGGTCCCCAGGGTGAAGGAGCAGCATAGGTACGCTTTGCTCAAAGAGAAAACAATTTATCCATAGCATCTTGGAGTTATTCTCTTTGGCTTTGTGGATGGGGGTTGTGCCTCTCCTTGGAGGATCTCCAAAGGACAGTTAAAAAAAAAACAAAATGTTTTTATTTTAAAAAAAGAGAGTGTTTCATTGCTTGGCTGATAACTTCTCCTCCATTTTTCCAAGATTGGCACGTCTGTTTTGATGTTACCGAAGTGACAAAGAAATAACATCACAAGCTGAAATAGATACAATGGTACCTCAAAAAAGCCAAAGTAAAGAGGAAAACAAGTAAGTAAAGGTTCTTAAAATAGCGCTCAGTGGAGCATAAAGTCAGAAGAGATTCCAGGCTAAAGCATCAGGATTTATAGAGCCCCTGACTCCAAGGTTAGCTTCCCTCCCCCTGCCCATTTCTGCAATGTGTTTTACCCTCTGGTGCCAGGTATGAAATTATACCGTCTGTAGAGAAACTAGTATTTCAGCCCATGTGGGAAACATTTGGACAAGTGTACTTTCTGAAAGCAAAGAAAACATTTTAAGATCCACAAGTATTTTGCCTCGGGAAATTTCCTCTTAATCTTCACACTGACACCTCTCCCAGACACTTCTCAGCACTTTAAACCATCCAGGAGGCCAACAGCAACTATTCTCAAGGTATTTAGTTTCTCCCCACAGATTTTTGCAACAATTATGTGACTTCAGATCTGAAAGGCTGCTCTTCTCCTTAAATGACAGGTAATTGAACGGGTGTGCAGTAAGGGGCTGAACAAAGATGTTTCCTCCAGACCAGCTCCGTCCCCCCCACCCCAAAGACAAGTCCTTTTTACTTGAAAAGGGGGTACAATTCTCTGCTAATATTCTCTTAAAATAATATATTTCATAATAAACTGCAGATTTGACATAAAATTAATTAAGAAATACAACATAGATCACTTCAGGCGTCTCATCACAAAACATGATAACATAACCAAGCAACAAGTAGACATGTAGTGGCTTTGGGGGGACAACTCCAGCTGCAGCCCCTGGCATGGGGTTAAACTCAAATGTGAGGGCACATCTTTGTGGGAATGTGGGGGTGGTATCTCTGCAGGAACATGGTCTGCTGTCCTTGTTCAGTCCCTCCTGCCAGATAAACACTTTCAGGTGTTGCAGATGCCACCTCTGCTCATTCTCAACACAGAAACTCAATTCTCTTTGTATTGTCATCTCAAAGAAGTGTCTATTTATGCAGATAGAAGAAAGCCAAGTGTCTAAACACTTTTAGCTATGAAAACAAAGCCCCTGAGCTTCTTTACCAAAACATTATATTTGCACTGTAGCATGAAATCACTGTTGTGAAGAAGGACCTGGGCCATGGAGATCATTGCACTCCCCAGTATCTGTGCTGTTCATTTCTAGCTATCCTGGAGTCGAGCACTCGGTTGCTGGAGCCAGTTCCAGATGTGCCCTGTGTGAGAGAAGGCAGCTCGGTGTGCTGGTAATAATTCCAGCATCCTGACAAGAATCTGACAGAGGTACATGGGCTGCAGTGATGCAGCTGTGAACGGCACGAGTATTGCTCCAACAGCACCTTGGCCATCTTCTCCAGGCAGGGCTCATGCCAGCTGCATGCTGCTGGCCTGGAAACTCACTGGGACAAGGCAAAAATTTTACTTAGAGAGCTAAAAGGCAGCTTGTATTGTCCTTAGCTCTTATTTCAGCTCTACTTTAAGTGCACAATGGTTGTATTTTCTCATGGATCCCTCTGTTGCGCAGGTTTGAGTCTTGGGAAAGGAAGATGGGATTTGGCATGCCAAGGCTGTGGAATCCCTGCTGGGCTGCCTGCTGTCTGCCCACGCTGCCGGGGTTTCTGATGGGTGGTGGAGAGTACAGGAGCTGGAAAAGCCAGCCCAGAACCATACCTGGTCAGCTCTTGGCTTCTCATGAAAAGCTTTATTACAGCTGACAACACAAGACAAATTACGGCACTTCTGAGAAATCAGCACGTAAAGTCGGCGCATTTATGTAAGGTGGCAGATCTTTTATAACAGAACAGGAATATATTGTGGATTTAAATTCATGTGTTTGAAACACAGAGCTGTTTAAACCCTTTTCAAATTCTCATTCGTTCTGGCTTTAACTAATTCTACTCTGCAGCATTTTATGTCAACGTTAGCTACTTTCACTATTTTCTCAGGTGAGACACGGGAAGGACACTGCTGTCACAGACCAGACATGTGCAGACTGCTACTTGCTCTCAGCTTTCCACCTATGAAATAAAATGAGTTCTGAGGACATGAAAAACCTGAATTCAGTAAGGAGAGAATGACCCTGGAGTGGAAGCTTTATAGAAGTAACCATAAAAATATTTCCAAAATGGAAGTAAAAAAAAAAATAAAAATCTCATTTATATCACCATCTGTAAGAGGGAACTGTTTTAAACATGACTTTCCAGTCTTCTAAAACAACTTTTAGATTGGTAAAGAAGGAAAGCTATCTTCGCCTGTTCTGACACTCACTTTAGCAGCTGAATTAAAAGATCAAACAATGATTTTTTGAGCACTGTAATACTTTTGATAGAATAAAGCCAGGTCCTGAACTCAATATCAATGTGTTACATTCTGGAGGCAGACAATCAGAGAAACCACTTAATTTTTTTTCTAATCAGTACTGAAACTCCCAAGTCACCTAGTTTCTAAGGAAACTAGAAAACCAGAAGGTAGAGGAAGTCTCTGGGTAGAGGTAAATTAAATAGCTCTTTTATGACAGTCATTTATCACCACTTTCCAGCTCTTTCACCTTGGCTCTACCCATGTCATCAATAGTTTTAAGCATCGAGTGACTCCTGTCTCAGAGAGAAAAGAAATAAAGCAGGGAATGGCAATGAGTGATCAGACGTGAGTGCACATGTGGGAGCAAGAGAAGGGCACCTGCCTGTTTGCTGAGGTGGGCTGAGATTAGTACCCTCATGTCAGGATCAGTACCTGTGTCCTTGTGGCTAAGGATCACTGGTGTATGACCAGTTTGGCCTCTGAAAACAACAGGATGTGAACTTAGACATAGAAGAAAACACTCAAAACACACACTATTGAAGAAAGGATGCAGTGTGGAGATGGTAAATGGCTTTAAACTGAAACAGGGTAGATTTTTGTTGGATCTACAGAAGCGATTTTCTACAATGAGAGTGGTGAGGCACTGGAACAAGTTGCCCAGAGAAGCTGTGGCTGCCCCATCCCTGGAAGTGCTCAAGGCCAGGCTGGATGAGGCTTTGGGCAACCTGGTCTAGTAGAAGGTGTCCCTGCCCATGGCAGGGGGGTTGGAACTAGATTATCTTTAAGATCTCTTCCAACCCAAACCATTCTATGACTCATTCTATGGGGCTGCAAGTGGGGCACAAACCAGAGCACACAGTGCACTTGCTCTGCAGTAGCCAGATCTCCAATTATTTTCCAGATCTCCTCTCACTTTCCTTCTTAAGTACCTTGTTAGAGGCATTTCAGAGGCTTTTCAGACCATTTTTCTATTCCATCTCCTAACAACAGCTGTAGTCACAGGCAGTGAAAGGCAACAGATTGACCTCAATCCAAAAGACCACAACTGAGAGTTGTATTGTAGCATTTCAGGAACTACTCAAGGATTTCAATTGATTGCTGCTATTTCCATGCTCCCCAAGTTACAAGGTATAGAGTGGTTATGTTTTGTTTGGAAACAGAAGGTTTTCCATTGCATTAGAGATGGGTGAGCCAGTTCAGAAAAGGGGTTAGAAGGAGGCTTTCCTCCATCTCCTGGTGAGCTCCATGCCCATCTGCACAGGATGGCCTCTGGGACAGTCAGTACCCAAGACCTTCCCTTCCCATTCCTTGTCTCCAGAAGCAGCAGCCTGTGTGCACCCTGCTCCCTTCTACTACAAATGACCCCCAGACAGACAAGACCTGCCCAGCACTGGGCAGCAACTGGGACAGACCCTCTGGTCCTCAGCAGGACTTCCCACACACAACCCGCCCCCATCATCTCATACCTGCCTGAGGATCTGAACCATTCCAGTCCTTTTCGTGGTGACTAACTCATCACTACCACACACAAGCAGCCTGGGGATTTCAGTGTTCACTGAGCTAATCCAGCAACTTCACTAGATATTTTTTTTTTTTGTCTTAGCAGCAATCACAGCAATTCACGAGGCATCAGGTAGGCTGAAGACATTCAGCAACTTCAAATCCAAATCAATGCTCAGCACTGTGAAAGGCAGGTTTTCATTTCAGGACTGTGCTACCTGTTTAAGCTTCATTAAGGTCAGTTCTGTTGGCCAAACGTAGCTGACTGATGCCATCTGATTTACCCTGGATATCAGGCATCCACCCAGGGACAGTGGATGTGATGCAGGACATGAAGGAAACCCACAAGTTTGGAGGCCATCAGGGTGAAATGCCAGTAGGCATCTACGCTCAGCTGAGCAAGCTGAACCCTGGGAGCCCATATGCAGCTTGACAACACACCTGGGCTGAAGTAAAGCCAAGCACACCAAATCCTCCATCTCAACTGCTTACCCTCAGCCAGTGATCTGGTTTCCATCAGAAATCAACATCTCAGAAGCAGAAAAAACAAAGTAACATGTCAGTGCAGGACACAGCACTGTGAACTTATCACAGAACGGTTTGAGTTAGAAGTGACCTCAAAGATCATCTAGTTCCAACCCCCCTGCCATGGGCAAGGACACCCTCCACTACACCAGGTTGCTCACCACCTCAACTTCTTTACAGTTTGTAATGTTTCTGCATTTTGATGCCTGGGCCAGAGGTGAAAAGGCAGCATGACATTATTACTGAGGATTATGCTGACAGTAAACAGTCTGAAGCCACTTCAGCTGTTACACAGGGAGAGAAGACAGGTGTCTTAGTGGCTTTTACAACCGTGGAAAAAACCTGAACAACAATTTTATGTCTAAATGTTTACAGCAAGTGATGCCTTCAGAGCATTTGAGATGGTAAAACGTGTGTTTGCTTTGAGAGAACAACATGGACAGCAGTTAAAATTTCTTGCATTGGCTTTCTGCTATAACCAGCCAGTCAGAATAGATGGTACAGGACGAAACTTGTCCAAAATAGCATAAAACCTCCTGTGGAACAGGCAAGAGAAAAGTAAGTGATAAATCTTTAGCCTGTGAGTTACAGTGAAGACGATCAGTTCAAGTACTAAGAATTGTATAGGAAGAAGAGGAGATGAGAATGAATCCTCCTCCCACCTCCCAGAGCAAACCAGCACTTGCAACCACGCTGTGAAAAAAAGGTGACTTCAAATAGGTCTGGCTCTGCCCTCCTCCTCCTCCCTCCCTAAGGCAGGATGATGTCTGGCTGTCACGTTCCAGCATCTCTCCACAAATGCACCACGAAGCTAATTTCGGTTAGTCAAGCTCAGAATTGATTTACAGAGTCCAGAAGTTAAAAGACAAGCGATATAAATCAATACAAGCAGTAGTGACACGAGAGGGAGGGCGCGAAGACGCGCCGCGCCGTTTGCCTAAAGGCGTCCTGTATGGATGTGGCAGCCTCAGGTTGGGTTCCTGCAGAGCAAACCAAAAATAAACGGTGCTAAAATAACATCTCTCACACCAGTTTGCCTTTCAAGGGTCTTCCAGAAAGGATATGGACTACCCAAAGGGCCCTTTATCAGCCTTTTTTTGTTTCAAGCTATAAGGAATAAGCGTCAGGATGTTGTCACGTTGGCACAAGTAAATTTAAATGTGGTGTTTTATTTTCAGAAGAGGCAAAAACAAAGAACTGTTTGCGTTGCACTATCAATAACAGTCATGAAATAGTGCTGCAGGACATTTTTAATCAAATACTGGTACACATCAGGCGAGACAGATTTCAAGCATTAAATCATTCCGGAGAACCACACGCTAAGACAAGCTGTCATGATTTTGCCTGAAATTTTCCAGCCCTATGATATTTTTAAGGGAACCAGGACCTTGCTAGAGGCTCTGCGATGGGTGGCACACTGTCTCTTAATAAGGCTTTCTTTTATTCTGTACAGTTTGTGACAACGTATAGCTTGACATACTGTTTTCACGGTGACAGCAAGCTGGCATTTGTTCAGTTTACAGTTTAAATGACTCAGGCGTAGATGCAGCCTGAGATGAGTCACAAATATCTTCTTTTAAAATCTGAAATATGAGGTGGTATCAACTGGCTCACTGAACAGTTTTTAAAAGCTTGCTCAAGTTTAAAGAGAAATCCAAGAATGAGATGAATCGCTGGGAAAGCAGAATTTTTGGTTTTGTTTGAGGATTTTTATTTTTTTATTTTTATTTTTTAATTAACCTAGTCCTTTCACACAACTGGAGCAGTACCACTGGGACTGAAGGCAAATCTCAGGAGTTTTTTCAGAGTGCAATCAAAGGAGCATCCTTTCCGTGCAGCGAGGGAGGAGCAACAGCTCCTGCTCCAACCCTCCTAAAAAGGCTCCTCCACCCAATAAAAGCACAGAAACAACATCGTTCCATGGTTTTCTTTGGGCAAGAAGTAGTATTGCCCAGTTGTGACTGACCAACGGAAACAAGTTTGGTGGAAACCACGTACAGGTCTTGAATGAGAACATTTTCAGCTCCTTGCAACATCAGCTTTTAGCACTGCCTTTCCAAGCAGAAGAGCAATCTTTTCACACCACTTCACCCCCACGAGCTGTCGAGGGATGGACTGGCTTCCCTCGCAGCCTTTGGAAATTAAAGGAGTTCAACATTTTACAGCCAGTCTCCAACAGCCCAATGGGTGTTATATTATACATTATTTGATTGTTCCATATGCACACTGCTCAGATCCTTCCTCCCAGAAGTACCTTTTCAGAGAAAGGGTTCAATCCTGATTTATTCCTAGGACAGTGGACAACTACTCTGTAGAATCACTCGCAGGTAAGATGCAGTATTACTAAAATTCATTAAAAGGCCAGGGAACAAAAAAACACTTCCTATACAGCAGTGGGGCAAACTCAGAGCCTGAACTGAAGTCACACGCTAACGGTCTGGGTGCATCACTGGGAGATGTGAGGGCACCTTCCTACAACATCCCATCATGGTTCTCCAGCTGGGATCTCCTGAGCTAACAAGTGGAAAAGAATGTATTTCAACTTCCTTCTGGAGACAATTATAGGAGATCTGGAAGAGGGTTTTGTGATAATAAAAAGTTAAATTTTTACAGTCCTGAGCTACTATAGCATTGCAGACATTTCATAAGCAACATTACAACCCTAAAACATACAGCAAAAAGCACAGAAAATCAGAGGAACATTAAATATTTAACATCTTATCACTATGTCTTGCCAAAACCACGCTCAAGTCTTTCAAAGATGTCTTTGCACTTGTCTTCATGCATGTTATCTTGCAAGAGAAGGCCAGGTATGCGAGGTGGAGATGCTGCACCACACATGTACCTGCTTTTTCTTCTGACAAAACCTACACAGCCATTTTTTCCGTCTCAAAGAGGATGAGGATGCTCAGGAGGTCACCGGGGTGAAGGCATAACCCTCTGTGATCTGTATGTCTTCTATACAAACATTGTATGTTGTTTGAGAGAGCTACCCAGTTCCCCATAAGAAATAAGGCTTCTTGAGTGACTCACAAAACCTAATTTCTGCACTAAAGCCGTGGGCTCTGGGTTACAGCTAAAACACATCAGGAAACATCAAGTTGCACAGCAGAAGCTCAAAAAGGCAGAAGCCAACATGCCCTGGTGGCATGCACAGTGAGGAACGGGTTGGGGTCCATGTGCTGGTGACTACCGAAGGGTCCCCGAGCCCTGAATCCTTCCCCTGCCATGGGTAAGGGAAACTACACAGGGCTGCAAAGAGATCAAAGATCTTCACACTTTAGCAGAGCCCAGAACCCATGGCTTGAAGCCTTTTGTGAAGCAGAAACCAGGTTCAAATCTCAATTCTCCATAACATCCCTTACAGCTATTGAAGCGAAGCCAGCAGAAATGTAGGACTAATTATCTACATAAACCCTCAACAATACGTGTTCTCTCATTTCATTCAGGTTTCAAGAAGGTTGAAGTGCTGCATAAGAACACCTTTTCTTGATGCTCTTTCAAGTTAATACGTTCTACACCTGCTTTCAAATTATTTAGGAAATAAAGCTAGAAAACTCTACAATTGCTGTTAAAATAGCAATTGCCTTGTAAAGCCTTTTGAAATATTTGTAGCAAGTAAAATTGTTTTGCTTGCACGAATAACAGAAATGAAACCTCCCCAGAAAGAGCTGGGCACCAAAGAAATCAAGCATCAATGGTAGATTTTCACCTCAGGAGTACAGATTGAGATAACACTAGAAGGAAAACCAGGAGAACTGGGAGTCAGAGGAATACGTTTCTAAACCAGCCTCTACAGGGTTTCTAATCCAAAAGGCTGCATAAATTACAAGATTAACGTATAGACAGTTAGAGGTTTTAATAAAAAGTTCATAGCATTTTTTTCCTTATTCCTCACAGCAGCTTTTATTGATAATCCTAACATTTCTGCAATATAAAAGCGAGTTGGAGAGAAACATACGCAATCACGAATCCCAAAATCAAGGATCTACAGAAATAAATGATTCATGATAAAATACCTCTGACACCAATGAGTATTTTAGATTCTTGGTCCTGGCTGGAAGGTTGAAATAAGCATAACTCCTTGTTTATACTGTCCCAAGAACGATACACTGAATATTCAAAAAAGTGCACTGACTCACTCAGCTGTTGTTTTGCTCATCACTCACCAATAAAAAGCTTTTCAAATAGGGAAAGAAGGACAAAAGAAATACAACAAGACAAATATACTTATCTTTCCTTTACCAAAGACTTCCAGTTCTGGCTCCTGCAGCGAGGCTCTCAATCCTAAAAGAAACTCATTCAATAACGAGTTTAAATTAAGAAATAAACTCAAAAGTTAAATGAATAAACTCAAAACTGCTTTACAGTGACCTCAGGAGCTGAAAGCCAAACGCATACCACGGCTGGCATTGCTCTGAGTGAGAAGTTGATGGAGAAGCTGGAGCCACAAGCCGGCTATTTAGCACCTCTTATTGCTTGATTGACAAAGTCAGATTTGGGGGGGAAAACAGGAATTAGAGCTGTTCTCCTAGCAGATGGTTACAGACTCATGTAATTGTTGGTTAGATGAGCACAGGTGATGAAGGAAACCAAGTAAGAAATGAATCCCAGGTGATCCTCTGGTTAGGGCATACCTTTACATGTAATTAGGTGAATCCTGTGGGCTCTACCAGAAATTAAAAAAAATATATATATTTAAAAACAAGCAACTGTTGATCTTTCCAAATAAAAAACACAAAGCACAACTTCTATACCCCACTCCCAGGGGATGGATTGCTAGCAGATTTTTGAGAGGACTTTCTCAGCTGAAGTTTGAACTCACAGACACTCTTTTTAGGACTTCTGGATTTTGAACATTTACTCCAGAACTCTGACAGCACTGGAAATCCAAAAAATAAAATAAATGTTTCAGAAAGACATACTAGTCCAGATCTGAAGAGAATTTAACATGCATCTATAACTGGACTGGTGATCTGGCAGGTCCTCTTGAAACTTGTGGTATGTTGTGTACGTGTCAAAAAGATGTGGACGTATTTTAAATATATTTGACTCTGGAGTTCAGCCGCTGTAAGGATAATTCTTTGCCTGGGTGGGTGTTGCATAACAATTTGTTCTAAAAGGATTAGGAACGACTTTTATTTCTATAAATACTCTGTACCACTCTGCTCTAATTTGCTCAGAATTTGGCTCATCGCTGGTGCCTGCCAATTTCCACTCACCTTTCAATTTGCTTGCTTTTTTCCTTTCTAACCAAACACTCTTGTTACCTTCTGGTTACAGAATTCTGGAAGCAGCTTTGTGAACGGGATTGGCTTTGCTGTGTGTAGCAAAGCATTTATTTGTAAGAAAACTTCCAGCTGTTGGAAAGGCAAAGCTGAGAAGAACCGTCCGGTGTCTGAGTCACAGGTGCTGCTGGAGATGATGGAGGTGGTGATGGGGTGATGGAGGGCAGCTGGGGCACAATGACACAGGGCCTTGTCTCATTGTGTAGAAGGTTTGAATTGCAGGTTCAAGGGCCAAGGTTTTATTAAGAGTGTGAAGTTATAGAGATATATATATAAATTTTACTATTTAAGTGCTTTTGTGTAAAGTTAAAGGGTAAGGCTTTCACTGAGCAAAGAACAAGTAATGAAGTGTGATGTATGATATTTGTAATAGCAAATTTTACTTCAAGGAATATATTCTTAACTTGTGATCTGTAAAGTCCACTTCCTCCTATTTTTTTCTTTTAATTTATTGTAAGCCCAGCTTTTTTATCTCACTGCTTATTAGCAGGAAAATGGACACAACTGCACCCCTTGGCTCTGGCTTGGCTTGCTTTGTGCCAGGGATGACAGGCTCTTCTTCACCACTGTCCTCCATCTGAATGCCCCTACGTGCTCTGCGCTGAGATGATGGCTGGAGGAAGGAGCTGGGTGGGGATCAGCCAGTGCCCTGCCTGCACAAGGTGCTCAGGCTGCCTGCATGGGGCTTGCTCCTCCTTCCCCTGCTCTTCTTCTGAACCTTAGTGTGCCAGATCTAACCTCGAATTGTCAAAAGCACAAATACAATTTGGGCAAATACAATTTGTTGTCCCAAGCACAAGTACAGGCTGGGCGGAGAATGGATTGAGAGCAGCCCTGAGGAGAAGGACTTGGGGTGCTGGTGGGTGAGAAGCTCACCATGAGCCGGCACCGTGCACTGGCAGCCCAGAAAGCCAACCGTGTCCTGGGCTGCATCCAGAGCAGCGTGGGCAGCAGGGCGAGGGAGGGGATTCTGCCCCTCTGCTCTGCTCTTGTGAGACCCCACCTGGAATACTGCGTTCAGCTCTGGAGTCCCCAGCACAAGAAGGACATGGAGCTGCTGGAGCGGGTCCAGAGGAGGCCACGGAGATGATCCGAGGGCTGAAGCACCTCTGCTATGGAGACAGGCTGAGAGAGTTGGGGCTGTTCAGCCTGGAGAAGAGAGAAGGCTCTGGGGGGACCTTCTAGCAGCCTTCCAGTACCTAAAGGGGCTACAAGAAAGCTGGAGAGGGGCTTTTTACAAGAGCATGAAGTGATAAAACAAGGGGCAGCAGCTTGAAACTGAAAGAGGGGAGATTTTCATGAGATGTAGGGAAGAAATTCTTCCCTCTGAGTGTGGTGAAGCACTGGACCAGGTTTCCCAGAGAAGTTGTGGCTGCCCCATCCCTGGCAGTGTTCAAGGCCAGGTTGGATGGGGCTTTGAGCAACCGCATGTAGTGGAAGGTGTCCCTGCCCATGGCAGGGGGGTTGGAACTGGATGATCTTTAAGGTCCCTTCCAACCCAAACCATTCTGTGATTATAGAAAATGAGCTCCCTGAGGAGAGCTCCCCTCATGGAGCCTAAACAAAGACAAATGGACTGGACCATTGAGATGTAAGAGTGATGATATGTCTTCACGAGTGTAAAATGTCACACAGGCAGCTACGCGTGCTGAGACTGGGCAAATAAATAAACCCTGGTGTGTAATATTCTGTGAGAAACAGTGAACCTGTGTAGGTCGTGCCTGTTTTCCCATACCTAGATGTAGTTAGCTGCATTGAGCTTTAGTTTATCTAATATTTCAGTGTTACCTAAGACACATGCAACTTAAGACCTCTCCTAGAACAAGTAAATGCAAACTACATCATGTTGCTGTACCCAGTGTATCAAAACTGAACCTGAGCAGACAGGCAGTAATTTATACTTCCTAGACAGCATAGGCTATTAGGGAAAGCAGCATATGTGGAAGGGTGGTCTTGAGCTTAATTAACGACGCAAACGCAAGAAGCTAATTTTACTCAAAGTATGGTCGTTAGAAGTCTTTGATGTACATAATTTATCCACGGCGATTGCTGACATGTGCTTCTGGAGATAACTCAATGAAGCATCATTTTATCAGTGGCAATGGGATGCTTTCAAGGACAATATTTGTTTTAAAATGAAAAGCTGCTGCCTTGATAGAAAATGATGATCCTGAAAGGCAAGAGCTGGCAAGCGATCTCCAAAAATACGGTGAAAGCATGGTTGTCCTCTTGAAGGCCACGTGAAGCTATCCTATAGCAGCCTGTCATCCTCAGCAAGGTACCAGGAAAGTCTGAGATTTCAGCCTATCTGACACTGCCCATCATGAAGATTCATTGAGCTGCAGGAGTAAGACATTTAGAGGGCAGAGGTAATCCCAAGCATCTTGTCTCAGCCTCAACAACGAGCATAATTCAGCTGTTGAGATGAACCCCATCCGAGAAATGGTCAGAGCAGAAGCGTTTCCTAAAAGCCATGTCAAATATGTCTTTTTTTTTTTTTGTGGATTATTTAAAAAAAAAAAATTTCCAACAGGAAAATAAATGTGAAACTGTGAATTCCCCTAACCACAAGGACTCAGCCTTGAGCACACATCTCACCAAGTTGCATTCCCACAAGTCTGTACCCGAAACAAGCCTTTAGCATCAGTTAAAATAAAAAAAAAAAAAAATCCACAAAGTATTATAGCTGAGGAAAAGAAAAAAATAACATTAAGAGGAGTATAAGTCTTTTGTGTTCCTAGACGCTTGTGTGAAGCACAGCAGAATAGCACAAGCTCCATTAGGGGACACTTCCCACCCCTGTGTCTCTACCAAGCACAGTAGAGCAGCATTTTGCAGCTGGGACACAAGGTAGGAAGCACTTGCAAAATAATTCTTTACTCCGCATTAAAATATTTCCTAAAGGCGCAATATTTTTTCCATATTGCAAGACATGCAGTTAAAAAAAAAAAAAATAGGTAAAGCTACTTTCTGGGTTTCTATTCCCAGAAATTCCCTAACAACCTACTCATGCTCCCAGTGCTGGGGACAAATCCTGGGTCTCTCCTTCACCTCAGCCCTCCCGCTTGTGAAATTTTAACTTGGGGAAAAAGAAATAACCCAATTTTCTAGGTAGATCTAAAAACAGCAGGATGCTAAGAGCCTCTGGGGAAAGGGAAAGTTAATTTGCAGTGTATTATATTGAGAGTGTCTTTCTGGAGCCCTGGAGGTGCAGCCAAGGCCATTACTGCCTCATTCCAGTTGACAGTCCTCTCCACTCTGCTGTCCCCTCCCTTCGTTTCCAGGGCAGGAGGAGTCAGCTCCTCAGTGCACATTTGTATTTTTTTAGAGCTTTTTTCGCTCTGTTGTTTTCCAATCTCTTCCATTAAGAGGCCTTAATGAAATACTTATTCCATTAAGAATTCCATCCTTGCTGCTGGATAATTTTTCTTCCACAAAAAAATATATCAGGATCAAAACAATGTTACGTCCCTAATGGGATCATCCTGGTACCACAGCTACTAATCAGCCTTTGGTTGACTTGTGTTTTTTTTTCACAGCCAGATGCTTTTGGGATCCTTTTTTTTATTGCCTCCTCTCTACTCCCAGTGCTCCATTTACCTTCTTCTTTTTTTTTTCTTTATCTTTTTTTTTCTTTCCAGTTTCAAGACACTCATTTTACTCTTCGCTTCTAGGTTCCTGATTTTTGGTTTCACTGATACCTACCAAGGAATATTTTCTGAGCAAGACCTAGTCATTCAGGTCTTTCAAAAGAACTGGTTTGCCTTAAGAGATGTGACACAGAAGACCTAAATCTCAACAGTAGTGGCTTGGCCTTGCTGTGGGCATAGCAGCACGGGAAATTCATTTAAGCAACTTTAGTTGTGTCAGTAAAATATAAATGCAATGAAATGTATCTTGGATTTCGAGAGTCATTCCAGTCTCCTACATCACATCATCTTGCTGAGCAGAAGGCAGGAGGAGTGAATATAATTTTTACCTGTATTTCTTTACGAGATGAATTAATGAGTTTCTGCTGTCATTTGCAGTGAGAAAGATGGAGAGCGCGTATTATTTTCAGGATCTCAAGAGTGTGAGAAAATTTCAGAAGCATGAAATATCTCACCCTTTTAGCAAACCCTTTTGTTCGCTTATTTTATAGCCAGCAGGAGAAAACTCTTGGAACTTACTCTGAAAATTGATGACTCCTGGTAAAAGATATCGTAACGATTTGGGTCACTTTGAATTGTAAAAGTCATCATTGTACTCTTGGCTGTTCACTGTTTCCAGAATTCAGCGTTACGAGTGTCAACCCTGAATGATATGTGATGCGTTTAGCTAACCTCTGACTCAAAAAGTATCTGTCTGTAAGATTATAGCCCAGTGATGAGAAGTGCAGATACCCAGTGGGATGTACTGGGCAGACACGGCACCGGCAAGAGGGGCAGCGTGGTGCTCCGGTTGTCCACTGATGGGGATGAGGTTAAGGCTTTGCAGTCTTCCCAAACATTTTGGAGACTACGAAATCCTTTTAACCTTTCCAAAATATATAGGTGGGAAACTTTGGAAGAGCAAATTGGTTTTTTGTGTGCTTGGAAAAAAGGAAACTGCAAATTACTGTTCCAATATGGAATGAAAAATCTTGTACTCCTGAAAATCTCTTCCCCTACATGAAAGAGACCTCCAGCCTCCCAGGCTGCACCTGTCAGGCCTCCAAGAGGACAAGGGTTTGCTGATCCTGTTGCTGCCCTTAAGCCCTTGACAGATTTCTAGCATGGAAATAACCTTTCCAGTCTGGGCAGGCTTGAAATGCCTGCTGTCTAGGGTCTTAAGACAGCTTGCCCCCTCTCAGATGGACCACCACAAAAGCCTCAAGAGGTCCTTAGTTCATGCTCTATTTCATCACCAGCCCATGATTACAACCTGCACTTCTTCAGTTGTGCTGTTGCTACTACGCCCTTACACCACCCTACCCCCATCTCTGTGTTTCTCTGGAGTTACACGTCCTTCTGTCTCATTCATCTGTTTAATCTGAAATACAGAGGCTTCTGAAATGAATGCTCTGCTCAGAGATCATTGACAATGAGTAGGATCTACAACACCACCACCTATCCATATAGGCACCAGTATAGACCAGTATAGTTCCCGTGTCTCGTCTCTGGCTATGCTCTGGCACTATTTACCTTTCTAGACAACGTCAGCATGTGTTTGGTGTTTTGTCTGCTTCATTTCCTAAATTATCTGGATAGTGCAAGCGTTATTTGAAAGGCAAAAGAGTTATTACATGAAAGATGATGAGTCAGAAGGCCAATGAGGATGAGAAAATAACCAGTGCTCCAATAAATATATAAGGGTAAATGGAAACTGGGATATAACACCAGACTGATTTATCTTTCTTTGATAAGATAACTTATTTCCTTCAAGAAAAATGCAATAGATCGATCTATGCTTCATCAAAGAGTGCAATCTGTTGTAACATGAAAAATGACTTGAGAAAATGGGAAATGAGTACAAGAAAGAGATGATTGAAGAACAGGCTGAAAGGGAGACAAAGCGCACATCATGCTGAAGGAGAGGAGGAGGCACCCAGGAGCCTTTGCATTTGCTGATCACACATGATCTAGGGAGAGAAGGGCCAAATATCAACCACAAAAAGGGTGAAATGTTACCTGACAAAGTCAACATTCTCATGTTCACCACAGCGTGGTTATTTTGGTAACCAACGCTCGAGTGAGGTAAATATGAACTTGTACAGGAAAATGCTAACTGCAGCACTTGGGAAAACAGCAGGTTTGTTTAAAGAGAAGAGACTGTGCAATTTCGGTGAAAGATTAAAAACGGGTGGAAGTGAACTAAGTGAAAGGAAAATTTTGTCCTATCAGAACTAAAAAATGTTCCAATCTAGTTACAGGTAAATTTACATCAGCAAGTGAAGGAATGTTTTTGAAACTATCAAGAGGACTGAAATAATGAAACTGAGTACAGGACAGGAAGGAACAGATTTTAAGGTGGATGTTAATGAGTTAATGACCAGGATTAGCTGTCTGCATGTCCCTGGGCTAAAGGTGCTTCGCCAGAAGAGGCTGCAACTCTAAATTAAAGGGTTTTAATTGATTTAAATTTCTTGCAGGGTTTCACAGGGAAGAGGGGCTGAAGGATGTGTGAAGTGGATTTGATTCGTCCGTCTAACAGCATTCAGAGAGGATAATGTCCTGATAATTTCATCAGAATATTTTGTTTCATCTTCTACCTGTAACACAGATTGTACTTAATTAAAAGTCCATCTACGAGAAGAGCAGCTGTTGACCTCACCACTTGAAGGACCAGCTCAAGCTTTTACATTTTTGTTTTTCTCAATTAAACTTTGTTTATTCATTATTTTTCAGAAAGTGCCCTCTCACAGCCCATTACATATCAACGTAGTGATTTCTGTGTCTTCCTGATGAGATCTTACTAAAACCAAAAAGCACTACCTCTCCTCCAAAACAAAAAACCTGAACAAATTCTATCTTCTTAGTTGGACAAACACAAACTTTTGAACACAAAGCTGTGATTGGCAGATGTTTTTGGAAGAAATCCTGCTGATGAATGCAGGGATGAAGCTCCTTCTCCCTCTCTGAGCCCTGCAAAGCCGAGTGGTTTCTGATCGTGGTCGGGACCTCACTGGTTTCGCTGTGAGCCCAATGGCTTTGTGCCTCTTTCTTCATCAAATACATCAGTATAATAGAACTTTGTTGTGACTTCACAATGCAGAGAAATAATAAGCCTAAAGATCTTTGCAGGATCAGGCAGGAATCAAGATGGGATATAGGAATTATCCCCAGAAAACAGAAAAGTCTGCTGAGTCTCATTGCAAACGAGTAGTGAAACTGAAACATCAGGGGAAAAAGGCAGGAAAGAATTCAATTGCAAACACATCAAGAGTGACCTGACCAGTCTGGCCCAAGGTGTCGGGGTCTGCAGCTCCTCCACTGCTCCCAAAAGATGAACGCTATTGCCCCCGAGACTGGCAGCACGATCCTTCCTGGAGCCACCATCCTCCTGTGAGCAGGAATTATACCAGGGATACCGTTTACAGTTGTAGGGAGCCATTAGACTCAGAGATCAGGTAATGCATTTCATCTTTTTTGGTGGGTGAGGACCATGCATCCCCCCTTTCCCTCCCTGGCTTTGCCCTGGCTCCGGCACGCTGCCGGTGGCTGGGCAGACAAAAAGGGGCTTTCACATAACCCCACTCAGCCTTCGGGTTGTTCCATGAGGTTCCCAGACAAATTTTGAGCAAAAAGCATCTAAATAATCCACCCAATTAAAAAGCTAAGGGTTGTTCCTCTGTAAACCCCTCTCAAGGACCCAACAGCAAAGACAAAAGTATTTCTTCAGCTCTGGGCTCGTTGTCCCGCAGTGGGGAAATGGGAGGGGGAAAGAATTTACTACAGGGGAAGCTAATTGTAGTAATTAGCTGCTGAGGATGGGAATAGTGTATTAAAGTATCAAAATTTGTCAGTAATGCATCGTTATGAATCAAAGCATTACACCCTACAAGCAGAAACTTGACTTGAAATGTTTGAGTCACACCTCAGCACTGGATTAAAAATGCCAGTTTGCTCTGAATCTTTAATATTGCACTTTGGAGTGCTAAAAAGGAAAGTTAACATCAATTTGTCACTAGATTGCTGCTGTGCTTTTCCATTTAAATGTAGATGGCTACAAAACACAACTGAGGCAGTTTTTAAGGATGAGTGACTATTAAAAATTGGATACATTACAAAAGCAGATTTGCGTGTCTAAAGCAAAGATTAAGGTTGCGTTCTGGTGTTTAAAATATCCCAGTTTTTAAAATATCCTATTGTTTTGCATTGCACTTTGTGTCCCAGCAGTCCCACCACCTTTCTTCTGTTCTTCATCGCTGAGACTCGGGGTCTCAAGGAAACCCTTTGCACAGCTAAGAACGGGGTAGATTTGCAAATTGCAGCTGTCTCATCCCACTGTCTGAGCCAACCCAAGAACACTCTGCTTGAGGACTGTCATGGATACAGGCTCCAGGTAACATTTTTCTTGGAAAATAAAAAAAAAGCAAGCTGCTTTACATAGTGTGAAGTTGGCTTTCTTTTCTTTTTATTGTTTACTCGCCTTCATTTGCAGCGATAAGAAATATACTGGACTGTACCTATGCAGATTAAAAAATTCTACTGTGAATTTACACCGTCCGTGGCACAATTTGCAACGACAGAAAAAACCTGAGGCACAAGCCATCAGTTTATCCCTGCCTCCGAGTACGTGTCACTCAGTCAAACTCCATCCTTTAAAATACAACTGCAGAGTGAGAGATGGAAATTGTAGCAGCGGCTGCAGCCGATGCTACACCCAGGGATATTTGAATTTTTTCTTATTTCAGCTGGCCCCAAGAGTGCTCTCAGCAGAAGGATTCCCCATGACCTTGATTTTTCCCAAGCACACAGAAATGAGGACAACCTGGGCAGCCCATGGGGGTAGCTCCCTTGGCTCTAAACTCAGCATTTTCCACTTGCCTCTGGGTAATTCTGCCATTGGAGAGCTTGAAGGCTCAATATTGCCTCCTCCTTCGAGTGATGGCTCATGTGCTGAAGAGGGGCGGGGGGGGATGCACCACATCACTGAAGAAAACTGCCTAATGCCAAGAAATGCTGTAAAATGAGCAAATGAGAGCTTGGATAGTTAAATTTGGGATGATGTTGGCACGTTCCCAGGGTGACTTACGAGAGGAGGTCAGTGCAGCACTCAGTTGCCATGGGAGATAAAGGTTAATAATGCTTCAGGATGGGTCTGGGGCACAACCTCATTAATATCTTGCCTCACAAAGGAGAAGCACGTGGCTTGTCTGGTGTGCAGGGGGGTGGGGGGGACACACAGCCCTTCCTGCTGAGGAGTGGGTGGCTCAGCCACACGGTGCGTTCTCCAAGGGGACGTGTGAGAGGGACATGAGGTCCAGGGTCGACTGAATGGTTACTGTGGACCAGGAGGAAAGAAGACCTCCAAATCTGTTTGCATTTCCAATAGACATAGTACTGACACCAGTCCTCATCTGGGATGTCCTTTACGGTTGAGGTATAGAATCACAAATGGTTTGGGTTGAAAGGGACCTTCAAGATCATCTAGTTCCAACCCCCTGCCATGGGCAGGTACACCCTCCACTACACCAGGTTTCTCAAAGCCTCATCCAACCTGGCCTTGAACACTTCCAGGGATGGGGCATCCACAACTTTTCTGGGTGACCTGGTCCAGTGTTTCGCCACCCTCAGAGAGAAGAATTTCTTCCTCATGTCTAAGAGAGAAGAATTTCTTCCTCATGTCTAATCTAAATCTCCCCTCTTTCAGTTTAAATCCATTGCCCCTTGTCCTATCACTACACACCCTTGCAAAAAGTCCCCCTCCAGCTTTCTTGCAACCCCTTTAGGTACTGGAAGGCTGCTGGAAGTTCTCCCCGGAGCCTTCTCTTCTCCAGGCTGAACAGCCCCATCTCTCTCGGCCTGTCTTCATAAGAGAGATGCTCCAGCCCTTGGATCATATTTGTGACCCTTTGGCTGGACCATGAGCAGAGGTACAGCTGAGAGTGGCCAGAGGACACCAGGAGAGTTTAGGCTATTAACCTCCACAGAAAAGAATTTCTGCTGTCTTGCATGTGCATTCCAATTCATGAATTTTGACATATGGAGGTCGAGTTTTCTTCACCGTGGTGTAATTTAAGGAGACCTGGGCAAGCAGATTGCTAGAGCCCCCACTTGTGCTAGCCTTTTATTGTCAGCAGACCTTACTTCTGCATGTGTAGATTTTTCTTTAAAAAGGGGGATTACCTGACAATTTCTTCTCCTTTACCACGGTCTTGCCAATGGCCAGTACTGGATAGGTGAAGGAAAAAGGGAACATCCATTGAGTAACAGCCATTGCCTACAATGAAAGCTCGGAGCACCCCGGCAAGCCAGCAGAAGCAGAGGTGACAGGTGCTTGGGTCGTGTCTTGTCAATCTGATGCATTGAAGGGTTTTTTCAGTTTTCTGCTGTATTTTCACGGGTTCCTGTTTTTGTGACAAATCCGACACACCTACTCACAATATAAGCTCAGTCAGGGAAATATTTAAAGCAAATTCTTGACTTTAGATATGGAAATCTAACTGCCTCAGTAGGAATTAAATTAAGCACATGGTATTCTTAATAAGTGTGATTTTCTGAACAGTTTCTTCCTTTATAAAAGGGCAACATCTCTCCTGTAAGGTTCCATGTAACAGGTAGTAAGAAACTGTGATTACCTGGCTTCCTGTCCTGAATCAACAGCCTTCAAACCCTTTTTCATGTATTGTATCTTAACAAACCATGAGAAGCTTCATTACCTCATTATAGAACCCAAAATGTGAAAAAGAAATGTAAGGGCAGGCTGTAAGCCCCAGCAAGGGGAACCGGGCTGTGTAATTTAGAAAAAAAAAAAAAAAAAAAGCAAGCCTGTAGTTTAAAATTACTCATATGAATCTGAAACCTTTAATTAAAGCATTAAAACTCGTCCTTCTTAAGGCTGTTTCTCTCTCCATCACAAGCCGACCCGATCCGCCCCGAGGCTTATCCGGCACAAGGGCTTCCAGCCGCAGACTGGGGCCAGTCCCACGGCCAGAGTGGTGTTAATGGGTGCCTTGGGCAGCCTGGACGCTCGAACAGAGAGCAGGCAGGAGCCAAACACAACGGGATAAATGGCTTTGTACAAAAAAAAAACCCGAGTGCAAGCCAAAACCTATAGGGTCTGAGAAGAAAAATAAACATGGGCTGCATGGAAGAATCGATTTGTCGAGAAGTCACCCTGGAAGTAAAGCTCCTCACCAGTAAGGCTGTGAATGTCCATATGGATACACATGGTTTTGGACAAACATGGGTATTCCACCGCCAGAAGAGACACTAACAGGAAAGTGATTTTGACCACAAACAACTTTCTTGTGTGATTTTTTGTTTGCTTGTCTGACGGTGCTTGACTTTCAGAAATTATACAGGGGAAAAAGTGGATGAAGCTGAGCTGTCGGTTCTTCTTACTCCTATTTTACGTGTTACAAGATGACACCTGAGCAAATCCCTTTTGCAGAACGCTCACCACCACACTCAGGCACTGTAAAGAACTTTTCAATAGACACTAGTTCCCTTCAGACTTTAGGAAAATTTTCTCAATGCAAACGAGAAGCTCTAGGGTAGAGTTATAAGGCATTTCATACAATTCCTCATGTTTCACAAAACACTTTAAGGAAAAAAAATGCTAGAAATAAACAGCAAAGAATAGAGTTTATTTTAAAAACTCATGGGTAACACAGCAAAAAGCCTGTGCTGATCATCTGCTGTGAAGTGATCAGATAATCACCCTTCTTTTGCATTGGCTTTTCTCAGCCTGAAGGAAAATGAACGAGTTCATCTTAGGGAAATGATGGAAAACTCGCAGCATGAGCAGCAGCACCTTGCAAGTTAAGCCTACGATGAAAATAAAATGTATCAGTTCTATCAAAACCTGACAGTCATAAATGAACCGAGCTGTTAACAGATGATAGCATGAAATCTTTCAGCAAGCAGAGCAGTAATCACCCTAAAATAAAATAAAAAAATCTTGTTATATCTGGTTACACAGGTGATAAAGAAGTACTTTCCTTAACAAAACAAAACAAAACAAAACAAAACAAAACAAAACAAAACAAAACAAAACAAAACAAAACAAAACAAAACAAAACAAAACAAAACAAAAGCTAGTGTTGCCATTTTGAAAGAAAAAGAGGTCAGTTTGATCTTGTGAAGAGAAGAGATTGATCCTTTTTGGAAGATACAAGTTGGGCACTGTAAAGGCTACTGCTGCGAACAGGATTAGAGAGTTTGTAGTCCCCACTACGGCCATACGATCTCAAAGCCAATACCAGAGAGTGTTCTTATTAGAATTTGGTTCTCCCACTGCTTCATTATGCCATTTCCCCTCTACCACCCTCACTTCTGCCACACTTCGTTCAGCACTGGCTGGAATGGGGCACCCCCACATCCCACGTCTCGCCCTTTGACTCAGCTCACGGTATCGTTCGGAGCAACTCGGCACCTCCAAAGCGGCCCCTGCCAGCAGTGGCACCTGCAGCTGCCGTTGCCAAGTTTGGTGCCCACATGAAAACCCAGACCTGAGCGTCTGGAGCAGGTGGGAAAAAACTTGGATGCTGACAGAGGGTTGTATCTTGCACCGTTTAAGTGGCATTTCTTGCCATCCTTACAGGGTGTTACTCTCTGCACCTCCAAAGCAGTAAAATTCAAGACTCTCTGCTCTCGTGAGACCCCCCTGCAGTGCCGCCTTCAGCTCTGGGGACCTCAACATAAGAAGGACATGGAGCTGTTGGATTGAGTCCAGAGGAGGCCACAAAGATGATCCGAGGGCTGGAGCACCTCTGCTATGGAGACAGGCTGAGAGAGTTGGGGCTGTTCAGCCTGGAGAAGAGAAGGCTCCAGGGAGACCTTCCAGCACCTAAAGGGGCTACAAGAAAGCTGGAGGGGGACTTTTTACAAGGGCATGGAGTGACAGGAAAGGGGTGATGGCTTTAAACTGAAAGAGGGGAGATTTAGATTATATCTAAGGAAGAAATTTTTTACATTGAGGGTGGTGAGGCACTGGCACAGGTTGCCCAGAGAAGCTGTGGCTGTCCCATCCCTGGAAGTGTTCAAGGCCAGGTTGGATGAGGCTTTGGGCAACCTGGTGTAGTGGAAGGTGTCCCAGCCCATGGCAGGGGGGTTGGAACTGGGTGATCTTTGAGGTCCCTTCCAACCCAAATCATTCTGTGATTCTATGACCCTCATCAGGGGGATGCTCAGGGCTGGGATGTGACTGTCACGCTGCATGGCACCCGGGAGCACAGGGAGAGGGGTCGGTGTTGTGCAAATCTCTACCTGCAGAAGCAGCGTTCGGTCCCCGGGTGCTCCTGGGACAGGGAAGGAGCCAGCATGCGCCCGGGGAAGCAGGCACGGTGGAAAGAGAGGAATTGCTACAGGTTACAAGAGGAGCCTTTCACATCAAACCTGCTTCCACTATCTATTTGGCCACGTGTTTTTCTCTGATGCTACTAGAAGTGCCATCTCCCGCGGTGTCAATTACAGCACAAGAGGGAACCTATTGAAAATGATGATTTTTTATTATTTTTATGTAATAGGTACATAAGCTTTGCTCTCCCTTCAGCCCTGTTGGCTCCAAGGCAGTAATTAAAATGTGGGAACTCTGATTATGTATTGATTTTACCCATACAGTACAGCTGTATAAAATTTGACAGTCCCCACTCTGTTTTGCCAAAAGAAATCCTGGGAAACGATGTCATAATACAGCAAAGCGGGGGGAAATCACAATGCTTAGCAAGGATGAATTGCATGCAAGTATCAGAGCTGATAGAAAATGGAATAAAAAAATAGAAATAAATTTGATTTGTCACATTGTTTCATTTATTATGGACTTCTCCTAAGTGATAGTCACTCTAAAAATACAGATTTATTGCTTTTGTGATTAGATGAAAATGTAACTAAAATTAAAATATGAGGAATTCAGCTCAGTAAAATCATTCATAGATGATTTGGGAATATTCTTAAGAAATGAGAACTCTGTCTCTCCTTTCCAGCTACTGTCTGTCTTTCCTTGCTTAGCGAGAACTGCAGGGACAGACCACATGTGATTTTTGGGAACTCGCCATCAGACTTTCCCATTCCTCCAAGTTAATTCAGCAGACATCCCCCAGGCACCATTTCCACACAACTAAAATCCCTTCCACCTTTAGGAGCCAGAGGTCATTATACACTCCCCAGGCTTTGTCCAACCTGTTTCACAAGGAAAAACTGCCAGGGATGCTCGGGGAGTGATGCACAGCTGCTCTTTGTGAAGATGACTGCTGTCTGCCCGCAGCAGCATCGAACCCTCCGAACCCGCTTGGCTTCAGGGGTGAAGCTGGGCTCAAACCACAGCCCAAGAATTAAAGGTTCAGTACATCAGCCACGGCTTCATCTTGCAAGCAGCACGTCACTGCCTGGTCCCAAAAAGATCATTTGTCATTAAATGACAGCCCTTCTCTTTTTTATATAGGCCAACACGTTGCTCTAAAGAAATATTTGTTTGATCATGTTGAACTCTGGACGAACAGTCTAGTTCCTTATTTCCACAGGTTTATCCTTGAATACTGAACCAAGGCTGCTGTTATTTGTTGGCAGCACTAGAGCAACCCCTGTCAAAAGCACAGGGTAGAAAGTGGAGCTACAGTAACTGTGTTAGTTCCGGAACTTTTCCGTAACTTATTAATTTAAGTCCAATTCTCCATTGGGTCCTGGCTGAAACGAACCACAAATAGAGTTTCTTGCTCTGTTTGGGCACTCCTTCAACATTTCAACCCCACTTCCAGTTTATTGTGGGGAAAACGGTGAAAAGTGCCCAGCTGTTTCCTTGGTGCTACACCCATCCCTGAAGAGTTGACACCACAGTGGGCACCAAGTAGCTCTAAACACCAGCAAGGGGTGGATTTCTAACGTTTCCAAGATCAAGAGATACCAGAAATGGCGTATAACTGCAGGAGCTTCTCATGCTCTTACTCGTGTTAGACAGCTCACCACCTCCCCCCAAACTCTTACGCTGTGCCTCGAACGCACCCCGTAGCTGAGGCTATCGGCTACGGCATGCATGGGGCTCCGAAGTCCCTTGACCTTCCTCTCTGCAGCGATGGGTCCCTGGGCACACCTCGGTCTCTACGAGCATTTGCCAGTCCCTCCCTCTCGTTCCCCCATCCCCAGGGCTGCTGTTCCTCATTCCTCCCTGAAGCAGGTTCTCTGGCCAGTGTCTGGCCCGAGCAAGGCTGGACCACAGCATCCCATCCCATCGCAGCGTCCCACCACCCTTTGTCACTAGAGTCTGCCGCTGCCCAGCCAGCCCAGAGACTCGTTACGTGATGCAGTTCTCCCTTCAAGCAGTGTTTTTGCCTAGAGGGACTGCAACTTCTCTACTCCAACTAGATCGATTTATTTTAAAAATTCTCCTTTTCTTTCCAATACACAAAAATAGAATGAGAGTAGAACAGAAGCACCAAGAAATACAAATGCTGGCCTCCAGGTACACATTGAATCATCATCTTAAATAGTCCCTGCAGAAAAGTTCTGGCAATGCAGCGTGTTCCTTTCACTGAGCTATCCATGGACCTCCCCAACGCAGGACCTGGCTGAGCTGCTAACCAAGACCACGCTGGGAAAGCCTGAAGCACCTGCAGCCACCAGGACTTCTCCTCCTTGTGTTCTGCTGCATTTTCAAGGTCCTGTAATGGTGTACTCTGTCCTGGGGCAAATAGTCCAAGCGGAAAATATGGAGCTTGGCTCCTACAGTTGGATCCAGAACCTTGTACCCTGAAGCAGAAGAAAATGTGGGTTAAGTGAAGTCATCTGTTTCCCAGCTCTCAGGTCTCTGAGTGTCCTCACTGGGCCTTGGGAAGGGTCCTCCGGCTCTGCCAGGGCAAGAGTTTCTCCATCCTTTCTATTAAAAAGTGTGTGCCCACTTCTTGGAGGATGGATTTCACAGTCCAAAGGCAGTTTTTCAAAACGTGAACACCAGCTGAAACACGCAGCAATTTTCACAAAAAAACTCATCAACAGGCCCTTTTTTTTTTTCTTTTTTTGGTGAAAAAAAACCAAGGCCACCTCCCCGCTTCAGTCGTGACATGACCTGCTCACCGCAACCCTCAGCCACCTGGAAAAAAGCAGCTTAAAATGCAACCAACTGCAAAAACAACTTTCCCTGCACACTTTAATGTTGCAGCTAAAGGTTACCCTGCTGAAATGAGAGTTTGAAACCTCGAACAGGATTCTACCCACTTCAAAAAAGGAAAGAGGATTTCTAATTTAAATGCCTTCTTACTCAATAACCCTGGAAAACAATGAAGATTCTATCTGAAATATTTTAAAAGCTGGTTTGGAACAGTGATTTTTCTTGTATGAAGTTTCTTTCAAGTAGGAGATTCATAAAAAAACAAATTTGACTGCACAAACTGACACAGAATATTGGCTGACCAGTTGGCTCTTTCCTTCACTCCTGCTCCACTAACATTGGATATTTGTAAACTAGATACTTGCATTTCAGACACATTTTAGGCTCTTAGACAGTTGGTTTATAGTGTTTGGGGTTTTTTTTCTGTCAAACTTGCTTTATGGTCCCATTATACTGCACAAAAAGTTTGCATTATACAGGTTTCTGTTTGGGATTGTTTGCTTGTAAATACCAAAAATATTTTAGCTTTTAAGAAAGCTGTATTTTTGTCAGAAGTGAGGAAGAGCAGGCTGCAGGACACAGAGAGCCAGAAAAGAAAAGCACCAGCTTATATAGTTCACAATTTTGTTTTCTCCAAACTCAAGGACCTTCAAAGAACGACTGGAACGGGGACAGGCACCGGGCATTAATAAGCAAGTAGGGGTGGCCAAAACCCCTCGTTTGAGGTATTTAATAAAACACCCAAACATAACCGCCGTGGCTTAAATCAATGGGTGCCACATTGCATTTTTCCAAAGCTTTCAAAAAACTGCAAAAAACACATTTATGTGAGGATGCCACGGATAAATCAGAGGTGTTTTTACCAAGGCAGCCTCAAGCAGCAGGTGCCCTGGGAAGCTGGGAGGTGCATGGAGGGGCTGCTGTGCCACGGGGCAGAGCCCAGGCTGCGTTAGGACACCCACACCATGGCCACCAGCTCCCCACAAGCGATTGTCGAGGTGATTAGCAGGAAACCCAGCAATTAAAGAGCTCCTCAGCGGGGATCCGGCTCAACTTCGGCTGCTCGATTAAATCTGAAATTCTTCCTACAAATTATCACCAGCTCCGCGGGTTGACACAAAGATGATCTTGTGAGTTCGGAAAAATAAAGGGGTTTTATTTAGAAATGCTGCAGAGGATGGTGGGGCTGGGTGCCTCCCTGGGAGTGGGACCTGGGGGCAAGAGCACATCGCTCCATCCCTCCCTGCATCCCAGGCTTCTCCGGAAAGTCCAGGCTGCAAACCCAGCACTTACCTCCTGTAACCCACCCAGGAGGGCCGTGGCTGGCAGGAGCTTTGCACCCACTGAGAGCCCCTTGGTTGCCCACCCACGGAGCTCTGCTTTGCTCTTGGCCATGAAAAGGTGAGAAAGCCACCCCGGACACCCACACGGCAGCAGGTTAAAGCCTTTCCGAGGTTTCGGTGGGAAGGGACAGTGTGAAAAAGGTGGAAAAGCGGCACCCAGGGTCAGCCCCGACGGCTTCGCTCGGCTCCCGGCATCCCCCCATCCCCACTCCCTCCCTCCTGCGCCTCTCCCCATTTAGAGATTATATATAAAAATGTACATTTACGCCTTACAAAAATACTCGTCTCTCGTGCCTTAGTGCATCTCGGTGCCCCCGGGGAGCTCCACTCACGCCTGGGCCCCAGCGCGGCCGTAGAGGGGGGCATCGGCGCCGGGGGGACCCCGCAGCCCGGCGGGGCAGGACGCCCGCGGGCCCCCGCCGCTGCCCCCGGCCCCTTCGAGCGCTCCGGCCTCGGCCCGTCTCTTCCTCCTCCTCCTAAAATTGCCGTTATCGAACATTTTCTCGCAGTTGGGGTCGAGGGTCCAGTAGCTGCCTTTGCCTGCGGAGAGAGGGAGGGCCCCGCGCGTTGGCCGCCACCGCCGCTCCGCGCCGCACCGCCGGGGAGCGCGGGGCACGGAGGGGGCGCGCCCGCCGGGTCCCCGTCCCCATCCCCTTACCCGGGTCGTCCTCGTCCCGCGGGACCTTCTTGAAGCAGTCGTTGAGGGAGAGGTTGTGGCGGATGGAGTTCTGCCAGCCCGCCTTGCTTTTCTTGTAAAACGGGAAGTTTTCCGCCACGTACTGGTAGATCTGGCTGAGGGTGCGCCGGCGGCCCGGCGCGCTGTGGATGGCCATGGCGATCAGCGCCGAGTAGGAGTAGGGTGGCCTGGCCGGGCGCAGGCACTCCTGCTGCGGGGGCAACCCCGGCCAGCCCCGCTCCGCGCCCGCGGAGCCGGCGGGCGGCCGCTGCGCGGGGGCGCAGCCCGACGGCAGGAAGGGGGCGGCGGGCAGGAAGGGGGCGGCGGGGCCGCCGAGCCACAGGTAGGGATTGGCGGCGGGCGGGGGCCGGGACCGGCCCGGCGGGGAGATGCCGGGACACACCGGCACGTCCAGCAGCTCCTGGGCGTGGGGCGGCGGCGCGGCGGGCGGCCCGAAGGCGTGCATGCTCCGGCGGCGCCGCGCCAGCCCCGGCGGCAGCGCGCTGCTCCGCGCCCGACCGCTTAAATACCGCCCGCGGCTCCCGCCGCCCGCCGCGGCCCCGCGCCCGGCGGCGGAGGAGCGGAGCGGGGCGGGACGACCCCCCCCTTCCCCCCCCCGACCACCCACCCCCGTTCCCGGGCCGCCCCCTGCCCCACGCGTGGCCGCGCCGCCCCGTCCTCCCCCCCCGAACCCCACCAGCCCCACTCGAGAAGTCCCTGGCAGGGGCACGCTCGCTCGGAGCCCCCCGTGGCCGGCACCGCCGGTCCCCGCAGGATTTAAAGTTTCCTGGAGAAACCGTGAGAATTCGGGAAAAACACAGCGGGGAGAGCCACCGCCTGATCCCGCCTTCTGCGTCCTCCCCAACGCAGGGCACAAAATCCGTCCAGCCTGTGTCCTGGAGCGAGGAAATTATCAGCAAAAGTCAGGAGAAGTGAGAAAGGTGCCTAAACCCTCACTGGAATCATCCCCCAGGGACTGGAGAACAAACTGGGAGAGTTTCCAGAGCTTTGTGATTTGAGCTTTGGATGGGTGCGTGCAGGTTACAGCAGTGGATACGGGGTGACCTGATCCCGCTGCATGGGAGATGTGAGAGCTGCAGCAATAAAGCTGGACCATCCCTGTTTGGGACCTTAGAAAACAATTTCTGGGCTTTGGTTGGCCTGAGCAATCCCTTCCCTGCCTGACACTTCTGGTTAGGATCTCTGGTGGTACTGGTAAAGCAGCCTGACAGGCCCTTCTGCAAGCTTTGAGTTCCAGCAAATAAATACATTTGCAAGAAATCATCCACACGCTCTGCCACGTTTCCTTTAAGTACAAAATAACAATTATTATTGTCGTCGTTTGGAAACTAAAATTTCTCATCTGCAAAACCCCTAAAGGCATGTATGGTCCTACACGCACATCTGGACTCCTAGTACCAAACTGCCTAAACTAAACTCCTCCTCTCTGTGCCCATCCTGGTGCTCACCCGCCCAGCACCAGCACCCGTGGCCTTGCTGGCCCCTGGGCACGGCTGTGACGCACCAAATAAATCAGCCAGTGACTCCAGTTGCCCACACACTGGGGTGCAAAGGAAGGAAAGGATTTTCTTCTTTTGGTGCTGCTGGTGTTGACTTTCAAGTAAAATTCACGCTGTTCTTTGCCCGGTGGCAAACCCTGCACCCGTACAGCTTTGGTAGAGTATTGCACAAAAACCCACATGTGCATAACTTGATTTTCACTTTTTTTGACATATGCATGACAGCCTATGAAAACTTTTCTTCTGCCTTTCTTAGTCTCCTGTAAAACCAGAGTTTTGGGTTAGGTTTTCTCCCATCGATGTTAAAATAGAAAATAATTTAACGTTTTTCATCTGTGATAGAAGACATGTCATGATTTGACGAAAAATTGATTTTAGATTGCATTTCTGTCTACTCCGTTGCCATAGAGTATGTCTGTCTTTTTGAAATTTCAGATTATTCCTCAGAAATACAGACAAAAGGCATGAGTTTATCAGTAGCTATAGCTACGTCTATCTATTAGCTATCTCTAAACGAGATAGAGAAATTAAATACTTTAGGTGGCATCTCATACAGATAAAATCATCTCCAATTCTTAGTCTGTTGATCTGTATTTTGGATCTGCGAATGCAGGTGTGAAAGTACATCTGTATCACTACATCTGTACCACTACATCTGTACATTTCCAATATCGTTCTTCTGGCTCATCTGTTTCTTTGGGAAACATGTTATTTGTGTATGTGTGTGCCAGCACTGGCATTCCCATGGCAAGCTTTCCGTGGGACTGGCTCAGAGTGGATGCTTCAGAGATGCAAGAAACGCTTCAGGAATTGGGTTTCTCCCTAAGGGAAGGCAGTTGGTGGATAGCTTCTGCCCTGGACCACGAGTGTTAGAACCCATTTTGCACATATACACACACACATAGGCTTATGGCAAGGCAAGGATTCGGCTTCTTTAACACCCTTCTGGAGTTGTCCCAGAGCTCCTGAGCTGTGCCCGTTGGCCGGGCCCTTAGCCACGTCACGATAATGTGCTAGGAGAGGTTTAGTCCACTGACCTTCTGGCCGTGAAGCGAGGTCCATCCGTTTGTCTGAGCTTTTGGAAAATGCTTAAGAAAAACAAGCCAATTTCCAGTGATTGTAGGCATCTGCATCTTCACTGGGTGGAGAAAAAAGTAAAAAAAGTTGAAAACTGTTGTCCTACTAATGTAAAGTTTGCCCTGAATGTTCCTATAGGCACATTGCAAAATTGGAAATAGCTGATTCATACCACTGACAGGGTGTTCATCTCAACACCGGTTACTTTAGACATATTTTTAGAAGTCTTCAAATCTCAAAAGCGCAAGGGGCGATATTCTTTCCATTTCAGTGAAATTAGTTCAGGAAACAGCCCGACCCCAAGATGCCCCATCCCTGGAAGTGTTCAAGGCCAGGTTGGATGGGGCTTTGAGCAACCTGGTGTAGTGGAGGGTGTCCCTGCCCATGGCAGGGTGGTTGGAACTAGATGATCTTTGAGGTCCCTTCCAACCCAAACCATTCTATGATTCTATGATTAAACGGAATGGTATTTAATTTCCCTGGACTTATTGGTTACCCGGAGACACCCAGCCCCAAATTGCTCCCCAGGTATCACCAGCGTGGCTGCCCAGGGATGCTCCTGCTCCTCAGAAAGGCAGTTTTGTTTCCCATGGCATTGCTTGGCTACTCCCTGCCTGTCCGTGTCTCAACGGCGGCTCCAACCACAGGGAAAGCTGGAATGTGTGTTTGTATCCATCAGGTTAGAGCAGACCGGCTGAGTGGTACGATTTGTGTTAGTCTAGTGCCTCGTGGCAACCTTCAGCATGGGTTGGCTGAATTTCTGAGTGAGTTTTGGACATCTGCTATGTCAACAAGAGAATTTATTTCATATATTTTCTAAATGTACAGATTTACAAGCCTACAGAGAGCTCATTAAATTCTCCCTTTCTCAGCGGAGCTGACACCCGAGGACACGAAAATAACTTGTGCATAATGTATTTGTTCATGCTGACTTCTTTTTGCTTCGCAGAAACCCTTTTACAAAGGAAACAGTGATCTCTGGGAAACACCCAAACATGACTCCACTCCTTCATGACGTCCTAACCCACAGGAGAAATACTTCTTGTTAGGGAACGCGGAGCTTTTTACAACTTTCTTTCCTTTTTCTAGCACTTCGCCCGGACCTGCCAGGTGAGGAATGTGTCGTGATGGCATGGGCAAGGGGCAGCAATCCCTGCCACAGCTTTGGCAGCTCTCTGATGACACATTTCGAACCCCGTGATAGCTCAGCAGGACCATTTCCAGCAGCTTTTCTCACCGTCGCGTGCTTCATCACCCATCACCCGGCAGCGGTGAGAGACATGCGTGTTCCCAAATACGCTCGACCCAATAGTGCCCCAGTTATCTGTAAAAGCTGGATTTCGAGCTCCAGAACCGCAGCTGAGTGATCCCGAACCTGCCTATTGCGTCACTCCCACGCAAAAAATGAGCGCGTTTGGTTAATTGTGGGACGGCGATGCCATCTAGTGGCGATCGCGTCCTGGTGTCGGCGGGGACGGAGTTTGTCGTAGCTCCGTGTTTTGGATTCAGTCTGGGATTTGTCATGAGAAGAACGTTGACACAGCACTGATGTTTACAGCTGGTGCTGAGACATCAAGGACCTCTCAGCTTCCCATGTTTTTCCAGGGTGCAGGAGCACAACGGGCTGACGGGGAGCACGGCCGGGACAAAGGGGCCACAACTCCTAGTTTATGATTTGAACTTCAATTTAGGATGAGGACCCAATGGAGTGTTTCATATCATGCAATGTCATATCCAGTATATAGATGTGGGCTGAGTGGGAAGTTGGAATTCGATGGTTCTCTCTTCTGGAGGGACTCTCTCAGTCTCTCAGAGTTGTCTCTCTCTTTTTGGGCCTCTCACTCATCCAGGATTGCAGCGTCTGGACTTACCTGTTTCAGGATCGCTTGCCAGGAAAAGACAGACACTGGTCACCAGATAGTGAGCAATTACACTGCGCATCACTTGTTTCTATATATTATTGTAGTTATATATATATATATTCAGATAGTTACTACTTTTAATTTTATATTATCACTACTAAATTATTCTCATTGCAACCCATGAGCCTCCTTGCCTTTTCCCCTTTAATTCTGTTCCCCATTCCCCAGGGGTGGGCGAGGGTGAGCAGCTGCGGGGCATTTAGTTGCCAGGTGGGTTAAACCACAAGGAATGGTACCTGCTGTGTGGGGCCACGTGTCTTCCGGAGCGGATGTAGCTTTGGCAGGTCTCTGATGAGTGTGTGTTTAGCACTGGGAAGGCTGTCTGCCTCCCACCTCCTGACGCCTGTCACTCTGACCCTTCAGTTACGTGCCTGAAACCCTGAGAAATGAGGTACATTAACAAACAAACATGAAAAGACAGCAGTATTTCTCTCTTTCTTTGCTCTCTGCAGCTTCCCGAGGAGGGCAGGTGGAGAGGGAGGTGCTGAGCTCTTCTCCCTGCGATCCAGTGCCAGGACACGTGGGAACGGTTCAAAGCTGCATCGGGGGGGTTCAGACTGGACATTAGGAAGCATTTGTCTACCCAGAAGGTGGTCAAACACTGGAACAGGCTTTGTAGAGAGGTGATCGATGCCCTGAGTCTGTCAGTGGCTCAGAGGCATTTGGACAATGACCTTAAAAACATGCTTTAACTTTTGGTCAGCCCTGATGTGGTCAGGCAGTTGGACCAGATGGTCATTGTAGGTCCCTTCCACCTGAAATATTCTATTCTATTCTATTCTATTCTATTCTATTCTATTCTATTCTATTCTATTCTATTCTATTCTATTCTATTCTATTGCCAGTGAAGTTTGCTGTTGTGTAGTGAATCTCTATCAAGTTACAAAGCTTTACTGCCTTGCTGAAGGCAAAGGGGAGAGCAACATAGGCATTGCCAGGCCCAGTCTGCTTCTGGGTGTCAGTGTGCAAGACGTTGGGGTGGGTGAAAAACTGTTCAAGTCCAGCCTGGTCATCTTCTCACTTACAACTACATTGATTTGCTGCATCAGTTTCTCTTTCAAGCTGATGATTCCCTGGGCCTTCCTTCCTTTCCCACTTCTTGTCACATGCGCTTTGCTGTATCTTCTTAAAATGGCTCGTGCAAAGTGATTTTTCAACTATTATGCTCTGTTTCTTTTAAAAAACGCGACAACATGCCTGTATGTCTACGTGGCAATACATGGGAACTGCTCTTGGAGAGGCCCAAGCAGAAACCTGAGTTTGGTTGTTGTTATGATACTACCTAAGGTGTACCTACTATCCCGTGGTGTTGTTTGGTCCACTGTGTTTTGTATTGAAGTTGTTAAGAGTAGCCACAGCAGTAGGCTGTGGTTGTCCTCTAGCTGCGGGGGTACAATGCATGTTTAATGTTTTATGGGGTTAGTGTTTTAGTGCCTTGTTCTATGGATAAGGTGACTTAGAAGATCACAGGAGGAGAGGGGCAGTGCTCTGTCTGAAATCAGGATCAGTAAAAAATAAACTGCTTGAAAACTCAGGATGAACTGTGCCTGTGCCAGGAGTTTTCCAAGTTTCTTTCACACGCCTCAAAATTAGCATCTGGAAAACCGCTCCACACTCCGAAACAACAGAAAAGAAGGCGACTCCCAAAATACATTAGGTCCTTGGTCGTTTATCACTGCTAGTCCTGAGACCCTAAATTTTCTGCAAATGTCACAGCAAAGGCCCCAATGCCCAGGCAGGGGTCGGCAATTTGGGGCAGCACGATTCCTCCTGGTAGCACCATCTGGAACCCCATGGCTTTCGGCGATGCCCAGCCTCGAGTGGGAATAAATTCCCTGATTATTTCTCTACTCGAAATAGTTAAAGTAAATCTAAAGGAGGGGTGCACACAGGGGTTGAGTGGGAGATTTAAAGAAGCAATTCACTTGGACAAAGCATTCAATACTTTTCTGGCAAAGCTGATTGAAATTTCAGTGGTTTGCACCAAACCCATCAGTCTGTGATTTCTCCTGAAACGCTGGACGCTGGAATAAACTCTCCTCATTTAAAAGAAAAAGAAGCAGCAGAAAGCGAAATATAAACACCTGGTGAAAAATAATGAACAAGTAATCTAACATGACATATCCAGAGCTTATCAAACCAGAAAGAAATACTGCAAATATCACAAATAGTAACCCAAATATTATTTTGAATTCAACACAACCATGCTCATTTGGCATGACAATTATTAGCTAACAAAAGGACATTTTTCAGGTCAGTTAAGCTGGAGCCAATTAGTCTGTGGCAATTAACTAAATTAACTCTAAAATTAGAATTCAAATAATATCACCAATTATGGTTTCATCCTGAAATGCATCTCTTCGAAAGAAGCCAATAAGACAGAAATTCCACTAGAGTTTGTGATATTTAAATCACACACTATGTTCTAATGTATTTTAATATTAACTTCTGACAGGTCAAGCAATTCTTTCTCACGACCATGTGTTAAGAATGGCTTTATACAAGAGAAATGTCCTACGCACTTTTCAGTCTTTTGTATCTCAAAATAATAGAATTTGCATATACCAAAGGTTTTGGCATTGAATCTAACTCCTTAGGTGTCATATCCTGATTATTTGAATTTATATACTTTCCATGGCTAAATCGTTTCATTTATATGCACTTCTGATGGTTCATGAAAATTTATGGGTTGGATTTCATCCATATTTTTCTTCTACTTTTATCAGAATTTAACTTTCAATATTTAGTTCCATCAGTTCATTTTCTTCTTACCCATCTATCGACAAAAGTTGTAAGAATAACTCTTATTTAATTAAAAGGTTTCAAAGTCTGGAATGTTCTCTTTCAGAAACATTTGCAATTTAAAAAAATATTAAAACTAAGCTTTGCTTTTTTATTGAGTGAAAAAAAACTACAAGTAATTTGAAATTCATATGCACTTGCATACCTCGGATGGAGAAGAGACACTACGGCATGCGAAGTGAGGCCTCTGCTCTGAAAGGGTGCTCAGCATCTCCAGCACCCCTTCGGATGCCAGTGTAGCAACATGCAGCCATGTTCCCTGCCATGGGCAGGGACACCCTCCACTACACCAGGTTGCCCAAAGCTCCATCCAACCTGGCCTTGAACACAGCCAAGGATGGGGCAGCCACAACTTCTCTGGGCAACCTGTTCCAGTGCCTCACCACCCTCAGAGGGAAGAATTTCTTCCTTAGATCTAATCTGAATCTCCCCTCTTTCAGATTAAAGCCATTGCCCCGTGTCCTGTCACTACACGCCCTTGTCCAAAGCCCCTCTCCAGCTTTCCTGTAGCCCCTTTAGGCACTGGAAAGCTGCTATAAGATCACTCCAGAGCCTTCTCTTCTCCAGGCTGAACAGCCCCAACTCTCTCAACCTGTCTCCATAGCAGAGGTGCTCCACCCCTCAGATCATCTTCATGGCCTCCTCTGGACCCACTCCAACAGGTCCATGCTATTCTTAACTTAATAGCTCAGTTATTTAACACAAGTGGTTGAGGTTTCTCCAATTGCAACCATTGTAACTAGATCGTCTGGCCCACCGATGGGTCCTACTTAACTACTAACCATGGGCTCTGTGGGCCACGGCTCCGGCCAAGCGAGACCCTGCCTGCCCTCTGTCACCATAATCCATGTGACACAAAGTCTGCAGCTGAGAGGTTTTGAAAGCTTTGCATAGTTCAGACATGGAGCTGTTCAGCACTACTGGTACCTCCTGGTGGGGCACGGATTGTGTCACCTCCTGGGCACCACTTGGGTCACCTCCCGGGCTACCAAGCACTGCTTTTCTGCTGTTAATCACGGATGGGGATGTGAAATCCAGACGCACTGTGAAGCCAAAGTTGAGATGGACGTGTAACTCTTCCAGCAAGTCAACCTACTGCTCATCACCTGTCTGCAGGGCATTTCTCATCTTTAAGTTCATATTTAATAACTATAAAACTTTTTGAATCTTTATCTTAAACCAGCAGACGTAGAAATTAATTTTGAAAACAATGAAGTAGCTGCAACTATAGAAAATTAACTTTTGGTCATGTGGTGAGTACAGTAAAGAGAAGACATGGCCTGCAGCAACAAACACTGCACCTAACATACCTCTGCCTTCTGAAATTAACGTTTTTAACTTCTCAATAAGCAGCTCCTTCTTTTCTAAGCTGAGAAAGAATTAATCTTTGCTTAAGAAAACCAGGACATAATGAAAAAAGAAATGAGGAGGCACCAGTAATATTTTGATTTAGCATTTCTGAAGTTTACCAAAGACTTATCTCTTAAAAATTGGTATATTGCATATATAAATTGTTGCTTTTATATATAAAATAGAGCTCAGTTTTGCTCCTTTTTGAGTAAAAGATTCTAGCCTGACAAGCAGAAGCACAAAGGAGTATTAATATCCTCACAACATGATAAGATCGTACATTTCTTCAGTAAGTTTTCCTTCAGTCTGGCTACTCAGACTTTGGTAATTTTTTCTTTCCCTCTTCTTCAAATGATCTGAGATCGAGACCTGAAATTCAAAAGAGGTTGCATTAAAAATAAATTCCCTGCAGCATCGTTAAGGAGCAAACGTGATCAAAATCACTCACCAGCAATTTGACCATGAGAAAGGCTCCAGGAGGCAGCTCTCCGCACGCTCCAGCCGAGCTCTTCCCCTGTGACTGGGGTAGGAAGTGTCTGCCAGGAAAACCTATTTAAAAAAAAAGAAGTGGAAAAATGCACTCATTGATTACTCTTCTTTTGCCTCTTAAATACTTTTTGTTCCATTCTAAAAGGTTGTTTTTCTAGTAAAATCTTTTATGGTTATATATTCTGTATGTGCAGGATGTTTTTCAGATCACTACTCTAGACTGCTTTAACATGTCACTGGTACCGTGTTTCACCTATTTCCACCTAGAACTCCAGCTAGCTTTAATACTACGACCTCAAAAAAGAACCAAATTAGGATTAATGCCCTTCAGAAATATCTAAAATTACCTAAAATAACTTCTTCTGACACAACAGAATTCCATTTTTCAGCTGTTGTATCTCATGATCTGGCAGACTTAGAAAACATATGATATAAAAATAAAAGTTATACAAAAAAGGACATACAAATACTTTAAAGTTCTGTACATTGTATTACTAGTTCCTGTTTTATTTCCTATTTTATTGCAGTTCATCAGGGATCTGGTATGAGACAGACCCTTTCAATCTGCTGGTGTTCCTACCTGTTGATAGGAAGTGACTTTGGTTTGTTGAATTCTGAGGGTGTAACATCCGCCTTTTATTGAGGAAAAACACAAATTAATAATATTTTGTGAATTTTATGAAAAGAAATTCATTAATTACCTGTGAAGAAGGGACTTGTTTATGAACATGTTGCCCAAATAATAGTACAAATCTTTCATACATTAGCACCTAAATGCAAAACTCACTTCCGTGGTGGGTTTTGTGTGGCTGCAGCAACAGGACACTTCACGTGTTCGTGAGTGAAAGAACAGAGAAGTGGAAGGATTTCTTCTCTGTATTTAGTGAAAAAACCCACATTCATCACAAAATTCACCACCACCTCTCCTGAAGAGCTGGTGTCACTGTGCCCCTCTCTTGGTGGCTTTGCCCAGAAATACTGCACACCATGGAGGACAACAGAGCATCGTGCTTATGATGCTTATATAGAGCTACGTGTCTACATCTCTCTATATACTTATAGAGATATAGACACTGTAAAGTGAAACGGTTATGGGCATTTTGTCAAGAAGCAGTCTACAAAAATTACCCAGTTAACTACTCCTTTTCCTGAGGAGCATCTCCTTTTCTACTACTCAGCTGGACTCAACAGAGCGGCACCAAACATTGGGTGTCCTTCAGCATTTTCACCGCAGAAGGGGCAGTGCTTGAGGAGCATCATGTGCTGCTGCAAGAGATCTCAGAGGAACCCCTTATTGATTATCGTGGGCTATCTTTTTGCCTTCCTTATTAATTAGGCTATTCATTACTGCAAAATGCACGTTTAGTGGAAAGACATTGCAGAGAATGTCTCCTCGAGGACCTGCTTTGTTTTTCAAAGTCTTTATGAGTGTTTACATCATGCTGTGATTTATTTTCAGATTGGCTGAGGTTTGCTATGCTGGACCGTGGACAAAACCCATTTATTTCCCCAGCCAGGAAGCCCATCTATCAAAGAGCAGAAGAAGGAGGCAGGTTGCCAGCTGGGATCCCGTGAGCTGGGCAGCGTGGAGAGCTGGATGTCTGCTCAGCCAGGGATGCCAGCTTGTCCACCTTTCTGATTTCCACCCAAATTTCAGCAAAGTAATGGAAAATTTTTTTTTTGGTGGTGTTATATACACAATACCAACCTCATTCCTGCAGCTGGTGCTCAAAAAGCACCTGGAGGAAAAGGGTCTGGTTACCAAAGCCCCACTAACTAAGGCTCGAGCGTCCTTGGCTCTCCATCCTTTTCCTGCTGATCTGCTCACCATCTGCGGGCAGGATCTGTCCAGAAGTTTGCATAATCTGCTGAAGGACAACATAGAGAAACTAACAGCAGAGCTCAGTCCTTACCACTGCTCCTTGGGCCGTTAGCCATCGTTTGGAAACATCTCTCCGGTCGCATGCTGGAAAAGATGTTGACAGCTGAGCGTTGGAGGCTCTTGGCTTCCTTTTTGGGCAGCTTGAGCTATAAGGTGGGAGAGAGAGTTTCATTTTCTGTTGGTTGTTTATGGTTCTTTGAAGTCCACTTCCATTAGTACCACACAATTGCATTTCAATTGACTCCCTCTGGCAGTTGTTTCAAGCCCAAATTAATCTGTTTTCCCCAGACTGGGTCAAATTTCATGATTATTTTTCTGATCACCTGAGATCTTACAAAAACTCTGCTTGACAGTGTTTGTGCTTTCAACCGCTCACTTTTAATTCTTCATTTTTCAACGGGTGTAAAAAACAAGTCAAGAGTTGAAAGAAAATCCAACCTCATTTCATTGACACAGAGTATTGCTAATATTGGTAAGTTCATGACCTTCTGCTATATTCTAACTTTGAATTTGCTAATGACACCAAAAAAACCCCAGCTTTTTCTCTTTCCAGCCTTTTTCTTGTAGACACATTATTATACACTGCAGTGTAAAAATGCAAATAAAAATAATGAAGTAAATAAGAAGTAATCCCACAGAGCAGAGCGCGCTGATTTGATGCCTGTTGCAATATGCCATTCCTGCAAATAATCCAGTGCTACAAAATCAACTTGAAACTGTATTCACAGTTCACCGAGTCTGTGATTTCACTTTGAAAAGGAAGACTGTGTCTGTGCTTTATGGCGTATCAGATTTATTTATTTTAGATCGTGTTTTGCTGTATACAGCGTAACTGGTAGGAAACTACAAGATGAATTGTTCACTGAAGCATTTTTCACAGAAAAGGAGTCCAAGGACGTTACCTCTGAGAAAAATGTTTGTGAATCAGGTGCAATATGTTCCTGACGTTACACAAAGCCCAAGTTCTCACTCCCGAGCTCCCCAAAGTCTATTTTTTTCCTTCAGAGCACCACCTTCCCTTCCCCATAGTGGCAAATTTATGCTCTTCCCACCCATCTTTGTACGAGTCACTCGTTGTGCTGCACCAGAGCCCAAGAGAAGGGTGGGCTGCAGGAATGTCTGGGCACATCAGAGAGGAGCATCGCGGGGAGGTGGGCTGGGTGACCTGTGTCTTGTCGCCACGTTTTTGCTCCATCATCTTGTACGAGTCACTAACACCCAATTCAAAGTCACAGATCCCACGTCCCGTTTACTTTAATGGATTTGGTTCGGCCAATTAGGCCCTTTTTCCTTCTGATCTCATCTGTAGAAAGGATGGTATTAATACTTGCTACCTTGTGGGATTAATTGCCTGTAAAGTCACTCTGAGACCTTGGATAGAAGCACTAGTGATATTAATTATTGTTATAGATATTATAATGTTAAACATAAGTTCCTACATTTATTTGGAAAAAACTTTCAGAACCAAAGGAACTAAAAACGCCCCCAGGCTATTTAATTATTTTATTGCCCTTCATTGGAAAGGTGATGCCTCAGCTCTATTCTTCTCCTCACACTGCACTATCCCAACCTCTATAAGCCCAAGTCCATGTCAGAAGTGTGGTTCACTGACTCACAGAAGTCAGAGATAAAAAGAAGTATTGTTCACTTGGTAATTTCTATTTCTAAATGTTCTACAACCTACATTTTTTCTTTATTCGAATGCTTTAATTTTGTTCTCGTGAGATACGATTAATTTGCTGCTGTAAAAAGTTAAGATGAGTAAGGATTCAGAAAGTTGGGATTTAACAGAGCAAATTGTACTATGCAGAAGTATAGTTCTCATTATAAATATGAAATATTTGGCAAGCAGTTTTCCTCCCATAATGAGAAGACTTCTAACCAATGAAAAATCCAGATAACAAAATTGCTCTCTGCCCGTATTTACTGACTTGAATGACTTTGCAGCAGGAAGGTATCAAAGTGCCATAACACAGCATGGAAGTAAAATATATGGAAATTATTTCTGAGGATGGGTTACAAGTAATATTCATCATCGTTGTGATGCAAATCAGAAAACTGAGGAACTACATGTAGAAAATAGCAGAAATAGAAACATGACCCTAAAAAGTGGTCACTTCGAGGTACTCAGGGCACTTCCTAGAGGAACTGATATCTAGATTTTTCCACCAAATGACCAGGGCAAATTAAAAATCGGGCACTGCAGCTGAGGAAGAGTGAACATTTACCACTATACTAACAGAAACCCTATTTCAATCCTGGCATTTCCAACCCAAGCTGGGAGAGCAGCTCCCACTCTACGCTGGGCACGTTGGCTGACTTTCTTGCCAGTAGAAGTCAGCCAGCAGCCTGTAATTATACTGAATATCTTCCTGGAACCTTCCTTCCATAAATGGTGCCATCTTTTGAGTAATATATCATTAGCCTGCCTCGCTCAGATTATTACACTAATATATCATTAGAGCAACAGCTTGCTTTGGTGATGGATTGGTGTGATGTGATGTGAGAGCTACAGCTCACTCGGGTAATGCATGATGCTCTCGTGCTGATGTATGGGATGGTGTATCACCGAGAGGAGCCTCTCTGGTGATGCATTCCCCTGGGACAGCACAGCCCTAAGATGAACAATGCCAGGATGGTGTTTATTTGCTTTGAAAGCTTACAGGCTGCTTCACACTCCCAACAGAGGAGGCAGGCAGAGTCCTTGGCCAGCCCTCGGTGTCCCCGAGCTTTGGTTGACTTGGTGTCCCCCAAGACCTACCTGGTCTGCCCAGGGAAGCAAGGCATGTGGCTGGTGCTGAGTGCCTGCAGAAAACTAAATTTAAGGGAAAAAACTTCCTGGCTTTGGTTACCTTCAGTATCACGTTGTCTTCAGCACCAAGGAGCTCACAGAGGGACTGCTATGCACATATGTAACTTATGCAAATACATGAGATCACAGCTTAAAAACATCTCTCATTTTGTGGGAGATATGGAACTAAGGAGAAATCTTCAAATACTTGTTTTACAGCCTCTTACTGCGCATGCTCTGGACACTCAAACCATGGTGCAAACCCATTCAGCCCAAGGATTAGGCAAATGTTTTACTGAATACTACCAATGTAAAATGTTTGCATTAGTAACCATTAACTAGGTTACATTTTGTGTTAAAAAGTCCATGATGGTATTCACTACTTTGCCATTTTCTAGTTGTGGCAGAATACCTCAGGGTGAGAAATACGACAGCTAACTTTTGAATGGGGAAAAGTATATATCTAAACACCCAAAAATGCCTTAATTATTTTTTTCCCTCCCAGTTTGCAAAACGAAAAACAACTCCTAAAAAACCCCCACAAACCAACCCAGCCTGGATTCTCTTAAGCTTTCCTTCTCACACACACAAAACAAAACCAAATCATCACTGCCCATAACAAAAACATAGAAACAAGGTTTCTGGCAGAGCCCAAAATCAAGCCCAAAAAGGAAAAATATTTGCACAATATGACTCAGTGCAAACGATCTACCTGCAGTTCTTTTCCCAGTTTTAATTACTTTGCTTGTCACCAAGAAAACAGTGAAATTCTGCAAGGACACACAGAGGTTATGATTTTCTTCTATCATGATACCAGCTCTGTCATTCCAAAAATGTGAAAACATTTAAAATCACCAACAATCACTTCAAAAGTTATTCCTTCTATAAGGAAAATGATAAAACCTGTAACAAAGCAATCAGTGTTCTTGGTAATTTGTTTTGTTTTTCAGACATTCACCTGACCTCTACCTGGTCTTTCTGCTAGCCTCCGGCACCACGATGCTGTATTCCAGTCATTATATGCATGGAAATTAAATTAAGTAGTGGGTGGAAAAGTGAATTAGATTTAGTTAAGTTAAACAATGCATGGAAATTGAACTATACATTTTATGCATAACCTTCCCTGCGCTGATGTGTTCAGCTGCTACTAAACACATTTCAGAGCGGTGGCATTAAGTGACAAGACCAGCATCTGCCACGTAAGATGTTTTCCTTTTTATAAACTGAATAATACGATCATCTTTGCTGACCCTCCTTAGTTATCCTTAGCTCCAGGGTGATTTGCCAGCCAACACAAACCAGCCAGTGCCTTTGCTACCCAGCCCCAAAGGCTATGGAAAATCACCCCCGCACAAGCAAACCTAAGCCTTTGCTAACAAGGGAACAATTTTTCCCTGCTGAGGCTTTGCACAGTTAACATAAAATCACATCATTTCTTCTTCCCTCTCCCTCCAGTGAGGTGCCCACTGCCTTTGGCACCGAGCCCAATGGTTCCAGCTTCGCCTCCCTGCGCGGTTGGGTTGGCACTGGTGCTCACCACCTGCCCTTTGGGTTGTTTGGCTCCTCCGCCGTGTCCTTCTCCTGCTGCCATCCTGCAGCTTGGGCTGGGCTTGCTGCAGCACGGACATGCCTGCTGCCTCCCACTCCCCTGGGGCTGGGCTCCAAGGCTGCCAGGGAAACCCAAATCAACCCCAAATCAACCCCAAATCAACCCCACGACTGCTGCCAAGCGCATTGCTCCAGCCCTGCGGCTCATCGCCGCTGAACCCCTTAGCCTGCACTGCCTGGGCGAGCAGGAGCTGTGCCTAGGGCAAAACCAGCCCCAAATTCATGGACTGAGAGGGGGAAGAGGGAAGGAGCTGCTGCCCTTTGGTGCTGCAGGCAGAAGACCTGTTGTAGCCGTGGTTCCCTGCCTGCCTCCATGCCGTGACTCCCCAACCCGCGCCACCTGCAGCGGCGAGGCACGGGGAGGAGATGTTTGATGCATCCAACACCTCAGCTATAGCTTAGGGGAGAGGAAGAGGGTTATTAACAAATGTATGTGCTGTGTAAAAGGAGAAAAAAATGCCAGATATTCCAAGATTAACTAATAACCCACTGTACCTTAGGGCAATAATCAGGAGTTAATAAGCTGTGTGAGACCTAAAGGAACAGAGAGAAAAAGAGCAGAGCAGTAAGGTATAAGCTGGATCTCCAGCTTTTGTCTGTCTCCTGTCTGCCCAGTACTTTACATCTATTTAAGTTAACCATGCAGCTCCCATGTACTTCCTACATACATGCTGAAAATGCACAGAGGGGCAGATGTTGGTCAGTGCCTGTTGGAGACACGTTCAAAAACGCCTACAGAATTTACAGAAGCCCAAATGGGATTAGGTACAGGGTTGTAGTGGGTGTCTATGTGTTGCAGTTTGACATATCATATCTCTTAAAGAGATATGGAGACCTGAGACTTCATATCTCCTAAATCCCCCCATTTTATCCTGTCCAATGTCGCATATGAAATGAGAGTTCTCTGAGGCTATTAGTATTATTATAATTATTATTATAGTAGTAGAAGTGTTTGTCTAGCAGCTGGCTGAAGAAGGCGGCTCTAACCATACACACAAGTGACTGCTAACCCCCTCAAAATACACAATCTAAGAATAACAGAAGAGAAAACAGAGGCATGAAGGAAAGAATGAAGTTATTTTGGTCAACATGGAAAAACTGGGATTATTTATTGGCATCCCAGAAGATGAAATAGGAAGGGGAAAGACAAAGGACAGCAAGGTGACTTTGCAGCAGAGAATGAATCATAGAATCATGGAATGGTTTGGGTTGGAAGGGACCTCAAAGATCATCTAGTTCCAAACCCCCTGCCATGGGCAGGGACACCCTCCACTACACCAGGTTGCCCAAAGCCTCATCCAACCTGGCCTTGAACACTTCCAGGAATGGGGCATCTACAACTTCTCTGGGCAATCTGTTCCAGTGCCTCACCACCTCAATGTAAAAAACTTCTTCCTTACATCTAATTGAAATCTCCTTTCAGTTTGAATCCATCACCCCTTGTCCTACCACTACACGCCCTTGTAAAAAGTCCCTCTCCAAGGGACTTCCTCTCCAAACAAAGCTTATTTAAGCGTATTAAGTGTCACCAGCCCCCGTCAGCACCATTGACTGGATGAGTGCGGGTGCTATGGCTCTGTACTGTGAAAGACATGATAGGTGGATGGATGAATCAGGCCAGAAAAGCCTTAAAATGAAGATGGATCATTCAAGTCTGCTACGTATACAAGAGAAAAACAGTTCACATATTCAGGGTGGTGAGACACAGGCTACGCAACACAGTAAGAAAAGGCAGTAGGAGTTTAAATGGTTGAAATGAAGACTAGATTGGACTGGAAAAGCCAAGGACAACATGCAAAAATCTCCCTGACGTGTTTTAGCATCTCATTACTTTCTTCTTTAATATTACCCCTGAAAAGAAGCACATGACATTTGCCAGAGAAAGCTGCTCAGATGAGCTGAGCTAAGAGATGCAAAGTGTAGGAGTGAAGAGAAACAGCAGGATTTTAAGTAAGCGGCTCACTGCTCAAGCAAATAATGTGATACTATTTGCTAATTACTTTTTATAATGCTAAGAGTTCACATTAGTTAAGAATTGCAAAACCAGTCAGTAGCAGCACCAGGTTACAGATATTTCAAACAGCCAGGAAGGCTGGAAGTATGAAGCTGCAAGATCTCCTACGGAATGGCTCTTTTAGGGCTGTGGATATAATCTGCCTTCTCAAAATAGTGTCCAAGTGCATCAAATCGGCTGAAACATGAGCCAAAATGTTGGCATTAATCCAGTTGAGTGGGGGTACAAATAAGACTGTCGGATACTTGATCTTTGAGGTCCCTTCCAACCCAAATCATTCCATGTTTCTATACCTACCTCAAGAAAGTTATCCAAGCGATTTTGCTGAGAGTGCAAAAACTGCCCATGTATGTTTTATTTTGCTGCGGTTTAGTTCAATTCACCTGCAAACAGAAAATGAGAGCCTCAGAGTAACCGAAAATTTTGCTTCATAAAATAAAAAAGACTGATTGAAAACATTCACCTGAGAGAGGGAGTAACTCTAGAGGGAAAGTTTTATAGAGTTTTATAGGAGTTACATGTGTAATTAGGTAATTAGCCTAAAAATCCGAGTCGGGTAATAAAGTCCTACCTATGTTGGGATTCTCTAAGTTATCCTATGGAAGTGTATGGTAAAGTTTTAGTTCTCTCTGAAATTCTGTGAGTACCTAAACCATGCTCTGAATTTACAGGCAGAGCTGGGACTATTACATGTAGTCTTCTGAGTCCCATTTTAGTGTTTTATTTAGGAACTGCACTGTATACCTTTTTTTTTTTCCCTCTAAAATTCTTCTGGGCTTTCAAAACAAATTTGTGGTGAATATAACTTGCAGAGCATAATATTTGCACTTTGATACTTACAGCCTTCCATTCTGTCAACATCTGTTCCAAGATAAAGTGACCTCTACTTGATAGCAATATCTGTGGCAGTGGAAACCTGAAGGTGAAAGAAAACACACTGTTTCAAGGTTGCAGTTTGTCTGATTTTGTCCCTTTTAGTTGCTCATTAAAAATTTCCTAGAAGTGATTAGATGTTTGCTTATGCAGGGTAATTACGCTGCATAAAGCATCTTTCTATTATATAGCTAATAAAAACAACAGCGATGTATATCTTGGCCCAAAGAGGTTGGGAGTTTATTAAAGTTGTAAATTATGGATTCTGCTAACGCAGGGCAATAAGATCAAACAGCACAGTATGAGCAGTGATCACTCTCCTATTTTTGTCTAATATTGTGGGGTTATTAGACATTTTGTCCCTTATTAATCTTCTTTGACCTTCTTCCACAAATTCTCCTTCCTATAAAAATGAATAACTGCTGGGAATTGTAATGTGCCCACAAATGTCCATAAGGATAATAGGGCAGAGGGTGTTGTTACAAAATGCAATTGATAAAGCAAATGCCCCGCTGAGCCCACACCAACCCCCTCTGCTCCTCTGACTGGAGACGTGACCTGCTGGTAGGGAGATGACCTGGAGTAACGTAGACATCTAAAATTTATTTCAGCAGAACGTCTAAATGTAATTTCTTAATGGCAAGTAAGGGATCCGAATGGCAACGATTTGAATAATAACAACCTACCGTTTTCTGAACATCGTGGGCGAAGAATAGAGAAGAGCCCTTCAGTGGAAGGGGCAACCCAGGCGGGACGTGACAAAGCAAACGCCAAATCTTCCTTCCAAAGTCTCCTTTGGAATTCAGAGCAAAATCTCCCTCGCTGGAAGACAGCCAGCGCGTTTCCGCAGCATTCCCTTTTGTTTTGTGACGGACTAAAGGAACAAGGATACAGCCACCTGCAGCAAGGACGTGACATGGAGGGTCCAGAGGTCCCAGAGCCCGTGTCACCATGTCATCCATGCATAGCAGCATACAACAGTATAACTAAACCATTTCTTTTGCTTATAATATGACTGTGTCGTAAAAAAATTTAAATATTTAAGGACTTTGTGACTTATTCATATCAATCACAACACTGCAATTAGAGTGAGACAGGAGCAAAACCTCTGCCAAGAAGTTATTTTACCCAAAAAGTTTAGTTCTTGTCTCTTGCTTTTTTTTCTCCTATGTATGAGATAAGAAAAACAGTATAAAGTTGGAGTTGATCATCTATTCTGCTTGTCTTAACAAATGTTAAATAAAATATTACAAGCCACAGACGGAGTTTTTAAAAAAAAGTGCATAGGGCATTTGAATAAATAAATAGCGAAGATATTAAAATTTAAAAATCAGCAGTTCTCCATACAAAGTAAATCTGTTTCAAAATACGTTTGCTGGCTCGGTCCTCCCTCTGTGAAGTCTGCACTAACAAGCCAGGGCTGATGTGCCATAGCAGAGATCATTGTACTTCCAGTCCCTCAGGAAAGGTCCATCTTCAGAGCACCCGGGTGAGCAGCACCCGAACTCGGAGCAGATGAAAACCAACCTACTCCAAAATCATGCTGCTGCGCTTGAATTTTCTAATGGCTTAAGGTTGCACCCCCTGTAGGGATGCAAGGCTGGGGACTGGAGACTCCCCCAGACTCGCACTGTGCCCGAGGCTGTCCCAGATGTGAACCTCAGTGCTCAGAGCCTGCGGGAGCCCAACGATTTCCAGCTGCCAGGAGGAGCGCGGGCATCCGTGGGCACCCGAGGGCCGGTACGGATGGCGGGTTTGCGGGAGCACGGATGCCGTGCCAAAACCCACCGAGCAGCAAGGGTTACTATTCCTACAGCAAATGTTGTATTTGAAACATATTTTTTACAGCAGGTGGCTAAAGAGTGTTTTCCCGGCATGAGGAATAACGGCTTTTAAAGGCTATTACAATTATTTCATGTGTAAACAAAAAGAAAATGAAAAAAACTGACCTCAAACCACCAAAATGCCAAACCCAGTGTTTTCATCATTTAATGGGCTCTGTGTGAATGCTAAACAAAAGGAAATGGCACAAAGAAAAGCACATAAAATGGACAGACTTTAGGCAGTGGTGAACCATTAGCTCTCCGCGGCGTATGGGCAATTCAGCGGGCAGCATGTGGACTATCGCGGGCTGGAATCGAGGTGAATTTTAGGATCCCGTGAGTTTTCATATTTCACATTTAGTGCAGGTGTCTCTGTACATCTCAGGTGGTCACAGGAGGCTGTAAGCATCGGGCATGTGTCCACCTACGGCTGCTTGAGCCGCCACCGCTCATGCCGCTAAGCTGCCAAACAGAACGGGAGCTTCCACTGCTCCATGCTCCACCAAAGGGCTTACATCTCCTGTGTTTGTTTTTAATTTAACACTGTCCATGAGGTTCTATTTAGTTTGGATGTGTCCTGCAATGCTTCTGCATTTATATTCAGCACATTTTAAAAAATGCTGGAAAAGTCCCATTTTGTGCACCAAGAGGCGAGGGGACACTGCAAAGGCAAGTGACCACACCGCTCCGCTCGCAACTTCCCTTCTGGGTATTGTTCCCTGTCATTCATTTTCCATTTGCTCCTTTGGGGCTTATTTGGCTTTTCCTTGCTTTCAGGGTACGGTACTTTATTCCACCAAACCAAGAGTCCTACTCGCAGATAAGGAATTATGCAGGAAACCCAACCAAGGCCATTCCCCTGGCTCTAAAACCACCGTGCAGTCTTGGTTACCAAACTGGAGGGTTTTTGCAGGCTGCAGTGGAGCAGCCTCACATGGTGCCTGGCAGAAGCCAGCTGGTGCCCAAGGGATGCACAAGTGACACCACCACAAGCAACGTGATGTGCTGGTGCGCAAGAGCAGGGCTGGCCTTGGGATCTTGTCGTGATCTCAGGAGGAACAGGCTGGAGCAGAGAAGCTCTTTTGAACAACTATGCTTTCCATTTTAATGCTCGAGAGAGAAGGGCTGGCTTTTCTCATGAGCCAACAGGAACAAGCCAGTGTTGCAGAAGATCTTTTTAATTAATTGGAGAGATGGAAATCTTTCAAAAATTGGTTTTGGCACTCAGGATCTGATAGAGGCAGCTTGGCACTGCTGGAAAAGAGAAACAGCAAGGTGACTGATCTAAAGAAGGAGCTGCCTTGGCTGCTGGCTTGGGCTTGAGCCTCGGTGTCCTGCTCCTCAGGTGACCTCTGCAAGAAGGTGGAGAGGGACAAACCACCGCCAGTGTGGGATGCCATCCCCCTTGCTCAGATGTCAGTCATGGGACATGGTGCAATGCAGAGTTAAGAGTTCAGAGATGCTGAAATCAAGAGATAAGCACTTTATACACATTTTTAATACTGGGATAGATTTACTGCCCTGCTCTGTTGACTTAACCCATATTAAGGACACAGCCTCCTCCTGTCCCATCAGTACATCTCTGCACCAAAATGGGGAGGTTCATGACCAAGAAGTGAACGCTCAGGACAACTGGTACCCGTTTTTCATTAGTTTGTTTTTTATGCCCCTGACAGACAGCAAAAAACGAGGGGGATGTTAGCATCCCTCCCCTGTCCCATGCCATCATGACATCTGGGGAAAGCCTGGGTGGGTGCTTCAGCCAGGTCACAGGAGGAGGAAGAGCAATGGTTGAAGAAGCCATGTCCATGCTATGTGGTATGGTCTGTGCAAGGGCCTTCAGCAAGAACAGGGATGTCTGGGAGCTGTAAGGACACGGTGGTGTAGATCAAGAGCTATGTTTAGACCCAGAATAAGCCAGCTCTCTCCTCTTTCCCTCTTGCATACCAAAATGCACACAGAAACTATTAAAACCTTGTCTCGGATTATCCTGTAAAGCTTATTTACTCCTCTATAGTCAAATACTTATTTACTGTACTTATTAGCAGTGTTTACTCATCAGCTCTACGTTCTGAGCAACCTCAGGTTTTTTCTGTCTTTACAGAAACAGCATCTGTCACAAGTTGCTTCCTCATTCTGCCCTTTTTTTACTCCTCAGTTTGCTTTTTTTTGTCATGTAAAGTCATTTTTATTCATAAGGAAGCAGAATAAAATCAGCTTTCCTTTCCCTGTTTGTGCAAAACTCCCCCCCCCCCCCCCCCCCCCCCTCCCCCAGCTGGCCGAAGCAGTGAGCAAAGCAGAAAATATATATTGAAAAAAAAAAAAGCCCAGCCACAGTCTTCACTCCAAGAGTATCCCTGGGGTGAACTGAAATGCTAATGGCCACGCAACCAAGTGAAAATTAACCTTGACATCTTCAATCACAATACCAAGCTTCTTTGCTGCTTGTTTTGAAGAGGTACCGGTGGTAGGTGGTAGAGCAAACACAGAAGGATATGATCCAGTAAGCCAACCCGTTCATCTCCGAAGCGCTTTTTTGGGCAACACTGGTGAAATCTGAAGAAGAAAAATAAATAAATGATTTTTTTTTTCAATAATATTGCCGATGTCTTTGTGACCTTCTACCTGGCCTACTGCAAAGTGTTGAGTAAGTGTGGAAAGTGCAAGAGAGGAGCAGTCTGATGCTGCGACACGCTGCTGCTTGATGCGCATCGTTGAGTGTCCGAAATTCTCAGGTTCTGCTCGGCAGCGTTGTTCTGGTTCAGGCAGGGACATAAGGTTGCTGACGGAGCGGGGTGTTGAAGTATGATGTTTGCCAGAGGCATCCTTTCACCCCGCTGATCGATTCCTCTGCTTTGGCTAAAAGGACTATTGTTTTGGTTTGAAGTCAAAATCTAAATTAAGTGCTTCAAAGTATGGAAAACGTTGATTTCTATACATCCACAATTATTCCAGAAGAGAATGCCTGAGGAAAACAGCAATGAATGTTAACATAAATATTTTCTTTTAATGTAGGACTAACTTATTAAAAACTTCCAATTAATACAAACTAATTAGAAATAAGCAAGTTTCCTTTAATCTGGCCCAATACCCACGAAGTTTCTCACGGGTTTCAATAACATCTTCTGCAGGACAACAGTATATTCATAATCATATCTAATTAAAAGGCTTTAAAGGCATTCTTATCATAATTTTCCATATGCTGCACAGGATTGCCATTGAGCATTGTTTTCACAGTGACAATGCTCCAATCCAGAGCAGGTCTCACCATGCTGGATGCTGTCCAAATACACATCCTTGCTCCAAAGAGTTTCCGATAATCTCAGGCCAGCGAAGCCTGTAACAAAAAAGGGGACGAGAAGACAATGATGGAGGGATAAGCGGTTTACGTCCATGAACGACGCTCAGAAAACATAACTCATGCCACGAAATTAATGAGATAAATATACGAAATGAATTTGCAGCACATCCTTGTCTACAGAATATTTTCCAGCCCATTTACATAATTGCAAAAGCTTGTTAGTCTATTAACAATCAGCATAGACAACTTTCACGTTGACCTTTCCCACCCTGATTTGTAAGTTTTACGTGGCTGAAGACCCACGGATGGCAGTAGACATCTTGTAGTCCTGTCTCATGTCGTTAGTGCTTGCTAGTGATTTTAACACTCAACGCAAAATTTAAGCTGCTTTTGATTTTATCCCCTCCAGAAAAAAAAAAAAGGACAGGCACAAATACTCTTCCCACCCTTCCCTAAATATTCTTCTAATCAATTCCCAGTTTATCACCAAAGTCACCTGGCAGATTTCACATGGCAGAGGAGAAATCTCAGTTCTCAGTCAGTGAACACTGACTTTTAAATGATATTTATGTTAGAGCAAGGTTTCCCTTGTTCAAAGTCAACAGAAAATTAAGAGCTTTTTGGGGTAAGATCAAGCATAGAAAGATTCAACACTAAAGAAGATTGCTCTGGAAAGTTATCCGAGTATATCACATCCCTGCTCCAAAGAGTTTCTGATAATCTCAGGCCAGCGAAGCCAGTAACAAAAAAGGGGACGAGAAGACAATGCTGGAGGGATAAGCGGTTTACGTCCATGAACGACGTAATTCTGTGACTTGAATTATACCAGCCACTACCAATTGTGACAATAAGTAGATACACATTTTGGATAGGAAATCAGGATAGAAATTGATTCAGGGTTTTGTTAAAATATCAGTGCATTTCAGTTTTATCTCTTCATTTCGGGTTTGTGGGGTTGTTTTTTCAATTCAGTTTTCTTCTGTTTTTCCATATTACTAAGATGCTAAATGGAAATGTATATGCAGTTACCAGCAGCGAATGGACTAGCCAAAAAATCTTTAAGCAAAAGTTCTTTTATTTCAGTTGCAATAAATAGGATGATGTGACTTTATTAAAAAAGAAGATTGAAAACTTTGTGATGTGAGACACTTTTAAATGGAAACATGTTAAATTATTTACTGTGGTAAAATACGTATTTAATGGAGAAGCATTTAAAGTTTAATTGACTGCTGAGATTATCAGTTGAGTTATGTGAGGCACCCACATGTTGTATAGCTTTCTCTTGTAACCGAAAACACTAAGGAAAACATTTTTATAAATCTATTTTGAAACCAAAAAAAAGATAATGGAAGATTTGTTGTAAAACATACTGCCATGTTATTACTCAAGTCACTGGAGAAAACTAAAACTGCGTAATTTGGGAGAAGTGGAAGATGAGCAGGGCAGTGCTTATGTTTAGAGGGCTATGACTGACAGTTCTGTTGAGAATTTTAGATGGATAATTAAATAAGTTAATTAAGTTATTCAATCTGGTATGTAATCTAAGTTTAACTGACTTACTGAAAACTCTTAATAAACCTATAGTCGCTCTTTTGATCTTGTGTGTACCATCTCTTCCCACCCGAAACCACCAGCCATGGCATTTTTGAACAGTAAAACGTATCCCAAAGATGGCTGACCCATCCCGGAGAGGTCCTGCACCATGCTCCCTAGAGTGGCTCTGGGTCATTGCAGAGACCAGAGACATGAGGTGACAGAAGGTTATCAGCTCCTGTCTCACCTGCTTCATGCTGCCCGGAGTTTCCACGTGCCACGTCATTCAGTTACGTTCTGTGCAGCTCCAGCTCTGCCTTTGTCCTTCCTTCTTCTTGTGACCACCTGAAGATGACGATATGGAGATTTTGACAGATGTAAGAGTCTTTATAAGTTCAATGGCTGGGTCTGAAGGACACGTCTCAAGTCCTATAGCCAAGCAAAGTGAACCAAGAGCAACATTAGGTCTCCTACCTCCTAGACCACCTGCCCACCCAGGCCAATGTCCTGCACCACTGCACCTCTACTACTTGAGAGAAGGATGGCTCCTGAGCTGCGTAACTCCCTGCACGTTATGTTTTTATAATATCTATCTCTAATGGGAGACTTCATTGTCTCAGAGCATTCCTCATGCACCTGCATTTTGGACGAGATACTTCACGTTGTCGTTCTTCCTCGTGTGAAATGACTGCCACGGGGTCAACAGAGCAGTGCTTTAAAAGTGGAAGTCCTCCACTTTTAATTAATTAAAGGGTTAATTCCTTTGCAAAATATTATAAGAAATCACAACAATTTTTTTAAAAAATGACTATGTAGTCATGTACTGACTAAAAATTTTCTGGGAACCACCAGCTGAGTCAGCCATTAAATGATCCTTCCAGACTTTTTCAAGATTATTTATAACACTTGACAAAATATTGCTAATATTAGACATTGCCAAACAATGTGTTAAATTGCCACTCTAATTACTTCACCAGCAACACAAATCCTTTTGCAGCCGATCACATTTGGATATGTTTGTGAAAACCCAATAACTCCTTTGTGTTATTTTTAGATTGTTGTAATTTTATTTTAGATTTGCTGGCAGCTGTAGAGCTAGCATAGGGCAATAACCATTCTTTTCATCACAGCATACGTTTAACTGACATTTCCATCTATCTAGGGGCTTTTCAAAAAGTTTGTTTTTTTTTTTAAGTCAGAATGCTCAATACATTCACATTTAAAAAAAAAAAAGAAATTTTGGCTCACAGTTTAACTTCTGATCTGTGCTTAGGACGCACAGCATGAAAATAACACTTTATTCTAGAAATTTCCTTTTCTTTCTTTTATACCTTTGTGGGAGACAGCAAAGGCAAATGTCACTCTGAGCAATTAAAGGCTTTAATCTTTTTAAATTGCTATCACTGTGCGAAACCCAGCAACACGTACCGCAAACGAAATAATTTCTAAGGACCCGAAGAAGCATTGCGTTATTACCCTCGAAATGATGAAAATGTAATGACTGTATATTGGAGCCCTTTGTCAGCATGAGGGGGAACTTCAGGTTTGTGGCAATTTATTAATTCCCACTGTACAACACGGTGTGTCAGGCACACAGTGAGGCCGGACTGTTTGAATTAACACCTCTACAATAGCTGTGGTCAGTTTTGCATCATCTCCATCGGGTACCAAGGCTCACAGATACCGTGTCTATCATATTTAATAGCCACTCGTGCACCAGCCTGAGCGTGACTTGCTCTGAGCAAGAGCAGAGGGAATGCCCTTGCATGCCCACCCCAGCTCCTCAGGGACCACCAACATCCCTGCTTCCCACCACCAAGAAATGGGCTGTAGACACATCCCTTGAGCAGTTTGCTATAAACCAAACCCTCCTGCAATCCACTCTTGAGCCATGCCTGCCTATGCCCAGGCGTATTCAGAGATCTAGACTACTCTCTGCATCTCAGGTTTTAAAGCCTTTCCTTTAAAAGTCTTCTCTATGCAGAAAGAACAGATACTGGAAAATGTTACCTCTCTTAATGTTAAAAAACCCCCACACTCCAGTTGTATAACCCATCCACACCGAACTTTTCTTTTAAATTTAGTAATTAAGTTTAGTCTCAGCTGAGAATCAGTATGCCAGATTTCAGCCTGAAGTGAAAATAAATGGTTGAATTATAAATCCCTAAAAATAGAAATTCAGAATGCAATCACTGCCACAACCTCCATTTGGGGCCCTGTAGTATTATAAAAGACATTTAGTAAACAAGAAGGTAGCTAATGATGCAGTAAGCATTTTCATACAGCACTTAGAGACAACTCACTACACATAATTAGAGCACTACCAGAGTCATCAACTGTCTAGTACATCTGATAAAGAAATGTCACCTGCCTCAAAATATGGCAGCAATTCCAGTTGCCTTATGTGCAAAGCTTTAAAAACCAGAGAGAGAAGGCGACGAAAGCAAAGCTAATGACACAGTTCACGTCTTGCTGTTTTGAGGCAGCCCAGAATTTTGGAAGTGAACGTTTTTTTAGTTCGGAGTCATTTGCTGAACTTTGTAATAAGCACCTGTGGCGATCAATCAACCCACAAAGCAAAAATGTTGGGTCCATCCATAAGCAAACGTGTTGGATCATTTAACGTCCAGGCTAAGAGCCTGTCCTGCCAGGGCTGCATGGGACTGAAGAGTGAGGGATGAAGGCTGGACTCATCTGGCCCCAGGATGACTACTCGAACACTGGGTGTATTTGTCACCCAGGCTTTTCTTACATGATGCAGTGACAGATGTGACTCAGGAGGGTGATTCATCCTCTTGAGGTGTTAACTCAGCTGGTGTTGAACCACCTCTGGGCACAGTGGCCTCTCTGGACTGGAGAGAGAGTGAGATAATTCGTTTAATCAGACATGCAGCTCTTAAATGACTGGAGTTAAACGAGATGGATTCCACCCTAAATTCACAGTTCGTACAGGAATCATAGAATCATAGAATGGTTAGGGCTGGAAGGGACCTTCAAAAGTCATCTAGTCCAACCCCCCTGCAAGGAACGGGGACATCTCCAACTAGATCAGGTTGCTCAGGGCCTCGAACTCTGTCTCATCCTTTTCTGAACAGAATGACAGATCAATTCAAGTGATTGCTACTGTGGCCAATGTCACTTGTGCACGGAAAAGCCTGGAGCTTCCATCACCAATCAACTGCAGGAAAAATCTGTGTCAGCCTCTTGTCTTGGGCTGCACTCGGGCTGCTAACAGAAATGTGGCATTTATGGAGTTCTCTACGAAGACAGACGTGTCCGAGTGCTGAGATCAGCACGGCACTACTTCCACGTATTTTCAAACATTCATGAAGGTGACAGGAACTCAGCAAGCAGATTAGCATCGGTGATGTGGAACCACAACATAAATATAAATAAAGCATTGAGTGAATAATGAATAACTCCAGCTCTACAGGATCTTTGGCTGTAATGGCAGGATTTCAATGATTTGGATGTTTGTTAAAAAAAATGTTATTTTCTACCCTCAGAGAGTAATTCATCTACTGCTTTGACACTTGGAGATAACTCAGTGTGCATCCACAGGAGTCTCTTCTTGGTCTAATTCTACATAGTATTTTCATTTATGACTTGGATACAGCAACGGAGAGTAGTCTGTAAAAAATAAAATGCCACAAACCAGAAAAAACCTAAACAACCAGAACTCAAGATTACTGTAGTAAATGGAGAAAATGGTACATATTCAGAAAGGTGAAATTTTGGTGAGGAGTATCTTTTCATGCAGTGATACTTCAAGATGTACTGGGAGCAGGAGACGATAAATCAAATACAAGCCAGTATTGTGACTGCTGCAAGTGAACGGTCAGAGATGAACTGGAGAGGCTGGAGGACAGCAGGGAGACTTAACAGACTTTCAAAAAACCATGACTCTTCTAGAAAAGTTGAAAGATTTGATTCTGTTTAATATAAGAAAGACTAAGGGAGGCTGTTTCGGGAGGGAAACCAGCAGCTAGTTGTTCTCGTCCATTGAAAATGAGGCAAAATGAGACCAACCCGATGGCAATGAAATGTTTTAAAAATTCCTAATCGATCTTCCAGGAGCAGCCTAGACAGACAAGACCTCCTCTTTTCCAGTGGATTTAGGGTTGCTTTTTGCTGTTGTCACAGCAGGGCAGCTGCCTGACTTGGTGTTTAGAAGAATGTGTTTTTGCTTGGAGGCAACACAAGATCTGGGGCTGAACTATCTCTTGAGTCTCTTTCAGCTTTTCTTTTGGATGATGACTTTTTTTTCCTGACTCATAACATCAAAAGCCCCCATATTTGTTCAGGTATTACTGTTGTATGTCAGGCAAGAGCCACCTGGGAGAAGAAGAAACCTCTTCTGAAGCACAACATGTGTGGCGACACATGGAAGACTGCAGCTGTGCCGTTGCCAACGGTGGCCTGGATTAAAAGGACATAATGAAAATACACACTCTGTTTAGTCATTGGGAAACAAGTGGTTTCATAAGCCTGTATTTTCCACTCTTCTTGTTATTTTTCCCCCTCGGGGTAGTTCTTTCCCTCTTTTCTAAAGGCTCATGTTACCATGGGAAACGTGACAGAAACCAGCAGGCATTGTTAGCCTGGGAGATCCTGAATAATTTCCCATGTGAAAACATTTTAATTCCTAAGGTATAATTTTAAGGTGCTGATCCAAAGCCCATTGTAGTCTACGAAAGGCTTTTCATCAGAGTTCAGTGCGTAAGAGTTAACTGATTATTCCTGCATTAACAAATTCCTACAATGAGGACACGAAGGATACACTGAAGAACACAGAAGTAGCTCTTTTGAAGACTGAAAGAGCTGAGTTTATTAACAATGTAGAAAACCTTTGAGTCAACACAAAGCATTTTCCAAAGTGTTTGGCTCATATAGCTCAGGAGTTGATTCACTGTCAGAATATTTGTTCTGGACTTGTCAGGAATCTATGGTAGAAGCAACAGCTCTGTTTGCAGAAGTCTCTACTAAACACTACCACCATTTCTACTGCCTGATCAGATTCTGATGTGCTTTTAGCCCAACTTTTCTTCTAAATAAGGAGATATTTCCTTGTTCTGCTTTTAAAATTGACTGGGTATCCATAAGGAGGACTTGGGAAAACAAGTCAACTTAATAACCTGATGCTGGTAACCTGCTAAAATGCAACACAAAACTTCAGTGAACATTACTTTACTTTCATATTTGCATGAGTAACCTTCAAAAAGCTTCACCACTGTGTAATGTATGCAAACATTTTTTGAGAGAGACTGTTTCATCTTTTATTCTATTAATTCATTTATCAAAGGGGAATAGGAGCCTATGGGTTTATTTACATCTTATCAACAAGCAAAACATTGCAATCTAAAATAATCCTGAGCAGAAATCTGTCAAGAACATTGGGAAAACAGCTTTTCTTGCAGGTGTTAATGTGCTGAATCAGAAGTCAAGCCTCAGAAACAGACAGAGAGAAAATAAAGATATTTGTAATGCCTGACACACTACAATTTTCATTTTTCCAGGATGAGCTTTCTAAATCTTACTCTAAAGTATCTGTTTGAATTTGACTGAAGGTCAACGTATTCTCTTTGTAAAATGAAAAGTATCCAATTACCCTGTACATCGGGGAGCTAATGCAAGGACAGTTAATGAGATCTGTATAGAAACATGAATATTAAACAGTCAATATTGCATAATGCGTGTTCCTGTCCCGGGATTTGATCCAAAGTCCGCGGACACCAGCTGAAGGATCAGCACACTCAATCCAAAGGGGTTTGGTTCAGCTCCACGCATGCACTTTCTGGACAGACCCATGGCTAAAGTGACTAAAAGGGCTGCAAAGGGAGGTGGAGGATTTTAGCACAAGGATGTAGAAATACCCATAGGTGTTCCCAAGTGTGCGGTACCCAGGCTGTGATACGGTCTTACTGGTGAGATGAAAGTGGTCTCCTCCCACGAGGTTCCGCCATGTGGGGCTGGAGATGGCTGCACCAGCCCTGGTCCATGTCAGCCTGCTCCAGCCACCAGCACGTCCTCCAGGAACACGTCAGCTTTGCTGCAACACAAAATCTAGCCCTCCTCATCGGTTACCTGTGTTTGCTGAACAACTGCAATCCATCCCTTAAATGCTCTATTTCTTCTGTCAGACTTTAAAGTAATTAATTGTAAGTGCAATTAGTATTACTGTGTGGCTCATAATAAACTATTGTATAACACAGAGTTCTCAAATGTGCTAGGTAATCTGTAGTTTAAAAAATATATATACTCAGACAGTCAGAGCCACACACAAGCACAAATTTAAAAAGATAATTACCCTGAGACACTTCATGAGCTACCAGGTAACTCAGACCAGCCTGGCCACCAGCGTCCAGCAAAACAAAGCAGTCTCACAATACCAAAATGCACCTATATGCCAGAAAATGAGTCACATACAGATACATGTTCAGTTTAGATTTAGCTATGTTGTTGGACTTCAGCTGATTAACTGACTTCAAATACTCAGTTACCTTTTGCTGATAAGAAACCTGTTAATTGAGCAGTAACAGCAGAATCTAGAATGACCTCTCTGGATGCTGGAAAGAGGCAGGTGTCTAAATATCCCCTTGTAATGAATTTTACTTTGAAAAAATGGATTTTTCTGTTTAATTATGGAATAACTTTTCATTTCAGAACCAGATCCGGATCCTTATTTGGCTGCAGGCAGCACATATACGCTTACGTATCAGATCCCAAAACACACCCCACCCCAACAATAGAAAGCATGAATAACATTTTAGAAAAAAAACAAGTGAAATTTTGATATTTCAGTTCTCAGTAAAACTACTATTCCTCCTCACCTGTGCCCCTTGGCCAGTTACTGTATTTGCACCTGCAGCTCCATCCGTTGCATCTGGTTAGCAACAACACAGGGAAACAACTGCCTGCGGCGCGGCGACGTCCGCTGTAGCCAGCAGAGATGCTCCATGTACTGCAGCTTCCCAGGTCCAACGCCCTTAGAGACCAGGAAGTTTAAAGATCATTCCCCCCAAAACTCCCAGTGCTAAGGTCATGTCTACGCAGGCAGGTTGGGAAGGACGGGGTGAACCACACGGTCGCGTGAAGTCAATGGGTATTTTCCAAATTATCCTAAATCTCTGTGTGAAGTCTGTCATTCGGGAATAGAGTGACTTGGGTCTGCTGTAGCTTAATCCTCCTCTAATCCTCCTCTCTAAGGCAGGATCACGGTACAGTGAACTAAGAAATTTCTCTTCCTGGATGAGAACTTCCATACGGGAGTTTAACGTGTCCCGGCAGCATCCCTGGTGAGGCACTGGTGGGCTGGCTCCCCTCTTCTTTCCACTGCCTCCACCTTCTGTTTCAAGAGGTCTACTGAAATTAATAGGACTGCTGGGAGAACATGGCATAATCTGGACCAAGGTTGTAAAACCTTTTATGTCCTGAATTTCATCTCAGAGGAAAATTTTTGCAGCCGATTATACCAACGGACTCGAATGTGTTTATTTTGTTGTTATTGCTCAACGGCAATATTCTACTTAGGCATTTTAATAGATGTGAAGAATAGTATTCATTTAATGTGTGGAAGGTGCATAGACAAAATAGTTCCAATTTTCTGATGTTTTAAGGTACCATGCCTGCTGTCAGCCCACGACAAATCAGGTGCCAAGGAGGTCCTCCCTGGGCAAACCGCTCCTTAGCAAAAACAGTATTTTAGTGCTGCCTAATGAGATATTGGATCATTAGAGAAATGGTAGTTTCCAAGGAACAACAGGAGCAATTAATTTGGTCTCACATCACGGAAGGTTGCAGCACATGCTTGTTTGGGGAGAATAATACATCACAAGGAGCCCCAAGCAGGGGGCTGTTGGCTTGAAACCATAATACTTGTAGAAGATTTGAAGTCATTAAAAATTTTGTCACTACCTCTTTTTAAAACTAATGACAAGAATTATTTTAAGTCTTGGTAGTATTAAGGTAAGAGGGAAAACTTGGCAGAAACTTGTAGTCTGTGCAGAAAAAAATGCAATATGTTGATTTTCCCCAGTAATGGCTCATGTATCTAATTAATTTAAAAAGTTTTGAGTTTATTTTATTTTCTTGGTTCTTACCTTTACTAATGGAAGATTTTACCTAAAATAAAAAATATGTACAAGTAGAACATCAAGGTCCCAGTCTATGAGTACAAGCAGTAAATATTTTTTGCAGAAACTTGGAATTACTTTTAAGTTAAGAATATATCTGCAATGACTTTAGTGAAGGTACTTACGTGGTGTGAAGACCTGAACCAGTCCTTAGTTAATTTAGCTTTCTGCTGACTACAAGTGGTATTAGATTAGGCCTAATGAGCTCTCAAGACGCACATCTCTTACGTTAAGAAGAAACCTGAACTCTGGTATAAGCCAACATCCTTGTTGACAACTTGTTTTTAGACATTGCAGTCAGAGATCTGCTGCTCCTCACTGGGGCTGCTCCTGTAGGGTAACAATTAACCACATTTTAATGACTGATAAACTGACTCTGAGAGATTTTAAGATATTTTCTTAAAGGTGTGTAGCAATACTTGAACCCCAGGTGTTCTGGATCTTTGACTCTTTGCTTCAAATCTTAGACAGATTTCATCTGCAGGCAAGCTTTCATCCATGGACAGAAAATTTTACTTTATTTGTGGAAGTATTTGCAGATTCAGATCATCTTTCTGTGTCCAGTACAAACTGCTGAAAGTTATATTTCGAAACAGGAGGTTTGAAGTTTTATTTTAAATTTTTCTATGCTTGTATGCATGTTAAGAAAAAAAAAAATAAGTTGCTTCTATTGCAATGTTTCTACTGTGATATTGACATTCAGAAGAAATCAACAAAAGACTCTTCCACTGTTGGCCATACAAAAGAAAGGGATGCTGCTATCTTCAGTAAATGAATTTTTGTTTCGTTTGTGAAGGTAACACAGCAGCTTAAAGAGCCTCCCCACTGGAGGAGGAATGCTCCCACCCCATGCACCAAACCCCGAACAAGACCATGTTCCAACAGCTACACTGACCAAAGCAGTACACGTTTCTTTGAAGACTTACAAAGCAAATTCAACTGTCCTTTAGGTATTCCCCGTGCTAAAGCTGGAAGCAGAAGCCACCGTTGAAACGTGAGATGTGGGGACTTCAGGCTGGCGTCGGTGGGAATATTAGTTCAGCCTTAATTATGGATAAGGTTATGTGGAGTGACAGTGCTGAAACACAAAGGAGGAAATTAAAGTGTTAATTTAATTTAAGCTGGGAAATTAACCTAGGGAAACTCTTCTGTGCCATGGAAAACTCAGCTTTTCCATAGGAGTGGTGCAGCCACTTGTACGTACAGTGGGACTGTTGCTGTTTTCCCACTGTATTTTTGGAAGCCCTGAAAGTAGTGGGGAAAAGTCTGCTGAGATGGAGGGCTTGCACCCAGCAGCAGGAGCCACAGGAGGCCATGCTGTGGTTCCTCCTTCTCCACTAAAGCATCTGGGAGGAGCAGGATTGACAGAAGTAATATTTTGTAACCTGCAGATCCTGGGCAACCCATACAGCTTTCCATGGCCCTTCTGTAGAGGATCAGAGAGGGTTACACGGGTGTAATTTACAGCCCAGTTCAAATGCTTTGGTATATAGAAAGTGCCATTTTTCTTCTTAACTTCAAAATGAAAAATTGATACTCCCTATTACAACTTTAAACAATCATTAGGGTTTAGTGCTAATTAAGTGAAGAACGCTTGAAATGGAAAAAACCTAAGTGGAAGCAGCTAGCCATTGGGAAATTTGGAGGCCTGGGGAAAGGACAAGCCACGCTGGTGCAGGAGATGGGATGGCTGCTGCTGTTATTCTTGCAGAAGGACTCGCACATCGCACAGTTGATGGCAGAAACTACCTTGCAGCTTGAAGCTCTTTAGCTGCAGGCAATGGTGACATCCAAATCACCCACCTGTCAGCCCTCCTTTGAGTGTTAAATTTGCCCTGAGCTGAGTGTTGAGCCAAAAACCTGGGACTAGCCTTTGCTCATGGTGCAGAAGAGAGGCTGTACACAGCCACAACACGGACACGTGGGTATCAAATATTCTCTCCAGGTCAAAGCTCAGTGGAGAGGCTGGGGCATTGAAATTCCTCATGGCTTCAACTTGCTGAAAGAGCTTAAAAAAAAAAAAAAAAAACAACAAAAAAAACCAACCCAAAAAGTCACTGCCTGAGTCTGAGGCCAAAGGAGGTTGTCAGCTGTAAGGAAAATGGTGTACTGTGATATGAAACACACCTACTAGTGGACTGGCAACTTCTGAGACAGCAATATATCCACTTTCTCTCGGACACAAGATCAATTGCGAATCCCTCCCAAACACAGAATTATGCCTCCGAGCCTCAACCTCCATTTACAAGATTTCTTTTCCCTGTGATTGTTATGGCAACTTAAAAAAGCTGAACTACATTTTTCTTGGGTCTGCAGAGAACCTGAAATGATCGTTTCAGGCACATGAATTGTCTCAAGCACAGGAGTAAAAACCAACATGGCAATTGAAATGTCAACGCTGCCCAAGTGTCTTGGCCATTACTGATGTTTTAGCAAAATCAGGAGTAAAAAGCTCATGACGTTTACGGCACCAACCAAAAGTCTTGGCATCAAGACCCATAACTGCACTGCATGCAGCTGTCATAACGTAGAGCTGTCAGGTTTTATTCCAGCCCTTATGAGCAGTGACTCAACAAAACACTGGAAACAACAGTGAAAAAACATGAATCATAGAATTAGAGAATGCTCTGGGTTGGAAGAAACCCTAAATATCATCTAGTTCCAACCCCCCTGCCATGGGCAGGGACACCCTCCACTACACCAGGTTGCCCAAAGCCTCATCCAACCTGGCCTTGAACACTTCCAGGGATGGGGCAGCCACAACTTCTCTGGACAACCTCCTCCAGTGTTTCACCACCCTCCAAGTGAAGAATTTCTTCCTTATATCTAACTAAATCTCCCCTCTTTCAGTTTAAATCCACTGCCCCTTGTCCTATCACTACACACCCTTGCACATAGCACCTGAAAGGTAATTTATTTTTTTTTAAAGCTAAATCAATTTCAATATATTTCAAATGCCCCAATTCAAATTATTCTACAATTAATTTAAAAATAATCGGTTACAAAACCTGGAGGTGTATCAACCGTAGTGGAGTCTGAGATGGTCACAACAGTTCATGAAGGCAGAAGATGGTGGAAGCACCTCATGCAGTGGCCACCTTCCTCTGCCGAGCTGAGCTTTGTCTGGAAGGTTTATTTAACAACGTGTTTAAGGTAAAAAGCATTAATTGCATCATCATCATGCACCTATATTTGAAAAAGTAATGGAAGGTACAGATAATCAGTGCACTCTATTCTGAGAACATAGTGACCTAAAATATCACTGCCAGCTTAGCTGTGGGTTTAAAAAAAAAAAAAAAAGTGTAATTCTTCCTGTGTAAAACCCCAGTCAAAATCATTTATTAACCAGCTGGTGGCAGTGTTTTCATTAGGAAAAGATAAAAGGTATCGCACTCGTTTTCCATAAAATCCACACTTTCAGCTATTAAAGTGGAAGAATCTTACTTGTTACTTGGTTCTCCCCATCAAAATTCTACGAAAATCCATACAAGAAATAAAACCCCTCAGTCACTGCCACAGAATACTCTGCTTTTAACACGTTATATAATGTCAGGAGAGCACAGATATGTTTTATTCCCCTTTTGAGTGTGGTTGTTGCTTATGCTGCCAAAATGATGCTTTGTTAGAGGGATCCTTGCTTTTCTGTGCAAGTTAGTTTAGCTTTCCAACAGAGATGTTAAGAACGAAATAAAAACATGACAGATTTAATATTGGTTTCTACTCACTTCTGGGCATTGTGTTTTGAAAGAGAGTGTTAGAAATTGTTTCTGGAGAACGAGAGCACTGCAATATTTCCTTCCTCTCCCCACACATCCAGCAATGGCGTGTTCCCATCACTCTCTTGAATCTTAATTTAAACCAGACCATAGCTGCGTGGAGGAGAGCTTCATCTCTCCTTATGGTATTTATTAAAAAGAAATAACAGCTCATCAGCATTTATCAGAAATAACTTACAGAATACAGACTGCTTTATCTGGAAATACCTCTCACATGTCGGTCCCTCCCCAGCTTCCAGCAACGAGCCCTGACACGCCACATTTACAGATTTTATTCCATCCTGAAATAACAGGTACCAAGAATACTGAGTGATAAGTGAAAGCTATTCTGACCCCTCTGATTGAGAAGAACACTGCACTCCTACTCGGAGGAACCAAACACTCCTCCCCATATGTGACAGCCGTGCCATCTGCGCTAGCTCCATCTGCCAACAGGCATCTCAAGCCTACACATATGTACCCCAAACGGATGCCAGTCCATGTCGGAACACCTCCTTTACGTCTGGGAATCACATCATGCTATAGCTAAGATGCAAAAAAAAAGAAATGCTTATTATAATGCATGAACACCTCGAGCAAGGTGGGTGCAGAGCCAGCAGGGCCATTCACTGCGCGCCCCGACGTTGCGTCCCGGCGCTCGCGCTCTCCTCTGTGTCCCCCCCCTTGCACCGAGATCAGTGCAGGTGCAGTAGCTGCAGGGCTAATGCCTCCATGTAGGACATAATGAGGTTTAGGAAAGACTCATGACCCACCGTAAATACCTGCACTGCAGTTTGGGAACGGCCAATTTCGATGGCAGCTCTCCAAGGCTGGGCACTTCTCTCTCTTTTTAGCACCAGGAGGACTCAGCTTGCTTTGGATTATCTGAGAATCACTGTAGAACAAAGAATAAACACTTATTAACTTCAATAAACGGTGCTAATCTTTTAGAGGCAGGCACTTATGTGCTTTGCTAAACTAAGAGATCTCTTCTATGGGTTGTAGTCGTTAGCTTTGAGCTTGGGTTTGCTTCTCCTTTCTGGTACAGTAGACCAGAAACTCCAGTGCAAGGAAGCTTGAGATTAAAAAAATACATTACTAAATGGGAAAAACCAAACACACGTGCATATGTCACTTCAAAAGAGGAGATCTGTCATTCGGTTTAACAGAAAGGTCAAAGTGACACTTGACCTCGATGGCTCTGGAGCTCCTGGCTGCTCCCAGGGCTGGGGAGGACGCGGGGCGAGCAGCAGCAGCTTCCCAGCCGGCCGGCCAGGCGCTCGGGTGGGTGAGCATCATCCATCTGCCACCCGACGGAGAGCCCACCGGGGAGCCTGGCAGGCAAGCTGGCAGGACATCTTCCTCGCTGTGACTTTGTCAGGACTGATTGATTTTTGCAGATCACTAAGATCTGGTATTTTCCAATGGAAAACTGTTTGGAGGAGATTTCTGGCCAGCCCGATTTCAATCCCTTCGGGGTTTTGTTTCTTTCCTGGCCTTTTTCAATACTTGATGAGTGAAGAATTTCTGCACAGATTCCAAATGTTTGGGATAAAATTTGCTCATAAAACCCCCTAGGATGCACGTTTCATTATTCCTTTCTCAAGTTAGAAAATACTGTAAATATTTCTCAGCAAATAAGTGATTGATGCTTCAATCATGTTTGAATTTGCATCCACCTTGGTGTTCTTTCCCTGTGCATATTCCTGTGAGCTGGCTGAATGATGATAAAATGAAGCATTGCAGCCAGGAGTGTTTGTGGAAACACATTTCATGTTTATTCCCCAAATACTTCTCCATGGTAGCCACAGTCCCAGGGTGAGAGAGAAGGCAGCGTGTGAACTGGGAGTCACACCATAAACGACCCAGCATGAAATCCACAGAAATCTGTCAGACAACAATGGAAAACAAACTCCAAAAATATGGTGGCATACAAATCACAAAAGGCAGAAAAGATGATGTGTATGTAAACAGAGTGGGAGCTCGCACCAGGACTCACATCTTGTGTTCATTAATCTTTGTTGTTTATTCTCTAGCATATATTAATGCAAACATTGATTTTTCCTTTTTTAAGGTGTTATTTTTTGGTATCTTTAATAATTTTACAGTACACTTGTTGCAATAGGAAGCTGTAACACATCCAACACGTTTACTTTACTTAATCTGTGTGTTTTGACAATTGGCACCGTAATATAAAATATTTTATGTTTAGAGTATACCTTTTCATGAAGAACAGCTTTTCAGACAACCACAAATTAACACACTGAGTTTTTTCTTGTTGCTAGTGGTACTGTTTTGTTTTGCCTCCTAGAGTATCTTCTGTAAGAGCAGAAGTAGCCAGAGGACCTGACAGCAATGGGACGATGTAACTTAACACAGCTGCTGTAAAATCAGAAACCTTCTGCAAAGTCCTTGCTGGACCCCAGTTAGTCTGAGTGACAATTCCCATCCCATAAATGTGAGGTTATGATGCTACTGAGATAGTTGCACTGTCACATTCCTCAAGGATCCGTGTCATCTCATAGGTTTCCTCATGTATTCAACACCAGAAAGTCTTGGGACCACTTTTCTAAACTATTCACTACAACGATGATGATACCGAGCAGCTCAGTTGTTGCCAGTTGACTTTTGCTGCTAAAATAAATATTTTAATTTATAAAGACCTGCTTGCCCACAAGCTCTCCTCTTGTTCAGAAGCAATCATTACTAAATGTGTATACCACTAAACAGCAGTGAGGATCATCATCTGGGGGAAGATTTTCCAAGCAAATAGAATTTGAGGCTCAGATTTGGCCTTTACTGGGTCCTGGCATCTCAACTCCATCTGATGCTTTTGAAATCCCTACGTTTTCAAATGTTCCTCCGTCTGTTTTTTTATTCAAAATGCTCTTCAGCCAGAGAAGTCATGGCCAATCCTTATCACCCTCAATAGCCTTTTGCTGCTTTTTCAGCTCTCGTGGTTGGCTTTGTTGACATTAGAGGGCAGTCTTCCATTTTAGTGCTTTTTTCCAAACATATTCTGAACAGCACTTATTGCGATGTGCAGAACTGGCAGCGCTTTGGCAGGCTAGGGGGGAGGGCAGAAACGCATCCAAAACAAAATGATGCTATTTTCATTTTAAAAACTACTACTCCTAATACATCCCCTCAAATATCACATTTGCATGATCTTGGTGTAGCTAGGAGGGTACACAATTTAGAAAATTTAACAGACATTAACTATTTCACATTCCAACAGCTATCTATGAAGGGTTGGTGATTTCCCAGCAGGAATTGGAGTGAATTAATGCAATGCAGCCATTCCTTGACATTGCAGGGTATTAAAGTAGAGGTGGCTAAAGGTGACTAGTCTGCACTTCAGTTTTGCGATGAATATCTCTAAAATCCTACAATCTCTTCAATTCGCTTCAAGAAGCATTCTGAAATCAAAGACGAGCCAAAAAAAAAGGCAAAAAAAAAAACCAAAACCTGTCAAAGACCAAAAGTTGCTTTAAAATGTGTAGGAAATGTATTTCTGAATCAGAGACTAAGAAATGTCTCATAGTCATAAAACCATAAACCATCTATAATGCCATTCCAACATTCAAAGTGGTAATATTCATATATCAAAGCCGAGGTGCTGTTAGCTTCCAACTTTTTTAGGATGGCATTCATCTTTGTGACAAAAATAATTATGGAATGCTAACCTGCAGCGACTTCAAGCTCGTGGAGAAAAAAGTACCACGTCTGCCATCTCCAGCCCTACTAAATTTAAAAAGCTAAGCTTGTGATCACGAAAATGAAGAAAGAGCAAAATAGACACACGTCATAGGCTTGTATTCCTCTGGTGCCTTTATTTTTTTTCTTGTGCAAGTTTGCAGGATGAAAAAAACCACCCCCAAAACATGGAAATTGCTCAGAGATCCAATTTTAGCCTGCCCTTTCTCCTCTGTGAATCTCCTGCTTCATGCCATCACATGCTGGTTACCCATCATTCCCACCATTAGTTACCATTTGCACACCAGTAGTGCTGACACACCAAATTAACTTGCACTGGCTCCACTCTGTGCAAATTCCGAGTAGAGAGCGCGTACCAGCCCTGGCAGCAGAAAATCCCATCAGTCTAACAGAGGAAGGAAAACAAGGACAAGTTCATATTTTTTTGGATGTAAGACCCAAGTGCAGAAACAGTAGGTAACATGCCCAAGGTGACATAGAGAGCATGGGGAAGCTTCTTATAGGAAATGGAGAAATAGTCTCATTTTTTTAATTGATATTTTTGCAAGGCTCCGTGTCAGGGGCACCACATTCCTGCCTGGGCTCGGCAGTCCTGGCTTTCCACAGCATAAAAATATTAAAAGAACAAGAATAATCTCTTCACTCTCCCCCACTGGTATGTGAAAGTCATTACTGATGGTAAAATTGAACCGTTTCCTGAAGGTCAAGAATTTTAAAAGTAACTCTCAGAAATAAGACTTTTCATGCGCTCCGAGACAGGATCCCCTGGAGAGAGGTTGTGTTTGCTTTTTCTTCCCAGTTTGGTTCAGTCACTCATGAACAAGTACTTACCTCGCTCCCGCCACTGACCATTACTGTATTTAACAAGGCACTGAGAAAAATATACAACTGTATTGGGGTCACTAAAAAACCAATAAATAATGCAAACCTACTGAAACATCATTGCTATGACCATTGGTAAATGCATTTTAACTGTCACCAGTATGAATCCTGTGAAGACCTAATGAGAAAGACTCATTTTTTTCATGATTTGCACCAAATAAAATTCCTGCATTCGTTGGAAACACATCAAAAAACATATTGCCATCAAGTAAAAAGCTACTGGCATCAACTGGAAAATGGAGATTCTGGTACTGCCACAGACATATGACCACCAAGCTGGTTCACATGGAAAAAGACATGGATTTGTAAGTCAAACTTAGCGAGTGAAATTCTGTCCCAGCAGGGCAGGAGCTGTAAAGAACTAGCACAAATGGTGTGATGGCAATGAATAACCAGATCATATTCCCCTATTAACTCTGCAAGCACCAAACCAAACATTTTCCAATTAATGTGTCAAATGAAACTATCTTCAGCCATGAGACTCTTAAAAATGCTGAGTTTTTTTAACACAGTATGACTATATCCACCTAAAACAGAAGGCATTCTACATAAATAAAATGCAAAATAACTGAATATGGCTTAACAAATTACCCACACTAAGCTAGTGATCAAAACATCTGATTCTCATTTTAAGGCTGTAGCATCTATAGTGTTAATGAATTAAGTGGTGCTCCAAGGTACAGGCTGGGTGACAAGAACAGCACGAGCAGCGCGGCGCGGGCCGGCACCGTGCCAAAACACCCAACTCCATTCCGGGAACGCAGGGAACATAAATGTAACTCATTTCCTTAACACCAGCACGTAAATGACATCTTATTTGTTGATCATAAGGAGTGATTTGTAAAGTTCAAACACCCAAATATGCAAATTGACACAATACTTTACATGCAAAAGAGCAAACTATCTAAAATAACCGCCACGGAGCAGACGTGAACCTGCTCTATATCCCTTTTCCTGCATGCACTGTGCAAAGACAACAGTGCATCGCAGAGCTCTTGGGCATGAAAAGCAATAGTTTGGTGGTAGAAATTTAGAAAAATGACAGCTTGATAGAAAAACAGAGAAACCGGTTGGGCTTTTCGAAGTGCTTTAGTGGTCCGGTGCTTGAGTTGCATCAATCTGAAATGGAGATTGTGCTCTGCCACAGTGGCTTACCCAGCTGCTGGCAGTTAGAAGCATCCATGAGAAAGCTGTTACATTATTGTGTGTATTTGCAGATAGGCAAAGAAAAAGACAAATAACAACCCACGTTTGCAAGTGGGAAAAGAACAATTTTTTTTTGGTTTATAAGTCTCTCTTCATAGGCCAATTACATCAGTTCCACCCACATGGGTCATTTGTCTTCTTTCATTTGAGGTTGTTTAAAGTAATCAACGGGATCTCTATGCATCGGTTAGCATACTTCATTATGTTCAGCAACCAGGATTTGGCCTTAAATTGCTCCGTAAGCTCCTCCAGTCAATTTTCCTACATTGCCTCAAGTGACTGTAAGGAACCTCATTAATAAATGGACATGATTAGATCACATAACCAACAGTAACCAAAGATAAGAGAGAACATAAACAGTGTATTAAGTAAACTTTGTTTACTTCCAATTGTGCTATTTTATGAAAAGATACAGAAATATAGCACTTGTCATTCTCTTGCACACCTCGAGGGCAGATGATATGATAGCAGCCCACGCTCAGCATTGACTTCTGGTGCCAAACCTTGAAACTGAGTCAATAACGAGCAGTCAAATAGGTTGTCCCCTTGACTTACACGCTGCTTCTTCACATGATGGTGCACTCCAGCCAGCACCAATTGCTGTCTAATTAAGTGAATGACTTAGCATCCCTCCTGATGCGCCATGGTGTCTTGCGCAACAATAATTTTGCCGTATTTTGAACGTGAAAATGAATTTAAAACTGAGAAACATGAAATGAAGTGGCATTTCACAGGATGCACTTCACCAGGCATCACTGAGCAGCAGAAAACATGCTTGTGACTGTGCTGCTCCCATCATCCAGGAAGCTAACAACATTCACGTTGCCAGCAGGAAGGAATAATTTGCAGACCTGGCTTAAACTAAAAAGCAAAAAGACCAGCAGAGTCAAACACATCCCTTGTCATAACATGGGGAAACCAAAAGGCATGCTTGTCCAAGAAGCCAGGTTCTTTTATCCAGAATACATAGAAGTGTAGCAAAACTCCTTACAACTCCAAACCGAGCACGTGGTACGTCTCTGGCATGGAAAAAGAGCTCCATCAAGCAGCCTCCTACTGAAATATTTAATGACTCCAGGTCTTTGTTTACTGTAAAAATATTCTAGAACAGCACTGCAGACACGATCAATGAAATCGTCAGTAAAGAAGAGTAAATACCACTAAAGGACAGTGATTTTTCCCCAATGGTAATTTTGACTTGTACAGATTCTCCCTTTCCCCCTGTATTTTGAATCAAGTTGAGATCCATTTGTTCTTTTCAATCACTTTACGATTTTTACTTGTAAACAAAATAAATGAAACTCCACAACGTGTATCGCTATCACCTACTTGCTAGAGTACTTTTATTTTAAAAACAGAAAAGAAGTGGTAGGGGGACTGAAATCACTCTAGAATAATGCTCATTCCTGTATTTGCAGCTCTGTGTTTAACAACAAATTTACACATGCATCCTTGTAGACCACTTGGTTCATCCAAGTGTCATGCTACTAATTACGATGCAGTGGCTGCTAATGAAGACACGGAGCCAACCGCAGTGACCTGGGCTCCTCGCGGAGCTCCCAGCTCCAGCTTTTGGCTGTGGTTTTGAAATGTCAGTGATGCTATGGTCCCCAAATTGAGATACGGTGGGCTCAAAGAGACAGTAGGCACAAACCACAAAAATCAATGAGGATGCTTTCTGAGAAGAAAAATCTATTAGAGCACGTCGCTGCTGTGAGGTGCTCGAGGGTTGCCATAGAGATTCACTGGATTCATTCGACCGCCCGTAAGAAGCGGACACAAAATACTCTTACCGTTAACACGCCGAATGTCTGATCCAAAGCCTGCTGAAGATGCTCAGTAGCTTTCTGTTGACTTCAATGGCTTGTGGATGATGTCTCAAGAGCAGCACTTGATATAGCTCATTTCTTATCGCACTGAGCCCTTTTATGTCCTCTGAAAGGTTCCTACTGAAGACCTCGAGAAGATAGGTCTCAGCTGATCAAGCTTTTAAGATATGCTTAATTTTAAGCATAATCAACCCAATGACTTCAAATCCAGTAGGGTATTAGAAAAAAAAAGTCTTTCTATCACCACAAAGGCAGAAAAATTCCCCCTGGCTCTAAAACTGACTACTGGAGTGAAGTCTGATGTACAGCTGTGTCATTTTTCCAGTCAAGACGCTACAGTCTCGGTTTGGTTATGCTCACTAACCATCGCATGTTCGGGTAGCACAATGAGCTCAGCTTGTTTTCTTAAAAAAATATGTAACACCTTACTGTTTCACTATTAAAAATAAATTTCAATATAGTGAAACGTTCTGTCAGATCGATAAAAAGCATATCTTTGACATTTTTTCATCTTTTTCCAAACTCTTTAAACGTTTAAGCAGACGGCTCATCAATGACATACTGCATAAACGCTTCACTGTTAGAAGTAATTTTTCATGATGAATCTTTAAAGTGCCAGAATATCTGATAAGTTAAATTTTGATTTTCTTTATACGACAAATGCTTAATAGTTGTCTTAGAGTCTTTCTGCACTATGATTTTTATCTATATTTTATTACAGTAATAATAACATCTAATGTACTTCCTCATATCTGTCTTGTTCTTTCTTAAGGTCAAAATTATATCCAGAGCTAAAAGCAGCCAGAGACTTCTTCCTTTCTTCCTTTCAGTATTTTAAGGCAGTAAATTACCATCTACAGGCAAATAATAGCAAATTAGGAAAGCTAAACAGATATGTATATACTTTAATGTATGCTTGGTAATCAGAAAACCAAGTATTGGTATGTCATTACAACACCTAATTTTCAGTCTTGCAAGTAATGAGATGCTATTACATCAGGCTATTTAATTGCCTTTCTTGCCAATAATCTGTGAAGAAGGAAAAATTGTTAATTCCTTCTCCTGTCTTCAGGCAGATTTCACTCGTTCATATTTTACTGGATTTGTTCTTTTCATTTTCACCGCGTGGTAACCTTAGCTGCCTCCTTCAAACGCACAGAGCATTTTTTAGGGAGCAGCAGGCCACATGCAACAATGTCCATGGCCCTTTGCAAGGTGCCCTTCCAGGGGTGGGGACGGGGATGCAGCACAGGCTCCTGCAGCTCCAGGGCTCAGGACAGGCTGGCTCCTAAAAACAGTGACTGTTGTGCTCAAAGATGGCCCTCACAGCCCAAAGAGAGGGACCCGTTAGTGGGAACTTCTGTCCAAGGCCTCCAAAGGTAGATACAAGTTAGAGCAAAGCAGGGTAGAAAAATCCCTATGGATTCAGGGATTCTGCACTTCATTTAAATGTATTTCAATGTGTTTTACCAAAGGATGCATAATCGAAAAAGAAGAAAATACAGATTATTACTAGCTGAAGATTAAATAAACTATAGCAGCTGAGCTTTGAAAGTGCAGGTGTAGAGGATGCCTCTTGGTCAGCCTCATCAGGGAATGAGCATCTCACACATTTGTTTTGCAGTATCTGGTGTAATGGACAATGCAGATGAAAACAGCCCTCAACCTGGGAGTTGGCTTGGCTATGAAACCCACAGGTCTCCCTGGAGGTTAGAAAATGAACATGGACGTTAGGGTGCTCGGTCCCATGTGGAAGGTGACGCTGGAGGTCATGCCTTTCTCCCAGCCCCAGTGTGCCGGCTGCGGAGACCACCCTTCCCTGCCCCAACACCTCCAAAACACTTCCCAACCCATCAGTCACGGCACTGCTAGTGTGAGATGTCTTGATGAAGATAGCTTCATATTTTTCAGATGGAGAAATTGAGTAGAAGAGAAGTGACTTATCTGATGTCACAGACTGAATTACTATCAAAGGCCAACACTGATGAAGGCATTCCCAGCTTCCCAACTTGCTCATCAGTCCGCAGGCAAAGCATTGCTCTTCCCACCCACTTGTTTACCCTTTCTCTTAAGTTAGCCAAGAAAAACAGTAAAGAAAATCAACAACACATCTTTTCACGGAGTAATGAATCCCTGTTCTCCAGAAAGGAATAGAATTCATTGCAGCACATTAATTATGCTGTAGGATAACATTCCTATAGTCATTCCTATTGCTCTCTTTGCACTGAAAAAAAAGACATTTTATGTCACGTCTCGTTTCTGTCAGCATAAAAATTAACGTGCTCAGCAATGGCACCCTTAGGTCCTTATTTTCTGACAGAGATCACTAAGGTTACTCTTTGTTCTTTCCAAAATAAAGCCACCTTTAAAGTTCAGAAAAGAGCTTAGCATTTCATGTCACAGGCAGCACAAGCGCCGTGAGTTTTCAGTGGGTGGTGATGGCAAGATCAGGCCAGCGGTGACAGAACTACTTCTCCAAGTCAGCTGGATAATCTACATTTCCCAGGCTTGCTCAGTGTGATTTACTTGAGTGGAAGACTTATGGCTCTTGGTGGCTTCCTTGTACCATATTTTTGTATATGCAGATCCCTCAAGGTGGAGTGGCTTGTCAGGGAATGACTAAATCATAAATAATGGGCTTTCTCCTGCAGCCAAGAAGCTATTTTTCTTGCAGCCCATACTTTTTAAAAAAAAAGGGATGAAGGTCTGTGCAAGCAGGATACCGGCTCTCCATACCTTCTGAACATACCCTGCTCAAAGGCAATTGCCAAATCACCAAACGAGTTGGTCATACACCTGCATAATAAATGAAAAGGAAGAGGCTGATTTTCACAGCTACACGTATATCTCTGTTGGCTTACGGACAACCTTGTTTATCACAGGTTATCAAGGCAGAAATGTATTTGATTATGTAGAAAAAAGTTAACTAAAATGGAGGTGAAAGCCCAAGATGAAGATAAATCTGGACTTTTGGATTTTTTTTTCCTCCCAGAAAAATATGTTGGGCGGTGATGTGAGCTGTAAGGAGCGGGCCAGAGCCAATCCAGGTAGCTGCACTGCGACAAAACACCCCCACCTCACTCAACACAGATGTGCACAGATGCAGAACACACACATTACGCCTGCACAAGGGCATAATTAAATCCCTGTTACGTTTTTCCCTTAAGCACTGTTGGGACCCTGCACTCAGGACCTGTGTTTAGCAGGTCAACACCTCCTGGCAGCACTTACTCACATGCTCAGCAGTCACAGGACAGGAGCCAAATGGTTTGGGTTGGAAGGGACCTTTAAAGGTCATCGTGTCCAACCCCTGTGCAATGAACAGGGACATCTTCAACCAGATTAAGTTGGCGTGGAGCCCTGTCAGACCTGACCTTTTCCATGGATGGACCACATACAACATCAAGGAGATGCAACCAACATGCTCCCAGTTTGTAAAATCAGACTAACAGGAGAATTTCCTGTTCTGAAAGTCACATGGTAACGGATGGGACCACCACGCTTAATCCTTTGTAGTTACTGACAAGAAATAGGTTGCACGAGTCCAGCATTTCCTTGGGCCCACAGTTCTAGGGACGCACACAAAAAGCAGTATTCTGGCCCTTCCACAGCTGCCCTTCACTTTCACGAGGCCAAAAGCATTAAAATGCTGCTTCTTGGGCAGTTCTGGACAGAACTGGAGAGTGTTTGAGCTGGAAAATTGCATTTGCAGGACATCTGCCATGGCTGGAATCACAGCAGCCAGGAATGAAACAGCGAAACCCCTCCGTGCCACCACGTTTGCTGGCCTGGGCTTCCTCCCATCCAGACATTACAGGAGTCAGAGTGCATAAGAATAATAATTACCCAGCATTTCCTTATACATTTTTCAAGGTCTCTAGGCATCACTTGGCTAAGAGCTGCAAGAGCTAAGCAACCTAGACACCAACGGTACCCAAAATGAGTGCGACTGTTTAAGCAGCTTTTAAAAATACAATACTTTAAGCATTTAAGGTGTGGACAAACACAGACAGGAGTGTGCTTGATCTCTTTGAATCAGCCAGAAATTAGCCAGCTGCAGTCCAGAAACCCAGTACCACACTAGCACAGCTCCACGCTCCAGTCCCTCTTCTCCGTGGGCTCAGGGGTGCAAGACATGGGAGTGGGCATCATGGAGGGGATGATGCCAGCCAGCCTCATTCTAGGTTTAATGATGACCTCCTGGGTTGTGATATTTAAGAGGGAAATATTAGAAAGCATATACATGCTGATTTATTATTGTCTTAGCTTTCAATTCAAAACGCATCGCACGGACACTTCACAACATTTTCAAGCCAACGTCACAGCTCGTTACACTGCATTTGGAGGAAACAGCCACAAGGTAAAATTCACACATATGTCACTCGGCACATGACCTTTCCTACACACCACATTTACATACTTTCAGACTAAATGACTTTTTTTTTTTTTTTTTTTTACAGGAAATTTTAACCCCCCCGTTGTTAATTACTGCACCACAACTGTAGCAGACGAGCAGAAACCACATTGGGCACATTTCATCAGATGTGTGTTGCCTACCTAAGTCAATTAATTGAGGCAAAGGGAGCTGCACTGATACCCTGCCTTAGAGTGATTTCCCAGGACTCTTCTGGAAATGAGATGACACACCTCAAGAGATTATTTCCTGCTGAAGTCATTTTAAATAACTATATTAAAAAAGAAACTTGAAGTTACAAGTAAGGCCCGAGTCTGTCTTTCACAAGTGGCCTTTCATAGCTTTGGAAATCTGAAATTAAATGTATTTTAAATCTGTATCAATATTGCCAGAGCAGTTGTCTTCAAGTAAATGTGATTTGGGACAGGAAAGTACAGGCATGCCTTGCCTTGCCGGTGGCTTTGCCGCTACGGCAGAGGAGGGATGTCAGGACTAATACCGTCAGTCCTCCCGACAGGCTGCATGCACACATCTGTTCAAAGCACAGGACTGGTTTTGTATTAATCAAGAGCAAGCTGATTAAATCCGTGGCTTTACAAAGAAGGGGAATTAAGCAAATGAAAACATTCATTTCGATACAAAACTTTACGATACTGTAACTTTGGAAACAAAGCCCTTTCTGAGCAATCCCATCTGCTCCACTTGGCTTGTGCTCTTGGAAATAAACATCTGTTTCCATGATGAAGACATGGGCACATTCGTCTGTTGGTTTTATCCTGGAAAAGCATTAAAATTATTTAAAGCGCAAAGTTACACATCAGAGGCTAAAATCACGAGTGCGGTTTCGAGCATTTGTTTATGACTTTGCTCTTCGAAAGGAAGTTTTTTTAACTCCTGATCCAACGCCGTTGCGAAAGGACCTTTTATTGAAAGGCATCTCCACGTAAGGTTTTAAGAAAGCCAGTTCTTCATTCCTGCCCACCTTGGCTAAGCAGTTATTCAGCAGGGCGAGGCAGTAATCAGATTTTCCATGCAGGTGGCAATTCAAATAAAAAGGATTGCTGCTCTGAAGATTTAAAAAAAAAAAAAAAAAAAAGGAAAAAAGAGAGAAAAAGTGGAGAAATTATGGATTTGCGTATTTGCCAGGACTTGTTCAGTATAAAAAGTAAAGGAGAAACACAAAAACAATTTATGCTTAGAATGACAAGGATGAACAGTTATTTGCTAAGGATTCATCATATTCAAAACCAGATTTTTTGTAGTTTTCTAGAAAACTTCACTGTGGTATTTCTGGTATAAAATACTGATACTGTTACAATTATGTGTACAGTATGAAAGGAATTCTTTTCTGTGATGCTGACCAGTCGTGACATGTAACAGAGTTTCCCTGGAGTAGCATGCATGCTTATCACTGTAAAATGAGATTTTTTCAGTTAACAATGAAACACCATCTTGTTATCAGTTTTGTGAAGTCAGGTAGTTTAAACAACAGATAAGAGAAAATGAAAATAAAGCAGAAATTTGGAGGAGGAAGCTTTCTAGTAGTTAGGACTAGTTATGGTCGTAGTTACGACTAAGTTTAATAATGACAAAACACTAATGAGAATTTTTAAAAGTCTGGATTACAATCCATATAAGTTCACGTACACATTCCTTTTACTTGCACCTTATAGTGTAAAAATGTAAACTGCATAAAAAACTTTCACAAATTTTAATTGCATTTATATTGACGTTGAGTTTAAACCGAGACATTTCCTGGCATGTCTCTAGTTGCTCTGTGCATCTTTCACCATAGCGAGGTGCCCCGAGCTCGTTAACCAAACCAGGCAGCTCGTTAACCAAACCAGGTAGCGACCTTTTTTTGCCACTGACTGGGATTTTTCCCCAGCCTGAAGTTTCTCCCTAACAAGAAGAAATACTTTCTGCAAGAACCATAGGCACAGAGAAACTCCCCTTTGAATTTTTAGCTCACAACCTACACAGGGACTCATACTACTTAATAAATGTGATTTTGACATGCAGGGTATTCATTTATTCGAAATAATTAAACTCATTTTACCTGTTATATCATTCCTTTTAAGAAATGTGGCTAGTCAGATCAAGCTGCGTCTGAACTATCCGTGATCAGAAACGAAAGATGATTCAGCATTTACAAAAGTAAAAGACACAGAGGAACCAGGCGATGGACAGATTAAGGCTAAGGAGAACTTTGCATCAATGAACTAAACACAAGTAGCCACCATTTCTGCTGGAGACAGATCACCTTAACGAAAAGATAATGATGCCAAACACATCAGAGGAAACAAAAGAAATCTGAACCATGGCTCCAAGAGCTGATTTTACAGCAGTAAACAGAGAATCGAAAGAAGACTTTGTCCAAAGCTGGAAAATTGAACATCACTAGAAATAAAATATCTCATTCCACGTTGGCAAAGTCTTAAATGCTGTATGCACAGTTTGACCAGCAATTTGTCACGGTAATCTGGCCGTGGTCAGAAACTGAAAGGATATTAGTATTATTTAAGTAACCTGTTCACTTTGGTTTTATAGGCTGCTCTACTTTCTTTCATAGTTCAATCAAATTTGTATTACTGATCCGATGCAATAATTTTCCATAACTTTATGTAAGAATTTCTTCTTTACCTACACACTAACAGTGACGAATGAAGTTACAGGTTTATAAACTAGCTAGCGATAAGTGAAATTAATACATATATCTTATTGTACCTATTTGATATAGACAAGGAATTTAGATGGAAAGGAGAAGAGATTGATGTTTTTCACTTTTCCATACAATATTTCAACTTCAGAAAAAGCTCTCCATGCTCTACATTAAATATGCACTAGATTTCTCACATGGTTGTTTTAGAGGCTTGCGTATTTTATTAGTAACTAAAGCAAAAATTGAGCTATACTCCAGGAAAACTAGGAAATAATCTTTAACCAGCAACTTTAATACGAGACACTTCTTTCATTTTATAAAAAACAACAACAACAACAAAGAAACAAGCAAACAACAACAACAACAAACGAAATAGCTATTTAAAAGAAATGAAGCATCTGATCTTCCCGTAAGTAGGGAGCACGACTTACCACGGAGGGGACGGCTGGGTAACCAAAGCACACAAATGTCACTGAGATCCAAAGAATGAAAGCGAAGTTTAACCTGCATGGGCTTCAAAGAAAAACTGAGATCAGTGAAAATCGAAAAGAAGATCAAGCAAAACCACATGCACACACCTAAACACACAAACAGTATGTTTTCTCCATATACAAAGTACTCTGCTGTGTCTTCACCTGATCATTTTTTACTCAGGAGTGTCTATCTACGTACAAGCAGTTATAGTACCAAATTCCTCACGCATCCTTTCAGTTCTTCCTTAGATGACCATTTTATACCACAGTTCAGGAGCGAAAATGTCATCAAAGCTGATTTTATTATGACTAATTGGTCCTTGTTTGGCCTTTTCTTCTTGTTAAATGGGCAAATGGCAAGAACACATGCTCAGCTGCCATTATGAAACCAGCAATTGATTTCATTTAAAGTGTTCCATTAAAATGTCTCCCAAGTGGGTTTATGGTTTAAGTTCGTATCATCACAGCAAACACGGTCAAAGGTCTAAAGATTTCAAAAATACATTTCAAGAATTTTTTACCACCTCCAATACATCGTACTCTGACTTTGGAAAGCCTGGCTGCAAGGGAAAAACAGTAAAACTGCACTTTACGTAGAAAGTTCCTCAAAGAATGTTATTATACTCAGAGTACCGCAATACATAGAATAATACATAACAATATATACAGCTTTTTCCTTTTTGACTCCTTGTTTTTTTTTACCTGCTTAATTTCTAAAGCACTCAATTTTTTAAGTGTTTTTCTTAGAACTGAAGTTCTTCAGACATCAATTTCTTCATTCACGTGCACACATATCTTAGCCTATGTTAAGTTTATTAAATCAAATCTTCTATAAGATTAATAAACTCTGCTAATCTCCATCAATGTAGCAAATGTTTAATGTCTAGGAGCACCATTTGTTACCGCAATAAATTTAACTACGCAACATTTAATTTAATTGTGCAACGTTTTAAGGGATCCTGTGGTTTATTTACACAGAGCACTGTAACAGCAGGAAGAGTCCTGCAAAGTCAGTGAATATTAGGGCGAGGGAATGGGGAAAAACATTAAAGTACATTTTTTTTCTCTTAGAATGATGACACTAAATATCTTTTTGTGACAGTCACCCAGTGTTGGACATGAATGCCAGTGACTCAGTAGCCTCAAACGTTGCATTTCCTTCCGTGTTTACACTAAAAAATCAACGTTCAAGGGTTCCAGAATGGAACTCCATGGGAGTCTTCGGGGCGACCTGAACTGGTATAAATCGTGGCAACTTTTAACTGGAACATTCAGCCTCCTGATGGAGATGTATTTAATTCCAGGAGGTAGAAAGCAGTAAAGCATACAGATAAGACCAGAAGAAATACAATGGCACGCAAAAGCCTTTAACACTTTTTATAGAAAAATTCGTAATTTGATCTCAGATTGCAGTTGAATATTTTTACACCATCACTGTACATGGAGATGCTGATCATGTCAGTGGTTGATATAATCTGATGACTCTTAAATTGCTTTTAAAAAGTACGTGTTTGTAGTTGCTGGTAAAGTACTTCGTGATTCTTCAGGACCAACAGGACTATAGAAATATAAGATGGAATCAGCCTCATTTAAACACTGCAGTAAGCAATGCGTTTATAAACATTCAACTATTTGCATATTCAATATGTGTCCTCTTATTCAGAGAGAAAATCCTCACGTTTGAATTGAGCATCCTGTTCTGACTCGTGCAGGACCTCCAACTCCAACCGATAAGCGGATTATCCCGTGTTTCTGCTGCAGTGAAAAGCACTTTGGGTTGGATTCTGCTTGAGCATAGTTTAGCGTCAGCTTTCATTGTATCTGCATTTAGTTTAGCTCCATTTTAATACAAACTTAACCTTCACACAATGTTATTTGTGGGAGACGAGGGGCAAGAAAAGCCTTGTGATTACGGTTCAGGATTTCTAGGTTCGATGTGGAGCTTGGACCTTAGACTCTCCAGGTAACCTCTGGTGCATTATTGACTTAGGTTTTTTAAATCATGAGTTGTTTGAGTTCTTGGTGACATCCCATTGTGCCTGGTCAGTACCTCTTACACTTACCATTATCACATCTCTTTAAAACAGTGGATTTGGCCGCATTTCTAGCTCATAAACTTTGGACGAGAGGTGCTCAGAGCCTTTCTTTGCAGGCACCTTCAGCATGAGCAGATGGTGAGATGTCAACCAAGCGAGGACACCAAGCAGTGCCCAGGGGACACCAAGGAGATGGCCATGTGGACCCAGACAGGAGGCAGTTTTCTGGATCCTGGAGCGAAGCAGCAGATTACAGAAACTTTGAAAAACATTAGCAGGACAGTTCTTGTGTGACTTTCTAAGGAAGGACAAAAAGATGATCAAATATGTTCATTAAGGATGTTTCACGCAGTGGGTGGGAAAGGGAAAGAGGCTCACATGGCAGCAAATCTCCCAAATACTTTACAAAACAAATTGCATCTGGTCTGAACACTAGCAAGAAAATAATGTTTAACCTAAGAGGTTGTGTGTGTTTCATTCATGTTTATAAATGCTCACAGTAAGATCTTTCTTAGCAAAATCCTTTAGCCTGTGTCTGTTTCCAATTCTGCCCAAAAGTCACCTATGAACAGACAGGGATCCTTAGGACCTGACTCTAAGAGGAGACAGGAAAGTCATGTTTGGGTTTTTCCCCCACAAAATCCAAGAGCAGACTCCACCTTGGCAAAGGTTTTGACCAACCACGAACTGCTTTCACACAAGGCAGACGCAGACTGCAGTTAGGTGAGTACGACTTACTGAGCCACCACCAGCCCAGAACTGGGCTCAAGGGGTTTGTCCACCTCTGAGACACACAGACGTGGTATTATCTGAACAGAGTGAAGATTCAAGCTCTCACATTTGCTTCTCTCTTATAGAATCATAGAATGACAGAATGGTTTGGGTTGAAGGGACCTTAAAGACCATCTAGTTCCAACCCCCCTGCCATGGGCAGGGACACCTGCCACTAGACCAGGTTGCTCAAAGCCCCATCCAACCTGGCCTTGAACACTGCCAGGGACGGGGCAGCCACAACTTCTCGAGGCCACCTGTTCCTGAGTTTCACCACTTCTTTGAAATTATTTTTCCTAGCTGTTCAGGATGCAATTTAACACACCACAACTGTCATTTGCATGCATAAAGTGTATAGGGCAATTTAGATACATTCGAGATATTCCCACTTCAGGTTTGGATGAATCAGGTTTAACAGAACAAGTGGCAATTGACATTTCTGTCTTCTACTCTGTCTGTAGAGCACCCAGTCTGAAGCCTTGCTCCCAGGTAAGGCTCACTGGCAGGTATCATAGGTCACGGGAATCATTAAGAACCATAACAAAAATTCCCAGCATCCATAAAATTTGCATTTTATGAGAATAAATTAACAGCAATATCTTCCACTCCTCTGCAAAGCCAACAATATCATCTCTCCCCTCTTGATTGCTTTGCTAACGGAATAGTGTATTGCACCTCACTGCTGCTTTTGTTTGCTTCCCCACGAAAAACATATGAAACATAACAAAAAGCTTGTTGATAAGCCTATTGAGCCTTGCAATTCATAAGGTTATTAGCCCTACAAGCTTTAGAACATGATATTTCCCTCCCTCATCACAATAGTATAGATCTAAAGTGTCTAAACTGGCATTGTGTGTCTTTGCTAAGGGATCAAAAGAATAAAAATGAAAAAATACACCAAAGACTGTCTGCATGGTCTGTTGGTATAACCCCAAACATTTTAAAACCATAGCAGGTTAGTGGTCTGGATAAAGGCAAGGTGCTAAATCTCATCGTTCCCCTCTCAGATGCTCACAGTGAAACCTCAGCATGGCTTTTTTTGGAGGCAGCTACCTGGAAACTTTGCTCTGAGCTCAACGTTTTTCTTGCTTTCAAGAACATCGAGAGACCAAAGAGGCCAGGATGGTTTGCTTTGAGACCGTAGCAAGGTGCAAAATGGAAATTAATCATACTCACAGCCTATAAATCTGTTTCTGACTCAGTGATAATAGAAAATCCCAGCAAGACACAAAGACAGAAGGAAAACGGGAGTCAGAAGGTGGGTTTTTTCCTTTGGTCGCTATTGCTGTGTTCTCACCACCAGCAAGGGGACGCGACCAGACCCTTCGCTTCACCACTGGGCAGATCTTGTCTACAGAGGCATGAAGGAGCTAAAAAGTTGCTGCAGATGCAACACTTGACTACTTCTGTCCATTTCCCTGCCACGACTGTTTCTACTCCCATTAAACTTGGTTAGATCCAGAAAAAATAATGGGGGTTGGGGGTTATAAAGCCAAACGGTGCAGGGGGATGGAAGCACAGCTCCTGCCTCCCCTCCTGCCCTCTGATACCTAACTGGGCAGTGACTGTCTCTGCCCACTCCCTGAGCACGTGGCACTCGTGCCCGTGGGCTGGAGCCTGTCCTGGGTGTTATTCACTCTGCTCCTGTGCCGCCACGGTGTTTGTGCAGGAGTGCTCCCTGCGGAGGATGCGATAGTCTCATCAAAGGTCAGGTGTGTATTTTCTGAGCCCACCAAGGCCCGCGTTGGCTGCTGTGGATAAACAGCTCTGCCTTCCTGTTCCAACTTCAGAAGTTCTCCAGAAGCAGAGAGACATTTATTGAGCCAGCAGTAATGCTGCTCCAGCTCCTAGCTGACAGGGACAGCTCCTGCACCCACCCATGGCACTGCAGCCCGCACTTAAAAGATGCTTAAAAACCTCATTTCCAATGCAATTCCACTCAGACATCATTCCCCTCTAAGCCCGCGTTAGCAATGGTTAAGGCTCTGGCAAGGCACCTTCTGATGCACAGGTTTGATCTAGGGGGAGAAAAAGAAAATCAAAAAGGCATTAAAGCCAGAAGCGGCGCTGCCGCCTCCCGCTCCGTACCGGCGTTTTGGTCGGCTTGCTTTGCCTGGACACATCCTCGGCAGCTAGGAAGCGTGCAGCAAGCAAGCGCTGTTGGACTACGTAAGGAATGGGGTGCAAGATCTGTGGACATACAGATAACATGAACCTCGGGGTCCGGGTTGCCGCTCCATTTCGAAGCGCTTGTGCATCATCCCTGAAAGTGCTCAAGGCCAGGATGGATGAGGCTTTGAGCAACCTGGTGTAGTGGAGGGTGTCCCTGCCCATGGCAGGGGGGTTGGAACTAGATGATCTTTGAGGTCCCTTCCAACCCAAACCATTCTATGATCATCAGAGCTATGCATGTCACTGTCACAGCAAAGGGGGTGAAGCTGCAGCCTGATCCTCCCATGCCAGACGCAGAAATTAGCTTTAAAGTCACGTTTCCAGCCCTACTTCAGACAGGAATTGTTGGCTGCGTCATAGTCACTATCCTCAGGGTTTTGCAGTCTAAATCTATAATTATATATGTTCTCTTTCCTGGTTACAGTCAGCGTACACAGAGACAACGTGGGCAGAGACAGCGTGAGTTTCCTTACCCGGCTCCGCCAGTCGCGCTCCCCGGCACGGCGTGGAGCCGTTCACTGCATCCCATCGCGCAGGGATGTAGAACCTGAGCCCGTCATCCCAAACGTCACCGTCTCCCACGGACCGCCTGGCACCTCGCAGGCCCTCTGCCAGGTGCACAAACCTCCACGCCGCTTCTGCTGAGGCCACCACGTTCCTGCTATGTTCTACGGGAAATGACGAGAACAACGCTCGTGGTGAAAATATTTCCGATTTAGAGATGTTCTTGCATTTTTGTCACATTCCTTAGCGTGCGTTCGGAAAAACCAATCTGCATGAAGTACAACAACACGACAAACAGGCTCTCATTATTCTCCGTGCACCACCACCAAATGTTAAAGTCGTCTGACAATTTATCTGGAGGAAAGAAAAAAAAAAGAGAGCAGACAAAACTTGCTCAACCCATTAAGGGGAGACTCGGTAACTGCAATGTGGTGGTAATTAACATTTTTACTATGCTTATTTGTGCGTGTCAACATAATTTATGCATTCAAAACTTTCTCGAATAGATCCTACAAGAAGTTGCTGCCTAAGAAAAGATGTCAGTGCTGAGCTAAAAAGACACCTGTCAAAGCTGAAACCCAATTTCTGTTCAGATGCAACAAGGATCTCGATGATCTGAGAATGTCTGAATAGCTGTTGAAGTAGAAGCCAGAAAGAGAAAAGAGCCTAGATCGACAAGAAAAGGCAGTTTTTGAGGAGAACGAGGAGAAAAGGATGTAGGAAAGTTTGATGTGACTTAAGAAGGGGAGATCACACTTTAAAGAGATCAAACTTTAAAGGAGTCAAGCAAAGATAACATAAATAGTATAAATAGTAGGGAATAGGAAAAAGAGTTGGGTGGCTTTGACAGACACAGTTTTTTATATATGTTATTGCCCTGTATCTCAGGGTTCTCCAGTGGATAAGGCTAAGACAGACAAGGAAAACATATCAGATATTTCATACTATGTTTAGATGTCAACAAAATATTCTGGCTCAAGCAAATTTGCACATTTTCATCTACGGAATCTCAGTACAAAACCATTTTTTCTGCTCTCTAAGTCCTTGAGATGTCACGCCAACAAGCACTATGTCATTTGGGGATGGAAAAAAAGGGAGTGACGTAGGGCAGAAGTTACGGTAGCACAGCTGAGCCAATGGAACAACTATGGTGAGGAGGGAAAAAGTGGGACACAAACCTGCAGACCTGTAGTAACTGCAAGGTCAGTGAGGGACTCAGAAGATGCCAACTGCTCATCAGGGCACTCACCATCTACAGACTGGACTGAAAGGGGTGAATTGCTCACACCTGAGCAGGTTTTTATGCAATCTGGAGCAAGCTTCAGGGTGGAAAACAGGTCAGCTGGATGCAAAACATCTGTCAACAGTCTCATTTCATCTGCAAACAGTCCCAGTCTGATCAGCTGGAAGAGAAGCAAAGTTACCTCTCGCTTGGCACAGAATTATGAGAAAATATTCAAATCACAACTCAGGAGTGGCTCATTTCCTTCTGAACAGGCAACATTTGCGAGGGAGAAATCTCAGCTGTTCCGCAGATTAGCTCTTGGCATTTCTGGAGAAGGCTAAGATGCCAGTTTAAATTTGTGACATGAGACCTAAAGTACCTTCAGGAAATAAGTGGCTACATCTGGAACAGCAATCATTTGTCGGAGGTGAGAGGACACACCTTTTTTCTCCAAAATGCAGAGCATTTTCCATCTGTTCTTCATGCTCTCTTAACTCACTGCTATTTTCTTTCTACTTGTCTGTGCCATTTAAATAAACAAGGATATTGCAGCCTCTTTAAAGGAGCCGTCCTTTTCCGCAGAAGCTTTTTGATAGGAAGAGTCTTCTCCGTAACGACCTGCTAAACAGAAAACAAATAGGTACTGAACCCTAGATCAAGCTTCACGTTGTGAACTTACCTGTGCTTTCAAATTTGCTGGTAAGAAGATAAAATGAAACTAGGAGTCTGTCTTGCTCTACAGGCAGTCGAGACACAGAGGTGGTACCCAGGCGTGGAGTACTGCTCAGTACCTTTGGTTCTCCATGAGTGATGGCAAGGAGCTTCGCTGCCCTGCAAAATGCCAGCCCTGGATCGTTCCTCGGTGACCATCGTTGCTTATAAAGGTCCTCAAGTAGGAGAGAAGTCATGTTGCTGTCATACAATTCGGTGCCCAAGCTGACATGCCTTTTGTCTGAACGTAAGCTACCCAGGAGCCTGGCTTCCCCTCGTGTTCTCCTCCTCTTATAAAAGGCTTCATCCAAAAATATCACATGCCAAAAGACTGAAGTTTTGGGTTTCTCACTGAAAACCTGTTGCAGCTGACTGGATTTTTCTTGCTCTGTGCAAGCATTTCTTCATACCCAATTATGTTCTAGCACATGATACAACTCCTGAAGAAGCTACATCTGCCTCCCTTATCCTTCCATCACTTGCATTAATATCTAATTTACCAATTTCATCTTTCTCGCTGTCTCCACCTTGTGAATTCCCCTTTTAGCACCAGGGTCTTCAAGGGTTTTTTTGGATCTGTACCCCTCCCCACAGCCGCCAGCTTTGGAGGTAATCAACTGCTTCTTCTTAATCAAGAGTACAGATTACTATGTATAAACACAAAATCCAATATTAGAAAAGCTAATATCACCTCAGCCTTCAGGGAACAGGAAAGGACACCAATGCTGAGGATGAGGATTGTTCCCTGTGGACAGGAGAGTGGATATTCTCTAGCTCCTTACTGCAGAGTTTCATTGCTCCAGTCTCACAGGGAAAGTGTTGCACATGAAAAGGACCAGCTCTCCATTCAGCTCGACACTATATTGACTGCCAGAAGCAAACATGTAGTCCACAAAAAAACCCTGCGACTCTTTTTTCCTTCCAAAGAGCCTGCCTGCTGACAGCCAGTTCTTTCATTCGAGCAGTAAAAGTTCATGCTTTTAAACCCAATTCCCATCATGTAAGTACACTGCAAAAAATTACATGATGGACTTCAGTATTGCACTTTTCAATAAAGACTGAGTGAGCCCCAGCTGTGAGGAGTGCAGATAGACAGGGTGTAACTTTCAAAGGGGCTGAAGGCCTCTTTTCAAAAGCAAGAAGAACTGGGAGCTGAAGGACCCGACTGCGCAGCAGCAAGGAGCACACCTGAATTAACTCTTCATGGGAGCACCGCACGCATCACTCATCTGGTCCTCAACACTGACTAATCACGTGGGTATGGTGGGACTCCAGCCATCTCAGTGGGGTTTATGGGTGTAGGGACCATGCCCTGGGGACAAGGTGATGCAGCGAGCATCATCTCCACTAGCTCAGGGACCTCTGCAGAGGGCTCCGGCACCCAGCACGGGCCTTCCTTTTGTCATTACTTCATGAGATCCGAGATGCTCCAGACAAGGACAACAAATAATGAATGAGCAACTAAGAAAGCGAAGCTCAGAAGGTTCCCAGCCTCTTTACCGCAGCAGGAACAACAGGACCACGTTACGGATAAAGAGATCCCTTGAAACTCAAACAACCCTACAGTTCTCTGCCTTGCCAAATTTCATAACATCAGCACCATCTGAGCCAACAGGACAGGAGCTAAAAATACTCTGACTCAACTCGTTGCAGGCTTCTGATATAAGGGCAGAGTCTCTTTTAACATGTGCTCTTTGGAAGCGCTGAAGCTTGTGGCCTTAGGGCACGTCTATGCCATGGGCACACTCAGCCAGCTCGGACACCGCTAACTGCGCATCAAAGACGTGACCCGCCAGGCGCAACCCAGAGATTTTCCCATTTCCCCGGAACGATTGGCAGTTCAGCCCTGCTGTGGTTTCCTGGTGTGCATCTGAGAGGCAACGTGTGAGTCCTTCAACGCCAAATGACACGCGATGTTCTTAAGCCACATCAAACTGCTTTGCCGTCCCTGGAGCTCACAAGCCGTAAGCTGGCTATTTCTGTTCCAAATGTCAGAGATGGGAAACACGGAGCCTGATAACTTTGAATTTCCCAGGGCTATTTTCTAACCTACAACCTCTCCCGAAGCCCCGCTGACACATCTGGGGTGGTGTAGCGTTAGTAGGGGCTGGAGGTGGATTTTGAAGAAGAGCACAGATGCAGACTTCGTGTCCTCTGCTATCCTTCTGAGGTCAGTCCCATTTTCTGCAAGAATGAACACAGTACAAGAACAAAATGTACTTACTACGTTTTTTTTCCCCCCTGCGTAAAGTGGGCTTTTGATTCTCCCCTTCCTAATTTTAGCCATGTGGCTTTTTTGTCTCTTGTATCACTAATATTTCTCTTCAGAAAGGGGTAGTTCGTGGCTCACCTGCCCATCTCTGCACCCTGAGCAGTGTGTTTCACAGTTCACAACACATCATCCAACCAGCCTGTGACCAGGTTATGCATCTTTCCAACCTGGGCAGTCAAATACTCTTTATTCTGCACAACACCAGATCCATGAATGACCTTCACTTCAAGAGGAAATATGCAGAACCCATCCGAACCATATTTGCTTTTTTAACCTCCCCAAAGCACGGCGAGGCGTGTTTGCTGACTGCAGCCTCTCTAGCATGAAGAGAAGCTGGCCAGGCAAGCCCTGCACCCTGCTGTGGATGAAGATGTTACAGTTGCCTGGGAAACCGCTCCATGGGATCACTAAAATGTATTCTATATGTTTGCCTTCAGATACAAGATTATCACCTTGTCTACGAGCAATGTCAGGAGAAAATCCTGACACCAGATAAACTTAGATTGTAACCTGCAGAAATCAATTAACTCCTTTATGGTACCAGCTGAAATTTCACGGAGCTAAAACCAATATAAAATGTCTCCTTCTCCAATATCAAACAACTCTTCCCTGAAAGAGTAAAGGTGGGTCACAGCTAAAGCATCTCACTCCTCAGCAAAGGACACAAGCTTTAAATCTGCTGGTATATTATTAGTGGGTGAAAGAATTGGTTGAGGTGAGAAAAAAGATCTATAATCAAAGGAGATGGGATTATTCAAGGACTGAGAGTATTTATTTAGAGTCAATACTTGCAAAGTTGGATATTTTCTTTTTTTTTTTTTTTCCTGTTTTAAGAAAGAATACAGAAGGAGCACCGGTAGCCATCAGGTAGCCACAAACCAGCCACAGATGGGTGGTGGGGGACAGTCTCTGTTTGCACTCTCTCAGAGCATCAAGCAATTTCAGGATTTGTGCTTAACCAAGACATCAGAGCTTTGCCACGTTCCTTTCCCAAGTTTTTCTCTGGTATCACAATCATGACATTGCACGCAAAACCCCACAGACTCTATGGGGAAGAAATTCCAGCAAGAGCTGGCAAATGCTAGTTTGGGGGAAAATAGCAATAGCTATTAATGGGTTTAATAACAAGCAGGAAGGAGTAAGGAATTAAGGTCAGATGATATTTTACTACAACATAACAAACCAACAAGCCTCAACAGGACTGCACTATGTCTAAATGCGCTGGTGGTATGAGACTGGTTTTAGAGAAGAAAGAACAATAAAGTAGAACAGAATATTGCTCAAAATTTCCTATTTCTGGCAGCAGCTTAAACAACGAATCCAGTATAATTTCACTGCTTGCTTACCTTCAATCAAAAAACAACACTGTGCTTTAATGTGTCCTGTGGGTGTAGTCAGCTCTTAAGTTAAAATCCAGGCTTAATATCTTCTACTCATAATTTAGGTCACGGGCTGTGAAAGAACATAGGAAATAGAGAGAAATGTCAAGCTTTGCAATAGATGTTAAACCACCATCCTGTGCTCGAGGGTCCCAGGGCATCAACTGCACACAGTCCTCTTCCCTGAAAGAGCCAAGTCTTGCAGCCAAAAAAGAGAGGCTGAAGTCATAGAATCATAGAATGGTTAGGGTTGGAAGGGACCTCAAAGATCATCTAGTTCCAACCCCCCTGCCATGGGCAGGGACACCCTCCACTACACCAGGTTGCCCAAAGCCTCATCCAGCCTGGCCTTGAACACTGCCAGGGATGGGGCAGCCACAACTTCTCTGGGTAACCTGTTCCAGTGTCTCACCACCCTCAATGAAAAAAATTTCTTCCTTAGATCTAATCTAAACCTCCCCTCTTTCAGTTTAAAACCATTGTCCCTTGTCCTGTCACTACACGCCCTTGTAAAAAGTCCCTCTCCAGCTTTCCTGTAGGCCAAATCCCGACAGGATTTAAATCCTGAGTTACCAGGGCTTTACTAGGGTCTGTCGACAATCTCTGCGGCTGCTTGACCAGCTAAGGTCAGCAAAAGTTCTGCTCTGAGTGCCTCACACCCTGTGGGTGGCTGAAAAAGGAGGGTCAACAAGGAGCAAATGGCAACGTTAAAGGAATCACTGGGATGATGCCATTCATGCACATGGAAAAGGGGAGAAAAAAGGTGTTGAAAGAGCAGATTGCAATAGTAGCAGTCTGGGAGCATCTTGGGTATTCTTCCCAGTCATAGAATCATAGAATTGTTTGGGTTGGAAGGGACCTCAAAGATCATCCAGTTCCAACCCCCCTGCCACGGGCAGGGACACCCTCCACTACACCAGGTTGCCCAAAGCCTCATCCAACCTGGCCTTGAACGCTTCCAGGGATGGGGCAGCCACAGCTTCTCTGGGCAACCTGGTCCAGCACCTCACCATCCTCAGAGTGAAAAATTTTTTTCTTATATCCAATCTAAATCTGCCCTCTGTCAGTTTAAAGCCATTGCCCCAGTCGCTGGCTGGTGTTCCAGGCCTTCACTTAAAAAATACCCACAAAACACATCACCCTTCCAGTGTTGTCTCTGTGACACGACTTGTGAGGTTGTGTTCAGTACTCCAGCCCTGGTACTGTATGTCACTAGCATTACATCACTGTCATCATTCATTGCTGTGTGACTCTCTACAGTTTATTGTGCTCATACTTATATAAACATAATTACACTGCACAAGGCTATAAACTCCACATGTTGGAGGACGTAAGTACCTTTCTTCTAGTATTTATTAAATTGTGTTTATGCACATTCTTACTAATTTATATTGCACCTTGCTTGTTAAATATAGCAGCAACATATAATTGAGTCTTCCATTCTTAATGCTGATTTTTTTTTTTTATTGGTAAAATATACGTGCATAACTTTTTGTACATCAGAAAATCATCTGGAGTCTTAGATAAATACAGCAGTGCTGTAAAGCAGATCTGTGTTTTTTTGCTAGGTCACCATCAAGCCTGCACAGAGATTGTTCCACCCAGCTAACAGAACGTGCTGGTAAAAACACAGTCAGGTACTCCAAAACCGCACAAACAAAATTAAACTTCCAGGAAATTGCATCAATTGATTCCCAACATATATTTTAAACCTAACTGCTTCTACTTTTTTCTAGTATTTCATCTCTGGCTTGATTTGGCTGAGGTTTTCACTATGCAATGTTTCAGGAGAAAAATGTTAGAAATAATTCATCACAGCAGAGGCAAAGCCATCGGATGGTACTGGGGAGAACACAGGATTTTATGTGCCCCATTACCAACCAGCCTCTCTCCATGGTTAAAAAAGAAAACTCTGTTTTGCACATTTTCTTCTGGTTTTAGCATTTGTTTTTAGCAATTTTAGTAAGTGTAGGGCCAGTCTGACAGACCAGTCAGCAGAGGCTGATGAAGCAGCTGCCGGACCTTGCCACCAGTGCGCTCGACGGTGAGCCCAAGGGATGACTTCCAGGGGTCAGGCAATTCCAACCTCCGTGCTCCGACAGCTCCTTGGCCTCACAGCAAGGGCTGCCAATAAGGCTGTCAAATTAGCACTTAGTGAGACTGTGTCTTGTGACGCCGACTTCTTTCCTGTAGGTGAGAAAAACTGATTTCAGGCTGGGCATCAAAGAGCCGCTATCGACCAGGGCTGGAGAGCTGTATTAGCCACCTGGAGGGAGGGAATCGATACCCAGCAACCAGTGCCTGCAGATCTCCAACCTGCTCTAAAGGCTCATTTTAAAAACAAATACAGTTCCAGATGTTATCAGGATGCAGGAATGCCAATGATGCCGCCTAACCAACTCTTATCTCCTGTGGTTATTTTTTTCTCATCTTTTTAGGTGTTCTAAACAAACCACCCAACATCACTGGCTGCTGCCAAAGCAGCTACAAGAGGAACCTGCTCTACTTCAGGTCGTACTGCAAAATCATTGCACCAGGAGCACAGTCATCGCTGAGCCCAGCAACTCACTTTTATCTCCTTTTCTCCTGAAGGCAAAAGCTGAAACACCCTGCAAGAGCTCCATGCCACTGGTAGACAAGATCTCATCAGAAAGCTCCATAAGAACAGTTTTCCAACGCAGAGGAGAAAACGACTGGTCCCCCCAGTGTACCCTATCCCACGTCAAGGAGTAAAATAAAATAAAAATAAATCTGCGAAGTGGGACAGAAATTCTTTAGTTTCATTATGGAGTATTTTGTGATGAACCTAAGTAAACAAACTGAATGTCGAGTAACCAGATAAAAGACACTCACTATTGTTGGACAAGCCATAGGTTGTTGGGTTTTTTTTATAACCACGTTTTCTTCTCAGCCTTTCTGCAAATAAACTTCCCCACACGTTTGTTAGGGAGAGCGATGCAGTCAAACATCAAGAAATAATGAAGAAGCGACCTGTGCCGCTTTCCAGGTGGGCAGGGTTAGCAGGTCAAAGATGTCAGGAGTTTCTGCAGAGGATTCTGATGCTGGTTAAAAACCCTCAAAAGTCACAGGTTTCCTTTACATCACATCAGGTGCTCCCGTCTCCTGTTCTACTGCACGGAAAGCAGAAAAATGCCTGGACTGAAACGTCCTTGGAAAAAAAATGGTGATGCTACTGCCCTGGGGGCTGCTGACGGAAAACTCTGTGTGTTCCTTTGTCTGCCTTTGTCCATGGAAAAATCCATCAGCAATTAAGACTTTAAACTTCATACAATTATTTTACTCTGTGTTAAGTGGAAAATAGGAATCTGTATTTATCGTGCACATCACGGTCCTGTGTTTAGCCCCAAAAAGGATTCAAGTTCGATAGCCACAGAGACTGTACATCAACAAATATATGGGCTATGTATGTTACAGACACAGTATGAAGAAAATTATTTTGTGAAACAGCTGAGAACTTCAGGAATTTTGGGGAAATGCCTGAAAACGGTATGCAATTGTAGATGAAGTGCCTAAATTATTTGAGATCCTCATTTCAAACAGGTTTTCTGTATAATAGACTTCTTTGTACCTGCTTCTAAGAGTGTGCGATTTATCTTGCATTCTATGGTCTGTTTTGCAATAGCACTTATCTCTTAGCAGAGCTTATGTTTATTCTCGTAATTAGGATCATTGTAATGTTTTGATTTTGTGCATAACATTTGCATTTGTTTATCTGAAATTTCTTTGAGCCAGTACAACGGCATTTTACACAGCCCTGTCCTGCAGCGGCAGAGAACTGGAAAAACACTCCCAAAGACTTCAGCTCATCAGTTTTAATAGTAAGATGTCCTCAGAGAACCAATTTAAACCTACTCCTAGAACAAGTCCCATGACGGACTCCATTTGTCTCCAGCAAGCAGGTATTGACCATTCCTATACGTCTCTAATGCATTGCCTCTAACCACAGAAACAGGGATGGACATGTTTCCTGCCTGAGATTTCAGCTAGAAGAGTACATATTAAAGTGATTACCTTGGAAAGTACAGATTTGCAGTCTTCTTCCAGCTTTCCTGGAGAAAGCTCCCAGGATGGGAGTACGAGGTGGGAGTTCATGACTTTTGAAGTGATGTTTAGTTGGCTGCAGGTTCAATGATGGTGGAAAACTCTAGGATTTCAGTAGTGGTGGCAGTAATCTGGACTTTCACTGCCTATCAAATAATTTACGAGAAATCATTACAATGAAAAAGTCCATTAGAAAAAGCATTGATGTACAAAAACATCCCCAGATAAGAATTAAAGGGTACTTTGTTCCAAACTCAGATAAAACACGTGTCAGTGACATCCTTTTAAATATCTGCATCAGCTTGGTTTACATTTCTTTATGCAGCTTACCATTTTCTTCAGCCTAAGCATGGAACTGTGTTTAATACATTAATACCAGCAGAAAAGAATGCACAAGAATGCAAAAGAATGGCCATAAAGATAGATTTCAAACTATATCAGTAACAATAACATCAAATCTTCTAGGAAGAGCTGGAAAATGGAGACATTTCACACCGTGAACTGAAGGAAATAGTCAAATAGCACAATGCACTACCTGAAATGACAGTCAGAAAGCGTTCACAGCTTTTAATTATTGTGCCAAACATCTGCTTTCACAAGGTTTTTGCAACACCGTTGGCTATACAAAAAGCCTGCGGATATACAAAAGCCTACGGCCGTCCACAGATATGAAAATGAGACTTCCAGACAGCCTTCCATGAGCTGAGAACTATTGCCAGCTCTTTGCTGTAGCAACGGGAATTTGTCTAGAAGTGTTGAAAGGTCTTTATTGCTGTCTGTAGACATCTCCCAAGCCAATTCACACAGCAAACGAGGAAGAAGTGGAGAAACAACGAGGCAGAGACTGCGACACAATATTTCAACCCTTCCAGTATTAAATTCTGAGACGTGGAGAACAATGAGGACAGAAATGATGGATGGAAAAAGTGGGTTCATGTCAGAGGCGTTATCAGGAAAAGCTGATATCTGTTTTGAGTCACAGTTAATGACCAAGAGACTATTAGCGCGTGAGGGTGAGTTAAGGCACAAATGCCCCAAAACCTCCTTGTGATGGAAATGATGTGGCAGAGTAATGAAGCCAGTGGTGCCAGGGCTGGAGCTGTGCCCGGAGCCGTGCCTATGGCCACCGAGACCACGCAAGGAGCGCCGGTTCATCCCAGCAGCCTGCAAAGGGCAGCGCCCTGCAATCCAGGAGGGATGAGGTTTTGCTGCCAGCTGATGAAGACTTGTCCTGGTACTGTGGTTATATGTGGGTTTTATATCCCAAGGCAGCGTGTCTGGGAATCCCAATCAGGTATGAGGACTGGGCTGCACTTCTCATTATAAGAAACAAGAAAACCCATCCCTAGCTGTACCTGATTTTTTTCTGGAGGACCGCTTAAGCCATTCCTGACAGCACATGCTGCTGAGAAAGGACCTATCAAAAACCAGGTGTCCCCAGAAACGAAGCACTGTGTGAACACTGATCATAATGATAATTATTTTGCAGTTTGAAGAGGAACGTTTCTAACATCAGACAACTGCGGATAATGGTCCTTCTCCCACCAGCTTTCACCAAAGGTCACAACAAACCCAATGTAGCTCATGTCTGTGGGACAGGATCTCCCTTCCTGGGAGACATTTCTCAGCAGAGATGAGTGAAATTGCATGGGACATTGTGAATGAAGACAGAACCGAGGAGATAAATCTTCTTCATCCAGATGTCACACAACAAGGAAGAAGCCCAGTCAGTCAAAATTGCATGGTCGTGTTTATAAACGGGTTTCTGCACCCAGCAAACCTTCCTCTCTTCAGGCTTGCTGGCATGATGAATCCACCACCTCTCCTTCCCTCTCCTCAATGTCAGCAGCCCTCTTCCAGGCCAGCTCACCTTTTTGTGCCCAAGTGTCTGTGCTTTACAGCTCTCCAGTAATTTTTTTCCCAGCTAGGAAATGCTTTCCCATAGCTCCCTACTTTTTCAAGGATATCATTCAGGTCCAAAATGACTAGAGATGAGTATGGGGTGGAAAACTCCAACTCCTTTTCTTTTCATTCTCCTGCTTTCCCTCTGCAACCAGTTGCTCTGCCCGGGCCATCGCCTGCCTTCGTACCAGCTCCTCTCAAGACAGCGCAGGTCTGTTGCTCTGGAGTGGACACCAAAGTGCTTCATGGACTATGGAAGGGACAGATGGTCTTGGAACGAGCTTTGCTCAGTCCCACCAGTGCTCTCGAGGGTTCTCTCTTGCTGCTCTGGTGCCCTGTGCTGCTTCCTGGTTGCAGGAGAGCGGATGAAAACTGTAATTTCTAGATGTGTTGAGACCGAGTAACCCACGTAGCTCCTGACATGGACTGTTTTGCACCCTCTTGGCCCGTGTCTACGCCTCGGTACGCCCTGGTGGTACCTGCATGCTCAGACCCCGGGCCACTCTGGGACCTCTGAAGCTGCTTTAATACGTACCACTATTTTCAAAGTGGTGGAAAAGAGTGAGGATTTTAGGTGACATCAGTGACGGTTATGAAATGTAACAGTTAAAATGCACTTCCCTGCCTTGGCCAGAGCAGTTACAGTCACTGGTTTTCAGACGTAACATACAAAATCGGTGGTTTTGCAGCAGTGGGGCAGGTGGACCCGAGACGTGCACGAGCGCTTAATGCATCCGAGCGTGGATGTGTGCAAGAGCACTCTGCAGCAGATTTTTCCCCCACTGAGGTTAATGTGAAAACCTCTTCTGATGCCAGTCACGTGGAGTTGAGGCACGCAGGTGGCATTTATCCAGTGTATAAACGAGAGATCGCACGAGCGTGTCTTCCGACCGTGCTCAAAATCGCGTGGCAAACTATGTCAGGACCATCAGCTTCCAGGGCTGTGACATTAAAAACAACGCCAACAACATCAACAGCAAAATGAAAATAGCTGGTATGTACTAACAGCCTGGGAGAGCAAAACCAGTATGAAAAACCTTGAGCTCCTATGGCTTCAAAACACCGGTAGCATCAGCGCACAGAGAACCATTTAGTCTGATTTCAAAAAAAATGCGCTTGTTCCTCCTGACCAGGTGTTGAGTAAGAAATAGGTTTTGGGGATGCAGCCTGAAACGTGACCATTGGTCAGAGCTGCTTCATTACTTAAACCAAATGATAATTTGTTTATATAAAGGTCTAAGTGAAATTTTTGTCTCTGCAAGCTGAGTCAAGTGCTACTCAACAGGTTTCCGATCTCTCGAGTAAGTGGAGTGAGCAGTCCCTGTGACACAGACAGATGTGAAGTGCAGGGCAGGCAGAGTATAAAACTGATCAAATGTAGTGCAAAATGAAGAAAACAGAACTAAAATAAACCTTAAGGCTACTGTCTGGGCAAAATGTCTCCAAAGTGGAAAGCTTCAGGAATGCTGGGATGCAGTACGTACGTCAGGATGGGACTATTTAGTATAAGAAAGCTGCGTGACGTTGCCATTAATATCAAAGCATGAACGTGCAATAGCAACAGGCAGGCACAGGTATAAATATTTTTAGGGAAATATATCTTAAAATTTTGCTACATAGGAGGAAGGTTTCAAAAACATTCATTGAGCTAAACCAGTGCGGTCTCATTTTTAGCACTAGAGTCATTTACATATGAGAAATACCTCACTGTTCTCTGAACCCTTCCTAACAAATAACTAAGTACCCTTGAAAAAAGGATTATTTTCATGTAGCTAGAGAAAGGCATTTTGATTGCTTATGGCTTTTTGGAAGCGCTTTAGATTTTCCTTTAAATTGGCTCCTTATGTTCCAGGAGCAAAGATCATCGTCAGGTTTCATGCTGCCCTGTAGAAGGCCATAGAGGAAGCATTTTCAATTTTTTGTATGGAATTTAAGAGTCGATTTGAAGATCCAAAATTACTTTAATACTCCTAACTAATCAAGGCAGGGTATATCTAGGTTAAAATTAAAATAGATCTACACTTCCCAGGAAAGCATGTATTAATGAATATCCTAAAAAGAAGAAGATACTGAAAAGAAAAAGCAGAAGGGAAAGAATATGAAAAATAACAGCTACACCCCCTCTCCCAGAACCTGAAAGTCAGAAATTCAGATAAATTATGAGATACATAGTGGCTATAAGACAAGTTGATCCATTAAAACCATAGACAGGAAACAACAGATCATAATGAAATGAAAAAGACTGAGGTTATCAACATTCTACTCTCCCATCTCCTTATATTACTTACTTTTTTAGTAGTGGAACAGGAGGTCTACTTTTTTATTTGAGCTGTTTCAGCATATGAGGATCACCGACATTCATCTGCAGCAAAGGAGCTTCCAGAGTGGTGCTCTGCCTGCATCAGTGATGCTCCCCAAACTGGAGTTCTAGTCAATGAAAGCAACAACACGGTATTTTGTAAAAAAAATAAATTCTTATTGATGCAAATACAACATTTCATGACTTATCTTCTGTTTATTAATTTAAGGACAATTTTTTTTTCCCAAAAAACTTACTGCAAATCATTGACAGATTTTTTTTTTTTTTTTAAATGCTTTTAATCCAACCACCAAGAAAAGATGAAAAAATGTTGTGCTGGTCACGGGCATGTGAAGGTCTTATTTTATTAAAGGCAATAGAAAACAGAAATGTTGAGATATAAAAGCCTCTCTTTGATGACAGACTTGGGAAGCACGCGGCAATAGCCAGGTGAAACGATTGAGGGCACACAGCTCATCCATAACCTCTGCCCAAGGCTGTCACGGCGCCGAGAGCCCGGGGCGCCGCGGAGACACACAACAGCACATTGGCAAATATCAAATCTATCATCCAGGAAAGAGAGGAGGAAGAGTCAGAGAGGCTCTGCGGAGGTCTGGCCGAGACAAGGAGAAAAAGGTCCTCCTGGGACATTATCTCACCGCGTCGCTTCGTACCATCCATGGTTTGGTGTCGTGGGTTAGGCCGATCCGGCAACTAAACCCACGCAGCTCTCCCAGTCCAGTAAATTGGAGAGGAGAGAAAAATGTAATAAAAGAGCTGAGGATCGAGACAGGAACAGAGGAGCACCCACCAACCACGGTCCCGGGCAAAAGAGGCTGTTTTCTTAAAGCAAAACTATTTATTAACAGCTACCTACAAAGAGAAAAGCACACAAAAACGGTTACTTAAGAGAATAACAAGAAAAACAAGGCCAGGTCTTAAAATCAACACCACTCCCCCCCTTTGCCTCTTCTTCCCGGCTCTACCTCCTCCCCCCAGCGGCGCAGGGGGCAGGGAATGGGGGAGTGCAGGTCAGTTCATTCCAAGTTGTTACTGCCGCTTCTCTTAAAGGAAAAGGAGTCCTTACACCATTGTCCCTTGCTCCAGTGGATCCCCTACTCACGGCGAAAGCGTGAATCCTACCCGCTGGGGGGCAAATCCTTACCCCATCGGATTTGCCCCAAGTGCGGGCTTTACCAGTCCTGGGCTTTTAAGGAGCTGTGGCCACTCGCCTTGGCGTGGGTCATCAACAAACTTTAAATGTGCTCCGGCGTGGGTTGTCATACCGACCTTAAAAGCGTCTCCGTACAGACTTTAAATGCATAAAATGCGTAAAATGCGCCTCGACCTGTGCCCATGATTCACAATAGGCTCAGGCTCAGGCATCTCCTTTAATAAAACACCTCCCCATCGGCGGGGGTCATCCCACGGACTCTAGATGCACCATGCTCAGGCTCTGGCATCTCTTCTCGACGTGGGTCATCCACGGGCTGCGAGTGGGTCTCTGCTTGCCCCACCGAGGACTTGTTACAAGGGGCCGCTCGCAAAGGGGACTCAGCCGCGGCACACGTTGTTCCGTCCCATCTTCACTGACCTCTTATCTGTATGGCCGTTTCTCTTAGATTTCAGTCCTGTCTGGGTGAACTTGGCCTGGTGGGCGACCCAAGAGCAGGGCTCTCCCCGAGTTCCCCAAGCGGCTCTGCCGCCGCCATCTCGACGGGGCGGGCACTGGCCCGGCCGGGAGCGGGGGCCGTGCCCCCCTCCCGTCTCCTCGCCCCTGGGCACAGGCACACCGTTATGGTTCCTTTGTCCGACGTAAATAGGGCAATTCGCAGAGGCGCCAATTGGCTCAAGCCCCGAGGGGGACGGGAGTCCGGTGTGATGGGCAGCTTCTGCCACCCGGACCTCCCCCCCCCACTTCAAACCATAACAGTTTGGAAAGATGTCAGATACGATCTCGGCAGCGAGTGTGGTGGGACTTTTTGTTTCCTGTGGAACGGCGCTCCTAATCGTCAGCCATTCCAATGCACTCTCCATCAGCTCCGCGCACGGCAGCGGGGGTGCAGAGGGACTCCACTGCGGCCAAAGTTGCATCGAAATCGAGGTGAAAGGCAGTTGGATTTCCCAGGAAGCGAGCACAAAAAGTGCTCCTGGAAGATCCGAGCGCGGTTCTCAAGGAGGCAAGAGTCAAAATAAGAACATCTTTTTTGCACAGCTACTGAGCTATTTTACCAGGCTGTTTTGTATAATCCAAAAACGCGTCCTTGAAAGCACCTGTAAGGATAAAGATGACATTTTAGTTGTCTGAAACACTGATTTTCAGACCCTGCATGTATGACTTCAATGCAAAAGAAGAGCAGTATCCATTTATCTTATTTGTATACATATATAAATAGGAATATGTAGATATAGTCTAATATATCATAGAATCACAGAATGGTTTGGGTTGGAAGGGACCTCAAAGATCATCTAGTTCCAAGCCCCCTGCCATGGGCAGGGACACCCTCCACTACACCAGGTTGCCCAAAGCCTCATCCAACCTGGCCTTGAACACTTCCAGGGATGGGGCATCCCTCGAAGTGGAATCTACGCTGTCAGTGCCCATGCAGGGACCCGACAATGCCAGGAAGATCCTGCAGCCCCTCACATCTCTTCCGGTGCCACCAGTAACTTTTGCAAACGATGACCCTGCGGTTCAGCTACTCAGAAGATTTCTTGGCAAATATTACAATAGAGTAAGCTATGACGGTGTCATCCAGGGCTAATGCTTATCAAAGACAGAAAAACAGTATCATCAATGAAGAATTTGGGTGCAGAGAGGGTGGAAAGATTAATTTTCGAAGCACATTTACACTCAAAATCAAAACAAATGCAATTCTAGCCATTATACACTTTGAGATGGGTTTTTTTCTTTGCATCTGAAGAATTAACAAGTGCTCTTACATGCAGCAGGGATAAAAACGCATTTAGTACAGATGCTAAAAGAAGGCGTATCAGTGAACTGCGAAGCGATTATGTTGTACCCTTGGGCAATAAGGCTGTCATAAAATTTCCAAACGAGACGGGAGAATCTAGGACAGTTCTGTTGTTGGGTCACAATATTTGCTTCGCAGTTACGTTCTCTGTTTTCTAGTTATAAATTAAACTGTGACATTTCTAGTATCAATTCATCCGCTGTCACTGAAAACACACCCAAAAGCCTGACTAGATTTGGGAAGGAGAGGGGAGGTTGTAACAGCAGGACGTGTTAGATACAGGTCAAATACCATCACTGAATAACTGAAATGGGGAACATGAGAACTTCTGGCTTTTGCTCAAACCCAGACCTCTTCAACTAATTACTTGTTATCAACAAAATCTGAAGTTTTGTCTCTGTTATCCACCTAGACCCCACAGAAGCGTAGGGGTAGTGATTAATAAAGCTGTTTTAGGCACAGGAGATGCACTGAGGGAGGTTCCTCCAAAAGGCAATTTTAAACATTTAATGTTGAACCGTCCCCTGGAGAAGCCCTTTATGCTCCCCTCCTGCTCTCCTCTATTTTTACTTCATCTTAAAAAAAAAAAAAGTGCCAACCAACCACCAAACCAAAATACTTGCAAGGGTCTTGGTCACATTCCAACGGAGAAGAGAAATTTTTGGAGTCACCTCTGCAACCAGAAAGTGTTTTTCTGCACAGCTCGTAACAGAACTGCCTGTAGTTATACAGTAGTGACAGTCTTTGGGCAACTGATTCACTTCCTGCACGTTTAATGGGATCAGTGCAATATCAAAATACTGTATTTACAGGCTGTATACACTGAAAGAGAGTGAAATGGCACCAGTAAACCCACACAAACCAGCTTTTGTTAATAACTAAAATGACTACCTAATGTGGTCAAGAAGGCCTAAGACACGGTTGCCACCAAGAGCGCCACGGCACCCAGTTGAGCACAATAAAATGGGTATATGCAGTATTTTGAGACACCTCCCCGCCCTCCAAAATATCTACTCTGCACCACGAACTTCCAAAGTCAGCAGAAATAGAGCTAATCCTATAGCAGAGAGGGTAATTTCAAAAGGTAATTGATGTCTTTTTAACCTAGAACTGTCAAACTGTATTGAGAATAATAGAGCCTGACAAGTCTAAAGTTAAAAGAGAAATTGTGAGATTGATCTACTTCGGGTTCTGAATTCTAAGGCTAAGCTGGCACTGCATTTTTATCAGGATCATATCACACAAATATTCCCCTGTAAATAAAGGAGCAAAGGAAAAGCATTCGAATGCTTAGAACAAAACCCCAAATATTCAAAATCTAGAGTTTTCCCCTTCGCTGTGTCGGAATGGTTGAATCCCATTTCTCTTAACAGCTACAATGTGCCTGATAAGGGCAACGTGTTGGGAAGTGGAGGTCATCTAGAATGATAAAATCAAATCCATTTAAGTGAAAAAGCTTTTAAATCTACCTTCTACGTATGTTACTGCATTGCCAACTTCTCTGTGCTGCAGAGGCAGACGTAGAGCTCTGCATTGAGAATTTAAGGGCTGACGTGACTAAAAGCCCTGATTCAGTTGAAAAGAGACAGGAAAAGTCACAAAAAGCCACAGAAAGTAGAGACCGTACCAAGAGCAAAGAGTGGGATGTGAAGCTACGGAGAATGAAAGTGTCATCTTCACTTATGTCCTCTTCACTTATGAATTACTATTCAGCTCCTCCAGTAAAGGGGATGTTCTCCCTCTCTGGGTGGTTCAGCTTGAGAAGGAAAGAAGAGGGAAATGCCCAAATCTGGGAAGTTTTGGAGGTTCATGGGATGAACTAAGGAAAAGACCTGTTTTTTTAAGGGCTGATGTCCTACAGCTCTCCTCCTGCCAGTGATCGGTCTGCAAAACGCACAGGCTTCTCTTTCTCTAAACCCTTCCCTAAAGATCTAAAAAACCTTATAAGCATTAAAAAAACCCCACAAACTTGACCTAAAATATAGCTTTAGGCATAACAAAGTAATGAAAAACTCTCACTGACTTCAGGAGGCCGAGATGTTAACATGCACATCACCCATCACTATTTTATCTACATTTAGCTTTTCTTTTTTGCAATACATGCATAACTATGTCATTATCAAAACCTATTACCATAGTCAGAGTTGTTAATTTTGATGGGCTAGTTTAGAGAAAGGAAAAAAAATCCCAACAACCTGACAAATAGCATGTAATCTTGTGTATCAACTCACAGGGAAATAATGCAAGACTCAGTTGCCAATACCAATTTCAGAATAACTTTAAAAGTTCAGCTCCCATTTAGCCAGGCACCTTTTAGATTTGAGGCTGAGCAGAAAGAAGAAATAAAAGCACTAGTTTTTGGGGGAATATTATCTAGAAAACCCAGGTGGTAGTTTCTATAATATAAGCAAAACCCAGACCTCATTAGTGGTGTTTCCTAATGAAAATGTCATCATTTCCTAATGAAAATGCCATCATTCCTCAGCACCAACACCTGGGTGGCATCAATGTCCCCAGTGACTGACACCTTGACCAAGGACTCAATGATCCACTGACTCCCAACTCCCTTCCTTGTTGTTTCTTTTTAGTATTATTATTTTTTCCTTTAGGATTTTATATTTTTCCGTGAAAATATATATATATTTTTCTTCTTGAATGCCAGATCTGGTCTCAGAAACCCTGCTCTACCCCAAGAGCTTGGCTCCCTGGACCATCAGCAACTGAGCCCAAGGAGGGCCAGGAGGCTGCAGCAGGGACACACAGAGAGATGAGGTTACCCAGCATAAAAGAAAGTGGGCAAAAATGTACAGAATGTATTTAAAATATTTTATAGCACATATAACCCAATGAATTGCCAAAGGTCCTCTTTATGCACAGTCGATGATGCATTAATTATTTTATACATAATTTCTGACCCATCATCATAACGATACAGCCAAATGCTTGAAAGACCATGATGAGCAGTGGTGATTAAGTGCTTTGGATGGTGCACTCACACCTTTTCCAGTTCATTATAAAAGAGAGAAACGGCAGAAACCCTGCAAAAGAAATGAAATTTTAACCTGAAGCACCTTACACTTTCGACTTCCTCATCTGAAAGTAAATCCAGAGGTTAAGAAATAGAGATAAATTCGTTACTACTTTTTGCTACCGACTCTTAATTAACAGCCTTTCCTCCCTCACCACCCCTTTGCCCATCCTTCCCCCCTCCCCTACGCCAGGCACGGGCACCGCAGCACCTGGTGGGGACCTGCCAAATGCTCCCCTCATTCCTCAGCAAACCCAACGGCAGCAAGTGCTCTACTTTGTTTTTCCACCAGCTCTGCTCTCGCCCGGAGGTGCCTTCCTCTGCTCCATCATTTTGTTTTAAAGAGAGAAGAGAAATGCAAGCGACATTCATTCTATAGCTTGACTACAGGTATATTATCTGGTAGAACAGGTGAGCACTTTTTGCCAGGAAAAAAAATTTCCTGAAGCCCCACATCTCCATTGGGATGGTCCCCATGGCTTCTGGGCCGTGCTCAACTCAGGAGGTGCCATTCCCAAATCTGATGAAGGCTCCAGCATGAGGCTACACTGTTCGCTCAGCCTTTCCATCGGGGCAAGATGGTCCCAGGGGGATGATGCGTGGCACGGCACGGGCAGAGCCAGGCACAGACAGCTCATCCCTCTAGAAACCCAAATGTCCCCATGCTCCCATCCATAAGATAACACGGGTGCCCAGACTGCGCGCCCTCGTTTTTATGAAACGCATCTTTGAGATTTTCCCTTTAAAAAAAAATTCCCTCATTAAATAACAGAAATCAAGAAGGGGGAAGGAGAACGAGGAGGAAAAAAAAAGAACATCTTAAATGCAAACGGCAGTATTTTAAAAAAAGGAGGAAGCCAGGCTCTCACTCCCACTCGGGGCTTTGCGGTCACTGGTCACTTCCAATTAGCTTGTACCACCAGCTAATGCTTGCTGTCAGCCAGAAACAAGGAGCACTGGAGAAAAATAAGTTCCATGCAGAGACTTTGGATTTTTTTTTAATGGTACTACAATGGCCTGCAGGAAAGAAAAGCATCCCTGCTGAACGTGGGTAACTCAGCGTTACATAATGCTGCTGGAGCCTGGTCCTGCTCTGGTCCCAGCAAAATCAGCCCCCTCCTTGACCGTGATGTGCCAGAGCAAGGTGTCCCCCTCAGAATCAGCCCTTCCCTGCTAACATGGAGCTGGCACTGCTCTGGAAGAGCCTTACAGGCACCAAGAAAACAGGAGAGAAAACAATTTAGGAAACGCAGCTACGTGTGCTGCAGGGATGGGCACTGGTGTGGAAGTCAGCACTGCTTCGGGGAACCAAGCGCTGAGAAAAAAACACCCCAGCCTGAACTGAAAACCAGGGGAAATAACTCAGGAGGTGAAGAAACAAGGAAGATAATCAAACAACTGAAGGTGCAACTTACCCTGATGTCATTCAGCCTCTGCTCTCCCGTGGCTGCTGAGAAAAAGGATGGTGTTTGTTGCTGTGCCTTACATAGAATTTAACTTAATCTCCTGTGAAGACAGGCTGAGAGAGTTGGGGCTGTTCAGCCTGGAGAAGAGAAGGCTCCGGGAAGACCTTCCAGCAGCCTTCCAGTACCTAAAGGGGCTACAAGAAAGCTGGAGAGCCAGCCACGGCTTTATTTCAGCAAAGTTATTCCTCCCCAAGACCAGGGAGCTTCAGCTCCCCACTGCTCGTGGCAACCGTGGGTTTGGCTTTTCCACGCACAAACATCATTTTGCTTCCAATTACCTCAATAAGTCTGTGCAGCCAAGTTGAAACAACCTGGTTCGCCATTATATCCAAGTTATTTTTTTTTTTATTTTTTAAAGTAAAGCACTTTGTAATGTTCCCAATAAAGGCGCTTTGCAGTTAAACCACAGCCTTAGCAGTAACACGATACAAAGCACCAAGAATCAACTGACCATCATCTAGAACTGACTCACTATCACTCGAAGTTGACTTTTAAAACTAAATCAAACTATATTATTGTTTACGCTTCCTTGTAACTTGGGCATTGGATTAATTTCTTGGACAAAAGTCATTCCTTTTAAAAGAAAATCAAAATTCAGTTCACTTTGTATAGCCCACTGATACCAAGTCTGAATAACTCCTGAATGAGAATTAGTTACTGAGGTAAACTGGACACGTGCTTAATGACCATTTATTTTATAAAAATAACTTAATAATACTATAGTGCTGTAGCGTACAGGAGGAACGAACTAAGCTTTTATGGCAAGACTTCTCCTCCTTCATTCTACCAACATTTCAGAAAAACAATCTCACCCCCTTCAGCAGAAGTATTACATTTGTACCAAGAAAAATACTAACGCAATAACAGAAATGATACGTGCAAGGGCATCAACTCAGCACTAGCCTTGCAGCTCCGTTATCCTGAGGATGCTTTATGGATACCTTCACATCGATTAAATGTCAGGAGAAGGATGCTGGGTTCTGCCTGCAGCGACACCTGCGAAGGGATGTCTCCAGTGGACCTGGCAGAGCCGAGGTGTCACTCAGGAGAGGGTTTAGCCCTTGGTGTCTCCTTTTTCTGCTTTTAAAGAACAGAGGTGCAAAAGCTGTGAGAGCAATACTGTGCTTGTCATCACAGAAAACAGAGCTTCACGTTTTCCAGGTCTTTTTAAGACGTGATTTCTGCTACTGACCATGCACAAACACCACGTCCCCAGAAAACCTCCCACCAAAGAAAGGAAATTAATTTTCCCAAAGTCACTTCTCTGCCACCACATCGAGAACCTCACGGAGCAGCTGCAACAAGGGCCAACACCGATTCCTCTCCTGATGCTCCCGATCCCGTTTCCAGAAGCACCCACCCCTTTCCACGGGTTTTTGTGTTCGTACACAACGTTCCCAAGTGCCTGTTTATGGAAGGACGACCCAGCACAAAAACATGGTATAACCTTCCACAGACCTCTGCTCACCTCCATATGGACCAGGAGGTCAGTAATTCAAGACACCAACAGAATTAATCAAAAAAAAACCCCAAAACTTCTATTTCTAGCCTTTTCCTATTATTTTCCCCTGAGGAGCAAGTTAACAATGTGCTGCATAGAAGAACGATGACAACAAATACATTTGTCAACTGGACACAGTAATAAACTCATGGAAGGAAGTTTACAACCAATAGACTGAGGCATTATTGACAGCCAGATCTCAACATGATTTTTTTACAGGCCTCCTGTAACACTGGAAGCAGGAGATAACTACTTCATCTTTTGAAAGAAGGCACTTTTCTTTGCAAAATTTTGAATTTAACGTTGATTTATTTGGATTTTCTCTCAGATTTTGAGCACATGCCATCAAAATGCAAGAAAATAATAATAATTTTCAGTAAATCAATAATTGCAGCTTAAGTGAAGTTCCTGCACTCTGTGATGACTTCTTCTCTTGCTAGAAGAGGTTGTTTTACCTCTCAAACTGTTACACTTCTACATTAGTTGTCTGTGATTCAACACAGCACGTGTGTCAAAACCGCTCTGAACTGGTGCCCAGGTACTTATTCATTTCCACAGGCTGGTTAATATTCTGCTAAATATTTTTTTTTTTTTTTTTTTTTTAAGTAGTGATGTTTTTTGTAGTTCATTTCCTGGGTGCACTGTCGATGCAGTGATCCGTCATTGCTCGTAGGAATGATGGAGAAAGAAAACTCAATTTAAATCGGGATTACAGTGTGGAGGAAACGCAAGCACAGCCATAGGAACATAAGGCCAGAGAATAAATATAAAACTTGGAAGAACAGCCAACAACAGGAGCACACACAAAAAATGCCTTATCTATAGGCAAACAGTGTCACATTTGGTTTTGTCTGTGCTTTCTCTTTGTGAAGGACTCCCTCAAATGTTGATGACACCACATATCCCCCTCTGATGTGAACTGGCAGAAGGCCACAGCTTTCAATAACAGCAGAACCAGCATCTTTTCAAGCATCTGTTCAGCAGCTAGACCTCCTGGTCTGGAAATCTGTGGTTATTCTGAGGACAATTAGAGGCTCCAAGCTTTATTATGTGATGTGAGGTGAGTCCCTCAAAGACCACGGGGCACATTGCCCATAGCGAGGACACCTCTGTTGCGACAAAGCACAAGGCAGCACACACCACTTTTGGGAAGCATGCAGATATTGCCCCAAAAGCCTTTTCACAGGGATGTTTTTAAGGAATTCTTTGACAAACAAGAAGATTCAATCACCATTTGGGTTTCTTGAACTTTAAAGGAGAAAAAACATCTGAAAAATGGAAATGAGAGTGTCTACCAAGGAGGCTAAATACCAGGAGAACATGTTGATACGGACAGCTTACGAAATCTGCCTTGAGCTCCAACTCAGAGGAAGTTTTGTAAAAATAATTTGCAAATATTGGCAAATAATGCAAATTAAACACACGGTGAAGCAAGTGAGGTCTCATCACTGAATCTGTAGCATTAACACAGATTCATGTAGATTAATACACTATGGCCAACGTTCCTCTGTTTAGTTCTCCAGCTCTGCAAGACAATTTGGGCTGCAAACACACAGAAGTTCAACAGCATCACAGCCAAACTGTGCAATGAAAAGCTGAGTGAGTGGCCAAAACAATATGGATTCAACCCAGAATAGCAACATTGCACCACCCATAAAATCTCTGCAAGTTTGGGATGGCAGACAGGGAGTCTGGGTAGCAATGATTCCAAGATGGTCGACTTGGATTCTGAAAACCATACATCAACGTCTAGCTCTAACAAGATGGCACGTGGGAGTGGAAACCACTTGGCTAAAAGCAACATGAGATGGAATGGAGTCACCATCCCAACTCACATACTCACAAGGAGGTCAGTATGTGTCCTCAATGCACCGGTCTAGAGCCGCTTGGTTAGATGTGAAATGAGTTATTTAATTCAGCAACTTTCCATTAAAGTGCTAGAATGCAACACTACACACGTTGGAAATTTAAAAAAAATAAGTCTGCCATTTGATAGAGAAACTTAATTTACAGTAATTATTCACGTCTGCAGAATACATATGACAAAAATCCTAGAAACAGCCTCTCTGGAGAACAGCTGGTTAGATCTCAGACCATAACCAAGTATTTATAGAATCATAGAATGGTTTGGGTTGGAAGGGACCTCAAAGATCATCTAGTTCCAACCCCCCTGCCATGGGCAGGGACACCCTCCACTACACCAGGTTGCCCAAAGCCTCATCCAACCTGGCCTTGAACACTGCCAGGGATGGGGCATCTACAACTTCCCTGGGCAACCTGTTCCAGTGCCTCAACACTCTCTGAGTGAAAATTTCTTCCTTATATCCAATCTAAATCTCCCTTCTTTCAGTTTAAAGCCATCACCCTGTGTCCTATCACTACACGCCCTTGTAAAAAGCCCCTCTCCAGCTTTCCTGTAGCCCCTTTAGGTACTGGAAGGCTGCAATAAGATCACCCCGGAGCCTTCTCTTCTCCAGGCTGAACAGCCCCAACTCTCTCCATATGATCCACATGTTTCTGCATCACCAAGATGATGGCAATTGCAAGCCTGAAATTCAGTTTAGATCCATGAAAAGTACAAAAGGAGAACGAGAGGAAATTGAAATGTCAGAGCAGCTGGACGTCACGCTTCCCATTACTGCGTTAACACCGAAAGCTGAGGAGAAAGGAAAACCCTGAATTTCAGTGTTTACCATCACTCCAGCGCTTGGTCTTTTTTTCACGGGTGTTTTCTACATGTGCTACAATTTATTGCTTCGTCACAAGGTGAGGTGTAGCTGCAAATTGAAAAATGCCTTACTCAGTTTGTGCACAGGGATGCAGGCAGCCCCGGCCCCGTGGCAGCACGGTGCTGAGCGGGCACGAAGCTTGGCCACCTTCACCACCCATCCTCCTTGGAGACCTGCTCCTGCACTGAATTTAAATGCATTGAGTAAAGTGCAGGCAATTTATCAGAGCAGCATCTCAAAGGATGCATTAACAGTAAGCAAAAACCTACAGTCCCACGTTTAGGTCCCACATTTACCTAAAAAAAAAAACCCAAAACATTTTTTATTGCAAGAGAACACAAAGAACTTGAGAGAGTCGTGATGGGGAGACAAGGAGAAGCTGGACACGGTGTCGCATGTTTCCACTAATGGCTGAAAGGCAGTGGGAATGGAAAGGGCAACCTGCTTCCTGACAGTTACAGATGACAAATAGTGACATTTCTGTGACACGCAGCAAACGCACACATAACGTAACAGGTCCAGGAAAAACAATTCCTTTCTTTCCTTCCTGTACCTTCAGCCTGGGGATAAGATATTTTGGTTTTAGAATCATAGAATTGTATAGGTTGGAAAAGACCTTGAAGATCACCAGCTCCAACCATTAACCTAGCACTGCCAAGTCCACCACTAAACCATGTCCGCAAGCACCACATCTACACCTCTTTTAAATACCTCCAGAGATGGTGACTCCACCACCTCCCTGGGCAGCCTGTTCCAACACTTGCTGTCTTGTTCAAAACAGCACACAAAAACATTCCAAAGCCCAGTGCAGGACGGTAACTGATGAATCAGAAGAAGATCACTCCTGTTACACCATGTACTAAGTCTGGTCTACATACTTTTAAACATCAAACCAGCTGTAACCTTTGGTAAGAAATTTTTCTGCCTGCTTCATCTGATTGTGCCAAATATGTCCACAAGAAGTGACCAGTTTATCCAAAGAACCTTTACTAAAAATAGGTAATTGTGGACAACCATCATGAGACAACTGGCATCAACAACATGACATCGAGCTTCTGGCATAAAATGGTCCCCAAAAAGGTCACAAGAATCCATGGGGAAAACGTTTAAAAGAAGGTGGACAGTCCAACTAGTCAGTGAAATGAGATATTTTACATTAAAAAAAATGTGGTTAGATGTGTGTGCATGTATACACATATGTATGTACACTCATATAAATCTCTTATTCATAAATCATAAAACACATATATGCACTGCAAACTTTTTAACATTTTTCTCTCTAAAGTCACGTATCACAGACATCCATGGTAAAGAAAAATACCGATGTCAAGACAGAACTGAATGGGAAAACATTTTTCCACTCAGAATTTGTGGTATCACCAGAGACATTTCAGTAATCATAAATGTCAATTATGGAAACCAGCTTAAGAACTGACCTTTGCATTGAGCTTCCCATTGAAAATAAATTTGATTAAAAAACAAACAATTGCTGCCCAACAAACCTTTCGTGGTTTTGCATGGGACTGATGGGAACTGATATGTGCACCTGTAAAAGTTGCCCTCTCACTCCCACAGTAAGACTCAGAGAAACGCTATTAAGGGCTTCACCTTTTTATCTTGCACTGTAAGCCAACTTCCCCTAAGTAAAATCAAGCTAAATTTCAAGAAGTAAAAATTACTGGCCATTAAAAATCTGTTTCCTTATACTATTTAGAAACTTGATACCTCTGAATGTCTCCTTTCAGGAAAATTTGGAGATATTGCTCTTGAGATGGAGCGAAGGGATGGCATTTGGGAGGAGGTTAATCCCTGAACAGCAGCACTTGTCTCAAATGGTGAAAACCTGGCTCCTGTGGATGCCAATGCCCTGGACATGGTCTACTATGGCAGACATGGAGGGGTCACCTTTCTGAGCAGCTTGCTTTCAGCATCCTACTGTAGCAGAAACATTGATCTGAATGAAACCTGACTGGGAACCTTTGGGCATGGAGGCACCAGGAGAGCTGGCAGAAGGATACACCAGCTGGACCAGGTCATCCCAATCCCAGCTACTCAACTCATCGAGGTGGGGAAAGCAAAAGACTCACCGAGGCCTGTAAGGGATGATGGTGGGAAGATGAAGAGCAGAACTGGAACTGTACAGTGGCCTCACCAGGCCAGGAGACAACAGAGATCTAACACATTCCGTGCTGCCTAACGAACTCCTAACGAAGGGCAGATGAAAGAGATACAAGATCATGGTCACTGCCAACTCCCAGAGGGAACCAAGGGCACATCCAACAACCAGCACATGTTCACCAACCTCAGAAAAACGCAGGAGATGGGATGCAGACTTCACAGCAGGCACCTCTCATCCTCTACATGACTGCAAACAACCCTGGACACGTCACTTGACCCTTGTGAGGACATGGGCATGACCTAAAGAGTAAGTGATACCACTTTGGTTAAAATTAAATAACTTTCTTCTTCTGTATTGTCTCATATCGAGCTTTTCTGCATTAGCTCAGCTTTGCTGCAAACAATGTCACGAAAAATTCCCGTTGCACTGGGATGCTCTGATCCAATGTCACTGGAGTACAAAGGAAGGGAGTAAACCACAGGAAAAATAACAGCCTTTGCAGGATTGCTCACTGCTTAGAGACTGCAACTGAATGAGCTTCTGGATTTGCTGAAGTGTGTTTTTACGACACTTTGAGGAGGGTAATGATTCGTTCTGGCCGGATTCTATACGAGTTACAGCCTAGAAGCTGTTAGATTGTAAAAATGGTGACAATTTGGGTCTGAAAGTGAATCTGAGAGTCGGATTTTCAACTCCCAGCCTCCGCTTGTGTATTTGTAAAACATAACACACGTATGAGATTCAGAGTTTCTACTGCAGGACCAACGGAAAGTGCAGCTCTTGTCTGAGGAACCTTGCAGGGCCAAACTACAACACTTGCACGAGCACAGGAATTTGCTACCGACGTGTGAAAACAAACACATTATCATCAGAAAAACAATTTACAAGTATTCAGTTACAGGTCCATGCGAAAGCCTCTTCCTATCCTTTGGAAAGCAAATGGAACAGAAAAGAGGAAAACTCACCAGCATCCCAGCGCAGTAACACGAGTGGTCTTTAAAGCAATTTTCAATTACACGAAAGACTTACAGAATTAAAGTTGTAATACGTTATTGATCGTCGACGGAAAGCACAGCTGATCGACTGTAGCGAAGAATCCTTCCCAGCTTGTTCCTCTTGAACGGAGATTATACTAATAACAAAACAAGTTGGGAATTGTAGGACAGCATCTAACAGTAAATTCTCAGATGCTCTGGTAGCTGATGTTATCTCACGTTGCGAGAAAGTGTGTTCGTTCGATCCAACGCAACACGATGGTTCAAGGCAAAATATGAGAACATATAATTGACCATTTGAGGCACTTTTTATGAGAAGGACAACCTTTCTGCCTTTGTAACAACATTATTGTTTTACTGCTGTGTAAGTCATGCTCCTGCCTGCTACTTGCATCATGTAGCAGCTACTTGAGGTAGAAAATATTACCTAAAACTCATCAGTTTTCTGAAGTGTTCAGCAACAGATAACTTAAAAATAAGTCAGCTATCATTATGAACGCTGCCAGCACATAAAGATGGATGTTGCTAGTGCTGAATGTATGTTTTATCTCAGTACTACATACATGAAGGAATGAGCATACCTGTAAGACAAAAGACTGCAGTTTTATCATGGCTTCCCTCAAAACTGTCCGGAAAAAAAATAACGTGTCTATGTAGCCCTATATGCGGTACAATAGCTCCTGAGATTCTGCAATGAGGATTAAAAATATCAAGGAAATAGATTCATTTTTCTTAGACAAGTTTTTAAAATAATATTTTATTTTTTGAGTCAGTGGTATATTTATAAACAAGCTACTGTAAGAGTAAAAAGATTGTAGATAGTAAAAAATGAAAATGTGATGACAATAAAAACCACTAAAGTTAGTTTCCTTCCTCCCTCCCAACACCCCATCCCATCATTGTCCAAAATTTCTCAGAACCCAATATCTGGGAAAAAAAAAGTTGTTTTTTTTTTACACTTTCAGCAATTAGGAAATGAAAAACACGTAAGGCATCCTTTTGCAGGTACATTAATCCATTATTACATGAAAAGCAGGCACCATAAAAATTAAAACATTCTAAAAACCATCATATATACAAACGCTGTACAGGATGATGGCACAAGGACAAAGTGATTCCATTCAGTCCATCCTAATCCACATGAAATATTACACATTAAAGAAGAAAAGAAAAAGCTCTTCCCATTCTTGTACTCGACTCCTCGGCACAGAAGGACCAGGAGTCTCCTATCCGCCTGCTCGCTTTCTTTTCCTATGCGCTCATGCACGTCAGCAGCTAAAGGCTTCCTTGCTTTCCCCATTGATCAACACCCAGAAGAACGGCCAACTGGATGAAAATGGGAATGACTGATCACCAGTGCCTCGTTTTACCAAGCCCATTAGCAATCAGTCCATTTGCAACACAGAGCAACTAAAGAGAAGGCGCTTTTCGCCAATAAGCCGTGTCTGATTTTTAGCCCTGGGCAGAACCGTTATTTGGGGAAATCCTACGGCAGCTTCTCCTCACTGGGAAGCCTTCCCCAACGTGCACTGAATTCAGTGTGAATATCGTCATCGATTCCTATATACACTGAGATTAGGTACAAAACACTCAGTTTTGAACTCCATAGCTACCTAAATGCTTTAGGTACAAAATACTCAACTCTCATTTTAATCTCCCCAGCTACCTGCGTGCCTGAAGTTATTCAGAAGAAGCAAGGAGAAGGTTTAGGAAGAGGGTACTGCTGTCAGTTGATGAACATCTCCTGGTCTCAAGTAGAAATCCAGATTTATTTCAAGTTACGGGAGGGAATAACCCCAGAAAGAAGAGTGATGTAGTGCTGTTTCCCACGTAACGGCTAGAAATGGATTTCTTACGGAGTTACAGTCATTGCACTAAATGTTAGATACTGCACGCCTGAATGAGGTAAACATTATATACCATAAAATACGTAGGGAAATGAATTGTTACAGCTTTATCTTTGGAAAAAACACTTCCTTCTTCACTGGACAATCCCAGAGTCAACAGACGTTTGCTTCCGAGTTGTCTTTGGAGGCGGAGGCGGGGGAGTCTTGCTGGGGAGCGGAGGTGGCAGGTGCTGGAAGAAACCAATTTTGATAGACTGTTAGCAATGAATGGATTTCTGAAACGTTTGCTGGTTCCTATATAACTGTGAGAGACAGCACGTATGTCTGTAGCGTTCTGACTCCTGAAAGCTTCTCTGCAGAATTTGCTATTATGAATACCAAATGCTCTTGGCCATTAGCTTGAAATATAACTTTAACTTTAGACAATGAAAAAACCTCTCAAAGGTTCATGATTAATTAGCTCAGCATTTCAGGAGGATTCTTTTGAAAGCACTGAAGAAGTTTATAATTTCCCACTTTATATCATGATAGAATATTGATTTCTTGGTCTGTATTGATTGCCCTCAGCCTCTACGCGCTACAGAACTTAAAAGCCAAGTTGAAGCAACAGCGTCATTGCTTTCCCATTATTTTTGTATTTTGCACATTTAGAACACAAATAATTTAAAAAAAAAAGAGAAAGAAAACCATTTAAACAGATAAGTAACTTGCAATTTACTATTACACATTCAGTTATAATTAAAATATTCAAAACAGAAATCCAGACTGTTCAAATGTACATATTTTAAATCACTTCATACATCAAACAACAGAGCAAGAGCATCCTCGGTTAGATTCACTGGCTAACTGGACAAATTAAAAAAGTAATTATGGAAATCAAGACTTTCTTCCATAATGTTTCATCATACATGATAAAATCTGCTTCAGAAAGAGCTTGAGAACATTGTTGGTCGCTCATACCCTTTGCAATCAGGTTTTTTACAGCATTTTGGCATTGCTGAGCCCATCCTGCAGTGCCACACCACATAAACGCTGCTTTGGTTTTGTTTTTCCCTAAGATTCTTCCCCTGCTTGGCCAGCCACTGCCTTTCGTTTCCCTCCAAGCATAATGAAGCTTTTTCATCTCCACTTGTTTGTGTCCCAGTGTACCTGTCCCACCTCGCCCACCCGTTCCTGCTGGCTCCACAATTTAACACTCAACCCCCTTACTGCTGTCCTTGCTCACCACCTCAAGAACAGTTCCAACATCTGAAATCCTTCGTGCTACATCGCATGTACTGCACTTGCCACCTTCACACCCGTGTTCCAACTTCTATTAACGTCTCAGACAATATAACCAACGATTTCTCCATCATGGGAAAGAAACTAGAATACAAGCAACTGATCCCCTCCACAGAATCATGGCATGGTTTGGGTTGGAAGGAACCTTCAAGATCATCTAGTTCCAACCCCCCTGCCATGGGTAGGGACACATTCCATGAGATGGCCTCATCCAACCTGGCCTTGAACACTTCCCAACTCCGACCCAAACCATTCTACGACAAACCACGTGAAAGTGCCTATGAAACAAGCCCGTTCCTTTCAAAAGAGATGCAAAGCTGCTCTCTGAAAAGACGAGCGGCTCAGGGCGATGCCAGGACATTTCAGTCTTTCCTCTTCCACCAGGCAGACAAAGGCTGGAGCCTTGTAACGCTCCTGCAATCCAGTGACTGGGAGTTTTCAGAGATGTGTAAGAGTAGAAGGAAAAAAAGCAGCCTTAAGGTAACTGAATGCCCTCTTCAGAGCAGCTTTTAAGACAGCATGAACTTACAAATCCAGAGCTTTTACCAGATAATTCTACTCATCGTAGACTATCAGAAGGGTAAGACTGCACACTGGCAGAGCCAGGAAGGCTGGATTTTTGCTGGAATATTTTTCCTCTATCCTACCTGGAAAGAAATACTTTCCAACCTGTTTTACAACTTTCCTCGTTCCTCCCAGCTCTCCCTCATGGCCAACGAAGGGAGATCACAAACTGTCGTTGGTTAAGCCGTGCCCTGAGCTTTCCCCTCCGTTCTGCCACTGTCCCAGCCAGCAGGCACAGAGTACGGAGGGGCGAAGACCATCCCCGCTCCATTTCCTCCGCCTCTCCAGCAGCACCGCCAACGCAGCGACGCCTTGCTCTCACCTTCCTCCTTGGATACAGAATGCTTTGTGACCAACTTGGAAATCAATTGGCTTTAATCTGCCACCGGATAAGAAACTCTGGACCAAGAGCAAGGGGCCAGAGCCCGGAGATGCTCTGCCAGGGGAAGCCTCCTGCTCACTGATGAGGACGGAAATGAACATATTTCGCGATGAAGGCTTTCTTGTTCACAGTCTGGTTAAAGTTTATGCTAGCTTTTTTGAAGAAATAACCAAATTATTGAAAGGTTTGAGTCTGGAAAGGGCACTGCTGCTTGAAATGCACATGGCAGGAAGACCCAGCTGAGTAAGAAGCATTCATTTTCCAGAGTCGGATCAAAACCGTGCGCTATTTATTCCGGACTTACAGTGGGACACAATGATCTTTGAACCAGAAAACCAAGCCAAGAGACTAATATGAAAAGCAGGTAAAATAAGATTTTTGTTTTACTAAATGCAAAACTGAAGTTGTGGGGGTTTTTTTTGTTTGTTTTTTTAAATAAAACACCATTGCTGATCTGTCTCTAAGTATTACAGCCAGAACCATGAAATATTTCCCTTACCTGACCAAATAATTTTTTAACCTGGTATGTTAAGTTAGCTCCTGAATCTCTACTAAGGCACCTGAATAAGAGCTGGACTCTCAACGTGATTTAGCCTCAAACATTCAATTGTGATCTGCAGATTTCAAAATCTTTGAAAAACTGCTTAGTTACAATCATGTATCCAGGCAGAGGCTCCTGGGCAAACTCTGGGAAATGCTGATGCCCTGCAGAACATCAGGGTACAACAAGCAAGAACCCTTCACGGAGATGACATCAATTTTGTAACTAAATAAACCAGGTGCTCCTCTAAAATATATCATAAAACATAAAAATTTCCTCAGTGCTTTGCTCTCCAATGATATCTTTAACATCATATTTATCACTAGAAAAAACCACCTCGGCTGATAGCATCATTTGTGAAAATCCATTTTGCATTTAAGTAACAGCACAGTGGCAATAATTCTCAATTCAATTAGATCAAAGGCATTTCTCAAACAAATGAGGCCTTCATATTGATCAGAGAACAATCAAATTATCCCCCCAAAGCTGCTTCTGAAGAACAGATACAAAGCAAATACAATGAGAATAAGCTCAATATATATGCTATAAATAACAAGCACGAAACCTACCAGAGCTCAGATTCTGCAAGCAAATTAGGCAGAAAGAAATAACAGAGATAGGTAGATAATTATTATAATTGAATTTGCAATTTCCATTAGAAAGTTGGATAAATTTAGTCCATGTTCATTTATATAATAAGCTACCACTGAATATATTAAGTAGGACGTGTAATGCTCGTCGGGGCAACATTACTGAGAAATTAGCACGACGAAACGTGCCAATATGGAACTGGTGCAACTCCAAACTAGCCACGACTCCCTTTTATTCCAGCACAGAAGAAAATCCAAGCACACTTTCTCTCGCCCTGCAATATACTCAGCAAATCATTATTAGGCTCGTGACGTTCATTTCGCTACGCTTCCCCATAGAAACTTCGAAACACAAAATAGAGTCTCCCTTGATTTTACATTTAATTAAGAACTGCTTTGTAGAGTTCACATTTATATTTCAGTGGTTAATTGTGAACCCACCGAATCTGGAAGCACGCTTTTACTTTCTGACATAACGACAGAGACTGCTGGTTCACATTCAGACCTATTTTGGGCAGAATCCTTGACTCACGGGTACCTCAGGGGAAGCAGAAACCTTATGTAAAAGGCACATCTGCAACACAGAAGCAATCTGTTCCTTCTGCTTCCAACATGAAATTGCTCCCATTTGTTTGTTTTTTCTTGACACAGAAAAGAATCAGGTTTAAAAACATTTGTCTCCGTTCTCTTAGAGATATAAAATACACTACACTATACACATCCGGGATGCAGTAAAAATCAATTAAAGAGGATGAAAAAATGGATTTTTGCTTTCTACTCTGTGAAGACGCAAAATAAGATACTAGAATGTGTTTTTTAAATCAGAAAATACTATTAAAAAATAAACAACAAAAACATCAAACAAATTTTGATTCCCCAAAATGGTCCTTGTGACACCGTAAGAAATTTCTTTCCGTGTAACTATTTCACTTTGAAATTAAACGGTCATCAATACGACAAGCTATGGTGATCCAATCAAAACCACTTTCCTTTGAAGGATTAGCAGATCTAATTAGGTCAGAAGCAGCAGAAACGAGCTATCAACTACACGGGGCTGTGTAAATGCTTTCAAATACTGAGCTCTGCATTGCTCCATCTCGCTTCCACCCTTGATTTTAGCACGGGACTGAGTCACCTGAGAAGCAGCAACTTGCTTATTTAATATCTGCAATGAAAAATAACACATAATGTGAGGTCTTGGAGGAGTAGCATTCCCATTCTGAAAGAGCAGCAATGCACCAGCGGAGAGAATCAACCCAACTCCACTAACTGGAACCAAATCATAGACAGTTTAAGCTAACTGGCTGTTTGACCCAGGGAGCAAAGTTACGTGGAAAATACTGCAGGTAATTGATGCAAAATGACTGTTTAGACGCTGTTGTCATACTTGGTCTATCAGAGTTTCATCTGACTTTGTAGCACAGCTGTCCTTGCTGGAGTGTCCTTTGATACAGAGTCCTTCTGCAGAGGTGCCCTTTGTGTGCTCCCACTGCTACCTGTCCCCTCCTTGGGCAACGTCAAAGATCCCTCAGAACGGGCAACGTCAAACTGCTTTGAATCTGGGAGTATTGCGTTCAGCTCTGGGGTCCCCGACACAAGAAGGACATGGAGCTGCTGGAGCGGGTCCAGAGGAGGCCACGGAGATGATCTGAGGGCTGAAGCACCTCTGCCATGGAGACAGGCTGAGAGAGTTGGGGCTGTTCAGCCTGGAGAAGAGAAGGCTCTGGGGAGACCTTCCAGCAGCCTTCCAGTACCTAAAGGGGCTACCAGAAAGCTGGAGAGGGGCTTTTGACAAGGGCCTGAGTGACAGGACACGGGGTGATGGCTTTAAACTGAAAGAGGAGAGATTCAGACCAGATATAAGGAAGAAATTTTTTACAATGAGGGTGGTGAGGCACAGGCAAAGGTTGCCCAGAGAAGCTGTGGCTGCCCCATCCCTGGCAGTGTTCAAGGCCAGGTTGGATGAGGCTTTGGGCTACCTGGTGTAGTGGAGGGTGTCCCTGTCCATGGCAGGGGGGTTGGAACTGGATGATCTTTGAGGTCCCTTCCAACCCAAACCATTCCATGGTTCTATGTTTCTCCATGGGTTTTTTTTGGCAGGACCCTGGCTGGGGGAGCGGTGGGTGGGATGGTCCCACGAGGGTGACAGCAGTGGCCGAGGGGGAGAGCTGGCCCTGGCAGAGGTCTGCACCCCTGAGCAGGGAGGATCCTGCTCCTGGTGCGTGCCAGCTGTGCCAAAGCACAGCTAATGCCATTTTCCCTCTGCTGAGCCGCGTTTCTGCATGCGGAGGCAGAACCCCAGACCGCGCTGGCTAACTCGATTTTCAAAAGCGCTGGTGTTCTGCTGTGGTCCGTCCAGGAACAGACCTCAAGAGTTATAAGCAATAACCTTGGAATTAGGTTTAGACTCCAGACCAACACTGTATTTCTTACTGAAGGCCTGGGCCCCCCGAGAGCGACAGACGAAGGCATTTCCCATGGGTCAGAGCAGAACCCGCAGCCCGATCCGGCGCGGCCCTTTCCCAAACCAAATCAAGGGCGCTGCTGGGGGACACACCACGGGCTCTCCATCTCCGGGCAGACAGCAGCAGAACACATTTTTCACTCAAACCCCTGTAATAAACAGTGGCAGCCCATTGATTTTGAGACTTATTAAAAAGTGACGGTGAGCTTTTGCTCGGCGAGAGGTTAACCCCCCAAACCCCAGCACAGCCGAGGCGGGAGGTGGCGGAGACTTTGGGCTGCAGGGAGGGTTTACAATGCTTCTCATCTCCAGCAAGCAAAAATCATGATCAGATGGTAAAGAAAACCCAAATTTTTATTTTTTCTCTTTTGGGTATATTATATACTTCTACTCATCATGGAAAGCCTTCAGTCAGAGAGTTTGTTTTTTAAAAATCTGGAGTAGAGGAGACATTTCTTTCCATTTGTGACCAAATGCAGCCCACAAAGTCCACTTTCTAATTTAATATAATGGATTAATAATGCACTTATTCCAATTTCACTTTTTCCAACGTCTCCGCAGGATAATGCTGCTAACGACTGTCCTCCCGCTGCTGCGGTGAGCGTGCTGGCAGCAAGCCTTGAGCTACCAAACAGCAGCAGAGGTCCCAGGAAGGTGGCACCACACCACTCAGAGGTCTCCCCACTGTCCCCAGCTCTAGGGGAACGGAGCCAGGGGGTGCATGAGGCACTTGGGGAAGGAAGGGGATTTCTCCTGAGAAATAACGTCAGAGAAGGAAAAACTGTGAACCCTGAACTCCTTGCCAAGTTCTCCACCTACATGGGATGGATCGAGATCCTCTCATCCATACCGTCAGCTGATTCTTAGTAAGTGTTATAGCTGATACTATAAACATAAGTGCTCCTTTGTCTATTTTCTCTGAGTTTCCCTTCTGGCTGTGAACACGAAGCAGGCGGTTGATTTGTATGCAAGGGTATGGATGAACCCATAAAGAATGAGAAGTGCCTAAAGGAATCCCTTGATGTAATAATAATCCTTGCAGGAGTCATACACTTCTTTTTTTTTATGTTCCCATATATTATTAAGAACATTTTTAGCGGAACAAATCATTCAGTGCAAGAAAATATATACAAGGGTATCACAGTTAACAATGAGTAAAAGGACAATCAGACAACTATAATTAGATGATCACTTGGATAAAGGACTTAAGGTAGACCAAGTTAACAGTGGACTCCAAATAATCTCAGATTATGGTCTCAGACAGTAAATGACTATTGCCTGCAGTTTGATTTGAAGTATTTGATGCATTCCTCACTGCATGCTTTCCAGTCCACTACAGGGCACTTTTTTGTTTTCATAACTGACTGCAAGACAACCAGAGTGAACCACATAATAATTTCTCATACAAGGAGATCTTGCCAGTTTAAAAGCTACTAAGATAATCTTATCTATAATATTTCTTACTGATTTTTCTTCACTGATACAAAGTGTGTGTAATTTAAAGATGATCAGTTTACTAGGCTGAGAATTACAAAGCTAAGAAGTACCTAACTATTTGACCCATGAAACACAAGGCATTAAAAACAGTGGAGTGGGATTTGATCGCAGCAGTGATAAGAATTTACCCATCTGATATTTCGGGCCCTGCACTACTCATTTCCTTTATGTTCTTTTACAGGTTCCTTCCTACAAGCCTGATGAAATAACTGTGCAGAGTGATTGTGATAAGAGACTAGAAGCGCTGCCTAAAATTAACTCTAAGACTAATAAATGTGGCTTTGGGACAAATTTGCTTTAGAGACATTTTTCAGACTTTGAAACGATATTCTCTTGCCTTGGAAAGTTTATAAAAGTGAAGATGCTGAAGAAAATTTTGATGATGTTTGACTGTGTTTCTAAGATATGCTTAAATCCTGATGCCCTTCAACACTGGATGTTAAACAATGGGGTCCATTTCTGCAATTACCAAAAAATGTTTAAAAAAAATGAGTCTGAGCAGCGAAGACTGTGAAGATAAAAAAATTTTAAGACCTGAATAAATATTTGCAAAAAATCAAGGGAGCACATTGCTACTATTTTTATGAACTTCCATTTAATGATGCAGAAAGTCTGCTCATGAGAGGTGCAGGAGCTGTACAAGGTCACATCTTCAACAGTGATGAGACCAAAGCTGGAACCTGAGTCGTCCTCAGGCCTGGGCTCCAACCATCAGAGCATGGTGGCATTTGCAAGTGGTACAGGAAATATCTCGCATCTTCCAACAGCCTCGCAAGGACGGGAAAGGAACTCGGCTATTGGGATTTGATTTCTCACCATAGGTTTTATCATCTCACTCTTTAATGCTTTTTAGCTACAAATTGAACTCACATTAGCAATCCTGAGCTACTACCATCACCTAAAACTTACAGTATATCATACAAAATGAAATGACTACTCTGGAGCTCATAGAGGAAGGAGTTCAAGAAATTTGAAACCTAATTTGAATTTCTCAGGTTTCTTCATGAAGACGGATTCCTTAGACAAAACTCCTGGCAGCCCTCCTGTACATTCTGTAATTTTCCACTCGGAGGTCTGTATTCAGGTCAAGCAAGAGCTGGTCCCTGAGAGAGAGGCCAGGGAAATGGGTAAGAGCTCAGTATACTTTGATGGAAATTAGAGAAAAAGGGTTCATAAAAAAAAATGTAGTGGAAGTGTTTACTAAAACTATCCAGCTATGGGGAAGAACTACAGAAGAGACGATTGAAATAGAGAATTTTTCAATATATGCATATAATGAGTAAAACATGGTGTTTTGAATAACACTACTTGCATTCCTGAAGCTACTTCATCTGTTTGTTCTTTTTTTCCATTTAGCCTAAAAATACTAAATTCCTGCTCAACACCATTACAATTGCAACCATAGAAAAAGCCAGACTTGTGTACCATTGTGCACTGTGATAGTCTGTGTTAAACAAAACTATTCCCAGAGTTAAAACTAAATTCCTGCCTGACTGTCTCTGCTGAGATTAGAAATGCTTTCTCTAACCATGAAATTCACTGAAAAGCAAATTACTCAACAGAATTCCATCTGAACGACAAACTTCAGAGAAATCCTGGAAGTTACCCCTGCAAACAAAAAAGAATCATTACTGCTGAGACTTTTCCTACAAAATAACGGCTTGGCCAAAGTGATACAGTTCAAAGTCAAAGGAAAGAAAACCTCTTTAAATGTGTTTTTTTGGTCAAAAAGAAAATAAATGGCCCTTCTCAAAAGTGCTGCGTTAAAGAAAAGGACCGAAGTATTTTGAAAACCTTCTAGGATACAGGAAACAAAGCTGAAAAAGTGTGTTTTCTTCAGAAAGCTGAAAACCTTGTTGATGATGAAGAGTGTTTCTGAGCCCCTTTCCTCAAAGGAGGCAGACGTCTTTGCCTCTAGCAAACAGGTGGCAATTGAACGCTGATGGAACGGAGCTCCAGAAAGGAAAGATGTCAGGTACATGCTTTATTTCCTTTCCTGAGACAGGATTGAAAGGCTGTTAAATCTAATTTCCTGCTGAGACTATGTCTTGCCAGTTTAAGCTCCCTCACCAACACAGCTAACGACATTCCGCTTGGACTCCTCCACCAGAAACGAATCCAACCTCCCTCGAGGTCGGTCCCCAAGAGCGATGCCGTTCCCTCCCACATGCCTGTTCGCACGTCCACGAGCAGGATTCCACCTCGCTGCGGATTGTTCAAGGTACAAAAGCAAAGAAAATCACCGAAAATGATCGTCCTCCCTGGGACTCACCCTTTGATGGGCAGGGGGGGAGGTCGTCGGGCTGATCAAGTCTTGACTTTCCATGAGGTTCCCATAATCGGCCATGCTTCCTTTGAGAGGCAGAGGAGGAGGAACGTCGGGGATGTCGGAGCTGGACATACCATTCAGCTCCAGATCTGTAAAAATCAACACCAAATTAACTCTTTCCAGAACTGAATCGAATCCAAAGATCCAGGCTGTGCCAATTCTTACGGCACTGACACTGCAATAACGCTGCACATGCGATGTCTTTCTCTGCTCCTCGCTGCCTCTATAATTATCTGCAGCTCATCTAATGAAGGATTTTAAAAGAAAGTGGAATAAATGAACCAACCCCCGTGTTGACGGGAAGTACGAACTGTGGAGTCACACTGGGCTCATTTTTAGGATACACTCAAAACACTTGAATGATCTCCTCTTTTAATAGAAAATATTTTTTATTTCAGATTCCATGTCAAACTATTCATAGTTCAGCAAATGTGATTTTCTCAGCTGTAAGCTATGCATTTACACCTCGTGCATTAGTACACAACGTAAGTTTTGGTAAGTGCAGCAAGAAAACATAATTGAGCTAAGCTTTATTTACTTTCCCTTCGGAAAATAAAAGCTTCTTGTTGACAAAACGCACAAATGAAAGCCTATAATTAACTACATCTCTCTCAAAAACTTTCAAACTCCAGGTAACTATAATAAATGAGTAATCATTAGTTGTTAAGTAAATAAAATCATGCGAGAGAGAGTCCAAAACATTTACTACTACTGTTTGCTGTGTAGAAAGTTCCCTTTTCTTAGCAGATAAATCCTAGCAGGTACATGCTGTAAAGGTGAATAGCCTGAGGGACAATAAAGCTTATTGAAGCCTGAGTGATATATAGGTTTTTGTTAGAAATCCACCAATGGTGTATTTCAGGGTAATTCAGTCATTTTCAGACGGTCAAAACCCACTGTGAGCTCTATACGACAAGAAACTTTTATTTTTGATAAATTAGGGAAGCGTTTTCATTTAGGAAATGAAAAAAAAGGTAATTTTTATTTTACTGGGGTGATTTGTGAAACAAGTGGAGGGCTTGTTTATGCAGATATTTTTATTGCAAGGTTCCTATCAATATCTGACAACAAGTGTCCTTTTATGGTTCTCTAAAATAGCCTCTCACTAACACAATTTAACTGTAAGGTCGCTGTATTGATTTGTCACTGAAAACTGTAATTTTACTCTTCATCCTTTCACTAGAACTTTCAACTATGCTGAGAAGGAGATGATTTTCCATCCTGGGACTTCAAACTTTCAGTGGCTTCTTCTACATCAGACTGAAAACCATTGTTTGTCCTCCAGGATCTGAATTTCTCACTGCTTTTTCTGTTGCTCCTGTTTTCAATCCCTCCTTTTCTACACACACAGGATTTCTCCATTCCCTAAACATTCATAATAATTCCTTTTAAGTATCTCCATCAGAATCTACTTCTGCTAAGCTCATGTCACTAAACATGCAACTGGAAAACGACGCCATGCATTTGTAACTAAATATTGATGCTGGGAAGGAATCTCCCTGATGGTGAAACCGAGATGTCTGGAAAACAGCATTTTCTTTAGAGTTGTAGCTTTAGCCAGAACTTGAGCAGAACCTTGAATCGTTCTTCAGAGAGGGAAATTTTTCGGTATTCATTGTAAACAAGCCATGTTTTTAGGTCTCATTATATACATTCCTTGAGCGGAAAATGAAAATGAGTATAATAACACACTATTACCCAAAGATAAAGTGAATTTAAGGGAACACTTCATCACTGTATCTTACATGATATTACAATATCTACTAACTTCGTCTAAGCCATTTTGTGTAGACTAGTGGGTGCTACCAAGATGATGGTAAGATACATTTTGTTAGGAGTTACATAAACCCTTTGTTTCATTAAGGTTGACATTTGGACGATCCATGGAAAGGCAGGTGAGCAATATTTTCACTAGAGCTGCAGATGGAACAATGCCTGGAGGCAATTCCACTTTAATATCTGCAATACGCTGAACAACCTGAACGGTCACCAACTGTCCACACAACTGTGTCCTCCTCCACTTCTGAGCCTTTCCCTACATTCCACAGCTCCTGATACAGCTCTAATCTTCTGCAGCCCCCGCTGTGTTCCTGCAGCCCGCACATGGCACCTTCACCACCTCATCCTTTCTCCAGACAGCAATAAATCCCCATAAATGTGGACAGAGTATTTCCATCCACATGAACAGCTCATAATCTACATTAACAACATATTTACATTCAGTCTGGCAAACTATTCAGTAGAACAACAACCTTCTATGATGAAAAAAATTATTTGCCCTGACTAGCTAATCTCTCACACAGCTTTATGAAATCTGAGAGTTCTACCTTACTGCAGAAATGGGTATCAAACACAAACTTCAGTAATTTTCAGTCGTGCTTCAAGAAGATCTATTTGCTACAGATCTATTCATTTTCTCCTGCTCGGTTCTGCTGAACTCCACTGCGCTAACTCAGTCACTACACAAATAATTACTCATCATTTCTGCTTTGCTATCATTATTCAAGGTGTTTCCTCAGACTAGTACGGTCTGAATATTTATTCCATACTGGACACGTGCCAATGAGAATATTTTTGAGCTGGCAAGAGATCAGTTAGATGACTTTTTTTTCCATCTTAACCTAATGACCAAATTTTACACTCCATTCTCCTAAACTGCCAGCTAACAAGCACGCAGTATTGCTTAGCAACCCATTAACTGCTTTTAGCCAATTTGTGCACTGAAGCAACTTCTTTATCCTTGGAATACCTAAAAAAATTTATCACTACGCTTCCTCAAACAATTATGGGCAAGTCCCATGGATTTTGCAATAAGCTGAACCTGTTTTCCGTAACACCCATAAATCTCCAGCATAAAGAAATAAATATTCTCCAAAATACACGATGATTTCAGATACTTTTTTGAAAAAAGAGATCAAGTTAGTTTTAATAAAACGTATAGAGGAAGAAATAATCAAATTCAAAGAATATTTTTTGCAGGAGTATATATACCTCTGCATCCCCAGTTCTTGGCATCCTGGTAGCTTTTGGCTATCGAGCTGTAAAGCTACTAACATTTCACTCTTGACTACTGTACCAGCGTTTGTTTACATGCATCAAAAATATCTTGTTTTTTGTTTTTTTTTTTTTTTTTTTTTTTGTTTTGTTTTTCCCTACATGCTAGCAACTGAAAACTCTGAATAACAGTTTTTGGAAAACAGCATTGTAAAAGAAAGAGGTGTTGTATTAAAGCTGGTTTTGCAATAGGGTTTCCTGAAGACTGAAGCAAACATATTTTACAGAAAAACTGCATGATAGATGCCAATGTCAAACAACAAAAAAAACCATCAAAAGGACTGAATTTCCCCCTCGCTCCTCTTGGGCTTGTACTGACTATATAGCAAATAAAAGTTCTTTCAAGGTACGATTACATTAAAAGATTATTTTTCAGCCTTTATGCTTCAAAATACACTAGATTCAATATAGAATTAAGTACAACACTAATTTTTGGCAGTTAGTCTATACCTAAGTTATTGTTAATGATTACTTGAAAAGGAAAATGAACCTTCTCAATGCAACAATTCTGCTTGCTTTTGTAAAAGGTTGAAATAAGTTTTGCTGGCAAAGGCAAGGAGCATGATGTAAGAGGCAAGTTTTTGCTCCTGCAAGCGACCCCACGGTGAGGGCAGAACGACTAACTCAAAGAACTCCAACCAAGGTGCAAGGTAATGGTCAGGAAACACATCTCCCCACCAGAAGTCATTTTGCACAAAATATTCTAGGAAAATAAAATTTCATTCAAATTAAAGACTTACTGGACAGCATGCCGAAAGAAAGTTTTGTCCGTGGTGTTATCGGGGGCGGCGTGGCTTGGGAGCTGGGAGGTGACGGAGAGACGGAGAAACGTCTTTCACTCGAGATGACGTTTATGACTTGGCTTTTGGGTCTCTGCGGTCTCAGCGGGCTGATCTGCACGGGGACAAAACCAACAAAAAAATCTCCTAAACAGTACTAGGGCAATGATAACATACAATACTTCTGATTTAATGCGGCATTTCACAGCTCCAAACGTTCTTCCCATCTCCCCAGGAATCACAATGAGACTTCACACACACACCTTCCCGTAGCCTGGCATATTTTTCTAAGGCAATGAGCCAACTCCCCAAACACTTGCTTAATAACAGCTAAAGAAGTCTATATCCTTACACAAGATTATACAGCAATCAAAATATTTTCTTTCTTCTCATGTGGCTCTCCTTCCCTGTTAAAATTTATCTCTTTAATAGCTTGCATGGTCAAACTTTCTTCTGAGGAAGATATCATCTGTCCAGAAGCACTTTCTTGATGGTGCATGTTTGTGCTTATATGTAATTCACTGAAACATCCTTATTGTTTTGCTCTGGCTGCTTCACAGTCCATTTAAATTTTCCATTAGAAAGACTGAAATGATACTTGTAATCTGATGGGCAACTAATGCTTTTGTTAAGGTGATTCTTTTCACTGAGCTTAATCCTGAGCTCTACTGTTTGTTACCCATCCACCTGCCCCCATATTTCTAGTAATCGCAGCGAAAAAAGGAATTTTTTATTTCTAGGAGATCACAGAAAATGAAGCAGCAACCTGAAGTTAAGACAGGAAGAACAGCCAAGATGCTGCATTAGGACAAAACACAAAATGCCAGCAGCAATTCATGCTTTTTTGAAGAATTTTGTCGTTTCACACTGTGTTTTAAAAAAGTATGCAGTGAAGGAGAAATCTAAAATGAGGTATGAGTGCTTCCTTTTATTTTCAGAAAACAAACCCTAAAAGGAGTTGCGTAAAAGGCCGTGTCTCGGAGACCCTTCTACAAGAAAAGACTGACCATAAAGTATGTAACTCTGGTTTTGAAAGTTCATCAAGACCTCAGGGTAACCTGTCAGAAATTTGTTTAATACTAAAATTCAAGTCCTAAAGACACCAAAGGTTTATTCTTTAAAGATATTGTAAAGCATATTTTTAGTAGAATGGATAAGCACAGTAATTACTTTCTCAGAGGCATATAATTATAAAAAAGCAACTAAGGAAATACACTAATTGATTAGGAAAGCTGTAATGCCAGAATCAAGAGGAAAAAACAATAACTACAAACAAGTTCCCAAGTTAACCTGATCTGTAGCTACTCATCTCAAATAAATTTTCACTTCTTCTGTGATTGACAAGCTTGGTCCTTTTCTTAAAGCTTCACATAAATCACAGTTCTGCTATGAACTCTTTGGAGACCACTAATCCATAATTAACCCAGTGCTAATTTTTTCTGGTCTAATGAAAGCAGGATCAATGGTGAGTGATGTTAGATGCCACTAAATCAATAAAACGTGCAGCCTGTTATTGTGATTTCTTACACAAGCTTTCGAGTGGTCTGTTAACTACCTGGCTTCAGTGTTAAGTTTGCAATCAGCTGATGGAATCAAAGAACTAACAACGAGAATTTCTGTTAAAGAGGTTTATGTGATACTTAAAAGAAGATATAAATCTCTAGAAAACTATAAAGCCATTACTGATCATCTTCACATACCAAAGAGCTTAATTCATCTTCTGATAAGATCATACTAGTACAAGATGTCTGTAATTAGGACTTGGGTTTTGATCAGTCAATAAATTCATTATGAGTACAGTGAAATTTGGAAAAGAGTATTTAAGCCATACAGCTAGACAAATTGGCCTCTGAATGCTCCTTTTTAAAGAAACTGTAAAAGCTCTACGAAATAATTCTGCAGATAATCTTCCCACACTCTTCCATGAAGATTCATTTGATTGGAATAAAAGAAGCTCCTATATACGAAAGCCTATGGCAGTGATGGAAACGCTCATTTCATTAGACAACATCATCTTTGAAAAGAGCAGCAGAAGCTCTGCAGAGATGGCAATGACTGTCTGACACTCCTGCTCTGCCTCTCACTTGATATTCCCTGTAAATTTGGTATCATGCTTGCAATTACATTGCACAATGCAATTAGCAGTGAATAACACAGGATCCAGAACAGATTTACATGCAAGGTTATGGATACACCCTTCCCTCCTGGAAGCAAACCACTGATAACTACCTATTTGTGGTGGGTGAAGGATCATTTAGAACATGAGTGTCGTCAGGCAACTGAAAATTGTGTGTGAGCCCGTGTGTGGGGGTAAATATCTGAAACTGGACTTTCGAACTGTCAAGCTCAAGCCTGTTATTTGCCATCTACAACTGGCACAGGCTGGTTGTAAACTGTGATGACACCTGGATGAAACAGTAGTGACACACATGGAACTCTCCTGTTAATAAACAGACATGAGACAGAGCCAGCGATTCAGAGCTTGAACACACACTGTGCTTCTGCACATGGATTATTCTGACACATCCCACAATCCCAATCCATCACGGATTCTCATTTACTTCATCTCACCAGTGACAATACTGAGTGCAGTTCTTCCAGCCTGCTATGTATCCTTCAGCATCACCTTAGACCAGACTTCATCACCCAGTCTTGCTCATGAGAACATTGGGTGAGATGTTCCAAAAGTCATACTGAAGTCGGCCCATCGGGGGTCTGCCTCATCATTCCTACCCACAGAGCCTCCTCCTCCATCGCAGAAAGAAGAAAGACTTGACCTATCTGGTGTTGTCAAATCCAAGCTGGCTCTTACTCTTTCATCCCTCTTCTTGAAGGTACTTATAAATTGTCAACGTACTAAAGAAAAGCATGTCTTCTTCTGTAAGATCTCCAGATATTTTAGATGTCAGAAGTAAGAATTCATCATAAAATTCACCAAATCTTGTAAGTGAATTAGTGATTCAGAAGGAATTCAGTAGTTATAATATAAAATCTAGTAACTAACAGTAGTTTATTACTAAAATTTCACTTTGAAAGCTCTTTAAATTTTTATTTCCCTTTCTAGTGAAATCTGGATTCCAACTTTTTTGGAAAGAAACAATCCTTAATTCTCCCCCCTCCATTTCATTATCATCTTTTTTTTTTAAGCTAGCAAACTTTCCGCTTCCAAGCTCCTAATGCAAGAGAAATCAAAACGCCTTTTTCTTCATAAAACACAGCAGTAACAGTGCTTTGGGAGCAATTTCAACTTAAAAAGGGAACTTGCACACAGTGCAGCCCACAAAAGTAAAACAATGGAAAAGCTGAGTTCTTACCCACAAAAGATAACAATTTCCCTTTTACATCATTAATAGGGGACACTTATCTCCAGAGCACAAAATTTTCACGACAAGGCGAACTTTATCTTTAAACTGCTTGACATTATCTGTACAAAATTCCTGAAGACAGCAGTGGGAATTGTACAACCACTCTTGTAAACTAATCTCAAAAGTGTTTCTTCTGCTTCACCTACAAGAGAAAATGAACCACGCTAACACCAAGCATTAAAAATTGACTTGGTCATTTTGGATCTCATCAAGTAGTTTGCAGATACTGGAAAGGGAGAGTTTTTCTCTCAACAGTAAACTCCTTTTCATATTATTGATCTGTGGATTTCAAGAAGTTCAAAGTAATTCTAAATAACTAATTCTGACATTTAATTTCCTTCCCTCTCTATAACCAGGGGAAAACTAGTCATACCAGTCATCCACTGAAAGCTCTTGACTGGGAAGAGTGGAAAACTTGAGTCAAACCATGTTGGGCTTTGCTCATTTTTGTTCCTCAGAAGACAAATGGGAATATGCCTTGAAGGGTTATCACGTCCTCCTTTCCAGCATTTGCATTTTTCTAGTCATAAGCAATCATCTCCAATATCCAAGACCTCTCAGAGATGACAGTGACCTTGCAGTGTCATCAATCAGCTCTCCAGAATCCTTGGACGTCTCCCATCTGGTCTCATGGATTTGTGCAAGTCCACAGACTGAGCTGTCCTGAAACACAACTTTCTTCTCCTGTGGCTAACGCTCTTCTTCCACAAGCCCTGCTAGTCCGTTGGGAGATCTGGGAGATGCAATGTTCCTGACATTGCAATGTTCAGGCTTAGTTAAAATCCAACCACTGCAACACGCAGAGTTGAAAGCCCTGCGTCAAAAAGATGAGACGTATGGACATCTACACAAAATATATTTGCCATCTGAAAACATTCTAATGATGCTCACCTGACTGGCTCTGGCACAAGGAATCTCCATTTAACCAAACCAGGGCTGATCCAAAATTTACTGAAGTCAATGGAAAAACTCACTGGCTTCAAAGAAGTTTGGGTGAAAAGCCCAAGATGCACAAAAGGGGTTTCATCTGAGTTTTTTGCTGAGCTACTACTGAGCCTCAGGCCACATGAGACACAACAAGTCTGATCTTCCAAGATGCCAGAAGACACATCCAAGAGATCAGCTCATCTCTGGATGGAAAAGGTGGAGCAAATCCAGCAAAGCGAGGAACTCTGGCTGAACATCTAAGTAATACTCCGCTACAAACACCAAACAGAGGATCTGCTCGTCGCAGGTCAGAGAGAAGCTGTTTCCAGAGTCCAACGTGAATGACACAGCCACCAACGAAAGACTCTGCTGAGTTACAAGCTGGCGCTACAAGGACTTGTGCAAATCTTTACAAGAGCATTACATTTATTTCTGGAGGGCAAGTTTTAAACTCTTGGCCTCAAAACAGGTGTCCAGGCAGAGATCTGGAGGTTACAGCTAGTTCATGCCTCCGTGCTCCAGCTTAAAATGACTTTGCTTCCGATTTCAGGGCTAAAACTGCTCAAGTTACCTGAGCCTTCAGGAGAGTTTCAGTGAATTAAATATATGCCAAGGAGAGTGGGCTTAAGAGAGATATACCCTGTGGTTAATATTCTTACACACAGCCACCAGTGGAACTGCTTACGATTTTCTGCTGAAAATAGCCTTTCAAGAATATGGAATTGCCATGCACGAAACGACCTTCTAACATTTCCACCAAAAAGTGTTTTGCAGTAGTCAGCTGAAATATGAGAAAACCCATCAGGATCTATTGGGAATCATAAAATCAAAAGGCTGCTGAAACGGTAGCATTTATTTTACTTAGGATATACCATCTGTTCCTTTTATCAAATAGCCACATATAGCTGTTGGTAAGATTTTCATATGAGATACCATGATTTTTTTACACTGTAAATAAAAATCTGTATTTTTTATTACTTATCACATGTATGAACATCGTAGCGTATTCCCCTAGAGTTATTTTTGGTCTAAACATAAACTAAATCGTAAAAATCAACATTTTTATTTAAAAGAGAAAGAACACTGCTCAGAATTAGATAAAGCATTACTTGCTAATAAAGTTACCGTTTCTGAAAGGATCACTGCTTCAGACTGCTGCAGAGAAATATCAGTAGACTTAAATTCTTTATCAAATATCTCTTGATGCTTGCTGTTCCTTTTCTCCTTCTTCTTTTCTTTCTTATCTTTATCTAGGTCATCCTTGTCCAATTTGTCTTGGGACCTAGAATGCATCTTTTTTGGCAGGAGGGGCTCCAGCACAAACCTAAAGAAAATTGTTGTTGCTTAGATCTATAAAGTACTATTTTCAAAACACTTCATTTTCATATACATATTTCCCAAAGTCTCACTTGAGTTAACGATGCTTTGCTAATCCGGGAAAACTCATTAGAGAGAAAAGGAGGGGGCAGAAGGTCATAACAATCATAATTGTCTCACAATAAAATTTACTGCAGGACTGCTGGAGAACCACGACCGCCGATTTCCCTGCTCTGTAGTAAATTCACCACTTTACAGCTACACAAACTCCTGGGTTTCATGGATGTGGTTTACATAATAATGAGTTTCTAATCCAGCGCTCCCACTCCGTGTGCTGGGGCACCGTGGCAGCCGTGTCAGCAGATACCCGGGAACGCCAGTGGAAATCAGCACGGGACGAGCGCACGTAATTGTACGATGCACTGAAGGAATCTCACCCCTACTTCCCCTGCACCTCGGAGGCAGTCCATATGTCTACAATGGCTTTGAGGGTATCTTTAAATAGCCAAGTCCCCAAATTCCACCTGGAGAATTTTCTTTTTGGTAGAGGACGTATTTAGTCCCCAGAGAAGGAATAACAATTGAGAAATTGTTTTGCAGAGGCGTAGCGATTTTCTGTTGAACATGCACAACATAAACAGCTTTCTAATCCTTGTAACTCAACAAAATTGCAGTACCTTTCCACAGCAAAGCAAACAGCATCACCCTTAATGCAAAGGAAACACCTATACATTGCACAAAAGCAGGAGGTACAGAGGTTTAACCACAGGCACGAGCCCCGTTCGTGTCCATGATAACAGCCTGTGTGTGTACGTTTGGTTTTGCCTGAATGTGTGAGGATATATGGGGTGTGTTATATATGGGGTCATATATATATATGAGGATATATGGAGTGTGATATATCGAAGGTGTTGGTTGCTGAGAAGCTCACCATGAGCCGGCACCGTGTGCTGGCAGTCCAGAAAGCCACCCGTGTCCTGGGCTGCATCCAGAGCAGCGTGGGCAGCAGGGCGAGGGAGGGGATTCTGCCCCTCTGCTCTGCTCTCCTGAGACCCCCCTGCAGTGCTGCCTTCAGCTCTGGGGCATCAACACAAGAAGGACATGGAGCTGTTGGAGCGGGTCCAGAGGAGGCCACGGAGATGATCCTAGGAATTGGCTGTTCTTCAGACAATGATTCATCGCATCCCTTCCAGGCATTACTATTATTAGCACTATTAATGATTTGTACGCAACGTATCAGGGATAAGATGGGCTACCACACCATGCTCCTACTTGAAGCACATTAGGACTTGCAACAGATGGCAAATCATGCAGGCACGTTGGGATTTCCTCGCTGCCAACCACTGCTTGTAAGTGCTCAGATTTGTACTTCTAAGTCCCGTCTTAAGCAGTGAATAAACCCGAGGTCCTGTTTTAAAGTCAGAGTTTTATTTATACTTCGAGTTGGGAGTTGTAAAACACATACTATGTCAACATCTGCTTTGAGTTTTTACTGTTTAAAAGCTCCAAAGCAGGAGAAGCTCAAGATGGTGTAAAATATAAGTCAGGTGATCTGGGCAAGTCTGTCAGCTCCAGTTTTAATTGTTTTTCTTAGCTCTGCCTCTAATCTCAGAATTAACATATGAACTGAGGGGAAATGGAAAGCTGAAAAGGACAATGGACCATAAACTAAATTAACTATGGGTAGGTACATGGGTGAACTTCTTCCAAGTTAGTGACAAACCACCCACACGATTTTTACAGTCACTTGAATTTTTAAGGTCTTTCATTATGTTATTCACATCTGATGATTCTTCTTCTGCTCCACTGATCAAGCAAGTCAGTTTTTTTTTCAAGTCTCAGTGATGATAGTTGTTCATTATATTTTCTTAACGTGTTACAGCTGTATTGCTTCGGGCTCGGAGCAGGAGCTAAGCTGCACGGTGATCTTTGTGAGATTTTTTTTTAATATATATACTGAAGGGACTCACGAGATCCTCCAAAACTGCTAAGTGACCCCTGTCACAACAAAGCTGCGATGGAGATGCAAAAATTAAGAAAATAGCATCTAATGGACAAAGAAAAACACATACAATGATTTTGAAGGGAAAAAAGTGAAAAAGGTAGAGGCAGGCAGGGAAAGAATCAGTATTTTTCTTCCGAGACAAAATAAAGTTGCCTACTAAACTGGAATCGTAGTTATCCACAGGTTCCAGCAAGACAACTTTTGTGGATGAATTAGTCAAAATGCATCATCGTCTCTGCTGTCCTACATTTACATCAACATGACTCACCGTGAATACGTTACAGAGGGTGATGTAATGAGAGCTGAATTGTGCTCTGTTTGCAGTTCTTCCCAATGGGTAAATAAACTGTTTGTAATCAGGACCACGTTGGTTCTTAGGTGCTGTATTTAATTTTACTTGATGCTTTTACTCTCTAGTCAGGTAATAACTCGCTCCAAAAGTGCACGAGGGACACGAATGTTTCTAGCACATCTCTAGTGGCCCTTCAGGAGGCTTTAAAAATGCCACCTTGGTCAAATATTGACTTTCTGGATTACAGGAATGTCTGGGGGGAGGAAGAGGGAGAAGGGACTTCTGAGACTGCACCGAAATCCCAAAAAGAAAACAGATTATTTTGTTCTTTTGAGGGATGCAACTGTGAGACGGGGCTTATCAACAGAATTCCCAGTTCTCATGTGAAATATCTTGATAAGTCTTGAAGTACAATCTTGCCATAAGCAGCTTTTCCTCTGGCAGCAAACGTGAGAAGAAATGATTGAGCAGTTAGCTAATCCCTTCCCTCTCCCAAGCTCCACCTGTTAACAGGGCTGGCTGAACATGGCTCATCACCGACTTTGCAAAAGATCACTTCTGAACGATTACACTTGCAATACTTTAAAATGAGATCATTTGTCTCCTGTTTCTTTGGGTTTTTTTGTTTAAATGCTTAGGGGGCTTTGTTTAACTTTGTTTTTTAAAGAGGTCCAAGACGGGCATTACATTTATCTTGATTAAAAAAAAAAGGACAAGGAATATATCTTGAGATAAATGTCTATCTAGTTTGGATTTTTAGCCAGTCTGTCACTTAAAAGCGTCATCCCTACCCCACGCTAGTTACTCATGCTGATTTGTCACATTAATGTTTGCGGGGCATTATGAAGAAACAAATCTGGAATAAAATAAAGGGCCATGAAGACAATCTCAGGGCTGGAGCATCTCTCCTATGCAGACAAGTTGAGAGAGTTGGAATTGTTCAGCGTGGAGAAGAGAAGGCTCCAGCGAGACCTTTAAGCAGCCTTCCAGTACCTAAAGGGGCTACAGGAAAGCTGGAGAGGGGCTTTTGACAAGGGCATGTAGTGATAGGACAAGGGGCAATGGCTTTAAACTGAAAGAGGGGAGATTTCAATGAGATCTAAGGAAGAAATTCTTCACTGTGAGGCTGATGAATCACTGGACCAGGTTGCTGAGAGAAGTTGTGGCTGCCCCATCCCTGGAAGTGTTCAAGGCCAGGTGGGATGGGGCTTTGAGCAACCTGATCTAGTGGAAGGTGTCCCTGTCCATGGCAGGGGGGTTGGAACTAGATGATCTTTAAAGTCTCTTCCAACCCAAACCATTCCATGGTTCTATGAAAATACATGGGAAAAGAGCCAACCAAAAAAACTCCACAGTTCCTTCTGAGACCAAAAAAAAGGTCATGATGCCACACAGGAGGAGTCAGTAGGATCGGAAGGAGTAACATCATGATGGCACTGAGATCTGGACCAGTTTGGTGATAATCATAAAAAGCTTTAGCTGTACATGTCAAATCATGCTTTACAGAGATAAGCCCTCAGAGAGTATTTCTTACATACCCATCTGAGCCAGGTCGAGAAGGTGTGCTGTCGGAGGAAATGGAAGACACCGACGCAACGGAGAGGGGTCTTGAAGATGATGGCATCGTGAAGGATCTCACCATGGACCGCGGCCGACTGCCTCGTCTATCATCCAGGCTTGAAAGCTGCAATAAAGAAATATAAGATCTTACTTCTTAAATCACAACGTAGCTGATATCTGGTTACAAAAAAAAAAACCACTGGAAAGCTCCATGGTTTTTCTTCCATGTGGTATTTTATATTATTTAATTATTCATCATGTTCGGCAACAAACAAAACATTCTGAAGAAAATCCATTTAAAGGACTATGAGGAAATCTTTATAATGTTAAACATAGTCCTATAATTCATCTGCTTCAATAGAATTTACAGGCTTTTTTTACATCTGGGCTTTAAAAAGGAGTTTTTTACAAGTAACTTTTTTTCAGTCCATCTCTGCAACTGAAGTGACTGCCCTGTCAGTACAATTAAATGAAACAGAGTTTTTAAACAACAAAATAAAAAATAAATTAAAAAAACACTAAGAGGAACTTTCTGTCAAGAGAGTCAATTTGCAGAGTGACATCTAGGTTAAGAAGATAATACATGAAAGATTTTTTTTGTTTCAGACAACTTCAGAGTTCTGAATATTTATACAAGCTTTGTTAGTCATTAATAACTGATATATGCATAAAATAATTGAACTCTTTCAGTCAACAAATAAGAATCTCATGCTGTTTAATTACAGGTATATTTTCTGCCCTGTCAAGTACCAGTAAATTGGCCTTGTACAAGGAAGACAGAAGCGATAAAACTCCATCAATCCTGACGGTTCTTACTGGTGGGTAGAGTGAAATTAGGAAGATAACACCACCTGCGTGTGACTTTCCAGTCATCTCCCCGATGATGTAAATGTTTATTATTGAAGTGACTGACATGCAAGCATCATTAATGCCAATTATTTCTGTTCTCCTTGGGAATAAATTGCTATTTGAACTTTTCCTAAACACATTAGCAAGATGGGATTTGAAGGACTACAAAGGGAACACCGCTTAGAAGGACACCATAAAGGCTGGTGTGTTCCACGTAGGATCTCAGTGTTCCCATTAAAAAGAATGTCATCGCCGTAGCCACAGGTGGAAATGAATCTCCGAAGGAAGACCTGCCATAAAATACACCAGGATATTTCCCTGGCACGTTCTAATCCACCGAGGTTTTGGGCACTCAGCGAACAACATCACTTGGCACGTTTCTTTTTAATATCAGTTTAATGTTTGCTGCTCATTTAGGGGCAGAAGTAAAATTGGAGAACTTTTAATGGTTAGCATTTCCACTCCTTATTTCTCAAGCTTTGACTTCTTAAGGACTACATTGTGATGGAGCTCCCAGCTGATATTCTTGCCTTGGAGGGTTTAAGGATGGGGAGGCAGGAAGGGCATGAAGAGGGCACCGTTTTCTCTGTGATTTCCTCTCGGTGCAATTGTGGTTTAGACACCGAGTTCTCAGGTACAAGGCGAAAACCACAACTGCAGATGTTTTTTAGCACCATGGCTGTACAGACAACCTTCAAAATCTGAGCCCATGACCACCTGCCTCAATACATGCACTAATTGATGCAGCACCTCCAAAAACCATGAAAAACCCCGACTGGGGCAACCACGCAATTTGGCATTTTCGTAAGCTACTACAGAAGTCAGTGCTTTTTCCCATGGAAGCCACCCCTCACTTGCAGGGAAGCATCTGCCATTTGATACCACGTCCTTCGCCTGCTGGGACCTGCTAACTGGCTTTCTTTTTCAAAGGCAGCTAATGGGATTACAGCACAACCTCCTCATCTGCTCCCAGGGTGCCAGGGAAAGCCAGGGATGGAGATGACACGGCAATCCAAACCACAGGCTGGCAAGCTGGCTTTCCTGTGCCACAGCCCAGCAATTAATGGTCTGCTGGGGATTTCCTCTGCTTTTGGATGGCTTTTGGTGACAGGAGGTGGATCTGTGCTTTTTGAGATGGTTTGTTTTTTCATACCAGTCCTTTCTGGGGGAAATGGTTTCTGGTATAGGATATTCTTGAGTCCAATTTGGGGAAAATATGTATTGCATGGAATTTTCACGTACTACTGTCATTTCACAAATAAACTTAAAAATCACAGCGCGTTTAAACAGCGCTGTCAGGGCTACCAGCAGACAGAGATAAATCCATCCCAGCAGCCTTCGATGTATTATTAGGATATCAGCTCCACATAGTCAGTCTTAGAGCAACTCTAACCCCTTGCATCTCAGGCTTTTAAATCATTTTAATAACTGATTCATATAACAGCACCCAATCCGCGTGGATTTTGACCGAATTGTCAATAATATTCTCAATTACGAAGCTGTAGGCTGGCTTTGGCCCTTGCTCCCCAGTGGGTAACACTCAAATTAAAAGCAGAATAAAACTCCATGGGAAACGCCACCAAATTCTTGGCTGTGCCTTTAAAGATGAAGGAGCAACTGAAACCAGCTTGTTGGAATGACAAAAGTATGAACTCCAGCACTAGGAAGTCTCATGAAGTAGCAGCTATCTATTGCCTGGCCACAATTAGGGCACGTGAAAATCCGAGCTGCAGACTGTGGAGCAGCACAGCCCGCACCTCACATCACAAAAGGAATTACATATACGGGAAGGTGACATTCAACTCTAGAAGAATCACACTATAGTGCCCTCAGTGGCATTTTTTTTTTTTTTAAACCCAATTTCTTAAAAATGGGATATTGAAGAATTATCTTGACTTTCGAAGAATAGATTCAGGCAACTTAGAAATTGTTCTCATGGAAGAACCAAGGCATTATGAACATCTCTTATAGCATCTGCTCGTTACTTAATGATTTGATAGCTTCAAGTGACAACCACTGAGAATGACCAGGCAATGCTGCATCAACACCGCAGTAGAGAATTATAATACAGAAATACAGAGATACCCATAATTTACAGAAATTCCACATATTTGGGAAGCATAAATTTAGGAGGTAACTTACAACAGCTCGGACCCCGTACTGTTTTTCCACTTTGTCTTTCAGCTGCCTGAAGCACGCCTCCATCCGCTCGTGGAAGGGCCGCAGCGCCTCCGTCACCTTCTCCCCGTGGATCCGGATGCCTTCTGCCAGGAATGGGATCTGGAAAACAGAGTTAAGTTGCTTCCGTCTGCTGAGTCCTTCTTAAGTGAAGGGTTAGGGCAAGACTTCCCATGTATATTGCAAAAGAAGTGAAAGATCCCATGGCATAATAATAATAGCAATAAGAATAGTAATAATAATAGTAATAGTAATAATAATACTAATAATATTATTATTATTAATACCACCATCACAACAATAAAAATTATCATCATCATCATGACCATCATACATTGTACATGAAGCACAACGCAGTAAAAAAGGACCTAAAAATCTGTTATACATGATTTCCTTTTTTTCTTCGTTAACCAAAGTCTTTCCAAATGAATACAGGCAGAGTTCTGCCAGGTAATCACATCCCGGAGGCACAGGTGAATTTATGAGCACAAACATTCCTGGGATGTTACATTCACAGGGCCCCATACACGTTGTAGTTTAAAATGGCCAACTGATGAATGCCAACTCTCATGCTGGGTTATTAATATCAGTCCTTTCCCAGTTTCAGGAGAATAAAATCTTGAAGGAGAAAATACTCATATGTTTTCTTTAATAAATGCTATTTCTAAACTGCAAATGAGCTACATCCTTGGACACGTATATATTGCGGAGCAATATTTATTAATAAAACATATAGTTTTATACACTGTACATTTCTCCTTAGAAAAATTATTATATTTTCTTTGGGAACAAAAGAGAAGAGAAAAAAATTAAATGAATTTTCTCTTGTAACTGAAAATAATCATTTATCTTCAAGGCTTCTGTCACAAAATATCCATGCCAACACAGGATTATATAATTAGTTCATAGTGTGGAGGTGTAACTGACCTTTTAAAATGTTTTAAGAGAGACATTTTCATTCCCACAGCTATCCAGACATACCATTAGAGTTTTCTACCTCCAGCTTAGGAAAAATATTTCCTCTTCTAGGTCCGTTTCAGCCCACACAGTGCTCTGATTTTAACTTAGATATTCTCTGCAGCAATCAAACTAAGAGGCTTCTCCTTAATAATTCATAATTAAATCATAATACTGATTAAACCCAGATTTTTCTAATAAGACTGAGCAGCAATCAGGATGAGTAGCTTTATTAGTAAGGAGAATAATAAATACACAGATGAATACAGATGAACAAGCTCAATAAATCTTATCGAGACGATTCTCTGTGATTTGACACTATGTAAACGGACACAGTTTCTCCTCCTAAAAGACTACAAAGAGAAGTAAGGATAATGACAAAATTTTTTACTGTGGCCACTTCTATTTGTAGCCATTTGGATCTGCACTCCACAAAAATTAAACACTGAAATCAGAAAATTTCCCTGCTCTGAATAAGTAAATGAATTTCCAAATTTTAATAATTATCAGGCCACACCGTGACCCTCTTATTTCACAGGAATAAGTGGTCACTTGGCTCTTCTATTTAAAAGAACCTGCTGACTTTTTATATGGATTGATTTAAAAAAATCAAATTACCAAGATGAAGTACACACGGGGTCTGAAGCTTCAGCTCTGAGATAATTTTTACAAGCAGAAAATGCACTAATGAGCCTGTCCTAGGGAGTACCAGCTCCAATTTAGAAAATCAAGCCGTATGAAGTAAATTACATTTTTTTTGTCTCAGTCAGGAAAAAAAAAAAGTAGATGCTTCCTTCTGTGCTCCAAATTGAAGTTGCTAAGGAGGGTTTCACTGTTGGAATACACCAGAGGTATAGACCAGGTGTATGCAAACAGCTATGGTGAGCTTCCACCACTTGGAGAAGCAAAATTACAGGGGGGGTGATGGTCAGGTCTGCTGGAGGGTGCGTGGGTCGAGTTGGGAGAACGTGAGCACCTAAATGCTGGTGGCCTCCTGGTAGAGGAACTGTTGAGTCAAGAAAACAGGCAAGAGGAGGCACCAACTACACGGGGATGAAAGAAGACCAGAAACCCCAGAAGAAGAAGGGGATGGTTATTCCTTAATAGAAGATGACTTCAATAAACTTCCTGTGGCTTTGCTACAGAACTTCTGCAAGACTTCTGAGTCAGGATACTTGGTCTCCCTGTGTAAGACCACTTAAACCTTTAAACCTTTATCAACTACAGAAAGAATGTACCTTTAGACTGCTTTATCATTTCTGCTCCACCTTCTTCTACTAACTTCAAAATTCTCCCTACACCTCCTTTTCAGACCTGGACCCGGGGAAATGAGGTGACAAGTGACACTGAACTTTAAACCTGTATTTTAAACCTTTGTAGGAGGCAGAGACAGAGGCAGAGTTTTGCTACGTTGATGCTATTGCCAGCTCATTTGGCTTTGGAGCAATGGGTGGGTTGGGTTTGCTTATGGCTCTAGTTGAAAAGACCCTATGGGGTGGCCTCACCTTTGGAGAGGTGAATCAAAAAGTAAAGGTAACGTAAGTAGCTGAACTAGAAACAGATGAGCTGAATGAGAAAGAAAACCAGCCCAAGGTAGCACTGACTCCATAACTCTAATCTTTGTTACATTTAAAATTTCATAAAATTCCACTGCAACCTAAAATTATTCCCTGATTTATTTATTTATTTATTAAAATCTTGATCTGCTTGGCTGAAAAGAATGGAAAAGCTACATACATTTGAATTAATATAAAATCTTAAATGAAAATCTTTCATAATAATAGAATCATAAAATATGGTCATAAAAGCTTAGTTTGGTATGCTACAATTCTTTCAGCTGTGTAGAAGCAGCACAAGATTTTTATGTGACATCCTAGTTTTGGTATGCTGTAAACACATTAGCTAAACGCAGAGTGACTAATGTCATCAATCATTAATTTCATTGCCATCATTTCAATCAACCTTTTCATTATCTTCCTGCTAAAATAAAAGATCAGCTTGAAATGATGTAGTCGCATGGAAACATTTTTTCTAAATTGAAAAAGCACCAAGATGGACAAAACTGGACACTGCTTTACTACTGAAATTTATCTGAAAAAATAATAGACAGAAAAACTCATGTAATTAAAGTTCATAGGAATTATTAAAGGAAAATGTCCAGAGGAACATGTATTCAAAAGCACAACAGAGACAAAGGCAAGCTAGAGGGATAGAAAAAAATTAAATTTAACTAGTCAGCTGATAATATGATTGTCAGGCTACTATTTCCTATATCCAGACTGATTTATACAGCATAAAGAAAAGCTCCGTGTGATTACGAAACTCCAAGCCCCACATTATTGAAAAATGAAAACTCATTTCTGCTTTCAATCACTGTCAAGCCCGTGATGGATTCAGAGCGCTGCCTCACCTCGGAAAATTTCCAGAACAACTTCCCCCCTGACACCCCGATATTTGGCAGTCAGCCCCCCTCCCCGCTCCCATCTAGTTACGCTGCGGGTGTTCGGAAAAGCAAAATAATTTTACAAGAGGTTTAAGTCTTAAGATACACTAAATGTACACGGACCTTCTAAGGTAATTTAAAAGCACTGACTTCCACCATGAAATGGCTAGACCTTTTATTAAAAAACAATTTTCAGACCTACAAACAGTTTTTGATCTCTTTTTTTTTCTATTTTTCTGGTTCCTATTGTTTTGGAACTACAATACTGATGGGAAATTATGGATTTAAAACCACTGCATAATTACAATACAATGGGATTAGCTGCCATCCGTATTTTCAAATAGTAATATTATTTTAATACACAAATGTCACCACAGTGAATCTTTGCTGAGGAAAAGTGTGTTTGTGATTCATTTGAAGTATCGCTATCGGAGGCAAAGACAGAGAGTTGACATGAAGTTCGTCTTCTGGGATCAAATTATTTTCCTCTATAAAACTTAAAGCTCCTAAAATCTAATCTTCTGTAAAAGCTCACAGGGAAATAAATAAATAAATACATAATTTTTTTTCTAGGACCAAAAGAGTTTTTATTCAGTGATAGTTTTATGGTCTTCAGAGGATTTTTTTTTATTTTATTTTTTAATTCTGTAACTTTGGTTCTACTACCGCTAAGACTGAAACCTATAGAAATGTAAATTATTCCCTTTATCATAAAGACAAAATTGAATATAAAAAGACAATGACGCACTTTCTTCTTCTAGGGAAAAAACACTTCTAGGCACACTGATATTTCTTTAGTTATCATAAATCATCTTGGGGCCACTGGAAAATGTCCAGTATATGACTAAGGAACAAAATTGGAATTGTTTCTTCTTAGCCTTGAAAAAATATTCTTTGGTACATGTAAAGTCAGATCCTCATGCAAGAGGGTTCCTGCTTTGTGTCTGGCATAGGGCTGGAAATCTGGGTTCTGTTGCTGGTTCAGGAAATACTACCTGGGTGATCTGATATTTAAATGATTTCTGCTCTAACGTGTCATCATAAAAACACCAGGTCATTTCACATGTTTTACAAATCAATACTGGTTTCAGAATGTTTAGATGAATTTACTAAATATTTTGCAGGCAAGTTAATTTTCACAACTCTCACATTTAACATTCTGTGCTAAAATTATACACAGGAAATTTAAGAAATGGAAAAAAATTTGTTTGAATAAAGAAGTGAATCTGTGAAGAAATACTGTCCCAGTGCGTGCAAGCAGGAGTGGGGGGGCTCAGGGTTGGGCATTTCATCTTGCTGAGAAGAATTTCTGAAATCAGCCTTACAAGATTAAAATGCAAAACTAAATTGCCAATAATGCTAACCAACATTATTACAAAATGTTTTCTCATTTGATACAGATGGGATATTCTCGCTCTATTATGGTTGCACAGAAAAAAAAAAAAGAAAGAAAAAAAGAGGTTGATCAAGTTTGTTCCTTGCAGGTCTATCAAATGATGTCAGATTTGAAAAGATGAACTTCAGCTCAAGTTCCAAGACAGTTTTAAATGTCAAAGAAGTGTGCACAGGGCGAATAGTTTAATGTCTCAATTTACTCAAAAGTGACACTACACTGTGTTTGTACAGCAGTTGGCCCCAACCAGTCTGATCTAAAATTTTTTACCTGCCAAGCTATCAGATCCTTCAGTTTTTCAATCTTGTCGTGATCTTCTGGATGCTCGTGCATGTATTTTTCGGTAAAAAAAGCCTAGTCAAGAGAGAAAAATGAACAGTGATTTCAGAAAACGAGTCAACATCTACCATGGAAGAACTACCGACAGCAAAGATAATTGAATCAACCCAAAAGTTCTGCAAAATGGCAGTAATAGCTACAAATACGAATGAAAACCTAGGAAAGAGATACAGAATTTAAAATTTAAGATTAGGATGTCAATCTTTTGCGATCAGTAAAGCTGGCAGCTGAGCACATGGTGATCAAGACCTAATCTCATGGGCAATCCCGCACAGGATTTGGCACATCTCTGAAACGTCTTCGTAGCAGTTCCCAGGACACGAGAAATGTTGGTGGTGCAAATTACAAGGTGAGATTATTGACACATATCTGCACCTGACTGGTTATCTCGGAAGTCTCTAACATTTGATAAACCCTTAAAAAACTCACGCATTGGAAAGCAAAGGAGAGAATTGCAAGCGGTTACTTTGGTCACTGAAGTTCACCCAGAAATTCCTGCTTCAGCTCCGATGTCCAAGCGCATGAGAACGCACACCAGAAACGTCACCACTCTTGGTGTCTTAACTCTAGTAAGCAACTGTCCACCACGTCCCTACGTGAGTATTTTTGCTGCTAAATATATTAGCTCTTCAAACGCAGAAAGGCAAAAACGTATCCGTACATATCGAAATGCCACTAAAAAAGGGAAGTTTTAAGTAACGTTCTACAAAGCCCATACAAGGGGATGTTCACACAGAGTTTGTACACAAATACACACGCCCTGGCCCATTCCAGGAGAGCCCAGGCTCAAAGAGGTGAAGCACTGCAGGACAGGTAATTTGGACGTTACCTTCTCATAGTTTGCGAACCCTCCCATGACTGCAGGATCCACAATGCCGTTGAGTAGCATCGAGAGAGGGTTAATGGGAAGATTTGGATCATTCAAATGCTGCTGAACCATATTATTGATCTTATCATTTGTTAGCTGCATGGTTTCTATGGCGTTTTCCAGCGGACTAATTTCAACCTAAAATAAAAACAAAAGGAGGTTTTAATCAAGAAGGACAAGGAACTGCTTGAGAGAGTCCAGCACAGGGCCACAAAGATGATGAAGGGAGTGGAGCATCTCCCTTCTGAGGAAAGGCTGAGGGAGCGGGGTCTCTTTAGCTTGGAGAAGAGGAGACTGAGGAGGGACCTCATTCATGTTTATAAATATGGAAAGGGTGACTGCCATGAGGATGGAGCCAGGCTCTTCTCAGTGGCATCCAATGATAGGACAAGGGGAAATGGATATAAGTTTGAACATAGGAGGTTCTGCTTAAACATGAGGAAGAACTTCTTCCCAGTAAAGGGAACAGAACACTGGAACAGGCTGCCCAGAGAGGTTGTGGAGTCTCCTTCTCTGGAGATGTTCCAAACCCACCTGGACGCGTTCTTGTGTGATCTGATCTAGGTGGTCCTGCTCCGGCAGGGGGACTGGACTAGATGATCCTTTGAGGTCCCTTCCAATCCCTGACATTCTGTGATTCTGTGTGATTCTGTGAGCAGAGTTTTTAACCGGCCACAGAACCGGCTGTCCATCAAACCACCACTATTAGAAACATTTCAGGAACTTGGGAACAAAAGATATTTTAATCAATAATTAACAGAAAAGGTGGTTTCAGGCATTTAAATATTTGGTATCTATACGCTGTGGAAACTGATACAATAATCGATGTCAGTGGAGTCAAACGCATTTCCCTGCTGTAGCACGGATTACATCTCAGCACAACAGCACAATATTTCCAAAGGCTCCAACAGGAATCACACGAGGTTTCTGGAGGATTATGGAGAGCATCTGAGATTACGAGTCAGTGAGTTTTCACAGTACAAAGAAGACCCAGCTTAATGCAACAGTAAGAAGGAAATGATAACTTAATGTGGATTTTCTGATGGAAAATGTAATCCTAAGCAGCTCAAAAATCAAGAAGATATTTTTGCCGCGATTATTTTGGTGTATTTCCAAGGAAATGGGAGTTTAATATATTGAAGAGATGACTTCTAAGGGATCTGCTGTGCGTTTTCCCACAAGGTCACATTTTCTTCATCTGAACATTGATAACTGAAGGAAAAAAATTTCTTTCTCACATAGCCTGGACTTCAGCAAAGAGAGCTCCTCAGATGTCTTCATGGAGTGAATCAGCTCTTATTCTGTGTAAAACTGGCTTTATTTTAATTGACTCATCTCCGACTATTATTTATGACCCCATACTGTGTATTTCAGAATGACAGTCGCTCATATTGGAAAAACAGTATTAAAATATTTAAAATATTGCTAAAATATGTACACTTACTGAATGGGCCAAAAACTACTAACTTGCAGCAATCCAGCGTGTAGACAGTCCTCACTGAAAGACACAGCCTACTTACATTAAAAAAAATGATGTGGTAGGAACAGAAAAGGAAGGTTAATTGAGGCCTGTGAGGAAAATGTAAGTGCGTATCTGATTACACCCCAATTTACATAAATGCTCCATAAACAAAGCAGCACTTCTACCTGGCTATCAGTTGCTTACCACGTTTCTGAGAACCACTTACAATCAAATCTCTTTCCTTGTTACCCTTACACCTGCCATCTGATTGCATCAAGGGGGTTTGAATTAGCATTTTGCAAAGGCTGCCTGGGGAACCCTTCCAGCAGGCAGGGACGGAGCCCACCGCCTCTGCAGGGGCGCTGGGGCACAGCAGGCTCAGACCACCCGACGCCGACTGCCCTCCAGAGCTGAATTTGCTACGAGTGACATTTGCACTGGCAAAGTAAGACCACTCTCAGCGTCTGATTCGCCAAGAACCGTTGCGAGCACCCTACGCTAAATTTAGGATGCTGTCATTTGTATTAATGGGCTTATAACTATGCAATAATCTCTTGATGAACCATTGCTTTTAAAGCTCTTGAATATCTACAGAAATTAGCACTCATTGAGCTGACAGACATCTTTTTTGACTTTTCTGTATCAGCAATCACTGCTTGCTTTCTCATTCTCCTTTCTTTTACTACTCTTATAATCCTCCCTCTAATTTTTTAAAAGCAGATGGAGAATTGCGGTTCCCATCCCACTATTGCAAAGTCTGCTTTGAATCTCATGGACAGCTATTTATTAAAAATATCTATGCTCATAAATTATGAGCCTCGTTCCAAGTAGCTTGCCAACTCTGGACACTACGCAATCTATTCAGGGCAAACAGAAGTGATGTACTCCTGGTAAATTTGCAACACTAAAAAATTAAACATCAAAACAAAACAGAGATTAGTATTTGTACTTTTGAAAACCAAGTGCAATCCAAAATCCAGCTTCTGATTCACTGGCTGGCCTCAGCCAATTTTTCCCCTACAACCACTTGTGTCCAGCTAAAACAAATCAGGCACAGAGTAATGAATGTGTACAACAAATTCTTTGCAGATAATGAACGGACTGAAAAGGTTTAGGTAGAAGTACTCAGAAGGAATTTAAAAAGCAAATAGATTTAAGGAAATTATGCATGTTCCTACGGGTTATGTAACATAATACATCGCATTTATTAAATTACTCAGTTCTCTCTCAGCACTGATTTGATATGATCTCACCTCTTCCTTTCAAGATATTCTAGTGCCATCAATAAAATATGAAAGGTGCAGAGCTACTTTGATTCATCGTGTTTAGTAAAACATCAATAATATCCGTATCCATAACCAAAACTTAGCATTTCAGGGATGTAAACCTAGTGATCAGCCTTCCAGCATTTTAGCCGACGGGAATCTTGAAGAAAGTCAATACCAATTGTAGCAACTATGCCAGAGCTTGGTCAAAAGGGATCCGTTGCCACCATTCCACGTATTAAGTTCCATTCTGGTATCATTTTTCAGCTATGTGACTAATACAATCCTCAGTGACAAAAAGCTTACGGAAAGCACTTGCCAGGATTTACGCACATTTCCACGACAAGCACGGCGTTAAAGGTGCGTGTGTGCAAACTGCCTGCACAAAGCAGCCTGGCAGGCTGTGCTCTTAACTCCTAAGGAAAAGAGACTTTCATCAGGTTTGCCAGCCTTTACAAACAACACTTTTTGCAATCATGAAGATAAACACAATCTTCTCTATCAGGATTATATTGAAAATACAAAATTCATTAAAAATCCAATGCGTTTTATTCAGCTGCCTGTTACTGTCAAACATCACATTCATATTCTGTTACTATAGATACCATAGTAATTTTCTGCATTACTTCTGTTCATCTAAATACAACTGTCCAACAAAACCTCAATGGAGCAATGAAAAAGGTTTTAATTAATCATATGCAAATTGTTCCTTTCCTTTAAAAATAAGCCTCACAAGAGAGATTTAAAAACTGCAGTAACAATGTTTTTATTGCTACTTAAAAATTACAGCTGCGTTAAGAATAATTTAATCTTAAAGGCGTTTAATGGATACGTCTTATCTAAACAGTCTAAATGGCAGAACAGAGAAATGCGTAATTTGGAGCTGCTCGGTGAGGTTGCTAGGGTATATTTTGGCTAACTATAGAGAAGCAACAAAAACAACCTTCAATCACAAATGATAAGTAGAGATGAGATGCAGACACATACAATCCATTTCATTCACGGTGTATTCTGAATAAATTACAATCAAAACACCCACACCCTCTTGTCCGAAATTCGGACTAGTTTCGTTTTGATGTAGCGGGGTTCCCCTCCACCACCTCAGGTCCTTCTTCATTTCAGGCCCATGGATTACATCTCAGCCCATAACTGCTGAAAGCCAGAAATACTCCACAAAAGTACTTCAAGCACTCGATCCAACCTTGCCCTACAGGCCTGGAAGAGTCAACCCCCATGTCCTGCTCTCAGGAGTGGAAAAGCACTACTTGAGTCACCCTCAGACCACAAGTTCCCCTTGTTTTAGGATGCCAGAAATGTCCCATCAATTGCTTGTTCACAGAAGCACAGTTGTACTGAAATATAAACGCTCCCTGTGCAAGAACCCCATTCTTTTATGCAATCTCAATAAAGCCAAATTGATCTTACCATGAAAACTGATTTGACTTCAAACCACCTCAGAATCCCGGGCAATTTGTACGCTGTCACATAGATGGTTCTCTCAATCCACATATTCTGCAAATATAACATGCACATCACATTACCGGATTGATCGCTTTTATCTTAAGCAAAGCCTTAAAACGTTATCATCAGGAAAAGGAACGGCAGTACGACAGACAGCACAAAGCCAGGGGGAAATTCCAAAGGGTGTCTGCCTGGGGAGATGATGGATTTAAATCTGATACGTGATTTAGTAGAGAATAACTGCTCTATTACCGAAGGAGAGCACTAAGGAACAGATCCACTGTTTTTACCGGACTGTCATTTCTCCCAGGAGAGCTTTGAAGCACCATCCTCCACCAAACCACGACATTTTGATATAAGGAAAGCTTCTTCCCCTGGAGGGCACTGGAGCAGAAGGACAGGGTCCCCAGGGAGGCTGTGCTGTCCCCATCCTTAGAAGTTTCAAGACTTGCTGGGGTAAAGCCCTGAATAGCTGGGTCTGACCCCGGAGCTGGGGCAGGGCTTGGACCCGAGGTCCCATCCTGACCTGAATTTGTGATTCTGTGATTTCATCGGAGCTGTAAACTGCAATGGCTTTGTGGTAACATCTCCTCACTGGTTTGAATTTAAGGATATGTGATTCTTCCTTCACCTGCGTGCATTTGGTTCATAACCAAAGTCAAAGACATCTCTTGATCTGATTCTGTTAGAACTGGCATATGTTGGTAGTTCATCTTTTTTATTATGAGGCTTTTTTTAAAACAGAGCTATTTATTCCATCCTCCATTAACAGAAGAAGTCATTTCAAAGTGATTCAGATATACCTCATTTTTTTTTCATCTGTACTCAAAACATACTGTAAACCGTAGCACTCCAGTCTAACATTACGCTTTTAGAAAAGAAGGGTCTCCTACCTCCTTAGCTAAACCCATGCAGATTAGCAAATTAGCAATTTTTGATAGAACAGCCACCAAGAGAAGCCACAGACACTAAAGGAGTCTCTGAATGAATACCTAGTTTTAGCAGTAGGAAACCAAATACTCAGCATTTATTGGCACATTGACTAGAGTAGAGCCAGCTACTACGCAGAAAACCAAGTTCATTGCTCAAGAAATGATGCATTAACTTATTAATTACTACAACTACTTTATCACTAACTGCGCCCACAAGAACCCCTGTGAATAAAACGGTGTCTACCAAAAAAAATCAAGGCAATCAACTTGATGCAACCTGTTGTTAAGTGTCTTGATGAATACAAGCTGTGCTCAAAGGGCGTTTTATTGACCATTAGATGAAATATATGGTTTAGTAGGGGAAGGAAAAAAAAAAGAAAAAGGTATTACTGCAAAAAGATTTTTTAGACTGGAATCTTCATGGCAAGGCAAGTTTTGGCAAGAGACATCTACCTTTTCAGGTATAGCTGTTTTAAACTTCTTTCTCAAAAGAGTTGTTTTTTAGAAACATAAGTACAGCTTTGTCCTTTTTTTTTATTGGTATAAAACAGAACATGATTAATTGGTTTAACTAAATTCCTAAGCAAAATAACCAAATTTAAACCTAGAATTTATTTTTCAACAACCAAAACATAATAAACGGCTCAGATTCTCCAAATGGAGGAGAACAAACAAGCAAACCCCCAAAAGTATTCTATTGCCTTTATTTTCTTACCGCAAATTCGTTGTCCGGGTTTTTCTCTCCTTTTCGAACAGGGCGTGAATACTCAAATCGTTGGACTTCGTTCACCCTGTAGAAACTGAAAAAAGGGAAAAGCACAATCAAAATCAAATACTAGCTGTTTAAGAATTGCTGCCAAACCCTGGGAAAAAAGTTTATGCATAAATATAAAATGCTTATGGGATCACTGTTTTCAAGTAGATTGGACGGAATCCCTGCGAATATTAAGAACGTCCATGAAATGTCCTCACAATTACTATCCTCCTGATTTGTGTACGGATTTGTTATAGATCAAGAACCAGCGTTACAAAGGAGATGGATAAAATTGCAAACCCAACCCAAAAAACTCACCTCAGGATTTGTTCTGACACTGGCCTGTGAAATTTCGACGGTAAATCCAGTTTTGGCTTTACAGTAAAGCACTGGATATCTGAATTCAGGGGTTAAGAACTGAAAAAGGAATTTCCATCACACAGAACAGGCAGCTCAACGAGAACGCGAGGAAAGGACAGAACAAAATTAAAGTGTAACACCCATAAAGGCAGAAGTGCAACAGTCTCCTGCTCGTGTTGGCCGGAAATCCTCGCTCAGTGTGGCTGTGGGAGCTGCTGGGCAACCCAAGGATACACTGGCCGGAGGAGTTTTTGATGTCGTCGCCTGGCGGGGACGTCGTTTTCATTTTTTCTGCGTTTGGAAACTGAGTCAATAACCTGGCTTCGAAGTCTTCGCGGCGCTCATACTCCTTTCCCCGGTAAATGAAGACTTTGTTCTGGAACCAAAAAGAGAGATGAAATCCTAACACCAGTATCCCCAGTAATGAACTGGGATCTCAGAAGCGTTAACTCCAATGTTGTTGAGTGAGAAATTTTACATTCCTCACGCTATGACAGAAATGATAGTTTACAAATATTTGAGAAGCTCACCATGAGCCGGCACCACGCGCTGGCAGTCCAGAAAGCCAACCGTGTCCTTGGCTTAAAACGTGGCCAGCAGGTTGAGGGAGGGGATTCTGCCCCTCTGCTCTGCTCTCGTGAGACCCCACCTGGAATACTGCGTTCAGCTCTGGGGTCCCCAATACAAGAAGGACATGGAGCTGCTGGAGTAGGTCCAGAGGACGCCACGAAGATGATCCGAGGGCTGGAGCACCTCTGCTATGGAGACAGGCTGAGAGAGTTGGGGCTGTTCAGCCTGGAGAAGAGAAGGCTCCGGGGTGATCTTATTGCAGCCTTCCAGTACTTAAAGGGGGCCTACAGGAAAGCTGGAGAGGGACTTTTTACACGGGTGTGTAGTGACAGGACAAGGAGTGATGGATTTAAACTGAAAGAGGGGAGATTTAGATTGGATCTAAGGAAGAAATTCTTCCCTCTGAGGGTGTTGAGGTACTGGACCAGGTTGCCCAGAGAAGCTGTAGATGCCCCATCCCTGGAAGTGTTCAAGGCCAGCTTGGATGGGGCTTTGAGCAACCTGGTGTAGTGGAGGGTGTCCCTGCCCATGGCAGGGGGGTTGGAACTAGATGATCTTTGAGGTCTCTTCCAACCCAACCCATTCAATCATTCTATGATTTAATGCCGATCCAATAAAGCACAATGGACTTCCCTACCCCCAATTCAGAACTGAGATCATTAAGCACCTGCTTACCTTTAGGCCTATGTATAAATCACAATAAATTCAACAGGATCCAACTACATGATTTCAAGGATCTATAAAATAGGTGCCCACTGAAAATGCATTAAGACAAATTATGTCCTCTATCAAATCCAAGATCTCCCTGTTTAATTCCTCTCATTCATCTTCCACAACTAATGGTGGAATGGATGCAAATAAACAGAATTAGGCTTTTTATACACTAACATTTATAAAAAGGCACTGACACGAGCAAGCAAGAGTAGCAGAGAAAAGTATAAACAGAAAATGATGCCAATTTTAGGAGGAAGGTCCAAAGACACTGACTCTTTTAGAAAGACTGATACACCCCAGACTTCACATTAGTCTAACAGCTTTCTGCCACTGTACAGTTGTCTGCACACTGCAAAACTTTTAAATTATTACATATATTGCACTTGTAAGTATTGGTTTCTTCTTTTAGCAGTAAAGAAAATTAAGATATATTTCATACAGTCCATTTATGTACTGAACAAGTACATTAAACTCTACAGAAAAATGTATGAGATGACTTGCATATTTTCAACTGATCAAACATTAAAGTTTTGATACAGATGTAACACTTGTATCTGAATATGCTTCACCTCCTTACTCATCAAAAAATGAACACTTGGTGAAAAAATTATAACAGACTTAGTAAAACCAGGGTTTTATGACTAGGAGCAGAAAACTGGAAGAGTTTACATTTGCCCAGACGGGCTTAGCTCTGCAATGGTGCCTTCTGAAATGCATAGTAGATGAAAGAATACTCTATTTGGGGAAAAAATAAAAGAAAAAAGGGCAGATGCCTAAGAAGTGAATATATAGCTGTAATTCACAGGAAAAATTGCAATAGAAGAAAAAGCTTGCATTGAGGATTTTCTCCATCAGCAAGGCACTTAAGCCAAATTTGCAGTGTTGTTATTGCTCTGGATCACTGGATATTCCCAATGTCCCAGGAAGCTAATGTGCACGCTGCGGAGAGTGACTGTACATGTGACAAAATGTCACGACGACTCAGAGCCACAACCCCTCTGCAAAGTTGTCAGGGACTTTATCGTACATTTGTCATTTGGAAGATTCCTGATAACGCAAGCCTTCCCTATAGGGATATCATAAATTATTAATTCAATCATTTTCTAGAAAAATCAATTTCTAGTCAAATTTCAAAAATCATCTTCTAGTCAATCTGAACAGTGACTTCTTCTTACTGGATATTAAATATTCTTTGCCTGGTAAAACTTCAGAAATTATTAATAAAAAGTTTACAAAAGTCTTATGAAAGCTTTAACTTAACGTACCACAAACATTTTTTGCTGTTTGGAGCTTGATAAAAGCTGTTGCATGTACGTTACTCTGCATGTATTTTAAACACCACAATAATTCTTACCCTTTCTGCCTCGCATATCTTTAGAGTTGGTCTTTAAATACAGAGGAGGGCCAAGAAGATGATTGGAGGGCTGGAGCACCTCTGCTATGGAGACAGGCTGAGAGAGTTGGGGCTGTTCAGCCTGGAGAAGAGAAGGCTCTGGGGAGACCTTCCAGCAGCCTTCCAGTACCTAAAGGGGCTACAAGAAAGCTGGAGAGGGACTTTTGACAGTTGCTCTAAGATAACTCTCCTGCACCATAAATATATACTTTATATGCACTATTAATATACCATGAGAGACCTGCCAACCAGAAGTAACCTGAGAAAACCAGCTTTACCAGCATTCCCTGGATTTATCCAGTGAGCTGGGCTTCAGCATAGGCTTGGGCTTGCTCTTGGTATTTACTATGGTATAATCTGAGAGTTCACATGGAATTACTCAGTTACCACCAGGAACTCATCTCCTAAAGGTTCATCTCCAGGAAGACCAGCCCCTGGCCTGAGACTGTATCTCTGAGTCTCCTGGACTCAGAGAATAATCTGAGAATCATAGTAATAATTTTATTCTTCTGTCTCTTGAACTGCCTTAACCTACTGTAACTCTTCTACAGGGGGTTGGAGAGAGTCTCTTTCAAAACTGAAAATCCTCAGCTCTTAAGACAGACAACGAGCAGCACAGCAGCTAAATAGCTAACGTGTTATTTCCATATCACTGACTGGCAAGTGTCAGAGTCCAGAGAATCACAATAAAGATGCAATTCTGATGCGTTAAATCCCCACCCTTTTTCTGCCACTAGTTCAACTCCGTAACGATCCCGGTGTCAGTGGGAAAAATCTACAACGTTATTTGACTTACGTTACCAGCATCAACCAAACGACACGTGTTATAAAACGACACATGACTTGTGAAAATCAAGGATGAAAGATTGCTTTCAAAGGTATCCCACACACCTCTGATATTCAACTTCATTTTCGTGACTATGCTGGAAAAGAACACTAACATGAAAACATGGTCACGTACAAAAGGCTTCTCTACCATACTCATGTATCTATATCTGTACCTATAGCTACCTGTCAAGCAAAAATGCCACCATTTCAGATGGTGCTGGTTATTACCCTGATTTATGGATTGAGTGGTACATCTTCATTTCTAGTGATACCCTGACAAAGTGTAAAGTATTGGATATGTGTGAAGAAAAAGCTTCTTTACTAAGATTGAACTATTTTATACTGGAAACTGGGAAGAAAAACAACGTTTGTTTTATACACCTAAAACCAACCATGGCCATTAGGTAGATTGTAAATAACACACTGACATACAATAACGTACGTGCTCCACAACGGAGGGAGATTGCCAAAGCAAGAAACCTTGCTCTTGCCTGTGGAAAAAGGTGGACGCTTACCCTTATGAACGTTGGAAATCCCTGGCCGTAGTATCCAACAGCAAAGTAGTCTGGTTTTGGTCTTATCACTTTCACAATGTTTTCATAGAACTGGGCTTGCTTTCTCTGCAAAATAAATAGGAGGAACCTTAATGACCTAAACTTTAAGGAGATGCCCTATACTTAAGATCTATCTCTCTTTTACGTGTATCTCTGCATGTTCCATTTGTGCCTTTTTCTTCACCTTTCTATCAGAGATATGCTCATATCTTGAAATACTAGACTCTGTAGCAATTGTTTTTATGTTCATCTTGTTGAACCTCACTGTTCCATACCCAGACTCCCAATTTTGATGAAGGTGAAGAATTTGCAAGGCAGCCTGAATTCCTGGTTGGACACGGCTGAAGCCGAAACACTGGAATGATAAAGGATGTATCGCTAAAGCCAGCTCATCTCCTTGGTGCTGACTTTTCAGTTTTCAGCTGTTAACATTTCATTACATTTTTTCTACCACTTCTTTTCCACGTTTGCAACTATTTATTTGCATATGGAAAGTAAGCAGTTGAGAGCTGCAGAAAAAATACGACTTTTAGAATAAATACACGCATGTCAGAAGCCATCTGTTTTCAAAGTCAAATCTTTATCTCAAATGATGAGGTAATAACAAATGTGCAGCTTCAGACGATCTGTTCATTAACTTATTTTCAGTCTATTACTTTCTGTAAGAGAATGAATTCTGATTTGAGGGGAGGTTTATTACTGCTCCCCTACGACAGATAACAGTAAATGGCAAGAAGACTACAAAGACCCAGATCTGCCATGTATTTCTCAGTTCACCTGTAGCAAATCTATTTTGTCATCTGGAAATTGTCTTAGCCTCTAATATTTAATATTGCTTGAACTAAAGAGACAATAGGGAGAACAGAAAGAAACAAAAAACTTTTTTAATTTTATTGTGGGGAAAAAAAAGAAGAGCCAGCATGCTAATGCTATTCAGCAGCAGTAATAACAAAAGCTGATGGGGTGTGTGAGACCTGACTCATACAGGAGTGTGAATTTTGATCTTTGCCTTATTAGGGATGAACATCCAATGCACATCGGTACTAGTTTTCATGACATCTCTCTCAATTTCTTCTGCCTGATAAATAAAGTGCAGATAAACTCAGTTGTTTGACCTGAGAATTGGAAGTTTTGTGTTTCCCCTATTAGAAGAGGGAGACACTTTCCATGTGCACATGAACCATACCTGGTTTATAACGCTGTCTGGAATTATGTTGCTTAATGTAAAAAATGACATATTTACTGTGTAAGAAAAACGGTAAGAATGTGTAAGAAAAAATATAAAAATGTGTTAAGAAAAACACCTAACTCAGTATTATCTGCTATCAGCTACAATGTACAAAGTGCACATTCAGACTTCTGCTCCAAAAATGGAGACAGCAGGATAAGCAAAGAGTGGTTGTTTCCATGACAAAGCTGTTCATGTTCCCATGTGCAGGCATAATGGACATGCAAGATTAAAAACGAGAGGCTTGCAGAATAGCTACCCACTGGTGAATAATCACATCTGACACATGAGAATCGTTTCTAGCTGAGGAACAACCTCTACCACATTCCTTTTACACTGAAATGAAGCATATTCTCTATTGAAGGCAGTGCTGCACGGGCAGCAGGCCAAGGAAGACTCTTCTGGCATATCCCAGCACCTGAGGAATGCTCTGTCTATACATCCCTTACCTCCTGCAGCACAAAGCGATGACACACCAGGCTCCAGATCAGCCAGGCAAATGAATGCAATCTGCCTGGCACTAAAAACTGTTAAAATGCCACAGGAGGAGGACATTCAAAAACGAGATACATTCAGCTGTGGAGAGTTGAAGGACAGAACCATGGACAAAACAAAGAAGAACATGTCAGGGAGTGAAGAAACCACAAAATTGAGAGCAATGGTATTTACCTTTATTCTTTCCTCCCCAAGAAAGGAGATTCTGGGGAGATGGGGATGGAGATGCTTCAGGGGAGATGGCTCCCAGCCAATCTCACACCGAGCATCGGTGTCAGCGGAGAAAGAGGGTGCAATGACACCGGACTAACACCCAGCTCAGATGGACTGGGAGAAAGCAGATAATCATCCAAAGAAATTAAGGACTATGTGCTCTGGTGAGTGCAAAGGCAAAACGTATCAAAAATCTGCAAGTCAAGAATTTTCACAACCAAACTGGAATCATTTCCCAACTCCTGTGAAATGGTTGAGAAGTTAGGAGGGACGGTGGAAGCTGCCATTTATCTCTTTGGAGAAGAGCAGGAGGAAAAAAATGGTGCAGGCATAACAAACAGGCAATGTCAGGGCAAAAATAACCGACTCTAGGACATGAATGCTTGGGGATTATTCATACCTAAAAAAAGAAACGTGAATATGGAAAGACACTTGAGAGAGAATGGGGATTTTTTTATGTTCCCATTTATATTTAAATTCCAAATTTCCTTTTATACCCCAAATAAATCAGCTTAACATTAATGAAATATTTCTCTTTCAGCTAAAAAAAAAAAAAAAAAATCAATCTTTTTCAGGCACTCCAGTGGTAGCCAGTTAATCAACATTTGTCCAACAAAACCAAAGCAGGCGTCTATTTCTGCATTTTACTGTCATAAGAGAGATTTTCAATGTAATTTTAAAAGCTTAGAAATTAAATTCTGAAAAAAATTGTTGCAGTGTCTATGTCATTAAAAAAACCTACCAGCAGTTCACTGAGTTGTTCATAATCAAACATTTCATTTTCATACTGTTCTGCAAGTTCTTTACCCAAGGCAATGGCCTCTTCCCACATCTGTTGAAAAAAAAAAAAATCACAAAACAACAACAACAAAAACCTGAATTACATACCTTGGTTAAACAACAACATTGAAATAAAATAAATCTTCATAAACCACACCAAAACGCAGTGTGCCACATGCCTGAAAACACTGTGTGTCTGACGTGCCAAATAGCTGTGGCAGCGTTACCCACACGCCTCTACTTGATGCAAATCAGGTAAAACGATCAAATTGCTTCAGAAATAAAATGATTCTTGCCAGTTCAACTAGACATCCAACAACGTGTAAACACAGCCTGCTCACCAAGAAATCCAGCACCTAGGACTTTGGAGAAACGCTGTTGATTGATTATAATTCATAATCACCTCTCTCCCCCTCTAATATCTGTAATCTATATTAGACAGGACAGGCAATTTGCAGATATTGCTTTGAACAAATATTCATTATATTTCCATTGGTTCTTTTTCCTCTCTTGTTCTTCAACCATGAAATTCAGCAGCCGTCTCAACTGACCCAAAGAAATTTAACAATATCCTTCAGCTCTTCAGAAGGCAACAATCTTAATGAGGAGCAGGAAGAATGTTTTTCAATGGGTATTTTTCTTTTTTTTTTCTACTCTAAACATAAAGAACCACTCAAACCCAAAAAGATGCTTAAATTAGCACACCAGGCTATCTAAGATCAAACTTGATGATCTGCCTCCGCTGCTGCAGTTTGGCTGGCACTGCTGACCTCACTTTATTAAAAGAATAAGATTTGGAATGAGTTATAAATCCATTTGGTTCATATTACCCTTCATCTTAAATTTAAATCCCCTGTGCACACCACCGAATTCTCCTCTCAGCATCAGCCCACATGTTCCTTGCCCCGGTGAAATACTGAGATGGCTGCAGCTGCAAAAAGCAGGATGAAGGAGAGCTGAGGAAAAGGGTGGAACACGTTTCCCCATCGCTCCCTGAAGAGTTTGAGATGAAGCACCACAACTTCCAAAGATGGTGGGAGCTGGATGCTGGGAAGAGGAACTCCTGGGGAACCCTTCACACACACAACTGATTCCTGTATCCATCCTGCACAGGAGCTCCCGGTGCTCCCATCTGCTTTAATGCACCAGGGAATGAGAAATATTTTACCCCCCAAAACCCTCTGAAAACCAAAAGCCCCCCTGAAAACAACACAAATGAAATCCCACCACTCAAAGGCCAAAATCAATGTTGGGTGAATCTGATTTCTTTTTTGATCTGCAAGTTGAAATCACATTTATTAGTATTTCACGAAAACTTGGGAAAAAATAAGACTTTTAGGAAAATCCCTACTTCTAGATGCTGTTTTAAAAACCAGAGCAGAACATTAAAGGGTTCATACAACTGTCAGTACGACCGAGACTGCTGCCAGCAGTGGCCGAGGAGTCAGGCAGGACCCAGCTACCTGTGATTTGCTGGCACAAACACCAGACTGGCACCTAGAATATCTTATTTTTTTTCCCTAAGAAATGGCAATCGGAGCCCAGCCAGGCTGAATACCCAGTAAGCTTCCCCCACAACATGCCAATGCCACCAAAGCAAGATGTGGCTGGGGTCCCACCGGTTCGCTCTCCGTTCCTGCTCCTCCCTGGAAACGAGGAGCCAATTCTCAAGCAGAGGCCACTCATCCCGCAAACCCAAGGATGGACTGAAAGGTTGTCCTGGCAGACTGAGAGGGAAGTGATGGAAAGCAGCAGCCCAAAGAGGCAGGGAGCTGCTGATGGTGAAGGAGATGAGGAGCTGCAAAGGGAAAAATAGTTACGGGAGATTGCAGGGAGAAAGGGCAGAGATTTCTGCTCTCCAAGTAACGGAGCCAAGGAAGAGAAAATACTGGCCAAAAACTGTGCTGGTCTGGCTGAGCGAAGGAAAAGGAGCTTTTGAATCCTAAAGAAAACAAATGGGCAGATGCTTGGGCAAACAGAGACTGAGCAGTGACCTAATTTAAGCCAGAAAGGCAACAGATGCTCACGAGGGGTAGAGCCTGGTACCCACATTAATTTCTCCTTACGGCTCCACGTGATGTTCGACCCCTTCTCTTGCTTTTTCTCATTTCTACAACAAGGTTCATAAAATTATTTATCGAGGGAAGAGCACTGCGATGAGCATGAGTTACCCCATGTTTATAAAGTGCTGTGAAGATGAAAAACACATCGGAACGACTAATTACAATCATCATAACGACGGATCACGTCTGCAGGAAATCACAAGGCAGCTCCTGCACTCTGCATCGCAATTTTTGCAAATGGAAGGATCTTAATGTTTTCATCTGCATTATGTATCTAATCTAGAACGATGATACACGGTATATTTTTATTTCTAAACAAAAATTAACATGAGTTTAATAGCAAAGATATATTTGCAGAAAATGGAGTCCATTTTCGCATAGTAGCCTGAGTTAATTTTGACTCAGAAGAGGAATATATTACCAATTTACAGAAACTGAACTAATATTCAGTTGTTTGGTAACTCAGCAAGTGAAACCTTTCACAATCACTTAACCTTTCTTCGTTTTGACTGCTGTTTTCTTTTTAAATTCAGTCATCCATAACATCTTCTGCACATTTTCCTTTCAAAGCACATGGCGTTACCATAATTTTCCTTGTCCCGGCTCTCTGTTTGTCTGTTCCAGATTTAACCAGTCCCTCTCCAAAACCAAAGCACTTCCACTCTCTTTTCCGTCGTGAAAATATTTATAGATGATCTCAGGCAAACAGCTTTGGAGCTGAACGAGATTGGAAATAAATGGAAGTCTAAATAATTTTAGATTTGCATCGACACCGTAAACAAACTCATTCAGTTCTTCCACTGAATCCCAAATAAGCACAGAGATCGCGACGTGTTTCCAAAGCACGTCTGGCAACTCAAAGCACTGGCTGGCTACTAAGGCTGTATGTCACTTGATGTGAACTAATTGCACCTGATCCTCGAGAAGCAGGGGATTCTGGATTAGTGGTGGGACAGAGGAGGGGAGGAGAGGAGCCAAGGGGGCTGAGACGTTGTGTTGGTATTGCTCAGCATGAGTGCCATGGTGTCACTGCAGCTTTGCAGCCTGCGGGTCACATCACTGCAAGCTCATCCTGGACTATGGCTGATACTGCTGCAATGCTGTGGAGCCCTTCAACACTTCAAGACAGACATGGAGCTGTTGGAGTGGGGCCATGAAGGTGATCCGAGGGCTGGAGCACCTCTGCTATGAAGACAGGCTGAGAGAGTTGGGGTTCTTCAGCCTGGAGAAGAGAAGGCTCTGAGGAGACCTTCCAGCAGCCTTCCAGTACCTAAAGTGGCTACAAGAAAGCTGGAGAGGGGCTTTTCACAAGGGCATGGAGCGACAGGACAAGGGGTGATGGCTTTAAACTGAAAGAGGGGAGATTCAGACCAGATATAAGGCAGAAATGTTTTACAATGAGGGTGGTGAAACACTGGAACAGGTTGCCCAGAGAAGTGGTAGATGCCCCATCCCTGGAAACAGTCAAGCTCAGGTTGGACGAGGCTCTGCGCAACCTGATCTAGTTGAAGATGTCCCTGCTCACCGCAGAGCGGCTGGATTAGATGGCCTTTGGAGGTCCCTTCCAACCCAAACCAAACCATTCCGTGGTTCTGTGATCCTAAAACCAGACCTGCGCTGTCAAAGGCACTGCGTACCCATCAATGCCTACAGGCAGGACAGCACTGCCACCAGTTAAATGAAAACTTTGGCGGAATTAAATCTTGTTTATGATTTCTTTTTCTTCCCTTCCCACCCTTGTCAGTTGAGACTGTCAACACACTGGAGTGGATGCTGTGTTTCCGTTGTGCCTCCCCCAGCCTGATCAAACCCTTTAGATGTTACTGAATATTAAAAATGAATTTTATAAATGTTTAAGATCCTAAAAAATGAATCGTCAAATTAAAAACTATCTAGATTTAGTTTATCTCCAATATACAGGCAGTAACCACACAATCCTAGATTCTTTGTCATAACCATTCCCCTGTCTAAGTGGAGCTGAACAGGAAAAAAACACAGATATTATCAACATTTGTTTCTGGCTTAAATTACTGGAATTAACTTAAAAATTCTTTATCAGCTATTTACAAGTTATACTGCTCATATTTTGTCGCATTATTTTTAATGGAACACTTTCAGGTATAGGTAAGAAATAAAACTACTCTTTTTCTGTCATACTTGCAAAGTGCCTCACCAGGGGAAAAGATTCTTTTAATTTTTGCCAGCCTCTATCTTGGCCCCTCTCCAGTCAAGGGAACCATCTTAGAGAAAAGCACCTACTTTTGCTTGCTACTACCTCTTAAAAACCCCACTCCAACATCTCTATTTTGAAATCCAATCGTCCGGTTCAATCCTCCAAAGGAACAACGAGAACTTGCACTGTAAGACTCAATTTGTAAATGTCAAGTGCCCTGAACTCCAGAGGTCCACAAGTCCATTATCCACCTGAATTTTCCCTGGGCCATTCGTGCAGCTGGACCACAACACCTGCAACACCCCCAAAAACAAACCCGAAGCCGGTAATTTTTCCAACGTCGTAACAGAAGCAGGAACCGTGTGTTTAAAACCCCCTGCACAACCCTCTGAAAAATTTCTCTGTTTACTACGGAGCAAATTTATTCAGGTGAGGACAGCATGGCTGCAGCAAAGGATCCTGATAAATGAAATCTATATTCTTGAAGGTCAATAACTCCCAATCTGCTGCCTCGCAGATTTCCTGCCTTGGAAGGGTTCCCAGGTTTGCCCAGGACATGGCAGGTCTTGTGGAGGAATGAGCCGTACGGGGAGCTACTACGCAGGATTTGTACGATGTACAACTCATTAATGCGAGAAACAATTTATCTGGAGAGTGTACCAGAGAGAGAGGCTGGCGATAGTGGAAGGAAAATGCTTCTTTTGTACTGAAGCCGTAAGAAAAATGGGTACGGTGTAAATTTAGTTGTGTAGACACGAGCTGCAGATTTTATGGGAAAGACTCTTGGGACGCAGACGGAGATCTTTTTAGGGAAAACCTAGCAATTTAATTTCTTTTTGAAGCTGGATCGCTTGTTGCCCAGAAAGAACTGCTGTATCCAATTTAGTTTCGAGGTTCTTTAATAGCAGCAAAGGAGGATCGCAGGACATTCCTTAGGTCCTGCTGAGTTAACAGTTGGTAAAAATGAAATAGTCTAGGATAAGAATATTATCGTGCAATGTTCTGATGTATGAGGGACATTCCAAGCTGTTTCAATTTCAGTGTTAATTAACTATCACATAAGCATAATATTTTAAATAAAATGTTAAAACACAGTATTTCTCTATTGCTGGTATTGCATTCTAGACGTGTCAGATACAGCCATGGTTGGATATCCTTTAAAACAACTTGCTCTATTCATTTGGAACACGGTCAAACACCGTATCTTTGCTCTCTGAAGACTGTCTCTGTCCTTCACAGCTCTCAGGATGGGCTGATGGTCTGACACGGGAGACGAGCTGGACATGAGCCCCACGCTGATTTTTGGCAGACAAGTGAATTTCACCACTATCTTGTCAGATGGAAGAAAAACCCATTCGATGCCATCTCATGAGCCGGAAAAAAAGATATTTTAAGACAAAGAGTGGCATTTACTGGGTAATTTCAAATATTTTGAGTTTTGTCGCACCAGTAAAACAGTAAAAGCCTTTTTTTCCGGGAGGGTGGCGAAGGAGGGAGGAGCAGAAATAAATGAGCAGTGTTCATACATTTACTTTTTGCTCCCCAAGACCAACACTTCCAATTTACGAAGGAGCAGCAGAAAACATTTACTGATTTATAGACTGCGGCATCCACTGGCAAACTTGAGACGCGTTGCGGTTTGTACGTTTTACTGCGCAGGAATAAGAATGCTGCTGCTTCCTTCGCAGCTCCAGAGACCACACAAACCTGTTTAAAAATGATATCTTACCTTTATCAAGGACATCGAGGATTTCTTGGCTTCAGTAGTTGATTAGTTGACTAACATCAACTGCTCCACATGGGCGAAATTTCACCCCTTTCCCTCGTCACTGTATTTCCGTCACTATTTTTCCTTCTCGTCCTGAGATACTCTAACCTACCAATTTTCAGTAAAGTCCCTGGATTAAGGGCTTTGTTGGAAATTAAAACGCTTCAGCAAAACACAGAAAGAGCAAACACTTCAGAGCAGCCCAAAGGACAGGTCGGACTGCCGTGATAAGCGTGAGGATAAGGTTTTTAAGGGCAAAAGCCAAGAGAGATGGAGATGAGGCTGGAAAGAGCAACGCCGTGAAGAATAATTATCTAGGAGATATACGAAGGAAACCTGGAAGCAACAACATTACATTTTGGAAACAAGGAGCTCAGAAGAGTAATGATAAGTATCACTCATCAGAAATCAAATCCATAAAGTAGAAAAACAAAAAGATGCCGAAGTTGTACCTGAAAATGCTGATTTACTAAAGGTGAAAGGTGTACTTCATCTTTACGGAAGATTGGTTTAAGGACCAAAAATCAAATATAAGTAAAAAAGCAAGCTTTCTAAGAACAATCTATTAAAAACAAGAAATCAAAATGAGGCATCTTAAATCAATCTCAAACTACAAATAACAGGGATATTCACGGTGAAGGTTATTATTTTGTTCTCAGCCAAAACGAGACACCCACACTCCTGCTTGCAGCACAAGCCCACACTCCGTATTATTAAATTACAAATTTCTCAGAAGTGAAAGGTCCGCTCCATTCCAGTCTGTGTGGAGGATTATACCTTCCTCTAAATTCATTTCACCATGAATGCTAATATTTAGGGAATAAGCCGCATGGTTGGTCTTCACTTCAAAAGTGCACTGTGCGTTCCTCTTGGGAAATTAACTCCACTAAGAGAAAGGGATCATGATTTTTGAGAGGCTGAACTACACCATCCTTTAAAAAAAAAAAAAAAACACCCAATGTTTTAAAAGTAAGTGCCACCTTTTAGGAACTCCCTCTCCTCCATCATTTCTTCTACATCATGTTTCTAACCACGTCGACGTCCCCTCTCAAGTCCACCCCTTCCCATCAGTGGGGTTGGAGTGGAAGACGCACAGTCTCACAATAACTTTAAAACAAAACTCCTGAGCTTCTGTAAAAGCTTGGAAGTAGCTCGACAGCTGTCTAGGGTAAAATTACCTTCTTTTGCTCTCTCTTGTTAACTTTATGGGAAGAGAAGGCAAAGTAGTGGGATCAAGCCCGAGTGAATTGCCAGGTAGAGACACAGCTGGGCAATTACGATAAAAGACAGACAAACTGGTTAGTGTAGATGTACAGTCTTCTAAAAATGCACAGTAAATATTATTTCCAATGTTTTCCTGACGATGGAATGGCACAGCTTAAGTAGCTGCTCGACTACATGTGCAAACTGCACAGGTAAATGTAAGCAGTTGATTTAACCTAATGTCAGAACATCCCAAATGAGAGGATTAACTTAATTCTGCTGCGGAAACCTCCACTTTGAGCTTCCTGACATTTGAAAATTCGTGTAAGATGCTCATATTCTCAGTGTATATTGAATTCTGGTTTTTTTTTCCTTTTCATTGAACAATATGAAAATTTATCACCAACTGGAGCAACTGGAAAATATCTGTAACTAGGAAAGAGTGCTTTGAAAAGGAATAATCTCCTCACACACAAAATAAAAAAAAAAAAAAAAATCACTTAAGTGCTATGATTTGAGTTGTGCAAAGGAAGAGGAAGAAGCAATCAGAGTGGTCCCTTCGGTATCATTGCTCACCAAAAAATTTAAGAATAGTGAAGATTCAGTTGTTTTAATCTAACCATGAGGGAAAGGGAAAGCCCAGCACTTTGAGTGCTGTTTCTTTCAAAGCAGGCAGAGCTTTCTCTCACTTCCAGCTGTAGAATCCGAACAAATTAAGCACGGTTATCCAGCCTAACAACGGCCTCTCGAGCGTGGATGCCGTGCTGGGTAACGTGGCACGGGCTGAAAAGTAAGCAGCAGGCATTTTGCCTCCTGTTTATATAAACAGCTCATTAGTGCCATCGGCAGAGACGGGGGGCAACCCCGGTAAGACCGGCTGGTTCAAATGCAGATGGAAAGGGGGCTGCAGCTTTGAATCCACAGCTGAAATGCACCGGCCTGGTGCTCGGAGGAACAATTCCCACCCCCTGCATATTAGCACCACAAAAGACTGACTGTGAAGCCATAAAGATGTAAACCAACAAAATAAAAACATGCGACTTCTGGCTTTTCCTTGCCAGAGAGGAATGGAATATTAACGGAATATTAATGGAATATTATGGCATCCTGGGGTGTATTAGAAGGGGTGTGGTGAGTAGGTCGAGAGAGGTTCTCCTGCCCCTCTACTCTGCCCTGGTGAGGCTGCTTCTGGAATATTGTGTCCAGTTCTGGGCCCCTCAGTTCAAGAAGGACAAGGAACTGCTGGAGAGAGTCCAGCGCAGGGCCACAAAGATGATGAAGGGAGTGGAGCATCTCCCTTCTGAGGAAAGGCTGAGGAAGCTGGGGCTCTTTAGCTTGCAGAAGAGGAAACTGAGGGGGTACCTCATTAATGTTTATAAATATGGAAAGGGTGACTGCCATGAGGATGGAGCCAGGCTCTTCTCAGTGGCATCCAATGACAGGACAAGGGGAAATGGATATAAGCTGGAACAGAGGAGGTTCCGCTTAAACGTGAGGAAGAACTTCTCCCAGTAAGGGTAACAGAACACTGGAACAGGCTGCCCAGAGAGGCTGTGGAGTCTCCTTCTCTGGAGATGTTCCAAACCCGCCTGGACACGTTCTTGTGTGATCTGATCTAGGTGGTCCTGCTCCGGCAGGGGGATTGGACTAGATGATCCTTTGAGGTCCCTTCCAATCCCCGACATTCTGGGATTCTGTGATTAAAATATACTTTTACATCAGCTATGACCCTCATTCTAAAAAGGTTATCCTTACTCGCTGTTAAAGGGTTCATAAAAGCTTTTTGGGCAGCAGAAGTGGGCTATGGAAACCAGAGCACGAGCCCCACGGCACCTACCCAAGCCCCAGCTCCACGCAGCCCGTCCGTGGAACCCGGCTCTACCACAGTCTAGAATGATCATATTTTTTAGCAGCATTTATTAAGAGCTTCTAGATATTGCATTAAGATAAGGTATAAAATTTGACCTTTCAAGCAATGTTTCTAGCAAAATGCTGATCTGATTCTGCTCAAAACTCACTCGGAAAACACGAGCTGGTTGGATAATGTTCTAGTTCTACCAGAAAATGACATTTCTGTTTGCACTACGTTTATGCAACAAAGATTGCTTTTAAAAGCCCAAGTTTATATGTCTGAAATATTGTGACAAAGAGATTTCTACTTCTGTATTTAAACATTTTTGTGCATTAAAGAGACAAACACTGACCCATCTCTACATCTCCCTGTCTAAGAAGCCAAACCCCTTCATCTCTGTGGGTGGGTAACACCGGCATTCTCCCCTTTCCACCGTGCAATAACAAACTGAAATTCATCTTGCAATTAAAGATGCAATTGTAATGAAATATTCTCATCTGAGAATATTTCTGCCTTCTTACGATATGAACCACAGACATCCCTTCTCTGAAGGAATTACAGGAGAAAAAATAAGGGTAGCTGAAGGACTGCATTAGCTATTGTAATGGCTGGGAAAAGTTAGTTCCCTAAATTACATGTGTCACTTTTTTATTTTCTCTGTGGCACCACATGCACATATATTTACCCTTAACACGGCAGTTATAAATGTATCATTGATTTTTTTTTTTTTTTTAAGTATTATTACCTTCAAGTGCTAGCTGGTGGACTGTTTACATAAAGCACTCCAAATAACTTGTAGCAAGTTTAAAGCTCCCTGAAGGTCACTTGATGCAAACTATGTTTACTATTCAACTTGTAAGTTAGAGAGAAAAGCAATGAAACGTATTTGGACTTTTTTCTTCCCTTTTTACCTTGCCCTTGTCAAAGTAATGGATAATTTCTTGATATAGCTGATCTTTCAGCTGTCCTTGAGTAGCAGCCTGGTATCCATCCCGCTGGGTAAGATGTGCTGCACATGCTTCTTCTGACCACTAAATCATACAAAAAAGAGAGGAAAAGTGAAAGCAAATCAAAAGTTATGAAATACTCAGTAAAATGAGGCTAAATAGACGACACATTTTTATGTAAAGAAGTGGTACCACAGCTAAAGCAGTAATAAAGAATATTTTTTTTTTAGTCATGTACTTTGATTCCTTGGGCACAAGGACTGTTTATTTGAATGCTGTAATTGGAGGGTAATTACATATATCAGCTGGAAAGAAGTTTCTTGAAGTGGCTTCTTCTCCTCAAGAGTCTGATGTGACTGACCTTGGCCTGCTGATGGGTACAACCTGCTGGAAGCACAATGAACACTTGCAGGATTATCCTGAGAGAAGCCTCGAAGCCAACATACATCAATACAAAAGGAAAGGAGTGTAGGCACAGAAACTAAATGGCTAAAATTCATAGAGAACATTTGGAGGCACGGAAAAGCACAACTAACTTTATACAACTTGCCTGCAAAGCTTGTCTTGCTCTTCCAGCGAATGCCTAATGATGAGCAGCAAGGCAAAGATATGAAATTAATTCAAGTAAAAGCCCAATGGCTTTCTCCCTTGCATCTGCATATTCTGGTGTCCAGGAAGGGAGAGATGCAACTGAAACCTCTGGACTCCACTATTCCTATCACCTCTTCTTCACCTCCTTTCTTTCCTCCCACTAATATTTCTGACAATCTGCATGGGGATGAGACAATATTAGAGTCTTTTCCCCAGACAGGACGCTAATACCAGATCCTGCCTTTCCCTAGCTGTGCATTTTCACGGGGCTAGCAGGAAATTAAGACCTTAGAGACTCACAAACCTCTACCAAATCAAATCACAAACCTCCACTAAATCCAATGAAAATCCTCACAGATTGAAAAAGAGACAGGGACAGGTACTCCAGCAGGACTTGGTGCCTTAAGAAACCAAGTTCAAAAATTAAATTAATTAAAGAACTGTTCACTTTCTTCTCTGAAAATCAAAGTTACTAGAGAAGAAGGACTGCCCACAACAACACTAGTATAACTTTTGGAAAAGAAGAAATTCAACCGAAGATCAGCAACTCACAGATGTATTCACAGAACTGCTGTTACATCATCCAGTTCTATCCCCTACACGTTATTAAATTTCACTTATTACTTAATTTGGCCAGAATGTTTGTGTCTGGCTAAAGCAGACAACTTCAACAACTTTGTACTGCAAATCTGTGTTTCTGAGGAACACACAATTCGTGGGGTCTGTAATGCAATGACATTTTTTTCAGCGTACGAAGAGCCACTATCTTCTGTTTAGAAGAACACAGAAGCAACTATGCTAGTTTTGAACATCTTAATTTTGACTAAATGGGTTAAAAATAAAACTGAAGTCTCTTTTCTTAAGTGTGCCTCATCAGCTTGCGGTGATCTGGAGAAAACGACGGTGCCTCTCTCTCCACAGAGACAGCCTTCTCACAAATCTGAAGGTGAAATTCTTGAAAGCTCTCAGTCTTGACCTAAATGTGATCCCATTAAAATCAATGTGATGAAATATATGCCAATGATGAGTGTCATTGAAAATCCTGTCCTCAAGGTTTGAAAGCAAAACTCAAGTGCTTAAAGTTACACACACCACAATATTGCTGCTTCTCAAGCAGTACTGGGCTCCTCCATCCACTGCTCGCTACTGGTAGTAACAGGATATTGTATTAGACAGATCGATACACTTTTATAATAAAATCATTCCAAACTGTAACGTAATTTTAAATAAACATCCGCTTGATGAAAACCTGCGACAAATACTACCCTTACGTTTGCCATCTCCTATTGATTTGCATTTTAAGAAAAGAAAATCGGATATTTCTGTCTGGTAAATTAAAGGAGGATATTAAGACAGTCTCTGAAGATGCTCTGGAAGAAAAAGCAAAATTGGCTAAACTCTAATTTAAGGTCACATAAAGCATATCGACTAACAAGTTCAAGCCATAACAGGTAAAAGTTTGAATGACATCTTATGGCACGGTTCCTTCCATCATTTTTCCAGAAAACACAGCACTTGTGGAAGGGAATGAATGCTTTATCTTCTCCAAAAGGCTCATTCATGCAAAGCGTGATAAGCAAGTATTACACAATTTGGCAGTCCTGTTTTACGTCCCTTGTGGGAATAAGAGAGATCTTTATAGCCACAGACTCGGCGAGTTACTCACGCCAAGTTCTGCCCACAGGCAACCGACTGCCCCAGTCTGTGTGACGGAGGGTGTCAGGGCCATCTCCTCACATCGTCACCTCTCTGACACACGTCTCAGCACAGAAAATTTCATTACCAAAGAAGTGACTGCATCCAGCAGCCCGCGTCCGACAACTGTCCCTGCTTTTAATATCAAACAAAGCTATTGCTACAGTGCTTTTGCACTCCAGATGAATCTCACTGATGTTTTCTTGTGTAATAACCCTCTATTTATTTTAAAATACAGTAAATGTATGCCGAAGTGTCTTAATTTAAATTGCACAACTACGCTCCGCATGATATTTAGTCTTACGACAGCTTAGATGCACTTTACTGAGTTTTGAGTTATGAGTAATTCTCAGTGCATCCGTTAGAAGCGTTTCATTTAACACCTTCCGCTTTTCAACTTTCCAAAACAGATATTTTACACCAGCGTTTCTCTCGGGATTGCTTAGATTAATCAAAGATTGCTGCGAAAAATTCGTTGCGCAGAATGAGATCAATTTCCTTTACAAAAGGGGGTAAAATTAGCATAGCTTCTGTAATAATACAGAAGGTTGCAATAAAACAGAAGGTTGCAATAACACAGAATGTTGCAATAACACAGAATGTTGCAATAACATGAAGGTTGCAATAACACGAAGGTTGCAATACACTTGCCATTGGCATGAGAAATAGATCAAGGGGAAGACACAGTTCTCAATTATTCTGTCCCTGACGCTCTGCCCCATACGACCGTGGGTGCTACCATCCCCAAGGGGAGCAGGGAGAGATGCAGGTCTTCCTTGAGAAAGATTACACTGTGGGTGGTGAGATGTTGAGGAAGAAGAATGGGACTACAGCAAATGCTTCGGAAAACAGGAATTCTTATCAAATTTAGATGTTTAATTTTTCTATTGACTGCTTTTTAAAATTTAAACATAAAACTCCCTGCTAGTAATTTAGTGAGGACTAGGCAGTATTAAACATGTGATTTCAGGACAGAAGTGTCTGCTGTTAAGTGCAGCATCATTCCATATGATAATGCTGAGAACACGTTTGGCAGATGCTGCCACATTTGTGACACAATCATGGAAACGAGCTCCATGTTAGAGACAAACTCATCTCTCCAGAAAGTCTTTCTTCAGTGAGATTAATGCTTATGAAATTGTGGCTGCCCCATCCCTGGAAGTGTTCAAGGCCAGGCTGGATGAGGCTTTGGGCAACCTGGTGTAGTGGAAGGTGTCCCTGCCCACGGCAGGAGGGTTGGAACTGGATGATCTTTAAGGTCCCTTCCAACCCAAACTATTCTATCATTCTATGATTCATTGCATTTTTGACTGTCACTATATAGTGTTAAGAACTCAAATGCTTTATGTACATGTACTCTGTATAGGTAACATTTCATTTATATATACTGCAGGTTACACCAAAATGTTCCACGAAGAGTAACAATATGGCCATGTCTCTTTAAATGTTCTATGAACTGTGGAACAGTGCATTAAAATGTTACATACCTTTCAAAGGCATGGGAAAGAAGACCACTTGAATCCCTCTCTAAGTTTTCGAAATCAAACCTGAATCTACAGATACCCAGGAGCACTCACGAAGGGTCTCTAGCACTCCCTTGTATTGCCTTTGCAAAAACAATTTTGTGGAGAGCCCATTTCCTAAAACATGTGTTTAGATGTTTCCATGTTACATCATGTTGATATTTAAAAGAAATTTAAATTACAGCTCTGCAACTTTTAACTTGTGGTCTTGACTTGACCGTGCTCCCATTTGTTTCAGACCAAGATGAGTGCAGCCTGACCTGACATACACTGCTGTCGGAGAGCTGCTTCCCTGCCTGTACGAACCACGGGTGCTAAAGACACAACTGAAACAAGAAACAGCACACAGCTGTTAATTAGTTTAAAGCACGGATGTTCTGAGAGTGCCAAACAATAATAGTTACCGGTTACCGCTAAAATGATTTCCAAAACTTGCAGTGTACTTTGGTGTTTACCTTCAGCAGCTTTGCATGCAGAAGTAAGGTGTAGGCAGCTTCCGTGTAGTTATCACATTCTTTGTGCAGGTCACACAGCTTGTACAAATACCTGCAAGTAATAAAAACAAAAAAGTTTGCCTCTTAAATGTTACTCAATAATTTATTTTGAAGACTACAACGGTTCAACTCTATCTTCACGTAACTAAGTATCTGTGGGATTATTTAAAGCTGGTATTTCTGTGTGCAGACACCTTTAGGGCTATTTGAATCCTTATTGTGTTTTTCTTCCAATACATATAAATGACCTGTGATGAGTAATGAATCCAAAAGAGATTTTGTGCAAGAGACACCGCTCTAATTGTCCAGCTATGGATACAGAGATACATCTTCTGCCTTAACTTCGATGTCATCACACCTCTGGAAGGGGATTCTCTTCATTTCCTTGTTGGGCTTTTTAGTGACAATTTAAAAAAAAAAAAAACCACAGAAAACTACTAAAACTGTATTCTGAAAAAAGCCAGCGAAAATACAGAACTGTGATATTCATTATGATGGATTAGAAGCTTGTTATCAGAAATAGGAGAGAATTTGGGTGGGGGGTTGACAGTGAAATTGAAAATTCTTCCAAAAAGGTAACAAGCATCTGAGAACAAATTCATGAATAGTATTTAGATTCCTAAAATAGCAGTAAAAACACAAGCCTCATCATTTTAGCACAATGGTTTAGCTGACGTACAAACAGAGGACTAGGAACCCTGAGGTTTACAAAAAGCACAACAATGTATTACCATTTTTACTTTGTGTGAAAATAGATTTTGAAAGGTTCCTGAAAGCTTTAAATTTACAGCAAGTATCAGTCAGGATATTATTTAATAGCTCTTTTTACCTCAAGTCACATATTTTGCACCTTGCCAGGAAGTAAAATTATTTCTTTGCTCTTCTTCTGACTTATTTATTTCCTTTACGTGACAACCCTCATGAGTGTTTCAGCGTTCATCATAATGTAACAGAGAGTTGGAGAAAGGGGATAGAAAAAAAATCTCATGACTCTAATTTCTAATGCTCACTGTTCTCAGTAAAGATAAGCTTTTGAATGACTGAAGGTTCAGAAAAGGTATGTTTTTTCATGACTTCTTTTCCTCCAGCCCCCAAGTGACTGCTTAATATGACTGACTTAATTTTCTCCAATTACACTACGGTAAGTCAAGCAGAGTTTGTCACCGGTCATGATTACAAACCTTATATACATTTCTTCTCGCTCAATCTCCTTGTAGAAATTCTGAAAAACAACATAATTTTGTTACAAAGTCTTTGATTTCACAGTCTGGAATGTATACAGAACACGCTCGAAATTAAAAACTCACAGTTGCGTACCATCAACCTCAAAACTGCAAAACGAAATTCGCCTCCAGTGACAGAGCACAAGTTATTTGACTTACAAAGCCTAATGCTGTGATGTTTCATGATGCAGCGTATTAGGGCTGATGTCTCACTGCAAAGGTTAGGAATTTGCAAGAACGGTACTGCTAGAAACTTGCTTCTGGCATTTGCAAGTCACACATCGTTAATCATCTTGAGTTGAAATTTTGTAATATAGAAAACCATAATTTTTAAGCAACAGTTGCTCCATGGATTTGAAACTCCCAACCTTAGTTAAGCAATACATCATCTGCCCTTGAATTCTAACAGTCTCTTTGGAAATAAGAAGTTAGATTGGTGTTATTTATCCAGTTTTCTATGCCACATGTTTTCATCACCGAAATGTCTGAATGCCTCTGGTCTTGAGATAAAATAGTTAACACTACAAATATTGCAAATGCAGGATATGGTCAACTGGGGGAGATATTAAAGGGATTTCTGAATCTCATTTAAAGTTTGCCTTCAAAAGTTAAAATATATCTAAGAAAGCAAAATACAAAGAAATGTCTCCTTCACTGAATTAAAATATACTTCAATGCTAAATTAAACCAGTTTGAGTAGCCACTAATAGATGCTGAAGCTCAGCACGAACAGATGCACAAGCCCAACACAAAACTGTTCCCTTCAAAGAGAGCCCGAGACACATGATGGAATCTAGGTACTGGAGTTGCAAATGACGGATTATTTAGCAGATATATCATTTTAGTTGACATACCTCTTGCTGGTTTTGAGTTCAACTCAAAAGACAAACTGAACCACATAAGAAAAATTCTGCTGTTTTTTCTTACTTGCGTATCGTTGGCTTTTTTAAAGTAGAAGAGACTTGGAGTTAGGGAGATGAATAATGCAAAACTGTTTTATCCGAATATTGCTGCCAGCTGCTCTGCCCTTCTGATGCAGCTCAAGAAGCAACATCAAACCAACCAAAGCGGGACGAGGTTTGGGCAGCAGGCTGACACCGACACACGTTACACTTCCTACAGTTCCCTCTCTCCCAAAAAGCGGTCCCTGCTCCCGCCCCATCTTTGGGCGCAGGTTCCCACGTCCCCCTGATGCTGTGCTGGCCTGTCTGGCTCTGCAGTAAACGGGCCAAGGAACTGATGGGGATGAAAAATAACCGGAGGAGAAGAGCGTGAGCTTTCAGTAAGACCCCTCCTTGGATTTGCACTGTCACCTTGGCGGCACGCTTGCTTTCGCCAGGATTGCCAGGGGTAGGACCAAGCAGCTGAGGGAAGAGATAAGGCTTTTATTATTTTTTTTTAATTTTTTTTTTTTTTTTGCTTAAGTGCACATCAAAATCTCTAACTTAAACTAGAGTCCGTACAGACAAACTTAATCCTGTGAAAGCCTCTGCATCATTAAAGTCCCAATTAAGAACTCTTTGAGACCTCAAGTGGGAACTGTGTTGACTATCAGCCCTGGGTCGGATTTTGGCAAAGGCATAAATTTCCCTGCAGGCACATGGAGAATGATGAAAAGACTGTGTCGGCCCCGGAGGGCAAACGGGACTTTAAAATCAAGCTCAGGTTTTAAATCACACCTACTGAAAACGAAGGGAAGTTCTGCCCTGCGATGCTTTCCTGCACTTCCCACAGACCTCAGCGTGCCGATCTCTCGCGGTGATTTAACTCGACAGCAGTAAATCGCCCACAAAATTTATCATCCGCAAATACTTGTAAAATTCAGATGACAAAAAAATCACCATCAGGAGATGCTGTTAGAGACATTTAGAGAAAACAAAGCCAACCCCCGAGTGTGTCACTGGTCCCCCACGCTCGGTATGGCAAGAATTACTAGGAAGAGCCTCAGAGTATTACGATGAAGGGAAGGAGAAATAAATTCGCCTTCCTTAGGAAGTTTTCCTAGTTGTATAAATCGTTGTTGTGTTTTAGAGCCTATGGTGTATGTGATTTTTTATTTCCTCTCTGGCCTGGTGTGAACTGGCAGCCTTTTCTAACTCAAATCCTGCTCAGGAGGATGCTATGACTTTTCTGCGGGCAACCTAATGGCACTCGCTAGACCAACAGCCGGTGACAACTCTCCAAGTTCCTCCTCTTTTCCCATTTCCTAAAGATCCTGATGCTTTTTGATGTGCAGAGAGGAAAAACAAACTAAAAATAAAATCTCCATTTCTGATTTGACGTCTCTTATCTTCTCTCCCATTCTAACAGGCACCGTTTCATTTATAGCTCATGCGACAGCGGGGCATAAAGCCTGTGCTGCACGAGCCACGGACGTCTGCACTACTTGCAAGTGCTAAAGCTACAAACTATTTACTCAGATCTTTCCAAGCCAGCCTGAACAAAATCCATCAGCCATATCACAAAAGCCATAAACACTGGCTGTGCCCCACATATTTAAACGAAATAAAAGCTTTGATGATGATATAGAGATGAAAGCTCTGAATCATTACTGGCTAACAGTTTAATACTGAGTCATTTGGAAAAATCAAATCTAGCTAGTACTATGCTTAGGGGTCTCTCAAATTTATTTTGACATAATTTTTCCATATGTGCTAGTAAAATCTCATAGTCTAATGCTTCCACCAAAGAGCATGATGTGCGTGCTATGGGGACAACTCCTACTGCTTCCAAGTCTAGTCTAAATGGGAAAAGGTTTGCATTATCCAGTAGATACTCCAGAATTTTGGGAACTAAAAGAAGGAAATTTCACATCAATGAGGAAAAAAAAACAACCCTGAGCTTTTTCTGCAGTGAATGAAATAGTAACACTCAAATTTCTTCAAAAATTTTGAATACAGAAGCTGAGTGGTAAGAAGAATACAAATGGGACTGGAAATGCATGAAAAATTTGGTAGTAAACTGCGTATTACTCCAATGTTCTGTTTGTCAGTGTTTTTCTGTATGTCAAAGTGTTTTTCTGATGTTCAAACATCAGTTGTAAATGTCAATGAACAGCCCTCAAAGATCAGGCCCTTTTTTCCTTCTTAAATCTTTCCTTAGAATCAACTAAAGAAGTAATAACCCATGTTTTTGTAGATTCACCTGCATTAAAGAAGGAAAAAAAAAAAATACAGTATTTCAAACTTCCATGAGAATCTCAACACATACTCTGTTCTAAACAAAATCAGCTGTTCAAGGTGCAAAATTCAGAATGCAGTCACCCCTTCAGGCTGGTGACTCCCCACTTACCAGCACGTTGACAGTGCAGCTCATGCGGTTCTCCTTGTTCTCATCGTGCATTATGGTCCTGTAGTCCAACAGCCTCTCCATCAAGCGGACAACGAGTTTCACGAAAGTTTCGCCGCTCTTCGCAAGGTATTTGTGCTTTCTGCAGTGCTCCAAGAGACTGAAAAAACAATTACATTCGCCTTGTTAATCACACGCAGAAAAAAAAAAAACCTTGACTCAGGTGCAATTTTAAATATTGCGCATCATTAACAGATTTTAATTATTTCTGGGCTACAAAGTTCATTGTAGTCTAATTGCTCTCTCTCCCGACTTTACCGTGACATAAATCTCGCTGCTGATCAACACTTACATTTTGTCAAATAACACTTTGTACTGTTCATCTCCTCTGCCTCCTTCCACTTCATGATCCAGCTTCGTGATGATCTCATTTTCGAACTACAATTAAACAAAGCAAGCGTAAATAATCGGATGGCAAAGATTTCACTTTATTACAGTAGCCTCAATGGTTCACAGATTGGCCGGGTATCTCGGTGAGATGTTTAGCCACTATTTTAAAGCTTGATTGACTTTAAGAGTTTGGTATTAGACTATCCATGACGATCTGCTGCCCTACAAGGACTTTTTCTGCTGAAGAAATCATCGGTCATGTTGTTAAATGAAGTGTAAATATTTGCATTACGAAAAACTAAATAAAGAGATTAACGACAAGAAGGAGGGTGGGGAAAAAGAAGCCAGGGACAGAATGTCCCCTGCAGTAATGGTAAGACCAACAAAAGTAAACTACAAAAATATCGAGAGCTCTATGAGAGGGGATATGTAACACCAAAGGCTGCGTAACACAGCCGGACGCACACCCAGCATCACTAACATCCCTTTTTAACACACAGACACTGACTCACAGCGGGCCACAACTCAATTGACAAACCTGTTAATAAGTCCCTGCAGAGGGCACGGAAGTCATTTCCAACAACTTAAGAGTAATATTTTTGTTTGAGTACTAATAAAAGAATGCAAATTTAAGTGGGAATTAGAATATACTTTACATGCAAACTGGATTTTTAATGATTACAGCGGGTTTTACCTATTGCTGCTACGTTCCCCAGGGCCCTGGCGAGGAACAAATGCAACCCATTAGCAGAGGAAGGCTCACTCTGCTGCTGTTTAACAGATCTGTCTAGTATCTAATTCCTAATTCTTCATTAAATAAGCACAGGCATCCACACCATTAGTGACATAACCCATCGTCAAGACCTCAGCAGAAGAGCCCGGGTGAGAAGGGAGCCCGTGGCAGGGGAACGGGACCCCATTCATCAGAGGGAGAGTTTACTGGCAGAACAGTTGTCTCCGAGTTATTCCACTGCCACTTGCCAGAGCAGTCCCTAACCATTCCAAGGAGAAGCGAAGGGCCACCTGTGCAAGAACAAACCGTACTAACATTTTGTAAATGTCAAGAGATGTACTTTGCATCAGCAGTTAATATTAAGGGCATATAAAGTATGACCAAAAAAAAAAAGAATGGGCTGTCTGTAGCTTGACACACTTCCAGATCCAGGATGCACTTCCACAACCTCCGGGCTCAGCAGCAGCCTATGGCCCCACTCCAGCACCTCGGCTTCTGCTGGAAGCCTGTAAGCAAAATCAGACTTTTCTTTCCCCAGGAACAACCATGAGAAGGTTACAAGGACACCCTCCGAGAGCTTTGCAGTAGAGGTCATGTGCTAAAGGCGTAGCTGGTATCTATGCTGAAAGGCAAAAAATCAAAATCTGGTCAAAAACTTCTGGTCAGGTGATTTTTTCCTCCCAGGTGATGCAGGATTATTGCCAACACTGGACCAGGCCAACTATGGCTTGCTCAGCCAAGTACTGAACATCTCCATGGATGGATGATTACACAGCCTCTCTGGGTAACCCGTTCCACTCGCTCGCTACTTCCCTTGTGAAGAAATGAATGAAAAGTGAAGTGAAATAAGGTTTTTAACACAATGAATCCATTATTCAAAAAAATGACAGGAAAATGAGATAAGGAAGAATAATGCAATCCACCCCCTCTAGGAAGCAAACACAAGCTGAAACATGTTCCCATAGCACAAGTACGTGTCAAGTAAAACACTGAGACAACACGACGATGAAACAGAGAGTCACAAAATTCATGTTCTCTAATGAGACCAGAAAGAAATTGACTTTCTATACCAATGTGAAAAATGACACTTGCTGCCAGCGTGAGCCCTTGAGGTGATATATTTTTTAGCAAGAGATTACTCATACGAAGAAAAGTAATTACATTTGTCACACAGGATCTCTAGTATCTTCCTGATATCAATTTTACTTACTTTTCTGTAAATCTAGGCTTTGTAGGGCCATCTCCCTAATGGTCCTCTTGGGTTGAACAGAGCTAGACTTGTAGAATTTCTGGGGGTTTAAGGACTATTAGCAACATCTTTGCTCTTCAATCATTCTTGATACTTCTCAAGGAATCGATATGATGCCGATCATGTAAAGCAAATGACTAAACACTATTTAACATAGTTAAAATTCCTTCTGTGGTCTTTCCACAGAAGAATGTTTCATCATCACAAGTTGAGGTTTATAGAGCTATCACCTTCCATGATGGGAGCATTAATGAGGCCCTGGAGTCGCACAAGCTAATGGCTCTGGGACACCATGTCTGTTGATAAAGTCTCAATTTTCCCTTTTCTTTTCTTTTTTTAAACACACAAAATAGTACAAAATAAGGGTTACTGTGATGGAATTTACTCTCAAGAAAAGAAGTGCCAAATTTTTCATGTTTACATTGCAGCCAGTGACAGTTGCTGAGGCTCCTTCTGGAGGTTTGGGGGGTACATTCAGCCCCCTCAATGAGTTGAGATACGTGTCTTTCTGTTGACAGGGAAAGCTTGAGGGGTGACGTTGGGAAGATTACAGGAAATTATCATCAACTTTTCTTTGCAGTTGATCAAGATCTCAGCTTCTCTTTAGGACGTGTGTTTGAACTTGAGCAAAGAGTTATCCACTACTTCATCTGTCTGTTACAATCTCCCATCTGGAGAAAATAAATCAATGTAAGCTATCCAAGTGTCGTCAAGCGTCAGCTCAACTAATCACTTTTGGTTTTAGGTTTATCTAAAGTGTGGTCAGGCTATATTCGTAGCACTGACTGACAATTTAATCTAGCTGTAGATGAGGAAGACTTTCAATTCTCCAAGCTGCTATAAACTTGTTTTGATACGGGATAATAATGAATTTGTCATATAAAATTCAAGTGACAGATACCACCACTAGAAATTAGTTTTAATGCGGAAACAGCACATAAGTACTGTAAAACTTATCCAAAGGCTGCTATGAAAGTTAGTGATAATTCCCAACAGTTTTGGCTGTTCCCTTTCCTGTTTTCCCACAGTATTCCGGTTGGCAAACAGATCTGGCAGTCACTTCATAGTAGGTGATTTGGGAGGTCTCGAGGCTTACTGCATTATCCTTCTCCCTTGCACTTCAGGTGGGGTGAGGGAGAAACACCGATACTCTCCAAAAGGTCAGAAAAGAAGAAAAAAAATGACACATTTACATTTCAGTCGTAGATAACGAAAAATGTTACTTATTGAAATGAATCCTTTGTGGGGGATGACTTATTTGAGTTTGCACGTTCAAGTGGGATTACAGAGGCGAATCTGCAGCATCACAGAAACGTGGACAAGTCATTAACTTGTGTTCTGTCTGCAAATCTATAGCACAGGGAAAGGGAGGTTAACACAGGGCTCAAAAGTGGTAAAAAGGTTTAATAAGGAATTCTAGATTCTAAAAGTCAAGAGAGATTCAGATAAACTAGGCACTTCTTATTAAGGAGAATTATATCAATTTGAAATTCATTGATAACCAACAAGAAATTACACTGGAAATAAAAATGCTAGTAGAGCGTCTTGATGATACTGAGATATATTGTTAAATGTTAGAAATGAATTAAAAGGGTTTCCTCTTTTTCTCTTCTGGTCTTTGTTCATTTCATTCTCTTCACAACAGAACGCTAGCTAGAAGCACTTTAGCTGCACCCACAGTTTTGTTTTAGTAATCATACGCATTATGCGTTCATTTATTATGCATTTCTATATGATTTCACATTATGCATTCATTTATTACTCATTTCTATATGACTCTGCATTATGCATTCATTGCTTATGCATTTCTGTACCATTTTTGTATTGTTTCAGCTACGGTTCCATTATGCTAAGTCATTCCTATTTGCAGAAAACAGGACAGATATGTTGTTGCATCGTCGGGGCTCTTTCCTCAGATCATTACTGTTACACAACTCCTTACTCTAACGGGGTAAGAACACATGCTGGAGCTTGTATGCTGATGCTAACACCACCAGACACTGATGGTTCTCCTTAGCCATGCCCTTCAGCCTGAAAACTAGACACTTGGGACTTCCAATTTCTTCTTGCTCACTACTGCGGAGTTTGGAGTTACACCTCTCAAGTTGTACTTTGAAGGATAAAGGTCCTTCCTTCCTTCCTACTTGATGAGAAATGTAGCTACGTTGGGCAAGACAGGCTGGGGTAGTGCTTCTGACTCAACTCCTTACCTTATTTTCTTAATAGTTTTTTTTGACTCTTAAAGTAAGTTACTTCCAGTAATTTCGTATTATGATGCAGTGCCACGAGATAGGGACAACCTGCCCAACATCTCCTCCCACCCTCTCCACGCTCTGTTCTGTACCAGCTCCTGCACTGGTGCCTCTCTGTGCATGGGTTCAACTCAAAACCAGGAGACCATTACATGAGCAATGACACGGATCCAGAAAAGGTACATTAAACTTTCGGGTGGGCAAAAAAACAGGAGCGCTCATAGAAAATGAAGCCAGAGCAAGAGACAACTGGAAGGGACACACAGGAAAATCAGGAGGTCGGGGCCTTTTATACTCTGAATTCCACATTTCAGCTGAGTGATTGTTTCATGATGAACTTGCTCTCCTGCCGTCACCACGGGATCCATCACATTCACCTGACCAGGCCTTGAACAATCAAATCAATTCTCTTTCATCGCTCCTGCGGCTCTGACATATTCCCTTTGATCTGGAGGGTTCGCTAGTAAAATGGGCAAAGGGAAAAAAGCCGAGAGGAGAAGGAGGCATTTTCTTCCATAGGGAAGCTTCAGTCCCACACTGACTTTAGTATCAGATTCATGCTTTGAGGTCCAGCCTTATATAGGCTTCAAAGCACTTTAAGAGGGAGCGGACAAAAACGGGCTACTCCAGCTTTTAATTCAGTCGGCCTTTCATTTAGCTCTCTAAAACCGAGAGGAATTTATCTTCTGTTTTGTTTTTTTTTTTTTTTTTTTCCTCAGGGTTATATATACTGGAAGAACAGAAAACTCCATTCTGTCTGTTACTGGTTTAACCAGGCAAACCAATTCATACTGAAGTCAAAACTGTCACGGGGAAAGCTGTCTGTTTATAACACGGGCCATCACAGCACTGAAGTTCTGCGAAAAATTTAAATTCCTCCCCCACAAATCATGAGGTTTATACATCTGCTGAAGAAGTGGAGCCAATCTAAACCCTTGTTGATGTGACTAATAAGGTTAGATAATTGGATTTCTGGCAGATTAGTCTAACAGCAGCCAACCATTCAATTTTGAAGTTCTCTCTGAAAGCAGTGCTGGACAATGATAATTGGTAGTTGGATACAGACGACATAATGCAGTACATTACACCGACACATCAAGTACGAAAGCTTGCCTAGGTACTGCTAATATGAAAACAAATTATTTTATATTTATTTCTACCACTGAAACACAAAAGAGACAAAAAAGATGAGCTGAGAAGCTACAGGCCAGGCAGGCCCTCTTCAGTTCCTAAGGAAACCACGGAGCAAGCCCTCGTGGAAGCTATTTCCAGGTACAGGAAGGGTAAGAAGGTGAATGGGAAAAGCCAATATGGATTTACCAAGGGTAAATCACATCTGACCAACCTGGCTGCCTTTTTGTGATGAAACTGCTCAGGGAATGAAGAGTTGTGATTGTCTCAATCTTAGCAACGGGTTTGATAGAGTCTCCCACAGTATACTTCTTGACATGTTGGTAAAACATGGACTGGACAGACAGACTACAAGACAGGTGGAAAAAGTGGCTAAACTGCTGATCTCAGAGGGTGGTGGTTTAATGACTCTGACAGTCTGAAAAGCCAGCCAACAAGAAATAGCATTAATATTTAAGGAAGAGAAACTAAAAGTCCTGTATCTGGGATGGCATAGTTGCAAGCAGCAGTACAAGATGCTCTGCTGGAAAGGACCTGGTGGACTGCAAGCTGAACGTGAAGAAGCAGTGTGACCCTTCAAGGGAGGCAAAATACATCCTTGATTGCATCAAGAAGAGTACAGCTAGAGGATCAACAGGATCGCTCCGCTTGTTGGGCCATGGCTGGAATACTGCGTCCAGCTTTGGCTCCTCCAGCTCGAGAGAGACCTTAACAAATTGGAGATGGTCTAATGGAGGGCCACCAACATGAGCAGAGTGTTGGAGAACCTGGCCCGAAGAATAGTTGAAGCAACTGTGTTTGTTCAGCCTAGAGAAACGCTGACTGAAGCCTCCCAACACCTAAAAAGTGGTCATAGGAGATGGAGTTACTCTGTTTACAAGGGTGCACAGAGACAACGCAAGAAGATGCAGACACAAGTTGATTCAGGGAAATTCCATCTGGATATAAGAAGAAAAGTCTTAAACTTTGGAATAGGTCACCTAGAGAAGTGGTGAAACCTCCCACACAGGAAATATTCAATACTGAGCTTCAGATGGCCCTGGATAACCCAACCTAAGGCCCAGTTTGGTCCAGATGACTTCCAGAGGTCCCATCCAACCTAGAATTTTCTATAATTCTCCGCTTTTTACAAGCTGTGATCTTCATTCCCCAAAGAGCAATCTGAGACACTCAACAAACTATATAACTACATTGTCTGCAAAAGCGTAAATGGACAGATTGATTATTCCCCGTTAGACGTAACTGTTCACTCCAAATGCACTGAAAAAAGGTTTACTACCTCTGCACCTGTCATATCAATGCTGTGTCCATAAAGAAAGAAGTTATACTGACATAAGAAATATATGTCGAGTACCTACAGTCCAAGACACCTCTGACTTGAGCATGAGGCATTTTTCTTCTCAAAAGGCAAAAAGAATTTGTCTGAAATATTTAAGACATTCATTTATTAAAATCACCCAACTATTCCACACAAAGCTGGTTTCCTTCTGTCAAGAAAATACAGGGCCATAAATTTAGCTATAAAGTTACCCTCGGATTTTTCATGATCCATATAATTGTACAAATAAAAAATGACAAGCAACAAAAGAGAGCATCTGACAGGAAACTGTTTAAACGGCATCCCAGCGAGCATTTCAATCTTCACAGTACCATCGGAGTCAAACACAAGGAAGAACGATTATGCAGTAATTGGATGGAGCCAAAATACAGTTCACAACCTTTCCACACGCCATCCAGCACAAAACAAATCAAAGTAATAAAGCTGATGCCATTTCCCTTGATTACGTCTCTCCACGTGGATATTCCTTTACTCTGGCTACAGATTTATTAAGAGCTCGTTATGAATAACAGTTCACAAAAAAGTATGGAAAAGGATAAGATTTTTCATCCAAGAAAGAAAACTGCCAATATAAAGGGAAAAAAGGAAACGACGCACGTCAGGCTTTATTGCAAAATTCACAAGGTCATATCCTGAACTGACAAATTTCAGTGTAAAGGAGCTACACTGGCTTACGCCGTAACACCGTCTGCCCTAACTAGGCTTATACTCAATCAAAGGCAAAATTTCAAGGGAAAGAAGGTCAAATGAATGGTGTCAGGAAACTTTCTTTGACTCGTCTCTCAGAAATTGATGTTCTCAGGATAAGATTGTCTGTGCTTATTCAAGGACTTCCCTCAATATGTTAAAAGAAAAGAGAATATAAATGCTACATTAGTATTCTAGATTTTGCAGTGCCTGTATAGCATGAAGAAACACTGACTGGATAGCTTTTTTCCTCTTTAAATTCCATAAAATGGTAAAGAGTATCAAAATTGTAAGATACTAGAGATGATAAATCCTTACAGGTTATAGTTTCTTTTGCCATATTATCAGGTTTCCTTTATGTCCAATTTAACTCAGCAGCAGACTCCTTCCCTGAGTCACAGTGAAAATTTAAGACATCTGTCTTTGCTCTCCTTTTGTATCATAACGAAAGATTTCATTTCCTTCATGCAAATTCTTCCTTCAGTAAGAATTTAAAACCGACAGATGAAAACTCTGTAGCCACTCCAGGGTTATAGAAAATAAGCCAATCTATAATTACGTTATTCTTTAGAAAAATAAGAAATAACAAAAACTCTTATGTTTTGTCAAAGAACAACTAAATCTTTCCTACAAACTTTAAGTATCTGTAGTTTACTGCTTACCATCTGGAAGCTTCTAGTAGAATGAAATTCACACTGCATCATATCAAAGAAGATCGGGATTGTAGCTTTCCGAAGTTCGGTTTCGGGGATGAGCGTCATTTCTAAGATAGGTCCCACCATTTCTGGGATGAACTTGATTTTATGCTGACCTTTAAGAGAAAAGATGCATTTCAGCGTTAACGAACAGCCGCTGACTTTGGTGGAAGATAATTGTTACAAAAGTTGCACCAATAAACTCTCAGATAGCATAAGAAAGTATTTTTCAAGATCTGACTCTACTGAAACAGGTATTATTATTTATGCTACAAGAGGGGCACATATAAATTCAGATTAACAAGAGCTGTTGAACCAGCAAACGCATTTTCCACAAAGAACCTGTGTTTGCACAGTCACACTAAGTTTCAAGGGTTTTTTTTAAATAGAACTTACGGTTGGGAGAGAAGGAGGCTAAAAGGCACATTGCTTGCATTAATTTATTTAGACTCCTGTATCTTCTGCAGCGTACAAAATGTTCTCCGTGTCAGTCTATCAAAGTGTCACCACGAGTACACGCTTACACAGCCTCCAGACGTGAAACTACATCTTACCAAGCCGACAGGATGTCTGCTTTCTTCGAGAGCTGATCTGACTGGCAAACTTGATTTCACATTTATCTTCCCAAGAGAAAACTGCTCCTCCCCAAACCCTCCCTGCTACACTCTCTACACACAGAATGGAAATTAAACCTTAAGAGGAACACGGCGCCTAATAAATACTGGATGAGTTAAAAACAACTAGTTACTGTTTGCATTAGTGGGTAAAGTGTAGAGAATGCAGCTCATACGTTCTGCAAATCATCTCTTCAGCAGCTCCGTGGCAAGATGCTGGTGTAGAACAGTGTAGGAGAGCATCGGAGAGCTCCAGGCAGAGGACTTGATGGCAGAAGTTTAGAAAATACAAATACATTCCCCTCTCTGCAACAGGCTGGGATTCCTTTGAACCTCACTACGCAACTGGTGACGTTTCTTACAAAGGGAGTGTTAATGGACGTATACAACGAGGCCCATACGCTGCTCGAGCATCTGCTGCTGTGGTTCAGACAAACCTCTTCAGCGCTGAGTGACTGAAGGAGCCCACAGCTTTTTAAGACTCTTGTTTCCCATTGCAGTTACCAGTGGTACATGAGAGAAACAGATTTTAATTCATTTATGTTCCACTGTGCTACACCAGCACGGCAGTAACCGTGGAAGTCTTTAATTAGCAGCTTCACTTTTGAGCAGAACTAACACAAATCTCAACAAACGTCATCAAGAAGAAATCTTTTACTAACAAAACGTGCTACTTTTTTTTTTTTTTTGTAGCAGACACAATTTAAGTTACTTGATTTGGCAAACTTCAGAATCCTATTAGCATTAGCAATCCTATTAGGGCAAATTAATACTCAACTGAAATTGCTATTTTGCGTGACGCTGCAATGCTGGTTGTTGGTGAGGAATATCAAGTTGAGAGGCATCAAGCTTTCCTCTCTCTCTCTTACAAGTATTATTACATTCGGCCTCTCAGGTGACAGTTTTCTCGTATTACGCCTGAAAAGTGTCAGAGTCAATATTTCAGAAAACAAATGATAGTGACAAAAGTTATTCGTCAGGCACAAACTCAATGTCACGAAGTTCTCCATGTGCCACGGTGGGTTTTTCCATTGCTTCAAGCCCAGGGATTCCCTCAAAACAAGTAACTAACATCTTCTGACCTTTAGATGTGAAAAAATGGCAAATTCACAAAAGAAGATTTTTTTTAAATTCTTGCTCTCCTTCCCTCTTCTCCTTCTTGCTCAAAGGAGTCGCTGAAGAGCTGATCTGATGCCAAAGGCTCGGAGAACCACCGACCTCACCCCCAGGTGCTCAGCACCACCTCCACCGCCCACGAAGGACCACACACATGCTGCCTTCTTGCCGTTCACCAACTGTTTTTTTCTTGTATTTATCAGCAGCTCTGCCTCGCAGGTTATCACCAACAGAATTTTTGAGTCAAAGAGGACAGAGCGCTCCTTGGAATACGAAACTCAGAAGGGCTTGGAGGGAATGGAAGGGTGAGAGTTATTAGCAGAGTATTAAAATCACTTGTACATTGTACTACGAAGAAGTCCCTACGACGCTATGACACACACATGCTTGCTACGACGACGCAATCCAGCGTGGTTGTGCCCCAAAAGAAAGGGGAGAACAAAACATGAAAGAAAACCATCTTCCTCTGGCGCTCTGGAGCATCCCCCCCAGCTGCCTGTCACAAGCAGCACGTTCTGATAAACAACCCAACAATGCATTTGCCTTTTTTATTTCCCTGGGAGCACGGGAACTCCCACGCAGAGACTCAAAATGTGACAAGCCTGGAAGAAAATTGAGGATCCTCTTCTGAAAACTAAATTGTGCAGCTGCTTTAAGAGCCGCATGCAAAAAAAAAAAAAAAAAAAAGTATTCTTTTGAAAATGTAAAAAACTTCCCCTTGCAGTGGCTTCTGCCTCGCCAGGAGATGCTCACACAACAGCAACAGACCTCGTTACGCAACCAAAACCCAAGGTGCTTTCTTTATTGGAGAACATGTGATTTTCACTTCCCAGGTTCTTCTGATTTAAATTCGGGCCACAAAACCCGCTGAATAATTTGCAGCAACCTCACCTCTCGCTTGGGTCAGCCCTGAACACGCATGACTAATTCAGAGAGCGTTATCTGTAATGACTTCTATTTACGTAACGCTCAAAGTTCAGGTCTATTTTTAACCCTGGCTTTCCCTCCAACGACATTAACGTCTCTGTCAAGACACCTTTGCTGACGTCAAGCACTCAGAGGGAAGGGCTGGGCCGGAGGGCAGCTTGCTGGGGGCCATCAGCAGCAACAACCACCTCACGTCATCGTCATGGATTCAGCTCTGGAGTCCCCAACACAAGAAGGACATGGAGCTGCTGGAGAGGGTCCAGAGGAGGCCATGAAGATGATCCGAGGGCTGGAGCACCTCTGCTATGGAGACAGGCTGAGAGAGTTGGGGCTGTTGAGCCTGGAGAAGAGAAGGCTCCCGGGAGACCTTCCAGCAGCCTTCCAGTACCTAAAGGGGCTACAGGAAAGCTGGAGAGGGACTTTGGACAAGGGCATGTAGTGACAGGACACAGGGAAATGGCTTTAAACTGAAAGAGAGGAGATTTGGATGACATATAAGGAAGAAATTTTTCACTCTGAGGGTGGTGAGGCACTGGACCAGGTTGCCCAGAGAAGCTGTGGCTGCCCCATCCCTGGAAGTGTTCAAGGCCAGGCTGGATGAGGCTTTGGGCAACCTGCTGTAGGGGAAGGTGTCCCTGCCCATGGCAGGGGGGTTGGAACTGGGCGATCTTGGAGGTCCCTTCCAACACAAACCATTCCATGATTCTGTGATTCTATGATTTCACTTTTCCATCTCCCGCCAGCTGGTTCAGATGTCGACAATAAAAGTGGTTTTCCAAGCTGCCTGTCCTTGACCAACTTTATCACGAGGATATTATTTTTGATGTCAATACAATTTCTTTAACATGTAACCGCTGAAACCATTAACAACTGAAAACTGGTACCATGACCTAGTGTCAAGCTGTTTTGTATATGGTAAAGTGCATCACGACACTTTTAAGCGCGTGTTGTTTGAGTTCTTACGTTTTCAAGACAGATTTATGCTGATACTTACTGTCTCACCAAGGTCTAAGGAGCCCCAGATCCAACAAAACAGTGACCCAAAATACTACATTACTTTAAAGTTCAGGTTGTGATATGGCAGGAAAAAAGCCTACAAAGACTAACGTGCTCTGGTTTTGGTGCATGCAAGAAAATAAAAGCCTTGCAGCGCTTTCAGAAAGGCAAAGCAGCGGGAGATCTTCGCTGGGACCAGGCTCCCCAGAGCCGTCCTCATCACTGCTGCAGCAGAGCACTCACATCTAAAGGCTGGATCTCTCATATACGGTTCCCTGTTTAGAACAAAAATCTTATTCCTAAATTACTGGTATTTAAAGTATAGAATCATAGAATGGTTAGGGTTGGAAGGGACCTCAAAGATCATCTAGTTCCAACCCCCCTGCCATGGGCAGGGAAATCCTCCACTACACCAGGTTGCCTAAAGCCTCATCCAACCTGGCCTTGAACACTGCCAGGGATGGGGCATCTACAACTTCTCTGGGCAACCTGGTCCAGTACCTCACCACCCTCAATGTAAAGAATTTCTTTCTTATATCTAACCTAAATCTGCCCTCTTTCAGTTTAAAGCCATCGCCCCTTGTCCTATCACTACACACCCTTGTAAAAAGTCCCTCTCCAGCTTTCCTGTAGGCCCCCTTTAGGTACTGGAAAGCTGCTATAAGATCACCCCGGAGCCTCCTCTTCTCCAGGCTGAAAGCTTTCCACTATATATGCTCTTTTGTTTTTCTGCTTATAAAGGTAGGAATGAATATTGCAGCCACCACTGCATCAGAAACACAGAGACAAGAAAAAACTTTTAGAAATTGTATTTTACTATTTAATTTCAAAAAATAATATACTCTTAAATGTGCATTACAGCTACAGGACTGTCTCATTTCCGACTGGGGAGTTTTAACTCAGCAGGAATTATATGTTAATCATGGTATTTATGAACAAAACCTGAGGAGATAAAATATTAATTTTTGAGGCTTCTCCATACCCTTTAATACATAAATGAAAAGTCAGGGTTATTTGGCTTATCATATCTGTTTGAAGCCAAGTCTGGCTTCATTGTATCTTATGCACAATGGCATAAAAATTACATGCACAAACATATGCAGGAATTCCAGCTTTTCAGTTCTGATTCTGACCACACACGTTAATAATTTGACTAACACAGTGCAACTTCTCAGATAAGTGTCGAGCACCCCTCCATCGATTCCCCTGCAGTGGTTAAGTCAGAATTCTTTCTTAATTGATGCTGTGACACACATGAGAGCGGTGAAGAGCCAGAAGTTAAACATGACCAGCATGGACTCTCTGTATTACAAAGAAGATGAGAAAAAGCAAGCTGCTCATGATGAGAAGTGCAAAGGCCGCCTTGGATTGGGGTCCTGCCTCCGATTTACCTTTCTCTTGCAGCTTTTGTTGGGAAGAGCAGCAATTTACTGACTCTCTCGACATGTGAGATTTCGGCATTAACGATCCCAGCCACTGACAGAATCACAGACATTAGAGCTAGAGGGGGTCACGGAGTCGTCGACACGGTTTATAGAAACTCTATTAAAAATAAAAGGCTTTCATGACAGCACCGAAAGAAATATTGAAGACAGCACCACCCCTCATGCCAATCGATTCACAAAACTCCAGGGGGAATTATTATCATCTCCCTGCTAACAGTGAAAAACCCAGCCTTAGAGCAACTAAATAACTTGTCCAAGAGCAGCCAGTGCCAGCAGCAGTAATAAAAAGCATAATGCACTCCACAGTCCCCAAACTGAATAAAATAACCTCGTGTAAGAACGGCCAGATGCACATCTACGTATGCAAACTTTTCTACTATCAGGCCAGAAGATTCCAGGAAAAGCAGAAAAGGCTTAAGAATCCAAAGATGCTACAGGAATTAGTAAAGATGACAGATGAACACACGACTGTAAGCCTGGAACAGGGAAGGATTTGGCTAACTACTGACCAAGAGGCTGCCAGTGTCCTGAGCTGGATGCCCCAGCACCAGGCACGGCACTGATTTTATTAGCTGCCTGTCAAGTCACACATCAGGTGTGCATGGTGCTTTCATCTGTTCTCCAGACACTTAATTCACCAACGACGCTGCTAATAAAAAGTGAACTCAGCTGCTCTCAGAAGCCTTTTCTCATCATTCCAGCAGAGCGGACGCAAACACTGTGATATCAAATCCTTCTGAACTCTTGCATTCCCTTCTCTTATATATGCTGATTTTTTTTTCAGGTTTCAGCAACAACAGTTCAGCTAGAGATATGAGTGAAGTGGCAAACGCATTTACTTCTGATAATTTAAGCAACTTTTGATAAAACTCGGAAGAGCTGAAGTGTCTCTGCTGTTAAGCTCAGGAAAATGAAATCTGGCAGATGAGTACACTCAGGTCACAGTAAATACTCAGTTTCTCATGAAATTCAATCCTCATATAGCTAAATCGTACCCACAGAGTAGCACAGACCTGAGATCGTCAGATATGCCTAATTTACCTGCAAACTCCAGGGATGTCCCAGTTCCCATTCTTTACTGATCTTCCTGAGTCTCTCTGATGCAGCCAAACAAGACCCAAAATCAGAATTTGAGCAGAATTTCCAGGCTAAGTTACTGGTAACCCTTGGATGTGTTCGTTCTGCTACAGTCCCAGTTACTGCATCCACGTACATGTATACATCTACATGTATACATATATCTGTGTATCTATATATTTTTCAGAAGGGGAAAAAATATTCAACAGGTATCACCATAACTGTTTCTTTTTCTTTATAATAAAAAACCAGAAGATACATAAACACTGACTCTAGTTACGCATCTTCCCAGATGGTGAAATAAGCACGCAGAGGAGGCTTTGTTTCTTAAACCACCTGTTTTTTAAACATCCTTTGGAAGCCTACCATCATTTCGAGAGAAAGCAAGTTTGTTTCATCTTTAACTTGGTTTATCCAAACACTGAGTGAAAGCGTTAAGCAATGGGCACTCGGGCTACTTACCCAGATTATACCACATGTCCCTGATTTCAAACCCAATCTGCCTTCTCATATCACCGTACCTTAAAGCAGAAAACAAAACCATCACTTTAAAAATAAAAAAAACAATCAAATACCAAGAAGCAGAAACATCTCATTTCAAAATCTGATCAGCATTCAAAAATATTTGAAATTACAGAGCAGGTTCTCCAAATTCAACTCACACCAACAAAAGCCCCTTTCACAGCAGTGTCTGCTCCTCACCTTGTGTTACCTGCTCTCCCACAAAAAAAAGCAATTTTCCATTTGTGCAGCATTACTTACCAAAGGGAAAACACCCACAAAACATTCACCTGTGCAAAACCTCTCTTTGCCATATTTTCACGTTACCTAATCGTCCTTCGGGACACGTGGGTGGTTACAGAGACTAATTGTGAACAGTTTCTATTTTTCAAATGGAAATGGCTGGAGGAAGCATAACGGAGAGCTTCATGGCCTCGGGCTGTTTTATTTTTACATACCCTCTTAGCATAGCATTGTCCTAGAAAATCCAACACGGAACATCTTGTGCCATATTGTACCTTGATGCGCAAAATCAGAAAGAGAAGGTTTCTGTTTTCCGATGGGATTTTTGTGTCCTGGCCAGGCTGGATGAAAAACGAGTGGTTCCAGGCAATTCCTGAGCCAGGGTGGAGGTGGGAGCCCACCCTTCAGCATCGCTGCTAAACCTGCCTCTGCTCTGCTGCAAACTCGGAGGCACCGATGCCTCCCATCTCCCATCAGGGTTATTTTCATATTCCATTCCCTCTCTGCATTAATACCAGGAAAGCTTCATGAATGGAAAGCATCCTATTGCCTTCATTAATGGTGGGATCAGAACCATAATGAGCTTCAGGAATGTATTTGCTACACAGAGTATTTGTACATTAAAGACGAGGAGCAAAATGGTAATATCTGGCAACTTGTAGGATTTGTGTGGGATAATGGCGAGATACCCTGTCATTAATACAGATTAAAGAGATTCTTCTGCATCATTAAGAATCTGTTATTATCTAATGCTTAAATGCAATGTTTAGCAAAACCCACAAATTACAATAATTACATTTTTAACTATTAAATATTTGACATATTAATTGAAATATATACTTAAAAAGATGGGTGAGTGTGATATTGAATTAATCGATTAATTATATCCCTTCGGCACAGAACAGCAGTGGTTTCACACCACAATAAAAGTTACTTCTTCCAGACCATATTGCATCTTGAAGAATTTATGGTCTTGATTTCTGTCTCCAAACCATGATTAAACTGAAAATAACAACTTGTAAAATCCTTATAAACAGAGATTTACTATTTAGCAAACTTCATTAAGTAACCACTTCAAATGACTTAATCTATTTACTTATATTAGTGGTGAGAAATGTCTGTTGACTTCTTGCATTTCTTCAGCAAGATATACTGTTCAGTTTGCTGTAATAAACACTTGAAGAAAATTTCTGTCTAAGGTTCTTGTCCTCCCAAAGAGGAGCAGCAGTCCACAAATGCATTTTCCAGCCACCTCCAGCCCAATTACAGCTCAGGCCAGTGTGCACTCCTGTAGGTGCACACCAACGTTGGACAACGAGAGGAGACCGACAGCAGCCACGGCTTTGATCGCTCTGCTTGTCAACTGATCGGAGCGCTCTGCCTTTTTGCAAGTATCCTTTATGGTCTTCATTACAAAAGATAATTCACATCACTGGTCGCATCTTGTACGAAACCAGTTTGGTCCAAAAAAATTCTAGATCTAATAAAATAAAATTTACCTGGCTCTACAAAACCATCTCGATTTCCTTTTGCAAATGTGTAACTATGATGTTATTTATGGTATTTATAGTGCAAGTGTAAAAGCCTGAGCTCTGCTTGACATTGCTTTTCCACTGAACTTGTAAATATTCCTGTTTCATCAAGGAAACCCCAAGAGTCACATGGACGTATATTTGATCATACAGTGCTTAAAAATTCTGTTTCAACGCTCCCAAAAAGCACAGCTTCCCAAGGAAGCACCTCAAAACTCACGATGGAGCGGATGAGTTTGAAAGGTAAAATTTTGCTGCCAAAAAAGAAAGATGGGACACAGAGCCCTGGCTTTTCTCGTAGTGTCCCTGCCCATGGCAGTGGGGCTGGAACTGGATGATCTTTGAGGTCCCTTCCAACCCTAACCGTTCTGTGATTCTATGATAAAGCCTGTGACCCACACAGTTGAAGCAAAAAGCTGTGTAAAATCACATCTCACTGCACCACCAATCAGCTCTTCCCATTCTCACTGCAATCTCTCTCATCATAATAATATGCAAAAGAGATTGAATATAGAAGGTGAAGTAAACTAAAATGCATCTTCTTTTGCATTTTTTTTGCAACAGGAAAGCTGGAGAGGGACTTTTTACAAGGGCGTGTAGTGACAGGACAAGGGGCAATGGATTTAAACTGAAAGAGGGGAGATTTAGGTTAGATATAAGGAAGAAATTTTTCACTCTGAGAGTGGTGAGGCAGTGGAACAGGTTCCCCAGAGAAGTTGTGGCTGCCCCATCCCTGGAAGTGTTCAAGGCCAGGTTGGATGAGGCTTTGGGCAACCTGGTGTAGTGGAGGGTGTCCCTGCCCATGGCAGGGGGGTTGGAACTAGATGATCTTTGAGGTCCCTTCCAACCCTAACGATTCTATGATTCTTTCTCTATATAGATATATATTATGTACTGTACATAGGAGCCTGAGCTATACGTGCTGAGGGCATCACAGCTTTGAACCTCCCCACTTTTATGCATTAATGCAGGAACCTGATCGACTATGGGAACAAACCCCTTGTGCAGGTGCTCTTACAAATGCAACGACACAGAAAGAGAATCCATATACCATGTCTGAAACCACGTCACTGGCTTTTTTCAGTGCTCCTTGTTTAGTTCATCAGTGATAAGGTCCACAACACTGGACCTCCAATGAAATTAGGAGAAATACATACATTAAACAAAATATTCATGCCTCAGTCTTTTTTTCCAGTCTTTTTTCTTTTGACAGGTTTCATCTGCTGTGGGATTGTGAAGAGCAATCGGGTAGTTCAAGCTCCCTGTTCAGAGGTAGGCAATGTAATCCCTTTTAACCAGGAAAGCATACAAGACTGCAGTTACACAAACCCATTCTTCAGGGATATCGCAGTGAAACTGGCTGCAGTTACAAAAATTCACTCTAAAAGGCCGTTAGGGATTAAGCAATAAAGAGTGCACGTAAAATGAGATTAAAATAAGCAGAAAGCTAAAGTGATTTAAAAATTCAGCTTTATAATATGTTAATACTTCTGAGAAGTCTTGACTTTATGAACATCCTGCAGTATAAAATACTGTCTTCATCAGTAATGAATCATGTAATTTAGATCTCGATTCAAGGGTAGAAACACATGCAATATTTGATTCATGTTTTTAAAACCAACCTTTCATTATACCGTGATTGCATCTCAACTTGAATGGATTTAGCTAAGAAATTAAACTAAAATTATGTTAACAGACCTCAAGTTCTTGCCCATGATTTAGATGACGAGTAGGACTTACTTGTTAAGTATTTTTGCTCTTTTAGCACTTGAAAAATTCTCCAGTTGTAATGACTCTTGAGTGAGAAAAGCAACAGCCAGGTGGAAGTAGTTGTTCCAAAGCTGAAAGTCCCCAAAATGACAAGAATAGATACCATTAATTCTCTGAAATGTTTTTCTGCGCATCTACAAAACAACTTAGAAGTATCTAAATTATGCACCTAAATATTTAAAGGAGAAAATAACAGGCACCACAGAGACAGTGTTTCTTGAGATATTCTTAACACATCTCCTTGCCGTGTTTACATTTTCACAAAACACTTCCCATCTGCAAATCCTAATCGATTGTGTTTTGATGATTCAAGTAACATTAAACGTAAATACATAAATATGGGAGAAAAAAAAAAGGATCCTGTAGAAGTGACCTAAGCCGGCTTGTTTCTCCAGGAGGGCACTCAGATACTGGATCATCACATACACCAAAATTACGTGTTTAAGGCAGAAATTTATTACAACATTAACATTAGTCCCCAAGACACTGGTGGATTTTTCTTACCTGTAACTCAAAGTTGGCTTGATCGAGAAATTTTTTGTTTAGCATATCTGCATACTGATTAATTGCTCGCAGGAAGACTCTGAAAGATCAAGAGAAAATTACATAATTACACACTCTTCTGTGGTACCTTTGTACATTTGGCATCTCAATTAGACAAAAATCTGAGTCTGTCTGGAAAGCGAAATTCGTAGCCGTTACATGAAGAGCAGGGTGATCTCACCACCGTTAAGTACACAGAATTATATGCAGATGTTCTCAAAATTCATCAAGTAAATTAACATATGCAGAAACACAAGGAATGCTTCGGATAAAATCACTTGTCTTTAAAATATCTCATGATAATCAAGAGATGATTAAAAATTCAGTTTATTAGAAAAAAGTATATATAAAGTTACAGTATCCTAGTGTTGTATCTACCCTAGACCTGTAACTGGCTGTATTTCAACTTGCAGATCCAGTAAAACACGTTTTTAAACACAAGGCAAACACTATTTTACTTTTGGCACAATAACACATAAAAACGTGGTTGAAGGACAATCTTCAAAACACTGTTCACTGTTCTACTTCTAAAATGCTAATTTAGTACCCAGCACAGTTTATTGCTTTTCTAAAAAGGATGCTGCTTAAATTGCAATAGGAGTTGGCTTGACAAGCTTTAAAAATAAAACCAAATGGTAGCATAAGTAGGTCACTACATATTCATGGTGCTGGAAAGTAAACATATTATTCTTTGGTACCCTAATCTCCATTTTCAAAATAAACATTAAGATTCCTCCAGAAAAATTTTGAATTTATGCTATGAAACTGCCAGCTAATGCCCAGACAAATGAGCTTGTCTTTTGAGCAGACTGCGGTAGAGATTTATGTCTCCTGAAAGTACCAGCAACAATAAAGACCACTCGTGACACTTACTACCTTTTTTCCCCCCTCAATGGCAATCTTTAAAAAGAGAGTTCACCATCGAATGCAAATAACAAAGTTAATCTTTCTACAGGCAAACGAACAAATATCAGAAGTATTTCAAACAAACCAGTAGAGGCAGTTCGAAAGATCTTTTACTGAATTTAAGATACCTAGTGATGTCTCCTGAAAAAAAAATTACTGTTTAGCTAAATGTTTGGTAATCCAAGAGAAATGAAGCCTCCAGGCAACACATGGGCATGAGGATGCTAAGAGAGACTATTTATGTACACCAAATTAATAAAGTAAGGCAAAAATTTTGACACCATGGGGCTATATCTGTACTATAAAGTCAGATCACCCCCACAACGATGTAATGGAGAAGGAAAGCATCCAAACATGAAAATAAAAATTGAATTTATGAAAGAAAACATCAAAGAAAATTTTAAAGACGAACAAATACATAAAACATAAAAGAATATAGAAAAAAGGAACAGCACTTCTGTACGTTACTCACCAGTATCTCTGTCAGTGTATAGGTTTGGAAACAGCTTCATGAGGAGATTTTATAAATGAGATTAATTCAGCGTCCACAACCATACACAGCAGATATATGTGTTTTAGATCTATGACTCAATTACTGAGCTGTAGCATATACTAAGATGGAAACTGAAGTTATCCATGTAATCAGACTATCAACAGTTTGATATGTAGACTTACACTTTGTTTTGTTTTCTGGTTCTAAAGCCTGATAATACCATGAGATTCCTAAGTCCTCCTAGAAGAATTAGTAATTTAACATAGTAGGAAGGGCCATCTAAAGCTCCTTGCCTTATGAAGATAAAATCGGTTCCAATACAGGGAGGATTATGCTTACAATTTAATTATGTTGCCTCAAGACATCATTGTAATGTATTCGATCTGCTCCATCTAATTAAGCTTTGGAACAATCTCATTACTTGATGTACCATTATTTTTCTTTAAATTCTAACTCTCGTTTTTCCCCTATATCCATTCCAGTGAACACCAGTAAAGAACAAACAATGTAGAATCTACTGTACATTGCAACTGCAGAAGGACCACGGCACATCTGTTAAATTGCAGTTGTAATTAACCATCACCATCCTCACGCAGCTCATGTGCTACCCCTGTCATCAGGCTGCTTTAGGAAGGTAGGTATTCCTCCCAACTTTCTACAAAAGAACATCAAAAGAAGAGATGCAGAGATTTTAAGTGTTGAATTTTGAATTATTCAAACCCCATTTTAATTTTGATTTAACTTGATGATACACTCAATCCTTCCATTACTGGGTAAAACACTTCCTAATGTCTCAGTGAAGAAAACCCAGTTCTTGTCCAAGTGAAAGTCAACAGAACAATGTTTTTATTCTATTTTCAGTTGCAATGAGGATTTTGTGCCTGTTTCGACCAGTACTGGAGGGATTGCTGGAAATATTGACATTCCCTTTACCACAACTTGGGGAGGGGAGTCAAAATACAACTATTCCAGATCATGGTACAGCAAAGTGAAACATGACTGGCACAGTAACAGTAAGATCCACCCTGAATAATCCAGATTAAACTGAGGAAAAGGCAAGTTTTGAAGTGGAGTAAACAGAAACCAATCCAAGCACTACAACCTTCTGGCACAACTGAAGTCACGGGAAAGACCCTGCCCTGGCTACGCTCACAGAGCTTTCTAGTGTCATTTAGAGAGAAGTGAAAACAGCAAAACTCTGATTATTTTGAACCGATGAAGTTAATTTTAAGAATATTTATTAAAATATTGGCATCAAGAAGCAGGAAGTCATATAGCATACCTGGACAAGATTAGGGAGATTTCAGCACAGTAGTACTCCTTACCTCAGAGTAAAGCTTTATTGCTCTGGGGCCCAACAAGGAATGGCTGGATTTACATAAATGCAGTTTTTGATTTGCCTGAGATCACTGAAGACCACTCCATACTCCTGACCACCTCGTATTCTCTTACATAGTAATAGAAGATCGAGGAGAAGTGGTGAACTGCGACAGGATTTCAAAGACAGGATCCGAAACAGGATCCCAGAGAATATAACCATATTCTGAAAATACTATGGAAGAAAATGCCATAACTCAGTCACTCCCAGGTGGAAAATACTGATTTGAAACTGGGACAGAAGATGCTCATGCATCCTCTGGAAGCAAATTCATCTAGGAGAAAGTAAACCACAACACTAATCCAGAGAGGACACTATTTGTTTTAAAAAACTTTCAATGAGGTTGATCTCCATGCTCCTGTGATACCACCGCAAAAAGGACTGATTAAAAAAAAAAAGATAACTCACTTTTTAGTTCCTAATATCTCTAGATTTGGCTGGCCATCTAAGATGGCAGAGAAATAGTCAGGCTTCTAGAAAGCATCTTCAGGATGCAGATAAGTCAAATGCAAAGCTGGATGGAAATCCTGCAACAGATGTTGCAGACAAGTACTGAAATATTGAAATGAACCGAACTTGAGAAAAAAGTATTTCTACCTGGAGTATACTCAGACACCATCCTGTGAACAAGCTGCAATTCAGTGGAAAAGAATCAGAAAAAAAATAACAACGGGCATAGGGTTACGTGGCAAAAGTAAGAGCGTTAGTTTGGCATTGCTTCACCATTTTGGTATGACACTTGGTCGTATGGTTAACCAGACAGAAAGACTTATCACCCTGAAGAGATCATTTGGACAGAAAAAAAATGTGCTTGATGAATTGTTGGCTGTAACCTACGAAATGGCATGCTATCATCGGTGAAGTTTGCTGCAACTCATGAACGTAAGAACGGTTCAGGTTTATGCCCAAATAAAATTTAAAAGAGGAAGTAGAAAAATTTTATGAATCATTCCCGGTGTTAGTTTAATCCTCTTCCTCCTCCAAAGCAGGTACTGACAGTTTTCAATAACTTCGCTGTTGAAGTCAGAGAAACTGAAAAAATTGGGGGAAATGTGGCTCTTCAGAATAAGCAGAATTAAACCAAGTGCATCGGTTCTGTACTGAAGAACAAGCTGGCTGCTGCTGGCACGTGTAAGGATGAAAGGTGCACTGGGACATCACTGGGCCAGCAGACTGGTAATCAAAACTATCTCCTATGCTCGGATGGAGAACATCAATCCGCAGTGCCATGCCCTCATCTTGCTGCAGCTAATAATGAAGATTAGCTTCCAGTTGCATGTGCATAAAAATAAGTGCTCTTCTTGAAGTTCACTTTGGATTAACAAAAGAATAGATTATTTGTGTCCGGAAGAGCCACAAAAGTCAAACCTTAAAAAAAAAAAAAAGAGAAGTTCAGAGACTGGAACCGCTCACAACGTATTCCGCTGCAATACTGAGAACGACACACACGGCAACAAAATCTAACGCTAACATATTGGAAAAGATTTGTGAGACAAAAGACTTTATCAACCCAATTAAAAGAAGGAAATTAACATTTCTTATGATGTGATTAGAATAGAAGGAATACGATTACAGAAGGAAGTCACTTCAGGATATGTGGAAGGAAGAATGACCATTGCTAAAGGGCATAATTATCTACCAAATAATAAAATTAACATTCTGGACAGATGAGGTGTATGTGTGCTGAGCCCCTGGGGATGAGTGGTGCTGGGGATGGCTCCCAACCATCTCAGTAGCTTTTTGTTGTCTTTTCTGTTGTACTTAGTTCCTTTGAGGTAGGGACTGTCCTCTTATCATAGAATGGTTTGGGTTGGAAGGGACCTCAAAGATCACCCAGTTCCAACCCCCCTGCCATGGGCAGGGACACCCTCCACTACACCAGGTTGCCCAAAGCCTCATCCAATCTGTGTTTAGACAGCTTCCAGCGTACGAGGTCTTACATCATCATGAAGATTTCTAGATATTTTATCCCTCTTTATGTATTTCATGATAAGACACCTTTCTCAGTTCTCCATAAGCCAGGAAGGAATAAGGAATTGCACCAACACCCACTGGAAGGCTGGAAAAGTGTGTTAGTCAGGTAGCGGGCAGTAAAACCGCTGAGCATCAATGTGCCACCACGTGCAAAACGTTCAGCCCGGGCTGTATTAGGATATGGATCCACTGTGAGACACAAAATATTTCTCCTTATTGACTTGGCCCTGGCAAGGCCTCAGCTGGAACATGGCAGAAAGCTCAGATGAGGGAAGCAGGAGGACAGGAGATACGGAAAACCACGGCGCAGGGTAGACGTTAGGAAATAATTTGTGGTGCTAAGGACAGGCCATGAAGAGCAGAAATTCTCAAAAACACCAACTGAAACAAAAAAAACAAGTTAAGCAAACACCTGTGAGCTGGTCGGGTATCATCCACCATGCCCTGCCTTGGGCAAAAGGCCAGATTAGCACTAATTCTTCAGTAATTTCTCCCCATTTAAGGCTCTCAATCCACAGTCAATAAATCAACTAAGGTGCTGCTGATTAGAGCCGTGAACTAACTTCTGAGTTCTGGGTATCTTTACGGTGATTGATTACTGTTATTGATTTCCTGTTATTGATTACGGGCCTTCCAATAGTCCCGTAGGTGGTTAATTAGTTCGTGGGTGCACGCTCGAGAGACTACCGCACAAATTAACGGCTCGATTCTGTAATTTCACCTTTGCAGAGAGGCTCTTTTTTCCTACCAACGGCCTCACTGCATTCAGGAGGCTGTTCATATGCATCAAATCTAGACCTCAGCTGGCAATAATAAATGAAGAAGGGACAAAGGGATTCCTTCTGCAAGTGTAACAGTAGTCACTGTGCCAAACAACTCTTTTTTTTTTTTTTTTTTCCTCTTTCTCAGGTACAGTCTGTTTTTCTTCATTCATCCTCTCTTATAATTAGTCAAGTGCCCTGATTTGCCTGTTTGCCCATGTTTAAAAATATTCTATGCCCCGTTTTCTTTCGTTCAGCCTCTCACATCATGGGAAAGTATTTGCAAAAGCTAAAGGGGCCGAGGAAAGCTGGAAGGCACATGATGCTGCAACACACCTCTCTCCTCGAGTTAATGTGCACACCCCAATCAAAAAGATCTTTCTGGAGAAATAATCTAGAGAGAGATATTCCAAAAGCAGAAACATTCTTACAGTATACTGCATTTTGTACATTATTTAGTCAGCTCTAGTGCCCAGGGATTCAGAGTTACACTATAAGCATTTATGCAAAATACTTAACGACAAGAAAGTACGAAACAACACAAGCTACAAACGTACTCCCCAGTATTTTTCCTTAAGCAAACATCAAAAAAGAAGGAGGAAAGAATGTACGAATGGCTCCTCTAACGACAGAATAATTATCTAAACAAGAATACACAGATACAGCTTGAAATAATTTAGGTTTAGCTGATAATTCAATAAAAGAGAGGGAGTTTGGAGTGAGGTTATGAAAGGCACTATTATGATGTCATTTCAGTTAATTTAGATGGAAGGATAATGAATGCTTTATTACAGCTGATCAGCCTTCCCGCACATCATCATGCTTTCCATGCTTGAGCTTTTGCTTCTCTGGGAGACAAATTTACCGTGCTTATATGAGACAGACTACTCTCTTCTTGTCAGACTGCGTACGAAACAACAGACCTAGACCTTGAAATCCCAATGCAAAACCCAAACCCGAGCAAATGCTCACTAAGGCATGAACAGCAAAGCCTTCTTTTAAACAGTCATCACTTCAAATGCCTCCAAGTTCTTTTTCAACTTCTCAGTGCTGCGGAGCACAGTGAAGTTTTAAACAACTTTTTACTTCCATGTGAATTAAAACTTATATTTTAACATACTCCTCTAACCTTGTAGGTGGCCCATCCCTGGCAGTGTTCAAGGCCAGGCTGGCTGAGGCTTTGGGCAACCTGGTGTAGTGGAGGGTGTCCCTGCCCATGGCAGGGGGGTTGGAACTAGATGATCTTTGAGGTCCCTTCCAACCCAAACCATTCTGTGATTCTATAACCACTTCTCTATTGGCATTGCACACAGTATGGCGATTCTCGAGTTATTTCAAGCTGGGAACGCAGAGAATACGTAGTGACCTCACACGCGTGTTTTGTACAAGTCAAATGAAAGTCAAAATCATCACGGGGAGTGAGCGTGAAGGTGTGTGCCCTCCTTGCATCTCCCCCCAATTTTCTCCCTTCCCCAATTCTCTCTGCCTTTTCCTTTCTGGTGATGTTATGACTGTTCATCAGTCTTCCCACCTCCGGACCTGACAGCTGCCCAGCCCACATGAAAGTTTCCAAAGTCCTTTTTTATTTTACACTTCTGTATATGATACTTCCCCTGTCCAGTCTACTGCTCTCTCCTTTATTTAAAAAAAAAAAAAAAAAAATTTAAAGACTCCTTGTAATATTCCCTAATTTATCAGGCTAAAAAGCAGTCAAAACTTTAAAAAAAAAAAAAAAAAAGAAAGAAACAAAAACCTTGATCATTTGCTTTCTTTTGAATTACAATTCCTGGGCTGACTACGATAATAGCACACAGTAATCCCAATGAAGACTTGCTACTAAATACTCACATTAGCATAATCTTCTCACAACGTCTACTTCACACCGGCACAGGTGCACCATGTCACTTTATTAACCTACTTTCTAATAAATATTTCAGAAACGGTTTTAGCATATTATCTATAATCGCTGACACCTCTTTCCTAATTCATATTCTGTGCTGTGTGTCCTCTAAAACAATGGGGACAGACAAATGAAAAATAACTGCGAGTTACGAAATTCTGAAGGACAAACTTGTGGTTTGACTACCAATAATGGGTAGCAGGCACCATAAATTATTTTTTGAACCACCTTTGCAGTACAGCTCTCTCGCACCTTCAAGTCAAATTGACAGAACAACTCTCTTGGAATAGACAAGCAACGGTGTCGTGCCACCGGACAATCCAACTAAATGTTCGCAGAAATAATCAGTATAAAAGAAGGATCTGGAGTTACAGTCCATTGAAACACCCTTGCAGATGTAGTGGGCCCACCCAGCAGCTGGATGGATCCATCCTGATACCACAGTCCACCTCGTACATCTGCGAAAACCCATGGGACTTCCCAGCAAGAAAAGCATCCTTAGCATGAGGAGAGCACCAATGCAATGCTCAACCTGAAGCGTAGTTGTCCATTTAACGGTCTTGGCGAGGAGTCAGAGGAGCACAGAGATGTTGAGGTTGGAAGGTGCCTCTGGAGGTCTCTGGTCAAACTGAAGCAGGTTGCTCAGCGCTGTGTCGGGTTTTGAGTCTCTCCAAGGATGTGGACTTCCCTGGGCAACCTCCTTGGACAACCTGTGACTGAATCTGACTGCCCTCACCCTCCTCCTTCCTTGACCACCACTCTGAAGTCCAGCCTCTGATTTCTTGATGACTTTCAGAGTGCAGGAAAGAAGAAGCTTTAGACTGCTATAATTTTTTTCAAAAGCACCAGTAAACTTTGTCTCCTGAAATTTTATCTAAGACGTAACTCCAGCCATGGATATAAACTTATGTACTAAATCTCACCACCTAGAGAATTTTATGACAGAGTAATAAAAGCTTGGAAACAGTGTTTTCTAATGGAAAGGCTAGAAGACAATTTAATTTAGGAGTTTTTAGCTAAGGCTAAAAGTAGCATCTACTGCAAATAGAAATAGCATCCAGGAAAGCAGCATCTATTGCAAATGGACAGCATGAGTGTTCCTCTCACCTAAAAGTTAACATTCTGAAGGAAGAAGACTTACTGAATTCAGAGAGACTGTTTATTATTACGCCAGTTGGCAAAAACTTGCAATAGATCTTCTAATTTAAAACAAATGTAATTTGTTGTAGTGCTGCTGGAAGAAACCTCTGCAATCAGGTTAGCTATTAAACAAGCAGTTTTCATTATAATGCGCCGCTCGATAAAATGCAAAAAGTCTTTGCTACGGTACAGATATCATCACCTTCCCTCGGTGAGTTTATTTGCTAAAAAATATCTCTTCCAAGCAAGAGTGCAAACGTAGAGGACAGCTTCGGGGGCTCTCATGGTCAGAGCCTGCTGGCCAGGGCTGGTGGACCTCTCCCCAGGCTTCAACACCCAGCTCTCCTGGCAGTGTGATGTCTTCATGGGCCAACAGCTGCTGTGGGTGCAAACAGATGCTGAAAGGAGCTCTGCCTTGCCAAACTGAGAAGGAAGATGGCTTTCCCGATCCCCCCTCCGTGCATGGTGCCTACAGACCGTTAACAATGCAAGAGTGGAGTCTCTTGAAACATGTCATCTTGGTTCTCACTTGGACTTGACCTGAGATGGGAGTTCAGCCAGTTTTTGCAGTGGTAAAAATCAATAAAACAGAAGATTATTTTTCCTATTGTGCTGCTTTGTAAAGCAGCATTCAGTCTGGAAGGAGAAGTAATTAAAAAATAAGACAAGTAACTCATGGGAAGCGTGGGAAACGTCACTGCAGGTAAATTTTCCTGCAAAGCGTGAGAGTCCTGATTAAATTTGGCCAAAAGTTTTCAAATACTTGACAGCGTCTCATGGTTTGCAGCACGGGAACCTCCCTCATTTTCTGCTGACAGCAGTGCTCTTTGTAACTCACCCATTTCCATGGATACCTAGATGTGAATACAGATTAAGGCTACTCTAATTATGGATAAATCAATAGAATCGATTCCCTACATTTCAAATTCTTTGGCATTTTCATCCATCTCGCAATCAATTGTTAAGACAATTGCAGCTGGCTAAACAAATGTCATAATGTTGCCTGAAAAAGAATCTCAATTTTTCCTGTGGGTATTTAATTACTTTATCAAAGCCCATCACAGAATACTAATGAGGAAACAGAAAGTAATCCGGGGACTGAGAAGGTGTCCAAAGGTTAGTTTAACACCTCTTCAGTGCAGCTGGGGTCATAAATCAGGTGTGCTCAGCAACTCAATTTGCTGGAGAGGTCCAGCACTTTGTCCATCACCCAAAGTGCAAAGTTCATCATGATGCCTGACGGCAGAAAGTTTCCATGGGAGCTGAAAAGACTTTGGCTTTTAGTTCCACGTCTTACTAAAACTCTTACGGTCTAACTACCAAGAATCATAAACATGGAGATGCTGTCCAGGAGACATGAACATTCACAAAATTGAGATCCAACACAAGAAGCAACTCCCTGGGAAGAGGTTAAACTGTGATTTCTTGCAGTAGATGAGAACGATAAGCCCCAGCAGCTGCTCTGCTTTGCTGTTCCAGGGATGCTTATGCGGCTGACAGCCTTGTGAAGGAATCACTAATGCCAGTAAAGTTAAAAAACCTTCCTGAAGCTTCAGGTAAGCCTGCATTTGATCCGAAGTGTGGCTTTCAGATATTAAAGTGACACAAAACGTTTTAAGAAGGCAGTGGGGCATGTGAGGGAGAGAGCAAAGCGAGACGAGAACAGCACTCGTCTCCTGTACAGACTATTGCTCCCCTAACCCAGCTATTAACCTTTGGGCAAGATCAGTGGTTTGTTATTCTTTTAATTTCTCTTCCAGGCGCCTGTCTGATACTGTTTGTAGCAAGGAGACAGCACTGGAATAAATGCTCCAGTAGGATGCTTCAATATGTGCCAGTACTGGACCCCGCTCCCAGCACGGCGCCCACCAGGAGCCCGTCCCTTCCGCGGTTATCAGCTGGACTTTTAGCTCCCATGGAAAGAGTTAATGTATTCTGCACACAGAAACAGCCACAGATGATACAGCACAAAAGTCAGGCTTGCAGGGCAGATAACAACAGTATCATGTTTATAATGTTTTTGATTTTTTTTTCTGTTCTAGCACATCTCTTATTTTTTGGGGAAAGCCCAGAAACACCAATTACCTCCGACTGCCTTCAGCATTCGTCTCCTCCTCACTAGGCATGTGTTTTCTCCAATATAAAAGGGTTAAACAATGCTGCAGATAAAAATGAACCATCTTATAAGAAACTGCAAAGGAAATGAACATGTTGGTTCCCTCTTTCACCAAGCGCAGCATGTGCCAGCAGAACCACCAGGCCGCCGAGGGATGTTTCCAACAATGCAAACACATCCATTTGCAGCCTTTAAGCAGGTATCTCCTGCGTGGAAACGACGTGCTCTCGTGCGACGTGGCTGCAGGATGAGCCTTTGGATGAGTTCACGGCTAGGGAGCATCCGGTGTGGCTCTGACACGCCAGTCCTCCCTGGAATTTTACAGCTGGGAATTGGTTTCTGCCTGGTAAAATCAAAGCCTCAGAGGCAAACGCAATCAGGGTCACAACGAAACGGCCAAGTGTGTCAATGGAACAAAGATTTTTGCTAAAACTTTTTTTTTTTTTTTTTGGATTAAGTTGTGGAATAGAATTGCGGATATAGACATGCCACTGATACGAACACACCGTTGTTTATGAGGACAGCCAAATGTGTCTTTCGTTTTGTTAAGAAGCTTAACCAATTTTTCCAGACATTTAGACCAGAACATGTTCAGCTCCGTTCCCTGACTGTCAAACACAGGTAACACACAGCAAGCAGGATCTGTTCCATCTCCAGAGGACATGGGCAGCTGACACAATTCGCACCCTGCCCCAGCATCCCCATGGATGAAGAAGCTTGGAAGCATCACTAAAGCACACTCGTTCTCTAGGGAAGGTTGAGCATTTCTGTAGAGTTATACAACAAATTCTGCCTTCAGAAGCCTTTCAACTGGGTCCTCCAGAAGGAAATCTGGTTTCTCTGTAACTTCTTTTATGCAATACTTTAATTCCACTCTCTGTTAATCCTGAGGAAGCTCTTTAAGCTACTAAAACACGCTACACAGATAAAGTATTTTTAAAACTACAGCAAACTATCTGGCTTTTGAGATACAAATAGTAGCTTGGAAACTTTTCTTAGTGCACCACTAAGACTAAAATTTTATTTCTGACAGCTGTGTTTGTACGAGCGTAATTACCTGAAGGTACTGCCATGTGTTGAACCCTCACCTTTGCTAAGGCACCGCCATATAAAAGTTTGCTTTAATGGGGGCACAACGATAAGCACGTCCCCAGTACGAAGGCAGGTCTATTTTATTTTGTCCAAAAAGCAGCACTTTAAATTTGGAAACTACCGAATTTGGAAATTCCTGACTCCAGCAGCATGGCTGGACACGAGCAAATCGACGCAACGTAAATCCCGCAGCGCAGCTGGTGCGACGGAGCATGCGGCAGCGCCAGCGCCGGGAATTCAGAGGCGGCGCTGTGCCACGGATGGACTTCGGAGCCTCGCAAGGACGAGCCAGCCAGCCAGCCACTTCACAAAAATCAGTGCCACCGGACCGATTTTCCTGGACTGGGTCAAAGCGTAGCTGGGCAAAAGGCCCGCATAACATTTACGCACCATTTATACTCCTTTTACGTTCTCCTCCGGCCTGAATTACACATTTTGGCTATCTCTAGATGGATAATTTATCATGCCAATGGCACTGAAAGCCAGCAGCTTCTCTCTGAGTTGGCTGTAATTATTTTATAGGCTCATACAGGCAACAGAAACTAAGTAGGGGGAGATCCAGCCTAGCCCCAACGCTAAGAAAAAGAACACCCAACAAAATGTTCGTGCCCATTTTTTCTTAACCGATGGTCGCGTACACAGCAATATATAGTGATATCTAAAGCTGTCCTGATCTTATACCCCATAATATTATCACAGAATCACAGAATGTCAGGGATTGGAAGGGACCTCAAAGGATCATCTAGTCCAATCCCCCTGCCGGAGCAGGACCATCTAGATCAGATCACACAAGAACGTGTCCAGGCGGGTTTGGAACATCTCCAGAGAAGGAGACTCCACAACCTCTCTGGGCAGCCTGTTCCAGTGTTCTGTTCCCCTTACTGGGAAGAAGTTCTTCCTCATGTTTAAGTGGAACCTCCTCTGTTCCAGCTTATATCCATTTCCCCTTGTCCTGTCATTGGATGCCACTGAGAAGAGCCTGGCTCCATCCTCATGGCAGTCACCCTTTCCATATTTATAAACATGAATGAGGTCCCCCCTCAGTCTCCTCTTCTCCAAGCTAAAGAGACCCAGCTCCCTCAGCCTTTCCTCAGAAGGGAGATGCTCCACTCCCTTCATCATCTTTGTGGCCCTGTGCTGGACTCTCTCAAGCAGTTCCTTGAGAGCAGTTCTCTCAAGCACTTCCATATTATGTATGAAAGAGAATATTTCTTTGCCACTGAAATGTTCCTGGATTAGAAAGAGCTGAATTTCCTGCTGACTGACCCCCACTGAGCTTTCCAGGCCGATGACCATCATCACCCTGCGGCTGCGGGCCCCACCGCAGCCACCACCCAGGCCGGGGGGGACGAGCTATGCACCTTCCCCACAGCTCATCACAAGGGTGCACAGGGTCATGCCATGGGGTCTTCTTCATTCATGGCAAACCACAAAAGCCTTCAAGGACTTTATGGCTTTGAAGTTTCCTCGTTCCTGCAGGAATACAAGTTTCTAATTCAGAAACGCCCTCAACTACTCGGAGCTTGGAGCATTTTTTTTTTCTTGTGTTATGTTACTTTTATTGCATTTTCCAAAATCTTCACACAAAATTCTGTTTTTAATAAAACAATGAAGGCAGAGTCTGATAGTGGAAGTTTCAAGGGAAACCATTAATGCAATCACTGGAAGGAAGAAGTTGAGCAGAAGCTGAACACAGATGGAAGACACCTGTATGGAGACAGCATATTCAAGTCTTAATATAGACAAACAAGTGGTTTGTTTGCCTGATGGCCCAAATACCACGGAGAAAAAAGACCTTATTATAGCACTGAAAAACGTAAACTCGAATAACGTCTCTCTTTAGGGACCTATCATCTCAAAAGCTCCTAGAGAAACACAAGTCTTTTAAGCCTCATCATGCCAGGACGTCTGCATCGCAGATTGGTGCTAAGCCAACACACAATTTCCTTCATCCTTCGATTGCACTGAGGCTTCATAGAATCACAGAATGGTTTGGGTTGGAAGGGACTTCAAAGATCATCCAGTTCCAACCCCCCTGTCACGGGCAGGGACACCCTCCACTACACCAGGTTGCCCAAAGCCCCATCCAACCTGGCCTTGAACACTTCCAGGGATGGGGCAGCCACAGCTTCCCTGGGCAACCTATGCCAGTGTCTCACCACTCTCTGAGTGAAAAATTTCTTCCCTACATCTAATCTAAATCTCCCTTCTTTCAGTTTAAAGCCATTGCCCCTTGTCTTATCACTACATGCCCTTCTAAAAAGTCCCTCTCCAAGCAATGACGTTTGTGTGAGGTTGCACTGACTTGAGGCCCATGACACATTGAACATTCCAGACCTGCAGCAATCACAGCCACCGAGGGCAGGATGGGTCGAGACTATCAGACAGATCTTGCGAGGATGAAGGCTTGTCTGGAAGCAGCTGGATTTTCCTGACTCCCAGTAACGAAGCTAAGCACCAGCACCCCTGAGCCAGGAGCGGGATGCAGGGACTGACAAGAGGAGCCTGCTGATGGAGAGAGCGTCGTGGTGATTCACGATGCTGCTTTTGGAACGGATATCGCTGCTGCCACAGATCAGACCTGCCACCGTCACCAAGTCCATCTGCAGCAGACGTTACGGAAAGTCTGGCAACAGCGAGAAGCCAACACCAAACAACCAGAGGATTTGTCAAAGGTTTATATAAGGTAAAAAGCAGAGCTTTCTGGATTTTTGCCATACGCTAGCAGACACATAAAAGCAGAATGGCACGCACAGGTTGTTCAGATTTTACGTAATTTAAGCTTTAACGTCAGCAATACCGAAATGCTTGCCGAAAACTGATATCCAAAGGACACTAAAAGCGGCTGCAAGCGGCATACAGAGCTGTGACATGATTTATAGTGGTTTCAATCCAAAGCTTTGCCATTCCCCAAAAGCCTGCAAAAAGGGTTTGGTTTTGATCACAGCGACAGGTTTGGTTTTGATCTGAGAATCACTGCAGAAGAATCAGGGGATGTTAAAATTGACTGTGTGCGATACTCCAGCTTACCTCCCTGAGTCCAGGTGTTCCGTACAGAACAGTATTTTAGAATGAAAACACGTAACAAGTGTTTTATAAATTCCAGCAAAAGTAAATTCTTTTTTTTTTTTTTTTCTAAAAACGCCAACCGAGATAAACAGTGAAAGGGCTTTTAACATCTTTTTTTTTTTTTAGCTATATCTACCTTAATATTTAATCTGCTATATTGCAATTGTGGATTCTTGCTTTATGCATACTTAAAAGTTAAGACACTTCCTATGCCCCATATATAGCACATAAAGATGCAAATGAGCCTGACAAACTGTGATTTAGTCCAATACATGAGCATTAGATGATGATACTACTCAAATGCTGCTTCTACAATGGAATGTTATTTATTTACGTTACATTCACTCAAATTTTTAATTCATGACATTATAATATTTTTATTCCCGAGGCAAGATTAAATGGGTGAGAGCCAAACGCCACCAAAAAGGGAGAAACACAGATTTCTGCAGGCTCTTCCTGCGATTCTAACTCTTCAAGCATTGACATTTTCATCAGAAATTGCCTAATTTGCTTTAGTAACGTTGCTCTCTTGCAACTGGGGCCAGAAACGCTGTTCAGAGCCTCTCACCTCTCACGGAATGAGCCAACGTAACTAATTCTCTGTTAGTCAACAAGCCGTGCTACAAGCCCTCGTTACACAGCCTCATTAAAAATACTTCCATTAAAAATCCCACGTTACAGCCCAGACACAAATAAGTGTTATTTTCTGTGTGCCACATCAGGGTAGTTCAACTGTACAGAAACACAAAGACAGAAGAAAAAGCAACTCGCAGTCCAAATTAACCCTACACAAATTATTTCTGCAAGAGATTATCTTAATTGCAATTACGCATTCTGAGACCAACACAACACTTTGTTCTTAATTTGTATGTAGGATAATGAACGGGTTTTAAATTAGTCAAAAAAGTAAATATTAGTTTGTGACAAATCTTAATTACTGGGTGATCATAGTTGTACAAATGAACTCCCGCTAAGAAATTTTCAGTTATGGTAAATACAGATTTTTTTTTCGAAGTTGCTTTGTACAGCACAGTAAGCTGGGGTGTCACTTCGTTTCTTTCAAAATTACTTAAAAACACATTTACAGGTAAAATCAGCTCTGGAAATCCTAAGAACATTTTAGCACACTGCTTTGCCTAAATCAATGCCAGCTGCAATGGGAAGAGCACTGGGCCAACTACACATAATTTCTGACTTACTACACCTGCCCACGTTACTGTATCCGATGGGATAAGGACGACAGGCAGCGCAAATCAACAGGGATGGGTGACTGTGGAATAGGGAATAAAATCTCACTGGTAATTTCACTGGACATCCTGCACTGAAGATTCAGGGAAGGGTAACTCATCATGCAAGGGCAGATTAATGAGCACAGACCAACGATAAAGGAAGATGTTGAGCAAAATCAGAAAAAAACATCACATGTGAAGAAATAACAGTCATTTGGAGAAAACACACCTCTTTTTTTATATGAATTAGCAAAGATTGAACAGAACGGAGACCTTTGTTTTGCAAGACAGCTAAATAAGCCAACAATCCCCATGATGACCTCAAGACATCGCAAGTCCCACAGCATGTGCTCCAAACTTTTTGTACCAATCCCGTTTTGTACATCAGAAGATGCCACTGAGAAGCAAACGACTTTCCAGCTTAGAAGACCTGCCCTGTGTGCTGTGCAGGTGCAATTTTTAACTTAATAAAGGCGATCTGCCCTCAAGTGAATCCTGCAAATTGTAAAACCAAGCACAATCGGTCTTAATCTTGGAAAAGGAAAATGCTGGTATGATGATGATGCACATATGAAAGACAAGGTATTAGCATTTTATCTTTTGTTTGGTGTTAGAGAACAACTAAAACTTCATTCATTCATCTGGAACTGCCAAGGTGATCTTTGCTGCTGCCTCTGACTATAATAGAAACCTCATTTTCTCATTCTTGAAGAAGTCTCACCACCCAAAAGAGTATGATCGATCAGGGTGAGAAGCAAACCTGTGCTTCCCCACCTCCTCATCAGTTGAATTCAATATTTTCTCCTTTTATGTAAAGAGCAGTCAATAGGCACGTCACTGCCCACGTACCGAGACATGATAATTCCACTCAGCAGTCGGAGGGCAGGGACATACATGGGTAAAACTCCTTGTTGAAGGGGAATATGGTCAAAAACCCACGGACCTGGGCTGAGAAGCCCGTGGGTGCTGGCAGGCCAGTGCAAGGACTCTGCTGATGGCCCCTTCGTTTCTGCGGGGCTCCCAGGGAAGGTCCGACAGCCACTTTGGTTTGGCAGATATCAAATCTAGGTGACTATTCCTTAAGTCTATGCCCTGCTCCTCAAGCGGGACAGCAAAGAGGAAGGTCTTCCCAACGGCACTGGGGGTGTCCTTTCTGAAGGCAAACACGAGGTGAAAGCCCTGCGCATCACTGGTGGTCTGCAATTGCAATTTTTGCCTTGAGGGACAGCTCTTGCATCGCATTTGAACTAATCTTTCTCCGAATTAAAAATAACAGCAATAAAAGGCAAAGCTGAAGGAAAAGTGGGGTGAGAAGAAGAAAAGATCATCTCTCCCCCACATTCCTCCTCCCAGCCTCTGCAGCTAAAAGCTGCTTGCTCCAGACAATCTGCTCTGCCGCTATCAAAGTGTGTTGTTATCAACCTGTGTTTCTAAGCACAGTTTTAAAAACAGTGAGGAAATTGAGATCAAGACTACTGCTCTTAACCAGCTGAAGTGGACTCAGCAGGATATCATTTGTAAAAGCTATCGAGTGCCTTGTCTGGTTTTGTGCCTTACGTTCAGATAACACGTAACACACAACCGCCCATACAAGCAGTTCCAGTTTTTAACAACGGATTTAAACTCATAAAAATCTGGAACTGCAGCAAAATGTCTGTAGTGGCTCCCCAGACTTCTCCTGGGGAAGAAGTGCTATAGGAAGGAATAAAACCCTACACTGAAGCCCTTATCCCAGATGATGTGATGCCCTGAACAAAGCGGCAGCTTGAGAACTGCCCTTCTGCCTGCCAGCTCCTCCCCTGTAACACCAAAGGAGACACGTGAGGCGGGCATGTTATGGCACAGTAAGTGTTTTTTTTTTTTTTTTAAAAAAATCTAAATTATAAAGGTGTAAAGTAACCACATCAGAGCTCCACGTGTCTTGACTAGACAGTTTTGCATCATCCTTGTATCCCTGCATGCACACGCAGCACGCCTCTCTGCAAGAAACCATATTGAACCTGGAAAAGCAGCTTTCCAGCCATGGAGATTGACTTGGACTAAAGAACTGAAGAAGCCTGACTATATAACGTTTATTTCAAATTAATTTTCTGCCATCCACCCACCGCAGTTCATTTTTCCCTCTGAATGGGATCTAATAAGACCTAATAGGTGATAAATCAGTTTCCTGGTTTAGGGCATTAAGAAACTGCAGTGATATGTTCTGCTAGACTGGTAAGGTCTCCAGCACTCTGTTCCACAACAAGCGGGGCATTAAATAGTCTTAAATCATCAGGCTGTCCCTTTCTCAGCTCTATGACCACTCCTGCGGCTTTGAAATTTCAGAATGAGAAATCATTCTTTATGGCAAACTCTGTAGCTGCAAGCAAAGCAATTTAAAAAACACTTTAGGAGGGCAGTTCCTACACAGTGCTCCTGTTACAAATCACTTTGCTTCAGCGTTTAAAAAACACGCAGTTTAAATAATACAAATGAGTTATCAAATTATCACGATGTAAACAGAGAGAAAAGTTGTTTCCTATCAAGAAATCCATTATCAACTAACATCAAAACAGGATTATTCACTCAGCATCTATTCATTCCTGCTAATTTGGCACAGTATTATTAGAACTGAAGCTTTACATGCAACACACTCCAATTCTCGGGATAATTCGATAATGCAATACATGTTGCCTGATCCATCTTCTTCTAAGAGAAAGGTGAAATAAACCCTAAGTGCTAACATCCGAATCGGCACTCAGCTCCCACCTGTCGAAGCATATCTATCTCAATTACGAGCAGTAAGAGTTTTGCAGAACGTTTTGATGAGGATGATGTTTATTATCCTTGGGTCTATAACTCGCATGACGAAAGCTTTACGTTCTAAATTTAAAGCTGAATAAGGCTGTAAAGAAGTTGTCGTCTTACAGATTCAGCTATGCAAACAGAAGAAGCTCCCATCGTTAATCTTCTCACCATCCTTGCTGCTGGACCCTACTGCCCTTACAGCTCGTACAGCAAAGTGGCCCAGGAGAGCACTCGCACCTACGTCAGTCAAAATCATATAACAGAATCATGGAATGGTTTGGGTTGGAAGGGACCTCAAAGATCATCCAGTTCCAACCCCCCTGCCATGGGCAAGGAAACCCTCCCCTACACCAGGTTGCTCAAAGCCTCATCCAACCTGGCCTTGAACACTTCCAGGGATGGGGCAGCCACAGCTTCTCTGGGCAACCTGTGCCAGTGCCTCACTACCCTGTGAGTGAAAAATTTCTTCCTTAGATCTAATCTAAATCTCCCTCTTTCAGTTTAAAGCCATTTCCCCCTGTCCTATCATTACATGCCCTTGTCAAAAGTCCCTCTCCAGCTTTCCTGTAGGCCCCATGCAAGTACTGGAAGGCTACAAAATGGGTTAACTCAGCATCCTTCAGCCATACAAACCCATCCTAGTTATTTTTGCCTGAATCCAGTGGGGGAATGTTCACATAAGGTGTCGTTTTGCAGCAATATTCCAGAAGTGATAACCTCCAGTAGAAAGACAGGAATGAGGAAGGACCATCTAGGTTAAACTTCACAAACCCCTCTGGATTGCTCAGGGTGACTGTTTGTCTCTAGTTATTCTGACCATAAAAACTAAGTACTACATTGACTTTCCTTCTTTTTTGCATAAAAAATGAATAATTTTTCCACTTATGCACCCAAGATGTGAAGTGTGCTATCTCAACTAGAATTATGGGTTAATATCCATATGGAAAATGTGCTAGCTATCGAAACGGAGCAGAAAATTTCATGTGAAAATAATATATGATTTGAGCTCTATTCTTCACTGCTGGCTGTTCACTGCATGGGCACAGGCAAAGTACTTAATTCCTCTATGAATCAACTTGAACATCTGTAAGGTCAACATAATGCAGATGATTGTCCCCAGATGCTCTGAGACTCTTACAAAAATAATTCAAATTAATATTATTGTTGTCATGTAAAACTGTCAGTATAAATCTTACTTTATGGCAAACAAAGCGTCTTTAACAATGGCACCCCTTTAGCAAAGAGGAGCAGAACAAATTGGTAAAGTTTAATTTACCCACAAATGCCCAATCATTTGAGTTAACAAATCCAAAACAAGATTTCTCAAATTAAAATGTAAGAACAACAAGATAAGTATATACTTCCACGTAAGATCAAATTGGGACTATTTGCCAATGATATTTGTGTTGTAATTATCTCAAAAAATATTTTAAGTGAATTACATTCAAGCCAAAAGTACCTTTAAATTGTATTCAAGCCAAAAGTACCTTTAAATCAAATACTTGGTTAAGCGGATTGTGAATGCAAGATCGAAAGTATGCGTAACTTCTAACAACACATAAAAAAAATAAATAAATGCTTTGCTATGATAAACTAGGTACCATAATAAAATGCTATTGAAAAAAGTTCGTTAGCACATTTTAGACTAGCATTTACAAAAAATGGAAAACAACGTACTGCATTCCTGACAAAGAAATCATTGATTTTCTTGCGCCTTAGACTGGCACAAGATTTAGGCAAACAACAAGTTTCATGTGACACCGTAGGTAACTCACAGCACTCTGCCACGGTGTGGGAATCAGTTCAAAGACTAAAGGAAGGTAAAATTTTCAGGCAAGTTCAAACAACCAAAATTGCACCCTTTCCAAAATCAGGAAATATCGTATCGGTGTTTATTTTCACATCATTTGCTAAGAGCACACAACGCAGCAAAACCCAGTATGATGATATCACACCCTGAAAGAGATGCTCTGCTACGTTACTCGCATTCCCCGCTGCTCTCCTGCGTGCTGAAGGACGGGAAATGATTATAAACCTGCCAAGAAAACATCTTGAATTCTCCTGGGCGAGTCCTCCGAGCAGGCTATAAACCAGCACCCCTTCTCCGATGTACGCCACGGCGCATCCCCTTCCAACAGCGCCTGGGCCCAAAGGCCAGCACCTGTCTGTAGGATTTACACACGTTATTTTGAAGCCTGTGTCTGGTAGATCCTTTGGAAACGAGCTGCATTGCATGTGAAATGTAGGCTGCTTTCTTGACGGAGCCAAGACTTTACTGCCGGCACCCCTCCTCACACCTGGGTTATAAATTCTCTGTGTTGGTGTCTTGAAATACCTGAATTTTGACATTAAATCTGTCGTTCTCTTCTATTTGCTATAAGTCAGGCTCCAAAATGGACTCAGGGATGCCAAAATATGGGCTAAAATTCAAAACCTTCACAAATCTTACGTCCTTCGTAACTCATTGAATTTACATGGCAGAATACGTTTCCTCTAGTACTTTCCCTGCGTTCCTACCAGCTTCCCTGCCCATCCTCGAGCAAGGCCCTTCAAAATGGGCTCAGTTACATAAATGAATCAATCTTTGCAGAGCTAAGCAGGTTCTGCTAGTCGGTCGCTTGTTTTTTTTAAAACTTTCTCACTGGAACTTAGTGCTACTTTTTAAATCTCTCACTTTCCCATCAATACAACCCACTGAAATTTAGTTAGAAGAAAAAAATTTACACTTACTGACATAAAAGAAAAAAAATATAAATTCACTTGCACCATCTTATTACGTATTTGCTAAATTAGTTTAAAAATACAGGAAAATAAGCAAAGTTTGCAGTTTTTTAAAAAAACAAAGCTAGAATTAATAGAGGTCAATCGATTTCATCAGGCACCGTATTTTCATCTCACTGAACTCTACAGAGATTTACTTTCTCTTCGCTCATGTTCAGGGACACGTGAGGGTCAGTGCCAAAGGACCAGCATCCAAGGATTACTGTGGCCGGCCGGCCAGCCAAGCTCTCCCATCCCCTTGGACACAGCTTCCCGGGATGTCTATCAGAAAGCAATAAAAAAAGCATTTTTTCTTTCCCCCCCCTCTGAATACACATGGAGTCATACATTGCGTACAAATCTCCTATGCTCTTTTGAAAACCTGGACTTTAATTTCCTCTTTCTTTTTAATATATGAACTGTCTTGATTAAGATCTAAATAACCAAAATACATAACAGCAGGTATTTCTCCCTTGGATCCATGAGAAGCAGCTGCACTCTCTGTGACTCCCCACGCAGTTTAACAATGCTTCGCTCAGAGGCAGATCAGCAGCTTCTGCATTTCCCTCTACCAGACAGTATTCCTGGAGCCAGGCAGCTTGTGATTCCAGGGAAAAAAGGAAATGTTTAAGGGAACTGGTTTATAAGTTGACAACGGTCAAAGTAATTGCTTACTGCAGTCAAGGAGAGCTGAAGGATACTATGGTACACCTGGAATCCAAGACACACTTCTATTAATTGAATATATATTAATTGAATTGCAAAATACACCAGAAAAAAAAAAGCCATTTTCATAAACATGAATTTTTAATTATCCTATTATTTGCAGATCAGGAGACTTACACGGTGGGAAAGGAGTACCTTATAAATTTATGTTTGAAATCTAAGTATGTGTGACCATCAATACAGATTAATCTAACAAAAGTTTAGTGCGAAGGGCAAAAAAGGGCTGAAAAAGTTTCAACTCTTGATATTTATCTTGCTTCGTATTTTACAACTCAAAAAAAAAAGAAAATGAAACCGTTATAAAAGTTAACATGATGAGAAAAGTTTAGGATCACTGTATCACGAGCAGCTTGCTCATGCAGTCAACAGCCAAAATGTAGTGCTCTATGTTAAACAAATAAATAAATCGACCAAACCATCATCAATTACTGTTTTTTCCTAACAAAGAAGTACTATTAAACCCAAACTCTGTTGTTGCTGCTCCAGGAGGCTGATGGATGACAGGAAATATCAGGAGGGGAAAAAAAAAAAGAACAAGAAAAAAACAAAAACTGAGGGGAAAAAAAAAAAGGCAAAGTTTTCTTCTTTTTTTTTTTCCCCCAGTGAAATTTGAAGGAGGATTTGTGTAGGGAAATTTAGTTGTATATAAGGATCAAATCAATAGTACATTTAAATGGGTATCACAGTGTTCCAATGGACAAACTTCATGAAGAAAAAAGTTTGCAAAGGAAAGATGAAATCCTTGTGCTCTGCTCTTACAAGACCAACATGATGGTGTCCAGCACTAGAAAGCCCCTTCTGGGCTGAAGATGCACCAACAGCAAAGATCTTTCACATCAAACTCTGTAATTAATGTACCAAACCTCGTGATACAACACTAGAGAGCCACACAAGATAAAAACTTGACAGACTGATTTTTCTCTCTAAGCGTAAGAAAACCAAAACATATAAATCTTTTTTGTTTGGTTGGTTGTTTTTTTTTGCTCCAGCCCTCGGATCATCTCCGTGGCCTCCTCTGGACCCACTCCAACAGCTCCATGTCCTTCTTGTGTTGGGACCTCAGAGCTGAACTCAGCACTGCAGGGGGGGGTCTCAGCAGAGCAGAGGGGCAGAATCCCCTCCCTTGACCTGCTGCCCACGCTGCTTTGGGTGCAGCCCAGGATACGGCTGGCTTTCTGGGCTTCACAAAACACAACTCAGCCCTTCCAGATTTTCAATGGAATTAGCTAAAACACTTGGGAAAATGGTGGTTTAATCTTATCTGCTAATCACTGCTAAATCTTATCTCACCAGGAGCTGGCTATCTCAGGTTAATTGCGGCACATCGCTACCGTATGCCACACGCTTTCTGTGAGACGTCTCTCACCAGTCTGTTTGACGGACTGGCAAGTGTTTTTATAGATCTCCAGATCAATTCCCACCATCAGCCAGCCCTGCAGCCGTACCGCTCGCCCCACACCGACATCTCTGCACAGAGCCCAACCCCAGTGTGCCTGAATGCAAAACGTTCCTATTTATCAGCTTTAACACCGCTATCGCAGTCCCCACGTTGCATCAAGGCCACGTTGCATCAAGGCAACTGTTGTATTTTATCTATCACGCCTGTGCAGGTAGGATTTCCATGTCAAAACAAGAGAACAGCTTTCAGAGAAGCACGTAAGTAAAAGGGATTAGATATTTTACAGGAGAGAGAACAGCATGCTCCGACTCAAAACTCCATGTACCGCACGGGGAATGTTCACAAATCTAAATCAAATCCAAGTTGAGCACAAAACGGAGGAGTTGGTGCTGGCAGGAGAACCACAGAAAAAAAACATTGCAAGCAACAGCATTTTTGCCTTCAGTGGGGTAATTTTTTTCCCCCAAACCTTCAGAAGAAACAAATTATACGACAGATGTCAGAAGGAAATTAATGCAATAGTCTAACTGAAATGAGGCTGAGTGAAACGTTATTATTTTCCCTGTGGACTCATAGGTCCACACACCAAGTTCTGCTTTGTGAAGATAATATCCAGAAACCGCTCAGCAAAAACTTAAAAAAATACCCAAACCAACAACTCTAAAACAATCCTGCTTTTATTTCGCAGATCCACTTGAATTTTGGGTCGGCGTTTGGGCTTATTTTAAGATGTAATATGGAAAAATTTGGTGTAAGTTTGTCACTGGCAATATTCTAGTTTTCTCCTAAAGACATTTATTCCAGGAGTTTTTTCTAACATAAATAATTACTTTGAAATCCCGCTGTGAAGCTCTTGTAAGTTATAAGCACTGAATGTCTAAAACTTCATTGTGAGTCAAATACACAGCACAGTATAGGATGGAAATCTTGAGTGCACTCTGCATATTCATACAAAACGATGAACAGTTTTAGTCTATTTTCAAATATCTTATTAGCAGCTCTAATGTTGGAATTTCAAATACATTTTATATGCTGGATGAATAAATCACATATGCCAGCATAAATTTTTCATGATTTCTTCATAAATTCCTCATTTCTTGTTGTCAGTTGTCTGGGCAGAAATGAAAATATACGAAGCTGTAAAAATGTCAGTCTAATTAGAGACAACTATCTGCCTTCAGTAGTATTTGACAAGCACCGGGTGGTGCTACGGGTCACCCAGTATGGATGGCAAAGAGTGCAACGGCCTTTGAGAAATACAGAGAATTTAAAAAAAAGCCTTGACTAGTTGGTGACCACCTCGCAGGTCCCTCAGGTTTTACATTTAATACCTGTTCGTATTATTATCATGTTCATTATAAACTGTATTTTCTTTCACTTCAGCCCCAAATGAGAGTGTGGGATTTCTACCTTCTTCAGTCAAGAAACGAGAGTTTACTGGAGTGGTGGTTTGGTTGTTTTGTTTTTTTCTTTTGAAGATCACCAGGCTCGACCAGAAATGAGTAAATTAAGACAGGAGGAATGAAAAAAACGGATGCATAAAGCAAGTCTTCAGCCTTCAAGAGAAATTACAGCAGAGTTGAGAACGTGCTCTTCAAGGAGAACCAAGCCCCTGCTCCCTTCCTGAGCAGTCTGCCTGTATCAAAACACAGTTAGGCTGAAAAATGAGCTTTGAAGGTCTGGTCTGCATACGTACAAGCATCATTTGAAGGAAAGCCAAACTCGGCACACATTTGTATAATTTTATTGCTACACTAAGATACTCCAGCAACAAATTTGGCAAGGAGCGAAAACGCAATGATCCCTCTCTACATCCCTTGATCAGTATTCACCGAAAAAGTACATTTGCTTCTTGGCACTCCTGCAGCAGAAACATTTGGGCGAACTGGAAAAGATGAGGAATAATTCTTAAAAAAAATAATACAACCTTTAGATGCTGTCAAAAGCACTGAAAATTACAGGTTAATGTAGACCAGGAAAACTACGGCTAAAAAGTAGTGTTTTCTGGGATACAATACAGAGGCAAGTGCTGAATGGTTATGTGTCAGCCTAAAAAGTGCTTGATGCTGCACGAAAAGAGGAAGGCACATCCCAATACGAATATCTTAAAGAGGGAAATACTTTCCTTATGAAAACTTTTCCCTGACAAAACACGACTGAAGTTGTCGTGGAAGAAGCATGTTGTAAAAAACAGTTTGACAAAGGAAAAAGCATTCAGTGTTCAAGGAGAATTTATATAAAACACGTCTGCTTTTGACAGTTGGCAATTTTACTTTGATTTTTAAAAAATCAAACATGGTTTCTGGCTGAAAAGATGCAAAACAGTCCAGCAAGAAGAACATGAGACAACAATGTGGGAGGGAGAGTGAATACTTGCAAATACTTCGTAGTGTCGCACCTCCTTTTAAAATCTCACTGACAAAAACATGCAACTAAAATTCATTCCAGAAACGTTTCTGTTTGGATATCATTATAAGCAAGCTGTCAGAAAACAGTCAACTCTCCTCTTCTACATTTTACTCTTTTTTCCAAGTTTTTGAGTACTTTTGTTACATCTCGTGTACTGCAGACACGACTGGGCGTGCAAAAGGTAAACCACAGACAATAATACACTTTAGTACAGCCAAACATGGAGAGGAATAAAACCAGAGATTACTGAATACCTGAATTCTCAGAAAGTTTCAGCATTAAGAAATGAGTAATGTCATAAAGGTAATCTTCTAAGTTTCCTGTTAATATAGGATCATCTGTTCCCCCCACAAAGCTATCGCAGTCAGACTGCAACAGGAACCAAAATTTATTTTCATGTGTAACATGAGAAAACCAGAAAGAGAAATAAAAACCGGGGAAGGTGGATACAACCATTAACAGCCTTCCCCGTTTCACGGCCTGTGCACTTCACCCATCCAGCCCACACACAATAATACATCCTGGTGAAGGAGGAGTCGGATGGGCACTCATCGCTATGCAGAAGACCATCTGGTGGAGTAAATTCCCCGGGTTTTTGAGGATAAGTTGACTTGCCACATGCTGCAACGCATCTCAACGTTCATGTATTAGGAGAAGACTTCTCCTTGCCCTGTGCATTCCCACCTAGCTGCTGCTGCACCTTGATCCCAAGTTTCCTACCAGAGAACAGAGCAGCTGCCAGTCAAAAATTTACCATGCAAGGTGAGTATGGATCCAACAGGAGCCCAGGAAAACCAACAACAAGTGTGGGCACGAATCAGGGCTGATGCTCCAACAGCAGAGGGGAACTCCACGGCAGTGCCCCACGCTTGGTGTCAGTGTGTAGACTGCACAGACTGCAGTAACTCCCAACGGAAAGTTTATATTCTGCTCTGTAGAGCCCAGTGCTTTAATGCTGGCCCCACGCCAGCTGCAGAAGGACAGATGACACCTGAGCCAGCATACAGCCTGCCAAAATAAATTCAGCTGTCAAAAAACCTAACGAATTTCATCAGGCGGACGATATTGTACCAAATGAGTACTCTGCATTTCAGAGAGGTGATGTTTTTCACCCGGCAGCAGTAGTTAAAATGAACTTTAGCAAGTTGTCACCATGTGGCCAGAGATAGCGGGTTTGGGGACCAGAAGCTCTGCTTTCAGCTGTCTCTCTGAAGCTACTTGCAGCTATCCTTTTCATTTTACTGATAATCACACTGACCTTAAAAATCACAGTTTTCACATCTTCTGGAGCAACCACGTATTTATTTAACTTTTTGCAGTTTACTGAACGTGCTGACTATCAGCAAACAACCCCCACCCAAGGCAAGTCTTCCCAAGCCTGAAGGTGAAGGCTTAGGCAAGACAAACAGTCAAGTGGGGATGGGAAAGGTCAGAGGAGGAATGGCAAAGGCACCTCCAGAGCTCAGTCCTCGCAGCAGCCCGAGTGCCAGCGGGCTCTGGCTGCAGGCTGCGAGCGCAGGCAGGCTTTGCAGGGAGATAGGAAGGTGTTACGTGCTGGCTTGCAACGGGCAGAAGGGGAAGCTCTTCCTATACGTGGCAGGATAAAAGTCTGAAAAGCTGGGAAATCAAAGCTGCTGCCACTGGCTGAGCAAACACAAGCATAGCCCTAAATACACACAACAGTAAATACCACTGCAGCAGCTCAACAGGCATTTGATGAATGCTTATATGCAATGAATTCAAAGAAGGAAAACATTTGCCTTTAATATCTTCCGTATTATTGTTTTTAAGACTCCAAATGAAAAACATCTTGGTAGTTTAAAGCTCTCTCATTCAAAGACCAGGAGCTGCACAGAAGTATTTGACAGCGTGTGGCCTCGTATTAATATTTTCTAACCATTATTATATGTTAGGGATGCTCTCATTTTGGTAAATGTTGGAAAATAATGGATTTACCTTATCGTTTCAATCTGTTCACCCCAAGATCTGTCACTATGTCTGTTTTACTAGCTGTAACAGTGCCTGCTTAACTGGAACACAAATCCATGATGAAAAAAGAGAAACATCTGTCAAGAGTGGCTTAGCTAAATCTGTGCCTGCTACGCCATTAAGAGAGAGAAGATGACTTTTCAGTCCTCATATTCAGTGATATAAACCTTTCTACTGGTGGTAGCCAATAATCTGGTACCTCTTTTCTCTCTAACTATCCTTTAAATTCTTACCGTCCTATAATCACACGTGATCATCCAATCTCTTACATCAGAGCACGAATAATTTTCTTCTGTTTTCTGAAACTCTAGTCACTACTACACTGGCTGTGCTTTCTCATACTTGAACTGTAAAAGCCTGTTTTCTAGAATCTGTTCATTAAATACTTCTGATCCTAAAATTTAATAACCCCAGAAAAGGCCTCGCTGGCTTTTTGCGCATCGAGGCTGCTGCTCTCAGAAGCCCAAGTGCTGCATAATTGTCAGTCATTTTTAAAAAAAAAAACAAAACACCCAGAAAAGAAATGTGTTGGGAAGTTAAAAGCAAACATGGTTTTAGGCACATTTTACCAAAATTATATTAAATTCATAACTGTGCTGGTCACTCTTTTTGTGAATTATTAAAAAAAATCATACATAAACAGTAAAATACTGTTGTATAACACACACCATACCTCTGTTTAATCAACTTATCCCTCCTACCATGTTCCCTTAATACGCCACAATTGCATGGCAGAAAAATCTCGCAGTACAAGAACCAGCACTTGAAATGATGCAGTAAAATTATCACCCGTATTCTAATCTTCTTTTTGTTCTTGTACAACTCTGTTTTCTTTGAAATGGGCTAATATGGACAGAGGAGGAAATGCAATTGAAATGGTGTTAAATGTGTTGGGAACTGGTATTTCCAAAAGAAAAAAAACAGCTCAGTCCAGAAGGCTGCGTAAGATTCCTTTATACGTTATCCAGTTGTCATTCTTCACCAAATCCCAGCAAAATAAATCTTATGAGATTTTTGAAAGGGCAGAGAGGAGAAGGATACAGCTCTGTACACTGCACCAGTCCTTAAAGTCATATCCCAGCCAGGGGAGGAAAAAAAAAAAAAAAAAAAAAAAGAAAGAAAAACTCACAAACAAACTTTAATAATTCTTGAAGTCTGATAACCTGACGTATTCTTTACACCTGGACCTACACAGCTAGTCTGTACACTGCTAGTCTGAGCCTCACTGGCTCAGTCCGTGAAGGATAAACCTCTCCAAAATCCTGAAGATTTTTTGTGTCTCTCATCCCTCAGGTTTAAAGCCTCCTTGACTTCTCGTATCACCATCAAGAAATTTTTTTCTTGCACTTCTTGAGAGATAGCTCTTGAAATTGCTGACGGAGCTTTGATTATTTCCCAATATTTTTTACTCCTGTATCACAAAGAGGTGATTGATGGAAAGCCATCAGGAGGAATAACGTAGGAACGTTACAGATACTGATTTGTCTACAGTATTTCCCGCGATGTTTGTTGGTACATCAGGAAAGGACCACGTACTCCACTCTATTTTCCTCTGCAAGATTATAACTTTCAGAAGAAATTCCCACCTCAGCAGGAAGAAAGAGCAAAGTTTTTCTTTGATACTTCTGCTGGTGGCTTTGCTCCATGTGGTGACAATTGGTCCCCACCTCCACTCCCAGGCGGTGCTCCGGTGCGTGGGAGGCTCAGCTACTCCTGTCTCCCCCGGGAATCCCTCGGGAGAGCAAAAACTCCCACCTACCTGAAAATCAACAGGCTGGGGATTTTCCTTCTTTGCTTGGAAGAAGGAAAGTGGCATGAATTTCTGTGCTTCTGATACTTTTTATTATTTAAAGAAAAGAGAATTACAGTGCAGAGCAGTTGATTTTACTGGAAAACTAAATAAAATGCTTTCTAAAACATGACTGATCCGCCAAAAGGCCATTTTCTCTCCCACCTCTAAGCACTGAAAATAACAAAGTCACTAATTGGTGGTCAAAGTCATCGAATTTACAATCCAGTGTCAAAGTGAACTACAGAAATCATCATTCCAGGGTAATGGCCACAAGAAGCATTTAAGCCTGAACTTCCATTTATACTATACAAATAATCATTTTTTGTTACTTCTAAAGACTGAAATATTGAGTTTTTTTTTTAAATACTGGAAATAAATACTTTAAATACTTACTAAAACTCAAGCGTGAAAAAGCAGCACATACTTCACTCACTAGATATTTTTAAATGTGCAATAGTATTAACTTCAATGAAGCTGACATGGAAAAACAATGATTTTTAAGTGAAAATTGCTACACCTTCAGTGTTAAAAATAGACATCACATGACACCAGCTTTTACTGTTCGTAAAAATGGGGTCCTGCTAACACGCTTTTTGATTTAACACCTTCAGCTTCATTTAATTACCCACTTCATGCTGCTGCTTTTATAAGAAACAAGAATTCACACATTTTTGTTCATGCCATACATTTTGTGCCAAAAAAAAAGAGAAGTAATTTCTTATTTGGGTATGGGATGCGGACAGCAGTGCGTGCCATTTTTTGAATATGCAGAACGGATCGATCCAGGCAGTCGCCCCAGAGTACAGGCTGCCTGTCAGGGCACCAGAATTCCAATTAATAACTGGAAGAGCATATTCAGGTGGGTTTAGGTGCCCTTGTTTATGCACTTGCCAAGGTTTAGCCCGGTCGGCAACGAAATGCTGCTCACTCACCCTCCCCCATCCCTGGGGAACAAGGAAGAGAAGGAAAGGGGAAAAGGGAAGGAGACTCATGGTTGAGGTAAGAACAGTTATTATTATTATTAATAAAAGTAATAATCATAATAATTATTACTATAAAAACATATCTATACTGACAATAATAATAATATATGCAAACAAGTGATGCACAGTGTAATTGCTCAGCACTCAGTGAGCAACACTCATTCTGTCCTGGCAAACAATCCCGAAACAGGTAAGTCCTGATACCGCAATCCTGGACGAGTGAGAGGCCCAAAAAGATAGTGAGAGAGAGAGAGAACTCCGACAGAGCAAGAGAGCCCTCCAAAGAGACTTCCCAACTTCCTGGTCAACCCTCATCTACGTACTGGGCATGACGTTGCATGACATGGAATACTCCATCAGCCAATTTGGCCCTCAATCCTAAATCTAAGTTCAAATCATAAACCAGGAGTTGTGGCCCCTTTGTCCCGGCCGTGCTCCCCCCCAGCCCGCTGTGCTCCTTCACCCCGGCAAAACATGGGAAGCTGAGAGGTCCTTGATGTCTCAGCACCAACTATACACACCAGTGCGCTGTCATCATTCTTCTCATGACAAATCCCACGCTAAATCCAAAACACAGAGCTCTTCTAGTTGCTCTGCTAAAAAGAAAAACTAATTCTGCTCCAGTTGAAACCAGGCCAATGCTGCAGACATCACAAGGCCATCTGCAGTACGGTGAGGTCAGACCTTTTTCCCTACTACCAGACGTAAGATACTGCTAGTAAGATACGTTCCTGCAGAAGTGATCCTCTGCCAGCCCTGGACCACCCTGCCCAGCCCCATGGAGAGGGGAGAACTGGGATGTTCTTCAAAGCTCTTTGGGCTCCCACCACCAAAGGACACCATCATCATTTTCTCAGTCTTGTTTCTCTGTCACATCGATGGCTGATACGTAATTTTTCCTGTGGGAACCTAGAGAGCAATCGCTCCTCCAGGCGGTCCCACGAAATCTGGACACTGAACTGGCACCAGAACTGAATGTGAGGTGTCAGGCAAAGCAGAATAAAGCTGTAAGGCACGTGGTCCCAAAAGCTTCACGAAATGAGAAAACAAACACTCATGTGCAGCTTCACCCCCAACACTGACACTGGTACAATAACGAGAATTCAGATGTTCGTGATCTGACCTCTCTCAACCTTATACACAGCTAAACTTTGAATATCTGCACATCGGGGTCTTTTGAGTGAGTTCAGATAGTAAAAGAGAAAAAGAACACTAGAAACATAAAATAAAATTTAAAATTACAGCCAGGGCTTTTTCAGTTAAAATCAGAAAATTTAGAATCAAAAAATCTAAAATTAAAGGAACTCTTCCACTAAAGGATCTATCTGATTAAATGCAATCTGCTGAAGGGTTTCTGCTACTCCTGAAACAATTAAAGCACAAACCAGACAAACAAAAGTACATAACAACGTATTATTATCCACTATTCAGTGCAGAATATATTGAATTCTTCTTGAACTGCATCACTTTATAACCAAAAAACATCACCAAAAAAATACTGATAAATATATTGGTTGGTACGATATGCTCATGAGTACAATCATCACAAACTATTTGCATGTCAACTCAGGTTTAGACTCTAGGAGGGAAAATAATATCTAAATCATTCTTTTCCATTTGAAATTAATTTGGCAACGCTTCTTCAGATCTCAATTAGACTCTTACTGGAGAATTATCATGACACAGTCTAATAACCTCTGGTAGCTTTCTTTCAAAACAATATCTTAAACCCAGGAGTTCTTAACACTTTATATATGCAAGTTGGGAAAAAATAGTGCAATACCCAAAATAATTAGTTGGCCTTATTAGTATCTCATTAAAAACAAAGGAAATCAGACATCCACAGCATACTGTGGATGACAATTCCAAAAACTGAGGAAGAAAAAGCTATTTGCAATGTTAGCTCGCTTTTGCTTATTGTAACCGTTGAGCCAAGCTGCTACTTCTGCTCAGTTGCACAGAGCTCTTATGCCCTATTTTTCTTGCAAAGTATCACATTTCTGAGCCACTTCTGAAAATGACAGACTGCGAGGTGCCTCTCAATTGCTCATTACCTGTTTGCAGAACAAATAATCTAAGAGTTGGTAAATTATATCGAGAAAGATGACCAGGAGGGCAAACTCTTGCTCTAACAGCCACCCCTACCAGTGAAGCCCCATGAAATACCCCGTAAGCAAAAACCACAGCAGCAACATGGGAAGTCTGCTGAAACAAGTATTATTTTAAATTCGCATCTCTCTTTACCGTTCTCAAGCTTCATAAGATACACGTAGCATCCAAAATAACTTGAAGGGATTAAATCTGCCACCATTTAAAGGAGGACAACCAGTTAACAAACAGGAATATTGCCAGGTCTAAACCATAGGACTGCCTACTTAAAAGTGTGCAAGGAATCAAAAATAGCAAGGCCTTGTAACAGGAAAAAAAAAAAAAAAAAGAAGAAAAAATCTCTAAAAAAACCTTAGTTCCATTTTTTTCCCCTTCATATATAAAAGTTGAACTCCAGAACACCAGCAGTTGGGATCGTTTTATCCCCAGGTGTATCTTTCTAGTTCAGGAAGAGATGTTCCCCAACACACAATTCTTTTCTTTAAAGTCACTGTAATTTTCTCGTGGCAAATAAAAGGTTGAAGTGTCACGGAATATATCAGAAATATTTTGAGAAGACGTTAACTATTGCTGAGCAACGAACAGGGGCGTATTAATCTAATGCTCCACAGTGGCATTTTTGAAGCGAGTACTGAACAAGGATCATCCTTTCCCCAGCAGAATTAAATGTACCATCTCCTTTGTGCTTTAGCATGAAACACACCTGCAACAGCCTTCACCTGAGTTTAGAAAGGTGGTATGGTGGAGAGCTCTACGTTCCCAGGAGGAGAGCAAATCCCATCCACGCTTCAGAGACCAAAAAATAGGTTCGTCAAGGGAAGCAAAACAATAAAAGATGGAACAAGCAGAGTCACAGCAGATGCTCGACACAGCCACCTAGCCCAAGTCCACCTTCCTCACTGCAGGACATCTTCACCAAAACACACATACACGTCTCCAAACACATGAAACCCAGAATTTAGACTACATAATAAGGATTATATTAGTACTGGAAATCATTACTCCACCTCTAGACCTCAGAAGAGGTACAAATGAACAAGGGAGCACTCAAGAGAAGCAGCAGATATTTGGGGGGGCTGGGAGGCAGCTGGGACATCTCACCCATACATCCCCACCATTGGCAGCTTCTCCGGCGCAAAGGCTGCTACTCAACTTCTCTACCATAAGTGATCACAGATTACAGAAATAAAGGAGAAAAACATCCATTAAATCCAGGGGAGTGCCAAAACCCCAACTGTTCAGCAATTCTCACAACAGTACCATTATCCATATACCACCTACGCCAGGCAGCATTTCCAACTCCTAATGGCTGGGATAAAATAACCTGCTACGAGGGACCTTCCTCTCCTCCCGCTACGGAAACCATCAAGGGAAAAGATCACCCGCTGAAGCATATTCCTTCAAGGCAACTCAGCCTTTTGAGTAAGAAAAAAACCCAACTCTGTGTTATTTTAAACATAGTCAAGTACACTCATTTTACTCCAGGTCCAGTTAATTTGACAGGTACGACACTAAACCGAAAATCCTGCAAGATCTTTACTGAAAAGGTCAGGACATTATGCAACCAAGGTTTTACGGACAGTAAAAAAATTCCCTCCGTGTACAGAAACTGTATCTTTATATAATAATTTACCAACGTGCATTCATCTCTTTCATTTATAGGTGAAGACCAAACTTTTGGGTACATAAGCCAGTTTTGAAAACTGACTCCTAAGAAAGTTACATGCTTTGAACATTTTTATCTTCAGTCTCTACATGGTAAATAGTGGGAGGTTTTTCTATACAGAAAAACGTCTGGCACTAAAGAAAAAAAAAAAATTGCTCCCAAGTTTTATTTCATTCCACCCCTAAATAAAATTATTTTCTTGTTCAAGTTGCATGTCTGGACCCTTAAACTTTCTAAATAAGTAATCACAGCGTCCTATGGAAAATGTATTAATAATCAGGAAAAGTAGCACCAATTCCTCCTTATCAAAGCTTACTGTTCAGACTCTTCTTGAAACAACATATCTCTTCCTCCTAAAAATATAATTGCATTTCAAACAGTTTCTCCATCACAATATCCTATTTGGAAATGTAAAACAATTACCATATTCCGTAACAACACACAGTGAGTAAATATTTTAACGATCAGTGCCCCGGTTATAAGAACCAGCTTTCAAGTCATGTCGACTAATAATCTCTTTGAACACGGGTTTAATGCAGGATTGAACTTCGTACCTATGCAGGACTTTTGGAAATCGAAGCAATGATTTCAAAGTGGTTTGTGTTTCCTCTCCCCACCCGGTATGTCTGATATTAACTGACAGCCCGTAAAACTGCGTTGTGTCCCTGCATTTCCTGTAGTTTTCTATCCAGAATCTTTGCCATCCTGCTGGACTGTTTTCCCTTGCTGTGAAAAGGAAACCTCCATCCATCAGTAGCTTGGGATGGATTTCAAACAAGAGCTTTTGCTCTCGCATCTAATTTGACAGATGTGACTTATCTAAGTGCAAAGAGCCTATTTTCATACATCTACTAAACACATGAGTAGTTTTGTTTCTATATACCAGCATAAAGCCCAGCAGAATATTGCAATTAAGCAAAATTTCAGTAAGCCCAATTTTATTTTGGCTTTGGGCTACTTGTCAGCAAGAATAACTCTCAGGCAACTGAAGGCTGTACTACATTTTAAGGTACACAGTTCCGCAGAACTTGCTCCAGCTCATAACCACTTCGGCGTTGGCACACTATTGATGGAGAGTCACATCCACAGCTGAAGTTAATTCTGAAAGTGCAGTATAGATCTGACAGGTACTGCTATGACAACCACGGAGCGGAACAGCCTACATTTCCCTGGAAGCTCCAAAAATAAACATGTACGAGCCACTCCAGCAACAGCAAAAAAGGTACATGTTTACCAGACGTATCTGCCTGATCCTTCTTCCTCCTCTTTGCAAGATTTTTTTCTCTTTTTCGCACAGGATAAAACATTAATATTCTGGACTGGTTTTTCAGGAGGAAACGCACCTCCACCCACCTGCAAAACCAACGCAGCACTGGAGGGGAGCAGGTAACACCCGCCAGATTCCCTCCGCAAGGCAAGATGTATTTCCACTGGGAAAAAAAAAATACATAGGCACAAGAAACCTTATTCTCACTGAGAAGCATCTCATTCCTTTTTCTCTGACTTCAAAAGGCAAAATAACCAGGTTATTTTATGTAAATGTGGACATTAGACACAAAAAAATAGAACAGAAAACATCAAATTCATTTTTCATAGGCAGCTCAGCTTCCACTGGAACAGCTGCAGATGAAAGTAGCAGCTACAAATTAATATATCATAAGGTCTGCCAAAGGAACCGATTGTCTCAAGTGCCAAAAGTAAGACCAAAGACTAAATTATTTTCATTTACAAAAACGTAGAGAGGAACTGTTTTCATGTTCTGACTAAGTTTAGCTCGTCAGCTTACGACAAAAGTTAAAAACAATTTCTAAAACATTTCTGAATCGTTTCTAAACATGATTTAGAAGGGGGAAAATGAAAAGAATACAAAATCCTTGCTTCTTTTTTTTTTTTAAAAAAAAAAACTTTTACAGTTAAAAGTCCTCGCTTGCGTTTTCCTGCAGGAGATGCCGGGAATAAAGACTCGGCCTCCAAAGCTCTCCTCGCCCCTATCCTGAAACACAGGAGAACCTCCTGACTCCTTGCAACTATTAAATACAGCGATCGAAGTTTATCCCAGAGACCTGTGTGACAGAAATCCCACGGTGGCTGAAGATCAGGCCCAAATTTCATTATCAAGCATCTGGTGGATTGCTACCAAGAGGCTGTCACAGTAGCTGTCAACACAGCTGATGAAACCCCTTCCTTTTAATCCTCCCTTAATAGGAATTACTCTTCCTGAAAATGTGAACATGTATAAACCTTTCAGCAGATGTAATTTAAAGGTGCCCAAGTATCTTAAACAGAATTATTAGCAATTTCCAACAGTGATATTTAAAACTACAAGTAGCGTTTTCTTTTAAAGTTGTCTTAGCTCATCCTTACGTGTAGGCACCGTGATCATGAATACATTTAGGAACCAGGAGTTCACCAGGCTTACAAACCCCTGTCAAAAAAGAAAACCCAACAGATGAAAAGCTCCATAAATTCACACTAGATGTAATCCTAATGTAGCCTGACACAGAGAAATGGCACTGGGTGACCGATGCCCACCAAAACCCCATGCAGGCAGGTGGTGAAACAGCAAAAGGCGGCAGATTCCCTGCACAGACCCCCTGGGCAGCCCAGGATGGCAGCAGGTCTCTGGCAAAGCACAGGGCCAGCCTTCACCAAACGGACACTGAACATCCTCTGGAGATGTTGCTATCTGCCGTTGGGAAGTTCACCTCCTAGTCCCAGCCCAGCATCCACCACCCAACACAGAGCAACGGAGCTCAAGGCAACTCTCTAGAGATCATTCAGTGCACTCCCCTTTTCCCCAAAGTACAACCAGCATCTTAACAGATGCTTGCCAGGCTCTTTTGAAATATCTCTGCTGCTGGAGACTTCGCAACGCCCCAGGCCATCAACTGCCGCGCTCACTGCTAGACTATTTCCCCCAGCCTTGACCTTGAACGTTTCTTGCCACGGTTTGTGACCGATACTTCTTACGTGATCCATAAGAATTCATATGCGATTCAACGTGGCTACATAAAGGCGATTCCCATCTGCTCCGTAGCAAAATTTTATATATCTGAAGACCATGTCCTCTGTTTTCTGCCCTCTGTCTTCTCTCTTCTTTAGGTTCACTCAAAAGCAATGGCCGTTTCAAGACAATATATGGATGAAGACTTAATTATTAAATACTATCTGGATATTCTTTTCAATCAACCACCCCTAAAAGTACTGTGCCAGTAGACCTTGGCCGTTTAGGCATTCAGCTCTCTGGTTTAAACAGTCTCTTGCTTGTCTCCTAGAATCAGCTGTTTCAATCGTAACGCGCTATGGTCTATTATTCCTCTCTGTCATCCTGTCATCGATGTTTTTTTCCATCTCTGCTGCTTGGATATTGTTGTTTACTGTAAAACAGCAGCTGATTTGGACCAAAATTTGACAGTGAAATGAAAAGCCATCGCACCAGTTTGAATCTCCTTTTACCCGCTCTGACAGCACCTGATGAACCTACACGGTGACGATCGTGTCTTGCGACGTCTGATGGGCAGCCAGCAAACCAATGTCACCTTGAGCATACTGGTGGCAAACCAAAGGATTACACCAAATTGGTGACGTTTAAAACTTTGGACTTTTCATTAACAAATTGCTTTGCTAAAACAATAGAATCTGTTTTTAATTAAATAAGAGAAGTCAGTAAACCGAGTATTAAGAGGCACATCTAAGAACAAAAAAGCAGTAATTATCTCATTAGATATGAAGATTTTTGTGTTCATTTCAGCACAACAGGTGGTAACACAGCGTGACTGTGTTGTTCAAACAAAGGCAGGCTGAGCACGGGAAGCGATCCTGTGCATGGCACAGCATACTGGGGGCTAGGAAAGAGCTAACACTCCAAAGTTTTGTTGCACTGTACCAAAAACGTGTGCAAAGTACCGAAGAAGAATAATTTCTGTGACTCTTAATGTGCATATATTTATGTATACAGGAATCTTATTACTAAAGTAAAGTTCAGAGAAGTGTAGTACTAAATTCTAACTAAACATCATTTGCAAATATTCCCTGTAATACTGTGGTTCACACGCGTTTCTCCGTTTCACCTCTTAGAATCACAGAATAGCTTGGGTTGGAAGGGACCTCAAAGATCATCCAGTTCCAACCCCCCTGCCATGGACAGGGACACCTTTCACTACACCAGGTTGCCCAAAGCCTCATCCAACCTGGCCTTGAACACTTCCAGGGATGGGGCAGCCACAACTTCTCTGGGCAACCTGTTTCAGTGCTCCTCCCCCGTAGTTACAACTCTATCTCAGCCAGAATATTTTAATCCACTGTTAATTATCTGGAAGTGAACCATCGCATGGGGAGGAGCTGACTGGGCTGCCTCTGCCATGAAGGTGAGGAGATACCTCCTAAGGGATCGGTCCACCCCCCTTACGACAGCAGCACCATCTCTGCTGTGTGCTTAGATGTCTACATGCCAGCTACGTTTTTCTTCCTCTTTGTTTCACACTACCAGATATATTTCATGCAGACAAACAAACTCACAAACATTCTGGATCTAGTTAAAAATTAGCTCACTTAATTCAGTTCATGGCACAGAAATACTCCATCTGCAGAAAGAAGTGCTTTGCAAGAGGGACACAAAACAGCAAGCTCCGAGTTGAGAGGATGTGGGAGCTTTAAAAGATAGAATTTATTCTTAAATTTTTCCCCGCTTTCTTCAACAAAAATTTACAGGGGTGAAAATAAATGGACCAGATGGACAAAAAAGTATTTCACAATGCAGCTTTCTGTTTTTGGAAACCCCACTAGCTTCAACAGGAAAAATGAAAAGCACTGAAATCAATTCAGAAGCATTTACAAACAAGCTGGTGTAATGAAGATGAACTTGTAAATTAGAGACAAACAATCCCCTTTAGCACTTCTGCAGATATTCATCAACACCAGAAAGATGTGAAAAACGTGTTTGTTTTTAACTTTAAATACTACTCAAATATTCTCTGGGTACTGAGGTTATTCAGTAAGAATGAAAGATCTTAACACGTCCCATTTCAGCTTCTTCAGGACTTAATGTTCAGCAAGGGAACAAGACGAGACTATTTTTAAGGATCAGAAAATCAAAGCCCCTACCCTATCTGCAGACCTCTCCATCACCCTTTGCATTACTCCAAATTTTCAGAGGGAGGAACTGCTTGCTAAGAATTCCTTTGTGCTTTAAAGAAAAAACAGTGGGGTGGGAAAGGCTCTTTCTATACTTTTGCTCTTTCGTTTCTATGACCATAATTCCACAGTTTAAAAAAAAAAAAAAAAATCGAGGTCAAATTCTCACCCAAATGAACACCAAGAGGTCATTTGGCAATGTTGTGAAGATAATATGAGGAATATCCATCTTCTTTACATCTGTGGAAAGACTCATTGTGATATTGTTCACAGCACAGTAACTGCCGTGTGACTGGTTAACTGGCATTAACAGTGTCCGAGCACAGACCTTCTCATCATATTTCAATCTCTTAAAACGGTCTGCAAAGCACAGAGGTGTTCCCCTGTTGGAAAGGATGCCAGGTAACATACGCCGTGAGGGTTTCCAAAGCACCTGCAACACGAGTCTCGAGACACGTGGAGTTCTTGAACCAAAACCACTTTCAAAATTAAAAAAAAAAACAAACCCAATGGGCTTTAGATCTTCCTCATCAGCTTACTCTTCAAGGGCTCTTCATTTAAAACAGCAGGTGCTTCTCAAGCTGTGGCCACGCAGAAGTGTGCATCCATAACCGATGGGTATAGCTCCAAAGATGGCCGAATCTCCTAACTCTTATTTATTAAGAACGGATTTTATTAGGTGGTTAAGGAGACTTCAGAAGCCAAGATTAAAGTTATGGTGCATTTTTATAACAAGAGTAGGAACTGTGGCTCAGGATTTTATATAAGTAAACACTGACAACTTTATAGCATGGTAGCTACCAGTAAGCACAGAAGAGATTTCTCCAGGCAACTAGTAAATATAATGTTTTTTCCTTATACTTTCCTCACAGTACACATAAAAGCATTTGACACACTTAATAAATGTCACAAACATAAAATATTTCACAAAGGCATGCTAAATAATAACAATGCTGCAATTATTGAGCAAAAAAAAAGAGGAACTAGAAACATACGCAGCCTGTCTCTTCATTACCAGGTTGACGGAATCGGAGTTTAAAATGCCATTTCAATTCTGTCTTGTTAACACCACTGAAGATATTCCAGAACATACAACTCCACATCAGCATACAATAACCACTAGTTTTTGAGGTCATATGCAAAACATATAACTTATCCCCAAAGGAATAAATTTAATCATTGTAAGATACGTACAGACTCCTATTGCATCTGCAGTTTGTGCCAAAATTTTGGATCTCGGAAGGATGCCACTCTTAATTTGTGATGGACTCCAAGAGCCTCAAAACAGGCCACTAAAACACTGCCCTGCAATCTCCAAAGCCAATTTTTAACTAATTGTTTGCTTCAGAGAAGGGAAAAAAAAAAAAAAAAAATATCACTCTAGCTGCTGCATTGTGTTTTACTGTTTCCAAGCAACACTGTTGTTTCAGATCAAACATGGAACAGCCATCTCGGAAAGCTACAGTGCTTCTTCCTCTCTACTTACTTATTCTGCATCATGTTCATTATCACCCAGTCGAAGGGATAGACGTTCTTCCCAATGAGATTCTTGAACATGATGAATGTCTCCATCAGAAAATCCTAAAAAAAAAAAGAGAAACTATTTGAAAAAGACCACTCTTCTAGATAAAAAAAAAAACCACCAAAAAACAAGTGATAGTGTCATTTATTAATGACTAGATTCAATAGTTGTCTTACCGTTCCGCTTCATAAAAAAGTCATTATTCACATACAACACCCATAAATTCTACTAAGGCGTATTTATAGATGACGTACATAACTCTTACAATAATTCGATTTAAATTTTTCAGAAATTTTAACAGCAGCAATCCTGCATCGTAAGCAACTCATGGTATTCCTCAGGAACAAGCACTGGTTTGCCAGTTATCTGAAGGCAGTTTCTGCTGAAAATCATATTTTATTTTCTGTACCACAGACAAAGTCTCACAGTCGCGTCGCGTGCAGCGTGCATTGCAGCACGCATGTCGCGACACGTGCCTGGTGGACGCTGCAAAGTTGTTCAAAGCATACTGGTACATAGAAAGAGGGCAGGTTTAGATTAGAGATAAGGAAGAAATTTTTCACTCTGAGGGTGGTGAGGCACTGGAACAGGTTGCCCAAAGTAGCTGTGGCTGCCCCATCCCTGGCAGTGTTCAAGGCCAGGTTGGATGGGGCTTTGGGCAACCTGGTGTAGTGGAGGGTGTCCCTGCCCATGGCAGGGGGGTTGGAACTGGATGATCTTTGAGGTCCCTTCCAACCCAAACCATTCTATGATTCTAAAGAGAAAAATAAACCCTAAGATATTAATTTTAATCTTACGATTACACTAAAAATACTCCCTGGAGTCAGTTGATGAGTTTGCCCTCCCCTTGTGAATACCTTCCTGAAATTTTCTCTTGCCTGCAATCGAGATGATCTATTTATTAAAAAAAAAATGTATGTTCTAGTTCAAAACTGGATTCAGGTAAGCGTGGTGGTGCACGTTACTCTGACCTGGGGTAGATGACAGCAATGGTTTGGTCATCCTGAAACTAGGAGAGACTCTCTCCCTAAAGGGAGCAGCAGTAATTGCTTCTGCAAGTGAAAATCTGACCCAGAACAAAGTTAATTTAGTAGCATAAACCCATTTATTTCTACGCAGATAGAAACAAACATCTCCTTGGAACAGCAACCTCGCGTACTTTACAATGTAAATCGTCTTCTACAATTTGGGAATCTATAATCTCTGTCTAGCAATTTGAGTAATATCAAATGCTCAGAGAAAGAGAAAGGGGAAGAAAAGAACCTGATGCAAAAAAGTCCTTGATCCGCTTCACGCAGAGATAAAAATGAACATTTATTCCAAGGTAAGAATATTTTTCCTTTGCCATAGCTTCTCAGTAATGGTGTTTATCTCGTCCATCTTTAAAATGTCAAATGCCTACCAAAAAAATCCAAAATGTTCCATTCACTGGACTTTTAACTAAAGCTGTTTTTTATGTAACCATTTCCATGAGAAACAAATAATGAAGTCACTGCTCTCTCAAGGATTCCTTCACATGTGAGAGCCAGCCTCTTCATCGCATTTTGTCTTTCAATTGGTTGTTCTGTTAAGTTTTTCCTGGCTCAGAAATTCCCAGTCGGTGGGAAGCAGGGAGCTGCAGAGATCCCGAGGACACAACATCGAGATGATGAAGCAACGTGGACTTCCAGGCTACATGGCACAGGGGGTTGCTTTGGGATGCTTTGCATCCCAGCTCCTGGCACCCAAGGAGACACCCAGAGCAAAGAGCGCCAACAGCATCAGTGGGTACAAAACCCACATTTTAACCAAAAAAATATATAGTACGAGTAAAATAATTCCTCTGCCTTTTTAGCAGAATCGCTCCCCACGAAACAACACCAGCAAAGCTGTTTTGACATTGACAGGACTGAGACAAAATTTGGAACCGCTCATGGTTAACGAGATGTCACTGTTGCGTAAGTCAATGCTCATCCCAGGCACGCGCTCCGCGAGCTCAGTAAAACACGTCTTCGTTCAAGACATCAAACTCCACCCTTCACTGCTCATTTTTCACCTATTTTGGTGAAAGAGTGACATAATTTCTAATAATCACGGGGCATATTTTGCTGCCCAAGCATGGCACAGCACTTCATTTGAGCGCGTGGTTTTTTTCACAGCCACAAGCCTCGGGTGATTTTCTTACTGGTGCTGCTCCACAGCCCAACAACTGAAATATCAGTGGAAGTGGCACCATGGGAAGGGTCACCACCTATCCAAGAGGGCAGATTTGAGCTCACTGGGCTTTTTTTTTCCCCCCCCCTTAATATTTTCAGTATGAGGGTGGTGAGACTTTGGAATAAATTGCCCAGAGAGGCTGTGGGTGCCCCCTCCCTGGAGGTGTTCAAGGCCAAGTTGGACAGAGCCTTGAGCAGCCTGACCTCGTTGAGAGGCGTCCCTGCCCATGACAGGGACATTGGATTAGATGATCTCTGAGGTCCCTTCCAGCCTATGCCATTCAATGATTCCATGATTTTATGAATACAGACGTATCCTTTCTTGGTTTCTTGTGGCAAACTCTACCTTACACTTTATTTGTCACCCGTTCCAGCTGTTGAGCCTCTTCACACTTTGCTGACCAAGCTGCGTGTGACGGTGGATGAAATTTCAGACTTTGGTGACGACTCGCGTTTGTTACCGGCCCTACTTTGCCAATTCAGCTCTATATTTTAATCTACTGATATTTACGTTTTAATAACCCTACTTTCACACAGGTTATTTTAAACAATGCTCTGTAATAACTAAGCTAATTATTGATCAAATAAAATGCTCCTGATGCTTGCCTGTATTTTATGTATTCGTAATATTGCTCACTTTTCCATTTTATCTTTCTTATAGAAAAGCAAATGGTTCATATGAATTAACCTCATACTATGAGCAAAATCCAGGGTTTTTCAGGGGGTGGGAGTGGAGAGGGAAGCTATAAGTTCATGCTCAGTTGCTGCAGAGTCTGCTTATTTTCAGTATACCTAGAAACAGAACAAATTGTTCTGAACATTAAAAAACAATAAAAACCTGTACTAAAGGAGCAAGGGCTGCAACTCCTGATCTCTCTCCAACTACAAACACAAATCTTATTTCGTATCCCAAGGAAAAAAAAATTCACAACAGATAGGACCCCTTCACAATTCCCATCCAATTACAGAAAGAAAACAGAGTAAAGCTCAGCCCTCGAACTGGGGAGATGGTGACTGCAGAGTCTTAGACAATTCCAGCTCCCCTGGACTGCTGAGCATCACACCCCGATACACCTACTTATATTATTCACAACCTGGGTTTCAAAGAGGTTCTTCAATAAATTCTCAAGCTTAATAAAAATAACTAGCTAAAACATGTAGGAACTCGGTATGAAAAAACTTTAGGCCAAGCTGATGAAAATCTCAGCTTTGCTGAGTCCTGAGGTACAGCCCTCAGAATTCAAACACATTCAGCTACAGCTTTTCAGGACATGGAGTTTGTCTTTCTACATTCTTCACCGACTCCAGGACGCTGTCTTGAATGCCTTTAGGGAGGAATACTTCTGAGATACTCCACACGGCAAAACATTAGCATATATATTTTTGCCAACTAACATCACATGTGTCTCAACTGAATACAAATTTTACCAAGTAAAAAGGGGAAAGAGATCAGTTAGTCCCAGAAATAACCTCACTGATCTCAGATGATGTTTCATCTCAGGATGATAGCAGGCTTGACAGAAAGAAATTCCTCTTTGAACAGAAATACCTTAATGAATCTAAACAATATATTCTGCAGAGATACAAGACTGGTTTTATCACATTCCATCTCATCTTTTCTAACATTTCTGAGGCCAAATCAGACCATTATCACAATCTAGAACTGTCACCTACAAAACACGGGCCATAAAGTTTCCTCTAGCAGTTCCAACACCAGGCTTATGACTTCTGGTTGAGCAAGCTATATGCTGAAGAGAAATTTAAGGGTCTCCAATGGTGAAAAAGCAACCACAGCTTCACTTAAGTTCTCCCTTTTTCTTGTAAATTTTTTTTTTCAAGAAAAACCTATTCATTTCTGTTTGAATGAATCTAGTTTCAGTTTTTGATCACTGCTTCTTTATGCCTTTGTGATAAAACTGAAACTCCTGTAATAGCAGATGCAGGTATCACCTCCATAGGCAGGGACGTTGGGTTTGAATGAAAACCCTTCTGGATTTAAGCTCTAACAGGCAAGTCAAAGGGCACTTGACAAAAAATTGTCAGATTAAAAAGAAATGGCATGAGAAGTTAAACAAGGAAGTACAGAAGGGCTTTTTTCCACCCAAACCATACAGTACCAAGGAATATACACATACAGTACAGGTCAGCAGCATCCCACCACTGAAGAGAGAAAGCAAAAGCCTCAAGAAAGAACATGGGTGAAGGTGAACCACAGCACCAATAACGGTAAGGAGGCAACGCTCCTGAGAGAGCCTCATGGGGTGTCAATTCTGATGGTGAAATGTAAAATACTGAACGAGATGTGGGTTTCAATTGAACACTAAAATCTCATCCATGAAGACATACTTATGAGAACATTAACTTCCCACTTGGTTCTCACTGAAAAGGTTATATAAGATTTTCTCTTAAACAGAGAAACTAGGTTGGTATCTTCATCCTTTTGTCCTAAATGATGAATCAGCTTTATTTGTGTTTGGAAAAAAAACAAAAGAAAAATGAGTTTACGCACTGTAGTTTCCTTTTATCACAGGATTAACGATATACTGCCATCATACCTCCACATTCCACACCTTCATTTATATTACTCGTATTTTACAGTCAGTTTAAGGTAGTATTATCTACCATTAACATATTACCCTTTTAATGTTTTACCAGGTTACTAGGTATTTCGGTGCCCATTAACATACATTATCATGTAATCGACAACAATATTACAACATTAAAAAGGTACATTTTAAGAGATAAAAAGCATTACAGCGACTGACCAAGTTTAGCTTAGTGTTATCTGCTAATACAAACCACAGCCAAGTGGCATAAGGGTGGAAAACAACTAGTCAAAGAGCACAGATGCTGATGAAAGATATGATTTAACAGTCCAGAGCAATTCCAGCTATACAACCCAAGAACATGCAGAAAAGAACGAATATACAGAGTCAAGACAAAAGAAAGAAGTGATTCTTCATGTATCCCAGTGCACTGCACAGCATATCAATCAAACTCCTAAAGCAAGCAATTCTAAATAGACCACTTGCCAAATCTCAAATACATAATGACTCCCTTGTTTTCACCAAGAAAGATCTGACCTACAGAACCACCTTTCAGACAATTTAGACCAAAAAAGAGACTTTAAAAGGAACACTTTTACTGCCATTTGAATAATGACAGATTTCCTAACCAATATTTTTCTCTCTGCATTTTTTCATTACGTGTTTTAAGAGAAAACTGCTTTTACCTTTTTCCATGTAAAACCCTGTAATCAGTCCGCCTTTTCCAGAGCCAAACGGTTTGAACCACTTCAAAAGTACAGAAATATTTGGCTTGATTAACCTTAACACTCGTGTCTTTCCCGTGTGTTAAAAACGTTATTTTCACTCCCTTAGCTGCATTTAAATTGGGAATGTTTTGTTATTAGTGGAAACCCAGCTGAAGAGAACTATCTGTGGGAGTGTCTGAGATCCTGAAGCAAGAGTAACTGGGAACCAACCCCTTCAAACTGGGAACCAACCCCTTCAAACTCGTGATGCCCATCTGCAGCTCTGTGCAGTTGGACTCGGTCTTCACTCTCTTGAATCCTCAGCTTTGTACTTTAGTACTTCCCAGTTCAGGTACAAATATTTGAAAACTGGCACGGGACAAAGAGCTCAAATCTTGCAGAATATAAGCAGAAGTCAGAAGAATAAAAATTAAAGTCATAAAGGAAAATGGGAAAGTCCAAACATTACCCAAAGACAAGACGCTGGGTTTTGTTACGTTGGGTTTGGAAGGAAGAAGGGAACCCAAACGAAGGCCAGCCTGAAGACTAAAATCCAGGTGAAAGCTGCCTAAAACACCGAACAGAATCCCCAGTACCAGCGTGGGTAATGTAACACAGCTGATGAGGCTTCAGGTCAGCCACTAATTGATGGATCTCAGCCAACAAGTTTGGTAGCTACTTTGCAGCATGCACTTGCCATATGGCAATGATAGTTCCAGGTCATTAGAGACTTATCTCCTTAGCTATAAACTCTCTTCTATTACACTCTAATTAAGCTCTGGTGTTGGCTTAGCTAGGCTACCTAACGACTCTGAGAAGACAAATTTCAATTATTATTGCTTATTTAACAACTAAGGGCATCTTTAAGGTTAAAATGTTTTGTATAAAATTTAAAGTGAGCAGATCTGTAAGTAAAAGCTATTTAAACAAATGAAATTGGGACATCTGGAAGATTTAATGCTCAAAGTTCCTTTCCTCAAGAAAGCTTTTTTTTTTCTATCCTTAAACAAAACAGATTTTAGGAACGGCTCAGCACTACTATTTCCTAATGCCTTCTTTTAATTGCCTCCAATCCACTGTCTCAGTGCTTGCTTTTTAAAATACTGAACAGCTCCAGAAACGAGCTGTATTCCCGTGTGTGGCAGAAAGGTTAATTTTATCCTTTGCAAACTGAGAAAATGTATGTCATAGTGCTTTATTTTTATATTAAATCTGTAATGTCAAACACATTTTGTTTACATTTCACAAGTGTATTTAACAAACGGTAACAGGAAAAAAAAACAAACAACAAACACAAGCTAAACTGTCTGATGAACAGATAAAACATGTTACACTTACCACAACATCTGACCTCATCTTTCCAAACGTCTTGATTAAATGAGCGTAGTGATAGTCCTCCATTTGCCTTAAAATGGCAGTCATGCATGCAACAAAACTTCCCTATCAAAAACAAAAGCACAAACAAATCAATTATTTAAGATAGGGCAACATAATACTCGCTATCAAAACGTAATATTGCTAGAGAGCACCATGTAATACAGTGGATAGAATGCTATCGTTTAAATTCGTTAATGGATACGCAAAATTCTGTCAAGAAAACAAAAAACATCTTGAAAAGTTTCTGTTTCCAATTTCATGGTTTTATCACCACCTTCACTGAAGATTTTGCGACGTACTCTTCATATAAAAACTGCTCAGGCATGAAAGGTTTTGGAAGGTAATAAACACCACTCCTAAAAAAATCAGACAATATCAGGATTTGCATTTGGGAAGTTGATACTATGCTCAAGGAAGAAATCTCTTAAAAATCATTATATTGAGCACAACAGTTAAACTCCAAGTTCTAATTTCATTGAGTGGTATTTTCAGATACTGTGATGCTTAAAAAACCCAGTAACTTCCATAAAACCAGAGTAGAAGTACCAACGTATCTCCCTCAAACCATGGAAAAAGTAAAAAGTGCCAAAAAAAACAGTTGAATCTTTCCTTCTGGCACGTTAAAGTATCTTAGTAACAACTCAAAACCACTTCTGTGGTTACTAGATCATAGAATCATAGAATGGTTAGGGCTGGAAGGGACCTTCAAAGGTCATCTAGTCCAACTCCCCTGCAAGGAACAGGGATATCTCCAACTAGATCAGGTTGCTCAGGGCCTCATCCAACCTGGCCTTGAACGTCTCCAGGGATGGAGCATCCACCACCTCTCTGGGCAACCTGTTCCAGTGTTCTACAACTTCTCGTGGTAAAAAATTTTTTCCTAATATCCAACCTGAATCTACCTCCCTCTATTTTAAAACCATTACCCCTTGTCCTATCACAACTGGCCCTCCTGAACAGCCTCTCCCCATCTTTCTTGTAGGCCCCCTTGAGGTACTGGAAGACCGCTATAAGGTCACCCTGGACCCTCCTCTTCTCCAGGCTGAACAGCCCCAACTCTTTCAGCCTGTCCTCATAGGAAAGGTGCTCCAGCCCTCTTATCATCTTCATGGCCCTCCTCTGGACCCTCTCCAACTGGTCCATGTCCTTCTTATGTTGGGGACTCCAGAACTGGACGCAGTACTCCAGGTGAGGTCTCACAAGGGCAGAGTAGAGGGGGAGAATCACCTCCCTCGACCTGCTGGCCACGCTTCTCTTGATGCAGCCCAGGACGCGGTTGGCCTTCTGGGCCGCAAGAGCACATTGCCGGCTCATATTGAGAGATGTTCCAGTCCCATAAACAACTTCTCTGCTTGTCCATCCTCCTCCTCTGACTATCTGCTAAAAACCTGTTAACTGACTACAGTAATAGCATCCACACCTTTTCTGGTCTTTAATGAAGAAAAAAAAAAAACGTTGGGAAAGATCAGCAGAACTACTCAAAAAACAACTGATTCGATATACGGTTGGATAAAATTGTGTATTCCCTTTTCTGTGCCATTTTCGAGGTTATTCTATGCCATGCACAGCCTGCCAGAGCACTCAGGAATCTTCTCTCCTTTCAAAGCACAGCACAGTTTTTATCGTTACCTTTAAGATCTGCATTACTTTCAATTTAAAATATTTATTTCTACATCAGCCCAAGTAACTGAGATCAAACGCAAAACGACACCGGGTTATCTGGTGGTGTTATGAGCCCTTTTATTTACAGCCTAATCCCCCAGCCCCCACCAGATAAGCACTCCTTGAATTTGCTTTTCTCCTACGTAATGGAGTTTAGATCTAAACTCCTGTGTAACTGATTTTATTTTTTCTACGCGATGCGAAGGTACTTGACGGGAGTTCTTAGGCATATGCAAACAGCACGAATAGGAAAGGGAAAGGCCACCCCAGCTGCTCTTCCACGACTTCAAAGGAACTTGATAACAAACTCTGACAAGAATAGAAGCTGTGGCTGTACAGAGGTAACGTTTACTACCTCTATGAAATGTAAATAAGATGGGATCATCTCAAAAATCTCAAAAAGTTAATTGTCAAAACACCGTCTAACAAGCACTCTACATAACAGACACTGCAAAAGCGCTTATGCCTCCAAGAAAATATTCAATAGCCCACATTCAGTCCTATTTCCCCTAATGATGTCATCGATCAAAGTGATGTTTCATTGCTAGGCAGAATTATAAATTTTTTAAATTGGCTGCTTAAGACTAGGCTGCAGATGTGATTCAGCCCATCACTTCATGTAAGATTCTGCGCATGGTTCATAAAAGCTCAGGAGAGCTGAAGACCAACTTTGTTTTGCTCACAGTATCTTTTTATAGATGCTCACTCACTTGAACCATCTGTAAGGTCCATCGCTTTGCAAACACCTCAACTTGTCTTTACCTACCTTCATGCAAACACGTCCACCCCACACCTGCAAACCCAGAGCTTCTCAGGTAATCCAGCAGCCACCATACAGCCTCGGCTTCCTCCCAACAAAGTAGTTTCTAAAAGCTTTGATCATATTTCTGTGTTTATCTACCCATTTGGCGAGTAATCTAAGTTAGTATACACAGCTGCAAGACTCAAAAGCCGAATTTCATACCTAAGGTAATTATCATGGCAATCTCGTATATGAAAAAAAGTGAACGTGGAGCGACTGTTAAACTTTCAAATGCATTTTAATATGGATTTTTAGATATAGGAGCAGCTCGAGATGCAGATCAATTTGATTGCCATCTCTTCCACGTCTACTGGTGACCCCTCTCCCTTCCTCTCTGCCCCATCCCTGGAAGTGTTCAAGGCCAGGTTGGATGAGGCTTTGGGCAACCTGGTGTAGTGGAAGGTGTCCCTGCCCATGGCAGAGGGTTTGGAACTAGATGATCTTTGAGGACCCTTCCAACCCAAACCATTCTATGATTCTATTCCTCTGGCTGCTGGACGGGATGGCTGTCTGTACACGAGCCCTCTCGTCCCGCTCCGACATCCCCGGCTCCTGCCAAGGGAGCCCAACCCTCTCCTCGGAGCAGCGCACACAGTCAGCAGGGAGCTGCTCTGCCTGTCCCCAGGAGCCTGGGAAAATGATGAGTCACTGAACAGAGAGATAATTACAGAAGAATATCTTCTTAATTAGCACGGCAAGAATCAGAAAGGACGCATGAAAGTTTAATGTCTGGCGGTTAAACTCTCTACTTGCACGTGGAAGCGTGAAAATGAAAATATGAAAGCTTGTTAAAAACCTGGGACGGCTGCTGGAGAAAAATATAAATATAGAAAAAGAAACAAGGTTAGGAAATACAAATGGAACATGAAGGTGAGGGAGTTCTGTAGCACATTTACGTTTTAGTTAAAAAAACTGGCAAAAATTTGCTAAATGTTGCCATGCCAGCTTAAGCTGAGCCCCAAAAGCAGTGCTGAGCACAACAGTTCGGGGTGCTTGACAAGTTAATCAACACTTTTTCCTGTTTCTCTGCAAGAAACAATGATTCTCGCTCATCTTGGTATTATCTCGGTAGCAAAAAACCTTTCCATCTTTGACATAGCAGTTCCTTTAACCTCCATTGCATTACACGCACAGACATCCCTGCTACAGCATTCATCTTCAGATCCCCACCTGCTAAATAGTGTTCAAGCCCCTGCTGATTAGGAAATTCTATTTAATATTAGAAAAAAAGTACACCACCAGTCATCTGCTTACTTTTCACAATTTTCTTTGCACTTAGTGAGGTATCATTTGCAGCCAGCACGCTCTTAATTACAGTGCTAATAAAAATTTGTCATTATTTATAGGCAGTATTTGCATTGTAGGTGTTTTTAATACGGTCTATTAACTATTTGGTGATAGCTAACAACATTATTAAATTTTAAGTTGATTTTTAATCTTTAGTTGGATTCGGAGACCATTCTGCAGCATACCTCTCCCAGCAATACACAGAAAAAAAAAAAAAAACTAATTCCCTAAAAAATCAATTTCAATTTTAACTGTAAGAGTAATTGCAAACCTATGTTTATACAGCAAGTACTGCGAGGGCAACACCGAGGCTTGCCATTGCTCTGTGCAATTATTAGCTATTTATTCACTGAAATAGTGTCAAGGTTTGTACTGAAAGCCTTTCACATCATCCTCCCTTACCTGCAAAGCTCAGAAATGAAGTAGCCACATAGTGACTAAGATAATTCCTACACATTGTACTAGAGAAGCACATTTAATGCACTTTGTAAGTAGTGTGTAAGCAGTTTAATACAAATAATTTCTCTCCTGCCGAAAAGCAGAGGTGCTGGATTCATTCTTTCTCTTCTAACCAGGTACACTGAGGCGAACAAGAATTAAGTATTCCCAAAGGAAAACCATGGGATCCAGGACATCCACAAGCCTGCTGTAAGAGAAGCCAGATCCAGCTCCCATGCTGGTAATTCAGCTTCATTAAAAGAAGAAGGAAAAAAAAAAAAAAACCACCACAAACACCAAAGCAGCTGATTTTTCTTTGCAAACGATGCATTATTTTCCAGAAATACATTTTATATAAAAAAATGACCATGCAATTTCAAACTGTAAGCTTATTTCTAATTCCTGTAAAATATAGTTCTGAAGGAAATCTTGAAAAGGGACATGAATGCTCAGAAGGTACTTATTTTCTTAAATTATCTTCACAATAAAAAAAATAAATGTTCAAATGGCCCTTTAGCAGATACGGGTAGGGAAATTTTAATATCAAATAATCCCCACAAGTAATACTAACATTGAAAAACTTCAGAATGAGAAAAGAATTCCCTGCAGGAGAGAGAACACATGCCAATGCTTTTCCCCCTCAGGAGGGAAATATCCTGTTTTAAATAGTCTTGCCCATTTTCTTCCAGGGAAAACTCCAAGCTGGAAATATTAAGCACTTTCACATATAGTGAGAAAATCTAAGAGAAATCAAAACTATACTAAGTGAAGGGATGTTTCATTACAATGTCCCTATTACCATGATCAGGAGAAGATGAAAAAGCATAAGCTGCATTTATTTTTCAATATAATTTTCCTTACATGGCCTCAAAAGACTACACAGCTAAATAGATAAATGGCTAAATAATTTAAAGAAAAAAACACCTCAAAACATTAGCATGAACTTCTCACTGCATTGTGGCTTTCAGAATGTTTTCATAGAATTTACTTTGTTGAAAAGGGTTAAAGACCCTCACAATTACCAGTTTGCAACAATATAAGAAGGAAGAGAGCTTTCTCTTTGCTTACAACATGTACTCTAGATATATTAGCAGCAAATAAAGAAAGAAAAATCAGTTGCTATCATTTCTAGAAGCCACAAATGAAATTGTTGCCCCTTCTGGACTCACAAGATAAAAATCCACCTTCAAAATGCCCCATGTTTCAAATTTCTACTGACTGCTGTTAAGACTGTGGGCTGCCCGTGAGCTTGCATGGCGAGATGAGTGACCTCGTCACCAAACATAAAATCCAAGGGGTCTGCAAACGAGTTTACTCACTTAAGTAAAATATCATGGAAGCTACTACAACAGCCCTGGAGTAGGTCCAGAGGAGGCCATGAAGATGATCCGAGGGCTGGAGCACCTCTGCTATGGAGACAGGCTGAGAGAGTTGGGGCTGTTCAGCCTGGAGAAGAGAAGGCTCCAGGGAGACCTTCCAGCAGCCTGCCAGTACCTGAAGGGGCTACAAGAAAGCTGGAGAGGGGCTTTTTAGCAGAGTCTGTAGCGACAGCAGAAGGGATGATGGTTTTCAAGTAAAAGAGGGGAGATTCGGACTAGATCTAAAGAAGAATTTTTTTACAATGAGGGTGGTGAAACACTGGCACAGGTCGCACGGAAAGGTGGTAGATGCCCCATCCCGGGAAACATTCAAGGTCAAATTGAACAGGGCTCTGAGCAATCTGATCTAGTTGTTCAAGGCCAGGTTGGATGGGGCTTTGAGCAACCTGGTGTAGTGGAGGGTGTCCCTGCCCATGGCAGGGGGGTTGGAACTCGATGATCTTTGAGGTCCCTTCCAACCCAAACCGTTCTGTGATTCTGTGATTCTATGAAGATGTCCCTGCTCACTGCAGGGGGGCTGGACTAGACGACCTTCGGAGGTCCCTTCCAACCCAAACTATTCTATGATTCTATGACAACTCAACATGCATAAGGCAGAGGACCTCCTGGCATTTCTTGTTCTGAAGAATACTTCATATTGTACAATACATAACGACCCCAGAGCACACGGCTCACCATTAGCTACCAGTTAAAATGCACCAGCGTAGGTTCCCAGTCACATCACCGCAAGAGTCAGTGAAAGCACACGATGAAGGTTAAGATCCAACAGCAAATGCACCAAAACCAGGAATGAGGATGACTCTATATGAACGTAACTCAGCTCCCCAGGAGCAAAATGCCTCATTTCTGCTCATGGACTGTTCTGGACACTGGAGAGAGCACTGTGTCCAAGGACTCTGCGCTGGCCAGGGCACGGTGGATGGGAGCCACAGATGCCTTAACCTTCTACCAGCATGGCCTCCACCCGTGTTGTCATACGAGTAAGGACAGGAATCAAAACCAAAACAAAGCAAAACACCCCTAGATAGATATATATATATATATCATCTACGTGTGTGTATATATAAATGTATGTGTATAAACTCATACATATATTTCTCATAGCATTAAAACAAACATTTCTTTTCCTGTACTAGAAAATCTGACAGGGAATTCAGCAGCACCTTTAGAAAGTTATTTCACGGATGCAGCAGCAGAATGTAAACCAGTGCAAAATGTTAACATTTATCACTTTTCCATTTCCTTAGGCCAAATCCTGCCTTCCTGCACACAAGTAAATGGAAGGAATAAAACACGTGAGGCGTTTTCCTCTGAGAAACAGAAGCTAACATTTGTAGTAAGGAAAGTGATAAATGTTTGGGTTATTTTTTCCTGCTGCCACAAACATTATTACAAAGGCGTCTTTTTGAAAACGAAGCAAGATCCACTAAGCTATTTTCAGCTGACAAACTTTGCTCTTATAGCTCTTGGAGAAGACGTGCCACCTCTTTTACCCAACCTGACCTAAGCAGCACAGTGCTTGTCTAGTTTCTGCCTGGCAGAAACCTCTCTAAGTCAACCCGAGCCCGTGTAGGTCCGTTCAGAATTCAGAAGACTGATATGGAAGTTGATAGGTGAATATTAGCTTATTTAGTCTCACATATCTTGTTTTACCTCAAAAAGTGTTTTACGGATCCAGATTCGATCTCTGTCAGTTCAATTGCCATCAGTCAATAGAAAACTTGTTATAAAAGGAAATCGTTTACAGGACTTCAATGCCAATTACTACATCCTCACCAGCTGAGTACTCTGCTTCCAAAACAGAAAACAATGCAAATTTAGCTGATTTTCCTGAAAAGAGCACAAGTTCTGAGGAAATTTTCCATTTTTCATAGGTGGAGCACGGAAGAACAGCACTCAAGTGAGCTAAGCATGTCACTGGGATAATGTCGTAGGATACCTGAGCAACCTCCGGAGGCTTCTCCAGCCCGCTAAAAGCAAGGCAGCTCCAGGGTTGGACCAGGCTCCTTGGGGCTTTACCCCGTTGCATCTTGAAACCTCCAAGGATGGAGGTCAACTGCAAGGAAGAACCTGGCTCTGGTGTCTTGATGGCCTGGGGGGTGCTCTGAGGTCCCCCCAAAGCCTCCCTAAGGGCAGAGCAGAGCCATCCTTCTGCTGCCAGAAGTCACAAGCTCCCAACTTGGTCTTGGGGACCTTTCCTGCACCATTAGGAGAGCAGGATTTGTCAATCCCTCTGTCGCTGTCTCATGCACTCCATCCCACAGCAGAGCAGTCTCCAACGCCCTTCGTACAAACTGCTGCATCCATAAGCTCTTACAAACAACACAAATTAGGCATTTTACATAAAAAAAATAAAATTGAGAGAGGTCCATTCCACACTTGAGCCCCTGCAGGAACCACTTAGCACAACTCCTACGTGGCAAACCAGTAAGCAAAAACTTCCTGAGATATCTTTTAAGTCGACAAAAGCTCTTGCAATTAACAAAGTAACTTTGGGGACACAAAACAAATGCAACGAAGTTCTTGCTTCATGTTTTACCAAAAAGACTAGTTTGAGAACTGCAGGGGAAAAAAGCCATGCTGAAGTACCACAATCACATATTTGTTTGAGAAGGTACTGATTTTGGAAGGTATTTTATTTGGAAAAGCAAAGTTCTTAGCAAGAACTCCTTGTCCAAAGTTTTCCAAACTTCTTTCAACTGCCAGGAGAAGAACAAAACCTGCAGCCACCTTCCCCTGACTGGCAGACAGCTCTCCATTACTCCGTCCAGATGGACCCACAGGCTCCCACTTCTTCCCAATCTCAGTGAGCCTCAGCAAGGTAAAAATACTCAACCAGCTCCCCTTTGACACCTTTCCATGCTGTAACACTGCTACGGGTCCTGATGCACTGCTTCTAAATCAATTCTGAACACGCAAATTCCTGAATATTGTTTCATTTGAAGGAAAATCCTGTATTCCCAAGCAGTAGAGGCAATTTCTCTGAACACAGAGAAATCTGGCTGGCAAGAAAAGCAAAAAGGATCTTCATCCAGATCAAACCCAGAACCCAAGATTATGATAGCTCAACTGAAATTCACTTTGGAAAAGGCTTATTTATTAAAAACTTGATGATTCACACAATGAGAATATACACAAAGCGTTCCCTGGTTTGAAAGTGCTTTGCACCAACTTTCGGAGCAGGCAAGCAAAAAATTAATGAGACGTTTTAACAACACCATTTATCATTTTTCTAAGGCTTTTTTCCAAAGAAGTTCATTTTAACCAAAAATGCTTCACTTTAAAAAGCTCTATACAGTCTCAGTATTAAACAGTATGCCCTTCAATTGAAATCCAGTGCTTAAAATTTCTGAAGGTCAGTCCAGTTATTTTTGGTTTCCTAAATGTCTTTCCCCACCTCTTTTCTCCCCCTGCTATACTAAAAATTAGTTCACCGAAAATCTAGAGAACTGCCCTCAATAAATCTTTGAGCTATCTGCCTTCACACTTCTACTGATGCTAATACAATACACAAAACAACAGAGTATTTATAGGTTTGGCCAGTATGCAAACAGAAAAAAAAAAAAAATAAGGAAAAGCCAGACAAAATGTGTTCTTAACAGAATTTTGCACGCATGCAGCGCTGAATTGGGGCTGTAGGATCTAAATAGAACCACTATGGGATTCAGAATGACTTACTTCTAGTGTAAGTATCACTGGTCGGCACTCAAAGCTTTTCCCACCACTCGTGTGATATCCGGACACATTGGGAAGGACAAGGAAGGAGACGCAGAACAAAAAAGAGCTGAGGTGCCCCTGCATCAGTCCCTATTAGAGGAAGAGCTTCCACAGAGCCCCACGCAGAGGAGCAACCTTTGAGTAAGGCAGCAAAGAGACAAACTCTCAGTGGAGCAGAGAGACGTGCACTGACATTTTTACAATATCTATAAAATATACAGGAATTTGGACTGGTATCCTGCGGTTTAAGTTTTTGCTCCCGTTACAGCATGCACTGGCATTTTGGGGGTTACAGAGAGCGGCTGCGTGGCACATCGGTGAGCACCTCTGGGTGCCTCTTCCCACGGGAATCTGAGCCCTCTCCTTCCTGTGGGCTCCTCTTTGCTTCAGGCTCTGCTATTCCTCTGTTTTAGTGGAAAAACATTGCTCTGACCCTCTTAGACAAGTCAACCCACCCTGTCATTTAAAGACATCTACGTGCAGAAAGATTTTGTTTGCCTCTTTCGATCACTCTTGTAAACTGGACATTTCTTCCCCATAATGCACCCTGACTGGCGATAGCCTGTCTCCAAAGTTCATGTGCATACTGGAAATCTCTGCGCTCCAATTTAAGTACCCATGTCACTATGTGCTACTTATTTGGGGTTTGGAGTTAAGCAAAGTGACCAGACGTATTCATAAAAACAAACGTTCATTTGATCTGTGCTTTTCCAAAATCCTCATCGACTGTTTCAGCGTTCGGGGAATCACTCGTCCAAAAGCACCTCACTGAGGCCTCACCTCTCCCCATCCCCAGCATCAAAGAAGAGCAACAGATCCTCTTGAGGGTGGTGAGGCACTGGAACAGGTTGCCCAGAGAAGTTGTGGCTGCCCCATCCCTGAAAGTGTTCAAGGCCAGGTTGGATGAGGCTTTGGGCAACCTGGTGTAGTGGAAGGTGTCCCTGCCCATGGCAGGGGGGTTGGAACTGGATGATCTTTGAGGTCCCTTCCAACTCAAACCATTCTGTGATATGCCAAAGAGACAGGTGCACACTCACACACACGCGTGAACAGACGGTGCAGTCATCTCGTACAGACTTAACACGGAAATAACAAAGATCCTGACACTAATACGAACTTTAAACTACCTTCCCCACCCCAGGGAAAGCCTTTCATCTTGTTTATTTTAGATTTCCAAACACAAAATTATGTCTTACTTTCTTCGCATTATTGTTAGGAAGCTAATTTAACTATAATTATTATTATCGTCCCCTGAAGCACTCTCAAAATGAAAGACATATCTGTTCTGGCACTCAGTGTTAGATAAATGACGAGGAAAAAAAGCTGAACTTTCTCTGGAGCAAACAGAAATCACCAAAGAGCTAAACTAAAAACAAAGCTAGAGGAAAATCCAGCCGAGACACAGACACGTGCACAACCAGCGCAGGAGCGTGTCCTCTCCTGGCAGCATCCTCAGCAACCAGGGGACCAGAGGGGTTTGGTTCTAACTGCATTGCCCACGCTACGAGAGCAACAAAAGGGGCTCAGCGCTGATGCAGGACTACCAGAATTCTGTTTTTTTTTTTTTAATTACCAGCAGAATTAACAACATCACTGCGGGACAGAAGGTGCTCACAAAAGCGGTCAGCCACTTTCAGTAGGGCAGGCTGTGGCCTTGGCAAGGATACTGTAAGGAGGGACCAGCAAAATACAGTTTACAGATCCTACACCACGAAACTTTACCCGTGGCTGAACACATCTGTAAACCCCAACGTTAGCTAACACAGCCAGAAGCACAATTTTACTCCTCAAACGTGACCAATGTTGAAAGCCACGTAAATAAACTATGATCCCGTCGATGCAGACCAGCTAAAGAATTTAAGTTTTGCAAATCCATGGAAAAGATAATTTACGATAACGAGCATCCTATGTTTAGAATGACTGCACTGAAGTTAATTTCAGGAACTGTGATAGCCTACAGGTATTATGGATATCGCCTCTGCAGCAGACAAATCACGCTGCAGTAAGATATCACTGTGACAAATCACGAGAATGCTACGGGAAAACACATTATCTTTTAAATGAACCTCCTCTTCGTACGAGACAGGTGACCCTGCCAGATGAGCACACTTCTAAAAGAAACAGCCATTTTTTTAAGACAAATTCTTCTTCTTTTGGTGCTTCTCATTTGGCTGTTGTGACATAAAATATTTAGCAACTGGTTCATTGAGGGGCTTGGAGAACTTGAAAGAAAGATCAGAAATATGTGCAATCAAAATTTAATGGATAGAAACATGCAGTTTAGATTAAAAAGCAACACGCAGGAAGACGTCTCTTTGGGGAAGCTTTGGTATTTTTGAACTAATTTCTACCTCTGGTTGGTCATCACGTAACCCATCACGCGGTACCGGAGGGGCTGTTCTGTTAGGAAGGTCTCGGGGCAGACCAGGCAGTGGGTATGGATGGGGAGGAGGTTTATGGGGAAGGCAGACTCCGATGTTGTGCTGTGCTGCTCAGCTTTCAGCGCTGTAGAAGGTTATGCAGTCCTTGCAGACAGGAATTACTGCAAAGCTCTCCTCAGTGTTAAAAATAAAGACAGGGCTCTCTTCACATTTGCATGTTATCAAAATGAAAACCCCATCACAGGCGATGTTCTCATCCCCTCCTCCCCAAAGAGCAGGAAAACTGATTAAATAGAGAAAGATAGCACTGCTGATAACAGCCTGGTCTTTTACTATGACTTTCCTAACTTAAGTTCAATTTTCTGTGATATTTCATAGAATAGTAGCAAAATTAATAGTATTTATACAAATCCACGTGCCATTACAGTAAATAAGAGAAATATAATTCCCAGCGAGGTTACCTTTTAAGTTAGACTTTCTGTACCAATATTGACAGATAAGAGGAGCTAAAAAGATTATTAGCAAACAGGGGATTACATCAAAGTGAAATTGTTCTCCTCTGCCTACAGGAATACCCTCATCTTACTCACCTCTTCCCTCGGAATTTGGCTCCCAAATCACACCTGCGCTCCTCCAGGACAGACACAAGGACAGAGCCTGGAGGAGCACAGCTCCTGCTAACAAATGTCGCAACTTTCATTCAAAAGTTCATGAAAAGTCAGAACACGATTCACCAGAGGAATGAGAAAACCCATTATTTCCATTACAGAGCCACAAAACCAGTAGCACAGTGAGCAGAAATAATTTGCTCAGGGTCCTGTGCGATACCATCACTGTGGGCACAGCTCTGCTGCTCACCGACTTAGGACCACCGCAGGGTCCGGGCTTCCAGCTTCCACCTCTCCCGTGGGGACAGACAGAATCATCGCCACTATTATCCTACAGGAATTGTCTACCAGAAAGTTTTCCCTTTGTCTTATGTGTATGTAGGTTCTCTCTTGCACAGGCAATCTTACTCTGCCTGGAATTTCTTCAGCTTGTTAAATTTCGTAAAACGTGTGCAAGGTTTGCCAGGAGCACAGGGAAAACTCAGTAGTGTTTCCTTTAGACAACAAAAAGTAAGGAGTTCAGATTTAAACATTTTCCGACAGGCAGTGCAGGAAACTATCTCCAGATATTTTGAGAAGAAGCCATATCTGTATTTCATAAGGATACACCATCAAGGAACACAGACCTATTTAGCACTGCGCATTTAATGAAAGGAAACAGGGAAGGGCTCATCTGCAGAACGTGAAAACAGTAATATGTGAGTTGCGTCTCCAAGAATGACACAATTCATCCCTGTAAAGCTACTGGATTTGAATTTTAGTTCTTACTAAACTCACAGTAACTCAGAATCCTTTGGGGGATTCCTTCAGACAACCTATCGCTAAACAACGGACAGTACCAAGAAGAGCTTCAAAGTTCAAAGTTACTTCACTAAAAGAATATGAAATCAATCTATAATATGCAATCTAAGCAAAAAGAGCCGAAAATTTATGTTGTGGAAAACTAAATTAATTAAAAATCTTTTTACTCCTACTTGGAACCATGACCACAAAGCTTGACATAACGTGCTCCAACAAGATGCTGCTGATGAAGAGCTCTTTATCTTTTTCCTACTGCAGAAATCAGGGCACCTAAGCTCAGCAGAAACCCAACCCCAGCAGGACAAAAGGAGCCCATCAGCTAGGTTAAGGACAAACTGGGCTTTTTTTTTCTGATTTTATGCCAATCACAACATTCAACAGCACAAAAGGAAACGTGAAACTCTTGGCAGGAGCACAACAGAGTTTGTGTGGGACCACAAAGCCCGAGCTACGCAATCCTCCCTCGGACCTCTCCAGTTTTCTGGGATGTCTGCCTCACCGTAAGGCCAAAGGAGCGACATTCATTTCAGAAGCAGGAGGTAGAGAAGAAAAACAAGGCAGCAGACGTCACGGAGACAACAGCACTTACTCAGCTGCGGGCACAGAGGGCAACGGGAGGCGATTTCTGCTTTCAACCCTTCCTGGCACTTCTCAGGGTAAGGATAAACAGCAAACGGGAGCAGCGCTAACTCATGGGAGTGGAAAGGATGAATTCAGAAAGCATAAAATCGAAATACACGTCTTTAAAAAAAGTATTTAGAATACATGAAAAGCATGATGACTTAAAGAACTAATCGGTTGGAATAATTAAAATTCAAAAAGTCTATTTTAGGAAACACAAACCACAGAAGTGAAGCAAGCAGCCAGGGAGCACCTCCATGTACATCTTTTTGAATTAATTAAACAAGAGATGACCACAGGAGTTTCTTCTGCACGCGTGCAGATTTTTACTTCTAATTTTAAATTCAGTTTATTCCATTTATTTCAGATGAATAACATCTACTTTGAAGATAAGAAACTAACCAAACATTTTAAAACCAGGACATCTCATTTCCCCTTTCCATTCAATGGAAAAGCCTAAATCGCAGAACGGTTTGGGTTGGAAGGGACCTCAAAGATCATCCAGTTCCAACCCCCCTGCCATGGGCAGGGACACCCTTCCCTACACCAGGATGCCCAAAGCCTCATCCAACCTGGCCTTGAACACTTCCAGGGATGGGGCAGCCACAGCTTCTCTGGGCAACCTGTGCCAGTGCCTCACCACCCTCAGAGAGAAGAATTACTTCCTTAGATCTCATCTAAATCTATCCGCTTTCAGTTTAGATTTAGATGTGGGACTCGATTTCCCAACTCCTGAAGGAGAGAGCTCATCTGCATCGAAGGATCATCTGGTGACAGTCAGATATCCTGAGACCTGAAAGCAACACTCAGTGCCTGCACAGTGCTCCCCCCACGCTAGTTAGCCTGACATGGCAGCAGTAAGCACAGGGCAAGGAGCAAACATCTGCTCGTAAAGCTCTACTGGTTCCAGATGAAGCTAATTCATTCCACCCATTCCATTCACTTCCATCCCTGGCAGTGTTCAAGGCCAGGCTGGATGAGGCTTTGAGCAACTTGGTGTAGTGGAGGGTGTCCCTGCCCATGGCAGGGGGGTTGGAACTAGATGATCTTTGAGGATCCCTCCAACTCATTCCATTCCACTTCATTCCATTCCATTGTAAATTCAGGTTCCTCTGCACTTGCCGGCCTATCAAAAACCTCCTAAAGCATTTTAGGGCAATGCCTTCTGTATTGAATAACTCATTATGACTAAAGTGTAAAACATGTTTTGATAATTTTCCTTATGATATCCAACACACTCAATACCTTCCAGGAATAACAAAGCATTTTTAAGTGCTCGTTTTCAACCACTGAAATAAATTTTGATTTATAATTGAATTTCATTTTCCTTCCAACATCGTCTTGGCAGAAATCATACGGGGAAAAAAGTAAATCCCCTCACAAATAAGAAGTCATTTATCATTTCCTAACACAATAACACTTAAACATTAAGAACAGGATTAGATGTATATTCAACTATGTAATTGCTTTCACATACGTACGGCCCATGCACGCGGTTAACAAAAGCGACTTAAGTCAAGAGATCTTTTTTAATTATGTACCCACACCTAAATGAGAATTAATCTGTCTTTGAAAAAGCAATTAAATCCAAAACAAGATTAAAATCAGTGACTTAAAACGCTCCAAAAGAAAAACCAACTCCTCTGGCTGCAGTGGCAGCAGTGGAAGAGGAGCTGGGATGGGAGCTGGACAGGGCAGCCGGGGAGGCGGTGGGGAACAGGCTGCCCACCTCTGGGTGAGGGTACACGAATATCCCATGATACAAGCTCCTTTCTCCTTTTTTCCTCCCAAACTGCCAGCTCAGCAGCAACAACAGGATGAAGCAGAAGCTCCTTCACATTTTTGGGTGTTCAGCTCGCTCAAGACTGTCTGATCCCAGTCCTGGTGGCTGAGGACTTCTCTGCCAAGATGAAGTACAGTCAAACCAGCACGACTGAGGCAAAGCAGCAGCTCTGATATATATTCAAAATATATAAAAAACATTAATAAGTAAAACTAAAACACAGGCTAAAGCAAAAGCTATACGGAAAGAATTTAATTTAGCAACGCTGCCTCCTCTGCCATCTTCAGTTACTATTCAGTCATTTAATTAAAATTTTCCTGATAATTCACATATTTATGCGCGTAACACTTCTTCATATGGCTATAATACAGCAACAAAGCTGAGGGTAGAAAAAAAATGTGTGGTTTTTTATATTGCAGACTGCGAGTCGCTACACCGACAGCACTGCAGCGACCTGCGCCATCGGAGCACCCGCTCGCTGCTGCTCAGGCCAAAGGAGATGGGAATTAGGCCAAAGATGGGCTACTTTTTTTGTTGGAGCCCAGTTCCATTGTTCTTCTCACATATACTCACGAGACATCACCAAAAACAGTGAATCTGTTCCTCTCCCCTTCTTCACTGCCGTGCATGCTCCCCGATCCCAGCGGATCCAGCTCTGCGTACCTCGTATAAACACTGCCCGTGTTTTTCCCATTAAACCCATGGAAGAAAAGCTGGAAGTTAGAAGTGATGCATTTGGACCAAGGCTAAGACAGCTCAGATGTGCAAAGAGCAGGGAAAAAAGAACAAAAAAAAAAATCTGTAGATAAAAGAACTGAGCTTCTAAATGTTGGAAGAGGAAGGTTTGAGGACTATCAAAGCTAGCAAAACAGAGAGCAGGGAAAGCATCACTGAGATTTTCGCTGGAAGAGTTTCACTAAAGAGATGGAAAACATACTAAAAGTCTGAAGATGCATTCAATTCATGCACGTGTTTACAGCTGTCCGGTCCCCAAGTCCATTCAAAGACAAAAATCAGGAACATTTCATTTGGAACATTTTTCTCTACACTGAATGCTTAAAATGTCACTTCATTTTGCCACAGAAATCTCTTGGGATGCAGAGAAAGAGTCAGACACAAAACATACTTTTCCTGCTCAGATCTGAGCAAAACATCGCATGGCCTTCGCTAGTTCGAAAAACTGCAAGCTTATTTTTCCTTCGGATCTTATTTTAAGTAATTCTCAAAAAGTGAATTGCAAACAGGCTCAGCAACATTACCCCACTCGAGTGTGCACACATACAAAAAGGTTTATTTATTGAAAACCCTCTGTTCTCAAATTACAAACATTCTCGCTTCAGTCCTACTAAATGCTGGATTATTTTGGAAAGCTTGAACCATGTTAGTGTTTGACTATCGATAATGTTTTTGAAGCACATTAACTTACTTCCTTGCAAGGAACCATCCTAAAAACCCAGAGGACACTAAAGCTGCACGAGAAGGAGGATGGCTGCACTGGGGCAGCATGGTGAGATTTTCATTCCCATATTTGAATCCTATGCTTTCTCCAAATTAACCATGTATCATTATAGGAATCTAGGGTAATTTTATTATTTTGCTGAAAAAAGTTAATGGTTTTCATGCTCCACTAAAAACACCAAGCAATTTGGTATACCAACATAAGCAATTTCTTCATGGTACAGGTATAAGCACGTTTACCATCCATGGTCTTTGCCAATATTTCAAAATAACAGAACTACTATATTATTAAAACATCGTAGAACACAAATATGCCACAGCATTTCTATAGGATACAATTTTACTTAGATATACTAAACCCATGGAAAATAGGAGAAGAGAAAATGCCTGAGAGATCCCTAGGGCTTTGAGCAACCCAATCTAGGGGAAAGTGTCCCTGCCCACAGCAGAGAGGTTGGAACTAGATGATCCTTAAGGTCCCTTCCAACCCAAACCATTCCTTGATTCTATGAAATATCCCAATTAACCCCAGGGTCTGTCTTTAGGTCCCAAAACACAAATGTAAGGTTTTATTCCTACTTGAACGCAACATTATTATTACTATTTTGAAAGCATTTTTCCTGACATAATGCCCATGCATTTAACACCCTCAGAACTACTTCCTTTTGGGGCAGAACATTTCAAACCACAGCAGAAAAATAAACCAACCCTGATTTATGGCAGAGCCTACAACACTCAACCCACTCTTGACATTTGGCAAAAATAAGTCCTGAAAACACTAAGTAACTTCTATTGGTAAGGCTGAAAACTCCTCATTATCTGTTGAGGAGGTAAATTTAAGGATTTTTTTAAAAAAGAGCTTTAAGAGTACCTTAGAAAAACTACTCAGAGTAAGACAAAACGTTTTTCAGGGCTAACTAAGCACACCTGATTAAAGCTATTCCTAGAAGTAACTGAGGTATATGGACAATTTCTGCATAAAGAGAGTACAAACATTACCCAAAGTCATTAACTGGCAGGCAGGAATTAATATGTTTACAATTCAAGCCAAGTGATAAATATGCATAAATAAAAGGAAAATACGCATTGCGTCCTCATGAATTATTAAAACTTTTTTTTCTTTTTTAAATGGAAAAATTAACATGTACAAGTATTCAGCTTTTCCAGTTACTGGAGTTTTTCTAGCCAGAAGTCTTCACCTTGTGATTTTTGCTAGCAACACTTAAAATTGAAAAGTTTTCTTTAAAAAATAAAAAACAATAAAATAACAAAAAACCTCCAGTTTTTCAAGTTCAACTGTTCAATTAAAATATGAAAAAGATCACATCACAAATTCTCTACTGAATGAGCTCCTACAGAACACAGTGACAAGAGCAAGGGGCAGGATCCCTCCCCTGACTGTTTTCTTAGAGGAAAGGACGGAAGCACCTTCAGAAAACATAGAGGTCTCTGAAAATACAAAAGAAGCCCCAAGAGAAACTCCAACCCTCCCAGGACAAGGGAGATGCTGCGGCTCTCGTACGGAGGCTTCGCATCCTGCACACCCAGCTAAAGGCAGGGCAGAGTCTCCCCGTTCCTCCACGAAACTCTCCAAGCACGTGGGATTAACTCATCCTTTTTGTCCCTTCCACTTCGGAATCAGTGTCCCTTGTGCCAGCCAACAAATATGTCAGTGACGTGATGTGTCAGCGTACAGGTGGCCACTATCTGTCCATTTAGCATCACCTGCACGCCCCAGAAGCTTTCCCACAGGATATCAAGCCCTTTATTTAGATAAACAATCACTGCAGAGCTTATCTGTCATCTGGTGATTGATGTGAAATAATAAAATTATACATCAAAACAAACCTCATTAGCTCATCATCCCAGCTCATCATCCCGAGTCAAAACTTAGCGCACAAATAAAGTTGCAGTGATGCTTACTACTATCCTTCAGTGAAATCTTTGATTTATGTCATCTCACAGAGAAGCAAAACTGAATTCAATAAATAAATACAGCCTCCATAGCTCGAGGAGGACATAACAGATTGCAGAAAGTACAGAGAAGGGCAACCAAAATGACAGCCTGGAGGCTCCAGTGAGACCTTCTTGCAGCCTTTCAATACTTATAGGGGGCTGGTAAGAGAGACGGAGAAAGACTGTTACCAGGGCATGTAGTGACAGGACAATGGCTTCAAACCAAAAGAGGGGAGATCTAGGTTAGATCTAAGGAAGAAATTCTTCCCTCTGAGGGTGGTGAGGCACTGGCACAGGTTGCCCAGAAAAGCTGTGGCTGCCCCATCCCTGGAAGTGCTCAAGGCCAGGTTGGATGAGGCTTTGGGCAACCTGGTTAGCGGAAGGTGTCCCTGCCCATGGCAGGGGGGTTAGAACTTAAGGATTTTTAAGTTCCCTTCCAACCCAAACCATTCTGTGATTCTATGAAAAGGGGATGGAAAAGCTGTCACAAAGTCCCAGATTCTTCCATGAAGGCAGAGGCGGAATTTCTCCGACTGAGGTTTACAAATTCACAGAGGTGGTGGATGAAATGAGTGCACAGCTGTTATTCACAAATTTTGCAGTATTAGAACCAGGAGGCAGCTGCTGAAGCTAACAGGAGATGAATTTCAAGCAAATATGAGATGGTACTTTTAATTTAGGCATTTATTTTTTAAATGCAGTGAGTGATGGAAGCTCCAGCTACAGAAGTCACAGAGGTAAACAGCAAAAGCAGGTCCAGCAAGGGACTGCACAAATTCTGTGACAAGGTGGTCCGATAAATGAGTAACATTTGGAGACAAGAAGTGATCATCCCAGCTCCTCATCCAACAAAGTTCCCCACCAAGGAAGGGGAGGCAGGCGCACAGAAGGGAAGGAGATGGAGACGCTCAAATAATAGGGTGCTACCTTGAATTCCCAGAAGCAAATCAAGGAAGCGCCACAATATTACTGAAAGAACATAAATTTATTTCTGGGTTTGCAGAGATTTCAGATTCATAAGCACGCAAGACTTCCAGGAAAAGTTACTCAACCCCATCACCGTCTCTCCCCAAAGTCCACCTTCTGTGACCAAGAAACCATCAGCCACCTCTGCCCATGAACCTGACACCCTCCTCCCTGACAGCGATTTTGGTTATTGGCTATAGTTATATCACAGTTAGATGGTTATACATTACCACAATATCGACTGCCAGTCCCCTGATTTAAAGCACGTGCTAATTATGCTCCTCGACTGCTGCTAAGCATTAATATTGAAGGTGCTGAACTTGTTTAAAAACTGAAGAAAATCAAAATGCTGTACTACTCTTAATGGGTTTTAATATAGTATCCCAGAGAATATGTTTTTAAAAAGGACAGTCTTATTCTACTGTATCTTGAAGAGCCACAGACCCAGGATTAAGAAGGACTTCACTTAGCCTCTGCTGTCGATCCCAAATTCATTTCATGTCATTATCAGGCTTCCCGCATTTATCCTCACACTGCTGCATAACACGACTTACTTAAATATTTTGTGCTTTTAGGATTTTCAGACTTTTAAAAAAAAACTTCTTATATGCCTTTCTTAAGGTAAAACTTACTCAGATACATTTTAATGCATAAAAGAATTAAGCTCTTGCACAGTCAATCATAAATTTAGCATACCCTTATTTGCAAATGCTTAATTTCCTAGGTTATTTTAGAGAGAAGGAGAGAGAAAAGGAGAGAGAGAAAATAGAAAAATCAATAGATAAATAGCTGCAGCACTGGCACTACTCAAAGCTTAATGTTATTTTTCCACACAAATGTTTGGCATTAGTACTATCAACAATTTAGATATGAATATTTTGCTTGGCCTAAGTTCTTTCAGATCTTCTAATGTGATGAGCTACTATTGCATACGGTATTAACAAAATGAGGTTTCCAACAGTATCCTATGGGTTTTGGATTAAAAAATAAAAGTTACTGGTGTGGTTTGATTTTTTTAAGAAATGTTGGACTACGGAAGTGTGTTACTGTGCTAGTTTCATTGTCACATTATGACATGATCATTTAAACTACTGTTTTCAAGAAATTGTGCGAGAAATGCCATAGTGATCAAGACCATACAGAAGTTTTGCCTTCCCAGAGCAGAAAACGGGCTCTGAAATCCTCTTTTTTAAATCTATGTAACACTTTTTGCAATTTGTGGTGGCCATCACATTCGCACCACTAGACCTTTTCAACCTGCCCCTCATGAAACACGAGTAGAAGCTCGAGCATATGACTAAAGGTTTGGAGCGCCCATGTTGTTGCAACCTGCTTCTTTTTTCATTCACTGCCATCATTCCTCTGCCATGCATCAAAATTATCGAGGGCAATTTTATTTTGGTGCCTCCATATGGATTTTGGAAACCACATTAAAGAGTTAACTTCTGAACATCACGGCCAAGATACTTAATTTTGTTTTAGACTCAGAGCATTGACAGAAATGGCACATTTGATTTATTTCTGACGGTCTGCACCGTGCACTTTTCTCTCTCTTACGCAATTTTGTGTGATTTTCATTTTTCACTTGTTTCACACATTTTATTTTAGCTTGTTTCTTCTGTTAAGTATTACGCGTTAGCACCGGCCTGCTGTCTGGGCTTCTAACTTTAAGGCAACACGTAGAAGCAAAAAAAAGCCTGTGCTTTTATGCTACATTCAAATTTGAAATAGTTCAATATTTCAATCAAGAAAACCTTACTGAGGGTTTGGGAGTTCACATTACCTTATAATATTTAACGGCTCTCCAGTTTGATAGAAAAGTTGCATCAAATCCTCCTTCTAATGAAACCAATGTTGTATAAATAATATATTATTCCACCAAAGAGCACATAAGAAGCAGATGAAAGTATCCCCATTATTTGTTACGTTTGCCTTTCTTTTGTCCGTAACTTGAATTCTAAGACAGAACTCATGCTCATTCCAGATTTCATTAGGTGCTTAAATCTGAAACCGTTTGTTTGAAGGCAATCAAAAGCATGATCAGATTTTTTATTTTTTATTTTTAAACAGGGCAGTATCTCTCCCTTCGCCATAAAGCAGTTGGAGATATATCACTGGGATTTGAAAAGGTAATGAAATAAACACGACAAACCAAAATATTTTTAAAAAGTTGGCGGAATATTCCTTTAAAAAATTTTACCCACACTTAGGGTTTCTCAAGACATCTTAATAAGAATGTAATTCCACATTTGCTCTTACTGAACAAATCAAACACGGTGATTTATTATTCAGATGGGTACAAAGGATTTCTGAAATGCTAAAAGACGGGCTATAAAAGCACAAATCATCAGTAATGACGACAAGCTAAACTGCCTTTCAAATATGAACAAAATGCAGCCATTTAGGGTATCATACATCATGGTCTCCCAGACCCTCATTTATTTCCTAACTGTACAGGCTGCATGATAATTTAACCAGTGCAGAATTCTGCATCTATTGAGAACATCTTTATTAGGCCAGTGACTCCACAGCTCTACACACCACAGGAGACTGGTTCAGAAGCCTCATCCTTAGAATTGGAAACGAGCATTTTCCAATCGTCAGTTTAGTTCCCTACCCAACAACATCTGTACACTGAAAATGAACTTTTCTGAACTATTAACATAATGAAAATACAAAAAACAGTCTACCATCCCCAAAAAATTAGGACTTCTTTCTTGGTATGGATGATAAACTAACATCCACAGCAATTTGGATTCCTAATGACACAGCATTCGACGGGAACTCAAAATCTCAGGTTTAGCTGGTAAGACCTCCTGTTATATTTTTCTTCTAATGATCTCTACAAAGAGAAATTACAGAAGAGAGGTCTAAATCCCACTCATGCTTATACCAACGAAGTACAGAAATAACTATCATGGCTAACGACGTTACTCAGCATTTTCCTTCTAAGAGCAGAAACCTCATAAATAGCAGCTCACTTAATCAGCTATTTAATATTTTAGCTGCATGCAGGTATTATGGGTATTATACACATAATCTTAAATCCACTTTATCTTCAAAATGTTCCTCCAAGTTAACAGATACGCAATTACTCGCACTTTACAGATAAAGAACAGACATAAGCACAGAAGCACAGTCTCAAATGAATTGTCCGAGCTCATGGAAAAAACTTATCATGGAGCAAGACACTAAATTAAATCTCTCAAATTTCTGCCTAGCATGACTCTCAGAGACCTTATTTCTTTGTCATCACAGCCAAGCAGATTATATCCTTCCTCAAAGCAAGGAGAACCTCTAAGGATTTGATCACACGGGGACCTGTTTGAAATTCAAGCCAAGTTTGCCTTCACCTCAGCTGGAGAAGAGGAGCATATTTAACGTTCCTCCATTTTTCTTCCAATGGCAGGTTCGAGTAAATAAATAAATAACAGATTTAGCACGGAAAGCCAGGCAGCTATCACATAAAGGCACGAAAATAACAACCTATTTAATGCGAACGAAGATTCAGCAACATGAAAATACTTGCTTTTAGCAAAGACAGAATCATAGAATGGTTTGGGTTGGAAGGGACCTCAAAGATCACCCAGTTCCAACCCCCCTGCCATGAGCAGGGACACCCTCCACTACACCAGGTTGCCCAAAGCCTCATCTATCCTGGCCTTGAACACTTCCAGGGATGGGGCAGCCACAACTTCTCTGGGCAACCTGTGCCAGTGTTTCACCACCCTTAATGTAAAAAATTTCTATAATGACAGCATCGGTCCCAAATGACTACAGAGAAAAAAAGCACATCATCATCCACGCCTCTGTGTTTCAAATCAAGTAAAACTCACTCTTCTTTCAAGTAAAAAGAAGTGGTAAGGTTCTGTGATGAATTAGGCTAGTCCTAAATGATTACATATTCCCGCTCATGCCTTTGGCGTTGGCACTTCAACTACCTCTCACGATAAAAGTTACTTAACCTACATCAAGTAGCAGGTCCTGCTGTAAAGCTACCAAGTGGTAACACTCTTCCAAGACTGAGCCTGGGCTGGCACCTTGGCACAGCGACCCAAACCCTTTGCCTGAGATGGGCTTGAGGAAGGCACCATTGCCAGCCCGTCATCCGCCCAGTGCACGTGGCACCAGCGCTTTCCTTGGCCTTTCCCTACTGGTAGGACCCCGAACTCGCTCCAGAACGGGCACCTCCGCACACGGTACGTGTTCAAAACTAGGTTAAGTCTAAACACCAGCTTTCACGCTGATTTTGAAAATGACTTTGGTGTTGGTTATCATCTCCCCCATGCTGGCGTTAGCTGAAACACCTGGCAGATAACTCGAGCTCTGGCTGCCACATGCTTTTCCCTGAGCTGGATTTGAGCTTGTTTCCTCAAGGATTGACAAGAACTTCATAGGCTGTTCCAGAAAATTACATTTTAGCGTTACGCTGTAGGACCCGCACGTTCTAGCGGAGCATAATCACACAAAACACCTGCTCAACACAGGCATCTCCCCCGGGCACAGCGATCACCGCGAGCGGTCCTCTAGCCAAAACCCTGGCGGCTCTAACGAGTGGGAGCAGGATATGCCCCAGCACTGCCAGCCAGGAGGGCACGGGCTGACATTCCCACACCAGCACAGTACCAACATCCCAGTCATTCAGCCGTGCCCCAATTCCTCATGCTCGCCCAGAAGCTGAATATAAAAAGAAGAAAAAAAAAAAACAAAAAACCAAAAAAAACCCTGAAGTCTGTAACACCAGGCTGTACAAGTAGATTAACGTTTATAAATACGCACAGGTGCCCAAAATGAAATTCACGGTACGGAAGAAGTACTGTACTGGTTCCCTTGTCTCCACAGAGATACCAGTAAAAAAGTGCATCTCACTGCTCCCAAATACAACCTGATGATTTCATCACTCGCTCCAGAAGTCCAAGGCAGGACGTCCACCGGCACACCTGCAGTTCCACTAGAGAGAAATGAATTTGTAATCTAAAAAAATAGTCCTAAATTGTCTTTTTTTTCTCTCTGCATCTTTCCAGGTTGGAGTCAGACCTCTCCCTCCCTTCTCAAACACCCTTTTGACACTACGTTTCATTATGCAACAGTTGTGCTCAGCATTTTTTAAAGACTGAAAAATTGGCAAATGGGATGACGACGCATTTCCATTTTCCACTTCTATATGCTTTTACAGTAAAACAAAGCACAATGATCAGGAAACACACTACTTTCCAGAAACCATGTTTCTGGATTTAAAATAACCCTATGTACACCAATAGTGCCAGCACATACACATGTACAGGACCAGCAGGAATTTGGACCACAACTGGAAAGTCCTTTCTAATTCTCTAAAAACCTACAGGAAAATGCTGTAGAGTTACCTAGCTTTATAAATGGGGCATATGCATAACACTGTGCAAGAATAATCAGCCCTGGGACACCGGCCTCTTTATATTTATATTATTATATAAATTTAATTATATTTATAATTACGGAGAAGATAAGAATGTTGTTTAACTCCTCCTTCCATCAGAAGGCTTTTCCTTTCAAGTCACTAAGGTTATCGAGCAATAGTATTTTCTTCCAGCAACCATGGTCTGCACATCCTGGGATGTGCTGTTCACATCTTCCACTTATGAAAAAGTAACAGCATCTACTACCACTCATCTATTTGCTTCTGTTGAAGCAGCATACATATTTAAATCGTGGTCACCGCACCATGTAATTTCACCCATGTCTCTGTACAGGCTGCAGCCAAGGGATTTATTTTAGTATAGAGAAAACCACAGAGGTCCTGGAATACGGCAAGTCAGCACTGCTGGAAAGAAAAGGAGAGGAAGAAAAATAATCACAGCGTTTGTTGCTTTATCAATAAGCAAGTTGATATTTAAGTTCTTCCCACTTGAGTCTTTGGAAAAATCTCTCTGGTAAGAAACCTGGAGAGATTAAGAAGTGTGACTGAAACCGTGCCATCAGCTCACTCCCTGCAGCAGGGCTGTGGGGAGTGCACAGCCCCTCTCCAGGTGCACACCCGGAGGCAGAGCAGCAGGCCATGCAGAAAGCATGCCCTCGGGCACCCTCTTTTAGGGATCAGCAGTAAATTTGGAAAGATAAGGTAGGAAGGGAGAAGGGTTAGCAGAGTACCTGCTCAGGTAGCAGACAGGGAGAGCAACTCAGCTGCCCTCTGCTGACTATCGGATTTGTTAAACACTTCTCTGACCCAGTCCCGCACAGCTAAACTGCTTTCACCCCCGTGCTTCCACGCTGATGTTTACGGGGTGGCCGGGTCCGTAAGGACTGCTTTGCCCGCTGTTGGGCTCTATCAGCCGAGCCCTGCGCAAGGACAGCAAAGCTGGCACAAACGAGGTGCTCCAGCCGCCGCCGCAGCAGCGTGCGTTCACTGGTGCAATGGTCTGCTCCAGCTAATTAACTCTGAAAAGATGTCCAGGACTTGAGCCAGTATTTCTGCTGCATCGTGCTATGGAGAGGTGCTAACATCGTTCAGCGCTCCACTTGGGCGTCTCTCCCCGCTGCGACGCGCTCAGCCCAGGCGGCAGCGGGGCGTTTCGCACAGGGGCTCGTCCAGCGCTCCGACCTGTCAGCTCAAATCAGGGGGCCCTTCAGGAAACCCAAAGATCAATAATCCTCATCAACTCGACCACTGGCGCAGACAGTGCTGCCGCAGACAAACTCCGTGGTCCGCACCTGGTGGCAACTGGGCTAAGCGAGTTTCCTGCTGTGGTGAAAAAACATTTATTAAACAGTGATGCTACTGGAACGCGCAAAAGGGAAGGGGATGATCCACCCCTTCGCAACTTGGACAAATTCTCGTGCCTCTCATGACATCTTCTGTCTGTCAGGAGGATCTGATGACTAAATACATGACCCATTTAATTTCTAACTTTTTTTTTTAATTGAAAACATCTCTGAAAAGTCATCTATAAAAGGATGAAGTGGTTCGAGAGAAAAAGAGGAAAGATGGGAGCTAAGTCCTAAGAACATTACCATGTTTGTCAATCCTCGCTGCTTTGTCAAACCGCTTCGCTTTTAACTCGCGCCCAATTTATTTGCGGTTTAAATGCAAACAGGAACACCTATTCATTCAGCGTCGTAAACGCTTTTCCTCCCAATAAAAGGCAGCCATGTAGCTTTAAACAAGCACTTCGGTGAAATCCCAAACGTACCAGCATCACCCACCCTGCGCCTGCTCCAGCCTTGCTGCTTTCAGCAGCGCGGCTGGAAAACGAGGGTGCTCAGCGATGACCAGCAACGCACGCACTGCCGTCAAATAAATCCCTTAGTACCGAATTCGCAGGTAGAGGGAAAACAGGAATAACTGGGGAATTTTTTTGCGTCAGGAACCACGCTGCAAACCAGCCCCTACCTCCCCCCTCCTTCCGCACGCACCCAGCGCTCCCGGCAGCGCACCCGCCGCTCCAGCCCCTCTGCTCGCACCTCCCGCGGCCGCGCTCCCCCGCTCAAACCCGCGCCCCGCAGCCTCCCCCAGCGCGGGGGGCTCCTCCCGCCGCCCCAGCGACCCGCCTCCCGCCGCCGGCCCGGCCCCCGGCTCCTCCCCGCCGCCTCAGCCCGCTCCCGCCCGGCTGGCGGACGCCCGCCGGTCCCGCTCAACAAGTTCCCCCCCGCCGCCGAGACCCGGGGGGACCCGGCCGAGCGGACCCCCCCCCCTATTCCGCCCCGCGCCTCCAGCCCCATCTCCCGCCCCCCGAGCCGGGCGCCGCAGCCGATGAGGAGGGCAGCGCGGGAGCGTGCGGCGGCGGCTGCCTCTAGCGAGCGCTCGGGCGGCCGCAGCTGAGCGCCCGGCCGCGGGGGAGCGGCGGCGGGGCGGGCGGCTCGGCGAGGCTCCGGCGGGCGGGCAGCAGATGCGCGACCGGCGCGGAGCTCCCGACGGCCAGCTCGCCCCGGCGGAGGGAGGGCGATGCAGTGCACGGGGAGCGCACAGACCGCCGCTGCCGTCTGAGGAAGCCTAAGGTAAGCTGGGCGCTCGCCCCCGGACCCGCACCGCTGCCCTCGGCTCCCCCCCCCACCCCGCGCGGCCGCCGAGGTCTGCCTCGCCCCCTCCTTGAGCCAGCACTCCTCAAATCACCCAGGTCGCGGGTTTTTCCCGGTGGAAACTTCGTAGGGATGGAGCAGAAAGCATCGCGCTGAGCGCCGGCGGGAGCGTTATGCAATAGCGTATCCGCCTGCGTGGGAACGGCTCTTGCATTCAATAACTTTCATGACAGATAAGGAGAGAACATCAGTGCACCCGTCCAAACCGCCCCTTCTCGAAAAATACCAGCGTTTCTTCTAATGCTACCTTTCTAACGCTGCCTGGTAGGGGAGAGGTGTAGCCGGAGGGTTTTGGGGAAGATGCACGAAGTGCTTTAGTTTTTCACATGATCGATTGCGAGGAACTACCCCCGTTTATTAACTTCGGTGCTGGCAAGTCCAAACGCAGCCCTAATGAAGCGTCCGTGCACCACGGCAATGGGAGAACACCGGACGCGTGCCTTCCCATAACTTGCAGCACAGCACTTCATTAAAAACCCAAAAATCCTCGGCAGAGGCTGAAGCTGCTGCCATTCTGTGAACTGTCATTCTGGAGAAGCAGTCCTTCTCCCGATTTAATACACCATTCCGCCCCCTCGAGTCCCCCATCACCATCATCAAATTGGAGATGCCGGGAAAACGCAATAGGCAAATGGGACAAAAGGTAACACCGATCCAGCACCAAAGTCACGGTCCTGGACCTTGCATCTTGCAAAGCACCCAAAGCTTCCCGCTCTGCGTTTCCATCTCGCCCTCCTATTGCTAGTAAAAATCCTCTCCTGTGACCTCCACGTCCCCACTTAATGCCATGTTTACCGGGAGTTACAGCAGCGAGGGGGATGCAGGACTGCAGTTAGCGTGGAGCTCTTTGGGGGAGGCGGGGGGGTTGGCGAGCCCGAGCGAAATAGGGACATCTTGTCGTGTCGAAAGCAAGAGAATACGTTCTCTGCTTATGTCACCATCTCCCGAGGCATCTGTCCCAAAGGAACCGTGCCCCCCTCTCTGCCATGAGTCGGAATAGGTAACGGAGCAGTTTCGTTTGACCTTGTATGTTTAAGCTGCCAAAATCCTGCACGAACACCACGGAGGAATATTTAACTCATGAGGCTCTATGGTCGGGAAGTTTGGAAAGACCTGTTTTTCCAGCCTCCCAGAATCCTTATTTTTCTGCTGAATGCTGGCAAGCGGTAACAAAAGACAAAACAGAAACAGGTCATACCTAATAGAAACTGGAGATTTATTCTCTCCGCTTAAGTGCTTCATCGTGATTACCGTTCGTATTTACAGGGCTGTCAGGAATGCTGCATGTATCAAGGTTAAAAATCGAGCTGCTAGATGGAAAAACTACCAGCTAATAAAAAAAATATTACAAAATATCACAGGACGCGTAACTGTCCTAGCCATGAACTCAGAATAATTTAATGTAAAATTTCAAGCAAATTTATCTATAGTAAAAAACGACAAGCCTGGAGAGTAACATATTTCCTTACTTTTGGTGCGAAGCCTATCGGTGTTTTACCGGTCTGCTCCTGCCTGCCTCTCTTCCAGTAACACTGTTCTCTTCAAGTACAAATAACAGTTCCAAGCTGAAGGCTGGATTTTTTTCTAGCGTTATAAACGCACACGAGCAGCTCAGATGAAAACATCTCAGTGCTCGGATATTGCTGATTTATCACCTGGAGGTTTATATTTCTTCTACACAGTGATGGCATAGAGTCACCAGTTTCAGTAGAAACACAGAATGTATATTGCTAATCCAAATACTCATTGTGAACAGTTGTAAAATAAAATTACTGCCCCAGAGTTTAAGGTGCTGTTGCATTTAAATCGTACTGCCTTCAGAGAATGAGCTCATTGGAGCAGGCTGATACTAAATAAGCTTTTTTTTTTTTTTTTGGTAAGGACGTCATGATGCCCTTGATGAAAAATGTGTGTTCTTTAGGGCTCCATAATTATTAACCATGTGTATTTTTAACAAGATGCTCAACATAATGCTCATCTTGAAGGAAATCAGTGCCTTTCCCCCAGACTGACACGTAAAAACCAGCTGGGCAACAGCACCACAAAACAAAGTATTAGTTACTCACCAAGAGGGACAGCACTTAACATTCAATGCACCCTTTGACTAATTAAGCTCACAAACAAGCAGCTCGTAAGACCATCGCTGCGTATTTTTTTCCCCAGTTAACTATTTCAGTGACAGAAGCATCTTTGCATGAGAGATGCACAGCATATATAATTAATTTGGAGGGGGGGGGGGGAAATAAGAGTGGCTAAGTCCAATGGAGATGAACGTTTAGAAGGAAAAGACAGCTCAGAAGCCGAAGAGCCAAACCACAGAGCGTGCGTTGTCCTCCTGCCATGCACTACCAGGGACCCAACACTACTGGGCACCGCAACACACCGCTGCCTGACTCAGAAACCCAAACTCAACAACAGATTGTAAGAATGACGATGAGTTAGTAACACTGATGTTCTGTTTATCCTGCTCTGGAGAATTTAAAAGCAAACTTAGCAATACCAGTCCTTTGCAGTGACCGATGCGGTAGTGAAAGCCAGAGAAACCCATCAGCTTGCCAAAAGTCTGGGCTAAAATGTAAGGGTACCTCCACAAAGGTACTGAGCTGCGATATCTCAAGGCAGTTCCTTATCCAACCATAATCATCTTGGACAGGGAGGATGCGTAGTCACATGATTCACCCATACTTGAGGAAATGACAGTAAATCTAGACTGAGAACATGAAAAATTCACATGCTTGTTTAAAATAGCTATTAAAAAGGTCTTATATCCTGCTGTATGACAGCCACTATTTAAAGAACTACTGAAAATTTGCACGAGATATTAAAAAACATGTAAGCAACAAATCTGTTTTATAGCCCAATACTCCCTCGTATTTTTACTAATCAGTTTGCAAATTAAATAGGCTTTAAGGAAATGAGATCATGAGCGTATTTTAAGGGGGAAAAAAAAATTCAGAGTGGTGAATGCAGTGGGAGTTCTACAGTCAGTCTTTTGAAAATCAGTGCTTGCTTTTATTCTGCTTAGAAACTACTGTGTAACCTACGAACAGACGCAGGTACGACTCACTAGGTATCGACATTCAATTTGAAATTATTACTGACCACACCAACTGTGACCAGAGCATTCCCTTATTTTAGTGGCACATCCCCATGCTGAAGTCTATTTACTACAATTTTACCACATTCAGGCAGAAAACAGCCTCTCTGCTGATCCCTTAACACTCTGGAAAACAGTTCAACTTTATACGTTTGCACAGCAGCATCATGGTGATCGGTACCTTAAAATTCACCTGCTTCCCCGTTCAGTCTCTCAGGCAAAGATAACTGGTTGTAAAAATCACAGTTCAGTGATGAAACAGCAACTCTTGGTGTCCTCCTCTTTGCCTGGCTTTTTTCCCCTTCAGTAGCAGAAAGACACCAGACCCGATTTTACTCCAGAAAGTTTTTCCAGCCAAAGCTACTGATTTCAATACAGAGAATAAGGCTCGTTTTCACAGCCTAAATTAAACAGAGATGGATTTAAAAGCCCTGGGACTGAAGGCCTCCAAATCCTACGCTATTTGGGTGCAGATCTGAACTCCTTTATCATTGCAAGAGGAGAATTTTGTCCTTGTGGGGAAGTGCTGGGGCTCTACAACATCTCAGATTCCCCAGTCTTTGCACATCGATGATCATTTGGCCTCAGACTCAGCCCGTATCAAAAAAGTATGTTAAACATCTCACAAAAGCTACGTAGTTGTGGCCAAATTTGTCTGAGGCTGCAGCAACTAAAAAAGACAGACTGGAGTAGTCATTTGTACCGAGTAAAACGTTCACCCCACAGTGTGCTCATCTACATGTTACTAACTCAACTGTATGGCTAAGTGCACTCAAATCACATGGAAATTTCTAATATTTGAAATGAGACCTTAGGATTATTTTTCAATGCAACAAACTACGACGGGTACAATAATAATATCTGAATACTAAGCAAAACAAACCAAAGTATTCACCCACAGTGCAGTAGTTAATGTTCAGGAGAGCAGAAGGGAGTAATTGCCCAGTGACACACAAAAAGCATTTCAGCAGAGGACTACACCAGTCTGAGATGAACCGTTCACTGAGCTACCTTTTCCTGCAGGAACACCACCACTTTGGTTCCTAAAATCCTAATCTAATACTAGAGTTTCATTAAACAGGCTAAAAACGCAGTCACACGGTGGACCAAAGAACGTGTAAGCACATGGCTTTTGCACCTGATTTAAGCAGATGTGCAGGGACAGCCTACGGCCTGGCACGCCGACTTCTCAACAGCAAACCAGCACTGTGGAGGCCCTCTGTAGACCTTGCTCCATAGGTGCTGCCTGCCTCAGCTGTATGGTCCTTTTTCAGCATCGCTTTTGTGTGCTGAAGAATGCTTTCTATCATATTGATTCCTGCTTGGACATCCTGCTCCTCCAGATGCAAAGCTGAAGCCTTCTGCTCATCTCCAGAGAGACCATTAACTACTGGGTTTTTTAGCAGCTTAAGCCATCCAAAGACTTTTTCCTCTACCTGTATTTACTTGTACTTCCATTTTCTCCAGTACAGGAATTCCTTATTATGTGTACTGAAACAATACTGGCAAAATCCCAACCTTAACTCATGTTTATGACATCCACAGGGAAGAGAAGCAAGTGGTTTGTGTTATTTTTGCCTATCCATCATTGCTATAGAATGCCTGTAAATAAAGCCCACATAGTTACAAAATTAAACCACTTTAAAAACAAAAGAAAGGAAGAACATTCCATATGGTCTTAAGTGATGAGGAAGTGTCAAAAGCTAATAAAGAAGGATTTACTTTTTTGCTCTTCCACTCTTACCTCCTTGTTTTATACCTGCCCTTCTTCACCTCTTCATTTTCTTTTAACCTCCAGGAAAAATGCAGACACCTCGTCAGTAATTCAGTCATATCTGAGACAGTCCTCTGAAACAAGTCATAGCCACAGCATTTAAAGCTGTAAAACCACTGTGAAACCTTTGCTGTACTGCTAAAAACATCCAGCACAACTTCCCAGTACGTAAAAATTGTCATTTTATATCCAGACCCCACTTGGACCAGAACTACAAGACCTACACAACTTAAATACTTCCATCCCACTTTCCACAGTGGCCATCACTAATGTTTGTGTATTTCTATATGAGTAAGAAAAAAAATCTAAAGCAAGCTCAATCTCTCCTTCAGATCATTAGTAATTGGTTGTTCATGGCCGTTTTGTTATTATATCCATTATTTTCTTATGCAAATGCAATCAGAAATAAACGAGGAGATATCCACAAGTAAAGAAATTTAACTCGTGGATCAGTTTAATACATTTTTGTGTATTAAGGCCATTGGCAAATAAAACACAGCAGTATCTCTAGCTGACAAAGAGACAGATAAAACATCCCAATGCTGAAGAGAGTAATTCAGCAGAAATTATGCTTGAACTGCCTGGTAACACCAATACCACTGATCCATTCCGTAGACTGAGTCTAAGTTGCTGAATTCAAGATGAATCTTGTGTATTTTAGGTAGTCCTAGCTGAGCAAGGCGGTGAGAATAACGTGTTGTATTCTTGCCTTCACCCTTTGTGATAAAAACACACAAAAAGCCACAATAAACGTGATGCAAATCATCTGTCTAGTAGACAGTTCTGGTGCCTAGAGCGTTATCAGGCAATTCTCATTAAAAACAGGGGAGTTCTCAGCCACAATCCTACAGCTTCAAACAAGCAGAGCACATAACTCAAACCAACGAAAGGGGCGCAGGAATATTCTTAAGAGGATCTCTAATTATTACTTTAATACACTTCCTGATCAGCCATATCACAAATAACCCATCCTAAAACACCATCACCAGATATCCTGATCTTACTCCACATTGTCTCCCAGGTCCAGGAAACCTGGAAACAACATATTGGACATCTCTGCCCCATCTTTGCAAGCTCTCTTTGCTTCCTTCTTCATTCTCCACACGGTTCTTCCTACATTGAACCAAAAACGTTTTCCCTGGCGACCTGGGATGAGCAGTTGGTGGCAGTGGTACTCATCAACTCCAACCCTTCTCCCAGAGTCCTCATGTTTGATGAGAACTTGAGACTCTGGGAGTTTGGAGAGATTTGGAGCAGATTTAGAGAGATTTGGAGCATTTGCACCGACATTTGAATATAAGACAACTTCCCCTCACATCAGAGTTTGGCTCTTCCTTCACGTTACTTATCTCAAAAGCATCTTAGAAGCAGCTTTTGCGAAACGAGTTTCACAGCGTTGGGGACCATTATTCACTTGCAGTGCAGCAAGTAAAGCGTTTTGCTCTACTAATATCAATTTTTTTGGGTAACTAATGCTCATTTTTGTACGAGCCTTTGCTATTGCAGAAGTCGAACTGATCTGTGCACTCCTCTCGTCTTTCCCTAACATCAGCACGCTCAGGTCTAACTGTACATCGATCCTTTACGATTGCAGCAGAGCCAGAACCAGAACCTGCTGGAAACCAGAAACTGTTCACAAACGTGCTCCTCAAGGAGGTGAAAATTGCACAGGCTTTATTTCCTGGTGACTGCTGACAGCACTGGAGTGCAAATGCAAATCTCCCAGACTGATATTGTTCACTAATTAATATATCCTGCTAATGATGTCAAGCTTTAGACCTAAATTATCCAGTTTAGTGCTGCTTCCCACCCTCCCAAGCTTGTCTGCACGTAACCCTAATCCCAGCGGAAAGAGCTGACAACCTTCTGATGCCTCACCACCACTGACCTCAGGAAAGTCATTCCTGCCTGTCATCTCCCATTTGCAGAACGCTCTAGCACAGCCTACCAAACGCGTTTTCCATCCGATGAGATTATCTGCATTCCCAGGGGAACGGGCTGATCCGCGTACGTTGCGCTGCACCCAGGCACACTGCGGTGCCTTTCCTGAAGATGCGAGACCGAAGCATGGAGTTGGAACCTGCTTCCCTCATTTTTCTTTACCCTATATCCAGCATTTGAAAAGCTACAATGAAAAAGAAAATCAGCTGCAGCTGATGTAGATGCTTGCAGTCTGGACATGTTCTCAGTCCCCAGCACCCAGATCACTCTCTCTCAAGGTCTGACAGTTTTGCAAACCTGTTGGCCGAAGCTAAAAGCTAACAGAACTGCTTGTTTCCCCCACACACCCCGTCATTTGGTGGTTGTTTTTCTTCCTCAACACCCACAAAAACTATCGCTGTTTACTAAGAACAATTAAAAGTTAGTATTCGACAGTAATGCAGATAAGGAACCGTCTTTAAGCTCTTGTTTTTAACAGCTTGCTATTTAAATTATTTAACAGAAAGTCCCATAAAAATGAAAAAAGCCTTCCAGTGAAAGTACACTGGCTTTTGGACTCCTGGAAGACCGTACAGTATAAGCAGAACTATTTGTGATTCTCCTAGCAACACATCCTCAGCAGCATCCTTATACTGCGAGTACCAGCTGGAATGCTGACAAAGAGTTGCACAGATTTACATGGCAAAATAATGCTAATAAACCTTTACTCCCATTTTCATAGTAGCAGTAGCTGCACAGCACTGTCAGAAACAGAAGCCTAATTCTTTTAATAGTAATGTTGTTTTTTCCAGTGCACTAAATCCTAGCAAACGTTTGACATCGTAACGACACTCTGAATTGACAGGGAGCATCTTCTGACATTGCATTTGTTCCAATGTGAAGTGAATAGTTAGTAACTCAGACCACAAGGGTCCATGTTGTTATTAATGCAAGCATGAATCTCCTGTTAGTGTTAATATTAGTTGCACAAGCACGTTATGGGAAAAGTAACCCCTATTGTACAGAATTTTATCACGACGAATGGATTCCCTTTAGTTTTATGCATGTGACAACATAGGAAGCCACAAAACCTAAGTATGATTAGAATTTGTATTCAGAACGTGTAGCAGACATGTCACAATTACAGAAGATAGCATATACCAGCTTGTGCATTCAGGGAAATTGTTTTGTTTGTAAGGAGAATTCTCCATAGTTCATCCTACAATAGATTACTGTTTTATCTGAAATTCTACAGGCTTATTAAATCATACATTTTATTTGTTGCCACTTAGTTCTAAAGCTAAAGCTCACAAGAGCATTTAAAGGCATTTATTGTCTATCTCAGCCATTAGCTAGGATGTGGTTTTTATACATCATTCCTACAGAGCCTACAAACGGATGGGAGGAAAAAAAAAAGATGATAAATCCAATGCCATATGATCAAGTTTATTCCAAAGGAAGAATTCCAAGGCAATTGTGAATCTATCATATGTCATCACTGAAACTAGATGATCGACAGATCCACTTTTTGAAATCGTACTAAGACCCACCACAACTCTGCCCAGTGTTTTTAGTTTACAGTGCAATGTGTTGTTTCTAAATAACAGAAATTTTTGCATCCCACAGCTGTTTTTTGCACAAGGACCTAACTAAAAATAAAGGATCAGCCTAAGTAAGTAGACTTTGTTTCAGTCTATGGAATCTCTTTTCATTTTTTTTTCAGTGAAAATGGAACTCCCTCCTTCAGGACCTGTAATTTTGCAAGGGAGCAGACAGGAGCTTTCTTTTCTGGCATGCACAGCAATAACGTAGGTGAGCCATCCCCAAGCGTCTCTGGACCACAGGCTGCAAAGCACCGATTTAGGCAAATGGTAGTAATGCTCTGTAATTCACTGGAGTGGTGCAAACTTCTCAAAACAGGAAGATTATAAGGCCAGGGCAACTCACCCTCTACTTGATAAAACACAGAATACATCAGTGCAGCAGTAAGAATGAATTCAGTATCGAGCAATAAATAAGGAAGTTCAAGAGAGAAAATTCAAGTTCAATGCCTAAGGGTTTCAAAACAGATTAAAAAAAAAAATAAAGTACTAGTTTGACATTTACCAGCACTGCTAACTCTATTATTCTACATAAAGAATCCTGATAAAAGGAAGACAGACTGGTCTACCACATCAGTTTTGTATGTCAACAGGTATATTGTGGGGTTTTTTTTTTTCCTAATAATAGTCATCAGTACTTTTTACACTTCACATATTGGGCATACCTGCACCCTTGAATTTATCCAGAAGTCTCATTTTATCCTCATAATTGTGTATTAAAACTCTATAAAAAAATTTGTAACACAGGAAAAGTTTCTGCAAACAACTAGTAATTAATAACTGGCTAAGATCACTCATCTTTTCCAACATTTTTATCGGCACAATTTTGTTTACTGGACATTGCTTACTAATATTTAGGATACTACTATACCATTTTTCAGTTTGTATCATAACGACACGGTCAGTTAATCTAACAATTGGATTCCTTTTAAAAGACTGAAAATAGCCCTAAATGAATTTAATGAGAAGTCAAATTGTCTGAAAGTCAAAGAAATAGCATGGTATCAGAAGCAGTCTATTTAACTCGACATTAAGACAAACATTTAGATGGCATGTAAAATATCTTCAGGTTGCTATCACCGTTTTACATGATGGTATATTTAAAAATTAACATAGAATAAGGTTCCATCTTGTATTTGTAGGAAGTAAATCCAAGTTACTTTCAAGAGTATTTTTATCGACAGAAGCATATCGTAGTCTACATATAAGCTTACAAGATGACTTACAAACATCAAATAGTTTTTGAAAAAAACAAATATGTGTTACTGCATTTTATGATAATATTTGGACATATAAAACCAGCATATGAGACGGGGAATTTCTTGTGAGAAAGTATAGCCTCCATATATTCAGAAGCCTACAGATGTTGCAGATCACTAACAAGCCTTCCTTCGCATGGTAAAGCCCAATTATTTGCAATCCCTTGCATTCTTTTTCCTTTAAGCTCTTACATACATGCACAAACACCTTTGTGCTCTTAAAACGTGCACAGAAATGTACAGCTACAGCCCTAAAGCCTGCATTTGGTCTGAAAATAGAGACTGAAATCCATGTTTTCCTCTCCATTTGGAACTTGGAAAGTTCAACTCCACTCTGCTTATTAACATGTTTAGTCTTTGAGTAGACTTCTGTATCATAAAAGTGACAGAAATAAAATTTAGATTATAAGGTAAGCTACAAATCTCCTTTTCCTTCATTAACAGGTCAGTCTGGGAATTCAACACTGTAATTTACCTTACAGTGACTTTGCAAGTTTTGGATTAAGAGTAGAGGTCCTGCAAAGACTGACTTACATACCTAAGCTTTAGGGGAACATCAATAAAGGGACAACTGAAAGGGAAGGATTTATTTAATGGAATGAAACGTGCTATGGAGAGCCTGAAATTAAATAAAGAAGGTGGTTTCCATAACTTAGCCTGAAAATTTTCTACTAACTTAAGGCTTCTCTGTGTATCGCTTTTTTATTATTATTATTTAATAGTTTATTTCCATATTCAGACATAAGAGAACACTGCTTAAGGGTAATCAGCCAGAAGTTTATAAACAAATCAAGGCTAAAAGTGAAAAATAAGCTACGTGATTACTTCAATATTTAGCTTGGCAAATCATTGCATGCAGTCAGCGTTTGTTTAGACTAACTATAGACAAAAAGTTTAACTCTATTATCTGTATTTAATTGGCATCTGCAACTAAAATTCAAATTCAAAGCTTTTATTAGCCCCCTGACAGAGGGAGCCATAAACTCTGCAGTACCCACACAAACTGAGAAACTCCATCTCAGTTTAGTTTCCTAAAGCATCCAAAAATCCTGCAGCTTCCATCGTATTTCACAGCTGCAGATTTCAGCCTCGTCTTCCAGAAAACACTACGGAGCTGAGCAACGGGCAGCGGAATTACAGATGTACGGAGTGCAGGGAAAGGAAACGCGGTACGAGGAGATTTCCGTTCCCAGTGTCCCAGGCTGTGCCCATGGCACGATCCCATTCCCCAGGAAATGGGTACGAATGCTGACCGATTAAGCACGGCCTGCCAGGAGACAACGTTGTGAACACTAGTGCCTAAATAAGCCAAAATTGAGTCAACACCTTGTCCAAAACAAGAATGAAACAAACCCAAAAGAGTATTTTATAAACTCTTCCGCGTTAAATATTTAACTGGCCATCAACTGCGCTCAACCCTTCTTTTATCAAACGTGCACATACAGTTCTCCTTGGGGACACCGAGAGCCGAGTAAGGCTTCCAAAAAAAAAAAATCAATCTAGTTCTTTTGGTTGTTGTCATTCTTAATCACAGCTATCTATAAAATTATTAGTCCGAGCTACTAGCGGGAATAGAAAACTCTAGATTAGCTAAATCAATCAGGCCTGTGCAACAGGGAAAGGGAGACATGCAATTTTTAGAGAATCAATTCATTGGCTATTAAAGACATGCTTAAAATTAACTGCATCGCAGAATACAGTACCCCATTTATCTAGTTCTGTTCCGTAGAATATCGCCAGGCTCCTGGTTTCAGCAGGGTTGTGGACACCATGAATTCCATCTATTAAAATCATTCCAAACAGACCCAGCCATCCAGCAGCCCCAAAGATTACGGGATTAAAGTGATATCTCAAATAATCTGAAAGGTGAGGCAGGCCAGAGGTACAACAAAATATCAAACCAATACTTTAGGATAAACGTTACGTTAGCAGATCCTGCTGTCAATTAACGACGTGCCAGAAAACCCACTTTGACCACTCTGAGGGATCCTGAGAGATGTTTGTAGTAAGCGACTTTCAGATGTAACAACCAATTTTTGCAAGCCTCTTTTATGGATAAAAATGTGTGCCCTCTTTTCAGGCATAATTACTGAATATTTCACATCTTTGTAAATGCGACGTTTCAATATTTGCTACAATTTTTTAGCAGTGCACGAACTCACATTAGCAGATTTGAAAACTAATGGGTATAATGGCTGTTGTGTTACTGTATTTAGGGTTTTTTTTTTGCAAATTCATTAATTTACCAGACCATTATGGAAGATTTGCTTCCAGTAGTTCCACATTAATGAAAGTGCAGAGTTTTGGGTTTTGACAGTAGTTTTTATAACATATTTTAGCTGTGCCTAAAGTTAATGTCTGTCCAATTGCAGGCTAATGGATCAGGTTTGTATCTTATAAAGGACTTCATTATTCACAAAAGCATTCCAAAATTCCACCCCCCGGACAGACAGACGGATGGATGTCTGTATTTCCTACCATCACCATCCTGGGAAGCTGTGAAGCAGTGGGGCTCCGTATGCAGAATGTCTCTCGAATAAAGGCGTAATTTCACTCAGCAAACATTACTCTAATTAAAAGACAGCCCAAAACAGCCAGTACAGGATACTAATATTCCCCACAAAGCACCACTGCCTCCTTATTTTCAACTGGAATAAAAAATTCTTGATATTCACATGTAGTTAATTTATATTTTTCTCCCACCAAAATGTGTCTGTATTTGTACATTATGTATTAAAAGCAGAGAGATGACAGATCTTAGCCCAGTAAGGGCACAAAGTACAAAAGATCACCACCCTACTCTGCTTCATTTTTATCTGCAGGCTTCCCTCTACCATTTCCATTTTATAATCTCTCTTCCCCAAAAAAAGGAACTTGGTCACCCTGGTAGCAAATACTAGGCCTGTATATACATACCTAGTTTAAAAACCAGCATCTAGCAATCTCAGATTCCATTATTTGACTGGTTTTGTCCTGAATCTTCCCTCTTTTTCCTTTCTTCTACAGACTTTCTACTACATCACAGAGATTCAGATAGAAACTTCCCCTTCTGAAATGACTGCAGCTCACTGACTGCTACCTGAACCTGGCAAGTTAGATAGAAAAAGGCAAACTAGATGGATTCTAGAATATTTCAGTTGTTCACAAATTACTGGCACCAGGCAAATAAAACACACCAAAAAAAAAAAAAACAAACCATTAAGTAATGACACATTGGCATGAGATTTTTTGAAAGCAGTTTGATAACCCAGAAGTCCAACCTTGCAGTATAGAGACTGTCTGCCATGCACGTTTGTGTATCTTAGTAACTTTTGGGAAATGTTACTATTATTTTTAAAACCCCTTAAATGTTCAATTTTCCATTGAAAATAATTTCTCCGTAATGTTTTCTTAAATTAAAACTAAATATAGACTAGTCATAAGGATTCATTCACTTCTGCCACTAAAGTTGACTTTATAAAACATACCCTATTGTGGCACTTAACTTCCCAAGACTTTCACATTTTTTATTTAATAGACAAAAGAATTTTAATTAAAAATAGATTTCAAATACCACACCTGAAAGTCTTGTCTACTCATTTTACACTGTACTCTGAGTCCCTCTGAGGGTACTTCAGTGTTTAAATAGGAGATACATGCAGCATACTTGGATTAAGTGGGGATTTGGTAATTCAGTAAATCTCAGCATTAGGGAGAAATTTGTGCAACAAGAGGGTAAAACCAACAACTTGCAATGAGGTGTAAAAATGAGGTCTTAACTATCCATTTACTACAGATCCCATACGATCTGTGCTGAGATAGAGCTGTTGGGTTAGGTTTTTTTTTTGCTGTGTGCTGTGTTAAACAGTTGGCATCTTTTCATCCTTGAGGAGGTGCTTATATTTCAATAGCAGATTAAGTCATTTCTGTGAATCATCACAGGTTTTTTTGTGGTGGGTTTTTTTTTTTTTTTGAGTGCTTTCGGATCCTTTGGGATGAGAAGCTCTATTATAGAGGCATATTACTGCTTCTAGTAAAGGATGGGTTGTTTTGCATTTGAAGCAAAACCTTAATTGAGGCACTGCTGACTTCTTCCACAAACCTCAATAGTTCATAAATTCTACGCATACAACAGTACCAATAATCATCTATATCCAGGTTTTAGGATTAGCTATGAGGCAAATTGAAAAAAAAAATCCAAACGATGACACCTCTAACGACCAATTAATTTCTTGCAGAGTATATTACACACAAGAAATGTGGTTCACACACAAGGACACTGTAAAATCTAGTGCCAGTTCGACCCTTCTTGCTACTAAACATTTGCCTTCAAGGAGCATTAAGGGCAGTTGATGCTCTAGACTTTTCTTTGTTTGTTTGAAAACCACTCGGTTCTCATTTTCCCTGTATTTTTCATTAACAATCAAGTCAATCCAGATGAGTCGCTTCCCAAGAGCCCACATTCCCTTGCAGGGCAGCCCACGTGCCAAGCGAGCAGCTCCGGCATGGCAGCCAAGGTGCCAGTCCTCTGAAAAGGGGTCTGGAAAAAACTTCTGGTGCCACAAAAACCTGGTTGAGCCTCGCTCCTCTCTGAGTGTTAGCAAATCGAGGTGAAAATCACGATTTTCTAGCAAAACACCAAAGTCTAATGTGAGGGACTAAGAAAACCGAGCGAAAAGGTTGGGAGCGGCAGCCGCTTCGGTCAAAGCAGAGCAAGTTGGCTCAAAGATTGTACATTTGGGGGGAAAAGTGGCATTTCTGTTGTAACGTGAGGCTTTTTGACCTGTTTTTGAATGCAGGCATCATGGTGAGTAAAGAGCCCAGCAAATGCCTACTCACCGCCTCGGAAAGCGAAGTTGAGCCCGCGGCTTCGCTGGCGCTGGAGATGAAATACGCGCTGGATCCCAACCGGCAGATCAAGAAACGGAACAAAGCTCTCCAGGTGAGGTTCAAAGACATCTGCGAGGCGCAGAACGAGCAGAGGGACAAGGAGCTGTGCGGCGCGCAGGATCCCGACAGGAGGGACGCCAAGCCCGTCTCCTACAAAACGGCGTACCGCAAGTACATGACGGTGCCCGCCCGGCGGTCCATACCCAACGTCACCCGGAGCACCGGAGTTCAGACTTCACCCGATCTTAAAAAGTGTTACCAGACCTTTCCCCTGGACCGGAAAAAAGGGAATATTCTTAAAAGCACCTCGACCGTGGACAGCTTTAAGAGTGAAAACAACGGGTTTCTGATAGACCTGAAGGACAAAGAGGGCGGGAGCTCAGGCTCGCAGGCGGCGGAGTGCGTTTCCCACCCGGAGGAGCGCGCCGACGGGGCCGAGGCCCGGGAAGGCGGCGATTTGCACAGCTCTCCCAAAGAACCGCCGCCTCCTCCTCTCCCAAACTCGGCCGAGCTCTGTTCGGAGGAGCCCAGCCGCGGGAAGCCGGCGGCGGAGCGGCCGGGCAGCGAGGAGGCCGCCCGTCCCCTTCACGGGAGGCTCTTCACGACCGAAGTGGCCGCCGTTTACGTGCCGGCGGGCGGTCCCGACGCCCCGCAAGCCGACGTGCCGGATCTCACGGCCGACACCGACGGGTCGGGGGACCCGCAGCGGACGGTGCAGCTGAACGGGGCGCAGCCGCGGGCGGGCGACGCGCCGGGCTGCGCGCCGCGGTGCCGAGCCCCCGAATGTAACGCGCGGAGCCCCCGGCTCGACGCGTCGCCCACGGAGGAGAGCCAGCCTTGCCGGACGGCCATGGCGGTGAGCGAGGAATGCCGACAAATCGTGCCTCACACCGAAGTTGTGGACTTGAAAGCGCAGCTTCAGATGATGGAGAATTTGATCAGCTCCAGTCAGGAAACCATAAAAGTGTTGTTGGGTGTTATACAGGAGCTAGAGAAAGGAGAAGCTCACAGAGAAGGGTGAGTAGAAGCCTTCTAAATGAGTATACGCTGTTTTAAATGCCTTTTCTAACACGTCCTGCCCCTGAGCTTCCTCGTGTCAATCCGCACCCGCCGCCGCGCGCCCCTCCGCAGCACGCCGAGACGTTACGCGCGGTGCTGCTCGCACAAAGTTGTGCTGCTTTAGAGGAGAGGTGGAGGGAAATGAACCCCCAGCACTCACAGATTTGCTATCTGCTTGGCCCAGGATGTAATTTAGTAGCTATTAACGAAGGACCTACAATACCTCTTCTTGTCCCTTTCCTGAACGAGCCGCTCTCCAAACAGGATTAGCGAGGATGCTTTCACATCAGCAACTTGTATTAACATTAATACCTCACACGGCATGAAAAGCAGCAGAAAAACCTTAATTCTGTAAGAGACTTACCTTGTTGAGATTAAGGGATATTATTACAACTCAATATAATTCCATTAATGGCATACGAATCTTGTCTGGTTTACTTTCACCTTCTGAATTTTAAACGATACTTATTTCTAAAGGAAATTAAATGAAAACTTTGACTATCAAAGTCTACTTTACAGCATCCACACTGCTCTACACACAACAAACTTGAGCATCAAGAAACAAAATTTTGTTTACCCCTAACTTACCTTACTTAAATCAGCCTACAAGGCACTACAAGTAATAGTTACTGCAAGACAGTACTACCTAGACAGTAGACTAGAAGCAAGACTACCTGTCTTTACCTAGACAGTTTCAACCCACCTCTTAGATTACCTTAAAAGCAGTTTGCAGACTTACTTGCCTTAGTTCCCTGATCTTTATTCAACGAATGCATCTCAAAATGCATGTGCACTCTTTGTGTGCTCTTAACTACTTCTGTAATTAAATCATCATTTGTCAGAAGAAATCTGGATTCTGACATTAGAAAGCAGTAGCTCGTGCTACTCGAAGCAGCACATGTTTTCATTAGAGTCAAAAAGGTACATCCTAAGATTTGTAATGCAGCTCTTTCTCTAGGAATGTAGAAATCATCTTATTAATACTAAAAATTATTAAAAATGTTTTTCGTTACAAGTCATCTTAGCTGTTGGACAATGCTGTCAACACAGCCTCTGCATTTTTAGTTTATTTTACAGCTGGTCATAGTATTTTTAGAAGACCTTGTCAAATCCTGGATCTTCAGACTGGGAAGCTTCTTGATCTAGCTGAAAGCAACACAGGCTTACTGATTTGATTTTTTTTTTAATTATTACTCAGAAAAAAAAAGTATTCTTCTGACTTTAACTTACAGAAACTGCAAGAGATTTGGAAAGAAGTGGCATGCTGCTTGTCAAATCACAAAATACAGAAAAACATTTCTTCATCATAACTTATTATCTGATCATCAAGAACCCTGTATGAACACACATCTACCCACAAAGTCATCTGCTATAAATACCAGTACTTCCTCCATACACTTATATATGAATTTTTCATCCTTTCCCACAGATAGCAGAGCAACAGGTGCAGCAAATGCTTATTTCTTTATTGCTCTCACATAAGCAGACCCATTTAACAGAGCCAGCACTAGGAGTGTATCCCTGCCCTCAGCACAAAAGAGTTCTTGCCCAAACTATCGAGATTGCTCCTATCTTCAAATAATCCTCCTGAAGTCATGAACCTGACAAAGCTGTAGCCTATATTAGCCCTAGATTGGAACTATCCATAAAATATTCTTCAGAATATCTCTGCTGCCTCTTACACACAGTCTTGTGTATTAGAGTCTGCAAGACTACATCATATTCGACCAAAAAGAGCCTATTTATTACTTTCCCCCCGTAGGTTCAGCAGCAATGGTGAAATCACCACCTAAAGATACATCACACGTTTACTGAAATCTTTTCAAACATGTTGTGGTATGTGGAAGAGACGATCAAAATGTTTTAATGATTCTTTGGCATTAACTGTAACCAGTGGCAGTTACACCAGTGGTTGAGGTTAATTATAAAAATTGGAAGCAAAGTAGCTACAAATCAAAGTGAGATTTCAGACAAAGGGAGTGTTTTAAACACAATATAAAAAGGTGCAGCATTAAAACTTACTGAGAGCAGAAAAAGGCTTTACTTGGAGCCACTTTCAGCTATTCTTTCATATGCCCTAGACATATGTCCCACACATGCCCCCTCCCAGCTAGACAGGAAGGATGTAGAGATGAGGAAAGAAGGAAGATGCATACTTGCATATTTTCTCCTGGTTTAGGAATTCTTGTATTCCAGATCCCTCTAATTTTCTAGCACTTGGGGGATTTTAAAGGAGATTGCACAAAGGAGTCCAGCATTATGCTTGGGACATTTCTGTTCTGCACTGAGCACACTCCAGAGCCGAAAGAACACACTGTTCTTGTACAAAGCATCAACGCATTATTAACATGAAGCCTGTCTTTATCTCCCTCAAATTAGACAACTATTTCAAGAATAGGTTGCCCCATCCGTTTATTTGAATAATTCTTTTCAATTATTGCATTCATTTCTACAGCATCTTTGCCACAAAGACCCTCCACTGCATACACTATTACGTATCTTCTCAATTTTAGCATGTTGATTTTTTTTTCCTTTTATAACCAGGTGTTAGGTCAGTTTATAACAAGAAATTAAAAGCTGCTAGGTCTCTGCTTATCGCAGCACACACAAGTCTTCCATCTGCTAAAAGAGAAAACAATGTTCTGTGTTTATGGCACTCTACTAGGTTTTCTCATGCATATTAAATTCTACAGTAACATACATCAAAGAAGCAAATACAAATAAGAAACCAAACCCGCAGCTATATCTCTTAATCAGATTTTTTTCCCCTCCAAGAAGATCAGTGTTCTTTAAGTGCTGTTGTAGTGCCATGGGACTAGTGCTCAGTGGATTCATTTTCACTAATATGCTGTAGGTCTTGAACTGCTATTACTGCAATTCATCACTAAATGAGTCCACGCTAGCAAAATCGTATCAGCATCTCTGAAGACAGGAGCATCATCCTTTGGGTGAGTATCATCCATGTACACTTTTCAAAATGTCACTACTACATTATCTGCAATTAGCAACCACATACAGCACTCAACTCTGCTGAAAAGAAAGCGAAAAGCCACCGGAGGAGGAAGAGAAACACAGAGCAGCCAAGGGCTCGCATCACTCAGCCAAATCCAAGACTTCGAGGGTGCAGTGTGACCTCTCTCTTCCTCTGATCTGGGATCAGGCCCCATTTATTGGTCATAGGATGCAAAATTCAGGCCATCAGGAAACACAGCTCTTACCATCAGCCCCTGCATAATTTTAATGCATTAAATCTATCTAAATAACACATAGTAGATTTAGGGATGGGGCTAGAAATCATTATCACTAGCCTGTAACCCCCCTCCCCCCATATAAAAGGAAATTATAAAAAACCACCTTTCTTATGTGCATCATTATTTACTAAATCTTTGGCAAAACGTTCATTAGACCTTACTATGTGGAAGCTTCTACCAAAAAAATTACATCACAGCAAAAGGCATTCAATGCCTTCGTGTTAAGTCACGCATGAATAAAAGTAACAGAGCTACAGCTTCAATTCAGACTTCCAGCTCCAAGTGGAAAAAATGTTGAATATCACATGATGGAAAGTGCGGCTTTACAAACACAAAACAAGTTTTATGCTCCAAATGATGTTTGCTTTGTCTTCTAGTAAATTATTAGCAATCTATATCAACTATAGACACGTGTGTCTGTTTTCAGAGACAGTGCATTTAATCAGGCAAGCCAAATTCTGCTCTGTTTACCTGTAGGGAGCTCCACTACGGACAGCAGGACTGAAAGCAAAGCACAAGTCAGTAATTCCCAAACCTGGCTAACCACGGTACCGCCTATGAAATATGTAACAGAAGATGAGCAGATAATCAAAAACATTTTGCAGCTGGAGAACACCGATGACCTGCCCTTTAAATCCTTACTGTGAAAAGAAACAGTAATTTAGGCCCTTCTCATTTTACAAAAAATCAGCAATTTCAATAAACAAAGTACTCAATTTGCCATATATAAAATAAGTCACAGTATTTTGACTCTGACAGGCCAAATGCTACACGTTAGACAGGAGTTAAATGAACCTGTTTCAGAGATAATTTATATTCATTTGTTAGTCAACAGTGGTTCAGGAATTTAAAGAGCTCTCCACAGACGTTCATGAAACAAGCAGTCCCAGGCTTCTCTGAAGAGGCTTTGAAAGAACATGTTCTCATGGACAGAATTTAAATGTCACTTCACGTTTTCCAATGAATAAGGAATATTTGTCTCCTCTTACCATTTCTAAGCAGAAAACAAACCAACTGTGTGTGTCTGGATGGATGCCTGGACCAAAGAGGAGAGGTGAGCTTTACCTGGTGTAAAGCATCCTCACCCCAATACTTCTGTCTTCAAAACACTGCAAGCAATCATCCCCAAGGTCACAAGAGCTGAGCGTAAATGTGTCGTCTTGCCTCAGGAACGATGGCAAATGAAAGGCAGATAACCAAACCAATTATTGCCCAGATTGTTTGCTTTTCTCCTTTTCAGAAGCTACTTCCAAGTCCAGTCCAGTCATTCAGCTCAGACGAAGGAGACAGAGCAAAGAAAGGTAGTAACAAACTCTGCTGTCTAACTCAATCCACCTACATACACAAGCCAATACTCTTAAAATAACTGGAGAACTCCTTATTTCACATGAGGAGAAAAGAAAGCTTAAAGAGTTCACAAGAATACAGCCTCCAAAAGCACAGCCTTTGGAAGGAATGGGCTAGCTGCAGGAATATGACATGGTCTTGTTTGGGATTTCCTCCCCTTTGGCTTTGTTTTTTTTTGTTTTTTGTTGTTTTTTTTTTTCAATTACAGACATGGCAAAGGAAAAGTTTAAGAAAATTGTTTCTGAGAGAAAACCTGGCAACGGAGGGAAGCAATACATAGATAAGCTTAACAGCAGAAGACAGCTGTGCTACAAATAAATACACGAAAACCAGAAAGAATACAACAAATTCCATCTGTGATGCACAAATCATATCATACACTGAGTGCCACCAGGTTTTAACAGACTAAGAGCAGTCCTGCGGAACAGGCTGTGATGACAACTCTGTGATCTTTACATACATCCATTTTTCCTGCCCTTTCAAACAGTCAACATTCATTCTGACTATTACTCTACCTGAGACCACCTCCTAAATCCTTCTTTCTTCATCCTCACTCCAGTTGTCATTTCAGAGCACGCACTGTTTACAGATCCTGCCTGAATGTAGATGGACCAAGACACCTTGGAGATAATAACAATTCACCTTTTTAAGGCAGAGACAAGAAATCTCTTTGGATGCATCTTCCTTAGTCAAGGAAAAGAAATCATTTTTGCACAAATCAGTGTTTTGTGGATCTTGTGATCCTTGGGCCAGTGGATGGTTAGGTGTGTGGGGGGGGTTATATTCTAATTCATACCTACTGTTTTTTCTGCTATTCCCACAAAGATCATTCTTAGAGGGAAGCATTTGACTCCTGTAGTAACAGGTTTTATCTTCTAGTTCCAACAGCAACACAACATCCTCTTCCTTTTCTTACAGCCACTTGTATTAACATTATAAGTATGCAGTTAATTCTAATCATTAATAGCTGAATTGTCGAGCCTCATCATTGCCCAAAACGCGTTACGTGTCACACTGTAAACTTTGAGCCATATTCAAGCAAAATGCTTTCCGTGGTCATTTATGCTTTTCCATTAGGTCACTAAAGCAGTTTTAAGACAAATTCTTTACATATGGATGCCGTGACAGGTCCTATCCCATTGCTCTGTGCTCATTCCCCAAGTAGAATTCATCCCTCATCCCTCAGACACTCCCTTACCCTTCCCTGAAAGCAGGATGAGTATTAAGATGCCGTAAAAGTCCATTTACCTGCCCTCACCATAAGCAACTTGGTTTTTTCCAAGCTGCAAAACAGCAGGCCAGCCTTCTGCATTCCCCCCTAGCAGTATGCCACAGACCGACGGCTCTCACAACTCGACGTACCTCATCACTGGAAAAATTGCATTATATGCCAAAACGGCGTATTTCCTCATGGAGAATATTTCAATACTCACTGTCAGTCCATATGAGCAGCCTGGAGCCCTCTTATTTAAAACTCCCAGTAACCCCAAATGAAAACTGAGTATTTAAAGTTGATCATTAGTAGAAGATCCAGCATCTCCCAAAGTTTAACCCCGTATTGCACTTTTTCTGAATTACATCCCTAAGAAACGATCTGAAGACAGACCTACAAGGGCAGGTAGCACGAGTATTTCATAGCACAGTATTTCACACACCTTCAAAACTCAATCAGGTTTTATACTTTGGATAGGATTTTTCATTGGAGTTGGACAAATTTCTTCTGTTGCTCACAATCAAAGCTTCAGATCAAATTGTCAGAGTGGGGAAAAAGGGCGAACTTTCAGAGTTCACAGACATTCCTGGAAGATATGTATTCAGAGTACCTTGATACTGTAACATTTAAGAGAAAGAGCACTGTGAAATAACCCTACTGTCACAGCTCGCTTACAGCTATTAAACATCCTTTGTTAGGAACAGAGCGGTAGGAGGTTTTCAACAAGCAAATGATGATGAATGAAAATGAAAAGTGAACTGTTAGCAAGAACCAGTATGTGGAATAAGCATAGAATAAGCAAACAAATAAAAAAAAAACACAATCTTTCTAGCAAAGTTACTTAATCTTCACATTTGCTCTGTTTTCTCAAAAAAAAACGACACCAGGAACGTTCTGAGTCTCAGAAAACACAACTTTTTTTGCTAATCTATTCCAGCTATTAATCTGCATATACTATATAGGCTCAATTTGAAGAAAAAGTTTTTGAAGTATTCAGAAAAACAACCTGATTTATGTCCAGTTGCTATTCAATAGACTTTAAAAACAACATAAAAATATCATTCACCACCACACCTCCCCATTTCAGCAGCACTTCAGGCTTTGAAGTCAAACTAAGGTTCAAGACTTTTCCATCAGGAAAGCTGCAGTGACATAAAGGCAAATAAAAGCAAATTTCCAGAATTCTAATCTGGAAACACTGGTGAAGTCTCATAACGAACAATTAAAAAAAAAAGCATAAGCAGACTACATTCTTGCTAAATATATCCATATGAATTACTGTGGATCATAAGGGAAGCTTTTCCAACTGTCACCGAGCTGTCCAAATTACATACCTGCAAGGAAGGTTTTTCTGCTAAATCAGTCTGTTAAAGAGGATGTTATTTAGGTACTGAATTACCAGTTTTCACTTTACACAATTAGAGTAATCCTTTAATAACTGCATTTTGACTGTCGGTAGCATTACAATCCAAAGAGCCCGAGCAATGAGCCAGGTACCTACCCAGACATGTAAAAATGAGACAAAATGAGCTTTATAGTGTCCAATTTCTCACTGTTGTTCATTCGCCAAGAGATTACTCCCCAGATTTCTGACACCTACCTCTGAGCCCCTGTGCTTACACAAAGATACACTCATCTCTTATCCTGACTAGGGAAAAATGGATTTTGACTGGACAATTTTAGTAAAAAGACTTCTCTGAAAAGGGACGTTTTGGTTTTAAACTGTTGAGGCTCCCAGGTTTCAGAATTAAGACGTAAACACGCAGTTCAGTCTTAAAAAAACTCCTCTGCAACACATTCCCAGAACTCCAGAACTGAGGGGAAGCAAGCATTGGAGACGATGAGTCGTTGAGTTGGACTCAAATATCTGTTTCAGAAACAGGAGGGTGACATCTCTGAAGTGAGGAGCTCCTAGGCAGGTGTCTGTCCGTCCTCCCTGCATGCCACCTCCGTGTCACTGCTGGCTGCTTTAATTACAGATCCAGGAACTGTTCTTGGCTCAGACCTCAAAAAAAATTAAGGAGGTCTATACTGTTCCATAACTTCTCTTAATGGCTTTGGTTTGGGCTTTGCAAATAGAGAGGAATTTGGAAGACATGACTAAACAGATAACCCAGTTAAAATAAGCAGAGCAGTCCAGCACAGGGGCACGGACACGTATTAGCTCTCTGCAGGCAGCACGAGGTTACTCTTCCCCATCACTGAACCCTTTTTTCCATATTATAAGCAAACACTTAGAAAAGCAGCAGTTTAATTGAATACTTCAATGAAATCTGGACAATTCAGAGCTTTTTTTTTTGTGACAGTTTATTGTGACAGTTTTTGCATCTCCTGGAGCAGCAGCACTGTACTGAGTATACTACAAGTTTTTTTTTTCTTGGCTCCAATATCCTGAAAAGACATGATAGAACCTGAGTGTGGTCTAATAATTCAGCAGCACTAGCGACTGGATTGTAGAGATGACCAGAAGTATTTTGACATTAACAGGGCAATTTACACTCTGGAATACTTCAATCTGGCATGACTTAGGTAATTTCTTTGGTAAATGTAGAGATTCATTTACTTCATTGTCGTACATATATGCTCAAAGAAAATTCCCAGGGATGGGAGCTTTCTGAGCATCTGTGTACAAAGCTCAAGCAGATGTTGAACTGCTATTCTAAGGATTCTCCTGCACTGCAATCAGATCTCAAACTACCATTATTTAAGGAAATGAGAAAATAGAAAGTACTGAGACCCGCAAAGTTTTTCAAGCTACAACCAAAAAAGAATTCAGCACTTCTAAGGTCTGTCCTGCTGGTTCTCTCTCCATACAATTCCCCATCGTTCTTGCAAGTACCACACAATCAGTGGCCAGCAACCGTACTCCGTATTTTCAATTTTATGCTACTGCATAATATTTTAAACAAGCTCTTTGGTTTGCATATAGTATGGCTGATGTAGTTATCACTGTAAGCTGGTATAGGCTTCTATACGTAATGTATACGGAGTATTTGAGTGTGCACCGAAATCTCCATCACTTTGGAATTACGGAAAAAATACCACAGATGACTTATTTCTCCTGTCTTCCCTCCTTTACAGAAACAATGCCTCTGAGCAGCCTTCTTCATTTAAAAGTCCGAGTCGAGCGAAATCCAAGGTGGTGTGTTTTAGTAGTTACTCACCCGCCAACGCACTAGTAGTTCACCCCTATGAAACACCCTTTGGCCTGATGGGTGGAGAGGATTTAATTTGCATTAAAACTGTGCAATTATGAATCTCCGTGCTGTGGCTGATGAAGGGCTGTTAGCCACAGTGCAGGGAGCTGAACCATCGCTCCGTAGCTGAGAAACAATTGAGCTCGGGGTAGGAGCAACAGGGAGGTGTGAGGGCACGAGATCAGGCAAAAATCCCTGCCTGGAGGACTACACCACTGAAAACATCGCCCCAGCTAGTCCCAAAAATTACACGCAGAAGAAATTAATTTTAAAATTAGGTGGATTTGGGGGTGGAAGAGAAATAGGAACTTGCAAGAGGAACATAACATGCTCCGAAGCTGCAGTTGAGGGGTGCAGAAGACCTGATGATGAGCTGCAGGTTCAAAAGTCTTGGGGCATCCACGTAACTATGGTCAGGAGCAAAGCACGGTAGAGAAATTTAGAGTGCATGGGGTAGAGAGACAGACCTCATCTTTGTGTAACTACTGGAGTGTGATCCCTGATAACCCACTGGAAGTGTTCAGCCTAAGAATTACACACCAGCGATACAGTTGCCACTCAGCTAGAGCAAATAAATTCCCTGAATTATTATTAATACAAAGACTTGACATTTTAATTATCCTCCTGATTTTTCTGATGAGACAACAGAGGTACAAATATTCAAGAGACACATTAGACCTCGATGCACCTAATTCCAGTAAGATTTTGTGATTTCACTTGAAATACATTTTAATTCTCTCCGTTCCCAGTGGATTTTTTTAAAATCACTAGACAGCCCTATTAAAATATGTTGTTTTTTTAAAAAACATTTTGCTCCCTGAATAACCTGAGTATAATATAAAATGTATTTACGGGGTGAAAGCACTTGAATTGCTGTCTTGGGAGTCATGCCATACGCCCACAGTGCAAATACCTCAAAAAGAAAATTAGTCATCTGCTTCCAACTGTCAGGATTCAGTAAAAGACAACAAACTACTGTCTTGGAAACAGTCTGAAAAATCTCACCATTGAGCTTCTGTACATTTCAAAGTATTTTCAGAAACCAAATGAATAATATCAGCCCTGTAATAACAAGATAGATAGTGGAAAAAAAAGTGGAAAAAAGATTCTGATATTATTTTAGAGCGTCAGAGGATCCTCTGCAGTAAGTTAAAAAAAATAAGTCTTTCAAAAATGAGTTAGTGAAGTTGCACAGTGTTCTCTCTGCTGTTTTTCTGCACGTGTTAAAACATACTTGTACCCAGCACGATGGCTATGGTCTTCCTCGCTATGCTGATGACAACCAGAGGCTGCCTGGCCGCAGTCGCTGATCAGCACAGACCCATCCTTGGTCCTTCCAACAGTGCATCCGTGCAGCCCGTGGGCTGCCTCCCACGCTCCCTGCACCTCCTGGGGCTGTCGTTTTTCTCAGAGAGAGGAAAACTCTGTTCGTCAAGGTTTAGTTAATCCTCACATAGCAATCACTTGAAGAAAACCACCTCACTGATGATGATGGTCAGGGATCTAAGCTAAGGAGGAGAGGATGATGTTGTGCCCAAGTACCCAGTGCCTCTGGCACTCTGACACTGAGATCAGGGACGCATAGCTGGTATTGCTTAGACCCGTGTGGCTCTCAGTGAGCACTCCCCAGCTCCCAACATACTCCAGAAGCAAACTGTCTTGTGCTTGAGTGCTGTACTGTAGGATTTCTGCATGTGACTTTGCTAAGAAAGTCAGGCAACAGCTTCCAGTCGGGTGGAGCTGTCAGTGCTGGAAGTACGAGACAGCTCGACAGCTCCAGAGCCCTTCCCAGGTCTCTGCAAAGAGCTACAGAGCAGTAACAAAGAGCTGGCTACTGCTCGTAACTGAAACACAACCAATCTACTGCAAATATAATTAAGTTCTTCCCTCTGAGGGTGGTGAGGCACTGGAACAGGTTGCCCAGAGAAGCTGTGGCTGCCCCATCCCTGGCAGTGTCCAAGGCCAGGTTGGATGAGGCTTTGGGCAACCTGGTGTAGTGGAGGGTGTCCCTGCCCATGGCAGGGGGGTTGGAACTGGATGGTCTTTAAGGTCTCTTCCAACCCAAACGATTCTGTGAAGTTCAATGCAAGACAACCTGACCTGACGCAGGGCACACTGAAGCACCTCTTTGTCTAGCTGCTCTAAGGACTTCCACGCTGCTGCACCAGCTGACCCATACTTTGTCACACAGAAGGGAACAGATCCTCTCAAACACAAGTAAGGGTCCATGTTTACTAGGAGACACACCAAGGATGTGCTCCCAGGGCTTCTACTGGGGAACCAAATCAGCAATGGCAACAAACAACAGGGTAAAAAGAAAAATCTGTAGGTGAAAGCCAGGGAGAAAAAAAAAACCACCAAAAAACACCAAAACCCAACATACCTCTGAAAAGCATGAAACAATTCAATGTTTGCATCCAGCTGTAGACATCAAACAAAAAAACCTCAAGATAATTGCTCAAAGCACAAGATTATTCTTGATTTTTATCAGGCTGTACCACTATCATCTATAAATGAAAACTGCTAATTGGTAATTATGAATGTAATGAAACCACAGCAGCAGTACAGCTACAACAATTTTTCTACTGGTTTAGAAACCAGAACATCTTTATCTGAGCCAAAGGCTGACCCGAGGTGTTTTCTACCTGTACATACCTGCTGGTTTGACAGCAGAACATGAGTTCTTAAGGCAACGAGAGGCAGATAATTCATCCAACAGAAATGTGATTTTGCTGATACATATGGTTTTTCTATGAGGCTTTCCATCGAGCTGGAATGGCAAATCTTTCCTAGATTAGAGTTGACCTATATGGCTAAGCAGCATTTATTTTAACCTGCACAACATATACAAGTGATTTTCCTGCAGTTTACATACCTAATAAGACTTATTCAAAAGTCATAAAGACAACTAAAACACACGTGACACAGTGAAGTCCTGTTATTCTGCCAAAAGGCAAATTCTGTTAATAGTAAGTATGGATAATTTTCTCTTGATGCTTAGTTATTAGCAATATTAGTTCTGTTAATACTTTACAGTAGGAAGGGGTTTGAAAAGTTCTCTATCGGGCTATTTATTTTGAAACCATTTTCTGTAAAAACAGATAACATCAGTGTGTTTAACCAGCTATGCTATAAATAGTCCCAGCAGGACGAGGCCATGCATGGAAACAGAATGACTTAAGGAGAACCATGGCCAGAACTGTCACTTCAAAACCACTTCAAAGGCCCACTGCCGCCTTAAGATAATTTGTTTCACTACATTTTAATAAAAAAAAAATCAACAACAAAAAAATTACTGAAGTCTGTTTATCCTCCTCGTTGGTGGTAATACATCAAAAGCGTGATGAGCATCAATATCATCTAAAGAGCATACCCATCAGAGCATAAACACACTCTGAAACACAGCCACTTCTGTACCATCCTGCCATTAAGGAACCCAATTAATATGAAGTATTCCCTACATCCCAGCAGATAAGGGAAGACATCCACATGTAACAGATCTATCCTCCTAAATCACTTAGTAAGATGGCTTTTTTTTCTTTGTTTTAAATAGATGTCCAGGATACTTAAATTAGTGCCCCTTCACTAGCTACCTACTGAACAATAGGAAAAAAAATCCACATATACATATCTAAGCTTCCCTCTCTCAGCTCAATGGGGTCTCTAATTCATAAGAGAAAAAAAAACCCTACTCAAATGCAAAGATTTTGATGTTACAGTTGGTATTTTCAAAAAAAGCCTCAAGCAGGTGCACAAATTCTGCATTTCACAGGGATTTAGAGGGTGTAATTCCCTTAGGCTGCTCTGAAAATTGCAGCCTATTATTAGTTACTGCCAGTCCATGTCAGCAAAATGGTTGCTCTTCATTATAATATTTTAATGCTTGGAAGTGTTAATTGAGGTTAAGCTCAGGTTGTGCCAAGAATGCTAAAAGAAACGGAATAAAATGAAAGCCTCCTGAAAATAATATGCACTGTAGATAACAAGCATACGTGAAAAACTGAGTATGGAGATGAGATATGCTTCCCAAGGTGGCACAGTCAATTAGAGGCAGGCACAGCAAGACAACTAATCCATCTCCATCCCTTCTCCAGAACCTGGACCATACAGTACCACACCACACACGAGACTAACCATGCCTGTCTGCATGCATCCATATGAAATAAGAAAATATGCAAAATGTAAGGTATCAAAGAATGAAGCTGCTGGAGTAATGACTTCTTGTTAGTGTGTATCAAAACACGCTAAAGTAGTATGAAACACAGTAATAATATGAATACCAGGGAAGCTGATGAAACATTCCAGTATGTGCAATCAGTTCCCTTCTTGCAGATCAGCATGCATCCCATCAAACCAGGAATGAACAGTGTCATGTTTACTTTGCTATATTGATAGGACTGAAAAAAAAAATAATAATATCACGCTCAAGTCTACTTTCCTTATTGTTTTTTGAAAAAAAAAAATCATAACTTAGTACAAGTTCTAGCCAATTACCCAGAAAGCGACCTAATTAAACCAGAATATTTCCTTCAGCATCCACAAGATAAATATTTTTCCAAATATAAACTGGAACATCTTTCATACTATGATCACTGAGGAAAAAATAAGGAGTTGCTTATTGGTAGGGCGAGGAAGAAGGAACTTGTATAAATGGCAAAGATGCCAAGTGCTGCCCTCTGACTGCACCTCACATCTTAATACCAGCAGATCCATCCTGTAAGATACAGATCTTTACTCTCCGCTTTCAAATGTCTCAGGAGACCTCAAGTGAGCAGGCCACACTGCAGCACAAACATGCAAACCCCCACATCGAAGAGCCCACAGGAGCACCCAAGGAACCACCACACCATGCAAGGAGAGCCAGGAAGAGGCCAGGAGACAGACGATAACCATAAGAGCAGGATCAACCACCTCTTGTTCAACATTCACAATTTTTGGTCACACCTCAGTACCAAGAATGTAACTAGATCTCCATTTCACTTTAAGGCTAACGGATTTTCTTCTTCCCAAGACTGATTAGGCATCATGGGCATACCCACACCCCGAAGCAGTGGCACAGCAGAACAGAGGTGCCCCAGCTTACCCATCAGACGGGTCACCACTACCTCGCAGTGAGTGAGTTCAACCTTCTTGAAGAATGGATGAAAAAAATGAGAGACTGAAGCAAGTTATAAAATGTAATACTTCTTACACTGGAACCAATGAGGCATTCCCAAAATCAAGATGTTAAGATTGCTGAAATGAGCTGCAAGGCTTAATGCTGAGATTATTTTTATGTGAAGTACATTGCCCGCGGGAGTCGTAGCTTGGGGGGGAACTCCTGGCTCCCAGGCATCTCACTCAGTACAAAGTGAAATGCTCCACTCTGGATCTAAAACAGACCACAATCAACTCTCATTTCTCTAAAAAGAAAACGTAGGAGTCTTTGTTTTGTGAAAAACTTCACATTTTACAGGATTTGCTCTTAGAGAAACACATCAACAAGTTTATCAATGACTGGTCTCTAGACTGAGCTCTTCCGAACTGGAATACCATAGAATCACAGAATGGTTTGGGTTGGAAGAGACCTCAAAGATCATCTAGTTCCAACCCTGCCATGGGCAGGGACACCTTCCAGTAGGTCAGGTTGCTCAAAGCCTCATCCAACCTGGCCTTGAACACTGCCAGGGATGGGGCAGCCACAACTTCTCTGGGCAACCTGTTCCAGTGCCTCAGCACCCTCACAGTGAAGAAATACTCTTCAATTTATTTTTAAGGGGAGGGGAAAAAAGTAGCTTATTCAAAATACTCCATCTCACAAGGAAAGCATAATCACCCAGAACTCTGCTCTCCTGAACCTGGTATCCAGACTGTGCTCCCAAACTGTTCCTAGCAGCCAACACCGACAGGAAGCTCCATTTTTCATTACGTCCGTGCTGCGGATTAACCTCACCGCCTAAGATTTACCTGGAAACATTATGCCAATAGTAAAATCTTTGCTGGTGTGAAGTAGATGAATTCCATGCAAATGTTTATGTAGATAATTATGTGAAAACAAGAAAGTGAAAGTCCAAAGCCCCGGGCTATCAACAACGGATTTCTTTCATGAGTTTAATTTTTATAGAAATAATTGAATTCATACTGTAGTAACACACAACACAGTCCTGGCTAAAGAGCTATCAAACTGCTGTACAGAAACCAAACATTGTGACACCAGGAGTGTTCTCGGGGCTTACAAAGAATTCTGACTAATCCCATGGTTCAAAGAAGACAACATTACTAAAGCCATAGTTTGAAAGGAAAACAATTTCTGAAAAGGTGGATGTATTCAATACGGAAAATGATGCTTTTAGAAAAATTCGTCATAAATTACATCTGACTAGAAAAAAAAAGTATCACCATAAACAGTACAGTTTGTGAATGACAATGATGCTGAAACCAAGCAGTGCTGAACATATAAGCAGAGCAATCATATCTTGAACTGATCATCCAAATACCATATCATTTTAAAATACTTATATCAAAGGACCATTTTCATCAGCTTAACGAGTCTGCTTTATGCCATCAACTAGGAAATATGTTTTTAAAGAATCAGAAAGCCTGGAATTACTGGGCATTTAAAGATCATCATACCCTTTAGAAACTAATTTAAATAAAATACTGAAAACTCAGTTTTCAGAAAGACAGTTTATTAACCTAAAGCGTGCATGATACCTTATTTTTAATAAGACATCAAAACCACTGCCAGCTATGGAAGCAGGACTCTAGCTCACGACTGAACTGGCACATCCACATTAAGACCAAATATAGTGAGGCTTTTGCTAAATAAGTAACCAGCCCACCATCATTCACTGAGTTTATCACTCAAATACTACTGGTTTGCTAAGATAGGTGGGGTGCTGGTGGAAACTGGTTAGTAAACCATCATTGTAACTAAGGTAGTGACCGTACACATGGAACTAGATGATCTTTAAAGTCCATTCCAACCCAAACCATTCTATGATTCTGTTTTACAGGTGTGAGCATACAGGGAAGGTAGGGGTTCAGAGACACATCTGTATCATTTTTAATACTCTAGTTCATATTTGAGTGTTTAATCCCATATGACTTCTTGCTGAAGTGTTTCCAAGTTCTACTCCAGATTGAGTGGGCTGTCACTGGGATATGTCACTGTCTCTCAGACAGGCTGAGAGAGTTGGGGCTGTTCAGCCTGGAGGAGAGAAGGCTCTGGGGTGATCTTATAGCAGCCTTCCAGTACCTAAAGGGGCTACAGGAAAGCTGGAGAGGGGCTTTTTACAAGAGCATGGAGTGACAGGACAAGGGGCAATGACTTTAAACTGAAAGAGGGGAGATTTAGATTAGATATAAGGAAGAAATTTTTCACTCAGAGGGTGGTGAGGCACTGGAACAGGTTGCCCAGAGAAGCTGTGGCTGCCCCATCCCTGGAAGTGTTCAAGGCCAGGTTGGATGAGGCTTTCAGCAACCTGGTGTAGTGGAGGGTGTCCCTGCCCATGGCAGGGGGGTTGGAACTAGATGATCTTTGAGGTCCCTTCCAACTCAAACCATTCTATGATACTATATGCCACCACTGTCCATTTATCCCTCTTCTCGTCCACTCACGGTTTTCAGTACACACAGATATATCCCTCATCCCTCCTTTCAAACAAGAAATTCTCACCTTTTCCCAGTCCCATCAGTGAAAGCCATAGTTCTCAAACACCCCAATTAGGAGGAAAAATAAAACTACACACTTGTCAAGACTCCCTGTAAACAGATGACCCAGCCACCGTGCTTTTACAACTGCGGCCAGAAATCCAGCTCTTTCCGAGCCAATCCCTCAAAGCACCAGGCACAGTCCTAAAATACAACCCACCATTTTCCTAACGAGCTCTACAAATAAGATGTCACTGTTTGTCACAGGGCTCGTCTCAAAGGATAACAGGGACAGGCATTAGCAGGATAAATAACTTGGGCGCTTGCTTTCATAAACACTGGACTTTGGAAAAAACTTCGTGAAAACCTCTATTATTAAATTCTTTCTTGAACAGCAGAGCAGAGAGGCAGGTCGAGCACGAACACCGTAAACCCTGCAGCACTGTGCAGAAACAGGAGGGACTGGCAGCCAGGAGGAGGAGGTTGGTAGTCTACGAGCCAGATAATTAACCGTGTACTCGAAGGGTAGTTTGCAGGCTTACAAAAATGAATGGAAACATCCCAACTGGAACCTAATGGGGAAAAAAAAAACAACAACCTGGCACCCAACGCAGTGTGTTTATGCCTTTACCTATAAAGAGGCACTCAGACAACTGTGCCGTGTTCCTCTGAAGGCGATCACTAACTTTATGTCCTCAGTAAATAAAGGCCTTCATCAACTGATCTGTAAACTTTAAATGTTCTATCTCTAGCAAGACTTTTTAGTATTTGATCAACAGCTTAAAAAAAAAAAAATTTACAAGTCCAAGTTTAATAGTGTGGTGACAATCTGAATGTCAACTTCCGAAAGATTTTAAAAGGGGAATTGAAAAACAGGTATTACTTCAACCTTCTTCGAGAGTTTAAAAAGTAAATATAATCAAATATAAACCAATACTGTTTTTCCCCTCCCCTCCATAAGGAATAGTACATAATATAAAAATTCTGCTTTGTACAAGTTCTTTTGCACATCTGGCTTTGTTGTTGTGCTAAAATTTAGCAATCTTATTAATTTGAGTACGTTCCCCTGAATGTAAAGTCTTTCTGAGGCCACTGAATTATTACTTGATATCAAATTTTAAATCCAGAGTGTTCCAGCCCACTTCAAATACCACAAACCAAAGAGATCAGCAAGAACTCTATCTTGCATTATTCTTCATCTTCTAAAAAGAAGTAGATTTGCCCCATTAGGAACTGCTGCCTGTGCTACCACTGTGCCAAGGAGCTGTATTCACAGGCCCAGAGCACTTTGCCATGACACTACCCCAAATAATTGATAACCAAAGTAATCAGAGTGGCAGTAGAAATGTCACCTGTGAAGACAAGCTTGGTCTGACAAACTTCAGGTTCACCCTTTGCCTTCAAGCTCACACCAATAAATTTCTTCTTTCCTCAAATTCTTAAGTCTGTATAAAATCCTAGAGTGACGCAATAAACTTTTAAACCAATATTCAGACCTTTAAAATTGTAAGGAAAAGTGACACAGGACCAGATGATTATTTTCAAAGAAACCAGTATGTTCACTAAGATAAACAAACAGCCTGCACCATTTAGGAAATGCTGATCTTCCGTCTTAGGGGCAGGCACATGAAACAGTTTGCATGCCCTTTCCCATTAATACTTTATATTACACAGGTTTGATATTTTTGTGACATAAAAATTAAGTTGACTTTTCTGCAAAACGTTGGACTTTTCATCATTCTTCCTTTGTCAGGGAAGCAGAGAAAAAGGTTCTCTGTCCCCACAGCAACGGCAGCGAAGGGCAGGGAAGGTGCAGGGATGTCCTGTTAAGCAGAGCCTATGCCAAATTATTTGAGGTCAATTAATTGAACTGTTTGGGTAAGGAAAGTCTTCAGGGTAGACTCTGACTTCAGCAGCATTCCTTTCAGTAATCCAGACCGGACCTATTTTCCACATCGTCAAAATCCCACAGATGAGGTATTTCCCCATTTCTTATAAAAACAACTGTGAAGAAACTTTGCAGATACTACTCTGTTTTACACAAACTGAAAAAAAATTTAAAAGATTCTAAGTTTGTGATTTTACAAAAAAAAAAGGAAGTATAGCTACAGAAATATTGACTTAGGAATTTTGATTTTAACCTCACTTGCATGGAAGAACATTCGTGTTGCTAGGTAGGCAACAGTATTTTTTTTTATATAATTTAATTAATTTTCTATGTACAAAAACGTACTTGCCTACCTTAAAAAAAAAAACTTTTTAATTCAGATTGACCAAGTCAGAGACAATAAGTAGATAAATTAAGAGACACTGCTGTAACAGGGTTCAATCCAAAGCGTGACAAAGGATAGCTGTAGGCTGGGCGAGCACAGGAACTGGCATTTACATTACATTTTCTTCTTTTTTAGACACAAACATCACTACAGCAGATCTTCGGACCCCATTGCAGAGGGACAAAATTTCTAAATAGATGCCTTTTTTAGTACTAGGAAAAGTCTGATGTATTTGAGAAAGCAGAAAAACCCCAGCAAACCAGCACTGTCACGTCTGTGGAAACTGAGCGTGTCCATTTACAGTGATGCTTCATCACTTTGGTACACAGCAGCTTTATGTAAAAAGAGGTTCACCTAACTTGGTTTCCTTCTTGTTTTCCCCTTTAATTCACAAAAATACAACTGAAATAAAGCTTTTGTTTTCTCCTTGCAGTCATTAAAGACTCATTTTCCAAACTAACTTCATCCTTCCCATTGTTCAGTGAAGTGGAAAATGCTATTTTTGATCCTGTTCTCCTAATGGCTAGATTTTTGTATTCAATATTAAAGTTTCAAAAAAAAAAAAATTCCTGAAGTTCTGATTTCTATGAAAAGAAGCACAGAAGGCAAAAACATGTTAAAACAAATTACTTTTTAATGACCTCGTGTTTTTGTCTTTGTAGGCTTTCATATCGGACTGGTCAAGACACGGCTAATTGCGACACATGCAGGAACAGTGCATGTATTATCTATAGGTAGGTTTGAAATACTAATATTCCCACTTTTTCCTGAGTGAAGGTAATGATCTATTCACTAATGCAAGATCAATTGTTAGCCTTGATTTTTCAATAACACAAAACCAGTTTAAAAACAGAAAATAAATTTAACTTCACGAAATTAATAGAATTCAACAGACTGTTTCCAAGTCTGAAATTTGTCAGATCAAGAATAGATGATTATGGTCACTACTACTGCTGTAGCTTTCGGACGTGAAGAGTTACAAGGTGTGAGCTTCACGTTCACATAGCTGAAGATATTTGGCATTTTCTGTGCATCAAGTCAACATACTTCAAATTGATTCCTGTAGCGGTAACAACGGGACTCAGTGATTTTGAGAGAGAGAATCTATAGAGAAGAGAATCAGATTCAATCTAGACAGTTTTATCAGTAAAATGGCACTGCTACCTAGGCTTTTATGTACTTTTGTATTAGTGAAGAAGTTTGAAAACATGCAGGGCAAACATGTCCTGCCCAAGATGAACAGCACCACTAACTTCTTTAAATCAGATGTTTGCAGTCTTCACGCAGCAGACACGTGAAGATTTGCCGTACGTGTACAAAAGGCTCCTCTAGCAGACCTGCTGTGAAGGTGTGTGGTTCTGTAAAGTGAATACAGGTTTGCTCATTACTGTCAAACGGATTAAAAAAATTACAAACTTTGTACAGGTTCTGTTAAAGACTCTTTGTACCTGCTATAATCTCTCCTCCAGAAGGAAACACCTGGAGTTTGCTCACTAGAAACAGATCAGGTGCAAATCGTGAAAGGATACTGCTTCAGATTTCCCTAAAGCAGAGCATCCCCTCCTAAAATTTATCAGCCAAGAGACCTGTTTTGGCATGTCCTATATTGTAGTGAAGGAGTAACACATAGGCAGTGGGCATGACATGAAGCCATCGTGAGTCTGATGATGTGTTTCATACTGACAACTTAACTGTCCTCCTCCACTGGAGTCTAAAAACAACATTTTCATGCGTTGCAGGTAAGATGGAAACAAGTGCACCTTAGTACTGTTGTATTTCAGGAAATCTGACAGTGTAGTACAGATGAAAATGCATAAAGATGACTATTAATTACAGCACAGATAGAAATTAAAATGAAAGCACGAGTGTTGGCTAGGTCTGAAAAGCACAGGATTTCCCCCTTCACCCCTTAATTCTCTACTCGGTCTCTGATTTAGGCAGAAGACCTGGAGCTATTTATACCTTGTCTTCTAGCTGCCTAGAAGTGAAGGAAAAAAGGATGGAAAACATCAACTCCATCTTTTCTACTTACCAGCTAACTAGAAAAGGGAATGATGCTGTTCCATGCAGGGGAAGGAACCAATTAATTTACTTACTCATCCTTTAGCGCAATGTTTAGAAGCATATAAATAAGCAAAGCCTCCCTTCTTCTGAGCTCATCCCTGTGCAGCTTCTTGCTCAGGGCAGCCTGGGAAGGTACAACATAGCACATTTCTGCCAGGGAAACTATTTTTGTTTCATCAGCTGAAAAATTCCAATTGGAAATTTTTTTTTTAAATATTGATTTCTAGTCAGCAGATTTAAAGTTAGGAGGCAGAAACTGCAAGGTTCCTTAACACTGCAAATGAAATGACTCCAGAAACGCAGAAGTCAAGTGTGTCCCTACCAACAAGACTAACGGTGTAGCAGGCAGGTGTAGCTCTTCAGTGTTTCTCACCAGAACAGCCATTTGGACTGAAGCTGTCGATGCTGGGCATTCACCTAAAGCAATGTTTCCAGGGCAAGTTTCAGCAAAACTCAGCTCAAGCTTTTTGACAGATTAGAATTTATGCTGCAGGGAAAGAGTCTAAAACCAGGAGACAGTGCAAAACAGGGGAACTATGAGAAGACTGAATTACTAGGACAAGATAAGTAGCCAGAAGGGATAAAAGAGAAATTTACTGATAAAACTACCACTAGAACTGCCTTGTAGGGGCTTCTGCTCCTCCACAACTCAAATACCACAGCACTGAAGCCTCTGAAAGAAGTGCAACATTTCATTAGTAAGGATGCTAAAGCTGCTCTTAAATCTAGATGCAATGATAGTGCTGCACCTTCACAACGGGGTTGCATGACAAATGCTGCATAGAGTCAGCTACATGATTTCTCTTCAAGATAAAACACCTTTTAGGAACGGAAATAAAACTCAGATTAAACCATTCAAGATGGACTGAAAACCTGAGTATTTTTGAGGGCACTGGACCTTACAAGCTGTCATTAAATGTCAGTGTCACACCAGGAGGATCATCCTGTCTGACCTACTCTACTGCATGTTTCACTGACTGCTTTTACAACGTGCTCCTATTTTGGACTCTACTCACTCTTGACCTCTTTAACCCAAGTAGTAGATAGGGGAGACTTAAGAAAAACTAATGCCCTTATGGGACAAATCACTAATTTCAAGAGAAAAACTTTAACTCCGCCATAACTGATGTTGGTTTGGGGTTTTTTTTTTTTAATATGATTCAATTTTGAACACAGCAACATTAAAAAAACAGAGTTCTTTCAAACTTTATTTTTAAACTGCAGTGAAACAGCATCTTAGAGGAATGAAGTTGCCCTACTGACTACCCAAGTGCGTCCTGTAACACCCAGTATAGCACAGATGAGGAGTTAGAATGCAGAAACAATCAATGTAATTAAATTCTTTCCCCTCAAGATGACTTTTAGAATATTAATGTGATGTAGCACAAAAGCTAGAGATAGTGTAAAAGGTGACAAAAAAGCACTGTTCTAATTAAGGGAGGTTTCAGATGCTTTTTAGTATCAAAACCGCTGATACTGTTAGTAAACATTCTAATAAAAGGCTTTTGAGAATGCAATTATTTTGCATATGAAATTTACATTTTTTGCTAAGATTCCAAATCTATTTTTATATCACTTTGTCTTTCTAGTGAGAGGAATACATACTACTTAATAATTAGAAAAAAGGAAAACCAAGTTACTTTCTCTTTTTTTTCTAAATAGGAAACTAATCAAACATTTAACACCATTAAAAAGACCAAGTACCAAAAACTTAAACCTCTCTAGAAATCAATAGGAAAAGAAACACATCTAAATTTGATTCCTCATTTCCCACAAAATTCTACTGGTTTCTACTATGAGAAATACATTCAAGAACTTGACAGAAATTGCAGACACAGGCATCACTGACACCTCCTTCCATTGCAGGAGAAGAGTCACTTTAACTGCAGCCCCCATCGATTCACTGCTTCCACTCCCAATTAAATATGTTTAGCTGCTACACTTTAGAGGAGGAAAGACTCAAGTCACTATCCTGAAGGCTCCACCAGCCTATGGTCACTGGGATTCTGATAAGGACAGGATCAGTTAGCTGTGTCTGATGGAGCTCTAGGCTCTATCACAGCAGAAAAACTTTTACTGGGCAACACCATTGCTACAGGTTTTAAAGCCTGAGTATAAAGTCCCAACTACACAGCCACAGTCTAAAACACTCCGTAAAAAGTACTCAGCATCGTGACTTTATAGTCATTTCCAGACAGTATTTAAAACAGTAGTCAAAAAATGTGATGAAGTAGTAAAAATAAACAAGCATTTCATCAAATGCTAATCTGTGTCACAAGTTAATCTATTCCATTACTATCAATAGGTCATAAACTGAGGTCACAAAACAGCTTCAAAACCATCTTGTGCAATATAAAAGACAAATTTGCAAACAAAAGACACAGAAACCAACTTTTACATCTGTCTTTCACAAAATAATGTAGATTCACCATCGAAATTTTTAAAGATAGAAAATAAGATTTATTAGGGTATATTGCCATGACAAAGTCAACTTAAATAGTGAAGACTAGTAGAATCTTCCTGTAAAGAAGAAATTGCATTGAAATGCAGAAACTGTACCAACTCTAACACACACAAAACTCACATGGACTAAAATCTTCACAGCTTGTTTTATTCTTTGATTATCTCCTAGTAGAACTCCCCTTTCCACTCCTGTTTAAATTACCATCCTGTGTGAATGTTAATCCTTGAACAAGAATCTATATGAGAAAATTAGTTTTCTGTTTAATAGTTTGTGCATTATTCTCAGACCTTTATCATGAAGGAGCATCTTGAAGAATTCATGCTAGGCTTCCCTTTAGTCAAAAAGGTCAGAAGAACTCAACAGCATTTACGAGGCTACTTTAGCTTCCGGAAGTAAACTTTTTACTAGATCAAATCATTAGCCAGTTTCTGCAAAGGGAAAACAAACAAATCAACACTACACTATTGTAGTTCTTTGGGGAAAAATTACTCTAAGCTGCATCAACCATTCATTTGGTTACTTTTTACTCCTTTGAAATTTGGAATTAATATATGCTGGTTTTCAGTATTTGTCTTTGATACTGAAGTTCTTCTAAGGTCCACTCCAACTATTCTACAGGAAATATATTAATAGAATCTATGAAATTTAACTCTCAATACAACAATGGCCAATGAAACAGGTGAAAATCACAGTGATACAAGTGAGCTTGTTGGCACACAGCCCACATGGAAGTGGTTCACTTGTAAAGGTTAGACATAGTGATAATTATCAAAATTAATAAATACAGCAATACAAAGTGAAAATAAAACAAGCAGACAGATTCCTAAGATAGCATCAGTATAGCAAAATCAGGTAAGTAAATGATGAGAATAGTCACTTTCCTCATCTTTTTATTTCCTATCCACCTTAATTAACCTACGTTCTTTCTCATCTTATCTCTAGACTGTAAGATGCTTAGTAGAAAAAAATGGATCTTAATGGCTTGCTCGAGCTGACAACACTTTGGATCCTAGGCATTTGAGACTTTCAAGTTGAAATAGGAAATTTAACAGAGATTGCTTAATTTAACAGAGATTGCTTAAAAGTGCATTAGGCTAATTTTCGAGTGATTAGCGCTCCTCTGGATCCCGTCCTTCCAAGATGCAGCATGCACTAATGCCATGTCATCCAATTAACGTGACCCAGAAGGAGACACTATGATATTCTCTAATTCCTGCTTCACCTGCCCTACTTAAATGCAATGAGTTAAGCCACTCTACAAATGCTTGCAGGATTTGGGCCTTAACATTACAAACTAGGTAATAAAAAGGTAAACAGAAGAGGTGTCGACTGAAATGAGAAAGGCTCAGGTTGAGCAGCAGGAGAAAGGTTTCTCCTGGAAGCAGAAAGCAGAGGGACAGGTTGCTCTGAAGCCTGGGCAGGCTCCATCCTTGGAGGTTTCAAGAGACAACTGGATAAAAAGACCTCAGCAAGTGGGTCCTGAACCTGAATTATTCTGATTTGGCGATCTTACAAGTAACGTTAGCATCCAATATCTTCTCATGATTCATGTTAATAACAAGTGGCTCTGTTAGCAAAGAAGAAAGCCCATCCGTATTTCTCAGCTTGTTGCTAGATACCCTCCCACAGTCCATATGCTTAAAACCAAATGGTTATGACTCCTCAAACTCTGTTTTCAATCCCTTACACAGCAACAAAATTAGAAAAAGTTCACTTGACTGCCAGCCTGCAAAAAATAAACAGTCATTAAGATGGATTCTCAACACCATTAGAAGAAACATGAAGCCAAACCCACAAAATCCACCACGCCAATCCCTAATCCACAGCACTAGGATTTAGAAGATGGGATTTGCCAGAAAGAAGCAGCCTGAGCAAGTCTGCCACTTTGCATGTGTGCCTTGAGCAAGCCCCAGAGCACCTCTGAGAGGTTCTCTGGGTCTCCAAGACTGGCTGGAGGCCGGACGAACCCTGCGTGGATCCATGCTACTGCGCCATCGGAGCTCTATCAGGACATCAGGCAATTCTTTACTCCTCTCCTTTAGGGCTTCAGGCCCCAAGCACACAACCCTTCAATACATTTTGTTTCTCTTTCTTCCCTGAATAAGATTCAAATTCTGCACAGAAAATAGTTTACTTCCAAGTTTGTCCTGGGGTACCTGTTACTCCAGTATGTGAGTCTTCATTGTTTTTCAAACACAGTAACTCCATTTCACAAATACAAAAAGCGAAGGCTGGGGGACACAAAGCCCAAAGCAAAACAGAGAAACCCCACAGAGGTTCCTGCTGACTTCAATTCCAAAATTAACAGTCATGTATAAAAATAGCTTTCAAGGCAGGATTCAGCTGCCCTACTGTTACCCTCTACATTTTTGCAACACTTTTGTCTCATTCGCTATAACCCCAACTTCTATAGTACGTCAGTGGTTCTTCCTAGGGACAAAATTAGATCATGATTCACGTTTCAGCTAGAATCCTCAGTCAGTTCAGTACACATCCATGCTGTGCAACAAATAACACCACGATCTGGAAAATGGGGAAGGAAGGAAGGAAGGAAGAAAAAAAAAAATCTCATGTTGGGTTCCCTTTGCACTGGTATCAGTCTGTAGCAGAAAACAAGATGACAGAAAAAGCAGGATCAGGGTGCTCATTGCTGGGGCTCAGCCAAGCACAGACTGAGAGCTGCAATGGCAAAGAGATTTTGGATCAGTCCTGGACTAGACTGCTCTCACCGTGAAGGAATTTCAGAGATATAATTACAAAGTTCTCACCCGTGTTTAATGAGCACATCAAAATGAAATTCTCAAAGGCCTGTTGTTTGGTTTTATTTGGTCAAATTTTCACAGGAGTGAAAATGGCGTCTACAGAAACACTGATAGGCAATTGCCTTAAAACATAAAGTTTTAGTTGTAAGTCTTGTTATAGTTGTTTTGGGGAAAAAACACAGGAAACCAGAATGTTTATCACAGACAAAGCTGTACTGCTTATAGCAGCTCAAAAAACAGCCTATTTATTTGCACTGGAGTTCCTCCCCAGGAAAAAAATTGAGATTTTGGATAGAAACTCCAACCCACTGCTCCAAATTTGGCAATATTGTAGTTAAGTGAACCTTTGTTTGTCCTCATCAAATGTGTCAGGCAAATGTTTGTGATACTAGCAATAGATAATACTTACATGGGTTTTGTAGGGCTTATTCACAATAGTAAAATCTATTGAAAAATATTACTACGTCTAAGGAGAAATGCTTTTGAAGCAAATAATTCCAATCTCCATCATGCATAATGCTATAAGAACATGTAGTCCTCGCTAATTAAGTTTATGAAGTTACCATGGGGAGGCTTAAAGAAGAGAGAAAAACACACAAAGTTTGAAAAGAGCCACATGGCAAAGAGTATATTTCAAGAAAAGGTCATTTTGAGAGGAAACCTATAGATACTTAGGATACAAAAATAGCACTAAGCAAAACAAAATTGTCAGAGCTGACAGGTGACAAAATCAAATTCATGAATGCAAGAACTGGAAAGCTAAAGGGACAGTCTACAGAAAATAACCTGCAACTCTTAACAAAAATACAAAGTCATACAAGTATGTAACACTTGCTGAATTTAATAGTATTTCATATGTTCGATAACGAGCTAAAGAACAAAAATAAAGTCAGCTATAACTAATTTACAAAGAGATGTGGGAAATTAATTAATAAGGAGGTTTTTGTCTTATTACTGCAGCACAAACAGGTATACATGAAAACCTAAGTCTGCCAGCAAACAAATGGTTTGCCTGAAAGGAGTGGTTATGTTAAAAAAAAAAAACCCTTACCAAGGTAGATAAATTGATCTTGATAGACAACAATCAATTATTCTGCAAAATTCACAGTTATAAATGCTGAAATAATACGAATGTTTTCATTCATCCTCTTTATACTCTTCAGAAGAAAAATATTTCATTTTGATGTAAATCACTGAAAGACAGCCTGAACTGTGCTGCAAATGGTTTTATGCAGTAGAAAATGATAATAACATGGGTTTTGTCATACAGACTAGAACTAAGATGTTTTCTTCTCTTGAGGTCTATCTTTAGTTGAAATTGATTACGAAAAAAGTTATTCTGTTCAACAAGGGTTTTTTTTAAAAACAATTTCTCTTTTCCATCAATTTCAAGCAGCTCTTAAGAGAGCTCCCCTGCAAGAACAACGTTTTGGAAGAAGTAAAAACAAACTCTGCCAATGCCAGAGCTGAAATGCCTTTTATTTTTTTCCTCCAAAATTTATGCTGAGAAACAAACCAACTCTAATACATGCCAAATTCTGCACAGATTTGCATGCTACTTTAAATGAGATTTAGAGAGCTCTTAGAGAAGAATCTATTTCATGGCGAGATTCTCTCGCTGTATTACTGAGAGCATTTGTGTGGTGGGGCATTCACAATCAACGGATATCCTAATCTTACCCCCAAATTAATGCTGCACTTATCTAACCAACTGCTCTTTGCTAGCTAAATGCAAAGAAGAACATGTTATCAAGTTGAGGGCAGCATTGTTGTTTCATTAACAAGGACGGATATTAGATTAATCAGTAGGCTTGTAGTGTGCTTCTGCAGTAACAGGATACCCAACACAGCATTCTCCTGCAAATTCAGTATGCATAGGCATAGCTCAAGCATATAGCTGGAATTTCAAAAATTACCTTCTTTGATTTAGAATGTCTTTTTACTGCTTAGCAACATGGAGGTAGGGAAAATATTTTGAACATTTGAACTCCTATCTAATGTATTTCTCTCCTCCACTATTAGAAAGTTCATCTAAATCACCCCAAATCACTGAAATGCAGACACTTTTGTTCAGAATGTATTTAACAGCTAAACTACACACCAAACTAGGCACAGCAGATTCAAAAAAAGACTTTACACCTTTCCAGCATCCCTTCCTAGGGCTTCACTGGAAGTCCTTGTAGGCAGACTCTTCCGCTCTTCAAAAAACCAAGGCACAAAAATATCCCAAACTTCCCTTCCCACCTTTGATTCCCTCTCCTCCACCCTAAGAGGAAAATAAAATCCACCTAAATCAGCAGGTGGTATTATGTGCTCCGTTAGCAAGGAATGTGCCACTGAAGTCCACCGAAATTTCCCGTGACTTCTGTAATTCCACCTTGGAGAATTTTCCTCTGAAATGACTTCAGGTGTTTCGTAATGTTTGCTACACATTCGAGGTGAGGGGCCACTCTCCTTAACCCAGACAGGGGCAGCAGTAACAGAAGTGTAAAAATCTTTTTCGATGAGCAACACTGGGAGCATGAGACCTGAAAAAGCAGACCTAACTTCTCTCGTGGTTTATGCCAAACAAGTAATGGCAGAAATAACGCAGAAAACATATTTAAGACTGAACGGATGCCCAGGAACAATAACCTCATATTTACACAACACTGAAGTAGCAAAAAGTAGTCGGTGCAAAGCCCAAGAAACCTCAGCAGCAGAGATGAAAGGGCAACCTCTCGAGTGCCCCAACAGATGCATCTGCACACAGCCTTCACCAAAATCACTAACCGTTAGTTTTAAAACATCAAGCACAAGGTAGGAAAGAAATAAATTAACCCCAGAGTCTAGATTCCCTTCATTTCACCCTGTCTTCTACATTCATGCTCTGATGAGGATGCACCACATTGCAGCATCACGCACAAGACAGGATGAGGAGACTCAGTGCAGAACTTGGCCACGAGCCGCTGCACCAAACACAACAGAAACTATGAGTTACGGGGTATTTGCAAGTGGCCAGACTGGGTTTTGGGTGTCAGACACAATTAACCTTTTGCTGAAGTTTATAATGTGGTTCCTTTCTGTTATAAGGCAAACTTGAAACCATCTGTAGCACACTGTCGAAATAAGAGTTATATTTTCATCTTTATTGTGTTTCGTAATCTCCAGCAGGATTTGTTTAGAATTCAGGCGGCGTATTTTACAGCTTCAGTGTATTTTTTCGGATGCAAGCTTATAGTTTAAATGAGTATTTCCCTTATTTCTATTAAATTTTAGTAGCAATGGAACAAGCAAGCACACACTAGCTACTACTTAAACAGGTTCTTTCCACTTTACCTATTTTACCTACAGATCTGGCCAGCTAAATAAATGCATCTGCATCAGTAGATGGTTTTGTCTTAGCAGTCATTTAGTGCAGGGGGCAAGTAGATTCTATGTCGTTATCCTCACTACAGGGCCAAGTTTAGATGCTGTCAGCGTATGCTAAAGGGTTGCACTGTAAAAGAGAACTGCTTTCCAATTTATTTATTTTTTCCCACATGTATATGAGTATATACATATGACAGCTGTTTGGTGAAATTAATCTAACTCATGGTAAAACTTCCAAGAAACAGCGAATTGCCGTTGACGGTCTTGTTGCTTATGGCCAACCCACCAGCTTTTCTCAAAAGCACATGGATGCACATGCCTGGCTGCCACCTTAACCACCCAGACCATGCAGGCAGGAGGGAGAACAGAGTCTGGGAGCGCTCTGAAAGAGCGTTTCTCCACAGAGATGAGGGGGGAAAAGTAGTATTTCTAGTTTTCAATCACTTCACAGCACTTCCACCATAATCCTTCAAGGCCCTTCCTAAACAGGAGGCAGAAGTTTGCACAATCCCATTCCTGTTTCTCTTTTGCTTTAAGCTGTTTTTGACCTTCCTCTTCCCCTATCCTATTCACTTTTGGTGCAAGAAATGTGGAGATCTGTTTTAAATATTTATTTTGTATTTGAATTTCATAAATTAAGCACTTGTACATTGGTGGCAGATGTTGGCTTAATGGAAATCTTTCCATCATCATAATTAGTAACTAATTGCTTTTTTCTTCCATTTTTTAGCGTGGAATTGGATTTTAAGCAGCAAGAAGATAAACTACAGCCAGTTTTGAGAAAACTTCATCCTATTGAGGAAACTCAGGTTGCACCTTTGCCTTATTCTCAGGAGAGCTACTCCTCCACTCCCAAGCAAAAATCCAAAACTGAATCAAAAAAGCATGGAAGATGGAAACTCTGGTTCCTTTAACCCAAGTCCATGACCTGTGGAGTTCAAGGCCTTCTTTGAAAAAATATTTGGAGTTCTATCAATCATCTGTAACGGGATTTTGGTAGACTGATCAGTGTTACTGGCCAATGTAGTTCTGACCATTCTGGCAGCGTTCCGTTCTCACCGTATGTACCAAAAAGGCCTTTGTACCTACAAACTGATGTTGAGAAGCAAGGCGTTCGATAATACCTTGCCAACTTTTATTTGCAGTTCACCAATGTGGGATGTAAAACCTGAATTGAAATTTGTACAAAGATGGAAAGTAAAACTATTTCCTCCCCCTTAGATCTGAAAGCGTCACATTCTAACCTGTTAAATTGTAGGCTGTCATCCTGTACACAGCTAAATATCACTATTGTTTTAAAGCCTTTTGGGGGTTTGGTTTATTGTCTTTAAACAACGAGGGGAAACAAAAAAAAAAAGCAAGCCTTATGTTTGCAATGGTCTTCAGTTTTACAAATCCATGTTGATCGGGGAGTGCGGTTTTCAGCACATATATCCTGGACAAAGCACAATTTTTCATGTGGTCCAAGACCATGACTAATCTCTAAGACGTGACTACGTGTATATTTGCCTTCATGCAATGTAGACTCCAGCCAAGCTGTCACATTTTGACAACACACCATCATTTCTATTTTAGCTATGTCCTCATCTCCAGACGAACTAGTTCGTGGCTCGTCTCCAACGGCTGAGCACTTAGAAACCTCCCAAAGTCAGGACGAGCCTTTAACCACACCAAGCTGGTCAAGGTTACGGGACAATCATCTGTCCTACATCTCACTTTTAGTCTTTTGGTACCCAAAAGGCCTAAATGACACATTCTGGCACAGAAAAAAAAACAAAAACAAAAACACAACCCCACCAACAGAGCAATCAAAAGCTCTACAGATTGTTGGCGTTTGCCATAATTTAGTACCTTTTTGTAACGCAGTCTTTGGAAAAACTCTACACTATTGCAGAAGGCACCGGAAAATTTATAGTGTGCATCACGCTTTGAAACCTGTTTGGAAGGGACAGTAATTTTAAATGCTATTTATTTATTAAGCTTCTCAGATGGGTTTCCCAACATATTATAATTCATATCTCTATCTATTAATTGTACTTGCTAACCAACACACTTAGGGAAGAGATGTGAATCAATTTTTCCCTTTTTTTTTTTTAAATAAATGAGTCTTAAAATTTTGCTCTGAACTATGAACTGCAACTTTTTCCTTTAAGAATTTGCTACTGTCATTAAACATGCATCTAGAACGACCGTTTGCGGAAAAATTTCTCATGCTAGAAGTGGCCAGAGTGGGAATCTTCTTGTTTGGGTTTTGTTGTTTTTTTTTTTTCAGGATTTAAGATAATTTGTGTCATACAACAAACTGGTTTACTAAGAATTGGTTTTGAAATTGCATACCTTGCAGCATCAGTGAGATACAAATTAATATGAAGTGTTCCCATTTACACTATTTTTCCTCTTAGCTCAGCATCAAATCCATTACTGCAAGAAAACTAGAGGGAAATACCTTCCTCCCCACAAAGCAAAGAGCAAGAAAAGGAAGTTAAAATGGGAGCAGAAATGCAGATGTTGTCTATGTCCACCTCAAAATGAATTTCAGCATGCTTTAATGAAAAAAAGTAAACCTTCAAGAGGGCTACGAGTTCTTGTACATAAGCAAACAATATCCTGAGATACTTTTGTGAAAGCTGAAGGATTAGAAAAGGTGATCCTGTGTACCAGGAAGGAAGTGCAATTGTTTCATGTGGAAAAAAAATAATAATAATCATGTATTTTATACCGTTTTTAAGCAAAAATATAAAACTGTTTACAAGCCAGTCCACCCTACATGTTTTAGAAACCCAAGTATTTCCAAACAAGAAATTTTTTTTTTTCCCTAAACAGAAAGAAATATCAAACATGGACGTAACAAGAAAACACAACAGTATTCAGTATTATTTTAAAATAGTGTTATAATCAATGAGCTCATCCATGCTAACATGCCTAGTGTTTGGGTTTTTTTTTTTCAAAGAAATTAAATCCAGCATCTCCCAACAGCAATCAAATACAACTCGTTAGCATCACCGACTCAGTAGCTTTTCCCATCAACCTATTCCAAACGTTCTCGCGTGCAGGGACTCTGACACAAAACTGAACTGTTTTTATGTGTGATTACTGACTCATACAGAGACCAGTACTCTGTCATCATCTAATATGATACAGGAAAACTCACTGGTGAAACATATAAGAGCTAAAAGGGAAAGTTCTCACGGCGTGTTCTGTACATGTCCAGGCTATTTTCTTAAGAAGTTGCAAATTTTTAATTTTTTACATTTTTTTAAAAACTGGAAAAAGCTAACATACATATAGTCTTGCTTAAAATTACATATCGTGTTATATCGTACCATGCAATGTAATTTGTAATAAAATGTTTTTGCAAGTGTGTAAAATGTATCATATTGTATTACGTTTAGAATCACTCAGGCTCAGGTTAGACACTGCGAGGAAAAACCTAATTCTTTAGAGCTTTTAGTTAAATGTGACTGACAAAGCTATTTCCACCCTAATGTAGAAGATCTTATAAAAATGCAGGTATGAGGTTATAACAAAGAAAATGCATCTTCACTTTCAGTGTGGCACATGGCGTAGCTTTGCTGAATTCACTGACAAAATCATGCACTTTCATACACTAATTTGCGATATGCACTTCTCCCATATCATGCTTAAAAATACTTTTTAGTCAATAAATACTGCAGTGATTTTATATTACTTGCTATTTTCTGAGTCCGTATAATTTCCATGAAGCAAGTTACATTCTTTGTTTTAGAACTATTAGGAAACATCATTCATGTGAGTATATTCACTGGTTTTCTTAAAGAAAAAAAAAAGTCACTGTAAAAATAGTTTAAAAATCAGGATAACCTGAAAAAAAAGAACGATTAAAACTGAAAAATCCTACCATGGGTACACAGTGTTTGCTTTTTCTTGCTTAAGATACAAAACACCATCTACACCTTTAATTGCACTCTATGTTTTAAAGGTTAATCACTTTTTCAAAATCCAGTAGGTTCATTTTTCATGAACACTTTCAAATCGAGTAGGCTGTTAGATCACACCACTTCTTTAGCATCTGTATAACAGCACACATCACATGTTACTACTGGAATTTGTTAACTGGATTGCCACTAAAAATACAACTGCTATACCCACACAATTCTGTTCTAGTAGGATGAAATGGACTGCATGAAACAGTTTCTAGTATTATTTCAACATCCATGAAATACAACTGTGGCTTATTAAAACGACTGGAGTGCTAGAAATTGGCTGTCAATTTGTTTAGGTGAATGCAGTTTGTTCTGATAAACACTGCTAGGGCATATTCCACACCCGTGCGCTGCATCGGTGATATCACTCATTTTATAACATAAAAAAAAAAAGAATAAGTGATGGAACAAAATCATTACCATCATTCAAATACCACTTCAGTTTTTGTGACAGTAGTTTGCAATACATAATTTCGAGTGGTTTTGAAATATAAGAAAACTTGCACTTTGATAAAACAAAGTTGCATTTTTTACATCGTAGAAGTCTGGTGCAGAAGATGTTTTTCTCCCCACGTTTTGGAACCCATTAATGCCAAACTTGACAGATTCCAAGGCACAGAAAGACAATTTACATCTAGCTGCAACTCCTTAAAAACTTGAGCCCCAGAACTCCCCTCCTGTGACCCTCAATAAATCATATTTTACTTAAGACTTAGACTTGTATTTTACTGCTTTCCAGAGAGGCATCCTGCCTGGAAGATGCCAAGAGATGGAGAATCCACCACTGCCTCTGATGGATCATTCCAGCGTTCACTTCCCACACCAGTGTCTCATTCTCTGCTCTACATTACACTTCTCGCTCTCCAGTGCTGTCACCAGCTCCTCCTCTTTCCTTTGACAGGTGTCACCTTCACCCCACAAAGATTCTCCTTCACTATCACTTAGGGGCACCTCTAAACCTTCTTTCCATTAACCTCAGATGGTTTTCACGTCTCGCACCACAAATCACTCTACTTTCTGATGACTTCTGCAGCATTTCTGTTTTGGTTTCACCACATCCTTGTTTCGATGTGTAGAAGAGGGAGGAAAAAGCAACATGGGAAACACTCCACTCATCAATAAAGTCATAAAGTCCTCTCCTGTCCACTGCTTCCTAGTCACACATCCCAAGAGTATCTAAAATAGCATTTTTCTTCCCTGGCCACAAGTGTTCACACTGATTCTGTTCACCATAGACCACTACGTGTTTTCCAGAGTCACTCTTTTTAAGAACAGAGTCTCTTGGGAGTAGTGCTCCTTCCTACACCCTTTGCTCTTACATCTATGATCTAGATTTTTTCTGTATGAAAATGGAATTTGATTTGATAAAGAAATCAAGATTGTCTATTCATAGACAATGATCATACAGTTGCACAAATCTGCCAACTGAAGTATCTTCCAAAAACTGTACGCTTAGGGATCCAAAAACCCCATCTGGATGTCCTTTCTGAAATTAAAGAGTTCAGCAACTTGCTTGGTTTTCTTGGCTTTGTAAATGAAAAAACATCCCAAGCCGCTGACCACAAGGAGGTAGGGAGTGGCCATGATTTGTTTTGGACCTACCATCGTGGCCAGTCAATTCTGATTTACTGAAGGAGGACAACAGGCGGACTTGCATGGAATGCAACGTTCCTTCAAAAGTTATTAGGCAAGGAAAGAGATGGTTTAAAATTATCCTCCAAAAAGACTCAAGGCCCAATTTACTTTTTCAGGCAATATGTTCTTCAGTAGAAAAGATTCTGTGATCTTGTTATAGGTGGCTTCTTACCGTGCCGTACGCAGGACTAGCTCTAGGCATGTGCACAAGTAGCCCAAAATAGCCAAATTCTGTGAGCAGCCACAAACCCTGACCTTCCATCAGACCAGCTTGGGGCTGCATCTGGTTCTTACCTTCACTACAGAAACACACAGAGAATCTTTGACTCAGCAAATGGATCGAGTGAAAAAAATCACTGCGAGACTTCCAGAGGAAAAAGCAGCCAAAAATAATGAGTATTAAAATGGTGACAAGATTTTTTTCCTTGCATGTTAAAAACTCATTTGATACGGCAGGCTGGAAACTAATGCTAATTTCCAAGTATATAAATTCAGTGCTTTCACCGAAACAACCTGTGTAAGTGGCCAGACTGTGTTTAATCTTAGTTAATACAGACTCCGGCGAAACTGAGGATTTGGGATTTTCTGGTTTGTTTTTTTTTTTTTTTTTTTTTTTTTTTTTTTACAAGTTCTGGAGGCTAGAAGAAAGTGTGCAATACCACAAATGTTAACTTAAATTCATCTTGCTACCAACTTCTACAAAAATTATGGTCTGATCAGATTTTAATCTATCACTTATAGTCTGTTTTATTTGTCTAGTTTTTCATCTTACAACTGGCCTATCTTATTTCAAGAGAATTCTCTTTGGAAGGTATATGATAAAGATAGCTTATGATTTGTTATTTTATTTTAAACACAGTTAGCTGGCAATTTAAGGTTTATTAGACAGAAACTTTGCCACAGATGCAAGATACAGCCCTGAAGAATACTGAAGGCCAAGAAACCATCAAAAGGTCGTGCCCAGTACCTCCCATATTTAGACTGAGACATGACAGGCATTAGGTAGGAGTTACCAAAATCCTTTCTTACTTCCCAAATTAAGGTGGAATGTTTGTAAATTGGAAGCAACCACATTTAAACAGATGACTGTGGTGGTACCACCATCACTGTAGGCTGGTCCTCTGCCTTACCTTGAAGGTCAAAGTTTTGGTCAGGTCGACACTACAACTCGTTTATCTTTTGTCAACATTCTTCCAAAAGAAACTGATCCGGTAACAGTCGTTCACTATTAGCCACACAGAACCCTATCCATAGGTTGTAGGGTAGAGAAAGTCATTTGAATTATTTATGGTATCTTTAACAGCCTCTGATTGCACATCCTCGTGAAACAGTGAATCCAGTGTCTTATGCTCCCACTACATTCGCACATCAGCAACCTCATCTTTTACTGAAGATTTTTGTTCACTGATGTAAAAATCCCATCACGTTTCAGCATTCCCCTTCCGCCACCTCTGTTCCAAGATAACTGCATTTTCACTTGACCACTTAACATCTTTACAATCCTCTGCTGATCACAGAGAACTCCAGTTCCTCAGAAACACCAACTCTGACTTATCACACAAACACAAGTCTAAGTCATGCAAGCCACCAACTCCAAAAAGTATAAAAAGAATATTATTAAAATATAAATTGAAACAATTTCTATAAAACAATTGTCTCTGATGTTTACCCCTACAGATCCCCAAGTTCATGCATCCCAAACGCCACGGTAGTTCCACAGTGATGAGAACAGAGATTTATAAAGAATGTGAAGTTAAATGAACTTGACTGCCACTGCCAGGGGATTATGAATCAATGTTTCTGTATTGCTACCTAACAGAAGAGAAGCCTTGTCTCCGACGAGGAGGACTGCGCCGTCCATTTGTTTGAGCTACTCAAAGCAGGATCCGCAGAGGAACGCCTCTGGAATGAAGCTAACTGCTGATAAATCTTAGTGGACATACAGTTCACGTCTACAGGAGTAAATGCCAACTCCTCAGTATTTTTGATCCAAGGTTTGTTTGTTTTTTTTTTTATATATTTAAAGTATATTATGCAACATCAGGTTTTGGATGAAGATGACACAGCTAAGTCTTTCTTCAAGGTGAAAACACGCCAGCTTTAGTACACCAATGCAGCTATCTCTCTGTAAGAAATAAATTGCTATGTTCTGTAGTTTACCTCATTTGAAGTACTTCTTGTTACTTAAACTACACTTCTATAAGATCCTTTATTTTTAAAACTCCTTCCTTCTACTCATCCTTTATGGTTAATTCTCTAATAGAAGTTCCAGGTAAAACTCTACTAGTATCAACAAAAGAAAAGTTGACACATAATTTCAACCTTATTCTGATCCCAGAAGAGTCAGGTTACACTTGTTAATTAATTATCACTTGCATTCTACTTTTCCTAATTTGCTGACACCACAAAAAGGAATGGTTACTGGGGTTACTGGTTATCTTTTCCACAACAGACTCAATTTTAAGATAGGAGTAAGTACTCCTTGAAAATACTCAGCCCTATTACCACTCATTACATAATTATAGAGTGATTTCAGGCTGTATTCATGATCACGATGGTATTTTTAATACAACTGTACTGAGTTAAGGTATATACAGGAGAAGTTTCCCAATATAATTTGGTAAATGCAAAAGGAATAATTAACATTTTAAAATATCGTCTAAATCCTGTTCATCCAAACAATAATTAATTCACATCCTAACCATAACTGAAGTAGTTTCTTGTATGTGTGTCTTACAAGACTACACCTTCTGCACAGCTGAGGGAAGAAATAAAGTTTTGTACCTTTGTACAGAAAGATATTAAGGTATCTGTTCTGCACATTAACAACAATTGCTGTGGTAACACACAAAGCAACAACATATAAACCTTTTGTCTTCTTTTTACTGCTGCTGCATCCCAGTATCATAATACTTTGTAAGAATGATCTCTACTTATAACCCTTCCTTGCTCCAGCAATGGATCTGGTGATCCATTATCACATTCTGATGACAAAAACTGCTATTGCAAATCAAAGTCATAAAAGCAGAAGACCAAAAAAAAGCTGACGGATGCCACACTAAAAACAAAACTAAAATTGTAGTATGTTTGCCCAATGCAAGCACCATCCTAATGGGACAACAGTGGATAAGATGTGCTAAGGCCAGAGATCCTTCTCATAAAAGGCCAAATAACACTGTGGGCAATCACATAGAGAAATAAAATCAGAAAAGAAAGGGGAGACCAAAAAAGGAAAGTGTTAACGGACTCAGATACACATGACTAGCAAACAAAAACCTTTTTAAGAAAGAGATCAGTGTATCAGACCAAACTTAACCAAATTAATGTAGAACAGGACAGCTGCTCAGATAGATGAAAACTCTGGTCCGCTTTGACCAGTTTCCTATGTATTGCCAGATGTAGACACCTAAGGAAGAACAAAAGGCAAAGGCAAACACACAGTGAGACTCCCAAAAACGCACTAAGATCTATCTCCATTATTAGATGTCAATAGGCCTCACTATTTTTTTCATTACTTAGACCAATATTAATGATACAGTTGGAAAAATTCAAATGTCAGGCTTTAAAACCACAATGCCACCAAAGAACATGGTACCTTGCAGCTACTGTGCCAGTCCTTCCTGCAGATTTTCAAAAAGCAGTAATTTGGGGCTTTATTCTGTTCTTCCATCATTTGAATACTGCTCTTATCTTGGTTATTTCAGTTGTAGGCAAAAAAGGCAAGTGCTTGTAAAGTCAAATGAGTGCTAATGTAGTAACAAACATGCAAGTCTCTCATTTCCACACTTTTCAGCTGCCTAATTACAAATAATACATCATTTTGGTTAACGCAGACATCTAGAATATGGCTAGTCACTTAGCCACCCATATTTTGTAAATATTTCTTCTCCCCCTGTGTAAGCCACAGAAAAATTACACGCCAATGTTTTACAGCTTACTGAACACAAAGACAGTTACAGAAGGTTTTGATTGCTTTGGGTCACCTGGGATTTAAATCCTATTACAGTCAGGTTCAAAAAGATGTGACAGAGGTATTTAAGTTTACATCAAGACACACTTACAATGAGCTCCGAATCACGTCCCATGGAAATGACTGTTCTGTTTACTGTCCTCAATAGCTTCTCCATGATTATCTGGACATGCCGTTGTGTTGGCCCCTAAGGAAAAAGAATAAATTAGTGGTAACTAGATACAACAGACACCAACACAATTGAACTATTTATGCTTGCCTCTAAATCTGCCTGTCTTGTGAAAGTTAAATAAAACCTCTCTCATTGCTGTTGACCAAAAGCAGAAATTTTTAATATTTTTAAAGCAAACACCATGAAATCTATTTTATTAATACATGTTACTGAGAAATTAACACGTACTCTTACAATTATTTATATGAAAAGCAAGTGCCTAGAAATACAGCAAAGCCTATGACATTCAGTTACCTAGAAATTTTATTGTCCTAAGTCATTTTTCCAACATCAAAAACCACCGGCATTACCAAATCTGTGGGGCTATTCTGCAACAGCTTAATTAACAGAAGCAGAAAAGAAAAGCAAAATTTTGGAATCGCAATTTCAGTCAATTGTTTCAAACTAGTACTTCTGTATTAGAAGTCACTATTTTTGAAAGAGTTTAAAATGAAACATTTAGTGCAAAAACAAGTTCAGAAACCTCATGCAGAATGATGGCTACAGGAACTGAAGCCAAAACACATGACAAGGAGAAAGAAACAGATGAGCTTTGCTCCCATCTTTTAAACAGGTGTCTTCATAGTTTTCATTACTCTGAAGACGACGACTTTGAAAGGGGTCTGTGAGATGGAAAGGGAAACAATTCCATAGCCAACATTTGCAAGCATTTTGCCAGATAATTATCCAAATAAAGCAGCATCTTTTGTTGTTACTTGGCCAATCAAACGTTCTGAAGAACCATTTTCTTTCTTGCCCCCAGATCTGTACGATAACCCACGTCTTATCACTGGATTACACTTAATTACCAAAAGCAGACTTGCACATATGAAAAATCCATTTGCATGTTTGAAGAATGATCCATCATCAGTACAAATATACACTAGTACCACTCCAATAAGGACTTTTCTTCCTGCTGCTGACAGACCTGTCTTTGGGATAAAGCTGGCATCTTCAGGGAAGAACGCATCTATCTCAGTACCCTGCTCCCCTCCACCCTTCACCTCTCCCTGCTTTCTCTCCTATAAGTTTTTTCCAAGACTTTCCTCCTCTCTGCATTCCTGGCACTTGTGCTTCTTGGGCAACCTGGTGTAGTGGAGGGTGTCCCTGTCCATGGCAGGGGGGCTGGAACTAGATGATCTTTGAGGTCCCTTCCAACTCTAACCATTCTATGATTCGATGATTCTCCTGCCCGTTTTCAATTTTACTTTACATCCCTCCTCACTCACAGTGTTTCCTTCCTCTCCCTATCCCCTTCTCCATCCCCCAGCTCCACTGGCAGAAGGATATCTGTCTTCTGCAGCTGCTGAGTAACAGCAGCACGGGGCAGCCCTGGGCTCTGCTCCTGCAGCCCCGCTCCAGCTGGGCTCAGCCCAGGAGATGGTGGAGCTGCAAGTGAGTTGCTACCGTGGAGAAATGCAGCTGACCAAGAGTGAGAGGAAGCAGCCAAGCAGTCAAAAATAAGTTTTTTTTAAAATAACCCACTCTCTGAAGCAGCCGTGCAGAACTACTTTAAAATAAAGAAACAAAATCAGAACAAACCCAAAAAACAGAGGCAAATAAGATGCGAGACACTATGTGAGCAGTTGACCCCTGAAGACCTTTCCAACTAAATTAGTTTGTGATTCTACATCAGGTTCAGGCAGCAGCCTCATCAGCCCAAACTTCTTTGAGAGAGCATCAAATCATTACATCTCTCTGGCAAAGCACTAATATTTGCATATTTGTGTGCAAATCAAAGTCAAGAAGAGACAAAAAAAAAGGGACTATTATGCAAGCTACACATCTGCATACCAGCCCAGGGCACTGCACAGGTTCTCATGCACAACCGACTCGTACGTTTACATCCTGAATGGGTCAGACACCTACACTGGTTGCAATATTCATGCAGAAGCTGCCACTTTCCAGTTCAGGTTCTCTCTTACCGAGGTGGAGAATTCTACTGGCTAATTTTGAATGGCACTTCAAAAATCTAAATAAGTTTGCTGTGTTGACAAAAGTGTATGTTCATATATACATACACACACACCCCCCTCCCCACTTCAGGCTGGCCTAGCAGGCCAGCATCAATACAACTCAAATGTGCATGTCCCAAAATGCTCATGGAAAAAAAAAAAGAAAAACAAAACACAAACCAAACATTTTCCACCTGGCTTGACATCATATAAGAGAAAGGATGAACTAAGAATAGCTATTTACTCACTATCTAACAAAGTCTGCAAAAGTATTATTGGATAACAGTGCTGTATTGGATGTGCCTTGGAAACATTAAGAAACATCCTGAGATGTCCCACAACCCATCCTCATCAGTGGTTACCTAAGAAGACAACTTAAAAGACACTGGTTAGGGTAAAAAGAAAAGAAAGTCTAAGCCATCAGGAGTTACCTGCTTATTTCATTCTACTAAGATCCATTTAAGCGCTAATCATCACGGAACCGTAAGATACTAACCACATCTTTCTTGTAAAGCACTTCCAGGATGTTACTCAGCAACTGGCAACAAGCCTCCAAATCTTCTTGTCTTTCCAAGTGATACTTCAGCTGATCTGTCATTGTTGGCAGCAAGATTTCCCTGCAGTCTGCACACAAAACATAAGGTTACACACACAGCTTTAAATAACTTCATAGCGCTGCCTAAATTGCCCATCTGTTCCAGTGCTTACATAAGACAAAAAACTTCGGAAAAAGAAGGTATCTTCCAGATTTCCATCATCTGTTTTCCAACCCAAAACATGAAAACCTAAAAAAGTCCTAAGCAAGTGAAAAGCAAGTCACTAGGTTAAGAACACTTGGACAAGCACGACCCACCCTCCCCAGGCAAAGTACTGGAGTGGTCCCACTGATGTTACCTGCCTCTGCTTAAACACATCGACTAACTGGACCTATCCAGTGCCATCACTGGTTGAGTGCTGGCAAGGTCTACTGAACTGCCTTTAGCTGGTTACCAACACAGCACAGCCTAAGCGTGCAAATATGATTCACTGAGCTGCACGACGCTATTCAGATTAGCATTCAGCAGCATGATATGGTCTTTTATACCTCACAAAATGCTCCTGAAATACTTTATGCTGGTATGCAGATGTAGGTTCTCAAGTCCTGTACAAGGCAAGTACAGGACTTGCAGGGAGAGACAGGGAAGATGAGGAAAACGGACATGGAGTTAAATAATTGAGCTCAACTTCTTGGCTCAAGTCAAGAATGTAAGGGAAATAAGATGAAGATTGATACTCCTAAACCTACCAGCAGGTACCACCGAGGCACTGATCTAATGACTAATGAATGCATAACCTGCAAATTGCCTTGCACAGAGGGAGTGCAGGACCTAGGGCTCACTCCTAACCCTGGACAAAGCTCCTTCTCCTTTGGAGAGATGGCACAGCCAGACACCTGCCCTCTGCACGGTGGCATCAGCTGCAGTCAACCACAGCATGAGACTAGAAGCATTCACACTTTATCCTCAAAAGCAGGAAAGAGGGACATTAAAACCCTTTAGCCTCCCCCATTCCCAGCCCCCAAATAAATCCATGCTCAACAAAAGGGAACTGGTCATTCTTGTTCATCAGAGCCTGACTTACTCAGGAAGAAATAATGATGATTAAATGACACGGTGTATATACCATCAGCATAGTACTAAAACACAAATAATAATAATCCTTTAAATCATATTGTAGAACAGGAACAACAGGAAAACATGAGACTTTTCCAGCTATTTTACGCTACTAGACACCAGTTGCCAAGTCCCCTTCTTGCCCAACCTGCCCAACTCTCTCATGTATGTATGGATTCATAGATTCATAGATTTCCAAGTTGGAAAAGACCTTAGAGATCGAGTCCAACCATCCCTAATCCCCATTAAACCATATCCTCAAGTAGATCATCCACCCTATTCTTAAACACATCCAGGGATGGGGACTCAACCACCTCCCTGGGCAGCCTATTCCAGTGGCTGACAACCCTTTCAGAGAAGAAATACTTCCTAACATCCAACCTGAATCTCCCCTGACTAAGCTTATGCCCATGGAAGAAGGTGTGAGCTCTGCTTTTCCCAAAGGAGGGGTTCTATGTCTCTATGCCAAAGGGCTGGATTACCAAGCTGACAGGCAGCTTTTTCTCAGAGAAGTCATATGCATAAGACAAATGGAAAGCAGCACAGCTATGCAGGTATATAGAGGTGAACCAAGGATCATGAAAAACCACTATCACAACGTGGGTCGCTCCAAAAAATTGCCCTTGTACTAGAAAATCTACTTGGCAGATAATCTCTAGCAACATGACTGAAGAATTCATTTTGTCAAATCCTACATTGGCTGTCAGCTCGTGAAATCTCCAACTATACAGTACCTGGGAAAATATGGATGAAACTCAACAGCCACACAAAAGAGATCTTTTTTTTTTTTTAAGTGATATTACCCAAATTGCTTGGACTTGATGGCATATGGATGACTCACAGGAGGAAGCTTCATAGCAGTTCTTAATGGTTATATTATTGCTTAGATGTTATTTTCACACAAAAGCTGAAGTCCCTGCAACACTCAAACGCTCAAGGGCAATCAATTAAGTCTTTATGTAAGAGGATTTTAAATAGTTCTGGACCAGTAAGCACCACCAGCCCGACATCAAGAGCATGAGTAACATACAGACCACAACAGAGGGCACAAGACTAAAACATGAAAACCGGAGATTAATCTCAATTAAGAGGGGATGACCCCATATGACAATGTGAAAGCACTTACTTAGGGTTATACCTAACACTTTTTTGAGAAGCCAAGAGATCACTACCTCAAGGTAATGCTTTCAACCCTAGGAAGCTTCCTCTTAGTAGCAGCGGAGTGCTACTCAACAGCAGAAGCTCCTTCTGCAACCAAACACTCCCATCATTGACACACGTTTGGTCTGTGTCCTATGCAGTGGACATAACTGGTATCCAGAAGCCATCAGGGTAGGCAGGAGTCACAGAATGAGCAAATCTGTGTTGAGAACCTACAGCAAAATACCAGTAGCTCAAAGGATGATGAAGACCTGCATCACCATCAATTTGGCTTCGATTCACCAAAACCAAGTACCTTTACTGGCTGTTCCTTTTGCTGAAGAAGGGTGCTGAGACAGAACGTGCACTTCCACATCCTTGACCATTCCCAGCGATCCCCATCACTATTTAGGAGATGCCACATCCCAGCTGCTGAGGTGTCAGTGCTGTAGAAGGTACTATCATAACAGAGTACCCAACTGCACTGCATGGGCCCCACACAGCTGCCAACTTCAAAATCCCTCCACAGTGGAAATTGAGGCTCAGCTGACAGTCTCCTCATCCATCTCCAAGCACGGGATGGACAAGGCAGCATCATCAGTGCTGAAAGACATACTGCAGGTACCAGAAAAAACGGCAGCTGGGAGGCAAAGAAGTGCCAAGGATGAAGGAATCAATATGTGCTTATGGTGGTGTTTTGGCTTGCAGTGGAAGAACTGATATAGGCATTACAAATGCAGAGCCAAGGTGAAGATTATTTGATGGTCCCAGTGATAAGGAAGGGGGTCAAGAGGACTTGCTTTTGCCACTAAAAAAGAGAAGGAAACAGGATGGATGAGACAAAGATGGACTTGATAGGGAAAAATTCTCTGCTCAAAGTCTGCCAGAATCCTTCAGCCAGTGCCGTAGGGTCCAACTCCAATGACTTGAACTATTCTCCGCAGTTGCGTCAGGACTCCCAGGTCACGGGTGACCACTGCCTTCTGCCTCCTACAGAGCAGGAAAGAGTTACAGGAGGAGCTCCCCCACAAACTCGTCCCTACAGCAAGACAGACGCACAAAGGTTGGGATGCTGCTCTCAGAAATTGCACAATGGGGAAAACACAAGTCACTGATGTAAAAAATCACCAAGAAAAAACATGCTATAATGCAGAATAGAGAGCATTCCACCTCAACAAGATGCTAGAGAGGAACTGAAACAGCAGCATCCTCATTCTGCCTTGTAACCTCACACATGGATGATGAGAAATAACAGCATATAAGCACACCCAACTTCTAGAAGTTCAAGAAAAATATTCTTCAGTCTCAAGTGACTCACGTAAGCACATGTTCACCAGGAACGCACAAGCGGGCTCTCACTCAAAGAAAGCACTTTGGCAAGTTAGTTTCTTCAATGCAGAGTTCTTCTATTTAATTGCTTCTTGGTCACTTAACCTCCAGCTTTATAACTCAAAAAGGTGAGAAATCATGGAGAATTTGTTGAAATGTATGCCTCAAGAAACAGACATTAGACCCTGCCGTGTATTTACATGGGGAAATACACCTACCCATGACTTCATCACATCCCCTCGTACTCATTTCCATCAGGTAGCAGAGAATTTGATTACAAAAGATCCAAGTCTAATAACTGAGAAACACCTCCATCATAAGTTCCCATTATTTCTTTAAAACTGTATTATCCTAATTCTAGACAGATATTAAAAGTGAAAGGAGATGGTGATGTCTGCAAAAAAAAAAATGGCTAAACAGAACTGACCTCACTGAAAGAGCTTATTTACCACGACACTCATTAAATCTAAAGCTATTTATACAAAAATGAAGTGTCCAAACTACCCCTAATATGGTAGGCAATGAGAGATGTGCATTTGAAGTAACAGTTTGCTGTCATATATTTCAAGTTCATAAATTTTGCTAAAAAAACCAAACCCACAGCACCTCAAACCCACACACCCACAAACCAAACAGAAAAAAAACAAGTTACTTAATCTGAGTGAAGATCCAGTCGTTCCATAAAGGTGGTTTTCCTGGCACTGACTCGCCACGTATTTCATATAATCACCATTTACATTCACTTTAAACTTCTGCCTCTGAACCGCTCCCAGCCCTTGACCATTCACTCCTATCCCAAAAAACATTCCCTTCCTTGCTCAAGTACTCAGACTGCTCTTCCACGACAGGAATGACCAGATGGATGCAAGTCAAAATTACCAACTCGTTTTCCATATCAATTTCAACCCAAGGGATGGGCTAGTTCAGCCCAGTCTGTTTGCTCCAGAGATGCTCTGTGACTGCAGCCTTGTGCCTCCCCACTTGGAAACCTCAGTTTACACCATTACCTCAGGTTTTGACTAACTTGAAAAGAAAAGAGCAGATTATGAAAAAAAAAAAACAACTACAAACCAGAAGCGTAGCACACTCCTTTCCCCAAATGTGCTCCAGCAATGACATGCAGATGTGCCTTTGTGAAGCCTGCGAGGTGAATCAATCTTTAATAACTTACAAAGGGCCCTAATTAGAGGTTTGAAAATGTTTCATGTCCCAGTTAAGCCCCACTAGTAGAGAACAGTCAAAGAGCAATTTAATATCTGTAAGCATGCAGAAGGTGAAAATTGCAGCCATGTCACCTTTGAGTTAGATTGTCTGGAGTACGCTCCAATCGACAGGGAAGGGATTCAAGTGGAATTTCTCAGAAAGGAAAAACTAATTGATTTGTCGTACTACTTCATTTGGAATTACACAACCTACACAAAAGACTTAAGTTCCCTTGGGTAGACTTGACAACCCTCAGTTACCACCTTACAGGCTTCTCTGCCTTCCTCAACAACTGGCAAACATCTGCTGCTTGGTTTGTAGCTGCTGAAGGTTTTAGAACATGGGAGGATAAAACAAAGCATCAAGGTGTGCTGGGTACTTAACAAAATCCAGATCCTTCCCAGACTTTTAAAAATAAACAAGCCTATGAACCAAAAACGACCAAAAAAACATAACCTCACACCCCAGAGAGCTGTGTTCAGCACCAACACTGTGAAATCTTTCTAAAAAATACTTGGCCCTCAAACTAGCAATAGAACTTTCACGCTAAGGAATAAATACCAATAGAGAGTTTACTTTGAATTAGGCAAAAAGGAATAAATATTGCCAACTGGAAAGACAAAAGCTATGTCTGAAATCAAAAATGTACCTCATGATGATCTTGAAGGTCCCTCCCAACCCAAACCATTCTACGACTCTATGATACTCAGCATCTGACAGGTCAGAACATCGTATTTACCCACTGGATGATTTTTACGTATTTTTCTTTTCTTTTCCAGTTTTTAAAGGCCTACTCACGGGGTACCAGAAACACCTCCCTAACCTGCTGCCTAGGCTCTTGTTAAGACAGCACAAGGTGCACCGTGCTGCTGGAGCATGTTCAGGTGCTTCCCCACCCCGGCACCACAGCCCCCTCGCTGCAAAGTCACTTCCAGTACATGCCATCCAACAGACCAGTATCCTTGTCCCAGTGGTTTTTCATCACACAACAGATCCCAGCTTCACTTTGAACTGACGCAGAAAGAGCTATTGAAACTATTAAAGCTAATAAAAGCTATTAAATTCCACTGGTTTAATGTTTTCCAGATATCTCTATTAAAATACAAGAGCTGGAAGGCAATTATATCCAAAGATGGAACCTACCAACACACATACACAAATACCTACAGAAATTTTTAAACAAATTTAGTACTATGGTAACATGCTCTACGAGGAGATAAGATTTTAAATGCATCCTTTGCTATAAACTACTTTGAAAAACACTGGGTTGATCAACTGTATCTTGATTACATGGAAGTACAGAAGAGGAAAGGTTAACGTTCATCAGCCTGCCTGTCACAAACACCTCCCAGCCCTGATTAATGGGCAACCTTGATAAATCTATAGTCTATAACATTAGTCTCCTGCTTAAAAGCCAGCTCTGAAGATAGCTCATGAGTATGATGCACAATGATTACAGACAACAATAATTCGACATCTGTTCCCTACTGCATGAGTCCAACCCACAATGATTAATGTCACAGGAATGTGCAGTGAGAATAAAATATTAATCTTTATAAAAGGATGCTCAGGAGGCATTATCAACTTACGAGCATCCAAGCAAAGATTTCACATGAAACACTGACACAAGAACTATGCTGAAAGCTAAATGCATGCAATAAATTTTTTGCCAATTTAAAAACATTTCATTTGGAGGGACACTGACAAATGCATTTCTTTCTTTTACGTTTCATTTAGTTAATGTGGTCAAAAAAATAAAACCTATGCTTAGTAACCTCACTTCTGCTACACAGCATGGAGATAAAAGATTGTAATTTCAGTCATAATCAAAGAATAAGAACTCTTATAAATGCCATATGCTATCTACTAATATTTAATAGACTAACAATTTCCTAATGGAGAAATCCCTAGATTTCCTAACTATTTAAGAACACAGCAGCTACACAGCTCACTTGGCAATTGGCTGGAAGTCACTCGTAAAACAAAGTAACAGAGAGTACAAACAACTCTATGGGACAAAACAAATCAGATAAATCACTATTTACATAAAACAAAAAATTTGACGTTTGCAAGGAAAAGACACTTGAATTAACTACCAACCATAAGTACCTGCACATGTAGAACTGAAATATGCATTAGGTTATTATAAAACTGTTCCACACTAATTTATACATTCATACTTATATTTGGGCATATTCTTACAGAAGACTTTCACAACACAGAATCATTTCAGGTGCAAATGTAAAGAAATGTCTCCTTTGTTTCAGAGTTTGAAGTGGGGGTTGTTTGGAAGGGAGAGGGACATGAAAAGAAGGAGAGATGCAGGGGTGGTCTCAATCAAAAGTTTGCTGCTTTACACAGACAAAAAAACGATTTTGTGTGCACCATACCAGATCTAGGTAAGTTATTGTGGTAGGGGTAATAAATGTTATTTATTTATACATGCATTTACTTCCATATGGGCATATATAGTTATTTTTATATAACTATTATCTATCCATATTTATCTGATGTTTATAAAGACATATACATAGAATATAATGCGTGTATGGCATATGTAGGAACATATTGCCATACTTAGGTCCTCACTGAGCAAGATGTATGTATATTCATATCAACTAGCACGTTTAAGGCTCTATTCAAGTCTCAAAATGAAATAACTTGCTAAACCAGGATGCTAATCACTGATAAAACGCTTTACTGCATGCAAAAAGCCACATCCCAGTTAGCACAGATGAACACTGGGGTGTTCAAAGACCCTACAGAAACATCCAGCCCTTATGTAAAGGGCTTCTGACCAGTAATTCTCTTCTCTACAAAAATCAGAGTGTGACAGAGTCACATGAACTCCTCTGAATATCCTTTATCCTGTCGACATCACTACTTGGACCACATACACATACAAAACTAAGATACACCATCCTAAAAAGAGCATGGGAGAAGGCGGTTTAGCTTTTGAAAAACTCCTCAAGGGCTCACTCTTAGATCATGGCCATGATTTAGCCCTTGGAAAACGTTTGAGCTAAGCACTATGGAGAACTTCTGCAGCAACCACGAAGAAAGGTCCTTTCCAATGACCTTCCAGGAGGTGTTTCATCATCTAAGAAAGGGAAAAAAAGACTAAACCAGTGTACGAGACAGTTCTACAGTGTGAACCGAAAAAAAAGCAAATCGAGCATCACCACATGAGGGATTTTTTTCCATGCTCAAGAAAAACAAAATGCAACCTTATGCTTTTCCAGAAGAAAATTCGCATTTATTTTCCCAAAGCCCTAACAGATCATTGATGCAAACCTGGAGGAGGCAAAAGGCAGATCATCCAAGATGTGCAAAACAAGCCCTGAACTCGATGAATACAACTGGGGACAAGGGGCAGAAGCAGCTGTCCTTCACTAGCAGAGAATCGACAGGAAAATCTTTTCTTAGTGGTATTTGAGTATTCCTTGTTTCAAGGACCGAAATTAGCAGCATGAAGATCTGATACAGATTTAGTCTATATAGAGATGATTTCTCCTTGGTGGCCTCTGTCAATAACTAGAAGCTTGGAAAAATATGCTCCTTAAATTCATCTAGCTATTATTCTCCTATCAAACACATACATATGCTCTGCTTAACCCTACTTTGACTGCCTAGCTACATACTGATTATTCTTTTTCCCATTGGTAGTAGGGCTCAATTACAAGCCATTGATAGGACAAAAGCACCAGAACATAAGGAGCATATAGGATTTTCCTGCCAGGGCTGAAGAAAGCTTAGTAAAAATAAGTACAAGTTCAGCAGAGGAGAAAAGTTACCTTAAATTTCAGAAGGAAACTTATAAATAGCACACGACATGACCCGAAAAGAAAGGAAAAAACACGTTTAAACTATATTTCACGTCCCTTTTTAAAGGCTTACAAACCACAATATCATAATACATTTTCATCCAAGGTCCCAAACTCTTTGGACTTCATAAAGACTGCTGAGCCATCCATCATTCAACATTGTTCTTCAAGCACAATGCTTCAGCAAACTATTTCATACGCCTACCCCTCTCACCCTAAAATCCTTCAAGCTTCACAAATTCATCTATTTTGAATTTTAATTCCTCTGGAGACACAAATAAATCTTCCCTGACCTCTCAAAGCACAGAATTAGAGCATTTTTCTCTAACAGAAATACACTGCTGAAACACTGTTTGATTTTCTGTACATTTTACAGTTTTCCATCAATTCCACAATCCCGAACTGCATATTGCTTTTGCAAAAGAAAATCTAATTTCTGTAATATGATACAGGATTAGTTGGATACTTATACGAAAGTATTGCCTATCAGTTAAAAAAATATTGAATGAATGAGGAGAAGGAGAGGCAGCAGAACTACCTTTCATCAGTAAGATCTCAAACCCACAGAGCAAAGAAAAATCTAAATTTAACGAAGGCTGCAGCTATGAGTTCCATTTATTTTCAAGTGAATTTTAGTGTTTATGAAAGTTTCCCAGCACATCTGGTTCTTCAGACACAAGCTTTACAGAGAATTACCTCTGTAAGTGGCAAGAGAAACTCTTAAGATAACGCTTTGTTCAGCAACACACCAAAAAAATACATATATAATATATATCTTGATATATATTATATTTTTTCTATATGTGTGTGTGTACACACACGTGTGTGTGTGTGTGTACACACACGTGTGTGTGTGTGTGTACACATACGTGTGTGTGTGTGTACACATATATATGTGTGTGTACACATATATATGTGTGTGTGTACACATATATATGTGTGTGTGTACACATATATATGTGTGTGTACACATATATATGTGTGTGTACACATATATATGTGTGTGTACACATATATATGTGTGTGTACACATATATATGTGTGTGTGTACACATATATATGTGTGTGTGTACACATATATATGTGTGTGTGTACACATATATATGTGTGTGTGTACACATATATATGTGTGTGTGTACACATATATATGTGTGTGTGTACACATATATATGTGTGTGTATACATATATGAGATCCCAGAAAACCATATAGAAGGGAGAGATGTGTAGACTAATAGAGCTTCTGGGAAGCAGCACAGCCACATCACTCCTGCACCAAACTCTGCGAGTCCTCCTTGGCACCAGGCTCCATCCCCTGGGGCACAGCCCTGCTCCAGCTCAGCTGAGCTGCACTGGGGTGAAGCGGGCATCCTGTGCAGCCACGCTGAGCCACACGTGCCAGGCTGGGCAGCACTAGCAGTGTACGTGCCTTGAATCCCCATTACAGCTCAATGGAAGCACATTAGATTTAAGACATTCTTAACAGCCAGTGACATGAACACACCTGGTTAGGAGCCTCCTGATAAGATCCAAAAGCCATTAAGTAGCACTGTTGTGTCAACAGAACTGGACTGAGTTCAGATTAATGACCCTGCTATTAAAACTGATTCATTTAAATTTCTTAGTGGCTCTACAAGAGAATAGTTAGACTATTCACTGCGACCCAAACGGCTGAGTTAGGTTTAAAAAACAAGTCAGCCACGCACAATTTCTCCTTCCACCTTTGAAAATGAGGCTGGTTGAATAGGGGAAGTCAAAGATTAACGTAGAAATAGATGATGTGCCACTACAGTCTTCCTTAAGAATGCTTTTTATAGGCATTAATTTCTTGTTTTATCTGAGTTGTCTCAACGTACTCCTGTCCAGGACACTCAAGTAGAATACCTTATATCATTGACTTCTGCCCCAAAGACCACACAATCTAAAAGCAGCCAAGAGAAGGAAAAATTACTACAGAGAGCTAAGAATGAATAAAGGAAAGGTGTTAACACTTGACATACGTATCTTAAAGAGAAAACTTTAAAATGGTCTCAAGGAGATCTCTACCATTTTACCCAAGCCCCCAAACCAGCAACTTCATCTGCATTCCTCCTCTTTATTCTTGCAAACCTTGCTAAAATGAAGACTGTGTCACTCATTTGGTGTGGCTCCTAAGCACTGAATGATTTCAAAACATCTCAAAAGCGAAGATCAGGCTGAACTGCATTTGGACTAGCTGGTGCAGTATGTGGAGACATGGCTGGTGGACTCTGTTTTTTAGAGATTTATTCCTACTTTATCACCATCCATAACTGCAGGAAGTAAATTTATAACCTGTTTTATGCCTTGTTGCTCAAGTGGGACTGTAACTGTACTGAAGGCTTCCTTATGGAAAAGCTCTCTTTCTTTCCTGAAAGGTTCAGAGTCTCCAGGATCTCTACTTCCAGTCTTAATTCTCATGAGAATTTTTTTTAAGCCAATGTTTAAGGTTTAAACTTCCACATAATATGTGTCATATAGACTCAGTAATTTACATGTATTTGTCATAAATCATAAACTTGGAGAATAACTTTACTGCGAATTCAGTCTAAAAATAAAAAGCGCTATCAAAATGTAAAGTCTGTTCTTTGAGCATCACTTTACATTGCTGCTTGTGCAAAACTAAAAAGAAAACATCAAGTGGAAAGAAAGAGGGACAGGTAGGACTTAATTCCACCATTGTTAGTACCAGGTCCATGTGATGCCTCACCTTCTAGCAGCGTCACTGAACTGCACCAGGTGAGAAAGCATAAAGTTTTGTGAAATTAAGGAGCATAACAGATTGCAGCATCAATTGCATTGGCTTTATACTTTTTTGCTAACTGGAAAAAAAATGTAAATTACTAGATCCAGCAAAAGTTACATACAGCAAAAGCTTTGGCTGGCCATTACCTGATCTGGTGTAAGACCTGCCAGTGCAAAGCCAACCCACCAAGAACTTTTTTTTAATTAGAATCAGAAAAGTTTGTTTTATCAGCACTGTGTATCACGTAGTCCCAGAATTTTTGATCTGACAGAAGAATCCTTTCAAAATTTCCCTTATCATTGAACCGTTGCCTATTTGCTCCCTCATTAACTTCCAACAGCCCATAAACACTTAGTTTAGGTTAGTTTAACCTGCAGTCACCTAGAAAAAGAACAAAATATTTCACCTCAAATGAAGAAACCTGTAAGACAAGTGCTTGAACTTACCTTTCACTGGCCCAACTAATGTAAAGTAAGAAAATAAGGAGGTATGGATGAATGGTACACTTGAAAGGGTTTCTATTTTCTTTTACTTCAGCTAGGGGACAGCTTAAGGGGAGAGAACAACGCTTTGGGAAGAAAGGACATCAAAAACTTCCATTCCCTCCATCAAACTTCACTGAGCACAAAAGCAGAATTCACTGTTTTTCATAAAATATATCATAGTTCAAGTTACAACACATGCCAACAACACTGGATGTTTAGTGCCCTTTTAAATTAAAAATTGCAAGTTTTTGCATGCTCTTCTTGATGATCTATAACCTGCAGTTAAGTGTCAATTAGCGTCTCCTCACTTATTTTGGATTTTCTTGTCCTTCTAATGGAACAACCTTAACCCGTTACAACCTCCGCTGCGCTGGGCAGCAAGGACAAACCTTGCGCTTGCAGAGGTCTGGAGACAATGAATAATTCACCAATTTAGTGGTTGCAAAGGTTCTGCTTACCATGCTGGGTGAAGAGGTCACTGTGAACTATTTCTATCAAGCAGTATAGCTTCTGGATTGTGAGCCGGCTCACGGGAACATTTAGGATGAATTCCGTGAAGAGTTTACTACATGCAAAGAGACAAGTAAAAATGTATTAATCTCTCTCCAAAATATGTAAAAAACATTCAATAGCACAAAACTAGATAAACAACTACATACTTCTGGACAAGCAAACTCATTTTTTTCCAGACATAAAAGAGTTAGAGAAGGATTTCAGCTAAACATGAATTGTATCTAATAGATCTGTTTAGTTTTTTATAAAATCATGGAATGGTTTGGGTTGGAAGGGACCTCAAAGATCATCTAATTCCAACCCCCCTGCCATGGGCAGGGACACCCTCCACTACACCAGGTTGCTCAAAGCCTCATCCAACCTGGCCTTGAACACTGCCAGGGATGGGGCATCTACAACTTCTCTGGGCAACCTGTTCCAGTGCCTCACCACCCTCAATGTAAAAAATTTTTCTCTCTCCCTTATTATCAGAGTTTTACCCTCTTTTCAAAAATTTTTCTCTCTCCCTTATTATCAGAGTTTTACCCTCTTTTCCCACATTTCATTTAAGGTTTAGATTCCAAATTTCAGTTGTCTGTACTATTGCCTTTTTACTTCAACCATCACCGACCATTAACAGAATAATGTGTGACCATATAAGCCAAAAATAAAAAAAGTGCTAACTCATGTTACAAGCTTTAACCAACAAAAAAGCCCCAAAAACACACACATTTTAGGATAAGGTATCATCACACTCATCAGCTGAGCTCCCACATAACACAGATTTTTAGAAGACTTCACTTCCTAATAGGAAAAATAAAAAAAACTCAAGATTTTAAGCCTTCACTTCTACGTACTGCTCAATCTCAAGGTAAATACTGTAAGTGACAGAAAAACTGTAGTGTTTGGGGTAAAACAGGCTAAATCCCAGCATTTCTCATTTAGCGTATTTTCCCAGTATTTTTGTTGTCACACGTCAAAAATTATGCTTTAGTTCAGAAGCTCTACCAACCACGTGCTCCCTAGGCCCACAGGAAGCGTAAGTGTACATGCAAAAAAAAGTTTACCACCAAGGCAAGCAGAAGCCAAATGCCAGGTTCCTCAGGCCACTGGAATGCTAGACTAAGATTAAACTTTCCCATTTTATTTCTATGTTATCTTTCTTTTCCTCGTTTTGACACCCCAGAACATAGAAATGAAAACAGACAATACATAGAAGGGTTTGTGCAATCGAATTGGATTAAGAAAAGGAGTTTTTTCAACTTAAATGCCTTATAATAGCACTGGAAAGAGAAACTGATTTTTTTTCTCATCAAGCTAAAAGTTCTCCTGAAATACTAGTTTTGATTTGGTTTCTCTATGGTTTTTTTTGTTCTAAAAACATCTCCCTTTCTATTTACTAACAACATTCCTGTGTCTACAAGCTACTGAAATGTCGATCCAGCAATAGCATTCACCGAACAAAAGCAGAGTTATTATTTACATTAAATTTATACTTGAAAGAGTGAAGCACCAAGTACACAGCTTAAGATTTTGCATGTCAGTCGCCTGATTGCTAATTCTTTCTGTCTCGTTACATGACTGCACTCAAAAAGACTGCAAAGTTTGTCAAGACATTTGCCAAATCGCGATGCCATATAAACAGGCTACTTGTGTAGCCCTAAAACATCTGCTAGCAAGGAAAAAGGTAATAAAACCAAAGTGATAAAACATCTCAGGTGATCTTATTTCATTGCCTCTGTATATATTTTCATTTACATGTGTGTATATATACATAAAATAAAGGTCTAGATAAAGTTCAAGCTACACATTTCATTTACTCTACTCACCTAAGTTCCTTTGGATCAAATACTAATTTCACATCGTTGACAATAGCTGGCAAGTATTTAAGTGCTGCCCCCTAAAAAAAAAATAAAAACAACAAATAAACAAGACTGAAATTTGTATGTCTTCAAAGATGATGCAAACGCTGCAAGAAGAGAATCCCACAAGAGTAGGTTGCTTTGGCTTAACTGTTTCTGCAGCTTCAGCTGAAGTCCCTGCTCTCAGATTTGGGGCTAGATTACCTAAACCAAAACCCAATGAAAAACAAACTTTCAGATTTAACGGATTAAAAAGAAGAAAGAGGCATGAAATATTAGTAAGCTGGGAAAAATTACAATTTACACCAAAATTAGACTTACAAGCTCCTTCCAACATGTAATAGAAACTTTTTGGTGCATCGGTACACAACGCATAACTAAGTGATGTTCCTCCAATCGCTTTTTCCCCATCTTCTGCCATGCTGCAGGTCTCTGGGTTTAATTTTTCCTCCACTATTTAAAAATTAGTGTTATGCATTTTTGTTTCATTTTTCCCTGCAGCAAATTCTTGGTAGCCACTAATGAAACTGCAGTTCTTCCTAATTCCTCTTGAACTTGCAGTTGTCACTCCATTTCACAGTGCATAACAAAAGGATTCGAAAGATACAAACATGTCAAATATTTTAACTATTCTAGTAATTTTAACTAATTTTGTCTTTCCATTTCTTAGGAGCAATTCATAGTCACTTATTGATCTCTAAGGTCCCTTCCAGCCTATGCCATTCTATGATTCTATGATTTATTTCTAGAGCAAACATTCTCTTACAGACATCAAGTGCAAAAATCCAGCAATTGAAAACTAACATTGTCCAGCAATTTAATGCAATTATGCCAGAATACACAGTGGGTCAGATGACAGTAAATGCACCTCTAGTAACACCACAAATAAAAAAAAAATCACTGAGCCTACACGGTCCACGAACAATAATTTCAAACAGATAAAGTATTTTATTCTTTTCGTTTGCAAACAGATTAGAAGGCTCCATTTCAAATAACAGATGAGAAAATGCTCTACCTAAGAAACTCAAAGACAAAAGTATTTGTTGGATTTTAATCTTAATTTTAATAGCTCATACACATGCATTATTTTTACTGAGGTTCCCCAAGTCCTTACATCCTCGGAGCACCTGGCTGAAAAAAACCCACAGTAATTCAAATATAAACCAGACAGCCCGACTTACTTTGATTTGCTTTGCATATTATTGATGGTATCAAACTGTTTGATTACAGATGCATTTTTGCCTCAAAAAGGGGAATGATTCATTCCCACACAAGGCGTTTCTGTTTGTGGGTTTAATTCTTAGAATTTGCAGTTTCCATCAATGAGAGCACCACGTGCTCCCTCTCTGAATTAGAAGGAAGACGAGCCCTTATCCTTTCATTTTTTAATCAATTCTCTTCTAGTCTGAAGTCCATGATGTGACAAGTGATTATACTGTACAACTCCACAGTCAGAGGAACTCGGAGAGACAGGAAAATTCTATTTAGCAGTAACTGTTAACAGTAGGAAGAGCCACAGGGAAACAGACTCCAGGAGTATTGCCTCGTAGGTACATACAAAACCACTTGTCTGTTTTCAAACAACTACACTTTTCTGCCACAATCCTAGTAATTTTAAATCAAATTCCACTGTTCTTGAATGCACGAGGTCAATTGTTTGATTACAGTCACAAGGCACATATCGGTCCCAGTTGTTAAGCAAAAAGGGGAAAAAAAGTTTAGAATCCACTATCAATCAAATACTTCATCTTTCCAGCTAAAAATACAAGTACCATTAATGATGAATATGTACTATTTTAGAGCAAAGTTCAGGTATATTATACAGTGTAATTATTTTAATTAAATCATTTGCATATCTTTAGATAAGATTAGCAGAGGTATCAGCGATACAAAATATGCCTTTTCTTGAATAATGTATGAAGGAGTTATTAATTTACATACTTCTCAATAAAAATGCAGATTAAAGTGATTTTGGTTAGATGGTTTAAGAAAGTATATATCCACGTCCAAAAGCACAAACTCAAGTAATTCTTTTCTCTACATTATAAAGTGCTACTGGATTCTTTAGGAATTTTATAAGCAGTGAATATAGCCCTGGAAACATCATCCATCTTGGAAGAAAACACTAGTTTATAGTAGTTGGACAAATGTCTAGTTAAAATATTACATTATTAAAACTTAAGCCCACAGTACACTCATCTTCAAATTGGCTCGTAAGTTCTTGTGCAAGGTGAACACACAAATTCCTTTTTCACTGAATATTCATTATTGCAGAAACACTGCCAACACAAAACCCAAAACGTGTAAGGTGAGACTGCTACAGCACACGTCCAATTCTGTTCTCAAATTCAGTCTATCAACTAGAACTGAGTAAATACCCAACATGCTGGATCATCAAACACTTCCACGTATGCTTAAAGGACTATTTACACGCTCAGAAATCAAGCTCATAACTGTAATTATGCAAATAGTCCCATTATGTACACGCTGACGTGTTTTGATGGATGAGGACTCTAATGACCAGTTGTAAACTGCAGCCATCACTGTGTTTTTATTTGCTTATCATTCAAACGCGTGGAGCAATAAATGTTTAGTAACACACACTAAAAAAGAGCTCGCGTTTTATATCTCAGAGTTAAAATTTCACACTGTGCTGGCACAATCGTTAAAATTAACACTTTAATAGCTTAGATGAAGTACTATCAGGTAAAACTATTCACAACATCAATTTAAAGCCTGTAGTTACAACAATTATCAGCAACTTAAGTTCTGCTTTACGGACAAACCAATTAAAGTTTAGTATCTTAAAATTTAAAGAAAATCGTGGAAGTGTATTTCCCAATTTCCAATCTCAACTGACTCAATTATATGACAGACAGAACGATCAGACCAGTAGGCTCTGCAGCTCCCTGATTAAATCTGTATCCATGTAATCCAAAGGCCTACTAAAATAACTTTTTGTTGATATTGACTCTTGTAAAAGAGCAGCTCCCACTGCAGATTTTCCTGTTAGAAGCTGCAGCTGAAAGTAGATCTTTTGTCAGCAGTAGCACAATTGCAATGCTGCTTATTCCCAGGATACTGGAATACATAAGTGAGGAATATTAAATTCAGCAGATAAAAAAACCTGTTCTCATCTTTTCATATAACATCAGGAGAAAACAAATAAGCAATCTGTTTTGGGTTTTTTTTTTTCAATGAAAGAAATTAAATTAGATTACTTTCCACTCTTGATCAGCACTGGACAAAGGTTCCGATTGTTCATCTCTGCAAGAAGTAAATGGCAGACTAAATCAAAATCTCAATTTCATAGTTACACAGTGATCCCTAAGACACTTGAAAATGCAACACCAACATTAGAGACAACACAATAATGAATAACCTTAATTCTCTGATTTTTAATCAAACAGGTTTTTTGCAATAATTGCCATGTGATCACATTAGATAAACATACAAAGCTGGAAATATCAGTCTCACATACTTAGGCAATAATTATACACAGTTTCAAGCTGGGCTGCAATAAAAATTTTTCTGCCCAAAGGGGCTTCTCTCTTTGTGGAAAACAAGTGACAAATTATTACCACCCTTATCAAGTTACACAATCATTCATTTCAAGTGCTACAAAGCACACAAATAAACCAGCAAAAGGGAAGAATAAAAAAAGAGAGAAAGCAAAAACAAGACAGTGCATCGTATGAATAATGGATATTTTTCCCCTGTTACCAAGCTAAACTTCCTTGTGCACTCACTGTTATATTGAGTGTCAGGGAATTATTAGAATTATTTTTTTTATCCTGGGATGTGATTCACACACGAGTCAAGGACCAGCATGACGTCGACAAGCCCGTGTCAGCCTGCCAGCTAACTCAAAGTGCCCTTCATCCATATTACACCTCATCCCTTCCTTCTCCCTCTCCCCATCACACATGACCACACACAGTCATGCACAAATCCGTGTTTTTCCCCTTTATGAATATCCTATCTCTGTATAAATGGTGTTATACCACAGCCAAGGTACACACATGAAAAGAACCATTAACAGCCACCCACTACATGAACCAGCTGCCAATGCAACCTATTGAACTGAGTCAATGAGTGTACTGCTTCAAGGATACCCTTCCAAGCTATAAAAAAAGGCAATTAAGGACGCCAAGAAATAAAACTCACTAAGTGAAAATAACAAGGTCCAGAAAAGTCAAAGCTTTGCCTTAAATAGACTAAATTAAGCAATAATTGATGGTCACAGCTCTCCGCACAGCCCATACAGAAGACAAAAGCCCTGGGTTTTATCGTTCCACAGAATAATTGCAACTTATTCCTTAAGTCATCACAACCACCTTTCTATCGAGAGCAGTTGTCCTTTGCAACCTTTAAGAGAAACTCATTGATGTGCTTATAATGACTTAACAGCTAATTGTATTTTCCTCAGCTTCTTCAGAGCTGGCAGCTAAGTAACACAGAGCGTTTTTCCATGTCGAAGAAAGGAAGGAATTCAGTGATGGCCTGTACCAAAAGATTAGCTGGGGGAAAAAAACCTTCAGACATGGTAAGAAGGCCAGAATAAATAAGACCAAGTGCAACGGAGGTGTTATTTCTAACGGTGGTCCCTCTGAACATCAGTGAAGGGTCCACTGAGCACCCACGCTGCCACGGCCTTTTGCCTGATGGTTCATTTCCAGACAGGTTTAATGAGACAAGAATGGGTAAGGAATGGGATCTAGCAGGAGAAAAACCAGCACATTCCTCAGATCGAAAGGATCAAAGAGTTTCTATGGCTAAACATTTATCCTAAGCCAGCAATTTAGAGAACACTATCAGCAAAACAGTCACTTTCTTCTGAAAGGAACTTTTTCTGCAATTTTTTTGAAAGGAAGGGAAACCTCAAACCCCCAAAAAACCTGTTAGAGCAGTTCCGACACTTACATATATAAACTATGTAAAATAAAGAGTAAGCTTCACTTATTTTTTGGAACAACAAAAAGAACCCCAAAAACCCCAACTGCTGAAATTACCTGAAGAAGATGCCTTAGAAAACTTTCCAAGTTTCTCATTTCTTCGTGAAGATCGGCACGTATCAGTGGTCCTCCCAGAAAGAGATGGAAGGACAGATACACACCTTTTCTTCATGTCACTAGGCAAGTGTAAGCACCTCAGCTTGAAGTTCTGGGACCAGGCCATCTGAATCCCTCTTCACTCCTACCAGTTTCCTCTAGGACACCACGTAAATCTGTCCTCCAACCCCAGCTCCCTCCCAATCCCTAGTTTAAAGTCGGGGAAAGGCAAAAGACAGACTAGTACTTCTCCGTGGAGCCTGCTTCTGCAAACCTTTGAGTTTGCTGGCGATGGCTTCACTCGTGAAAAAGCAGCATCACCCGAAGCATTTGGTCACCAGTGCCCCAAGTCATCTAGTCTACCTTTGGAAAAGCCACAGATGATCACTTCAAACACTGACAATCCAACACAACAGCAAGCCATGAAGAAGGTGTCTACACAGAGGTGCACATGCTCAGAAACGTGTTTAAGAAGCATTACAAGATGAGTAAAATTAGAGCATATTTCATACACCACGCTGCAGTCTGTGTGTCGAGCAAGCACTGCTTGTAACCATCTCCATTGCTCTGCCCCATCTGGTAGCCGTTAGTACATCTGAAGGCTTGTGGAATAAGAAAACTGGTACTCTCCCAACACAAAAATCTCATTTTACCACAAGTGAACCAACACTCTGATGGATTAACAAAGCTACACCAGAAGGGGACCAAAAATATGGCACTGTACTGCATCACAGCATCCTTGCACCAGTTGATAGAAGATAAATTGTCTTCATGAACAATTCTTTGTCACGTTAAAGCGTGCTAAAATACGACAGGGTAGCCTTGCTAAGTAGCTTAAAGTCACATCTGATGGAATTTTGGATAACAGATATAAACAATTAGAGCTTTATTGATTTACTTTTTGTTTATTGCACAGTTGAGAATATTGAGCAATTTCTTCATTAATACAAAAAAGACATTTCTACTGTGATAATAACACTGGTCACTGGTAAATGAAAACAGTGCAGCAAAGCAGTCTTGCAACAGTAGAAAACTAAATTTTATCCCACTCGGGTTTATATTGACAAGGAATGTCAAAAAACAGTAACAAAAGCTTCTTTGCAGTAGCCATTTAAGAAAACTGCAATACTAACTTAAGGTTGTCATTAGATTGAACAAATTACATTTGCAAAGTATTAAATAAAATGTATTCTGAATAGCATGCTACAGGTTTAGTCTAGGATATAAGTTCATCTTTTTGTATGACATAAAAGCAAAAATAATTGAAAGTAAAAATGTCATTTTTCTGAAGTCATTCATTTCAAACAGCAGGGCTAGTCTCAAAATTAAGCATAAAATCTCTTTGCCAAACATAGTATATTCTTACGAACTCTTTTGTTTCATGAAGCAATAAATTCATTTTACCTGCCTCAATTCGTACATGATCTTCATGTTAATTTTCATCTTTTGTGTCATTCAACACAAAGTATCTACCTTCTACACAAGCATTATTCTAGATGCCCTTCTATCAAACTCCTCAACCCAGCCAAATTAAGCCCAGTCAGCAGCTGGATGAAACAATTTCCAGGAACATCTAAACATTATTTTTGAATCGCCCCAGTCTACAGCAGTCATTTGTTCCAAATCACGACTGGACCAGCACCACTGGCACAAAATTCGGTGTAAAACAGCACAAACCATGATCCCACGTAAAGTGGTGTTGGGATTATGGGTTTTGTTGCCAGTGTAACAACAGACTTTCCCATATAGGTTCTAAGAGACGCAGAAACATCGGTCCATGATCGTATTTTGTTACTCAATTGATTTTAGACAATGGTTATGAAGTATTCAACCTGTTGGAAAAGCTCTGCAGACTAAGGCAGTCTCTTTTGTTTTCTTCCTAGCTACCTCAGCAGCTTCTAATAGATTTCCCTCTCTCCATTTAAATACTTTTCTGTGGCTTTAGCAATAAATGCATAATGTTAGAGTAAGAAAAAGTACGGTACGGATACTGAGAAAGACGCATCACGTGTTAGAAGTGACAAGGATTATTAAAAAACCACACACACAAGAGAATTTGCTTTAGTGAAATGTTATCATCTCCTGCCCTGGCTCTCTGTGGTCAAATTACAGGATAATTTTATATACCCACCTACTTTATCAAGATCATTTAAAGCACAGAGACCTAACTCAGCTACCAGCCTATCTTTTTTCCCAGTCGTCCTGAACAGCAGTACAAAGTCACACGTAACAGCAAACATTAGAGCAAACTGCAAGAACCCTGCTGAGAATAGTTCAGCTCCCTCACACAAACACAGCCCAAACCAGCCAGCTCTCATAAATTCCACGCAGCTGGCTCAACTGCCCTTGTTTCAAAAAGATGCAAGAATAAATTACTAGGAACCATTTGCATTTTTATCTAAACTTGAAACATCGTGTGAGGCTTCAGCTGAGCTCATGCTTAAACAGTAAAAGGTTAAGGAAATAATCATCATGCACCAATTAGCAGAAAACAGGAATAAAACCAGGAAGGCTCACTATACTTGTAACCATTAAAAACGCATGCACGTACCAAATGCTGCACACCTTGTTTCATCAAGTCATTCTTAAAATCAAACTGATACTTCAAAAACAAATTTTTATCTCTCTACTTCTCAAACTATCACTGCAGCCCACTACCACTCGTCATGCAAGAAAAATTTTGGTTAGTGAGAGGACAACCAAAACACCTGCCAGCTGAAATCACTGTTTGAACTTCCCTCTCCAGTTTGGACAACTGCAAATCTTAAAAAATATTAAGTGTAAAAGGTCAACACCGACACACAAAACAACCCCTAACAATTACATTCAGTTAACTCAGTAACGCAAAGCATCATTTTGGTGCAGTAGAGGATTTTGCAGCTAGATAGGGCTTTTGCTTTCTTCTCTTTTTTTAAGTCTTCAGAAAAATGTAATCAATGCTGTGTACAGTTATACCAACTTGCAGTCAGCAAAACTGCTAAGTAGCACTTTTAACATGCCCTCCACAGAAAACGTTCTTGATTTTCTTTCCTTAAAGGCAGAAACTGAAGTCATGTTTGCAAAGCAGCAACACAGACAAATTCTCCCCTACCCTAAGGAATTCTGAGTAGCCATAATCCTAAAAGAGGTATAAATTCAAAGTCTCTTTTTGTGCTCTACAACCTCAAATCCTTGTACAATTCATAGAGTTTTCTTTTCAGGAAACTTTTTTTTTTCTTTTTAAATGGACCCAAAGCCTTGAGAAACTCAAAAAAAGGAGCAATTTAAATGCAGAATGTTAAGTAACTGAAGACCTGAGCTACAGTCAGAAACAGCTCATCAGCTTCCACAAGGACGTAAATATTTGAATAGATAAAGAGTAATTCTTGCTAAGAACATAAGACTGCAGTCATTCATTCTCCCACACAGTGTCAGCTTGAAGGCTACTCTCTTAACAGGTAGGCTGGGGGAAAAAAGGTAAAAATCAGTATAACCAGCCTAAAGAGAAAAACTGTGAACATTTCAGAGAAACTTTTCAGTGACAGTTCTGCTTCATGTTGATAAACTATCGAGGCAGATTACTGTTTTTGCAAGGAGAAACAGAAATATTCAAATGTGTGAATTAAGCATCTGTCTCTTAATGTGAAGCACCTTGATTTTCTATGTAGGTCTTTTCCACTTCTTATCTCACCAAACAGACTTACTTTGTATACACTTATTTAGCTCCCTCAATATACACTCAAAACAGTTAAAAAAGCCTGAAACTGCTACAGCTACATCTGCTGATCCTACCTGCACAACGCAGGGACCTAGCAACTTATCTGCTTATCTTCAGTAGTCTTCTGCAAAACTTCAACAGAGTATCCAACAATCAAGAAACGCCCACTGTGTCACGCCAATGGTTTGTAGAGCCCAGGAGTTGGTCTCCAACGGTGACCACAGGAGATGCCATTTACAGTTCCTGTGGTCCATTCCCCTCCTGGCTCCCCCAGCACCCTATAGAGGCTGCATCTCCACCTATCCTTTAAGGAGGACATCTAAGGACCTGTGGGCTGTAAATCTGCCTAACCTCCTTCTTCTGCTGTGTTCTCATCTCTCTGGCTGACACCCAACACCCTGTTGCCTCTTCACCTGCCTCTGCGCGTGGAAGCGATGACCCCGGAGAGCTGCCAGTCATGACTCCAAGGTGTCTTCCCCAAACTGCAACTGCCAGCTTCAAGTAGAGCATCACGCAGGGATGAGCTTACTCTTCCTGAGATGCTCGGCTTTACATTTGTCTACCTCGCAGATCCCATTTAGCCCCCTCAATTCTGTGAGGTCCTTCTGATGTTCCTCCCCACTAGGGTGGTACTTAACTGCCAACTCCAGGTCGCTGACCAAGATGCTGAATGAAGCCTGTAATGTCACGTCCACTTTACATGGTCACTGACGTCCTCTCAGGACTCCACAGCTTTGTCAAGCCACATTCACAGAAGCCATACTCAGTCAATCACTCAAAAAAAACCCCATTTATCCACCTATTCAGTAATTTTCTTTTTTGTAACAGAACCACACATTTCTAGTTACTGAAAAAACTGCAGTGCTTCAGTGGATATTTGAACATAATAAAAGCAATCTCACGAGCTGCAAAAAGCCAATACTAACAATTATGTGTTCTAAGAGCTAAGTAATTAGAGTCCAAAGGAGATGAAAGCAATGAATAATGAATGACTGGCTGTCAAGGCTTCTGAAAGGCATCCACAAGCACACTTCTCGGACAGCCCCACTTCTCTGAGGACCCGGCACTGGCTCATCTGTCAATGCTTCATTTACAAGCAGAGTCCACATAGGCAAACACAGGCAGTAGACGTGCTCTACCCCAGTTTGCAGAGATCTGAATGTGAAAACAACACACAGACTAGGACAGACACTGCTGCAGCATGATCTCTCCAGCCTGTGCTAGGAAGTTTGTCTTCTTTTCCTGCATCTCAGGTGAAGACAATCAAATCTGTTTTGGGGGTTTGTCTGTTTTGTGGGTTTGTTTTTTTTTTGTTTTGTTTTGTTTGTAACCTGTTGAAAAATTGAAAAGCTGATGTTCATCTTCCTTCCTGCAGCAGGCCTCACAAACAAGTCTCAGGAATATAAATCTTACACTCAATCCTCGTAATCTGAAAACGTCCCATTTGTAACACACCAGACAGCACACTGAGTCACTGACTCAACCTTACCAGTTTCCATTCAGGATAGATGCTTTGTCATCAGAATGAAAATACAGCTTTCCTGAAACGTGTTATATCCCTATTTTGTTATCAGATGATACAGTCGCAGGCTTTCTGCCTAAAATATTTGAACTCAGCAGCTTTGTCCCCACTATCTGTTTTTGCTGTGTGCTCAGCATGGTATTACTAGCCTAAGACCTGCACGCTTTGTAGCTGCACTCAGGACCAGTGTCCCTGACCCAGGTATTTTCCTACTGTACTCTTCCTAGTTCCCTTCAAGAGGAACCTCTTGCACTGGCACAGTACTTTGCCACTGTCTTTGCCTCCCAGCTGCTATAAAAAAAAAAAAGTCTTTTAATGCACAACCAATGCACATCTGAGCAGGAGGAGTCATCCTGTCAAACTGTCCCCTTTCTGATCATCACCCTTCAATTGATTCAGCATGGCTAGGTCAAGAGTTATGTCCTTTTATAAATTCTATTGGGAATCACAAGCTACACCTTGAAGTTCTGCTTATCCAACACGTGTTTATGACTGTGTACCTTTCCATAGTGAAAGAGATTCACTAACAGAACATGAGACTAGTATTGGCACGCTGACCTCAGACCCCTCTGGATACAAAAACCTACCAGCCCTGTAATTCAGTGCTTCTGCTCTGTGATAGTAACACCCATGTTCATGTGAGGTCAGAGACCACATGCCCAATGCCATGAGCCAGGCAGCTCTACCAAAAGTAGATACTGTTCTAAAGGGACAAAAGAAGAGGGGTGAAGGGTGGAGTTTGCAGTCTAACTCACTACTGATTTTCCATTAAAAAATATGTACTAGAGCTGAAGATACTATATTGAAATTCCTGAACAGTTGAGGATATAAGTAAGTGTATAAGACGACAAGGATCTACATTGTCATCACCATCTTAAAGATAGTGCCTTCAAAATACCTTAAAATAAGCTGAATGTCATTTAACCCCTAACTGAGCTCTCTTTTACAAACAAAAGTGAAGTATTTGCAATTTAAGTAAACTTACTTGTTCGAAGTGCATTCTTTGTATAGTCACATTATTCATGCTTCATTAAAAGCACTAAGTGTTAATCATGTTTGAGTAAAACACGCTTCTGGGCACAAACACAGGAATACGTTTCATCAACTGCCTAACTGTGGTTTAGGATGCAAAAGTAAAGCCAAGATGGAGATCTGGAAAATACCTACCTTCACTATGACAGTTTGATCAGAGACGCTGCTCATCATCTCATTGATGGACTTAAAGAGCTGCAGCAGAGACTCCCTGAAGTCTGCTTCTCCTTTGTTTTCATAAAGTCTGAAAAATAGTTAGGTTTCATAAGCACAATCCAACTAAACTGGAAATACTTTTTTTTTTAAAAAATCTGTTCAAATCACAGATGATAACTTGTTGCATTATTTCTTTTTTCAAGTTGAAGAATTTCTACAAGTTTCTTCACCAAACCAAGAGGTTTCTTTCTCCAATAACTAAAGACAAGACAGACTGACCAGGCTGGGCCAGCAGGAACAACAGATTTTTATTTTCAAGCTTCCTATGTAAAATGCCACATCCAATATTGTTGTTTACACCTTCGAGTCACAGTGAATCCCTCAGCAGTGACCCAATTCCACATGCCCACACGGCAGCGGGATCGAGTCTCTCCACCCTGCACGAGAGCTAGCAGATGTCTGGAAGGACCACTGCCAAGCAGCCCTCTGATGTGGAAGCCAGAAAGCATCCAGACAACTTGCCAGCAATCATTAAAATCTACCAGTGGCCTAAGGTGAGCGACCTTAAGCTCTGTGAAAGAAAGAAAAAGCCTATCAACCCACTGTTTGCTAAAAAGCCCCTTTTTTTCCCCATGGAAAGGGAGTGCTGAAGTTAAAATGTGTTTCACCTCTAATTTCTGGCTCAGTGACACTAAACCAGTTAAGGCTCAGATTCCCATACAGTCACTACAGCTGCCACAGAAGAATGAGCATCTACAGCTAAAGTTGGCAAGGCAGGTCCCTGTGCCTTCCAGGCGGGATTTTTCAGAGCTGATCTGCCCACAGGGACAGCTCACACTCTCTCCCTCTCTGCACCTGATGCTTTCAGGGGGATAAAAACTGCCCTGAGACACCTGAGCAACACCAAAGGCAAAAATTTTACAGCCAAGCTGATGAACTTGGTCCACTGGTTCAATACAGCACCAGAATCAATGTTCCTGAAACCCCCTTGAATATTTTAAATGCAGCATGATCTCTGGTTTAGGTGTAGGATGAGATAGTTCTTACTAAAAAGTGGAAAGGGATGGGAAAGCGACCACTAGCTCCACATATATTCTTTAAATATGTTATTTTCCCTCCCCTTTGGCAATATGCACAACTCACCTACACAAGGGCTGTTGCAAAAACACTTCTTGAACCTCAGCTATACAGACTCAACATGACCCAAAAGAAAAAAAGGATCGGTGCTTGGAAGAAGCCCAGGAGAACCTGGCATCCAGCTCAAATCTAAACAGGGGTGTTCATAAACATCAGGTGGGACTTATTCCCCAACTAAACTCCCACACCTACTCTGTCAGCTTTGACTGCCTCCAAGAACCTCATCCAACAGCAACCGAGCTTCCAAAGCCTCTGTGGTTCCACCAGCTCTGTCCTTGAGCTAACCTAAACATTCTGCACCAAGGCCCATTAGCACAGCTCCCAGCAGGAGTTTGATCCCCCTCTATTTCCCTGCATTTTCTTCTGGGGTTAAACCCAGTAAGAAGGTCTTCAATGTGGTCTGTGGCTCAGAAAGAGCACCACACCCAGGAATTCTGCATGAACAGAGTACGATTTCCTGGTGTTAGAAGGTACCACGATGGACCACCTACGACAGAAGCAAAGGGGTTTATCTTTGTAAGGTAGACATGGAGTTCAGAATGTTTTTGCACTTTACACTGAAACTAATGCGTATCATTTTTAATGCTGTGTTCATAAGACTTTGGGAGCCACAGATATTAAAAAAAAAGCTATTTAACCAGTACACAGGGGAAATGAATGCTACAGAAAAATTATTAAATTGTGTTATTTTGCTGTGCAAACTTCTATTCCCCTTTTAGGCTAAAACCGGGGGTTACGCAGGACAAATTACTTGTTAAGTCCCAATTTCAATAATGGATTTCAGTGCCCCCCTGAACAGCTTAGAGAGGTGAAACTAATACCAATATAAGGAGTAACTAAACTTGACAGTCCAATATATCAAACTGCTTCAGACAAAAAGCTTTGCGTTTCGCAAAGGAAATTGTAATAAAAACAAACAAGTTAGTCACAAATGTGTTTCTACTGGCAGTTATTAAAATATATTTATTTAACATACCCGACAACGCACAAAAGCACTGTAGCTATGAGCAATACTCAAAAGTATTACACCAAGCTGACCCTTCTAGCATTGCCTTCAAAATTGTAAGACTGTTGGAATGCAACATAACCACTGGGGTCATTACTGAGAAAAATAAAAGATATTTCTAATGTTCACTTATAATATTTTGCCTTAGATACATTGAACAAATAGATTGCCACCAGCCTTCAACTAGATGAACTAGGCTTCTACGTACTTCTCCAGAATTGAAGCTTGCCTGCAATCACATTACTAAAACGCTCCATATATTCAGCCCACTACCATATTCCTAAAGTTAAAAAACACGCAGTATTTTTTTAATAAAAGATTCTGCTTGCTCATTGCAATTTCTCAGTAAAACACTACCGACATTTCAGAACTCTGCTACACTTCTGCATTATAATCACTTGGAATCACACACCTCAGGCAGGATTGGAGTCGTACAGCAGAACAAATCACGGTGTCATTCAGCAGCTTCGCTGATTAATCCCTTGTCATGGAGAGCTGTGTCTTCCCACCACTAAAGAACTGGGAATTAGTGCTTAGCATGAGGAAATCCAATGGCCAATACTAGAGGGTCATATTGTCTGTAAATCTGATCTGCAGCAAGAGATAATTATTTTTTTTCTGTTTTAAAGTGATTTGTAGGATCTGCAACAGTGTAAGTGACATTCAGTATTTTATGAATATCACAGCAAGGCTCCTACAGAAATAAATTACAATCTCTAAATTAAAGAAAGGTTGGTGGAGTTGGTAACTTTGGAGCTCTACATAAATCCCTTGTAACAAGGATGTTACCATCGCTAACAAGTAGTAAAGGGATTGAATCTACGTGAAGATGAATGACACCAACTTGTTCTATAACTTTTCTAGTATTTTGTGTACAAAATATAGTACTGACTTTGCAATTAACTTAATATAATTATTTGTGCTTGATTTTAAGGATGGACACCCACTGCATACAGTGTCAGTGAGTCTCTGTGCAGTTCACCATGCCCGAGGTCAAGTAGGGAGCAAAAAACATATCACAGAATGGTTTGGGTTGGAAGGGACCTCAAAGATCATCTAGTTCCAACTCCCCTGCCAGGGGCAGGGACACCCTCCACTACACCAGGTTGCTCAAAGCCTCATCCAAACTGGCCTTGAACTCTTCCAGGGATGGGGCAGCCACAGCTTCTCTGGGCAAACTGTTCCAGTGCCTCACCATCCTCAGAGTGAAAAATTTCTTCCTTACATCTCCTCTAAATCTCCCCTCTTTCAGTTTAAAGCCACTGTCCCTTGTCCTGTCACCACACACCCTTGTAAAAAGTCCCTCTCCAGCTTTCTTGTAGCTCCTTTAGGTACTGGAAGGTGCTGGAAAGTCTTCCCGGAGCCTTCTCTTCTCCAGGCTGAACAGCCCCAACTCTCTCAGCCTGTCTCCATAGCAGAAGTGCTCCAGCCCTCGGATCATCCTCATGGCCTCCTCTGGACCTGCTCCAACAGCTCCATGTCCTTCTTGTGCTGGGGACTCCAGAGCTGAATGCAGTATTCCAGGTGGGGTCTCACAAGAGCCGAGCAGAGGGGCAGAATCCCCTCCCTGACCTGCTGCCCATGCTGCTCTGGATGCAGCCCAGGACACGGGTGGCTTTCTGGGCTGCCAGCGCACAGTGCCGGCTCATGGTGAGCTTCTCACCCACCAGCACCCCAAGTCCTTTTCCTCAGGGCTGCTCTCAATCCATTCTCCGCCAAGCCTGTACTTGTGCTTGGGATTGCCCCGACCCACATGCAGGACCTTGCACTTGGCCTTGTTGAACTTCATGAGGTTCCCACAGGCCCATCTCTCAGGTCTGTCCAGGTCCCTCTGGATGGCATCCCTTCCCTCCAGCGTGTCCACAACACCACACAGCTTGGTGTCATCTGCAAACTTGCTGAGGGTGCACTCGATTCCACTGTCCATGTCTCCAACAAAGATGTTAAATAGCACTGGTCCCAGTACTGACCCCTGAGGAACGTCAATGACCTCCACTTGGACATCAAGCTGTTGACCGCAACTCTTTGAGCGCGACCATCCAGCCAATTCCTTATCCACCGAGTGGCTCATCTGTCAAATCCACGTCTCTCCAATCTGGAGACAACGATGTCGTGAAGGACAGTGTCAAATCCTGCCCAGCATGTCCCTGCCGTGGCATAGAAAGCTTTTCTAGAAACCCAAATGATTCTCCTATCAAAAATACTATGGCTCTCAACAAGAGAAGTTCTGCAGCCCTTCTTTCTCCCTGCTTTCCCTTCTTGCTCACTGACACCTACGGCCATCCCAGGACCCTACAGACTGCAGCCGCCCACCAGCAGTTTCCCTCTGCTCTGACAGGTGGGGAGCTCCGGGCTGGGGAGGTTAACTCCAACAATACTTGTGGTTTTCTGCTACAAGGCAGTGTGTCAAAAAAGGTGCATCTCATACTCCTTCTCCCACCATCGCTGTCCATGTGTTCCCACTCTCTTCCCTCCCCACGCCTGGCCTGGGAATAAAGCCCTCGGCAAAGCGTGGCTTCTCCCCGAGCCCAGCAAGCACCACGTAAGGACAAGCGGTTTCCCAGCCAGAAAAGCTTTCCCTTTGCTTTGCTGAAAAATTTTCAATACTTCAGTCTTCCCAGAATTTTGCAGCCACCTGAGGAAGAGCCATTAGCACAGCCCAGGGCTGCAGGAGGGACAGGGCACTGCAGCTACTCGGCACCTTCAACCTTTCGGTCCCACTATGGGACAGTTATTGACAAGAGTTTCCTGAACAGCGGCACGCTTTATTTGCTCAAAGACCTAAACTACAGAATGCTGAAAGACATCACGATTTTAGCAGTGCACTGCTACTGAAAATATACATCTCTGCTAAGCAAATCTGGCTGGTTCCTAGGGAACAGCTGTCTCCTGAAATAAGTTCCAACAACTTAAGACATTTCTAAAAACAGTGCAATATTGAGCAACTTCAACATGAGGTGTTATAATTTTGACACTTTTTAAACATGTTGTCAATGGGAATTTTTGGTTTCAGCATTCACCATACTTACTGATTGAACAATATCCTGGACCGGACTATGAACTTGAAGATGTACTCCAAAGCTTTCATGGCTTTAAAGAGTTGATCAGTGATTCCACACTTCTCAGCGTTATCCACGTACGTTTTTAGAACTTTAGTCAGTTTTCTGTTTAAATACAAAAACCACATACAAGTTACAAGTATGCTCACAGAGCAAGATTTCCATTTTTAAAGGTTTAAAGAAAAAAAAAGTGCCTAAGTAGTGCCCATCAAGTTACAAAATTAATTATGCAACTAATAAATTCATTATGTTCTTGGTTTTGCTGGTAAGTAGCTGCAACCTATTCTTGAGAAAATAGAGCGTAGACTGTAACACCATTCAACATACAAGCAACACAGCTAATCTCAGCAAGACTTATATTCTGCTGGATATTTAGGGATATTCAGATTTAGGCTATTACAAAGATGTAACAATAAAACCACAATTGCATGGAGTACAAACACACTGTTAAAATTAGAACACAAAACGGGAGTTTCTTCGTTAAACAAGGCTTCTAGCTTTCTGATTGATTTTGAGCTAGAATTTGTGAAATTTATTTCTCCAAAATGGTTATAACACCAGCTGGAAATTCTCTTATTCCATGTTTTGAAGTCTATCAAACTTGAAAGTGAAACAATTTTTTAAATAATACCATTTCAACTACCTCTCCTCCAATGAATATAAATCACAATTTAATGCACCTACAAGCAATTCCATTTTATATCATCCTGGCTACACTGTATGTTTCAACATTCGCAATAAAAGTAAATAAGTACAACATTATATACCACTAACAGAAAATAACATTGAGTAGACAGATAGCTTGATATATGGGCATTTATTTGAATAGAAGTAATCTGCCTAAGAATTTCAAGTAAACACTTTGATATTGTCAATGCAACCTCTCTTTACTCAAACAAACTCCTGCAATAAAAGACAGGGAGAGGGCAGGGGTCCATCATGCCCATGGGCACGAGTCAAGCCAGAATTCAGCTCTTCCAGTATCCTCAAACTTAAACCTGCTCCTGCCTCCCTGCATTGAAGGAAGGGAAGGACGCTCTCTGTGTCTATACATAATACACCATTATATATTTTTCCTCCAACACTAATAGTCTGAATCAGCAGCAAAGATCTTAACTGTCAAGAAATACTTTAAAAAAAAAAAAGAAGACTTTGGTCTTCACTGCTTCCTCCCCAAAGTGACAGTAACGCAGATAATACAGGGTAGAACATCAACTTAATGCACCAAACCACATACAGTTGGAGCATCTTAAATGAACATCATCTCCTTCTCAAGTACGACCAAGAATTGCTTATGATTATTTTCCTTACAAAACAATTCTTGAAATCATCAAATCATCTCCTTCTTCAACACAACAAAAAATCAAGATTTCCTCCTTGCAAATGACCTAATATTTTACTACTATTATTTCAAGGGAGAAAGACATTATCTCCAGTCCCCTTCAAGAACGTTCCATCCTCCCAAGCTCTACGTGCAATTTCCTGATTAACCTACATAACATTATTCAGTTACTTGTTTATCTGGAAGAATTATGCAAGCCACATGAGAAAAAGTAAATTTTAACATTTACGTGTAGGCTAACGTAGCACTGAAATGCTTCTTAATGTAGGTTTCCAAGACAGGATTAAAATGTTGAAATTTTCTGTCAGCAATCAGTCCAATGATAAATACCTGAAAAAACAGCATAATTATTGCATTATCCTCCAAAAAATCTTTAATTTTGTACATTCATCAACCTTTATTTTCAGATAAACCACGTTAAAAACACAGACTTTGGCTTTTGATTATCCTCCCAATATATTAATATTCTCCTTTCCTGTGAAAGCTTCCTGTTCTTAACCAAGTTTTCTGTTCTAAGCAGGAACTTTCTGTTTCTGTCCTAAATTCTGCTGTTAACCCACTAAAATGACTGGACTTGATGGCTTCCATCTTTTCTGGATGACATGACACAATCCAATCCCTTTTGATCAAGTCCAACTGAAACTTCAAATATAATTTTTCAATTAAATAATAAATAACCAACAGCTACAAAGATCTTTTTCATTAGTAAACTTAGTTCTAACATTTACACCCGGTTTGTTTTATTTATTCATCATGACAGTGTCTACATTTTAGTCCATCCACAACGCAAACTTACCAAAGCATCAAACACTAATGTGTCAAATGTCTCACTCTCAGAGTTCTCCATCATTATGTTAAAAAGTGCATCCAACGTATCTTGGAGAAACTACAAATAAATACACAAGTCATCATATTTCACAGGAAAAACGGACTTCAGATTTCACACAGGTTTCTAAAGACATATTTGCTTTCATTTATACATTTCACAAAGTAAAGACATTTTAAAAGTTAGCCAAAAAAAATTAACATTTTTGTTTTCAGTACATTATTTTTTAGTTAAGTTGATTATCTATAAAGTCGTATCACTCAGAAAAAAAAAGTCAGAAATCACACTTGGTACACCTGAAGGCGGAGTTTAATCTATTATAGTGAATGAACAAAAACGTATTTCCAAACCCAGTTTCAACATACAGTCAAGAGGATCATGCAGCTTCTGCACACTGATGGTTCAGAGCACAAACCAGCCAAGCAACCGAGTCTCATGCCAACTAAATCAAGTCATCCTCAGTAGTTTGGAGCTGAGTGATGAAAAGTGCACAGCATATCTCTTTTCATGACTGCAGAAACCCAGATCCACGACGTCAAAGGAGAGCATACATGCAGGCATGGGAAACAGAGCACACAACCTTCTGCCCCAGCCCAGAACCTACACGCCTCTATCACTGTAACAGAGGAAAAGTCTTCACTAGCCAGTTGGCTGGACACCCTGATCTGTGCGACACGAAAGTAGAAGCAGGTTAGTGTCAGGGGATTCAAGTCAAGCAGAGGGACAAAAATTGTTTTACACAGGTATAATTACAGTATTTCTTCCCAGTGACAGCAAGTGATCCATGCACAGCCCAGAGATACTCATCAACACACTCAGTTTTATCGGCATGGCATTCTGTGCCTGAGCAGTTTCTTCCACCAGCTGACACAAAAACGACATGGGCTCCTCCAAGGCAGAACGAGGATGGACCATGGCCTCAGTTTGTATTTGTTTTGGTTGAGAAAGAAGGGGTTCAACATGGATTGTTCCAGCACATCTGTCTCAAATGAAGTAAAAATGGGGTTCTGTCTTGTAAATGAGACAAGATATAGTTAGGGAAGAACGTCTGAACAGGCAGAAGGCAACTGATTCCTGAGACTGCAACTACAAAGAGATTATCACAGACATGGTGGGAGCGATGGAGAAACAGCTGGACTCCCGCCTTCCTCCCTTAAAAACTTTTATCTATACTATGAGTCTCCTAGATCAAACATGATTCACCTGGACTACTTACTAACTCTAGAGTTACATTTCAGGAATTAAGCTCCATTTAGCAGCTCACCAAACACTGCTGAAAGCCAAACTTCCTCAAAACAAGTGAACATGGAGCCATAGATCGTGCTACTAATAGCTGATGATGAAAAAAACAGAAAAGACGAAATGTCTACAGCTGATTTTAGACTTCAGCTCTGGGGGAGATCCAGCTCATAACTTCTCTACAGAATTTGGGGGGAAAAAAGTGATAGCCTTCTCACGGTTCCATTTGTTCAGTTAAAGAACACGTGCAAATAAAGTACGTTTAACCAGTAGTTGGCAGGAAGGAAAGAGCAAAGCACAGTTTTGAGCCTTGACAGGAGGACTTTCTGTCTTGGTTTGAAGAGAAGTAGCGCTCCCAGATCCCAAACCCTGCCTGGCTAAGTCCCTTTAAAAACAAAGGATGGTTAGAAGGTCATGTCATGACCGATCAAGCCTTCATTTCACATTTAGGCACCACATACTGACTTTCACTAGCAGAGTTCGAGTTTTAAATCTGTTCACAAGGACTTCACAACAAGAATAGATGCTTTTGTTATATAAAGTGGCAGGAAAACATTTCTCAGGTAAGGAGCTACTATAGAATAATTTCTATGACTATCAGTCATATCCTATAGACTCCACGCACAAATGGAGTCGGAGCCTCTGTTAAAGGGAGATAACATTTACAGTTTCCATATACCATTGAAACAGTCAATCACACAATGAGTATCTTGGCTCATCGCTACTCAGCAATAAATGAACACCAGCAGGCAGAGGCATTTTACTAGAATCTAAAAAAAAGAAAATTTCAGTATGTTTTATCGCACATGTACTTTTTTCATATACATAGACTGTATCAGGTACCGTATTTAAAAGCTTGGAGAAAAAAAGCTGAAAGAATAGAAAGGAACAGTTAAACTAGATATTACAAGCGTGCAACAGAGCAGCCTACAAAGAAAATTCTGCACCCTGCTGTAACACATTGATAATGTAGACAGGGGTCTTCTAAAAAAAAAATAAATAAATACGGTGAAGAGAGCAATATTAAACGTTCGATCTTCTGCCCCACACATAAATCAAGCTCTGCTCAGACCCCTGTGCCATACGGAGCCGGGAGTACGATTTCATGCGAGTCCTGCAACAGTGCAGGGAGGGCTGAGCGTGTGCCAGCTGGAGAACACTGCTTTTACTTCAACCTTGTTTGTGCTGCATTCCAGGACTTCTAAAATCACCAATATCCATCACGCAGTAATCTGCTGTACGCGCCCTCGTGTCATTTGGAGAAGAGGGAAAATTACAAATGACAGAACTATGACAATGCTTGGCAGAAGTAAGCACCGGCATCAAGTTTTTAGCTATCAAATGATCCACAACAGAACAGCAGCAGGTAGAACCTTCCTGAAAAATAAATCATGGGAGATACTATTTTCACCACGCTCAAAGGATAGTATCGGCATTCTCAGATGTTTTAAGTTACTTCAAGATGAGCATTCATTATTCTTCTATTAACAAAATTAAAATCCACTGAAGTAAGGAAACACCACCACAGGCCCTTAAGGATCATCCGTCCCCAATACGTTACATCTTTTGACACTTTCTTAGATTTGATTTATTACAACATATTCAGTAATGTCCCAGCCTACTCTTTTCTACAGCTAAATCTGTCTTTCTGTAGGTCTCTACAATCACTCAGTGGCCTTGGCAAATGTAAATAACTTGGCTCAGCCAAGTATTTTCAGTAAGAATAATGTTTTTAAAAAAAAAAAAAAAATACCAGCAGCACACAAGTAGGATTGCATTCCACATCCATAGATTAAAAATACATTTAATATCACTATGTAAGAATTCCGAGATGTTCTAATCTTGCAAAGAAAAACACCCTTTGCCTTCATGAATCTGTATATAAAAATTCACTGAAGTGCATTTTGCGTGTGTTCTACCAGTACTCAGCATCTGAAATGTTCATTGAGGGCAGGGAGAAGGGCTTTAGCATCCTGACGGCTGAGATACCTGGTTACAATTTAACACGTGAGGGTTGAGGGGACAGGACACACACCAAAACAAAAGATATGAATACCTCTAAAGATGGGATTCAGCAAAGTTAAGATATCAAATTTATTTTTAAAGAAATTAACTTGTTACCTTAACCACTTCACCACCATCGACCTTCATCAGCTGCTTCAAATTCTGCTGCAACAGGTTGGTGTTAGATCGCCATTTCAGAAGCCCCAAGAGGTCAACTAGGAATAAGAAAAACAATTATATCACACAAGATATTTTCTTTGACTCACACTCCATAACTATGTCCGGGACAAACAGGATTACATCTATAGCTCAGCCATTTTCACTGGACAACGATGTATTTCTAGTTGTGCCCCTGACACTGCAGAAACCTAGTACAATACTTCTATCACCAAAGAACTCTGAAAGGCTTTCAAAAAAGCAGCCTGCTTTTGAAATATCAGCATTAAAATCTTGGCCAAGAAAGGCTGACCCCTCCGTTTTCATTTGTTGTACACGACAGTCGTGGGTTTAGAAAAAGATGCCAAAATGAAATTAGTCAGCCACCAACACAGTCGTATCTACAGGGCCATGACTCTTCCAGCATTACTGGTTCTAGCTTCTCTGCCTTCACTGAATAAACAGAAAAGAAAACATGGCACGAGGCAAGGAAAACAGCTGCAAGCCAGGCTAATTCAGTGGAAAGCTACCTGCTTAATAACTCATCACACCCAAATTGCTTGGTTGCCTCCAAGTGATGGAGAGCCAGGGTACAGAGCAGACCACGAAACAAATCAACTGCAAACGGTCTTGTCCCCAAATTCTACACCCCACTATGAAGATCGTGTCACTTCAGCGTTCACTGATGAATAAGGGAAGACAGACACAAAGTTGTCTCTCTTTTATTAGACATAAAGTGCCACACCACCATTTTTCAGTTTCCTTGAAGAAAAACTTTTCATGAGGAATTCCCAACTGGGGTTCCCCCCCAAATAAGCACACCAATAAATATTAACAGCCACACTGGAGCACCAGTAAGTTAAACCCACCCTAGCATTTGTTGAGATGCGACCTGCCCTGCCCACAAACCCCAGACTTGTCCTGCCTCAGCCAAACTAGTATCAGGGAAAAATTCCTCCCTGCCCCATTAAAAGTCAGTTTTCAGCACAAAACGAACTATCTGTAAAGCCATCCTCCGTAGAAGCCCCTAAAGAAAGACAAATAGGAGATTTTAAAGACTGCCTACCTTTGGTTTAGCCACTGGGTTACTACTCCACATTACCTCCTGCTCAATATGGTTAATATTACATGAATTCTGCCCAACGTAACTCTTCATACAGACAGATGGCTGCTCCCAACCAATACCCCCTCGCTTCTTTTATTCAGACTTCCAAAGCAGCCAACAAAATCGTTACTGAAGCATGTGTCTGCAGAGTGTACTCTGGAAATGATATGCAGAGACCTAGAGCAACTGCTACACTTTCCCCAAAATCTTTCAGTCGAAGCAATAAATAAAATTACTTCTAGTGGAATGCACTAGGGTTCTCCTTGGGACAGATTCCCTTCTGAGCAGCACTCAGATCAAGCCTTCTCATCTCTTTGGGAGTAGAAATAAAGAGTGTTTTACTACATTATAGCTTTGAACAATCTCAGCCCTCATTTTTTTTTAATTTTTTGTATTTTTTTTTAATACATCCTACAAGAAGTCTATAGGCTGAAACCAAAGTCTTAGAAGCTCAACGTGAACAGAAAAATTGCTTCTGGAAGAAAAAAAAAGATGCCTCCATGAGTTATCCAAAGTCTTTCACAGATAATGTTTATATCAGCATTCCGTCACTGAATTTGGTCTCAGTCTGAGTTCTAAAAAGGCATCAGCTTGACAAAAGAAACGATCTGACCAAACACCAGCCCACAGACTCTCTCTCAATGGCACTGAGTATTGCCCCAAGAAAACAAACCCACGTGCACTTTCAGCGTGACGACACGGCAAATGCCAAATGAATATACAGACCCAAACAGAAAATGTCAATGTAGTCCAACTACCAGAGAGAGAAAAATAAGTCACACTGTACAGTAAAAACGTGCATTCACTGTTAGTGCAAGCATCAGCCTCGGCAAAGCACCAGTTGGTAAGTTAATCCTACGCCTTTAATAGCGCTAAGTATAAAATAATACAGTAAAGAACAGGATAAGAATGTAAGCGAGTATTTTAGCCTATAGTGAACAGTAATACTGCAGTCAGTCTAGGTCACATGAAATCTATGACTCTATGAGACTAGAAAATATCAGAGGAAGACAAAAGAACGAGGATTTTCAATTGCAAAGGGTTAGAATAAACATCTAGCCTCCCAAGTAGCCAATAGCAGCTTTACTTTATTTGAGTTAATGTAATTTATGACTATATCAGCTACATACGAAGATTTTTTTTACATCATATTTAGCAATCTGAAGCAAATGGTCTGACTTCCTGGTTCTATACCTTCCTTGACCTGTATCTATGCAAAGGTTTCCCTACAGAGATACCCAAACTTTCTCCAAGCCCTGTCACTGAACTGGAGTTAGACAATATTTCCACTCCAATTAAATTTCTGTGTTCTTTGAAATAATCTTCCCTTTAAGCATTTGATTTTCCACTCTTAATGACTTGTTTTAGTGTAATTCTGTATTTACATCTTCATTTTTATGCCACTGTAGCACCTGGATTTGTCATACGATGTGTATTGTTTTTTCCTTTTTGTTTGATTATCAATTGTGCTAAATGACTTCAGTAAAATTCAACTGTGTTCTGAAAGCCTAGTCTCCTTGGTTCCTCAAAGTCTTGACTCCAGACCAATAACAGTCACTATTATCTAGAGGTTTGAGTCCTTCAAGCAGAAAAGAAAATGTATAAATACTTTGAATAAGCCTTACAGATACCCTGGACAGTTCACAACAGCAAATACACGCATAGGACACTAGACAGCCCTCTGGCTACTGGTAATGAGAAAAATTTTCCAGCAATCCCATTAACGCAATTTCAGTTCTATTTCCATCACCCTGATAATAAAAGGATATCCATCTTGTTATAAGAGGTACTAATAAGATTTACGCTCCACAGGCAGCCTTCAGGTAGAGGGGGATGTCACTTTTGATGACATTTTGCCCCTCCTTCTGTATTTCCTGGTATCTCCACCTTCTAGTTGACCAAAAAAGAAGATTCAAAGAGCAAAACTACATTATCTATGCAGGAGAAAACAAGATCTCAGTTCATCATAGCTCAACAGGCTACTCAGAAAAAGGAAAGTCAAACCAACACACAACCCTGACTTGGACATGACATCAGGAATGGATTCAAAACAAATTTTGCTATCCATTTATTCTAAGAACAGAAGGCCTGACATTTCCCACCCCAGATCTAGTGAGATGTTATCAACTGAAAGCAGATATTCCATAACATATGGGATTAAATATCTCACTTCAAACCTTGGGAAAAAAAAAAAAAACACACAAATAAAACCAATAAAAAACAAAACCAAGCAAGTGTCAACATTAAAGAGTCAACCACCTCCTATAGAAGGTAGAGACCCAGTGCCACGTTGGTTGACAGCAGCACTGCCAGTTGAGACTTCAACACACACATCTCTACAGTTTGATACAGTTTCATATCAATTGTTAAATTCCAAAGTCTTAATATAGTAGCTCTCTCTCATTACACAAAAATGCACTTGATGTTTATGTCAAACTGTTTCTTTAGCCCATAAAGGGCATATTTGTTACTCAAAGACTAGAGAGTAGAATAAAAATAAACGTATGCACTGACATAGTCCCGTGGATAGGGAAGAACAACATTCTCTTCTGCCTCAGATGGCAAAGGAGAAGACTCTGGTCAAGAAGCAAAGTGATGATCAGCAACTTCTGATGCCTCCAAGTACTGATCTTCCCACCGATTCCCGAGGAGGCTGGGGTTTTTTTTCCATGTTTTTAGACAGTCCTCCTCTTTGGCTTATTTTGCTACTCTTCCTCCAAATTAACAGCAAAACCTAAGTGAAGGCCAGGAAATGAGTTGCTATAATATATTCTTCCTCAAATCACTAATAACTAACTGCTCAAATGTTAACTAAGTAGATACCTCATACTATCACTTTCTCTCAAAGAAAATAGCTGAAGTCTTACCGGTGGCCAAGTTGGCTATTTTGAAGACTTTTCAGATGCTAAGGACATCAATTACTAAGAGAAAAGCCACATTAATAACTTACAGTTCACAGAGAACTGAAGTCAAGTGAGTGTTCAAAGCATTTCTATACAAAAAGATAGTCTGCAACATCAAACACAATGCAGAAAGAGCCATACAACTCATTAACATGCTTTCAGAATTACCAAAAATGAGTCTTAAAGCCAATTTTAAGATACTTATGGAGGATGAAGAAAGAACTATTATAGATGACCATAAGGAGAAAATTATGTTTTGGCTCAACATTTTGGTAAATGAGGATATTCATGGATTTTTCACTTACTTATTTTTAAGAAAGTCAAAGGAAGAACATTAACTAACCATTTTACAGAAGTTAAAAATCAGCTTCAGAAACTATAATCTGAAAAATGATACTTGAGGGCAGAATTCAGTGATGACATTCTTTTGCTTCTTTTCTAAATTGCTTAAAGATACATGGTTATCTTGTCTAATAATGTCAAAATACCTTGAAGAAAGAGAACTGGCTTTGGCCACTTTGAGAAAAAGTTTCAGAGACAACATAATTAACAGTAAAATTAAAGATCACAAGTTCTGAGCAAATTTTATGTAAATTAAGTATAAAACAATGCTCAGTCTTGATTTTAATAATAGTTCTGCGAAAGCAACGTCAATGTATTGATCACTATGAAATAATTCTAACTACTAACAAGCACTAGGAAAGGCTGAGGGGAAAAAAAAAGAAAATTAATCAGATCACAAAGAAAAAGCAGCTTGATTCCACAGGCTGGTTTCTGTGTTCTACAAAACCCCAAAACCACTTTGTTACTGTTGAGCTATGAGCCTCTCTTTGCTATGGAACTCCAAAATAATTTCCGAATTTTTTGCTAAACATCCTCTTAGGCTGTAAGACTGCCAGACTGCAGTGAATCCGATGTGCTCGGAATACGAAACACCCAGGATGTGCTGTAACAGAGATGCCACTGAAAAACACTGCAATAAAATTACGAGTTGACTGCAAAGTTGTACCAGAGTAGTAACTTTCCCCCTGGATAGAGGGGAACTCATTAACGTGACAATCCAATCCTTATTCCCACCCACCCCGCGTCCCAAGCCCTCCACATCCACCACTCAACTCCCGACAGATCTATCCGAACCGAGCCCTCCCTTCTCCTGAGTCACGACGGAATGATCCCTTTCCCTGGCATGACTCACTCACATCTCAATGACCCACCCACACTCCCCAGTCTACTCCTGGTGCAGCCAAGAGAACAAGGGACCGCTCCATGGCAACGAAGCACAAAAATTACACGGAGGGCGCAGTCTGGAAATGTGAAATATTTGCTTTGGTGGCTGTCATCAGCTCTACTTTCCACAGCCTTTGGATGCGGTCAGCCAGCTGACAAATACACATGAAAGATGTATGTAAAGCAAGTTTTAAAAGGAAAAAATATGCCAACTCCATCCCTCTTACTGTGTGTTCATGTGAGGATGTGTGAACGTAAGAGTCACCACCATGCAACGCATTCTCATGCTCACACTCCTGCCCAACACAAGACAACAGAGCTTTCTTCAGCCATAAGACACGGATATTACACCTTGGAAATAACCTAAAAGAGCTCATTTGGGAGCAAAGCCATGATAATATCTACTCTTGAAAGAAAACTCATTCTCTTCCTCAGCGCTATTATTCATACAGAGAAGTAAAATGCCACAGAGCCTGTTTTCAGTATACAAGTCCCAGCTACATGGCAAATAATATTCCCACTTCCATTTAATTTGCATTCTTCCGTTTTCTTAGGGACAGGTACTCCTCCTAAAGCAAAACAAAGCCCATGGGCAGAGAAAAGCCTGGACAGCACACACATTCCGTAGATGCTGCCGCTGCATCCAGACAATTTAATCCAAAACTGCATGGCAAATAACCCATCATTCATTCAAAAGGGAAAAGGGATGGAGAAGGCAGGAAAGTCAGCGCACACAATCCCACTCCAACGGCAAGGAGGAGAAGCTCCAGCAGTTCTATGAACTTACCGTTCTGGGTAAGTTTTGTTGAACAAACTAGAGTGGAAATCTGGAAAGAGTCTTTGCTGATGGTGCAGCTTCCAAGGTTCTGCATGCTCTTCCCTGTTGCAGAGTGTCCCTTCTCCTCCAATTCTATTTTAGTGGATGGTAGACTTAAATATGTCGAGGCATCCTCCAGCTTCTTTGCTTCTGCCTACGGTAGTGTTTTATATATGAAAACATTTTCAATTATCTACTAAAAAGTCTTGATAATCATAAAACTTTGACATTGACACTGGATTTTTTTAGGTTTGCTCCAGAAACAGAGCTATCCAACTGGTCTTTAACAACAGTAACTTAGGACTAACCTGCCTACAGATTAGAGCCAAGATGTCATATCTAAAAGGCTAATGAAGGAACTTTTCCCTGTCATGAAAATACACGTAAAACTCTAACAAGCACCTCAAAAATTAAAACATGCCCACTAAAACACACTCCAGGTTTAATAATCAATCTGTCAAATATGCAAGTTGCACAGTACTTACTATTTAGTTGTTTGATCTAACAGAATAGTCTATAACATTTTTCTGTGCAATTCTGTAACAATAATTCACTACAAGTCAGTAGTACTCACACTGACTGTAAGTTAGTTACTGTGGAAAGACTAAAGTATCTCAAAATTCTACCTTGTAAACTATAAGGTCGTGTTCTCCATCTCTTAAAGTTGTTCCATCGTATCTCATGAGCTTCACAAACGCTAGGGCAAATATTTTCTCAGATTTATCTTTGGCTGTTACAAAACAAACAAAAAAGTATAATTAAGCATTTGATACTAGTACAGACAGTCCACTTAATCTCAAAAACATGGATAACCTATAAATAAAGGACCACAGTAAAGATACTCAGTTGAAGAACAGGTACAAGAAACTGGGAGAGTCTTCTGAACTCAAGATAGAACCAAAAATATGACAAACAAACGCTTAAGAATCTGACCACAGCAACAGTACCTAGATGCTTGGTATTTCTATATTCTGTGTGTTCATTTAGAAAGCTGAACTAAGGCAGCTTTTTAAAAACAAAACAGAAATCCGGTGCATTTATAACATTCAAGTTTTTTTGGAGTTAGGAGAATGGCAGTGCTTGGTACCTAGAATAATGATTTGAACAGCAGCACTGAGGATCTCATCAGGGCTCTATCATTTATGGAGGGAATATTCCTCTGATTCTGAACTAAATCAGAAACTGGAACCATACCTATAGATGACATGCCTAAGTTTCTGAAAGCTGACCCACTACAACTAATGTAAGCTAGAAAACACATTCAGTTGCTCTCATTGTGCAAAATCTACCATCAAAAGTTAAGTAAAAACAAAGCAATAGGACAAATAGAAAACAAAGTAAGTAAAGAAGCAGAACCAGAAGGAAAGTGCCATCAACTTAAGATAGCCCAAGCAGCCTATGAGAAAGCCCTGCAGCCCTAAGGCAGAGTCTCCAATTCATATTTAAACCATGGCCAACTTACATTTTTGAATCATCATAAAAATATTTCTGACTCTAGTAATTTGTAGTGCACAATCATAATTTTAACACTAATGACGCTAATCTTCTGCACATAGTTTGGAGAATGATACTTGCTGATGAAAATAAAGTAAATCTTTTATTAATGATCATTTTGCAAAATATACAGCTTCAATTAAATACCCGCTGTGGGGTAAGGTACCACACGCTACACAGATAAGGACAGATCAAGAGTATTACACATCTTAAAATGCATCCAGTAGACACCACCTGACGAATGCTTTTGTCTACGAACTTTTTCTACAGCAGAAAAGTTTTCCTGCAATTTTCAAAAGGCTTTCCTATCAAGCAAGCCAGCCCGTGTAATCACTGTACGGAATGAACGTCACAACCAAAGGCAAATCCCCAAACTTTACTGCAGAACAACTGTCGACAGAGTGAAGATGTCTAGCTGTCTCGACTGACCCTCAGCAGCTCAAAGCATCTCAGCTGCCAGCAACATTACGAGAAAGCCAAGGAAAATCACAAGCTCTCACATATCTTTTAGACCAAAATTACTTCAAATCAAACCACAGGTCAGAGAACCAGAAGCAGAATCCAAGTTTCTTAATCTGCAAGTCTTCAATTACTGATGCTCAGCCCCCTGTAAACTCTTTCACATTTCCATTTTACACATGTGGTTGTTAAATATCTTCACAACTCCCTACCCACCCATCTCTGAGATCTACAATACCACAACCCTTTCAGTTGCTAACTGAAAGCTTTATTCCCTAGCTCTTTCATTTGACTAGGAGAAATAACTGGGCAGGAAAGGCAAAACTTGATGTCAATAGGTAAGAGTGAGGAATATGTAAAGGGAAAAAGAAGCTGAGATGCAAACATAAAGCAGGCAGGCAAAAAAACTTATTGCCACACTAAAGGCGATTATAATAGTCAATTACAGATTAGGAACACGATGCCTGTTTCAGCAGATTTTGGCACCAGACACTGACAAGAACCATAATGAAAAGGCTGAATTACTCACAGTCCTGTGATGATCTATGACGGAACGTGAACCTTAAATGACTGCGGTTCACATCTTCGATGGGGATTGCGACCTTCGCGTATTGGGAAAGAGGACGAGAAAGGAAACAGTCAGTGCAGTATCTTCAGACATCATCAACCACTACCAAATCTCACCTAGACATCTTTCAACAATATGCTTGGCTCCTTCAAAGAGATTAATGTTAAGTACCAGCTTCATTTGGCCATAGAACAACTTGAAAGGTCATAGATTCCCCAGGAAAATCGCCAATTCTTGCGCCAAGAAAGAGGGAACGAACGAAGCAAGCCTTTTAAGTTACCCAACAAGACTTGCAACTTCAGATGCTGGGCTGTAAGCTCAAAGCCTGCCCTACCACTCCCCCCAGGTCAGGAATGAGTCCCTCTTGCGTTTGACTGGTAGAGGTCAACTTGGTTATCAACAGCAGCAAAGCAAAAATTCTTAACATATCCATTATCTATGCAACACTTGTGCTACAGATACTCTTAGTGTGTCTCTGATCCACACGTAACCAATGTGCAGAGATGCAACCAATGCCTTTCTCCCCTGTTACTTCTGCTACAGCATCTTATTTTCTTAATCACACGCACATTCAGGCTCTGTGCTGTTCACCGCTTCCCAACACCACATCTAGGTTTCTGCCATTCCCTAGCAGCCACTTTCCAGCTACAGATGCAACAGCACCTCTGGACTTCAAATAATGATGTAGGGAGTAACTGTAAGTCCCTTCTCAGTACACATACAATACTCCCACTGACTACAGCTAGACAAAATATATTTTATACAGCTAACACTAGCCTCCTCTGTTAATATTAAACTTGGCATTGAAGCTAAAATATTATTACCCAAGCAAATTCAGCAAGCTTAAAGCACAATCAGCCAGATCCCAAAACACTGATGAGTTCAACACTGTGGTAATTATGTTTTAACCTTAATATCCTGCTTCTCTAGGTCAGCTTCATGGAAATAGAGCAAACCATTCCTAAACAGATGTTGGAGTGTCACTCTAACAGTTGTCTTGACCCAAAGAGTGAAATAAAATGCATTATGCAGTAAGTCAAATCTATTTTGCAGCAGTCTCTGAAAGCCTTCCTTAGTTGAGCTATTCCTTTTGTCCTGTTAAGCATAATCACAAGCATTGAATTTTTCTAGTTTTGTTTCTCAAGGCTTAATCACATATTAACCCACGCAAAGCAAGTTATTTTAACAGTTCAGATACCTTCACAGTCTCAAACCAGCGAGGCTGCTTTACTTGGTAATATATTACTGACTTGTACTCTGAGATGGCTTCATCACCAGCGCCAGGAAAAATAACACTCTTGAAAATACAAACAAAAGAGAAAATGTTTATGTCTATCTTCAACTCCACTTTTTCATTCAAATAAACAAACAACAAAAAAAAATAGTGAAGTAGGTCAACATAAGACAGAATGGCTCACGCTCAGAGCTCCTCACGAAATTCGTATCACAGTGCACACACTGATAGGACAAGATGTATTTAGTTATGACAAACAAGAAGATTTTGTTGTAAATAAAAATAGTGACTGAAGTTGACAAATATGTTGAAAAGGTTTAAACAGATACGTACTAAAATAAAAAAAAAAAATCAAACAGATGTTTAATACCTCTAATCTTTTGCCATCTTCATCATAAACAGATACTGTAACTTCCACATTCTTTGCTGTTGTTTTACTGCCTTTGTCAAAGTCTCCCTGAACCAACGTTACATAGATGTCATTACGAACATCACCTAAAAGAAAAAGCAAAGCTCAAAGCTCTCGGTGATTTTTCCCAGTATCTCTACTGATTTATGAAACCAATGAGGCACAGAAACAATGACCCACACATTTTTTTACTAACAGCAATCATAGAGGTATATGGCAAAGCATTTAAGAGCCACAGTATCTTGCACATTCCAAACCAGTAGTACTGAAAACAGCTGTTCAGCTAAAATTGTGCTAAGACTTCTAAAGTCTGAATTATCAACTCATAAATCTAACAAACAGGGAAATCGCACGTTATTTCTGGACTGAAAGAATACCACATCATCATTAAGGAGTATGTACCATATCACTCAGTTCCACTTCTTTTTTTAATACAATTTCTTTTATTATTAATTTGAAAGGATGAGTTTCAACACAGTCATTAAATCTTTTTAAATTCCAAAATAACTATACATGGGATAAACTAACAGCCTACAGAGGTCTCTTCAACTTGTTACATTGGGAAGTGGTTTGAAATTTTTGCTGGCTTGAGGGATTGCAGGAGACGGTTGTATTTAGCTTTAAGTCTTAAAATGCTCTTCAATTGCACCCCAATTCAATTGAAATTTTGAAAATGAACTGAGGAAACAGAGGATTTTCAATAATTTCATGAGGCAGATGGTTTATGTGCCAACATACAATTGGAACAAGCAGAGGCACTCACACCATACTGGGTATACAGTAAAACATCTGACAAACAGTCAGCAACCACAGGGAGAGCTGGGACTGGGAAGGGTTTTGAAAATATCTAATGGATCCTCCAGGGCTTAGGGGTTTTTTGGTAGTCTGTTGCTTATGGCACTTTTTATTTTGAGAAGCACCGTGTTTTTAGAAGGTTTGTTTGTAAATGCCAGAACTGAACATCCACAGAATACACGCATTAAAAAAAAAAGACAATATGGCTTGCTTTCAAATACATTATCCAAATCCAGTATAAATCCTAAGAGATTTGCATCTGTCTAAATGAAGCCTGTCCTCTAGAAAATCTTTCTGGTTTGGATTCAACACAGGAGATAAAAGTTTCACATATGCCCTTTCTAGGGAGATAATATGAAGGAAGCGTGTACTTCATATATATTTTTCTTCACTGGAAAAAGAGAAGAATTTCCACTGTCACTGTGATATCATGTCTTTTTTGGGGGGTTGTTAGTTTTATTTATTGATGCAGCATATGTGGTAGGTATTACCAAAGTATTTTATGTTTATTTTAAATGAGACGAAATCCTTTGATGATCCATTACTTCTATTGTATGCCTTACCTCAAACTCATCTTTTTTTCCCCTCAAAGCTTCCATACATACAGATAATTAAAGGACGTTAAAGTATAACAAAGCAGCATTAATTCACACAATGGCTTACCAGGCATAATAATCTCAGGAAACCCCATTTTCCGAGCCACGGCTGTCGACCTATCCACTAAGTGTGGAAACTCTTTCCTAATCTGGTGAATATCTCCTGGAAGAAGTTTCAAAGTCACCCACAAACCTGTTGTGTAAAAAACACAGTTGTTAAACTGGTGGGGTTTTTTTCTAGTTACTAAAGATTTCAATTTACACATTCTAAAAATGTGAGAGCATACATTAAACATCTAAAAATGTAAGAACTCTTCATTTACAAAACGTACGCTTTACGAAGTATTTTGAAACGTTCAAAGAAACCCCATCATGTCAAGCAGAAACATGAGTACAGCACACGTAAGCATGGGTGATTATATCAGACTTTCTGGAAAACTGCACAAAATCCTCACCTGGAAACTAAATGGCTAATAAAAAACCTGCAAAACAGGAAATCTGTGCAAAACAAGGATGCGCAGTTTGCGGTAATACCATCCAGCAGGCGTTTTGGTAGGGAGGAGTTAGGCAGGTGTTCAAAACTAGATGTATGTAGCCTCCCTTACACGGGCTTACTAAAGCCAAAAATTTGATTATTCACAGCCTAAAAATTTCAATACAACTAATATACATCCCTCCTCCTCGCAGAACTACACTTCTCTTATCACCAGAGTCTTCCACAAAGGGTCTCATGGAAACATAGTTATTAAGCCATTAGCAGAACTGCCTCGAGCTTGTATCCATCCTTTGAACTCTCACAAGTTCTTTCTAATGAAATGCTTACCTTCCACAGGAAGAAGTGGCAACACTGATTTGAACAGAAAAACTTTAGTATTACAACGGACCAACATCCAGATGCCAACCAAGACAGCACCAACAGCGGATACGGACCCTGAATTGATTCATCACCACCACCCCCATAAGCTGTTTTTGCTGCACTGAGCACAAAGAAATCTACAGCATCAGCTTTACGCAGTTGACATTTTTCTCTTCAGCAGCAGAAGCCGCCACTGAAAAGCTGCTGCTTGCCAGCTCCCATCAGGCACATTTGTTATGGGAAAAAGAGATAGCAAAGTGTGTGGGGGAAACCTCGAAGAAGTCTTAAACTTGGTACAGTGACTGGCAATCAAGTTTAAGTGTGAAATAATCACAGCGGCAATTTGCAGAAGAAAATCCTCAAATTAAAATCTACGAAAAATACACCAAAAAATACTCATCTATAAACCAAATTGTGGGTTATCCCGTTACACACACAATTAACTATGCATTCATTTTGTACGTATTTGGCAGCTCGCTTTCTTTTCTATTAAAATCTCTTGTAAAAGGCTATATGCTGCCTCCTTGCCAGAGATGGTTCTAACAGCTGCTGCTTCATTAAACAGTAACTGCATCTACACAGACTGGCTAAGCAACAATCCTTAATCCTTTTCTGTTTGCTCGGGCATCTTTCTTAGGGACAGAATCTAAAATGCATCAAAAAGTTGGAAAGTTTCCTCTTTTCCAATACACACTGGCCGCAGGTGAAAACAGGGGAAAAGCAGATCTAAGTTTTTCTCTTTAGCTTATGCATAATTTTTTTAAGTTATTTAGATTTTTGTTTGCTATTAATTAGTAAAAAAAGCAGCAAAAAGGATATATGATTTTCCACAGGTCTATTGTTCAGATACCCCCTAGAAGTGACACAGATATTCCCATACACAGCGTTCCGTGGAAATTCTGCGTTGGCCTGCGTTAATGCCACATTAATCCAGACTCCCAAGAAAATATTGAAGCCAGGACAGTAACAACTGAGCCATCACACAATTCCCTTTTTAACTGGCAGACACACTACCATCAGGAAGTGCTGTATACACAGACACATAAAAAACCCCCAAACCACCCCGACTTTGGAAGCTAACTCCGTTTCGTGTCAGCAGCACACTGAATGATGAAGATGACACGAGCAGCTCATCAGACGAGGTACCAGCGGGGTTGCCTTGCTCCAGCTCCGTCCTTACCACCTCCGAGCCCGGGCAGGTGCGGTGCTGGCAGGGGCAGTGCCCTGGTCTTCTTGAGAGGGAGCCAAGTGCTGCGAGCACAGATGCCAAGGGGAAAAAATAAGGCGAAGGGAAAGAAGAGAACATCTCTTCTTTCAACATGAGGAGGCCAAAGTCCACAGCTCAAGGACACAAGAGACAACTCCTTGAGTCCTTGTTTCCAGTACAGAAAGATGTCCAAGCGATGGACAATGCAGTGAAGGGACAACCTGTAGAGTTAACGCTGCGGGGCAGGGGGGGAAGAGCAGAACGAGCCCTGAAGGATGTGGAAGATGGGGGAAAAAACTGTGCAAACACATTTTCTGCTAGCAAACAGCAGTGAGCAAGTGAAGATAATATTATGCAGCCTTGATTTCAAAATTAAAACGATCACACGTTGCAAATCAAGCAGTGAGCAGTTTTAGGTACAGCGGTGTATAGAAAGAAGAGTACGTACCCTGACCCTTGTGGTTAACTTCTTTAGCAGCAATCACTTTGTTTATAACAGTCTGAAGGAAATCATTCTCCCCTGCCACCCTGGGTGAAAAACGGGATGATATGTTCAGCTGCTTGTGTCGAATGGCGTCATCCAACGCTAGCCTGGAGGATGCACATGACGACCAACACCAGGAAACAAAAGGGTCACAGAAAACCAGAAGTCACAGTAACAAGGGAACACACAAGATCATATCATAGTCGTGACAAAGAGTATTTATTAGTCAACGCAAGACAAAGGACAGGAAAGGCGACAAGAAAGACAGAGGAAGATCATTAATCAGAAGAACGCTGATCTACCGCGGAGGAGTACAGCACGTTTGCGTCGTGACTTCTCCCTTCAGGGACATGCACGCACAGGAACGCTCCGTGAGGACAGGAAGGATCTCTCCCACCTGAGAACCCCCTCTTAAGCAGTGAAAACCTATACAGGTAGTTTTCCCTTTAATATCTATATAGCAGGCTGGCCCTGCACCACCTCCGGGTCACTTCTGCCATTCTATGGGTTCAGCAGCAGTGCACAGCTTCTGAAGGAAAAGCGCCCGTAAATCTCACAGAAATGGCACAGGAGAAGAAAAGCAGATAATTCGAATGCTCTGTTAAACTTGATGAAAAAAAGAAAAGATGGAAACTATAAATAAACAGCAGCATTAAGTGTCATTTCAGTAATCTCGCCAAGTGCTTTTGACAGCCATTGTGTTGGTGGCCAGTGAATGAATACAAACAAACAGAGATATGAAAACAGAACTGCATGTGGAACAACAGAAGCAAAGCATGGAATGGGAAGAAAAAATGTGGCTCATATATACAGTCTCAGTCTACACTGGAAATAATGACACCAGTATTCATTGTGTGTTTTCGTATTATTCATATTCTTTGGAATATACTTTTTCAGAAGAATGCTTAATTTAGAGCAGGGAAAAAAAATCACACTGTATATCTTTTCAAAAACTTGATTTATATATAAAAAAAAAATCTGTGTTAACAGTGCAGAAAACTAGATGTTCCATTAGCAGCCACTTTGATACACAAAGATTCACTTCTATTGCATACTTCCACTCGCTAAAAAATAAGCTTGCTATTGTTTGCCACACAAAAAACGTATCATGAATGCGCCCTTCTCTAAAAACCCCTGTTTTCCTTGAAAAATGGAACTGGACTTCTGATTTTCAGATGAACAGCCCCTACACCACCCCAGCAACCCTGCTGACAGCCGCTCGGCTGCCTACAGCACCTGCACACCCTGCGGTCCTCTCGACAGCCCCACATCTTCACACCACCAGGGCTTCCTGAACTAAGCCTATTTTCCAAACCAAAGTTAATTTGAGACCACATTATATCAAGCTTTTTTTTTTAATATTATTAAAAACTCTCTGAAAATCCATGAGTAAATTAATCAAGGAATTTAGCCCACATAACTATGTTTTGCCTTTTGAACAGATGGCAGTCTAACATTTCACACTATGGGAAAACTAAGCACTCATATTTTAGGCACATTTGACTTATTCCTTCTACCTTTCTCCATTTCATGGAATAAAAAAAATACTAACAGAACAGAGTACTTATCACACATTCTCTTTAATAAGCTTTTACTTCTAAAAGTACTTTCTCTGCACATATCTATATATTCACAAAAATTCAGGCTATTAAACCTGTATTTCTTAACATGATTTTGTGGCTTGGAGTCAAAACTCATCTTTGATACTATGTTAAATTCACATATGTCCACGTTTTCAAGGACACCAACTCCACATTTGCTGTTAGCTAATTTAATTATTGTAAAATAGTGTCTGTCAAAGTCCACGTCAGCAACCTTAGAGTCAGCGTGGAAACATCTGCAGTTTCAGATGACTAAGAGCAAGACCATGTCCACGTAGCAGACTGGTCTCCTTCATTCCGTGAACCAGCTATAACAGGTACACGCAGCACTGGACACATCCTCTCCCTTATCATCCAGCCAAAATATCTAAGGTTTCTGGTAAAAGTCTCAGATGACCAAGTTGAATTATGAACAGATATAGCAGGAGGTCTATCAAGCCATCTTTGAAATGCTCAACTTTTGTTTGTACTCCAATTACTGCAGCCCCTACTATGAAATTACATCTGCTACCAAGAAAAAGAGAAATGTTATTGTTTACTAATTTCACAAAAGTCACCTGCAGTAGATGATGGTAACACTGCTGGTCTTTATTAATCTCAGGCAGAGCTAAACCAGCAATGCACTTATTTTAAGCATTTCACCTCTTACATGTTATCATCCTGACATCTTTAAACAAAAAGATAACAACTGCAAAACTACAAATATATACCTTACACTCAAGACTTAAAAAAAAAAATATAAAAGTTTCTGGGGCTATCACCACTATAACTAACAAGAAATTATCAAGAAGAAATATTAGGTAAGTACTACTCAAGATAAAAATACCACACAGATAAATTTACTTCAGAATATCTACAGAACATTTCTTCCAATCAGAAGTTTAAATGTACTTGTTTTTAAATGAGTAAAAATCTTAATTCTTTCACTTCTGCTTATTCTTTAAGCTATCCCCTACTTACGGTTGAAATGGTATGAAGTGCTGTTTGTCCTCATCGTCAACTTTTCCGTTAATTATGTCTGTAACATCCATTACTGCAATAAAAAAAAAAGAAGTGTACTTAATTAAGTGATCAACATGGGAAGACGAGTGCTGAGGAAATACCCTGGAGGACTGAAAGCAATGGTGACTCAGCAGAGGGATGGAGCTACCAACTGCACAATTTCAAAACTTTCCTACAGAATAACATCGTGTTGCAAATAACCTTTGGCATCTCCAGCTAAATGCCAGTCCTGAAAGCTACAGTCAACTCCACAACACACCCACCAGTCTGATTAACCTGGACCTGGGTTTACACAGCCCCACGGGAGTTTCACACACCCAACCTCCTACACAAGGATCTAACACGATGTAGACAGATGGAGCGCACAAAAAGTTACCTGCTACTCCGAAGGGTCGCCGCAGCCCAGACGTCAGTTTTCTCGTGTTGTTGTCCCTCAGCTCCATTCTGCCCACTCGCACAATCTGACAGACAAAACTGATTTTCTCTCTTTTCAGGTCTTTGCTGCCCAGGTCCTAGAAACGGGGATGTCTTTAGAAAACTTTATAGCAACTGAATTTCAAGTTCTGTTTTAGGAAGTACAAGGTTTGCTGCTCAGACTTTGCCTTCGCTGTGCCAGCCTCTAGAACCAGGGCAAACTGCTCTCAGAGTGAAGGAGTTTTTGTAACAGTACTTAAACATCTTCTCTTGACTTCCATGTAAATTAATTGCTTAGGAGGCCAAATAATTTATAGGAAATTAAAACTTCAAAAAGCAACTTTGGTTTTAGCGAGGTGTTGAGAATTTTTAGTAGCCACTTCTGAGAAGCCTCTCACATGAGCCTTCCCCAGGATCAAGATCTGCAGAGGTAACTCCACAGTGTCACATCCCAATCATCCCATTTCTCAGTTATTCACAAGCTATGAAAGGAGTGCTATAAAACCTGCCAGCTGAGCCAAGCCCACAGACTTACGGTGAACACCGCTCGAAGGTTATGCAACCTGTCGATATCTTTGGGGAGTCCACAGCTCGACCACCGCACCAAGTAGTTTTCACTGAAAGAACAGTATTTGGAGAACTTTATGTTTAAATGGCTTCCTTTAACACAAGCATATAAAATCCACTTCAGAATTTACAGAGGACTATTTTAAACCCAACCCACTTATCCTAAACAAAGCTACCTCGCTACTATAACCGAGCAAGCACAGGTCAGGGAGTACACTCAGGAGTACACCAACCTGATAAATTTTGACTCCAGTGGATCATACAGAGACATCAGGACTTCGGCGTCTTCTCCTATTTTACAGACTACATTTTTTAAATTTACAAATAAAGCAAATGAAGGAGTGGCAGCAAACTTGGCTTGTCTGTTGATATCGATATTCTGTTTCTGAGACTGTAATTCAAGAACAGAAGAAACTTCAGTTTAACTTCACCTAACAAATGCTCAACTGCTGTAAAACTTTCCTAAAACCTTTCAGACAGAAGAGGGGTTTTCTGTTGAGCATCTACTCCCGTGATTTGTTTATGTCAGGAATTATAAGACACTGCATTTTCTGCATCTGTCTTGAAGTACCACGCTGTTAAGAAGAAAAGAAAAACAAGAAAAGGGGTTGGGGGAGAGAGAGTTGTCTTCACTTTTGAAATAAGAGAGCTAAACGAATGGAGCCTCAAATATACTTGACAAAAAAAAAAGTCTGTTCTTTGCTTTGTCTGCTATTTTTTCTAACAAGTGCAGAATGCCCAGCCAGCCAGGAGAGCACACAGTGCCACTTCTACAGCCTACCCACCCCTCAGACTCTAGTTCTCATGAACTTTCCACAAACTACATTATCTAGGCAGAAGGCAGGCAGGCACATGGGACAAAAAGGAAACTGGCTGAGGCAGGGACAAAGAAACAACTCTGGATGCAAAAATTTGATAGTTGAAATCCTGTTTTAACCGGGGTCTCTTTCACCAGGGTGGTAAGGGCTGCAAACGTGTGTACAGCCCGTTACAACTCAACAGGATGCAGCAACTCATTGAGTTGCATTAACATATTCATGAGCTGCTCCTCAGGAATACCATGCTCCTCTACCTGCTGCTGACACGGGCAGGACTCCCTACAACTGAAACATTCTTCCTTTTAAAGATAAGGATTTGAATTACAAAGCAGCTGACTATTCAACTCTGAGAATGTGTTTAAATTTCCTCCCTGTATTTCAAACTCACAAATTTTCAGGATTGGTGTACAGAAATTATACAAACATAAAGAGGACGTTATTCTACTCGATTCTCAAAAATAAACTCTTGTGACAACCTAACATACAAACCTGCTATGTGTGCATCTCTGCTATTAACCTACAAATGTAGTTGGCTTACTGATACAGGTCTTAACCATAAATTCTACTAAGCCCTTTAAAGGATGAAAAAGAAACCGTCTTTGTAAGAACATACAAGCTCTAACAAAGTCTTTAAGCATGATAACTCTTCATAAACACACCAAATGCTTCATTACCAATGCTAAAAAAAAGTCACCTAGTTTGTTTACAGGCTTATGTTTCAAAGGGAAAAGCTACAGTTCACAGCATATCTTACTTTTTCTTCCTGTAGCCTCTCTTCAACTTGCTTGGAAGCTATTTCATGTGCTCTGAAAAGGCTAATCGTGCTGGTCTGCTCTGGGTCCAAAATATTGCCATCTTCGTCTCTAACAACCAGATCTAAATCAAGAATTCTAAACAAAACAACAACAAAAAATCCTTGTGAATTAACAGTGCTTAAATAAATGCTTAAAAAGCACCTGCCCAGTGTTCAACATTCAAGTCATGCACACGTGACATATGATAGAAAAAAAAAAATATTTGATACATGATAGAACAATTTAACATGTCACCTGCCCCAGAGATAACCATCTCTGGCTGGAAGGCATGTTTTCCCACAGCATAGAAAGAACTGATATCAATGTAATAGCAGAACATTTGGGAAAACAATTTCTTAAGAACTAAATTTACAAGAGACTTTGTGTCCTCCTCTGATTCATCTGATGGTTCCAACAAGCAACCACCACAATCACACTAAATGCAAATTGGTCAGTTCATTTTGTCCCACTCCACATTCTCCTCCTAAGCAGGTACATTCCAGTTTTAGCAAAAACTCACAAGATGCAAGAAGACATAAGTGGATTTCTCTTTATTTAAAGCAGAAGGCAGACATCTGTCAGCAGGTGTTAACATCCATCATTACCTTCTACAGAGAGGAAGGTTTCTGCCATAAATAAATCCAGTCATAGGAAAGACCTTTCATGTTATTCCACGCTAGTACAATGCTGGCAGCAGAACCAAGGATAAAACAAACAATTCAGGCCTGGGTTGATCCACATTTCTCTGTCTTCCTTAAGACTGACCTCCTCACCTCTGCTTCAATACATATGGTCCCCATTTTCTTCTTCTAACTCTGTAGTCACCTCTTATGATGGAGCTGCTATAACTTTGGTTTTGAAATATGTTTGATCAATGAGCTTAAATCAAACTTGCAGTGTCTGATAAGCCACACCGAGGTTCGTGGTTTATCTGAGATTAAGTCTCATTTGGACACAACCCGCAATTATTCGAAAAGAACAGGAGCTGTGGCAGACGAAGAGATGTTTCATGTACTTACAGGATCACTCCTCACCCTTCCCTGACAAAAGGGAAACCCCCAGGTTTGAACCAAAGTCTTGAGCAGAGTCAATTCAGAAATCCCTCCAATTAATCGCACTGCATTAATTCAACGATGACCTAGTCATCACGAAACTCTCTTCAGCATCCCTGGACCACCAAGCTCCCACATGAGTTTTCTAACGAAAAAGTGGTTTCATCATTGAAACCAAACAGAAAAGCAGCCAAAACCATCTTGCTCCTCCCTACTACTGTTTCCTGGACAGCAGCCACAGCAGGACATACACCCGCCGGCCACTTGTATCGTAACCGCCAGCCCTGGATGAACAAAAGCAGAGTCCTTCTGCAGAGGAAAATGGAACTCAGAAATTCGGAGAAGAGATTAATCACTCAGCCTACTACACATCAACAGGATGTCAAATAAACAGAAGAAAACACTTATGATTTAATTTTTGTTTTATCCTGCATCTTGCAAATGATGCTTAGAAAAAAAAAACACAAAATTTTTTCCTAAGTGTCCCAGTTACAATTTTTGCAACTGAACAAGAAACATGTTTTCACAACAAAAATCACCTGACCCAATTTCAGGAAAAAAATACAAATTCATTAGACTTGTCTTTATTTATAGAAAAAAAATTATTTACAAATCAGTATCTCACAAAACAGGTACAGAGAGGCTATGATTAGATCAGGAAACATTTATAAAACGCATAATGAAGTCATTCTGTCTGGATACTGAAATAACCAGTCGTGCTCATTTTAGACAAAAGTGAACGTATGACTACATCAGAAACATATGGTATCTTTCAGTTGTGAGTATTTACTTCCAAGTTCAAATTCACTTCCCTCCTTTACTCCACAGAGAACGTTCTGATCACTTAATTAGTCCATCAGAACATTATGAATATAAAGCACAGCACAAGATGTTCCACTGTATGTGAATGCTGAGCATCTGGAGGTTATTCAGAGTAACTTTAACCAACTCCTTAGCCAGATGGTAAAATACAGTAGCCAAAGAAATAATATCAACAACATCTGGTTAATTGCCTACTGAGGTACAACAGTCCATATCTTGGATTATAAATGCTAATTACTGACTGAATGCAGTTACTGATTTTTTTTTTATTTTTTATTTTTTGTTTAAATCACAGTTTTTGCTGATAAGAACTGCCGAATTTGCACTATTTCTGTTCAGGCACTTTAAGGAATAAAAACACAAATAGCTGAAATGTGACGAGTTATTTACACCACAAGATATTTAAAGACTGGCTTGCTGAAAACTGTCTCGGTCCCCAGGTGTGCAGTACTACAACATCATCTCTCAGTACTCAAACCTTGCATCAAATAGTTTCCTGACTGAAGAGTAAGATATGATTTCTGATTTTCAATCAAAACGGGAAGTCATATCTGTATAGACAATTTGTAATCTAGAACTTGTATTTAAAAAAATTTTGCTTAAATCTAAACCCCTGTCTGAAGAGTTTATACATCTGAATTACTAACGTACTTAATGCATGCAACCTATACCGCTGTCTTGTTGTTTGGTTTTATTTTTTGGTAAATACTTCCTTCACAATTTCCATTCTGTCCTTTATAGGAGAGACATCCTTTAAATAGACACTTTCTTCTACTAAATCTGTCTGTTAATCTTCTGCTACAAGCTGGATACTATGTAAGTAGAGGAACAATGAGCTAAACTATGCTTTTGAGCCAAACCCTTCAACATCCCAGTACAGCTAAGTGACTTCAGGGCACACGCAGCTGCTGGTGTTGAGAAGGCAACAACTGTTTATGCTGCAGAAGCAAGTAGAGTTTAAATTATATTCCAAATGGAGGCAATACTCGCGCTTTTCAATTGACCTTAAAAATCACAACTTCCTAACAATATCGAATTGATAGTATCATCAAGCAAGTGGGAGCGTTACATATGGATTCCACTTTACATATTATAATTCGTGCTATAATTTAAAGATGCCACATCAACTTCATTCTTAATCTTGCTATAACAAGACTATTAATGTACTACTATTACATCTCCACAAATACATGAATAAAAGCATCCTGCAAGAAGTCATTGACAGCTAACGTGTATTACACGGGCCGATTCGTTTTTAAGCACAAACACTCGAAAAATATTGCTCACAAACCTGTTGCCATAATCAATTTTGGCAGTCACTTTCTTTTTCAGTTCTTTGAGCTCATCCTGGGGCAGGGTCCCAGAAAGTATTTGAGATCTCCACTCGATGAGGTCATATATCATGTGCCGTACACTGCGAAACATTTCTCTGTTATCTTGCTGTTTGGAAGAAACAAATGAGTAGAAATTAGTTTCGAAGTCTACTGAGCATCTTTTATATACATATAATAAATGGCAATTATAAAACACCAATTCAAAAGGGTAATAGTCTACAATAAGAGCCTAACTTTCTACAGCACTCAATACAAAGTCTTACATTCAGTTTTAGGTATCTAAGTAAGTGTCAATGCTTGTGTTTATCTTACCTTAAAACCCAGATCATACTATATTCAGGACAGGCAATTCCAAGGAAAGACATTCTTTTCTTGGCTTACAGAGTAACTTTACTCAACGACCCTCTATACTGAGTAGAACAGGACTGAAAACGGTGAATTTTGACAGCTAGAGGCTCAAGTTCTGCAATATTCCATCTACAACACGTTACAGAATCCCTTTTCCCCTATTAGTTAAACCTTGAGAACAACACTTTAAAACTCCTCAGTGTGCAAAGCCGAGCACATCCGTACCTTACGAGCCCACAGGTGACATCTGAAGGAAAGCAAAAAAACAGGAAAGTGCTAAACCTTATAGGAAATTAAATACCTTAATTATTTATGAAGGCTGGAACTATGGATATTAAATAGCACACAGCAGTGCACACCAACTTTCCTTGGCAATATTCAGCTGAGCCAGGACACAGGAAGATAAGACTTCCAGACTTACAATGGGGGAAAAAAAAACTCTTTTCCAGAGCATTTTCTCTATGCATGCCCATACACAGCCGCATCCAGAGACAAAAGACTAAATCTTTAACCACAAACCAGAATCTGACACGCTGGTTTAAACTGTGGACGGCGCGTACACACAACAACCGGAGCGCAAAAATAATACTATGCAAAACTGAAGCTGCAGAACAATGGCCTTTCCATTTCCATTGTGAACGATAACGTCAAGACAAAGATGAACACAGAGGCCATGAATGCTTTGATCTTACCCAGACACGATCTCTCTTACTGTCTTAATAACCCTCAAAATCTAAGCCATTAGTTCAATACACTCTTAAGAAGAACACGTCTTCCTAAACACCCTGTATCAATGAATTATTCAGGTTATAAGCAGCTATCTTTCATTCAGCCTACACCCAGGCCTTATTTGACTGAAAACAACTGGAATAATTAAATAATTAAAATAAAATTCTCTGCTATACGTAGAAAACAATGAAAAACTACAGAAGGTGCAAGAAAAAAACATATACTGACTCAAAGACTCAGGGGGGAAAAATATCTAACTGTGAAACTTAAAGACTTCAGTCTGTTCAGATTATCAAAAAGCTGCCTTGATTATAGCATGAGAACCTTCACAGGGAGAAAATACCCACTACTAAAAGCTCTTTAATGTAGCACAGAAAGACACAACAGGCACATATGGCTGGAAGCTAAATACAGACACATCCAAATGGGAAAGAGGTTCACGATTTTCGATGCTGCAGGCAATCAAACTAGTGAGATGAAGAACATGCCACGTCCCCTGCTATCTGCAAATCAAAACTGAATACCTATTTAACATTCAAACATAAATTACAAACTGAATAAAGGCATAAACATGGTCATTTAATGTTTTTTGATATGCAAGATGTGGACGACAGGGAGTATCTCTCTGGTCTGCAAACTGACCAGTTTGAAACCGGCTCCCTCCAGTAAACCAAATCTCCCTTGAAAAGGCAATCCCAGGGCACCAATGCTCTTTTTAGCAGTTGATCCCATGCAATTAATCTAACAGATATCCTTGAGATACAAACTATAAACAAACTCATTAAGTGATCTACCTTCTCAGAGCAAAGCTGTAACAGGGACTGGAACCCTTTCTGCTTCTCAACTGGGGCCATTGGTAGCATCACGCCTTGCCTGCTCATGAATTCAACATTATTAGCAAAGCACTGCAGTGCTGTGTCACTGTTCATGTGTCCTCATGGAGGCAAATGCACAACAACTGACATGTTAAACATTAACAGTTAGAACAAGTGATTCCCACACCAGGAGAATTTTATAGTTTCCTAAAAGTTACCGCTGCAGAAAGCACATGCAAGCCTTGCTATGAAAACTTGTAACAGTGCACCTCGCTATTCCTCCTTTTTTATTATATATGGACCTCAACCAAGTCTCGTGCAGTTCTGCAAGTGGTATTTCTCTGACGTTAAGCAATATCACGTTTCATACTCAGGACAATCCCCCCCAAAAAAAGACATCAGGGTCAAAATGCAATCCTCACTGTCCTCAGCAGAGCACAGCAGTGGAGCCAAGGGCAAAGCTGTTCCCAGTGTCCCCTCCAGATTCTGCTCCTCCCTGGCTACTTCTTCCTTGTTCCTCAACACATGGCTTCTCTAGTACCACACCATGTTAAAGCTCTCTCTTTAACACATAATCTGTTTCTCTTCATATAACACATTACCCTTCATCTCACCTACTACAACTCTACACCACTTCCAGCACATTACATTTTTAATCTTTATTTTCATTGGTGCAATTAAAAACCACATTAGTCAACACAAACATCTTCATTTCCAGTTAGTGTCTTCATTACACAGCTTGCACTTTCATGATAGAAGACTTCAGATACATTTATAAAAAACAGAGACTGCACTGAACCCTACTTTAAATATAAGGCTTTCATGTTCATATTATTTTGTTACAATGACCTTACACAAGGAGAGCACGACAAGCCTGAGCTGGGGTGCTTTACATCCTGCAACACGTGGTTGCTTTACATCTGAACTGCATTTTTAAGTGCACATTTGAACACTATTTAGACTTTACTTACAAATACTTTCCTGGCTATTGTGTTTTTCTATTATCTCATCTGAGAGACTGTGAATGCCAATGCTTATTACTGTAGATTTCTAAGAATATATTCTTATGTGCTTTGAAACTTAAGCATATGAAAATAATCAGGCTTGTAACTTAAGGACAGGATAATTTGGGAACAATCAACTTCAAGTACAAGAATACTGAGAGGTAAAAAGGCCTACACTGATGATTTTTCAAAGGTTTAAGTTTACACCCACAAATTCAACATCAAATATTCAATTTTTTCATAACATAGATCGACAGCCTTAAGAAGCGCCCCTGAAAACCATTTCTTTAATGCAATTATACATTAGACTTTTCCAAATCTGTATACAACTTTAAAACCCAGTGTATTCTGTATAATAGTACCCCCTGAAAAATGGGTCATAATAGCTCAACGAATTACTGCTAGACCAAGGTAACACTCTAACTGATTCTGCAAAAGAAATATACAGTATTTGAGAAAACACTCAAAAGAAACACTACTGAGATTCGTGCCTTTAACACAGAAGATGCTAAATAGCCTTTCAGCACTAAAAGTAGCCTTTAGAAACCGTAACAGAAGTGGCATTTCATGAACAGCTCCTTCCTCCTTCTCCCTGTACCTCTCACAGCATCCCTCTTTTCATAAACCATATCCTGTTGTAAATGTTTTCCTAAGTTGATACTTACAACGTATAATTGGCGCCATATTATAGACCATTCCCGCAGCGTCGTGGTAACCTCCTGAATCAAGGGGAGCTCGTTGGGTATAACTGTTTCATGTTGTCTGAAGAGGAAAAAAAAAAAAAGTTTGAATTAAGTAGAGGTACTGGGTAGGATGGCAGAACCGTTTCTAAGAAGGAACTGCTCATTTCCAAAGACAATTCTATAACGACAGGGTTGAAAATAGTATCACTTATTATACATTTATAAGTTAATAAAGAATGTACCATCAAATATAGGAGAAGTAACGTATAGCAGTACAGCCACGCGACGTAAAGGGTGCTTTGGTGGACTGAGCTCACACTTTCCTCCCCTCCTTCTTCTTATTTCCCTACTCACAAGATAAGGATATCGATACACACCTCACCTTACCATCTGAGATACTAATTTTGCAAGAAGCAACCAAGACAAAACCCAGTTATGCACAACCTGCAGTGCCATGATGCTAAATGTGTAATTGTTTTTCAAAATATTGGTCTTGCAAAGAAAAATTAGGCATGCTAGTCATTACCATTAAATTTCTGTATGACTTGTTTTAAAATTAGGTGCCAGGAAAGTAAGAAACAACAGCTAGATCTTTTAATATTTCAGAAGTAGAGTACTTAAAGGCAGTTTGGTAATCAGCAAGAAAGATGCCATTATGCAGCAATCTCATGATTAGCAGTTTTATCATTTACATATTTAACAGTGTATAAAAATAAATCGGGCACAAAGGAATAAAATATTTTAATCCTGTTTCACTCCATTTCATACCTGGCTAATTATTTATTAATTTCACTTCACTTTTCCCCCCCCCCCCCGGATTTTGTTGGAGGTTTTTTCCTGGTTTTTAACTAAACTTTTGTATCAATGTTAGGAACTTTTACACGCATGTCCAGCAAAGCTGAATTGATATATAAAGATCTGAACTTTAACAGTTGTTAAGTAACTAAGAACAGCCCTAACTATTTAGTGTCACACATATCAAGAAAGAGAGCAAGAAAATCACAAAATGAATAGTCTGACATAACTTCTCAGTAAGGCAGAAAGCGATGCCTGGATAATGGCTTTCAGCAAGGAGTCCAGCCTACAAGATTTACTGAAAAGGAAATTAAGAAATTACTTAAATTTCATCTGTATGAAAGAAAGGTATCTCATATCAAAGGCCTCTTTTAATATACCAGCAGAAGCCATAGGACTCAAGGGCTGGAAGATAAAAGTTGGGAAAAGTGAAACTGCAACTAAAGACTAAAGTGGGGGGCAGTGAGTAGAGGAAGTTAATCCAGGTAATTATTAGATAAGGGAGTAATAAAAGTTATGAAGAAAAAGTGTAAATTATTAATTCTTGTGAAACAAATTAATAGAGAAGGTTCTGCTTTAGCTCAACTATATGACAGTGCAGCTAAGGACAGCATCAGCCTCAAGCACTGCTGACAAAGGCCTGTTTGAACTAGAGATGAGTTACCAATTTCAAATATTTTAAGAGAAACACACATTTTTGTCATCAGATCCTTAACTAACCAGAAACAACTGTACGTTATCTGATAATATACTGAAATCATGTAGATACAAATAGGAAAATGGATTTTCATTATTTTCAAATAAAACTTACCCTTTGCCTTCAACTATTGCTTCCTTAAGATGTATATAGGAGGCGGGAAATATGCCCTTTGAGAGACAGGGAAGAGGATTAAATAAAAACCATTTTAAATAACCAACTGCATGTAACATTTTATCCACAACCTAAAAATATGCTAAGAGACATCACCAGGTCTGCAGAGCCATTCACATCCTCTTAAGCATCAGAACAGTTGTGGTGCTTTGCTTGTTTTTTAATATACAGTTGCATTTCGTGTGGCATGTCCTTTCAAGGAAGAGTTACTTTAACCTTAGCAAATACAGAGCCAGTGGTGTTAAACTTAACTTCACAATACTAAAGAAAACGGCAGTGATGTCCTGTCCCCAGCGGCCCTGTGAAGGGGTGTTTGCTCCCCCAGTTCAAGGCACAGTTTGCCACGACTCTCCAACATCCCTGGGTGATTAAATATATATGCAAATTAAAACAAACTTGCTTTTCAAAGCATAAGACACAGATGATTTTAAACAGATATACTCCTAGATGACATTTTGCCTGCAATCCAGGTCTGCCGCCTGCTTTTCCTCACATCTAACCAAGTTTTGTTACCCTGATATAAGATGCTGCTTCTGTTCCCAAAGTGTTTTCTCCAGTGTTTCCAGTTAAAATAAACACTGCATGAGAATGGGCAGTACACAGGGCCGCCTTGCTGTGAATTGTAGAATCACAGAATGGTTTGGGTTGGAAGGGACCTCAAAGATCATCCAGTTCCAACCCCCCTGCCATGGGCAGGGACACCTTCCACTACACCAGGTAGCTCAAAGCCTCATCCAACCTGGCCTTGAACACTTCCAGGGATGGGGCAGCCACAGCTTCTCTGGGCAACCTGTGCCAGTGCCTCACCACCCTCAGAGGGAAGAATTTCTTCCTTAGATCTAATCTAAATCTCCCCTCTTTCAATTTAAAGCCGTTTCCCCTTGTCCTATCACTACACGCCCTTGTAAAAAGTCCCTCTCAGCTTTCCTGTAGGCCCCCTTCAGGTACTGGAAGGCTGCAATAAGATCACCCCGGAGCCTTCTCTTCTCCAGGCTGAACAGCCCCAACTCTCTCAGCCTGTCTCCATAGCAGAGGTGCTCCAGCCCTCGGAATAAACAGGCACATGCACACACGGAACACACACATCCTGCACTGCAAGCCACACTACGGAACGGATTGAGAGCAGCCCTGAGGAAAAGGACTTGGGGTGCTGGTGGATGAGAAGCTCAACATGAGCCAGCACCGTGCGCTGGCAGCTCAGAAAGCCAACCGTGTCCTGGGCTGCATCCAAAGCAGCGTGGGCAGCAGGGTGAGGGAGGGGATTCTGCCCCTCTGCTCTGATCTCCTGAGACCCCCCTGCAGTGCTGCGTTCAACTCTGGGGTCCCCAGCATAAGAAGAACGGAGCTGTTGGAGTGGGTCCAGAGGAGGCCACAAAGATGATCCGAGGGCTGGAGCACCTCTGCTATGGAGACAGGTTGAGAGAGTTGGGGCTGTTCAGCCTGGAGAAGAGAAGGCTCCGCGGTGATCTTATCGCAGCCTTCCAGCACTTAAAGGGGCTGCAAGAAAGCTGGAGAGGGGCTTTTTACAAGGGCGTGTAGTGACAGGACAAGGGACAATGGCTTTAAACTGAAGACACATTCAGATGAGATCTAACGAAGAAATTCTTCCCTCTGAGGGTGCTGAGGCACTGGAACAGGTTGCCCAGAGAAGCTGTGGCTGCCTCATCCCTGGAAGTGTTCAAGACCAGGTTGGATGAGGCTTTGAGCAACCTGGTGTAGTGCCACGTGTCCCTGCCCATGGCTGGGGGGTTGGAATTGGATGATCTTTGAGGTTCCTTCCAACCCAAACCATTCTATGAATCTATATATAATATAGTGTCTTCTACCACCAACCTGTCATTAGTGCTAAAAGGCAAAAACCTCTTCAACAGACAGTACTACGAAAGGTCAGTACTGCTTTTCTGAAAAAATGTTCTAAAATCATTTCGAGATTCCAAAAATACAGAAATAATTTCAAAACAGTGTAAGCTCATATTAAAAAAGAATTCAAGTCACTTCATCCTTTGAGGTAGTAGTAGTAGTTCAGTTTTCTTATCATCCAGGAATGCAAAAAAAAAAAGAATTATTGGAAAGCTACAGAAACTAGAGAGAATGTGTCTTCTGGTTCCAGTAAAAAAAAAGAAAAATAAAAATTAATCATTTAGCAGCAGCCAGACAAATGTGGCAACACATGGAATTCATTTAAGTCAAGAAGAATGCATAATTGCTTCTTAAGCTGTACAAGGCATGTTTGTAAAATATAGTTCGTAAGAAACGTTGTGCATTTCCAAAAACAGAAAATATCAAAATAGAATAGAAAAAACATAGAACAAGGCTGGTTAGGAAATGGGTGGGACAAACCACACAGCTCTGTGCTTTCAGACACGCAGACACAACTCAAAATGCACCTCTGTAGGCAAACGTTGCATTTTTAGTGTTTAAGTGAAAAAAGAAACAAAACCAGAAGTCATCTAATTCTGGTTAATTACTACTATAAAGCAAAATGCTAAAAAACTTAAAACACACTGTTAGAAGCTGTATTTGTGCTGTTCCCTTCTTATTTCAGAAACGCTGCTATAAACAGCAGCCCTTTCTGCACACCCAAAGCCTAACGACGAGGCAAAATTACCCCCCTTCACAGAGAACGACTGAAAATCACAACGTACATCTTCCTATCACTTTGCAAGATGAAATTGTGTTTTATGAGCAACACGTTATTTAACAAACAGTGAAGCAAAGTGCCAGCCTCTGAACAGGTCAACCAGAACATAAAGTTCTGTGGGCCTCCTGGAAAGCTGGAGAGGGACTTTGGACAAGGGCATGTAGTGGTAGGACAAGGGGCAATGACTTTAAACTGAAAGAGGGCAGATTTAGGTTAGATATAAGAAAGAAATTCTTTACATTGAGGGTGGTGAGGCACTGGCACAGGTTGCCCAGAGAAGTTGTGGCTGCCCCATCCCTGAAAGTGTTCAAGGCCAGGTTGGATGAGGCTTTGGGCAACCTGGTGTAGTGGAGGGTGTCCCTGCCCATGGCAGGGGGGTTGAAACTAGATGATCTTTGAGGTCCCTTCCAACCCAAACTATTCTACAATTCTGAACTTTTCACTGAGGCTCTGGTACACCAGTGACTGCCGAAAACAAGCTGACGCACGTCAACCCATCTGTAGTGACTGCGTATACATACGCCTTCAAATTGCAAAAAATTAAATTGCAACTCAGCTTTTAGGCCTGGCTAAAATAAGTTTCAGTTCACTTGAAAAATTTACGTTTACTCCAGGTTGAGGCTACACACCAGCAGTGATTAGAGCACAGCGGACGCACGGTGATCCGCTCCCACGCAGAACCATAACACATACCGAGATCTCCGTTGTAACAACACACCCAATGCCATAATACATCTCTGTCCAAGAGAAAAATGAGGACTCCGCTCTGGCAACACTTACCTTCTTGGATTTTTTTCGTAGAGTATAACCTCTGTACCAACCTAGGAGGGAAAAAAGGAAAAAGCATTAAAAAGTTCATTGATGTCACCCAACAGCTCAGCTCAACAGCACCTTAACACAGTTTCCGATCACACTTCATCCCCACCAACATGTACATGCACACTCCACCTGAATTTAAATTCTCTACAGAATTAATATCCTGGCTAAAACAAGCCTTCTTGGAAACTATAAAAATCAGAGTGATGATGATCAAACTGATGGAGAAGACTCCACGACAAAGATGGCATTGTGCACGATGCGTTCAACTGTCATTCATTTCATTTCAATTAGGAATTGAACATAAAACCAACTTAAGAGCACTAACTTGACGAAGATGTACTGTTTGACTAGTTTGACTTGAAAACCTATTGAAGTTCCACAAATGCGAGTTCTCCGAAGCACATCAGCTGTTTGTTATCTCAGCAGAAAACAAGGATATTTGGGGATTTACGATTCACACATCACCATATAAAAGCAAGACGACCCAGTTCAGCACGAGGTGTCCAACACCCACCCCGCAGCAGCCCTGACACATGATAATTCAGCCTGTGCCATACTCCCAGGCAGATGGCCGTGCCTGGAAAACCCTCTCATTTCTTGTGCCCCCAGTTCAGGACACATCTGCAAGCTATAACCATTACAGCTTTTCATGTTTCTCCAGCCATCCCACTTCACAGCCACTGGATAACCAAAGCAAAAATAAAACCCTACAGTTGTTCTGCCTCATGGAAGATGCAGTGCCAGGGGAAGCAGATGAGATCTCCTGTGTATATTGCCCCCAGTTCAGTGCTAGCTCGCTTGTATGCTTGTACTGGGGCTATTTTGTATTCAAGTTTGTCCTGGCCATGGCTCACTCACTCTGTCCTGCTCAGCACCCCAGGGAACCCCCCAGGTGACCAGAGCTGCCTTCCACAGCTTTTGAAAACCTGAGCAATACCACTCCCTCTACCTCTGCAAACAGGGTGTTTGTACAGCAAAGCACCCCTCTCCAGAGACCAGCGTGGGTGAGGGATGGATGGGGAGGTCACAAAGCAGACGTGGGAAAAAAAACTCACACAGTCCCACTCCTGATAACAACTAGGGCAAGAAGAAAGTTCAAGGAAGTCAACGAACGCTGATAAATTCATTATCTACGCTCTGGGACTAGAAATACAAATTAAAAGTTGTAAGCACACAGGATTTTTTTCAGTCTGCTCTCCAGCAGCAAGGCTAAAAAGATTCATCACCTTCAGCATGCACCAGAAGCCGGTCCTCCACAATCACTGGGGATGGTTCTTCAATCTGGCATCTACAACCACCACAGTTCCCTTCCCTATAGAGGCTGCAATGGCCTCACATCTCCCATTTCCATTAATTTCAGAGGAATATCAGCCAAAACTGTTGCTGAAATGACCACGCACAGTTTCTGGCTCAGGTGCAAAGGTGGCATTTCTGCTAGTGCTTACTCCACCAGCTGAAATCGGTGCATAGACACACGCAGATGTCAATCCTGTTAAAGAACTAAATTCCCTCAGTTTTATATGAGTAAACCAACATTTTGAACTTCTGGAGTCTAAACCAATAAGCGCCATAACTGATCAAACGCACTGTACAAACTAAAGAACATACAACTGTATTATCTCTGCCACCTCGCTTCTCCCATCCCACCTGCTGTGCTGTCTGACTCAGGACATCCCACTGTAGCTGCAGATTAAAAAGCAGGTAGCAAATGAAGCTCCTCACTACTGACTCTCTCCTTTCTGAAGCTTTGCAGCAAACAGTAAGAGCTACAAGAGATTGCAGATAAGGAAACAGCCAAAACCTGCCTTGGAGAACTGGCTGCACTCCTGCTTATTGCAGAGGTCCTATGCAGCCAGGCAAGTCCAACCAGGCTCTTCACTGGCAGCCACCACCTAAATGAAGTTTTTTGTTGGGTACCTGGCCTGTAACCATGCAGCAGGGAGCCCAATTTTCAGAGAGCACTAACTCTCACTGATGCAACTGGAGGCACCGAGTCTTGCCGTGAACACATGTGTGTAAGGGTGATGTCATTTAAATTCATGGAGTCATCTCTAACCAACCACCCAAAACATAAGAACTATTCAGTTTCTTACTTCCCCATCTGTAAGATGAGAGCAGTTATCCTCCACGTACAGACAGGGACTACAAAAACAACCAACTCCCTCACAAACACGAATTAAATTAAGATCACAAAACTGTGATTTTTCTTCAATACACAATAAATACAGGTTATTGTCAGACATTGGACAAGGTAAAAAACAAGTATAGTATGGCTGCTGCTTTAGGCAAGCGATATCTACTCCTCCACACTCAAAAAGTGAGTTCACACATCCCTCTACCCCTTACCCCTCTACCACTGCGTTAGATATGTCACCTTCATATCTATCACCCTACGTTGTGGCTCTGCCTAACCTGAGTTCTTGATTTTGTAACCTCAGCAGTTTTGGAGATGACAGGAAAAAATATAAAAAATAAATGAAAGACCCAAAGCCTGTGGGCAGAGAGGGCAAATATCTGCTGTCAATCGCTTCCCTGGAGCACACACCGACAGCTCCAGATCCTCCTCGCCCTCTTCATGGCCAATTTGGTTTTGGACAAAACACCAGCGAGAAGAAAAGATGCTAACATAAAGTTTTCTACAGCAAGCTTATTGATTTGCTACAGGTTTTCTAGCCTCATCCTTAAGAAATAACATGGGATACAATGGCTGGAAACCTGCATCCACATAAACACCCAACTAAGAAAAGGGACCAGTGAAATATTTGTGTCTGTTAAAGCTGCAAAAGACATTCAAAAATTTGCTGGTTTTCTTCAGTGATGCATCTATTTACTACACAGTTACCCACATAAGGTATTTGCTGTATTTAAAAAGAAAACAAAACAAAAAAAAACACACAACAACAAAACCACCCAAACACACCTGCAACCAACAACTAAAGGTTCCCACAGTATCAGGAATAACTTACTTGAAAATACTTACTTGGGAATCCAAACTCCCTTTCCCACAGCAGCACTAGAACTGTTCAAACACACAAGCTTGTTTTTGAGGCTTATTTACTGTTAAATTTAACAGCTATTCACCTTAATAAGCCACATTTATTGATCGTACGTTCTGTTTGCCCATCCCACCAAATAATGTAAAGAAATGGAATTAAGACAACAAAGATCTGGCAAGTACTAATTCGGAATGTGGCAAATACTTTTTTGGGATATCTGCTACGAAATGCAATATTTCTCTCCTGCGAGATAGAGGATATTTATGAAATCATATGGCTTTGCTGGTTGGCTTTATCCTGTAAGGCTCACATTGGATGAAGTCAGAGGAAGTTTTTTAACTGAAAAATAAAACTGTCTGAAATCCTAACTGAAAGAAAAATATTAATTTAATTTTAAATATCAATTACTCTAGAAAGTAGCTTCATCTTTGCTTTGGTTCCTGAAAGAACAGAAACTAACAGTGAAATGTGCACGTTCATTTCCAATCTCAGAACTCCTACAAAAATACAGGCTATTTTCAACAAACCTGGAACTTTACAGCATGTGCACATTGCATTAGTTGTACAACTTTCAGAGGGAAAAAAGTTTTCTTTGATTAAAAAGATTAAAGTGTTTTGATAATCAAAACAAATTCAAAAATAAGTTCTACATATAGATTAAAAAAATAAGTAATATTTTAAACACATAAGTGAAGCCCATCTTAGCAATCCATTCCAACACACGGTAGCAACATGATATCCTATAGAAACCTGCCTGTCCTTAAAACAGGTCTTCTAGACTATGCATATGAGACCAAGCCCTCCAACTTCTCAGCCTCTTTCTTCTGCATAGAGAAGACCAACTGAGCAAGGATTTACCATAAGCTTTCCTTGACAACAAAGCAGATTCAGAGAGGAAAAAAAAAAAAAGACAAACAACCACAATCTGCCATTTCAAAGCCCATGGACTCATATAAGCCTTCAAAACTACTCTTAACTTAATTATTGCAGAAAACTATTTCAAAATAGTAACAATTCTACAGTAGGATGCCAGGAGCAGAATGCATAATACAGCAGGTATCAATGAGAGAAGCCAATTTTTTCCCCACAATCTTAAACACAGGGAAAAGGGGTAGACTTGTGAGAAGCAGAATCACAGATCCCCAACCAAAAAGGCATTTACTGACTCCTCAAAAGACTCTTCTGTCCCATGCTCATATTATTAGGGGGGGTTTTCTTCAGACTGGCCCATCCCACCGCTGCCCTGACACGGACAGGACGGATGGCAGGGAAGTTCCCAGGCGCACACCTGGATGTTAGTGCATACGGTATGAAACCTCCTGGGGCACAATCTACACGTTTTGCATAGAGGAACTTGGAGATCAAAAAGCTCAAATAATTACCTAATAATGGCAGCTCTGTGAACAAGAGAGATAAGAATTACGGCATCTAATTTCCCATCACAGTAGGTACATAAGGAGTAATCACTGCATGAAGTGTTTGGAAGAACATTAACCTATTTGCATTTCTTTTAACATGAACTCATCCCATGTGCTTGAAGCCTAACAACCATGTGAGCGTGGAGGTCTTCATTATTTAAGTCTGGGGGAAAAATGACTCATCTCCACTGTCCCACTTAGTTGGCAGCAGTCATCATTTGATACGGGTTCACATACTCTATTCAGCATTCAGAGTTTCTCCCACATTCATTAGATAAATCTGTTTATATATAAAAGTACCAAGCTGTGCAACATTTAAACCATTCGATTTGCATTTTAAATTTTTGCATTATTAGATTTTTATTAAAGCATATAACAGCAGATAACAGAAAGATCACTTGGCTTAGAGTAAAACTTGGCATTGCAGCAGCAAGCCGAACTCTGCAAGAAAACGTCAGCCTAGGAACAATGAGAAAATTCATTTGCACAGTGATGAGTAGAGCTTGTTACTTTTGTTGAGACAGCATTGCTTGTTTCAGTAAAAGCAACAATAAAAAAATTGTATTAAGCCAATATCTAAAACAAATTTATTACACAAATGTACCAAAAGATCACTGTCTAGAGAAACAAACAAATTAAATCAATATATTAAAGTAAATCACATTTCCACAAGACAAAAAGTGTTACAATATTTTAAATGAACACAGTTTAGTTATATGTTACTTATACCTTTCCAAACTGCAGCATGCTATAAAATTTCATGTCAAGGATATAATGAAAGAGCTGTATTTTGCCTGGCTCAGTATTGGATCAAGCAAGAGTTATGAAAAGCGTTATGACTTTTCACATTCTGTTGATTATCACACTCAGTATTCAAATCCCCTTTCACATGGATCAAGGAGGAAAGATTTTGGTACATGGAATGTTTCTACAGTGTCGTATCAAAACAAGTAAAGCATCTGAAAAGCCTGAAATCAGTCCACGGCACTGTAACACATGTATCCCTCTCATATGAGACATATAAATAATTTAGGACGCAGGTGACTTTCAAATTCAGATTAAACTTCTTTTAGCAGCAGGTTCCTTTTGCATTACCCGAGGGTATTCAAAAAGCATCTATCATTTCTCCAACGCTGGGTAGATGCTACAATTGATCCATACAAACACAGCTGTGTGAACGTCCATCTTCCATAGAAAAGGAAACGGTTATTCACCAGGTATCCACCACATGCATCTTCACGTCTAGCACTGGTTAATTCTGTGCTCATTAGAAATCATGTGGTTTATCCTCCAGCAAGAAAGTCAGTAATTCATCACCTGATAACACGAGAAGGTCACAAACAGAGGAGTAATGCAATTGCAAAAGCAACATTTTGACAAGCAGCTTTTGCCAACTTACCTTCATACGTTTCTAATATGTGCACGGTGTCGCCTATTTGTAGGGAAAGTTCATCCAGCCCCCTCGCGTCGTAGTTGTAGAGAGCTGGACAGAGGAAACACTGCTGTTAGTACATGCCAGACAACACAACTTCCAGGATTTTCATTCTTCCACATAACTGTTTTTATTACTTCTTGTCGCCACTCTCAAACTTTTAATAAAGGATTTTGTAAAAAAACTTTGTAAAACTTTTACAAGTCCTTTAATCCATTAATACTTCCCTTTGTAACGAATCTCAAGAAGTCACAAGTCCACTTTCTAGAGACAGCCCCTCACTCCATTTAAAACGCTTTGCTTCTTCGTAACAATAGAACTAATTTTTTTTGTTGTACTTGCTGGTCTTCCAGCACGTTGTGCCAATTTTATGCAGGTCTGTAATGAACTGCATTGTCTTCCACTGTCAGCTCAGCACACAGAAAATCCTCAAAGTTTCTTTAGAAAACTTGAATTGCACCACTAATATTAAAGAATAATTTCTCATCACTTTATTAATTTACTGCATGCATACTATATTTAAAAACAACATGATTTCAGAATTCCTGAGTGCCAGAGGTAACTGCATCAACGGACTATATTCACAGGAGAGACTTGTCCTATCCCTCATTTTATAGTATCATAACCAAGTTTTCATACTTTGCTCATTAGCAAGCCCTGACAACATCCACAACGTGCACCACCACAACCTGCAAATTCACCAAATGCATTTTTTTTCCACAAACACTTCTGAGCGGCTCCAGCCACAAGCAGGGTAAGGAATGACAAGAAAGTGAAAACCGTTTCCCTTTCCAGTGCTGAATTCAGAAGAAGCCTGGAGTCCCACCATCCAGGATGAACAGCAAAAGCCACAACACGTGAGAGATCTGAAGCACCTTCATGTTACACAGAGCTAGTGTCAATACTGGAGATCTGAAGCACAGCAGAAAGGACTCTGGACTGAGAGAAAACTCTGACTTGTTTAGATGCACCTAAACAGTAAACCTCACAGCTGAGTATATTCCAAAAGTAACTTTTTTGTAAGTTATGAGTTCCAACTCAACCCCTGGAGGACAGTCTGCTCATCGCTGTCCCCCAGACCAGTGGTCCAGCCTCCACTCACACCCACCCACATTTATCTTCCTTGAAGGAGCACCGGATGAACACCTTCAGCCAGCGATGAAGGCAACTGCAAAAACATCAATGCTGGAAGCAGCTCATGCCTCATGGCCACCAACCCGTAGGCTGCCCACGCTCAGCCAGACTTCAGGGAGTAACTTTGGAGAGAACAAAAATGGTTTTGCTTTGAAAAAAAGAGTAGCCAGGCATATACTATCAGAGGTAGTTCAAACGGAAAAGATGCATTACCCCACTCATCAATGAAGTGACACCATAACCAATAAATAGAAACCACAGAGGGGGTTGTTTTTAAAGAACTGGCTGATAGGAAAGCAGAATTTTTAAGAACTACCATCTTCAGAAGATTATAAACTAAAACTAGAACAAAAAGTAACACAAAGACCTCTCTTCCTTACCCTTTCCAAAAGAAAATCTGGAAACTCTTGAGCAATGAGATTAACAACACCCAGAACTTTATCTGACAAATAACACTGCAAACTGGGTTTGCCTGGACAAAAATGTTAATAATCTAAAAAATAAAACAGCTATAACTCCTAAAGCTAGATTTTTACATTTCATATGGAGCGAATTCTCTGTAAGAAACAAAACCCTCCAATCCCAAGTAGGGTCCTTGTAACCGAAGGCAGAGACTCCAGTGTTTCACAGGACTGAAGTTAATGAACTACATAGCCAAGGTGGACCCACAAAAGTTTCTGCACGGTTCTGCAACTGCAGTTACTCCCTCCAATGAGGTTGCCAAGTGTAAATGCCTTTTATACACTGTTCTCAACAATTAACAAAACGACAAAAGTAGTCTTCCTCCTTCACCGTGAGACACTACGTACATCTCGTCTTCACGTTTCCAGTACCTAAAGGACTGTGCTTCTTTGGGCACAGACCTCCTCTCCACAGTGACAGCTTCCAGGATGCAGTGTCAAAAGACAGCTTTTTAAAAAAATCTGAGAATCAGAATTTCTTACTATTCGTCACAACTCTTCAGGGAGTGAAAGCATTTTTGCAATATGACTGTTACTTCAAAACTTTCTGCCACCCCTCAGATAACCACTGGCTTTTCTTTCTCCATCAGTTTCCAGGGATGGGGTTGGTGAGCAGCACTGGTCAGAAGTGCTCCAGTGGGACTCTCAGGTACCATTATTGGAATGGAAAGACCTGGATAAGTTACATGGAACTCACCTTCTCACAGAGAACCTTCACAGATGTACAGACAAAAAGGGTTTATAGGACATGACACATGCCATGCTCATTATAGGTCACAAAGCACTTCCAAAAAAACCCTCAAACATACAGCAAAAGGCCAAAAGCCGCCATTATAGATGCAGTAAGACATCAAATCCAGGAAGCACCCTCACTTACCAGCTTAATTTTCTCCCATTCCCAAGCAATCCCAAGAAGCAGGGCAGATCAAGCATTACACAGAAGATCAAGAACATAAATTACATCTATAAGAACTCGTAAGTGGAGAAAAAATACTTTCTTGACCTCAAATCTGATAATCGGTTTAGCCCCAAGCGCGAAAGCAGGAACCATCCAAGCGGGCACATGAGAAGGTCTAATCCCACCACGAAGATGGGTCACGGTGCCCAGCGCTGCCTCCAACCATGGTCATGACTTCATTTTCAACCTTCAGGAGTTACTACTTATTCTCCACAGAATTTATCAAATTCCAGCTTACAATGCTAACAACAACAGACATAGGACAGGTTGCATTGGTCCTTTTCTCTGCAGTACTTCTCTTGCTTGACAGACTACAGAGTTATCATAGAATCATAGACTGGTTTGGGTTGGAAGGGACCTCAAAGATCATCCAGTTCCAACCCCCGTGCCATGGGCAGGGACACCTTCCACTACACCAGGTTGCTCAAAGTCCCATCCAACCTGGCCTTGAACACTGCCAGGGATGGGGCATCTACAGGCATAAATAAATATATCTTAGTGCAAAAGTGGGGGAAAAAAAAAATCCAAAAAAGCAATTTGGAAGAGAAAATATACTATGCAGTGTAAGATTATAAATAGAGGAGAGGATACTTCAGGGTAAAAAGAATAAAGGTCAAGTGCATCAGAGACTAATATCAACAGTATTTAAATGAAGGCTATAGAAAGTAACAGTTTTATTGACATCAACACAAGCCAAGCTAGCTATTCCTGCATTTAATGTTTTTGTTAACTTTTTCATTATTACAGAGAGATAAACCCTCTCTCCTAAGTATCTGGTGCACAGCATTTCAAAGCAATAATTGCTCTTCTGCGGAAGACGGTTCTTTGAAAAACACATTAACAAAAATGAACATTTTGAACTGCTCTGAGCAGAGGGATGTTAACGAAGGCAAGTACACGGCATGCAGGACAGTCTGCTCGATAACACAGAAGTGTTTTCAGTTCAGTTTTTGCACATACCAGGGAAGACAAAGTTACAGAGTCAATACTAACTCCTCCAAACTTGCATGGTTGGAGTTCAACACCTATGCCCATCCTTCGGGTATTTACTTTGATCTCTTCAACGCTTCACAGCTGCCACTAGACTCAAGAGGACACGTGGGTACTCAACATGTCCAAAAATCATAGAATGACAGAATGGTTTGGGCTGGAAGGGACCTCAAAGATCATCTAGTTTCAACCCCCCTGCCATAGGCAGGGACATCTTACACTACACCAGGTAGCTCAAAGCCCCATCCAACCTGGCCTTGAACACTTTCAGGGATGGGGCAACCACAACTTCTCTGGGCAACCTGTTACAGTGCCTCTAATTGAAATCTCCCCTCTTACAGTTTAAAGCCATTGTCCCATCACTACACGCCTGTGTCAAAAGCCCCTCTCCAGTACTGGATGACTGCTCGAAGGTCTCCCCAGAGCCTTCTCTTCTCCAGGCTGAACAGCCCCAACTCTCTCAGCCTGTCTCCATAGCAGAGGTGCTCCAGCCCTCACATCATCTTTGTGGCCCTCCTCTGGACCCACTCCAACAGCTCCACGTCCTTCTTGTTGCAGAACGAATCTAAGTCGAGCCTTCCACCTTCAGGACCCCAACGAGCAATCTCGCTGCCGCGTACCAGACATCTCAGTCGGGAAAAATTCACATTATGCCAAGTAAAAAACAATCCTGTACTCAATTCACACTTCAGCTAAGCATTTCTCAAGCATTTAAACGGAATAACACTAAGCATCGCAGGCAGCTATAAATAAAAGACATTAAAATTTATATCCGAGATCACTAACTGGTGTCTGTCATCACAAGGCGGGTCACGTAACAGGAGCTTCACTGTAATGACCAATTCTTTTGGCAGAAGATGACAAACAGCCATCAAGTGGTAATTACTGCCTGCGACAGCTCCCACTGACCTGAACGGAGTGAGAAGCAATGGCCATGGAAGGAAGATTTATTTTAAAATATACATGTATCTGAAAAACATGCCTACAAACAAAAACAACAACAAAATCACATTTTTGGCATTCTACCCCTGTGATTACAAAACAAGGCTTGAACTGCACTGCATACTCCTATGTGAGCTAGGAGGTAACTCCCTCTCAGGGTACTTTTTTTATGCAGAGTGACATCAAAAGATGTTCTGACAGATGAAATGTTTGACTGGAGCAAACAACAAGCCTTTAGTTAAAGGAAAAGACAAAATTTGGAGGAATAAAGCATGAAACTGGTATGTTTATAGTTTGTATCATCAACTGTATTCTGAGTCACCATTTACAATATTTAAAAGCCTGCAGTGTAACTTCCAAATTTTATTATTTTTTTTTTTAACTGAAATGAGTTTTGCTTGATTTGGAAAATCCAGTTCTCAGCGTGACATATTTTCAGCTTGGAAAGCTCTAAGCCAAATGAAACATTAGGAATATTTACACCAGCTAATGTCAGGCCTCCCCATCCCACCTGAACCGAGAATCAAGGCTCACTGTCTTGGCACGGAGTCGGGCAGCCTCGTCGGTTAGAAAAACCTTTGCTCTAATGTGCAAGCAAGATAAAGAGTGTGGTTACTCAAGCATCAAAAGATTTACGACCAGGACCTAGCCGGTGCAAGTTAACCTCACAGTGCTCTTCACCTATACAGAGATTATTTTTTTTCCCCTCTGTAACAAACTTCAAGCGAAGAGGCACCACTAAGCTTCTCTATTGCAACCACTCTCAACCCTTACCATTTTCCAATACGTTTGCTCCTCAAGGGATACATTTGTGCCAGAGGTAACTTAAGAGACCACACCGAAGAGACACCAAAGGCCACGGAGCTCAGGAAAGATGCTGCTTTCTGAGCTACAAACACGGAGCCTTTCCACAGAAGAAACACAGAAGTCAGCTCAAGCTCTCATGACCCAGCATGGCGTAAAGTCTGCGCTACAGATGGACTATCAAGTTCACATGGCCCAGTTTATGGCAATCAGGTCTAAACGAGCAAGGGAGTCACCTTTACAGGTGACTTCCTTCCAGGAGAATATCACTGCTCTCCCTGCAGAAGACCCTTGAGAAGATAAAGGGGGCATGATGCTCTTTGAAGTCTTGGGCACGAGCTACGCATCTCCCGGACATCCGCATCCGTCCAACGTTTTCTGATTATAAGGACAGCCTGCAGAACAGAATGATGTTTTCTCAAATTTGTGGATTAAAAAATAAAGAGCTTTATTTTCCAGTTCTAAGCATCGTTAACTATGACTGATTTAATCTGGAGCTGTGAGGGCCTATTATATTTGCAAAAATCACACCTATAGACTATATTTCCTTGACAACCGTGTTATTGGTACACTTGCATTGGCTTTCAAATGGACCATTTCAGGTGCAGTCTTATGTCTGACCCACACCAAAACTCTTCATGATAGAGAAAGCACCTAGTAATTTTAGGGGACGTGCTGCTGACACGTACAGAACTTATGGCTCATGAGATCTGCATTGGACAAAGCCAGCAGCATATGGATTTATTATGTCTGTCGGTCAGTCGAGGTGGAAATAGATGACAAGAAGGTTGAAGAGCATCCAGCAAACGTATCAGTGAACTTTGGGTCTCAGCTCCGAGATGCAACGAGCAGAATTCGCATGGCAAAAGAGAAAACGCAAAGTCACAGTGACAAAACCACCCTGAAGCCACCTCTCATTCCCACACCTCAGGACAGAAGGCTTCATCACCATCAAAGATATGTCTCCTCATCAGCAGTGCTTCCAGCTGAGCGACTCTCCGGGTGAAGGCTCTCCCTGCTCCCCTCTTCCTCCCACCGCAGCCACATCCTCACAAAAGTACTGAAGTGCCAAAAGCAAAGGATTAGCGTGGGCATAGAAAGAGCAATTTTTTCAACTCTTGGAGTTGATAAAGAAAGGAACAATGAATAGGGCATTACAGTAATTGCACTAAAAACCCATTTACTGCTGAAGAACACAAAACAAACACCTCTACTGAACTGCACTCATTAATCTGCGCACATTTGAAAAAATGAGGAGTGCAACACTAGAAGAATTAGAGAGGTGAGAGGGGGGGAAAAAAGGAAAAAGCAAACAAAGGTAACATCAATATATACTGAAAAAGCTTTTCTCTGACCGTATGAAAGCTGAGCTATCTGAAGATACCGTAAAAACGTTACAGAGTAATATTCCCTGGAATTACTTTGCATTAAAGGCTGTATTAATTGTTCCACGCTCCTAAAAGAAAGCAAACTACGCTTAACACATTATCAGCTTTATTTTACACTGTCGTTTAAAAAAAAAAGTCATAATTGTGCTTTTTCAGTAAAGGCAGACTGAAACTGCAGAGGTGAAAGCAGTCTCTTGCACAGTATTAAAAGGAAAAGAAACCTGGAGGTTTTCCTCCTATTTCCTCTAAAAGGAAAGTGGTTGTTTACACTACTAGGGAGACTCCTTAGTCCTCTGTTACTTACCCAGATGAGTTTCCAATTTTTACAGCTGAGGCTAACGGAGAAGGAAGAAGAAAACAGAAGTGCACAAGTCAGGAGCTGCAGCTAGGATTTCTTAAAGACACTAGCCTTATGTGTGTATTAACCAAGCACAGGTCTTCCTGCCTCACTGAAATCACCTTGTGTTTTGTCATTCCTGGTCTCATCAAGCTTGGTTGGACAGTTCTTTCTCAATATTCTAGTTATTCTGTCATCCAAACATTCACAAAAGATGGATTTCCTAAAGGGAGCAGAAGCCTTGAACACTGAACCAAGTTAGACTTGAACAGTTACCACCAAGCTAACGAAAAAAATGCAGATCATGGTTCCTCCTCCCCAGTAACGCACCACATCTTCTTGATTAAATCCATGAACGTGACTTTTATCACAGGTATCTCGCCAGCAAGACCAGACTAAACCCAGCAAGTTTAACTAGATAGTAAGGATTTATTCTCATTCTCCCTTTACAGAGGGGAGAACATTCCCTTCCTCGCCTCCTCCACCTGAGCAGCAAATTCCTGAAACACACCTTGGTTCATCTGGAAACTGTATTCCCAGGGGAGCCCAAGAGCACTGCTTCTCCTCCATGAGCCACACAGGACATCTGTTGAGGGTAAGAGTCCTGAACCCGCAGACTCTGGCACCCCTCAAACCGACATCCCTGCGATGACAGCCTGCCTTCCCTCTTCCAAAGCAAGGACACAAAACGCTCCAGAGGAAACCAGTAAAAGTACATCGGAATAAATTCTGCATTTAGAGGAGAACCTAAGCACAGGTGCAGAACCGACTGTTGGTTGAGCTCAGCTTAGAAAGATGGAAGGGCCACCCAAGCCTCTATAAACATAAGGAGACACGTCAGGTTTTGTAACAGATGGCAACACAGGGGAGCAACACATTTTGAAACACATCTGGTGCCTTATCACTACCCAGCACGAATTAATAAGCTGAGGAAACTTCACAAATCCAGAGCAATCCCCAAACTTAAGTCATGTTGCCTTTCAGAAGCATAACCACCCTGTTGCTGAATCCTGCGGGCAGAGCTCAAGTAGGACAGAACCCTTCTGCACTAATTAAAAATACAAAAAAAAATTAAAAAGAGTTCTGGACATATTCAAGATTTCCAAGAACCAAGTTGAGGTTCTTGCTTTTCCTCCTCCTCTCTTTCAAGCCAGATACTTCATTAGCTCCCTAAAAATAAAGTAAGATGCCAACTCACTCTTAACAGCTTTCTCCCTCCTCTTTGCTACTTAATCTGTATTCAGAGTACTTCACCACTAAGTACTGAGGATATAAAGCTGAAACTAGTGTTAAAAAAAGATATCATTATTGACTATAACAGCATTAATAATGTGCCATAATGCATAGCTAACAAGAAGCACAATCAAGAACATTCAAATCGATTTTTAATAAAAAGTCCATTAACTGAAACACATTGTATGCAAGAAGTAGTAATCACACCACCCCGAGCTCTTAACACTGGCTTTTGTAGAAAAGGCAAGATGCTGATTTAGGCAAACCGAAAACATTATCTAGAGGCAGATGTCTCGGCATCTGTCTTCTGGTAATGCAGAATCACAAAGTAAGTGAGTTTTGATGTGCCCTTGAACTTCACACATTTCACTGGGGGACACTAAGAAGTGATAACTCGGCTCTTGCTATGGTGGGTCTACAGGCAACGTCCTCAGAGAAGGCACAGACAGCATCTGAGCACGCACGATGCTCACCACCATGTATATCTGAAGAAAGGACTTCTGTGCTTTTGACTAACTGAAATTCAAAAGAGCCTCTACTTGAAGTCTTTGCAAAATTTGCAAAACCTTCAGTATTGTTAAGCATAAAACTCATCAAGGTATCTGCTGGGCATGAGAGGGAAGGAAGGAAAAGAGTTAAAGGCTGACGGGGAGGAGGAGGAACTAGTTCAGCTTACGGTCAATGCTGGCAGAGGATCAAATGTGTATGAACTGGTCATGAGTCAACATCAGGCAGTGTGATTAGACGGAGGTTCCCCAAGCGATGATAAGTGACCGCAGCTGGCAGCACTGCAGCTCCGCACCCATTCCTGGCTGGTGTACCTCCAGCTGCATGTCCTGCCCCTTCCCGTGCGCCAGCGCTGTCGCCCACCTCGTCCCAACAGTCCCAGGGAGATCAGCTTGCTCAAAACCTCAGCGCTTTTTCTGCCGCAGCTCCATAAGTAACTGGAGCAATTGGGGAAAACCAGCAACGGCACAGCACCGAAGCCATCAGCACAGCACCGAAGCCATCAGCACAGCACCGAAGCCATCAGCACAGCACCGAAGCCATCAGCACAGCACCGAAGCCATCAGCACAGCACCGAAGCCATCAGCACACGGCCAAGCATGGGAGGGAGACAGCATCAACTTCAACCAACACCGACTACAGCCTTAGGAGAAGGTCCCAAACAGAGCAGTGGAGCTCAAAACTGTCCTGCCAAACACAGAAGCTGGCATGAACATCCCCAAAGCTCCATCTTAAAACCAGCTTATGAAAGGGACTATATCAGAGTCACATGCACAACGCAGGCAAACCCTGATGTCCTTTCCAATCCAGTGCTCCAGGCTAAACCAGCACAAATTATGGTCAAAGTCTGCACAGGCACCCATGTTCAATCACAAGTTGCCCGTTTGGTGCTCAAGTAGGGCACAAAGCTTCCCAAGCAGGTGGGAGAAGCACCTCTTAGGTTGGGTAGAAGACTGGTCATGGATGATGGACACAGCAAGTTCCTCAGGACCTTCATCCTGCACGAGATGAAGGAGCAACTTTATGAAAACATCTTTTTCAGCTTTCAGCTGTTGCTAGGCAAAAGCCAGTAAGAAAAGCCCAGTTTTATCTGCATGAGGATTTTAACAAAAACAATGAACACTGCACTCATCTTAGCTCCATGTGAAGATGCTTGATCGCTCCCCTGCTTCTTGAAGCCCTTCCCATTGCCGCAGGTCTCTGTTGCACCAATTTTGCCAAGAGGGTGTCTTTCACTAAGCATTTCTATAGCAGGGAGTTTAACATCACAGTTATATTTTAATAGTCATTTCAATGACTATAAAAATCAAGTTCAACACAATAAAACTGCTATCACACTACTGTGGAAATAGTTAGCAAAAAAACAGCCCCTGCAAGACACCATTCACTGCAGCACAGAGCTGACAATGCAGAGCAAAAAGCCAAAAGCAAAGGGAAAATGGGGTGATGGGAAGAAGTTTTCATTTCCTACTGTTCTTCCTCCTCAGCATTTCTACAAGGGAAAACAAAATCAAAATTCCTCTGTTGCTTTCTCAGGAAAGCCTAAGGAGTGGGGAAGACAGAAGGAGCTTTAGAGTTTGGTTTTTGTTTTTTGGTTTTGTTTTTTTTTTTTTACACATCAAGCCTCACTCTGTTTTTATTTGCCATCATCTTATGTGTCTCTCAGTCCTTCAAGTTGTCTCCAACAGCAAGGGCTACAGAGGAAGAGTACAGATCCAGAGTCGAACAATCCCTGTGGAACTTGTTCTGCTTCCTTAGAAATAACAGTCAGAGAGAAGAATTACCTGCTAAGAGCCGCAGTTTGATTCACAACATTTTCTCTTTCCCACAACAGCTAGGCTATTGCAGAAATTGGAAATACGTGATCTTTTTCCTAAAATTGTATCTTATACTGGAATTAATGGAAAAAACATAACCACGGAAGCGAGTCAAACGGCACTGAATGCATTAAAAGATAAGAGCGGCATTTTGCAAAAACAGGGAAAAATTGTTTTTCTCCAAACCAGTAAGAAATCACATGCCTTGTGCCGCTTTCAGAAGGGCCACGGAGTTGGCTCGGCAGCCAGCCTTAACAAAGAGCAACTGTCCGGCTCGCTCCGGGCTGCAGAGAGTTGGTCTCTCGTCATCAACCCCTTCCACCAGAAACAGGGGTTAGAGGGAGCTCGTATCTGCACAAACTCCATGTTTCTAATCCTTTGAACCCATAGTTGGTTTTATGTTCATTTTGGGAGAAACAGGGAGAAGGCGCTGTAACCGAGATGGTATTCCTGTTCTCCAAAAACCCAGCATCACATTCTACTCTCTCCATAAATCAAATATACGAACTTCTGGGAAGCAGGGAAAACCAAAGTAGAGGAACACATGAAAGCTCTGCTTATGGACGCTGAACTCCGCACCTTTTTGCGCAACAGGAACCTAAACCTATAGTCACAACACTTCACTTCATCACAAGCTAATTTGATCACCCTAAAGCCTTTTCCAGTCTAATTAAAGTTGATCTAGGCCAATAATCAATGGCGAACGAGCGTGGCAAATTCCCAGGGGAGAACTTTCTGTCAGCAGCCGCTGAGTCCTGTCCCACTGCCCCACTGCTAGGGCATCCCTCAGCCTAACGAAACGCGACAGAGACCATCCTTTTAACCTCTACCCTTACTCCCCTCAGCCCTAAAACCACCCTCATTAATTCAGAATAGCTCAAGCCCATAACACCTTACTTTCTAAGCATAACCACCTGAAGAGAGCATATTTTAAAAACTCCACTGATGGCCATGTCTATTAATGCCAGTGGGGTGGTTAAGGTCTCACTAACCCAGTAGTAACTTGCTAACCTATTGCTGTAAGAAAAAAAAATACTTTAACTATTCCTTCTTTTTTGCATATTATCTTCTCAGCATCACTCCAACTGAAAAGAGGCAAAGCATTAGGATGCAGCACACGCACGTTGGCCAGCCCCAGGAAGGACCAGCCAAGAGAGGAGGCAAGGGCCAGCTCCCAGCTAGAGGAGCCGATCGGTGCCATTCCTAGCACTGCCCCATCGGAAACAACAGCTTACGGAGAACCACTTCCCTGTAACGATTTCCAAAACAACACAGAAAAAGCTAAATCTGCTCAAATGTTTGTATTAGACAAGCTCCAACTGGTAGCACAAGCTCGTGCTAAACTCGATCGAATATCTGTCCTCCACAACCACTTGCACATTAAAACATTTGTTTCCCCCCCCCCGTAAAAATACTCCATCAGTCTAATAACCAGTGGTTATTTCTAAGCTATTCAACTCATTCAGCATTTTCAGGATCTCTGTCTCGAAACGAAACTATTAAAAAAACAAACTAATGATGGGTAGCGCGTTGTATGCTCAATTCCATGTCCAGCAAAACAGTTCGTTTTAATATCTAAATCAACACACATTTGTGCTGGCTAAGTTTGGTGAAAACATCCTACGAGACACCTGGACCATTCTGCAGCAGGACTCCTGTCCATAGCCGACGTGTCAACAAGAGTGGGGAGAGGGAGAGCATTTGTGCCATCTTCCTGTAGGAATCTAACTTTCTACTCTCAGTAAAGAGCCTACACTGTTCTGGAGAAAAACAGTTTAATTTTTAAAACTGTTTCTTGGGCCATTAGTGTCCCAAGAGCAAGACTGTGTTGCTGCATGCAAAGGTAACAACAGAAACGCCTGCAACATGTGGATAAATTAAGCAGGGAAACACGATGGTAGAACCCAAAGCTTCAGTAATGTTCACCAATATTTTACTTTTTACTGGGCTTACTCAGTCATTTCTCAACACTATCACTATCCTACCCCATCTTATCACCACTTGAGCTGATATTCAATTATTCTATTTCCCCTCCACAAAACTATTTCCTATTTTCCATGCTCCTATGTAAATGTTATGGAAGCATCAAGACACTATTATACCAACACAACACACCAACTCCTAATCTTAGAACTTAGATCTCGATGTAAGAACAGCTCCCAGATCAGCACGCTGTCTTACAGATGCTATCACGCCTGGACTGTAAAAGCTTACACGGTTATCCCAATATTGTAGATATTAAAACCCCAGGAATATTAAATTAATATTAATATTCCACTGTTCAGCCACGAACACGTCCACCTTCTAACTGTGGAAACCGGCAACTGTTGCATTAAGCCCAAATTTTACTTTCTGTATTTAAGGCACAAATCTGAAGCAGTTAAATCACTCAGTTATCACAGTTCAGTAAATAAACAGAGGCCTCTTTTGCAGCAGAAGTTATTGATAAAAATCTGTTAATAAATCATTCCAAGAATACGTTCAACTAGAAAAATCAAACACAAGCTGAACCCACACAAAACTTCCAAAAATGTAAACAGTACCACAACTGAGTTAATTCTCTCAAGTATTTATCGAAATGTGCTTATCTAGCTATATCCAGTCCACCACTTTATTCTTCAGCAGTGAGAATTCCCACCCCACAGAGCTCAAAGGAGCTACTTTATGCACTACTCCTCGAAGACTCAATTGTTTCTCAAAGAAGTGTTTTTTCCCCCAAATAAAACCTTGCTCATGGGACACTTCCCATCACGTGGGCAGCGTACACCGACTAAATGAGTAACTCCTTGTCGATGTTGCAGGCACAATGACACCGCAGCAGCGGTTTAACGAAGGATTTGTTCTAATCACATTAAGACTTGCACGTGCACTACCTGCACCAACATCCCAGTAGCGTGATTCAGCAGGAGAGAGACCAAATTTGGATTAAACAGAGTCCAAAGTCCAGTTCCCATAATCAGCATTTTAGAGACACGCCGAGACCTTACGGCAGGCAATTCGGTATGAGCCACCACTACAAAAATTCCCTCGTCCATCAGCATCTTATCAGTCCTGGAGCTGTTTAGGACAGTAATGCTCAGCATTAAACCAATCCAATTGAATGTAACTGCAGATGTCCCTATTACCCAGATGAACGCCTAATGCTCTTTTATAACCCTTTTAGACTCTTAGTTACAGTGAAACACTCAAGAACAAAACCAACAAATAAAAATAAACAAAGCGTAATGCAATAAATACCAAAAGAATATCTGGCTCGCCATCAAAAGTTCGGGGTTGCTGTTTTGTCCCGTTTGACTCACACACTATGGAAACTACTGCCTAAGAAATACCTCTGCGCCACAAAAATATCTGTTCTCATCTCCAGCCACTTAACTTGTGAGCAAGAACAACTCTTTTCTCATCAGAAGAGCTCAATAAATGAAAACTCTGGGAAAGGGATCTTCACCCACTGCTTCAATCCTGTCCAGTGCTTTGTCACACGTCACCAAACTCATTTTAAAAAGGAATCGATGCCAGCTGCTGTGTTTGTGAGCAAGTCCCAATCTTACAGCAATTCCAAGTTGCTCTTCTGCATACGGCTGCCCATCACCTGGGAATTCCATGAGAAAAAGGTTGTCTTCTTTATGCCCAACCACTAGCGAGCGGGATCAGAAAAGACATGAAAAAAGTGCAGAGCAGGCTCGATCAAGGTCACAGAGGTGGAAGACAGATTGTCAACAGCTAAAGCCATTGCTGACAGCCTGTCGAGGAAGAAGGCAGAGTTAAACACTGCCATACCAGAGACGTACAGAGTAACTCTGCTTTGAAACAGAAGCCCAAATACCTCCAAAATGAAACTGAAAAAAAAAGCCACAAACCACTTTTTTTAAAAAACCAACAACTTACTAAAAACGCTATCAGTAAAACCACAGCTTTAGTTACACCACTTACCCTTTACATGGGAAACTTCACAGAGATCAGTCCACAGAAGCAAAAAAAAAAACCACCAAAAAACACCCCAACCTCAAAACCACACCACCACACCAACCTTGGGGGGGAGAGAAAAAAAAGGTCTCTCAAATCTAGAGAGCTAGACCAAGCTGTGTGGTGCCGTCGACACGCTGGAAGGGAGGGATGCCATCCAGAGGGACCTTGACAGGCTGGAGAGGTGGGCCCGTACCAACCTCATGAAGTTTAACCAGGCCAAATGCAAGGTCCTACATCTGGGTCGTGGCAATCCCAGGCATAAATACAGACTGGGTGGTGATTGGATCGAGAGCAGCCCTGAGGAGAAGGACTTGGGAGTACTGGTGGATGAGAAGCTCAATATGAGCCGGCAATGTGCTCTTGCGGCCCAGAAGGCCAACCGCGCCCTGGGCTGCATCAAGAGGAGCGTGGCCAGCAGGTCGAGGGAGGTGATTCTCCCCCTCTACTCTGCCCTCGTGAGACCTCACTTGGAGTACTGCGTCCAGTTCTGGAGTCCCCAACATAAGAAGGACATGGACCAGCTGGAGAGGGTCCAGAGGAGGGCCACGAAGATGATAAGAGGGCTGGAGCACCTTTCCTATGAGGACAGGCTGAAAGAGTTGGGGCTGTTCAGCCTGGAGAAGAGGAGGCTCCGGGGTGACCTTATAGCGGTCTTCCAGTACCTCAAGGGGGCCTACAAGAAAGATGGGGAGAGGCTGTTCAGGAGGGCCAGTTATGATAGGACAAGGGGTAATGGTTTTAAAATAGAGGGAGGTAGGTTCAGGTTGGATATTAGGAAAAAATTTTTTACCATGAGAGTGGTAGAACACTGGAACAGGTTGCCCAGAGAGGTGGTGGATGCTCCATCCCTGGAGACGTTCAAGGCCAGGTTGGACAAGGCCCTGAGCAACCTGATCTAGTTGGAGATATCCCTGTTCCTTGCAGGGGGGTTGGACTAGATGACCTTTGAAGGTCCCTTCCAGCCCTAACCATTCTATGATTCTATGATTCTTGGTCAACAAAGCATCGAGAAAGCTATGGATTGATAGGAACACAATCAATGCTCCTCATCAACATGAAGGGTCCAACAGGGGTAGTCAGGTGAGTATGAAGGAAGGAATTCCACTAAGGACAACAAGACAACTGGCGATGCCGGCAAAAAAAACTGGTGGGCATTTGTGTATAAGGACAAAATACGAGAAATAAAGAAATAAAGCTTGGACATCATTAAAGATTAAGCAGCATATGACAGATTAAAAAACATACAAAGGAAAATAACCAGGTAGTGAGAAAGCTTTCGTGAACAATCATGGATAGTTTTGTATTGTAACCACATTTTGCTCCAAAGATACAAAGCAACAGGTTGCTATCTGCAGACCCCAAAACCACCAGGCCACCCCCCACCCAAGCCCAGACACCACGCAACACTACCATGACCTCCCATTAAACAGAGCATACTACAGGCTTCAGTACAAGCACTATTTTCTACACATTTGAGTAACAAATGAGCCATAGATTGTCCGATACAGAATAGCAAAAATAGTTAATGTGTGCCCGTGCAACCTCAAAGCAGTAGGAAAACACAAAGAAACCAAGAGGACAAGCTTTTCAAAGCCATGTTGTATTGCAAGGTTGAAGCAAGGACTCATAGCCTACCATCCCAGGGAAGTCTCCATAGCAATTCACAAGGGAGTAAGGACAAGATTCGGTCATGCCTGCAGTTGTTCCCTCCTTCGGATCCACTGACCGACAGGAGGTGCACGCAAGTCAAGCAAGAGCTGATGAACAAATCCTCTTTTAGCTCCTTCCATTACTTAAAAATAATAATAACTAAAAGTAAAAACTCCACTTCTCACCATCATCATGTTAGTTTTTATTTGTGTGCCCATATTTTGGGAGAATAACCTTGTATTTAGTCAAGAGAAAGCTTCAAGGTTCCCACAGACCCTTATCTACAACTTTCCTGACCCAAGTGACATGCTTAACCCTATCTCTACCTAGTCATTGAAACCGCAGTGCGACCCCCTCCTTTAGAGGACAGCATTTATAGGACATTCCACCACCTTGACAATCCACAGCCATTTCAGGGTCACGATTTGTTCACTGGAGTCATATGCACAGCAGATTTTCTGAAAGCAAGCATCCCTCCGAATCGTTCCCCATCTGTGTCAAGACTCGGAAACTCAAATATCAACAGCTACATCCATCTGGCTCAGCAATGAGAGATTTCCTGTTTCTGGGTCCACTACAGGAATACTTTTTACATTAATAGTTGCTTTTGGTTTACTTCATTTCTGATACACAGCCTTTGCTACAGATACCACTATACACACACCGCGTTGCAGCAGAAGCAACTCAATACTAAGCACCCAACTACATTCACTGAACCATTCCCTACTGGCAACATTTTCTCCTGCAGACCAGCTGGCAGAATTAGGAGGATGTGAAAGGCTAAAGCATCAGCTGGGAGGCAGGCAGGCACGCCGCTGGAGACACAGGCAACAGCAGAGCTTTCCATGACCCTGTATCCCTGTTCCCTTCCAACAACTCCCTGCACAGGGACCAGAGGCACCACCAGCACCAGGGTTTGCCATCTTACTACTTCTGAATTTATTTTTTTTTTATTCCTTGTGTGGAAATTAGGAAAGCCTTCCTCTGTTAACACAGCACAGTTGAAGGTCCTTGTGCATCAGGTTTGGGCATGGTCCAGCATCACCCGCTCCTGTTCAGCACCAGCCACTCCCTCCTGGGACCTAGGGGCTATTCAGCTACGTTCCCTAAACATATGTTATTTTATCACAGCCAACTTCAGATCAAGTGATGTCAGTATTTCCGTGCTTTGTTTGGAGAAGGAGAGGGCAGGCAGAGCAAACACAAACACCTAGGACCAGGCTTCCAAAAGGTATCTGGCTGTTCAAAGAGGCTCCGGGGCACATCACAGTTCGTTAGCTCTCCCAAACCCCAAGCACCCACCTGCACGCTGTCAGAGCTGCTCAGGACAGCTCCACGAAGCTGTCACCAACCAGTCAGGAACTCACCACGTCAAGCCACGAGGTTCTTCCATGAGAAGGACAATTCTCCACAGTGCCAGCGACGATGCCCTCCGCACACGGGGCTCCTGCTTCGCTACAGTACGCTCCCAAAACCCTGCACCTAGCTCAGCTCGGGAGCTGCCCAAGCAGGTTTCCAAGCCCAATATTGATTAATTTGTGTAGGAAAGACATTAGTAACACCGCTGCTACAGCACTAAAGATGTACACAACAGATCACGGTAAGAAACCAAGTGCCTACAAGCACATATATCAATTACACACACTTTTACTTCCACTCGTGTTTATAAATTACACAGCAAACCCTGCATCCCTCATTGCTTGTATTTTCTACCGGGTAACAAAGACATTTTGCAACTCCCAACACCCCGTGGTAAAATCAGCCACCACAAACCTCTGAAAACTTGTTATAAAAAGGTTTGTGCCAAAACAATATAAACAGTGCTCTAAATAAAGCAGCAGTGCTAAGAAATATTATTAAAAAACTTCCAAAAAATCAAGTATGGCCAATAGTTACTTCAGTTATTCATCCATCTGTTTGTTTGGTTATGTGTATGGATACATGATTGCACATAATAGTTCTCGATGTAATTATTTCAGTTTAGTTACAAAGCTATATGGAGCGGAAAAAATATTTCCAGAGATATTTTGTATTTTGCTGATGAAAATGAAATCCAGCAACTGCTCCTTCTTGTGTTACAAGTCTTTACAACAGAAATCAGATTTAATGTACGAATTACATAAACACGGGAAGATAAATAATACCGTAAATCTATAAATGTTTTCACAACTACAGCCTGAAAACACAGATAAAGTTTCAGAATTACAAGAATTATCTCTTTTTGAACAGTCTTTTGCTTTAGATAGGGCATGATTCCAACTTCCCCCCTCAAGCTAAAGGAGGAAAGTATTCCAGTAAGTCATTAAGGAATTCATTAAAGCATTATTCAGAAAACAACAATTGTCAGAATAGCCTTGGGATCTACCACAGGCTGGAAAACAGAATTAAAAAGTTTTTAAGTTTACCAAAAAAAAAAAAAAAAGACATGCTGATTTTTCAGTGGTCCATCTCCCCGTTAAGGCAGACCCATAAAGAAAAGCAGCCCGTGTATTTCTTCGAGCCGGCAATTAGCTGACACGGAATGTTTTGGGAAAGTTTCAGACTTGCAGCAAGTAGAAGAGGAAAGGTAACACTGACATCTTTAACGGAGTGAACACTTTAAAACTGAATTAGCACTAGTTCCTCAATTGGCCTTCAATTCATTAATATAAGTCAGCTTTCAGCTATTTACCTACAGTTGGACACATCCACAGGTATTTAACACGATGTACTGGATTTCAGTCCTGAGGACTACTAAAGGATTAGACAAAGTGTATCCTGCGTTTGCCCAACAGCCAATACTGGACAAACTCCAGAAACACAAATATTTCAAGGAAAAAGTACTGCAATTCTTATGCCTGCAGTTGCAAGCTGACAGTAAGGCTTCCTGGAGACACTGGTTTGACTTTAAGTTGCATCCAGTTTACTTTCCCGTTCCCCAAAAACTTTGCCTATGCAGGAAAGAAAATGCATTTATAATGCACAGAAAGCTGTGCCAAGTAAGGCAAAGAGAATAAAATCAAGATTGTACCAGTGCACCTAAATCAAGCATTTATGGCAAGCAAGAGACAAAGGAAAACTACAAAATCCACCGAGGTACTACTTGAAATTCAAGTGGAAATTCAGAAATTGTTTTCCCCTGAATTAATACCAAACCAAAAACCTTAAATCAGGACCTTGTTCTATCATCACTTCCACACTTGTGTATGATATAAAGTGTAAATCCTCATCTTGTGAAAATTCACCCTCCCCTTTCATTTTTTATGAACAAGAGTGTCAATTAATAGTTGAAAAATTCCTAAACTGACTGAAAATTTTCTCTGCAGAGTTAAATGAATGCTCTGTATTATGCTCGTAGGCAGCCAGCTGCCTATAGGAAGTCAGTTTGTTTGTATTGTACTCCACGAGGAAAAAAAAAAAAAAAAAAAAAAAGACTATTTCTGGTAAATCCCTTCAGGAGTCATTTCTTAGAACAATCCCGGTCTGCAATGCTGTCAGTGACCTGGACAAAACCAAACTGAGGAGCACGCACTTGCTTCCACTTGTCCAGTGTCTTTATCCTGCTCCAATCTGTTGCTTGCAACAAGCATTTATTGACAGGGAGCAACAGTGACTGCTGAGTAAACTGAGCGTAATCAAGCACATGCCTACAGTCAAATTAAGGTCATTAATTTAGGAACACGTACGCCTCACCTACCAGTCCCTCACCTCTGCTCCATGTGATGCCAGGGACGGGGAACACAGAAATGCATCCCATCAGCAAGCAGGGAATTACAAAGTATTGCATGATATCACAAAATAAAACTCTAATCCAGGCACAGAGGAGGGTGTGTTGTCTCTAGGAGACTGAATTCACATGTCCTGTCTGACAGCCCTAACCTCACAGCATCACTAGAATTCCTACGATGCATTCCTGAGACGCACCACTAAGACGTAACCTTTTTCAATTTCCTAAAAACCTTCTCTTCCCTACTTTAAGGCACGAATATGCAAGCACAAGATCATCGGCTCCCTTAGTAAACAAGAGGGAGTCTCCATGTGCCACCACCACTCACTGCAGCTGTGGACCATAAATCCAGGATCCCATGGAAGCCTTACATCTGTCCTAAACCACCGCAGTCCTCCCTCGAGCAGCAGAAGCAAGGAGCACTTGGCCATAGTAGCTCCTGTGCTTCCAATGGCACTGCTCTTAGCAAATTCCTGTCTCCCCTTTCAAGGAACCATTGCAAGAGCACAACCCAGTAACCAAACGCGTCACAACCTTTGTATCACCACTTAGCCCACCACCTTGTTACGGCCCTCCTCTAGTAATAAAAATAGATATGTATTTCTGCATACCTGGTTTGAAGATACTTCTATACACACTTTTTGAAAAGCTATCCAAATCCCAGAGAGGCACTGAAGTACCCTAAGCTTCTAATGTGGCCAAAGTCCATCCTGTTTCAAAGCATCTAAAAGTCAGGCTAGTTATGATCCGCCTTGATGTGACACACAACAAAAACTCACCAGTAACAAGCAAAAATACAGGAACTCCCAAACGGTGTGGCTCACATTGGTGTTGTTTGTGAGCTGGTTCTTTTGTTTGCTTGTTGTTTGTTTCTTTTTTAGTTAATGCACACGTAGACACACACCCCACGCTGTACAGAGTGTACCTGAGCCACTTGCATAACACTGGCTAAGGACTGGGAACGACTTCTCAAGTAGCTGGGGCACCCTGTTCAGTTAGGGGAAAGCTTGAGTGCACCTACATATGCCACAGAAGTGCAACAACTGTACATACACAGTCATAAAAATACAGACTATTTTTAAAATAGAATCACAGAATGGTTTGGGTTGGAAGGCTGGAAAGATCATCTAGTTCCAACCCCTCTGCCATGGGCAGGGACACCCTCCACTACACCAGGTTGCTCAAAGCCTCATCCAACCTGGCCTGGAAAACCTCCAGGGATGGGGCAGCCACAACTTCTCTGGGCAACCTGGTCCAGTGCCTCACCACCCTTCCTCAGAGGAAAGAATTTCTTCCTTAGATCTAATCTAAATCTCCCCTCTTTCAGTTTAAAGCCATTGCCCCTTGTCCTATCACTACACGCCCTCGTAAAAAGTCCCTCTCCAGCTTTCTTGATAGCCCCTTTACGTACCGGAAAGCTGCTATAAGATCTTCCCAGAGCCTTCTATTCTCCAGGCTGAACAGCCCCAACTCTCAGCCTGTCTCCATAGCAGAGGTGCTCCAGCCCTCACATCATCTTCATGGCCTCCTCTGGACCCGCTCCAGCAGCTCCATGTCCTTCTTGCGTTGGGGACCCCAGAGCTGAACACAGCACTGCAGGGGGGTGTTGCTCACCAGCCCAGGCTGCAGCTCCAAGGATGTCATCGCATCTCCCACAGCCAGGAGGAAATGGCCCGCCTTTTGTAGGCAGGGCCTAAACCTTAATTAGATAATTACCAATTCAACCCAGCTGGGTGATATAGCCATAATTTCCCCTTTTTCTCTCACAGTTTTTTGGTTTTCAGGAAGGCTTTACGGTGAGAGAGACCTAGTTCATTCATTCCGACTCCAGCTCGCTTCCCTCTTTTGGGGTAGCAGCTTTACCTTCTTTATCAAAGGACTTCTCGCTTCGGCTCTGGCTCCAGCTCTTTTGGCTCTGGCTCCAGCAAGGGAGTCAGGGTTGAGGTTTTCAGGGTCTCTCGTGAGGGTATCACATCAGGGTCACCAGATGTTGCTCACCAGCCCAGGCTGCAGCTCCAAGGATGTGGTTGCATCTCCCACAGCCAGGAGGAAATGGCCAGCCTTTTGTAGGCAGGGCCTAAACCTTAATTAGGAAATCAATCAATTTATCCCAGCTGGGCAATCTGGGCAATAGCCATAGTGGGGGTCTCACGAGATCAGAGCAGAGGGGCAGAATCCCCTCCCTCACCCTGCTGCCCACGCTGCTTCGGATGCAGCCCAGGACACGGTTGGCTTTCTGGGCTGCCAGCACACGGTGCTGGCTCATGGTGAGCTTCTCATCCACCAGCACTCTCAAGTCCTTTTCCTCAGGGCTGCTCTCAATCCAAATGCTAATGGCCTTGACATATATGTAAACTTTGACATTATACATGGTATTAGGAAGCATCTACCCAGGCATCATGTGCTGTCCTGAAGTAGTAACACTCAATGCAGCCCCCTGCACAGATATCCAGCCCTTTCTTCATCCAGGCTTTGAATTTATGAAGCTGTCCAAAGCCAGGAGCACCTTGCCTGCCAGGCAGAGCCTGTTCAGGCTTACTGATCACGGCAAGAGCACAACTATCCATGTTTCCCAGTGACTCATTAGGAGTAGCAAAGCAAAGTAGAGTCAGCATCCCGCAAGTTAACAGGATCTCAGAGAGCACAAGCCCTGTAGCTGGGTAGTTCTCCGGACACGCATGGCACTATTTTTCTATTCCATCACTAAAAAAAAAAAAAAAAAAAAAGAATCACAGTACTGGTCTAATTACTCCATAGCTGCACACACTTTTGAACACAGAGGCATTTTAAACATGATGTTTGTAGTAATCATATAACCACAGCACCACTTCTACCTCTTACTGCAGTTTTAAGTCTAAAGAAAAAGGGTCAAACAACAGCAGAAGTCAAGAGGATTTGGAAGCCACTAGAGCCACCTTATGATAGTCTTTCTCAGAAGGGCTAGTCAGGCTTGCAGACTCCCCAGAGCAGCTCATTCCATCTCCTCTCCACTGGCATAAGGAAGAAACACCACCGTTACAACGTCCACATCTCACTAAAAGCAAGAAATGTGAGACTGAGCAGCCACACTCCGCAGCCACTTGGGACACGGAGGGTCTGCAGCAGACAAAGGCAGCTCCTGGGGCTCCCCACGGGCTCGGGGAGAAAGACATAGCACGGAGCGAGGTGCTGAGACCAAGGAAGAGGACACGTGGCACGGGGAGTGCAGAGAAGCTACTGCAATTAAGCTGATCGTTTTCCTGTTCCCGACAGTTTCCCGTATGTTAATCTAATAACTGCATCATCCCATTATATCCACACCCATTCCTCATCCAACCTCCCCGCACGCCGAGCCCCAAATTCTCTCAGGAAGCGGAGCTGAGTCACACTCACAACTGCCTGCTGAGATAATGCCTGTGCACTACGGGGCAGCGCTCTTCATTTTAAGGCAGTAAATTTAGTTTGCACGCGTGCTGGGCGTCCAGCGTCACCTGCAAACCCCACCGTGGAGCGGGTTGAGCAGGAGAAGCGTTTCTTAAAACACTTCGTCTCCTACCACAATTTCAGGACAGGTATGTTGCCAAAAAAAAATTATTCCATCCGCTTCACAGTCAGCAAATCTTTGGGACTTGAGGTGTTCAGAAAGCTTTGCTGTGCACAGAAACACTAGTCAAGAGGAGGAAAGAAAGTATGGATGTATTATGTATGCTTATGTGTATATTTTATAAATACACATCTTTTATACATATGCACACACGTATGTATACATTAAATGTTTCTGAGCTCCCACCACTGAGACATAAGTAATATAATCCAAAATAATATAATTCCCTGTTATTTCTGCTTTAGTAAAGCGTATACACTACATATATTACATGTCCATATGACTAAGATGGCAGTTCAACTTACAATCCAATTAACATCAATCAATTAACTATTTCAATTATTTAGGAAGAGGCAGATGGTTCTGTTCCACTGTCAGTCTCCAGGACTGGCCATGTCAACCAGCTAGGAAGAAAAATCATAATTAATAGTTCATTATTAGCATATTCACCTTAACAGTGTCTTCTCCATTTCTGTTTGGGACTGTAACTGTTACATCAATTCTCCACAACCTGAAAGTTTCACAAGCCGCAAAAAAATGAAACACCAGAAGTCTCAGAGCATACAGAAGTGCCCTTTTTAACACCGCAAAGACGCGTAAAACAGGTGCAACCAGACTCAATATCGTGTCTTCCTCGGGAGGAAACCCAGCAACGCTGAAAAGAAGCTATCCCTCCCAAAACGGCGTCCAACAGCACAGCACGGGCCACTGAACTGCAACGTTCAATTAGCTCTAAATCTGATTTTATCTCCTTGCAACACCACGTCTGTTTCAACTCACACCCCTGCAGTTCAGCAGAGAAATGCCCTAATTTTGCTGAGGATCATCCCTCTCAGCTAACTTACAGCAAAAGGAAACGAGAAACTATCATAGAAAAACAAACTTATTATAAAAACCTGACAAATTTCACAAAAAATACAGACAGAGCACCAAGTGAGCACATAATCTCGTGCTTTTTGAAACTGCGAAACAATTTTTTTTTTTTCTTAAGTTGCGTTTAAGTCTAGTTCTCTTACTACACGTACAATTTCCCACACTGGATATCCAATCCTACTTAAAGTATATTTTAAAATGCTCACTTCTTATTCTCTCACCCCTTCAAAGGCACTTCTAAGACATCAATTCCTGGAAACCCAGGTTGGGGCAATCTCTTCTGCCACAGTATTAGATAAAAGTTCCTACAAAACAGGGACTTGCTCTCGAGTGTCCCTGGTTTATATCACCAATATACACTATGTGAAAATTTAGTCGTTCCGGTCTTTCAGAAGTATCCTACCCATCTCACACCACAAAGCAGGTACCTGGAAAACTCAATGAGCAAGTGCCATCGGTTCCACTTCTTCATTATATTTGTCCTGCATCCTCAGCACTGGTATTACAACTCACACAGTGTAACTGCCCAGCTAGGATTTGCTAGTAATTTAAAAGTCATGCTCTTGTTTTCTAGGGATGTACACATAGAATTTAATTCCTAAAATTAACTTGGGCTCTGCTCAGATCCAGAAACGCCCTTCTTCCTGCTCATGTTATTTATACAAGGTTTAGCTGTGGGTGTACACGAAAAGTAAGTTGTTCTTCACAACTAATAGAGTCCGAGAACTGTGGTGCACACTGAATTTCCTACTTCCAAATTCAATAGTCAGATTTGTTTTTTCCTTCCCCCAAACAAACGCTCTCACTCATGCCAATAAAGTTTTCCTCTCTACAACCCCTAAAAAACGCTTTTGATCAAAACGAAAACATCTTCAATACCAAGATGGGCCTTCTTGGCACAACACTGCCCAAAAATCACCGGAGTTTGGTTCCGTTTAATCAGAGCAGAGACGTTTTAACCACCGGCAGAGAACAATCCCTCTCTATTTTAGAGGGACGGAAGCAGCAGAGTACGAAATGGATCCCCGGCAGCAGCAGCGCGCAAGGGCAAAACCTCTCATCTGTATGAAAATCACACTCCCTGCGAAACCAAGAGCCTTTTTCCCTTGGTAGCCTTAAAATCCTTCCTCTCCTAAGGAGGGATAACGAGACGAGGGAGCACCGGGCATCTCCACAGCGCACGGCGGGCTTCCCACCCACCCCGCTCAGCCCCCACCAAGGATCCAGCACTGGAAGCGCATCCTGTTTAGCTGCCATCAGGGATGGGGGAAAAAGAAAAAAAAAAAAAAAAAAAGAAACCCATGAAAAAAAAAAAAATGACTCAAAGCCCTCTTCTATTCAGACAAAGTAGTACTCGGGAAGAAAAAAAAAATACATACAGGAGTAAAAGAAAAGGCAACTTTTCGAGCGAGGATGACTCAAAGGCAGCTGCGCGGCGTTTCCAAACAACTTTTAAACTTTCCCCCTGCAAATCCCCGCCGGGCGGCGGCGGCCGAAGCCCCGCGGGAGCGGCGCGGGTGGGGGCTCAGCCGGCGGAGCGAGCGCGGCCGGCCCGGGGGCTCCGTCCCGGACCCGGGGGCACCGGCCCGGCCCGGGGGCTCCGTCCCGGACCCGGGGGCACCGGCCCGGCCCCGCGGGCGGCCGAGGAGCTTTCCCGGGGCGGCGCGCCGGCGGCGGGCGCTGCTGCCCGGGGACGCGCGGCCCCAGCCCGCCGCGGGCAGCGGCCGCTCGGAGCCGGACGCCGCCGCAGACCGGCTGCGGGGAAGCCGAGGGAGAAGGGGGGGAGGCCGCGGGTTCCCGCAGCGCAACAGGCGGGAGCGGGGCCGGGAGAGTCCTCACCTACGCCGTATTTTTCCTCCCTTTTGGTGGGAACCCAGCGGGTCATGGCGCTGGGGGCCGCGGGGGCGGCCGGAGCGGGCGGGGATGCGAGAACCCCGCTCCTACGCCGCCATTTTCCAACCGCGGGACGGGAAAAAGTTTTACCGACGGCGGAGTCATGTGGTGCGGGCGGAGCCAGCGGCCTGGCGCCCCGGCCGGTCGGCCGCCCCGCCGCGGGGGAGGCGCGGAGCGCGGCGCGGCGGGACGCGCCCGGCGGCGGAGTGCCGGTGGCGGGGGGGAGCGCGGGCTCCCCGCTGCAGAGCCCACCCGGTCCCCGGGAGCCCGGCGAGGGATGGGGCCGGAGTCTCAGACGACCCCCTCGCCCTGCCGCTCGCAGCCGGCGCTGCCGGCTGGAAACCCGGGCCGGGTCCCGGCGCGCTCCCGCACAAAGGAAAGCGGGATGGGGCGGTGCATCCCGAATTCTCTAATTATGCTCCAGGTGCAGCTGGCCTCGCTCTGCCGGAAAGTTTCTTCACCTTCGCAAAACCAGCTTTATCCAAACGCAACGTGACTTTCTGCATCGCCGCACTGCCAGGCGGCTCCAGCGGTGGGATCCCAGTCTGCTCCTGAGAAATCAACCAGTTTCTTGGTTGGTCTTTAGGTTTTGCTCTGGTTACTCCAACCACCTGGTCCCCGAGGTTTTCTGTTTCCTTCCCGGAGATGCAGCACTAAACTAAGGCTTTTAGAATCATAGAAGCATGGAATGGTTTGGGTTGGAAGGGACCTCAAAGACCATCTAATTCCAACCCCCCTGCCATGGTCAGGGACACCCTCCACTACACCAGGTTGCCCAAAGCCCCATCCAGCCTGGCCTTGAACACTTCCAGGGATGGGGCAGCCACAGCTTCTTGGGGCAACCTGCTTTTGCTAATGTTTGATACCAGCAGGGCTCTCTGCCTTCGGGTAATGGCTCATCAGTCCAAGTAAATCTTTCCCTGGCCATAAAGATTAGAAACCTTCTGGTCTCTAAATCTAAATCAAGAAGCCAGTTCAAACTTAACACTTCCTGGCTAATGAGAGTGGGGAATATGTGATTGCAAAGGAAATGAGCTTCCTGATTCCCTCCTCTGCACTCTTGAAGAGATCCAGTACCATGATTAAAAAAAAACAACCAAACAAACAAACTTAAAAATAGTCTTTAGCAAAAAGAAAATAAACTGTGTAAAAGTCAGCAGAAAGAAACACTTAAGAGAAATAAGGAGAGGTGAAATGTCTGACTGACTATCAGTTTTTAAGATCAGTCCTCCACCAAAGGAGGAGCCTCATACCACAAATTTGAGAATGAAAATAGGTCCTTTTTTGAGGTCAGGGTTGAATCTTTTCTCTCCTCTTGTTTCCTCGTGTTGTTAGGAATGCTGGGGGGGCCATATTGTCAGGTTTTGAGACCAAGTATTCATCTCAAACACCTGAAGGAGTCTACTCCTCTTTCCATGTGCCTTCCCTTTTCCCATCCTTGAGGTTTGTGCCTTCCCTCTTCCTATCCTTGAGATTTGTGCCTTCCCTTTTCCCATCCATGAGGTTTGTTTCCCAGGTCACCACCTACACATTCCAGCTAAACTGAATTTCGTTGTTCCTGTCCTGCAGAATCCAGAGGCCATTGTGACAGAGCGAACTAGTGCACCTTTAATGCATTATGCCCGGGAGTGAGAAGATCAAAAGGTTTTCCAAGTCAGCTTCATGGCTCATCATCTTTATCCTGCATTAATGGGTAAATGATGAGAGTCTTACCAAAGACAGCTTACAAGTGAGCTCTTTGATTTAACAGGTTGATTTTTGTAAGATAAATCAAAGTGAATTAACTGAAGTATTGGACGTACTTGCCCTGTTGCTATCATCATCCTTGGTTTTCCACGCGAGGGAAAGGAGAAATGAAATGGAAAAGCAGTGCAGTAATAGTATTTATTTCTAATGATGAGTATTTTGCGGTTCTGCGCAACTGATGCATTATTTTTGTGATGCTGCTAAATACGTGTTGCAGAACAGGCAAAGCTGCTCAGGCATTAGATGGTTTAGAGATTTTTAAGACTATTACTGTAATAATCTGTGAATCAGGGAACCTGATTGACTTTTCATTGAAATTACTTACAACCAGCAATGACTTCCATGAACGCCGTGGTAGCTTTGCAGGTACGGAGCGTGAACAGGGGATACAAAGCAGCACTCTGACGTCCATTTAAACCTGCAGATAGTTGTAATTAGCTAATAAAGTGAGGTTTTGCTATATTGTGTCTTTCCAGGCCACGAGGTTTAAATCTGAAGCTCAAACGGTGGTATTTGTTTCTATTTGGAGGGAGGCTGAAAGAGCACGTTTCCCTTCATGAGAAGCGTACGACTGGCAACCTTTCTTCAGGTGTTTAATTAAGGGTTAAATTAAATTCTCATTTCGATTGGCACTTGGCAGTCCTTAGTCTCAGTTTAGATGTATATCTGCACTAAATAGGAGTTATATATACCAAAGATTAAGCACCCTCCTAAGGCAGGAAGTACCAGAGTCAGTAAAGTGAAAGCTAAAGAACTACTTCCAGCTTCTACATAGGAAATCCATGTTCTGTATTACAATAACAAAATTTATTTTGATGTCAGTGGAAAAGAGGTTTGTCCTGTTGTCTGATCATGATCCGTAACAGAAACAACACGAGTAATCGCATGACCAACATAAAGCCTCACTGATACCAATGAGGGTCTATATTCATTATATTACTTTTCTCATTTTCATTTTAATGAAAATATGTTACAAATAGAGCTAATGCCATTAAAATTTTGATAGCCAGTAAAAAAATACTTGTAATTCACAATGCATAAATATGCCAGTGCTGGTTTTCTGCAGCTAGGAAAAAAATGGTAATGGGATAGGACTGTAATATTGAGAAAATAGAAGATTTTTATTTTTCTCTGGCAAACATAATATAAAGTATCCTCCTGAAAAATGTTTTTCATTAAACTGTGAAATCTTCAAGCTGACATATTTTACATACTTAGGCGTACTATGTTTCTTCACACTGTGGATACGTGTTCTTCATTTATGAAGAGGAAACTGAAAAATGCTTCTTCCATAAAATCTGAAAGTTTTATCATATCATTATGTCAACTCTTTGGATCCTCACCTTGTTTTTTAATGCATCACATTGAATTGGAGGCACTTCTCTTGGAGCAAAGAATCATTCCTTTTCATAACATTAACTCCAGGAAATCCGAGTGCAGTATTTGGCTGTGGATGATATTTGAAATTCTTGTCAGAGAGATTAGGAGGATCTTCTGAAGAGGGTGAATGGAAACAGAACTGTTACCCTGCATGAAATATATTTGCAATAAATAAGAGATACTCTATAAATGTACAGATGCAATCAAGTTATATTTTATACTTGGTGCATATGACTACACAAGAGGAATGTTTGTTCTATCTCAGTTAAATATCACAGTTTTTGTAATAATTTTTTTTCATTGTCAGGCTTTGTAGGTAAATAAAACATTTTCAGTCAAAACATACAAGTAGTTATTCTACACACCCAACGCAAATTTGTCTCGGAAATATTCCTCCCAGGAGATGATGTGGAGGACTTATAAAATCATATAATAAATAACTGTTTTGCTTTTCTGTTTCTATTAAAGACACTCTGTTGGAAATGCTATTGCCTCCGTTCCAGACACTCGTCATCTATTTTTACTATACAGTTTTCATTTAGGGTGAATGACCTCTATGCTCTGGATCATTTCTGTGATGAATGGGTACCCACGTTCCATGTTTGAGTATACACAAAGTAAGAGATTTTTATACCTGATGGAAAGACACTTCTAAAAAATACTCTTTTTTGACAATGTATTGCTCTTAATCAAAATGAAAATAAAATTAAGTTTATGAGTTTGTGCTACTAAAGTGACTTCAGCCTTGGTCTTACATGTACCTGATATATGTGGGATTACCTTAGAGGTCTCTTGCAGACGAACATGGATGGTTTTTTAGGGAGAATTAAGAATCCGAAACTTAATTTCCTTTGACATTCCTGTTGGCTTTATTGGCCACGGTGTGGCATTTATAAACCTGGGCTGAAGTTTGACAACAGCTAGAGGGAAGTTTTGTGCTCTTCCAGGCTTTGCCCATGTGTTTTTGAAGTACGCTCAGTTATCTTTAATCCTCCTTTTACTTTTATAGAAGCGTTTTGATTATATATGGGTGTGTCTTAAGCTTTTCTTCTAGTAGGTTGACATTTGTGATAACCAGTGTGCCAGATGCAGGACTTCAGTTGCCAGCAGAAGTATTGAAAGGCAGCAGTTGAATTTATGTAGCTACTGTGACATATATTGCATTCATTGCACTGATGCAGTATCTCTCAGATGGGTTAAAGAGAGCTCCTCACTTTCCATTCTACTGACTCTTAATCAGCATTTACTACCTTCTTGCATTTGAATTTTTATACTTACAGCTTATGGGACTATTAGGAATATAAAGGCCAATTAATTTGTTTTAAGTTCAGAAAGGAGATAAAGATATTCCTTTATTAAGTAATATTTTTTATTAAACCGTTGATGTTTTAGCCTAAAAAGTAGGGCTTAGTTGTATGTAGTGAAAATGATTGTTTCTTAAGTTATGTTCCTTTGGAAATACTTCAGACTGTTCTTACTGTACTATATGAAAGTGATCTAATGAACAAGACATCTTCAGTGGGTTTGATGTTTAAATGCAAACGTGTGAACATCGCCTAGTTACTCTTTATAAATAGATAAGGGTTTCCAAAGTGATGTGTTTTAGGAGGGATATGATTGTCATAGATACAGCTTAGTTTATATCCTGGTATTTCATCTTCTGCTCTGGAATAAAAAAAAATTACCCATGTTTTACAGTGCTACGATAAATGTAAGTGGCTTCATTTCTACAAAAGGGGAAAATCTGGTTTTTGCTCATGCCACAGTGTAAGATTTTACATTCTTCAGAGAAAAAGTGCAATGAGATTTTATGATGGGTCAGTCTCTGCACAAGTACCTTTTACACGAATAGTACCTCTTGTTCTGTCAAAACCATCGTAGGCATCACCTTAAGTGGTGTGTTTATTTGGTTGACAGTGTGTATCTATCTTGGACATTGGCAAATAACGAGTTAACTTGGGATGGAAAGGTTGCCTTGCTAATGAGAACTTTCTCTGCAGGGTCATGAAGGGTGAAGCAGCCTATTTACCTACTGTCACCCTTCTCAGGGAGGATGTTTATTCCTGCGGGACTGAGGCAGCTGAAGTACCTAGGAAATAGTGTTAGCCATTTCAGGTTTATCCAACTTCACTGCAGCCCAAAATTTCACCCAATCTAGCTATACTTTTTTATTTCCAACTGAAATACTTGGCAACACGAGCAAGATGATACACTCACTCACGTTAGTGTTACGTTATAAACTCCGAAGCGCACACAACTTAATTTTTCATCAATTCCTTAGAAGAGCTGAACTTTAATCCTTATTTAATAGCAACAGACTCACACCCATGAGTAGGTGCTCAGAAGCATCATTACAGATTTCACAGTCAAGCCCAAAGCATTTAAGGGAAAGGGTAGGACAAGTGACTCCAAAATACGTGCTAGTATATAGTTTACTGTCGTTTAGTGGCAACCTGATCCTCTGCAATAGCTTTAAATAACAAACAGTATAATGTTTTATGTGTTTGGTTTTTTTTTGTTTAGTGTTTACTGGTACATTTTTCATATATTTGATATTTGTACTCCAAACAAGATTATGAACTCCATTCACATACTCCAAGATAACCGGCAAAACAAAAAACTGTATGTAACAAGTTAAGGAAGAATCATTTTCGGAGACCAGTTTCACTTTATAAACGCCAACAGATGTGTGATTTTAAATCTGACACATTATGTTCAAATCTCATAATAAAAATTAGGACCATTTTCCCAGAAGAATGAGAAGGCTATTTTCTGAGACTATATTCTGGTGAAATCATTATTTATTATTTATTAGATAATGATCAGATAGAAGAGCACAAGCTTGAGATGAAAACATATGTTATTCCTGTTAATAAAGCTTAGCAGTCATGTAGCACTTAAGATTTTGAAAGCACTGAACAAATATTAGCTTTCTTGTGAGACAGAAAGGTGTCCTTATCTCCATTTACAAGTGGGAGGCAGCTGAGCTAAGGCCAGCTTTTTAAAATGTGACAGGCATTCAAAACTTGGGAAACTCAGAATATCAGACCGCTTCTGTCACCTCTTGATTATGTGGTTTTCCTGACACATTAGTGTCAGGGCACAAAAAAAGTGACACATTAGCCAGGGCAGGGTTGGATTTTATGGTTTCCTCAGTCTGCAGACAGTGTTCCCTCTCATCCTTTGATGAAGGATGAGATGACAGAACTGACAATGAAAGAATACGATATACTGGCACCTGTTTCAAGGTTTGAGAAACCAGTTACTGAAATACGAAGTATTTGAAGCAACGATGAAAACGATTTTGCGGGAAGAAGGAACTAAGCTGGAATCACAGAAATAAAAAAAAAAGTGTTAATTTTTAAGGAAAAAAATAAAAACATCCCTTCCACTTCTTATCTAGATTGTGCAGCCATTTGAGCCTTTACAAGAACAAGTCGGAAAGGGGTGGGAGGATGCCCAGGAGACTGCATATAGCGTAAGAAGCTGACACCACTTTTGACAACGGCTTGATGGGAAGCAGGCGGCAAACCCGCGACAGCAGCCGCTGCCGAGCGCGCGGGGAATTGCGCGGCACTGAGAGTCGTGGGCCAGGGCCAAGTGGTACCCATTATCTCTCTCTCTCTCTGCTGGCGTGCCTCCAAAAGCAGGTTTCTAAACGTGTTTCTCCCCAGACGGACTGGCAGGCTCTCCTGCTGGGTTTGTAAAGGTGGCAGGTTTGTAAGGAGCCTTTGGAAGGCTTTCTCAGATGTACCACGGAATAACTGCTTCTGCCGCTTCTCCCGGCTTCGGAGAGAGTCTGCGGCTCAGCTGCTCTCCCCGTAGGTGATGGGGTGGTAACTCCACGCTTTCCAGTTGCGTTGGCATGACAGGTCCAGTTCCCTTTGGAAAAAAACCTTTCCGTTGATCAAAACAGCTTCTCCAACATGAGATATTATTTATTCATCTGGGAACACCGAGCGAGCCAAGAAGCCAGCCACTTGCTTTTGATCTGCTATAAATGCTAGCCTTTCTTTCCAAGGTTTTTTTTTTTTCTTTTTTTGTTGGCACAGTCAGAAAGTTTAAAAATGAAGCGTTTTTTAAGCACCTCTATCCAAATAAACCCCACGTGGTTACTAGCTCACGCTACTTTAATCTCCATTTTTTTTCTCATCTATATCACCACACAAATTTTTAGTAATCCCACTGTACTCCTCTTTTGGCTATTAACAGCAGATGTTAGCTGATAAATAGAAAATAGTTTGTGACCAGGTGCACTGGGAGAATTTTGAAATTTATTTAGGAATAAATATTCCTTCCTGAAAGGAGCTGTGTTTTCATTCTGAATGTGTAAGACCCTGGAAAAGCCACGACAGCCACTGCCGAGGTTTTGCGTGGGTCTCAGTAAGAGGCAGGCTCAGTTTTCCCCATGGAGCGTGGAGCTGTTCTGCAATTACTCTGCAGTTGGCTACCAGGCATTAAACGGTGCATTGCTACGCCTGGGAAAAAAGAGAAGGGCTGATCTCATTCTCAGTGCCTTCCTTTTGTCTGACTTAGAAAAACATCTCAAAAGTCTCTCCTGTCATGCTGGAAAAATGTCTTTTTTTTTTTTTTTTCATTTTCGTGAGGATCCTGCACTGAGATGAGTCAAACACAATAAAGCTGGTTTCTGTATTCCTGAGCCTGCTCTGAGACTTTGACTTGCAAACTGTTTGGAAAGAGAAAGTTGTGAGCACTGTTCCTCACTCTGTCGTCATAAGTTGGTTTTGTCACCCATAGTAACTACTCACAAGCGTGCGGTGACAGTGGTTGAAATGGAAATACAGAAGTTCTTCTCTGAAAATGTGGAAACCTTCCTCCTCGTCAGAAGCCTCTGCCTGGCAATCAAGGATTTACTCATTTGGTAGAGAGAGAAATGCAGATAAAACAAACCATTTTCCAGACCATTTTGAATGTTCATCTATCTGTATATGAATATATACACATATCTATAAAACATATATTTCCATAAACTGCAATAAAAGTATTAATATTCTGGACAGGAATCCAATTTTATCTTTAAGCAGCATTTGCAGGGGATTGTTAAATCATATAATGAAAGCTTTGTCTAGACAGTTTTCTTGCTGGCCAAGGTAATTTTTTTACTTTGATTGTTTTTAATGTATTTCCTGGAACAGAAAGTCCCAATAATTTGTTTACAACCTTTTCTGGAAACTATGTCAGCTTTATAATATTCAGAACTGATAATAATTTTTCTAAACCAAGCTATATATTCCTGGAGTCTGAATGTTCTCAGAAAGAACCGTTAGCTATAAGTTCTCTCGGATTGTTATAAAAAAAGTTATTAAGGTTTTTTTTCAAGTGAAACATTATCAAGTGTATTACTTGGGAAGGAGCAAAGCTTCCTTTCAATGACTGTGAGATGTTTCCATCTGATGATTTTTATGGCGAGTTACTATATATAAAATGACTCAGTGCATTGCACAGTGGAAAATCCAAATTATGACCATTATCAAACCCAGCACCGCTGTGATGGTCTCAGCATCCAGGCAGAGACCATGACAAGGCTTGAAGTCCCAGCAGGTCGTTGGAAGGAAGGGTAAGACATTTTTGTGCAGCGTTTTTAAAGCTGCTGCCTTTGTTCTCTCGACCCTGACCTTGGTCCCAGGTCTCTGAAATCATAGAATCATACAATGGTTTGGGTTGGAAGGGACCTCAAAGAAATCAATGGAACAACTCATGTTGGTTTTGATGGGCTTTAGCTCTTGACTGGCTCTCAAGCGAACAGGCTTCAGATCTCTCAATGACAAACATTAAACCAAGTCTGACAAAATGTTACTGGGGTGAACGATGCTGGAGGGGCTGTTCCTAAGGCCTGTAATATTATGTTTTCATTTATTTTTGAATGCACTCTAATAATGAAGTAGTATTTTCTTCCACTTTGAGGGTGTGTTCCTTTGAATCACCCCAAAGGCATAAAAAGAATGCTAAGATGCTTTTAAAAACCTGAAATAGAGCTATGAAACTGAGCTACCACCAAAGGCGACAGGTTCATCTGCGACACCTTTTCTTTTAGTTTGTGTGGTTGGGTGTTTTTTGATGGCATTTTCCTTACGCTCTTTGCCCTGCCGTTACTTTGTTTTAAATTTAATTCTCCTTAGGCTTCACCCTCCCTGATGTTGAGGAACCTCTGCCTCAGACAGCGAGGAGGAAGTGAAACCCCTTAATTAGATGAATAAAGCAGAATTAGTTCTTCCAGGAAACCAAGCTTCCTACCTCCGCAGACACACCGGATGTCTGGAGTCACAGAATCCTAGAATGGGTTGGGTTGGAAGGAACCTTAAAGATCATCTAGTTTCAACCTTCCTGCCATGGGCAGGGACACCCTCCACTACACCAGGTTTCTTGAAGCCCCATCCAACCCGGCTTTGAACACTTCCAGGGATGGGGCATGTACAACTTCTCTGGGCAACCTGTTCCAGTACCTCACCACCCTCAGAGGGAAGAATTTCTTCCTTAGATCTAATCTAAATCTCCCCTCTTTCAGTTTAAAGCCTTTGCCCCGTGTCCTGTCACTACACACCCTTGTCCAAAGTCCCTCTCCAGCTTTCTTGTATCCCCTTTAGGTACTGGAAGGCTGCTGCAAGGTCTCCCTGGAGCCTTCTCTTCTCCAGGCTGAACGACCCCATCTCTCAGCCTGTCTCTATAGCAGAGGTGCTCCAGCCCTCAGATCATCTCCATGGCCTCCTCTGGACTTGCTCCAGCAGCTCCATGTCCTTCTGCTGTCAGTCCCTCCCAGCATGGTGTGGAGCACCTGCCCTGCCTGCTGCAAAGGCTGCACACACGTGGTGATGCTGAGGAGGTCTGCACCAAACGAGGGGGTGAATCAGGGCACGAGGTGCCTGTTGGAGGTCACCAAACCCAGTAGAGCATTTAAAGGGAAAATGTTGTTCTGCGAGTCTTCAGTCATCCCAGTAAGTACCTGCTGGTGATTCCACCTGGAAGGCAGCCGTGTGCTCCGGAATGGCTTCCTCGGTTGCACTCAAGCAGCAGGTACATCTGCTCTTACGTTTTCAAGGGCATAGGACAGATTACATCACCAGGTACCTTTGCTCACATAAGGGAGCGTGGTTTCCATAGCCACACTGCCGTCCCCTTCATCCCACCACCGCTACCTTAAAATGCAGAGGATGAACTTTCCCATTTAGAAAGGTCTGTGCTTGTGCACGTATCAAAATTGTCACACTTTGATGCTTCTTTTGATGCTTTAAAAACTGAACTTTTAATTCAACTTCAGAGTAAGAAATATTTTTTCTTGAACTCTTTGTATTTATATAGCTATCTGTCTTTAGATTAAACAAGCAGATACAAGAATTGTCTTGTAGAATTGTGGTTTCCCTTTAATAAGCCACTCTGACAGGCAATTACTCATGCAGTCTGCTCTGTGCTAAATGTTTTTTTCATGCTGTGCATCCCTGTCTCTTGATTGCAGGAATGTGCTCCTGTGAATTATAATTATAAGTAAATATGAACTGGTATGTATGAAATGATTTGCTAGACTTTCCGTTGCTACACGATATTGATTCTGTTCTTCTGCATTATGAAGATACAGGAGTTCTCACAACTGACAAGTATTTTTCCATTCTTTGGATTTTTGAGATCACTTTTAGTGTTTACTGCAAGTTATTTTGACAGAAGCTGGAGATACTACACAAAAGATTTCTTCAGTGAAAAATTGTTTGCTAATGCTTAAATTTCAGGACACACACACACAAAAAAAGTGTTAAAGTTTGGTCCTGGAAAAATTAATGTATTACACAGATACAAAGTGAGTCAAATTCACCTTTATAATTCTTCCATTTTCAGCAGATGCTGTCAGACAAGCAAAAGGCATTGTGGTACTCAGTGTTGTCTTCATGTTTGGCAGCTTTCAAAGAGCAATCCGGATTATTGGTATCATTTTTTTTATTTTTATTAGGCAAGAATTTTGGGTAGAACTTCTCTACTTGTAAGGAGTTAGAGCCTGGATGAAGCTAGTCATCTAGGATACCTCGTGGCCAGTGGAGAAAGAAAGTAGCTGCAGAAAGCACTCATCCCATTTATCTCAGATGTGTCAGGATGGGATAAATCATCTCCTAATGGTACACATCCTTCTCCTTAACTAGACACCTATATAGACTCTACAGACTGTAGACCAGACAACTCTTCAGGTACTAACACTTAAACTATACTCACTAGTAATTGAAAATTCTATGAGATGAAGATTTATGTATAAAGATGTTCTGCTTGGGAGAGATTTATGCAACCAGCATGTCATATTTAATTTAATAAAACAGACATTCCCTCATGATAAAAAAATAGTCTGATCTCACTCTATATAGATCTGTCTATATTTGGACCATACAGAGGAAAAACCTAAAACTATAGAAAACCTACGTAATAACAATGTGCCATTTTGCTCCTCAGCTTCAAAAATGAGCTGTGTGATAGAAATGCACCAGGAAAGCACAAAAGTAGGAATAACACTGAGGGTCTTTTAGGATATAAAGTATTTTTACTCTCAAGGCAAATACTGTTGACTGAAATGTCGTGCTTTCTCAGAGAACATATTTGAGGTTATGTAAGGTTCGCAGTTGTATTTAATTTTAAAAAAAGTATCACTTACATGGCTATGTAAAGAGCAAATCATGCCAAGCAAAAATGATTACTTTTTTAATTAAATTCTAAATTAGTGGAGGAAGGGAAGGAAGTACATTTCAGCATCTAGAATTTACTAAAGCATTTGACATGGCGTGTCTCAAAATTGTATTTGACAAATGAATCAAAGTGAATTACATAGAAATGCAATTACAAGAACAAGTAATTGGCTGAAGAATGTACTAAGGAGTAATGATAAACATGAGAGTGAAATTCTGGTCCCATGCAGGACTTTGTGAGGGTTTCACTACACCATGTGGAAGGAGGTTTCCAGTGATACATTGCAGAAACAATTTAATTACTGACTGGGTTGTGTACCAGGCAGAAACGAGGATTCCAGAAGTGAGCTAATATTTTTTCCTTAATTCTTGCAAGCGTTGCTCCCTTCTCTAGCTGAAGGCATTGGTGGGCAGCAGACACCTAGAACTTGTCTCTGATCACGTACATACCTATTTTACATCCATCTAGCTGTACCAATTCAGCAGAATTATTTCTCTGATTTACAGCATTGCAGGCAGACTTCATTGCCCAACATCTCCTCCTGTGCAAGGTTGTCACCTCTTGAAGCCGTTTCCCCATGGCTCACCCATGAAAGTACTAATTAAACCATCATATTTGCTCATGACAGGGCAGCAGTAACTTACAGACCACGGAGTTTTCTGCCCAAGCATAGCACTGCTGACTGGATGCTAGGAATCACAGCGGAGAAGAAAATTTTCTGGCTATAAGAGCTGTAAGTCTAGACAAGAATAAAAGTGAAGTTGCTACGTGTCAGCTTAGCTGTTGCCTTCACAGTGAAGGGTGAACCTGAGTAAAATATAAGCAAGGAAGCAACAGGCTGGATGATGATGATGATGATGATAATTGGCTTATTTCACCATTTCACCTTCTGTGTTTAGTTGTATCCCTGCAAAGAGAGCGCCAAGGACTGCGATTTGGGGTTGTGGTCCCACTTTTCTCTTTATACTCTTTTGCACTAGTGAAAATGATTACGGAGGTGCAGAGGTTGTGAGCTGGCCTCTGGAAATACAGTGTCATTTTGATAAGGAAGATGGGATATAAAAAAAACACAACAGGTCAGCTCTCTAGAATATATAAATAGATGAAAGCAAAGCCAGAACTACATCTTACTGCTCAGGCTACAGCATCACAGTGTTCTGTTGAGTAATACAGAAAGCTGAGAACATTTGTCTACATGCTCCATCACTTATAATGTATTAAAAAAATACTGCATCCAAGGTGGGATGGGGTGTGGGTTCTGGACCCCAGATTCTGCTACAAGGGCTAAATGTGGTCTTTAAGGGGAATTTACTGGCATTTATGACAGCAACTTTGATTTGAGAGGAAGGGCTAGGACCATTCTCACCATTTCTGTCAGAATAGATTGGATAGGATATATGTCATCACCTAAAATAGTTCAAATGGCAAATATTTAATCTATATTTTTATCTAGTCTCCCTCAGCTATCAGTGAAGGGAGAATAACTCATCTCATTTAAAAATATGTTCAGAATAGGTCAAATAGGTAGTATAAGTCAGCTCATCATTTTCTATTGCATAAAGTTAGCCTATACAACTGCACCCAGCAGAGCTACCCTACCAGCCATTAGAGATGTATGTGATTCTTAAAATTTTGGCAGTTTTGTTACCCACCCCAGCTTTGTTTTACCTACTAGTAAGGTTACAAACAGTGGCACATGCCATTTTGGGGTGTTTTCCTACATTTTTTTTGTCCTACCTGCAAACTCCAGCTCTGTCATTCACCCCTTCTGTAGTGCAGGGATTTACATTTGAGATCTTAAAGAAGACTTGAGTCCACCTCTATGATGCAAATTGCATCCATCAACACACACAATCAAGTTGATCAAACTTTAGAAAGCAGTAGCAACTTTTTCATGTTATAAAAGATATCTTTCTCCTGTAGGAAAATCTTTCTACCAGCATTAAACTGGGAAAAAGAAGCCTTTTAGATGAGAATGTTTTATAAATGAAAGGAAAGCATTTGGCCAGGATATTTCAATCGATTCAATTAGCATATTTCAATCTAGTAATCACAGGTTGATGGAAAAGCATTGAGTTTGGGGAGGTGCTTTAAGTTTTTCCTGATTGCCATGAGTGTAAACCAGCTCCACCTGCCCATGATTGAGGCCACCTGGGCTGGTAAACCCCAGAGATGAGGCCTGAGCTGACTAACGTAGATAAATATTGCCATCCATAGTGCTTTTTAAAAATTAACTACCACAGTATTCAATAATCAAATAGCATGAGGACCTCTAATGATCTAGTATTCTTCATTTTTATTTCTAGATCAAGTAGGCACCAGCGCTGAGCAATGTACTGTCACACTTATGAGTAATGACCCTGAAAAGTGGACACTTTCCTAATTTGCTAAAAATAAGATTTTACATCTCTCTGAAAGCGCTCTCTCTTGCCTTTCGATGATTAAATACTGCACTGAGATGTTATGTTACATTAACGTACAGCCTGGAGAAGTCTCTATTTAAGCAGAGCAGATAGACTTCCTAAAATTCAGTGTTTAATCCTATTTCATGTATGGTGGTCTCAGAGGGAGAATATAAAATGTGAATGGTAGAATCGTAGTCATAAAATAAAGAAAGTAAAAGGGCTTAACGTTGGGACTATGAAAGCAGTTTTCTAGCAGTCCTTGTTGAAATCAGTTTTTAATCTGGTAAAAATAGAACATACACTTACAAGATTCTATTTAAATGGGCCAAAAATACTGTGAAATAAAAAGCTCCATAGTTTATCCAGTGTGTTACTGTTTGCTTTGATGATGATTTTGTCATTAACAGAAGAAATACTGTAAGCATTTCCTGATTTTTTTTCATTCTACTTGGGAAAAAAAACAAAATATAGGAAGAATTCTTTATTTTTCCTCTGCCTGTTCATTCTGATAGAGCTCTGTATATCTTCTCAAGTTATTTCTCTTCAGCTTTAGTGATAAATGGGACTTTGCAGGGAGCAGTCATAAAACTCTCATAGTTTGTTTGTTGCACATTGCTTACATGCATTTTAAAAGAACATTGCATCATAATAAACGTTCACCAAAAATTATATATACTCATCAGCTGTATTAACAAGTATTTGTAAAATAAATCTTAAAACTCATGTATGTTTAGTACTTTCAGGGGATTCTGTTTGGCAGACTGTAGTGCAGGGATTTTGTTTCATTTTTCTTATTTTTTTTTTTAATTCAGCTTTGTTTATTTTTCGACGTACAATCTGAAAGCATATCATCCATCCATCCACCCATCCATCCATCCATCCATCCACCCATCCCTCCATCCTTCCCTCCCATCCTGCTTCCAATGGCACTAAGAAGTGGATTTCTATATGAAATAGAAATTTAATAATTTCTAATGAAATCTTCACTGAATTCCAGGAGGGTTCTTTCCGTTTATCCTGCCGGAAGCTATATGGGCATTACTCAGCAGCACAACGTGGATGTAGGCTCATGCTCTGACCTGTGAAGAACACATTCATTCCAGACATCTTGACTGTAAGTTCCAGTTATTCAGAGAAGTCAAACAAGATATGTTATATCGTTATGTTCCCTCTCATGAAGTTAATCTCCATTTTCCAATTAGGCTTTTCTTTTTTATCAGTTCGCACAGTTAATAATATCTACAATTACTAATATAAATTGTAGTTAACAGTGTCTATTAACAACTGGCTTTATAAGAATTTATCTCACATTTAAATATCTGTGGTCATAATAACTGAAATAATTTAGGATTAAATGAGTTTTCAGCCCTGAGCATTTGATAGATTGCATTATTTCCTTTGTGTTATTTATTCGGCATCATAAGTAGGGATGGTACTTTATCAGGAGCTCACAGTTTAAATTCCACCTAACACACAAGTATTTTATGAGGATCATAAACAACATATAGGAGAGTGCTAGAGTTTTTCATTCTTGTGCCATGTTCTTGACAATTCCTTTGTAATTTAATTAGCAGAGGTGGTCTCTGAAATGATGGCCAGGAAGGAAGATCAGTGATGGAATGCTGACCAAAAGCTGTCAATTTTGAACAAGTTCTGTATGCCAACGTAGGCAGTGCACAGGTCTGATACCTACATGGGCGTCTGAATCATGTTTTTCTGTTCTGAATGTATGTCTAAAAAAAAATCATTTTTCTTCCTACAGTTTTGTTCAATATTTTTTCTCAATTTCAAGGGAAATTTCGCATGTGAGATTGATAAAGCAAAAGGAAGAACTTTAATTTCACCTATGAACTAGCTAAAAGTATAGAGAACTTAAGAAATGTATACCTGATGACAAATAGCACTTGATGGGCATGCAGATATCTTTTTTATGTATGTGTCACTCACCTGGCAAGATATTTAACTGCTGTAAAGAGGCCAGAAGAGGTGAATACTTACGCTGGGGCTCCACAGTACCGACAGAGCAGAGCTCCGTGGAACCCAGCTCAACAGAGACCTGAATCGACCAGGAGCATCATGTACACTGGAGTGGGCTTTCTTGGAAAGAAATTAGTAAAGCTAATCAAGAATAAATTGGCCTATTTTTGCTAGGGAAACAAATATCCACTTATTTGAAGGCACAGAATAACAGTACTTTTGCAATAAATCACGTTTTCTTTTAAGACAGAGCAGGTAGCCAGGTTGAGTCCTCCATGACATAGGACTGATATTCTGGTTTGGATCCCATTTCAGATGCATCTAATAATGTTCACCCGTTGTTCCTGTGTTGATTGACCAAGGATATGTCTGGCAGCAGCACTGGTGAGGCATCAAGAGCCAGTGGCCTGCACTGCTTCAGCCACGGAGGAGGTGATATAGGAGCTCAGTGCTGGACCACTTGGCCACACATGATGCTGCTTGCAGATCTGTGGGTTCGAGGGCAGGATCAATCCACCCAGACAGTTGTCTGAAATGGTTACCACATTCCTTTCTTGAAGGGCTCACGCTGAGTTTAGTTTCTTTAGCTTCTCCTGTGAGCAGACCCTGCTCCCTGCTGTCACCCTGGCTGCACGCTGCTCGCCAAGCAGACACTTACTGTGGCATTGATGCTAACAGCAGTATGGGCAGATTAATATTGCTTTTCTTAATCTAAAATATTATCCTTTTCTACTACCAAGTGATCCAAAGACAGAATGGACATTACACGACCAAGAGTTTTCAGTGCAGGCTTGATATCTCTCATAAGTTCTTTTTTTGTTAGCATTTGTATTTCTATACCACCATATTTCCATTTGATTTCGGGAAAAGTTACTTTCCTATCGAAAAGCTGTACAGTTGCCACCCATTTTACCCGCTGAACAAGTCTGGAAATGAAGTACAAAAAATAGTGCCACGTAGAACAAACTCCTGAACAGATGGTAATTCTCTTTAGTCCCAGCTGATACCAGCTGGGCGCTTCCACTGCCGAAATTTCCGTAACCATCATTTTTAATCAACAAAGTGAAACATACGGTGCAGTCATATGAATTTCATAACAGATCAGAAGAAGGCAGTGTCTTACAGTTAGTCTGTTTTGCTCTATTGCTCATCATTAGGGCCAGATCTTCTGCTGGTACCAAACAGCATCGCTTTCAAGCTTCGGATAGTGTGTGGGACTGTGCTGCTTCACGGTCACTGAGGATCTTCGTTTGCTTCCTGTCTAAAAGAAAATGATACAAAATTATGATTTCAAAGTAAAAAATTTCAAGGCCAAAAGCTGGTGAAGGATCTGACCTCCAGGATGGATTGGCATGCTGCGAAGCTCTTACCTGTGTTACATATGCTAAGCACTTTCTGCATGTTCTGGGTTTTTTCCCTCCCCATTTTCTCTTTTCTTTATCTCTGCATTCTGTTTGCTTTTTTTTCTCATTCATTATATTTCTTTTCTCGTATTAGCAGTTAATGTAACTTATATTCTTTTACATTTTCCAGGGGCATTCTTTCCTTTTCTATTTTTCTCCATTTATTTTTTTCTCCTTGCTTTTTTGGTAATTTCCATTTTTTACTCTTTGTATGAAGATTATATTAAGTGACAAGAATAATGTCAAATAAATGAGATTATGTTAATGAACAGATCTTGTCGCGTTTCTATGATTCACAGGAAAAAATATTCACACTGGCTGATTTTTCAATTAAATCATTTGCAGTGTTATCTGTTCAGCATATCTTTATGAATATGCATTTGAGTTGTTTCAGGGTCTTTTTTAACCTCAGAAAGCCCCAAGGTGCCTACTAGCAAAATATGGGATTTTTTTTGCTTTTTGTGTAAAAATCAGAATTCTTTGTTTTTAGCCTTGATATCTTTTTCAAGGAGGTACAGGGGATTTGATGTTTGAAAAGTATCTTGATTCTTTCCAAAGATAACAGACTTACTCTTTTGTTGTTCGACTTATTTCATCTTAAAAGTATTTTATTTTATTTTATTTTATTTTATTTTATTTTATTTTATTTTATTTTATTTTATTTTATTTTATTTTATTTTTTAATATTTCCTATAGTGCCTCTTTATCCCATGAGGCCTCTCACCACTGGCAAGTACGTTCAAAAATGCCTAGTAAAGAATCTGTAGAAAATTAGCTGTAACTTCAAAGATATCAGAAGTATTAATTTTGAAGTGAAAGATTGCTACTCCCCACGTACAAAGGGGACCTTTTGGGAACGAAAGTTGAGTTTCTTGAACATTTCTTTCCCATGGCTGTGAAAGAATTACAAGGTCTGGCACAGGGTGACTGGCAAACACCGGCGTCTCTTATTTCAAAGCCTGTAACAAAATGTTGTATAGCTGTTGCAGTTTTAAAATGAAACATTTTTATCATCAGCTGAAAAACTGTACTGTCATGGACACATTTCCAGAGGTTTTCTTTACTGAAATTACTTAAATCGGTTCTCAAGTGAGGTTTCACTGAAAATAAGATAGCAATGCCTTCTGCCACATGTTCCATGCAGGAGGGAGGAGGATCTCTCTTTCCCCTTCAAACAGGAGGCTCCAAATGCTGGACAATTTGGGGAATTATAAGGGAAAAATTGCATGAGCTGCTCGTTGCTTATCGAAGGAAGCCATGCAGTGCAGACATACCTCCTCTCCAGGTTCACCGCTGCATTTCACTCTTTGTGGGCTTTCCCATTGGAAAGCTGATCTGTATTTTGATTACTCTACAAGGGACCACATTGAAATTAAAAAATAAATAGGGGATTAAAATATTGCAGCAGTACATGTTTAATTCAGCACGTAATTTTATTGCAGTCATGTGCAATATATGCTTCTACACTATATGGCACAGAGAGTACTGGAGTAATAGGTCTTTTGTTTCGTGGAAGCTTAACAACCTTTAAAACTCACAGAGTTTATGTATGTAAAATAATGCCATTTGCTAATGTGGAAAATATTTTTTCATTATAAAGCATGATATTTTGTGTGTTTGTGAAGTCTAATTAGAACAGCAAAAATATTAACTAACAATCTTCAGAATATTTTATTTGAGGTTTTCATAGAATTCATCAGAAAAATTTGAACGATGTCTAAATAAATAAACCCTTGTCATAGTTCCTCTGTCTAGATCCTCAAGTACATAAACGAGGAGGTTATTGAAAAATATTGGCTTTGTATGTTATAAGGAAATCCAGAATTAGAAATATTATATGCAATCAGTATTATCTGGTCAGTGACAGGGCTGATAAAGAATATTTTTGTCTTAGATTTTAAGATTAAAACTCAGATGGCTCAACATAATACAGTCAAAAGGATAGAGCCCAAGGACAGAGAAGGAACCACCGAGTTCCTCATCCTTTTCTTTTGTCCTGGTCAAAGCTCCCTTCTTTCCACAGCACACATGTTCAGGTCAGGTCACCCAGCCCTCACTGTCCTTCTGATTAGGATCAGAAGTTTCCACTTCCATTGGTCAATCTTTCCTACTCTTCCATCCCCTCCAGGCGAAAAGGGTTTCCAATTTCAGTGACCTCTTTAACTCCCTTGGATATGGGTCATTCTCCCAAAATCTTGACAGCAAAACTGCCCTGCAGGTTCCAGACTAAATTTGTAGGTTCACTTTTTGAAAAACAAGTGCTAAAAGATGGGAAGGATGACGTACGCCTGGTTTGTGTTGAGCAGCAGCACTGCGAGATCAGCAATGACCACAAACGGGAAGGAAGGCAAGACACAAGGCTACAAAGAGTCTCCGTGAGCCTGATCTGGCCACCTTTGCTATGACAAAACTCAAGCTTGGGTTAAACAGCGTTTTCCTCTCTACCAGGGTTCCTCTGCATGTCCATCGGTGGCCCTGAGTATTGCTACTCCTCGTCATCCCAGGCTCAGTAGCTCAGATGACTGCTTTGACTTTGTTTCGGTGGATTGCTTGGGCTATAATTAGTTTCAACATCTCTGCCTTTTGCTGACTCTTCTCATTTTATCAGAAATAAATGTCAGTAATCAATATCCATTATTCTGTTAAATCTATTATTTCTTAATTGCTGACAGGGTGCTTGCCCTGCACCACGTCTGCTGTGGAGCTGGAATCCAAATAATGCTCTCGTGTCACTGCTGGAGGTGAAGTTTTTCACCCCAACTCTATTAACCCTCAGGATGGATGTTTTGGTGGGAACCATAACACAATTACTATAGTTTTGAAAGTCGCATTGCTATATATTAAAAATACAAGTACAATTGACTTTCTGCAGGAAGTTTTTTATTTTCTGGAAGTGGTCTTCCCTAAAATAAGCTTGAATTTACACCCTCAAGGGTTTAAAAAAAAGAAGATAATTAAACAGATCCTTCAAAGCAGGAACCTACTGATGTGATTGAAAACAGTGGTTAAGCACATTCTTTCGTGTGACAACTGTAACTTTACACGTGGTTCTTTTATCTTTCCTCACTGATCTCTTAGGCTTGTGGAATTATTGTATGCTAGTAACAGCTAGTTTGATTTTGAACTCAAAATGAGAAATACATTCTTCAGCTTCCATCTCAGGACTCAGATTATGAACTGTGCTAGTATAGTCCGAAATTGTCTTCTGATCCTGAAAAAAACTCTCATGACAGGCCTGAAATTGGAGCACCACAGCTTGTTAAAACTCCAGCTATTCTGATGCCTTCAAGCAGTAGTGACACTGGGACTATGCTGGTTGTACATAGAGGTCACCAACGGTCATAGAATCACAGAATCACAGAATGGTTTGGGTTGGAAGAGACCTTCAAGATCATCTAGTTCCAACCCCCCCTGCCACGGGCAGGAACACCCTCCACTACACCAGGTTGCTCAAAGGCTCATCCAACCTGGCCTTGAACACTTCCAGGGATGGGGCAGCCACAGCTTCTCTGGGCTACCTGTTCCAGTGTTTCACCACTCTCAGAGGGAAGAATTTCTTCCTTAGATCTCATCTAAATCTCCCCTCTTTCATTTTAAACCCATTGCTGCTTGTCCTATCACTACATGTCCTTGTAAAAAGGTCCTTCTCCATCTTTCTTGTGGGCCGTCTTTAGGTACTGCAAGGCTGCTAGGTCGTCTCGGAGCCTCCTCTTCTCCAGGCTGAATGTATGTACACACTACACATCCCCCTCTTGCACCCCTTCCTTGGGTTTTAAAAATTGCAGGTTTTAAAAATTGCATCAGTTCTTCTGGAAGATTCTCTTAGAATCCCAGTACATTCCCTGGTTTCAAGTAGATGGGAGAGAAAGAGAAAATGGGGGAAATAAAAACATGATCATGTACAGACTAATGTGAAAATAAAGTCAGTTTTAGTAATCAGCTGTAGGAAAATAAGGTTCTCAAGTCTTGACTGCCTTCTTTCAAGGAATAGTTGTTTATATTTTGAAATAGTATATTTAAGTTACTTGCAAATATTTATTAACTACGTAATATTACAATGCTATTTTTTGACTTTCTGAGTTATGGAAGAAATAAATCCATTCAGTATCAGGGGAGTTGTTGGGCTTTGCATTCTCAAAGGAGCCAATATCCCTTTTTTCCCTCCCACACACTACAGGTATGACGCAGAATGACATCATACTTTGCAATCTTTGTTACTCTTTAGTCAGAATGTTGTGCAAACCAAACCAGAGAAAATTGCAGAGATATTTGTGATATATCAAGTTTTTGATTGTTGTTCCTGTAATTACATGCTTAATTTCAAACCTGATCTCATAGCTGATTTTAGAGGTTAGCAGAATATATACAGTTTATTGAGTCTATTTAAATAGAATTTAAATAGACTTCAGTAGAGCTGAGTAACAAAAGTGAAATTCTGGGTTCCCTGGTGTCGGTGGGAATCTCCACCTGCAAACCAAAACTCCAGCACACAGTTCAGGAGGCTTCTGAGAAACACATCCCCACCACACAGATCCACGAAGCAGCCCTTTAAAGAAGTTTTCAGTGTAGTTACAACCGTAGCTTCACGTGGATTCAGTGGGAATCTCCCGAATGGCTTCATGGGCATCAAATCGTACCCACTCAACAACAGAAACCGGTGCCATAAAATATCGTTCCTCACCTTTTGTCAGCTTCCACCTGTAGAGGACCAGGCTGGGAAACAAGCAGGAAAAAAAAAGCTGCAGGAATGTGAGTTTGGTTGAATTCCATCATACATGATCTAAATAGTGCAGGGACTGGGGATTAAAGAAACGAGTGACATTTGGAAAGGTGCCTACCTGTAGCCAGCATGCAACATCGGTGGCTGTGTGTGATATATTAGCTTTGTACCTATTTTTTGCTTAGCTTTTGCCCACGAGCCATGGGAGAACCTACTATAGGGCCAGGAAACCACTCCTGGATGCCAGGTTTCCACTACATGTAAGGAAAAAAGAACTGGAAATGGCAACATTAACAAAAAGTTACCCAAAAGGAGCAAGAGAAAACAGGCAAGAAAATGAGAGATGCAAGATGCTGGAGTTTAAAGTAGCTATTTTTGAAGATTTTTCTGTTCCACTCATCTTTCCTGGTGCAGCCCATTGGGAATCTGTGCAGGATTGTTCAGAGCTCCATCTTCACAAAAAGATGAAAGGCAAAGCCATTCGGTGGTGAGAGCCCGTTTCTGAGGAGTGCATCCAGCCTCACGTAACTGCAATGAAATGATGGTGTAGAGTGTTACTGGTGAAGGAGCAGTGCAGAACTCAGTGCTCTACAAGGTGGAATGAATAATAAGTTTTGAAATCAGCCAAAGATCACATAACTTTGCACCATTGGTGGTGTTAGCTGAAAAGCGAGTTACTGGGGATTAACTGGGAGAGTATGCTGTTATAAATTAAAGAGACACATGCTAAAGATCAGTGATAAAGGTTAAAAAAAAGGCACTTTAAATGAGCTTTCTAATTGACCAGGAAAAGTTCCGAGAAAATATGTGAAAGGATTTGAGCAGCTGAAGTCTTTAGCACATTCCAGACCTTGAAAAGTCTTAGTCTTCTTCATAAATGAAGAGGTATGCAGAATATCTCTCAAAAAGTGACTCACCTTGCTGTATTTCTGCTTACAGAAAAACAGAAGTCAGTGACTCAGGAGAAGGAAATGTTAACTCATTCAATGAGTACTGAGAATTAAAATGTTTTCCTTTCTTTTCTGTAAATATGGTGAAATACAAATTATGCAAAAGTTGCTGACACACCCATACATGTAGAGGAACGCAGAATAATGGGTATTTATTATGCAGAAATAGCTACGTGAATGTTGAATACCTTGAAATATTTTCCCTATTTTTATCCAAGCTTCTGACAGCATTGCAGAACACAAAATCAATGAGGTTTTTTCTGTTTGTTTTTCAGTTCGTCTTCTTTCCTATTTAGTTGCCGCTTTATTCCCAAATACGGGAAATTTTTTTTCCTTTGCTTTCAGCAGTGCAAAATATTATGGTTTGTCTCTGGAAATATCCTGGTCTGCTGTGTGCCAACGGTGCCGCGGTGCCGATCGCGGTGCGGAGCGCTGATGATTCACGGAGTGGGCATCGTCTCATCTGCAGCCTGGGACTAGCTGGGAAGCCAGCCGAAATTCTGCCGGCAGCAAGGACTGGCTCAGCTCCCCTCCAAAGGCACACGCAACTCCTACCCAGGCTGGTTACGTACAATGAAAAATTTGAATGCTGGAAAGGCTAAAATAAAACTCGTTGGCTGTTAAAACACAAACAGATGAAGATAAATAGAAGTAGCAAGCTTCAGTGGCCACATGAATTATTTTTTCTGTCTTCTGAGATCCTGTCGTTGCGTTGAAGTTTTAAGGCAACTCTAAAAGGAATCGTATTTAGGATTTATAGTGAATAAGGCTGTAAAGGTTCACACTTCTTCGCCTGTCTGGAGGTGGCATTACAAAATGTAATAAGCAGGATATGTCTTCTTCATTCCCTGGTACAGATTCCTTCACCTTTTCTGCCACTCACAGCACTTTCCAACATCATTAATCACGTCATGATAAAAGTTCACTCTGCATATGTCTCACTATGCTCACAGTCGCTTCTGTCAGCTTGTTACAGTTAGCTTCTTGTAGGGCAAATGATAAAAGGGGATGAAAGAGCAGGCAGCAAGGATGCCTCTTCTAAAAGGTTCTTCTATCTCCTTGTGTCCTGCCATCACTTATTTCTACCTGGGAGAACAGGAGATAATTGCAATCCCAGAATGGGAAAACAACTGTCTACCTCCTTAGTGCCACGCTGGGGAGTATTTAAGCACTACTTACTTACTTAAGCACAGGTTAAGCGTCGCTGGCTTTGCTGTAAAGTTTAAGTACAGCTTGCTTTGAATAAGTACAAGATCTGCTCTCCTGGAAGTGCTTTGAGGGCAGTCATCTCTTCAGAGACATCAGTTGGGAAGGTTGGCTGGCACCTGAACTGCCTACAAAAACTTGTTCAGCAGTTGAGTTGCTGAAGAGTTCAATAATTTAAAAATGGAAAAGATGTACCAAATTATCGAGGTAATTTCCCGAATACGGGTTTAGCTTAATTTTCTGCGTCTGAAGCAAAGCAGTGCCCAACATCTCCCTTGGGACCCATACTAATGAATCTCATGGCCAGAGAATTTTCCCTTATATTCAACCTATTTTTTCCCTGTCTTAATTTAATCCCTTTACATCTGCTTATGCTCCCTCTTGCTAGACTAAATAATTCAGTGTCAGTAATTAGGCACAATTATAGATGCATCAATTAACGTTCGTTGGCGTGGCTACAATGCTACGGGAAGATCCATAAGACCTGGCTGAATTTGTGGAGTTTCAGACTTTCATCCTGTTCCCACTTCTGCTCTTTCTATACCTGAAGCTGCTGGGCAGAATAGCAGAGATATTCTTACCAGCTTTTAATTATTCTGATGCCACTGAACTCTGTCACACCATCTCCCAACACAGTAAGTCCTGTTTAGGCTAATAATTGGCACGATACACCACCGACATGCCCATGGATACAAAAACTTAGACATATAAATCGTCACTAGTTGTAAGAAACACTTTAGTTTGTATTAACCCATGTAATGTGTTGACAGAGAGCAGCAGCACAAGTTCAGCTGATGTCATTGTACCATATACTGCTTTGGTGAATTTTTACTATCTTGAGATTGAACAATATGTGACACCGGTTCCTCTGTTTAAGTCTTGATGTTTCCTTTCATTAAATGACAGCACAATGTTTCTCCTGTTTCCTCTAGCAGTTTCTGTAATATATGTTTTAACTGCTGAACACTCAGCTGGAAAAGATTGTAGCAGTTTTTATAAATATATTTGATGCACAGTTGTTCTAAGAACCTATTTTGCATGCTTGCCCAACTCAGTTTCCTTTCCATTTTTTCAAGGGAGATTCCACCTATTATATCCATTTGCAACTCTTCTACTCTTTTGCTCGTAAGGAAAATAACAAAAAATCTCCACCTGCAGTTTCCTACAGTTTGGTTCAATGGATCTCATGGTAAGCTCAGTGGATGGGCAGCATACAGCTCATGGAGCCAGAGAAAATTCATCCATGTCATCATGGATTTGTGTAATTCAAGACTCTTTTTAGATAAGAAGCATCCTGTCCAATAGGACAGTAGATATGAAAGAAGTGGCAGTACTGGTCAGCCAAGCGACAACGTTCATTGGCATCTTCAAGGCCAGGTTGGATGAGGATTTGAGCAACCTGGTGTAGTGGAAGGTGCCCCTGCCCATGGCAGGGGGGTTGGAACTAGATGGTCTTTGAGGTCCCTTCCAACCCAAACCATTCTGTGATTCTATGATTCTATGATCTTCCCTGGTTCCATAGCCCCAAACCCACCACCCTTGTCTCCCTGCAGCGAGGTGCTGCCGTCATGTTGGACAATCCCTGAGACTTGTCTGTTGGTGACAAAGTTCTCTGATTGCCATGCATTGGGGGGGGGCATGAAATTATTTGCTGAAACTTTCTGCAGAATACATATTCACTTCAGTGGGAGTGCTGCAGGAGAAGCGTTGAATAGGATTGTCCTCAACTACAAAATCTGCAGTTATTTTCTAGCATTGTTACATGGTTTGAGGGGTACCAGACACAGATGTTAAAGCCTGTCCCTATTCCAGCTTGTCTTGGTTTCAGCAGGGCTAGAGTTAATTTTCTTCTTAGTAGCTGGCATTGTGCTAAATTTTCAGATTTACTAGGAAAACAATACTGATACTACGGTGATGTTTTCCATTCTTGCTAAGCAGTCAAGGAATTTCAGCTTCCCGTGCTCTACCAGGTGCACAAGAAGATGGGAGGGAGCACAGCCAGGACAGCTGACCCAAGCTGGCCAATGGGATATTCCATACTGTATGATGTCATGCTCAGTCTATAAACTGGGGAAGTCATCCAGAGGTGGCACAATTGCTGCTCTGGAAGGGGATGGGCATTGGTCAGCGGGAGGTTAGCAATTGAATTGTGCCTCGTTTATTTTGTATATTCTTTTGTTATCATTGTTGTTGTTGTTATTATTTGGTTCTGTCCTGTCAAACTGTCTTTATCTCAGCCTTTGAGTTTTCTTTTATTCTCCTCCCCATCCCCTTGTGGGGGTGGGGAGCGAGCGAGCGGCTGCGTGGTGCTGAGTTTCGCCTGGGGTTAAACCATGACACAGCTGATGACCCTGGATCTTTCCAGAGAATTACAGAGCAGTTTTATCTGTTCCCTTGAGCTATATTATGCTTCCAGTTCAGCAATATAACCAGTCCTGTAATATTATTATTCCATATAAATTGGCCTATTATCCTTCTGAGAAGCCTAAAGATCTGTATTTGCTCTTGTTGATATTTTAGCAGAAATCCACGTGAACTTGTTTCAAAGCATTTTAAATCTTAAAAAAAAAACATAAAAAATCCCAAAATAGCAAGGTTGATTGAATGGGAAATGATTGTTAATTTTTTTGTTTGTTTGTTTTAGGAAAAGCAAGGCACTCCAGCTAGGAAAAAAGGAACCTCAGAGTGGTTTTGCCAGAGAGATTCTTATGTATCCTGTTCTATACCCTATCACCAACATAACAGACTGCCTCCCTGACCTTAGAGGGGAATGAAAAGGTGCTTACACTTAATGCATTCTAAAATAATTAATCATCTATTATATATGGCTAAGTTCAAGAAACAGTAAATTGCTTTTTATCTTTTATCAGTGAAAGCGTAATTTCAGTTTTGAGAACAGATAAATCTAGGTCAGTGGATGGATTTTCTGTGGTTTCTCTGACACTTGAATAAATTAAAAATTCATTTTGAACACTGAACAAATCAATCACAAAGTATCCAAAAATGGATAAGCTCAGAAAAGAAATTTTGGGATTGGTCCTTCAGTAGTTTGCTTCTCAAAGCATGAGTTCAGTCACAATGTCATAATAAGCATATTATTAGTTGTATTATACTCTCTGACATGGCCAAGCTGCTGTTTTAATTGCAACTTTTGGGCATGTAAAGAGAGCGTTTCTCTGGTGTAACTTATGTTTGCCTTTTCCTTTCTTAAAGTCAGACTGTGACTGTTGGTTATGCTTTTCCCATATCATGACATTGCCTCACTTCGACCTTTGATACAAGCATCTGTGTCCTGGTCAGTTATAATTAAGTCATAAATCCATCAAATTTCAGCAAGGTTAAATTGTGCTCTTTCCTGAAAATTCTCTTCTTACACCTGACACTTGTAATTCTCTGTCTTTTCTTCCTCCTTAGTGCCTTTTTACAAATATATATAATAGACGATTAATTATTTTAATTTTGGGCTATATGCAGCAGCGTAATTAGTCCTTTGTCATCTTGAAGTATTTTAGGAGGATATCAGGCAAATGCATGTCAGGTAAAAGGATGCCTGCTGAACAGGACGCATGGCTGCAGCCTCCATTCCTGGGTTCTGGGTTCACTGGCACATCAGGGTGTAGTAGAAACTCAAAGTGACTTGGAGGAGGCAGGGACAACAGCCCTATGGGACCAGACAAGGGGCTGGAACTGGTAGAAAAAGAGTCTCAAAGCTGTTTTTTTGTAATAAGCTTCTGGGTTCATAACTAGGCTGTCCCACCTCGTGCTGAGCAGAGCAAGAAATCCCACACGGCATATTTTTGGCAGCAGTGGTACAGCTTCTGCTTGAATGCGTAATGTTTCATTACTCCTGTATCTTCTTGTAAATACAAAATTATACAAAAATTTCAGGACATTTTTTACTGGTTTTTTGTTTTCCAATCAGCACTGGTTTTATATGTTCTTATCCATTCTAAGTCTTTGAGGTTATATCCCTTGCTACCATGAGAACTGTTAGAACCATATTCTTTGGTCGTTTTCCATGGACAGAAAAGCAAGGTAGGTACAGATCCTTTCCTCTGTGAAATGTGCACGAGTACTTACCAAAACCAAGATCAAAAAGTGGGTCTGGAAGGAGCCCTCCCATAATCCAGATCAGATGATGCTGTTGTCGCACCCACCGATCTGCACGCTGGTCCCAGGGTGTACAGGCAGTCACCAGGGCTTAGCTGAACAGTCAAAAGAAGCATACAAAATGAAAATCTGTGACCACACAGCCTAATGCTTTGCATTGTTCACCCAAATCAGAAAATAAAACTTACCTGATGCTTTATTCAACCTTCAGTTAAAGAAAACAGAAGGGAAGGTAACTGCAAACTGTGAAGGAGCAGGGAAAAGAGTTTTGAGTGTGTACTTAGTTCTGTCATGGTTGGACTCACCAGAGTTCAGTGAGGTATGTTTATTTTTCTGATAAATAACTAGTTTTTTTGTTATCACCCAGCAATGGGTTCTCTTCAGGCACCTATTGCATTTTCAAAGAATCTATTAGTTGAACGTCGGTTCAATCATTTCAGAGGCTGTTGAGAGAGTTATTCTAAAACATGAAAAAACACATCTTCCCCAGTTTGCTGGCTATCTAGATCAAGTGAAAAGACCTTGGGCAGCATTTATTTCTCCAATTTTATTATTGCTTTTTCGTTGTACAGTACAACCCCATTTTCCCTGACCTCACATCCAAAATCCGCCAAAATTTGGGCTTCCCACTTATAGGATTACGTTCTTCAGAGGCTGGAGGATTCCATTCTTCACCCATTGCCCAATTTCAAAGGTATCAACACTTGTCAGCTCTTGATGAGATGTGGAAGAAAAGAATTTTGAATTTCTTGGTTACCAGGATATAATAATTATATTCTGCTCTTCTCATGGGATGGGATTCTCCTTTGGTGTACAGGTCCTATGCAAGGGTTAAGTTTTCATGTGAAGATGCACAGGTTTGGTCAATGCAAAAGTGAGTCTGAACAATCCTATACAGAGAGTGAGACAACCCCAAGGGCTCCAGATCCATGCACACCGACCAGGAAAGACATCGCTGCTCCTGCGTGGGCGTCTCATAAGTGGAAGTGGATTTGCCCCAAATGGGAAGGAGCAGAGCTTCAATGGAGCTTTAAAATTGATCTGAGCAGTTTCAAAGCACCTTTCTTATCCTTAGCTATATTGGAGCAAAACAAGAAGGAAGCTGAAGTTTCTTCCTGATTTGGAACTCACAAACTACATGATCTCAGATGACGGTAGATTCGGTAATTTTAAGACAGATTTCCTGGGAGTCCCTAAGGGCAAACTTTATCCAAGCAAAAGCAGAATGATGGATGTGCTATCTAGGACACACAGCTCCACATCTGTGGATATTGTAGTAAAATAAGACTAAATGCAGAGAAACTGTATTCTTTTAAATTTCTCTTGGGTTTGGTGAAACCTCCACAGACAAAAAGCTTCCCTAGAGGTACCAAACGATTGGGGGGAAAAAAAAAATCAGCTTCCCAACTGGGAAAGTGAGACAGCACATCCTCATCTAAAACTTCCTTCATGGGAAACTGGAGGTTGCTGAGGGATGGACCCAACACAAGAATCCAAACCCAAAAAGGACGTTGCTGTCTTGGCCCCCCTTTCAGGGAGGTCTCCATCGTACGAGCTTCAGGGCAGTGCTCACCCGCATCACCAGCCCTGCCATGGGTCCTCACCTCAAACCCCACGAGTTCTCCAGATGTACCCTGGGTGCTGATGTACTCCCACAACGGAGAGACAACGGCACTGCCACGGGGCTTTGAGCAGCTCCTCGGCTGTCTCGGAGCGCTGGGGAGCCCGAGCAGCAGCGGCAAGCGCAGGGTGAAGAGTACAGTGGAGCCCACTGGAAAAAAAAAAAAAAGCTGTAGTCATTAATATGGATTCTAGGCTTATTTTATATTTCATGAGCTTCTTTTCTCGTTCTCCTTGAGCCCCCAGGAGATGGCAGATGTTTTCGGGTATCACGTGGAGAGCAATGTGTCTTTTTTCTTTTTTTTTTTCTCTTGTTGCGAAGATTTCTCCTCACTCACTTGAAAGGATTAAGAGAGAAAAATCTCCCTTTTTTTTTTTTCCAAACTCCTAACTCAGATCTTTGTCAGCAAATACGATCAGCATTTCTGAAAAATTTGCAGTCGTACGACCTCGTAGAGCATTTGCCCTTCCCAAGGTATGAACTTGTTTGTTAAAGCTGGCCACACAGAACCTTGGATCCCTTCTCTCCTTCAGCGATACAGCTCATACGCAATAAAATATTGGGATCACTGAACCTGCAAAATGTTCGTGCTATTCTCAGATTGTACATTTAGTCCATATACATTATTATCTCCTTCTAAACCAAATTCAGAGAAAAACACCTTGTTAAATGAAGTCTTTACATAATATTTGGAAAATTAGGTTTAATCTTGAAGTCTGTTGCTAAAGAAAGGTATTACAAATAAAACCGTTGCAAAAGCTACATTGAATTTCTTCTGGGAAAATCTGACATTAGGAATAAACTGCTCTAACAATGGGCAAGATCTCAGAAGAGAAGTGAGGGGACATAAAATCTCTGTTTTCCTCACTAGAGCATTGTACTATCTCAGTATTGCACACACATCTATTGAACTTATCTATAATTGTCCCTACGATTCTTTTCTTGCTTTCCATTAATAATAAAATAGTTTCCTCCCTCTTCTACATACAGGTATAAGTGTGGCATGTTGGAGTACATTATTTTTTTCTGAAAAACTGAAAAAATTACAGTGTATTAATTCATTATACCCAGTACTTGCCTAAATATAGAAACATCTACCACGAGGGGCCACAACAGTGGCTGTGGTTGTGTAATGTCAATGGCTGATGAGCTCTTAGTGCCGAGGTCTTTGCATGGATTTCACTCTAACTCCTTCCTTCCATACCTGGACCACCTCTTTGGCCAGAAGATACTGCACCGTTCCAACCTGAAGGCAAGACCTCTACACTATAACTTTCAACCGCTATTCAACCAAAAAAAAATCAAGTTCCAAGGCTGCTCATGCACCCGTGATACACAAACATGCTGGAAATTGCACCTTTTCCACGGTCGACTCGAGGCGTTTGGAGAACGCTCCGTGACATGGGGATGGGGAGCGATATTGCAAATCTTGGGTGGGTGGGTGGGTGCAAATCTTGGGTGGATGGGTGCTCGGGCACTGTGTTGCTGCCAGTGAGTGAGACTGGAAATGTCTGTGAATTCTCTTACAGCATGGGCATTCAGTGAGGGGCAGTCAATCCTTAGAGACAGTAGGTATAAATACAGCAAAGGAGCACCGAAAGAAATGTCAAAGTCCTACCAACTCTGCTCCTTCACCCAACTTTTATTTTAGCTTAGAACGTAAGAAATAATTTACTTCTTAGCAAATATGGAAGCCAATTCATAAAGTATTTATTTCCCCCTACCTTGGTGTTTAAGGTGGCTCTAATTTTTTTTTCTCCTATTTCCAGGGAGGGGAACAGACAGCTAACACTCTACTGGATGAAAGATATATGAACTATAAAATTGCCAGAGAATCTCTAATGTACATGTTCAAGTCATCAGGATTCAGTTCTTTTTAAGTGTGTGTAAGGAGTTTGACTATTTTTGTGTTTGGCTGACATTAGAGGGTTTAAAAAACTATTTTAAAAGACAAAAGCTAAAATAACTTTTCTATATTTCACTCAAGGTAACCAGAAATGTTTTACACAGTGATGAAGATTAAATTTCCTAAACCTAATGGGAAGGGTCTCCCTAACCAGACCTTATAATATTGGCTGCACAGGGGAAAAAAACCACTAATTTTAATGTCCCTTCACAATTTCGCTCTGCCTTATCACCTTCACTTGATGCTCACAAAAATAAAATTATTATGGATGTGGCAAAAAAATCCTTTTAGTATCTCTCATAAAATGAGATACATTAGGCTCTATCAGAGTCTCCTAATGGTTGTCATAGAGAGAGGCAGCCTGAAGCCCTGGACAAATTTTGCAGTAGGTACGTTATACAATCAGAACATGAAACAAAGAAAGAGCTGGAAGGAGGATAAGATGATGATGGAGTCCTTCCTCAGTATGTGAAATTCCTTTACCCATTCCCAAGAAACAAGGAAGAAAAGTCTTGTAAAAATTGTCAGAAATATGAAAGCACGTTATCTGGGACACTATAGAAAAAAAAGATTTTAACTTCTGCTCTGTATCCTGTCTATTCCCCTGGTGTCGAACGATATAACCTTAAAATACTCCTTTTGTTTTATTTCTTAGAAAAGTGGAACAAAGTTACGAATCTGAAGTTTTAGATAACCGTGTTTTAAAAGGAACTTCTTCTAGTGATATTTTTGATTATAAATGACCTGATGTGCAATATCGTATTCTCTTCCTGGCTGCATGGGGTGAAGGTTTTCTCTAAGAGGTGCCCAGCTTGCAGCAGGCAGAAAAGGCTGTGCCTGCTGCTATGGGCTTGGCTGGAGGGGGAGGGATGGAGTCGGGGTTCCCTTCTGCTCTGACCCCCAGCATGAGGCCTTGACACACTGGTGTACTGGAGGTCAACAGAAATGGAAGTGGGGAAATGGTTTAAGCAAACAGTACGTGAAAAGTATATAAACTACAGACTTGAAAATATCTCGATGCCAATAATATCTGCAGAACTGAGAGGTGACTGCTGGAAGTGGGGGAGTGCTTGGGAAATCCATCAAAAAGCAGCTTTAGGGTAAAATGTGAATGTGTGTGTGAGTTGGTGAATGTGCAACTGTCTATAAGAACCAACTAAAATATCAGTAGATCTGGATATTCTTCACCTTCCAAATAATTAACTTAAATCGTTTCAATTTCTTCATTTTTTTCCCCCAAGGGAAAAAAAACTTCAGACAAAACCCACTACATGGAAGAAAACCTCAAACCCATTAAATCATAGAACCATAGAATGACAGAATGGTTTGGGTTGGAAGGGACCTCAAAGATCATCTAGTTCCAACCCCCCTGCCATGGGCAGGGACACCCTCCACTACACCAGGTTGCCCAAAGCCTCATCCAGCCTGGCCTTGAACACTGCCAGGGATGGGGCAGCAACAGCTTCTCTGGGCAACCTGGTCCAGTGAATGAGCTGCCATTGCCCACGCAACAGTTTTTCCTCCCACTGTAGATATTAGGAATATCTGAAAGTAAAAAACTATGTGCTGTAGCACAAAACCTGACCGGGGCAGCTGGGATGGCTTTCACAGCTGGCGTGAGAATCGGGCACAGCACTCCAGAGAAAAGATGGAGAACCAGAGCGACGCGACGGATCGTCTGGCCAAGGTTTTGTTTGCCGCTTTGCGGAGGCTCTTGGGTTGGCGTGTGCGAGCGAGCGACGCGCGACTGCCGCGGGCCTCCCACACGAGACTGAGCGAGGCCGAAGGCTTTTGCAGACGTGAGGCAGCGGTACGTGAGCCCGAGGCTCAGTGAGCGTGCAGTTACGTGTGAGATTCAATTATGGGCTTTTGAAGGCATCCCTTCTTCATTGTGACCAGTACTTACGTCACTTCGGCAGGATATAAATAGTTCTTCTTGCTTACTAAACTAGAAGAAAAATACCCATCAGAATAAAAAGTTCTCCTGGAATTTGATTCCTGATGCGTTTTTCTTATGTAAACAGCTTCTAGGGAGGGAATAATCTCCGGAAGGGGGTTACTTTTCTTTCCACATTTTTTTGAAAGAAAAGATGAGCATTCTTCAAAATACAGTTCATCATTTCCTTAACCATGGCTATGACATGCTCTCCTGAGAAAACACACACTCATTCTATCATTTCACATCAAGCCTGACACTTTCAAATCGCATTTCACTGTCACACGCTCTGCCCTAGCATACGCTCCGCAATTTATTTTGGCAGAAATATATTTCCAACCCCTGTTCACGAGGCAGTCGTTACCAACGGGTGCAGTCCATAGGAAGCACGGGTCACGGTCACCCAGTGATGCTTGGACTGTCACGCTGAGGAGTAGAGGTCCTGTTGCATTCTGGCTCAGAGCCCACCTCCGAGGAGAGTTTCTGAAAGAGATGTAAAAAAGAAAATTTAAACCATGATGTTTTCATACAATTTAGACCAACGGTTTTAGGTGTGTTACTATTACAAACTTTCTCCCCTTCTGCAGAACCACAAGAACGTGCTTACAAATGTAAATTATTTGAACTACAAGGCTTATCATCGTATTTATCCACAGACAGACAAGCAGAGAGGAGCAGAGATAGTCAACCACACTAATAAAGTCCATTGATGACAGAAGCTAAGGCAAGGACCTGAGCTGATACAACAGAAATAATTCAAACCTGCCTCCTTGTTCTATATTGCTACGTTTGAAATAGGAAGATATTTTCAGGACATGAAGATGGACCGTTGTTCTTAGTAACAACATTTTGCATTTAACCTTCTGCTCCCGCGCACTTAAAGGAATTAAATACTTCTACAAATAGGAACTTGGGAAACCGAGAAGTGACGTGATTCCTTCAAGACAAAGGGCAATTGATCAGGAAACAGTGACTTGGGGGGAAAAGCCAGGAATAAAGATTTCAGTTTTGGACTCGGTCCTATGCCCAGCCACTGCATGGTGCTTTTTTTTTCTGCCCCTGCTGAGTGCTGCATTCCGAGCCATGCAAGAGAGGAGTCATCCCGTTCTCTCCGTGGAGGGCGGCTGTTTAATGTCTCACTTAGATGTGCTTTTGCAATCAAAATCTTCTCCTCAGCTACTTCTGATGAATACTTTTTGTCTTCAACAATAGCACTTGTTACGGAAACCTTTCTTCGGGGGATATATATGTGGAACACAGATTAAGCACACACTGATCATAAATATAGTTTGTGATCTTAAATAAGGTTTTTTAAATGTAATTCATCGGTTAGCTTAACATATTGTTTGAGTTCTTTTTCCTTGAAGATGTTGATTTTTTTTTTAATAAATAGGAACATTCGTATTTAAAGAAGAAAGTAAAATAATATACTTCTATTTCAAATCTTGTTTTACTCCAGTTACTAATTTTTCTATGAATACTTATAGAAATCTATAAATTAAAGAGATCTTGAGCAAGGGACTAATGCTGGTTGTCTTGAGAGGAGAAAACTCAGGAGAAATGATTATAAAAAGGGAGCGATCATTGGAGGCTGATCCACAGCCATGGTCAGCAGGAGATGCTTCAACAAAGAACTTTGGATAATTCCCATGTGCACCAGAGGAGGTGGCCATCTCAAGGACACAGGGAAAATAGAAACGGAGACAAAGCACTAAATGCTTTTTGTTGTTAAGTCCTATCCAATACTCATTTGATACAGTTTTACTGATTGTGCCTTTTTTTTCCTTTTTCTTTTGACTTGAAAGACTGGAGAATATTGTTTCCTAAAATCCTGTTATTCGAATTTGTGAACAGTTATGAAAGATTAGACACTAATGGAGAAAGCAGTCATTTGGGCAACGGGACAGATATTTAGAGAGAAATGAGCTGTCTAAGACTAGAGTTTGAACATTAAAATTTATCTGTTCTACAGGGCCAGCAACAGGAAAGTGCTAGCTGAAGAAAATGAAACTTTTGGGGAAAAAAAAATATTGCAATATGGTGACTTTCAGATGGTGGCAGTGTGAAGTGAGGGCGTTCCAGTTCCACTGATTCGTTCCCCAGGTCTGTCCAGGTGTGAGCTGTGGTTGCCCCAGGACAGCAAGTCCCTGGTGTAGGTTGGCTTTTCAGGTATAATTATGGACATGAGTGTAAAATATCATCTGAATATGCTTGTTTCACTCCTGCCTGGGCAAGTTTTGTTCTTGGTCTACACCACATCCCCCAAGTTATAGTAAATAACTGCATACTTTAATTTTTGTCAAGCGATGGATGGGATAAAGCGTGATCACACCTTCTTAACTAGTAAGTACTACAGACTTCAGTTTATAAGCGTAGCTCATTCTTCATTATTCTTCATTATATTCCCTTTCTTCTGGTATTCCTACCAATGCAGCATGAGCTTGCGATGTATCCAAGCCAAAGTTTTTACCGCCGCGTTGTCATTCTTCTGGACAGACAGGAATTAACATACCCAATGTGTGGCAGTGTAGAATCAGTGGTAGTGTAGAATCAGGCTTTCGAGCTTGAATTCTGCCTTTGAAACAGTTTGATCATGAAGAATTTCATGAACATGAACGTTTTTCTTTGCACAGGGAAGAATAAAAAATATAGATTGTCTTCTAGTATTATGCTCCTCTGCTCAAACACTGCCAAACAAACATACCCACTAAACTGTGCCTATAATAAGCACAAGCTCTTGATCTAAAAAACAACATCAACCAGCTTTTTAGAATCCAGTTAATTATTAAACGACCCATGAAGATTTTGAATGCATGACTAGCTTTTTTGAGCTTATCTGATAGACTGAACTTCTCTGTTTAGTTTATGTAGATAACTTGAATTTCTTCTCTTCTCTTGAAAACACATCTTTACGGATAGATGAGAACACGCGTTCATTTTTAGTAAGGTATACTTTTATGAAGCATGACAGAGAAATGATTGCTCCAGAAATGTGAAAAGTAGAATAAGAAGATTGCAGATAAGTCCATTTTTGGCACTAAATAAAGGTCAAATTCAGTTATTATTAGAGCTTATTAAGAAAATGCTGTAGGCAAAGTAAACACATTGGCCGACATTAAGGAAAATCAGGTGTATAATCAGATGGGCATTACAACCAAAACACATTTTCACTAAGAATTAAAAAAAAACAACCCCCTATCTTGCAGTTGTGTGTAAATATATTCCAACTTTCCAAGCCCAGCTTTGAGACATCAGTACAGGTCTGTTGGTTCTTCTTTGTACCTCTGGTCGGTTCCCGTATTTTTTTCATTGCACTTATGAAAAGAAGTGACAATAGAGAGAAGATCTTTACCACGCAGCTCTGATTGCCACTTCTGAGCAAGGATGCCAAAAAGCTGCTGATGCCACTTTGTGTGTTGTGCGCTGTCCCTGATGGTGTATAGCTTAATTCGAAAAAGCATGTAATTAAGGGCGTGTTAATTTTTCATTTCCATAATGAGCTTTTATAATTCTGTACAGAGCATGGAAAAAACATTTCCAAAATAGAAGTGATTTACATCGCAGGCCTTCCTGTGGATTGATTGCTGCTCTCACCGAGCTGCTGGCAGATGAGCAGCATCCCTTCACCGTGGAATTACTTTGCGCCGCTATCACGGACCATGGTCCTACTCCATTCCATGAGCTCTGTAAGAGGGACCACCTTATCTACTGCTGCTAGGTGATGGGCATGGCTAAGAAATGAAATCTCTAATGGCAGAAGAAATGGAGTAACTGGATTGTAAATAAATCCATTTCAGACACTTAAGAAAGGCTAAATTCTGTGATTATTTCTCCAGAAAAGGAATTATTATTTCTTTAGTAGCTGGCGCCTGTGAAGTAGGTAATAAAGCAAACCCAAGTCCTAGGTGAGACGAGAACTGCAATATAGTCAGAGTTACAGACTACAATGATTAGCACATAATTACTATTCCTATTATTTTTGGGGGGTTCACAATCACCGGCCGTACAAAGCCCTGTTGAAATCAATGAAGTATGTTGCCAATAAAAAATGAGTGTACTCCAAAATCACTACTGGGAGCCTTAGTGTTATTTAAGTATTTTAAGTACTTGTTTTGATACAAGGAATATTTTCAAAGGAAGCTAAGAGAATAGAATATGCTTGTACAGTAAGATGGGTTAAGTATTACCATGACTCCTTAAAAAATAACTTTCTGGGAAAGCATATTATGCTCAAAGAAGCTGGTATAAGATAGGATAGAGATGGATATGCATGCTTTCCTCTTTTTGGTACGATACTCTTAATTTCTTCATCTCCAGCAGATCAATAGGCAAGTTTGGTTTTACTGCTTCAGTTATTATTATCCTCTGATTCAGATCTTAAATATTGGGTAGACTCAAATCATGAACAAGCTTCAAAATGATAGAGATGGGTGACAGAGTATTTTAAGTTAATTACGGGGGTTCTTCACAGGAAAAAAGTGGTTTTGTGTGATTTACTGAATAATAGGTTGCATGTACTAAATGGCCCTGGAGTGAGTTAGAGAGTCCAACCTGCTACTCCACCACTTTAAACCAACTCAGCCACATCAGGCAATGCTGAATCTGTACATGAAGAATCTGTAGGCAGCAGCTCAGTAAGGACACAAAGTGCTCCTGAACACCGGAACATCACCCTGTAGAAAACAGTATGGCCATATCAGGGCTGCACGGTTATTCCGGTTGCAGTATTTCACCTTGTTGCTTGCTGGATGATAATAAACACATATTTAATTACCACAAGCCTGCACTCTCGGCTCTATACTATACTGGCTGTAAAATGCTTTCAAAGCTGTGTAAAAGTTCTCCTTTGGACAATAACATAGAATCATGGAATGGTTTGGGTTGGAAGGGACCTTCAAGATCATCCAGTTCCAACCCCCCTGCCATGGGCAGGGACACCCTCCAACTACACCAGGTTGCTCAAAGCCTCATCCAACCTGGCCTTGAACACTGCCAGGGATGGGGCAGCCACAATTTCTCTGGGCAGCCTGTTCCAGTGTTTCATTACCCTCATTGTAAAAAATTTCGTCCTAAGATCTAATTTTCAGTGTAAAGCCATCACCCCTTGTCCTATCACTCCTGTGCCCTTGCAAAAAGCCCCTCTCCAGCTTTCTTGTAGCCCCTTTAGGTACTGGAAGGCTGCTGGAAGGTCTCCCCGGAGCCTTCTCTTCTCCAGGCTGAACAACTCCACCTCTCTCAGCCTGTCTTCACAGGAGAGGTGCTCCAGCCCTCGGATCATCTTCATGACCTCCTGTGGACTCGCTTCAACAGCTCCATGTTCTTCTTATGTTGGAGGCCTCAGAGCTGAACGCAGCACTGCAGGGGGAGGTTTCACGAGAGCAGAGGGGCAGTCATATGCTACAACAGAACTAGTAGCTTTTTACAGATTAAAAAGAACTTCTAGGTTTTGATCCTATAGTTTACCAGTCCAAATAAGTGATTTTATATTCATGCTTCAAGGTATCCTCATTCTCTTCAAGCAAATATTGAAGCTGTTGTTGTAATGGAAACAAAGCTCCACCAGTTTCCCGAGCCTTTATCTGCTTTTTTTTTCCCTGCCGTTGTTAATACAATACAGACATTTTAATGCTCTTTAAACACTGATCTTCCTTTTGGTTGCCCATTGATCCTAATGTCTAAATCCATACCTGCTTCAGTGAGGTATGTATTACTGAATATTGATAAATCTATATTTTTACAATCCGTTATCTAAAAGAAAACTGTTTAATGTGATGCGTAGGTTTATGTTACTATTTTATTTCTGTATAAATAACAGTGATCTGCTTGACCTGCCTGTATGTTATCATTTCACAAGTATGTTCACACATTATTCTTACGTTTTGCATGCTTCATGAGCAGTGAAAAAGAGTAAACCAGATACGGATCCTTGTATACATTAAAACGTAGGATTTTCATTGCTTGGTTTTCTGTTGTAGAATGTGGTAAATTTTCAGCACGTAAATAATCTTCATTGATTTGTTCGATGCTTAAATATCTCCTGGCTTGAGATCTTAACATGTAAAGAGACAAGTCTCTTATTTTTAATAGCATCAATGTCAACTACTAGTTGATTTTTCTTTAGAATGAGATTCTCTCAACCAAGAGAAAGACCAAAGAGGCCTCATTTCAAATAACACTGAGAATATAGAATATATGGCCATGGCCACGATGGGCCACGTCACCACTGGTGCTGCACGTGGTCGGAGTGGGAGCAGAGCAAGCATCCTTGGAGTGGCTCAAAGAAGGATGCTCTCCATGGGTTTTCTTCCTAACATAGAAATTTTGACATAGGATACAATTCTGTTTAAGTCTGTCTAACATATTTCCAAACGTTCTTTCCATCCCTGGAAGTGTCTTTGTTAAATCTTATTAAACTCAGCCTCGACAGTATCTTATGGCAAAGAGACATAAATGCCTTCTATGCATGAGATGAAAAATTAATTCTATTTTATTCGTAATATCAATGAATTTTCATCAATTAGGACTTTCGGCAAGGCATAAAAGGAGACTGGAAAAAGCAGAAGTACATATTAACATGCTGGGGCTGGAATTAACTCACAAACTACTTACCTAATTATTTCTCTGAATTAAAAACTTTGGTTTGAGTGTAGAGAGCAGAAAAAGAAGCCTTTTCTGTTCTGAATTTTGGCAAATGGGCTAGTGTCCCAAAACATGATACACAACACATTTCTAAGAAACAGCTTAAATCAGAGGAAAGCAAGAGTTTGATCCAGAGCAAATTAAAGTCAAGAAACAGCTATGCCTGAAAAGTTGGTTTCAAACCAACTTCCCTCTTTCCTCCAGGGTATAGGGACCTGAGGACCTGCGACCTGAAGCAACACAAACTTTCAACCCTGCCCATGGAGAAACCCCTGCAGTGATGCACAACAGCTATTCTAGCTGCTAAACTCATGAATTGCAGCTATGGCTTATAGGGAAAGGTGCTGCTGGTGCAACGCTCGATGTACACGTGCACCTACTCACATGGAGTATGGCTGCAAAAACATTTAGAAAAATATTTTGTGTCACGGACCATGTAGGCAGGAAGGCTACTGAAACAGCCCTACCATTGCCATCACGCAGATTAAAGGCATTGAGAGGAATCTCCATGGCTTCATGCTCATGGCAGCCAGAGTCCTGTGGTGCTCCACAGCCTCTTTGCTCACATCCATTTACCTCCCGGATCCAGTCCATGTGCCCTGTTCAGGTATTGACCCTGTATGTGAATGAGATGGGGGTGTTTTAGCCAATTCAGGATTCTCTAATGCGGCAAAACTGTATACGTAGCAGCTCCCTCATTTTTCCATCTCTCAGAAGAGGAAATTTGGCCAAGTAATGGACAGAAGCCCGCAGGTAGGACACTTCAGGTCCTGTGGCTTGCTATACAGCTGGACATATCGGCTTCAAAATGCAGTGTGATATTCCATGGGTATTATAACCCTGGGAGATGCTATTCAGGATAAAACTTGGTAAAATAGTACAAGTTGAAGCCCTGAACCGTATGTTCCGAATAGGGAAAAAAAGGTTATTTACCCCAAGGACCAGCACTTTCCCTGACTGCAAAAGGTACGTACCAGACAAGTCCCCAGCACTGCCACTGCAAGAGCCTTCTGTGATCAGCATCGACCTGCCGCTGTATGTTCTTCAATAATTCAGTCTTCAGTAACTGCCCATTATTATTGTCCAATTTCCTGCTAGGATGACCAACTGTAGTTGCATTTTATATCTTTTTCTTTCAGTCTATGAATCTGCGCTGCTTTTCATGTTGGGTTTTTTTTTTTTTAATCTGATTAATAGGTTTAGGCTCTGCATTTATATTATCTTGTCTAACACTTGCTTTTGTTGCATCAATCAAGTCACTTAAGGTAGCCTAGCACAGAGGAGTTTATTCTTCTCAGCATTATTTACTTCTAGCATTTTTCATCCTTGCTGCTCTTTACAACTTATTTTGCTTTAAAGGTTATGTGGATAGCCTGTTTTAGGAAGTAGTGCTTTAAGAACTACTTAAACAAGATGCCAGCTGCGTGATAGTTTATCTAGACTTTAATAATAGCAGCGGGGAGCCGGTTCTCCCTTCCTTGGTGTCAGGAACACCCATGTGTCAGTTCAGGTCGGCCGTAACCCATGTACAGGACCATTGCATACACAAACGTGGAGGCACGGCAGGTAATTTATATATTATCAATAAAAAGCAGAAAGGGTTTTTTTGGAAGTACTTGTGTCATCTTTCCCTGTAAATTGGACAAAGAAAGGCGTAAGCTTCTGTGATAATAACTAAAACATACCCTAAACAAAGCCTTGCAATGGTTAGAATATACTGAAAATTGCAAGGAAATGGCATGGAAATGGCAAGATTCATTTCCTAATGGCCATATGTATTAGGATTTCTTCTCTTCTTACCCAAATATGTGACATATAACTTTACAACATAGCACAACATCCAACGCCATAAATAAAAACAATTCTGAATGCTGGTGCTTCGTTTAATTTTTAAATTGCAATGAAACGAAAGTGAATTTAATCACCCTATCCTGTTTCATAACAAATAAAGTCATTGTGATTAATGTTACGACATACAATACCAAATTAATTTTAAATTAAATCACTCTTGCAGTAAGTTAAGTGTCTACAACCAAAGATGGCAGCCCTTTCTAAAACGACATGCCAAATAAAAGGTCACTGAATTTACTGATACCAGACAAGGTGCAATACAAAGGGAGGATGCAGAGCCTGCACTGGAAGCTCGAGCTCAGGAGCAATTCCATTTATAGGCAGTGGAAATTTTCAAATGTATATATATGTATATTTTTAATGAGATGAGAGGGATTAAGGGCGCATGCATTTCTAATTCGATTAAGAGATCACAGCTGCAATTCTTACTTTACCTCTTTGGCCTCATTCTGCTTGTGGTTTCTGCACTGTCAGGTCCATCATTTTTGCAACTTTAATCACAGGATTACAATTTTAATAACTAATCCTTCCTTTTGAGATGGAATATGGGAAGATCTGGGAGTGGTGGGATTCTGTCTTCTGCCCTTGTTTGCTGTAACTTAACATCTCACCTGCTGTAGTGCAGCTCAGTGCATCTAATCTTATTCTTAGCGAGAAAGAGTGTGTAAGCCCGAGGCTGCCCAACATTTTTGGTAAGCGTGTGCACTTTGTAAATACACTCAGACCAGTAAGGGTTCAAGTAGTTTACAAAATTAAATCCCGACACGGTAATAAAGAGTTCTTCCTCCTTCTTGAACCAAAAGTTTGATTAAAAGCACAGAAAATATAGTGGGTTTGTAGAGTACTTTTGATGCATTAACAGCAACTAGATAATTTTGAGGCTTAAAATTATTAGAACTAGTTTTGGTTGGAAACCAGCTTCATTGCTTTCACGACATGAAGGGCCGTGGCCAGTTCTGGGATTCAATGAGCCGTTTTGATGGGACAACTGAGATTGTTAACCAAGGTTGTTCAGCGAGCGGGCAGCTTGAACGCCTAACTTTGCTCCTCCCACTGCATTTTGTTAGCCCCCAAATCCAAATCTAAACCCACTATGACATGATATTAACTCAGATCAAACAAAAGCAAAAAAGCTGTATCCGAATTTCTGCAGTCATCATTTTCCAAGGGACCAGAAGCAGAACAACATGAACTGTGATACCAACGCTACTTTCTGTGAAGGAACAGTAGTCTTCTGCCACCCCATCTGCACAGCTCACTCTTTCCCCTGAGACAGAACTGCCTTTGTTTGCCGAGGGAAAACACAGAGTCATTTTTTCATACTGGGATTCATAATACTCTCTAAATTGTTTGGGAAAGAGTAAAGTTTTTCACAAATTCTAAACAGGAGCTTTTTTTTTTCAGAGATTCTAAGCAGTTTGCAGAATCTTTCAAGCAAAATGCTTGTCAGAGACACAAAAAAAAAGTATTTTCAGGCAAAAAGGTTGAACAGAAAAACTCCTAAATATGATAATGGCTGCTGCTGAATTCACTTGAAGCCTATTGTGAGAGCAGCAAGAGCAAAGCTGTTCTTATCTCTTTGTTTTAGAGTGCTCAGTAGTTTTTGTGTTTACAGCTGATGCTCTCCAGAGGATAAAATCTCCACATTTACTATTCAAAATGCTAAAAGCATTAGAAGTTTTAGAAGATTTCTGTTCTTTAAAAGGTAAACACAAGTGGGAAAACATGGAAGCGACTCTTGTTTTGTGATAGTCATATGCACTGAAGCTGTTCACAAATTATTTATCTGACAAGAAGCCATTACTTTTCCTTAGCTGATGCATCAGGATTTCAATCATGAACAGAATTCAACAAGCCAAGGAGAAGTTAGTTCACGCTCTCTCATGGAAATGATTCTCTCTTTATCTTGTGGTTTTCATAGAATCACGGAATGGTTTGTGTTGGAAGGGACCTTAAAGATGATCTAGTTCCAACCCCCTGCCATGGGCAGGGACACCCTCCACTACACCAGGTTGCCCAAAGCCTCATCCAACCTGGCCTTGAACACTGCCAGGGATGGGGCAGCCACAATTTCTCTGGGCAGCCTGGTCCAGTGCCTCACCACCCTCAGAGTGAAGAATTTCTTCCTTAGATCTAATCTAAATCTCCCCTCTTTCAGTTTAAAGCCATTGTGCCATGGTAACAACACCCACCTTGAGCACCGCAGTGTTGGGAGGTGCGATTCACATCATGATTCTTTCGAAAATCCAAGAAATCATTACTTCCCAATGGGCTTGGGAAGGCTTGAAGGGACTTTTGGCTGATGCAGCAATTAACTAACTACAGATGAAGGAGACCTTGGCACTCACTACTAGTTCCATTTTCTGCCTCAGGGACTCTGTTTCTGGGAAGGTGACAAACTATATGAAGCAACATACCTGACTATACCCGTGATGTACCTAGAAGTAAAAAACTGCGCATCTTCAGCATTTCAAAAGAAACTTAAGTTATCCCTTCATGAACCCAGAGGAACCCGTTTTCCTGTCTCTTAATGCTTTATTGGATCCTCACGGCCCCCTGTAGATAAGGACCAAAATGCTGCATAACCTGCAGTGGAAGACCTTTCATAGCAGTGACTGTTAATTTAATTATAAAATAGATTGAGAATTCAGAGGCATCAATATGTGGCATAGAGCATCTGTAGTTATTTTGGGTTTTTTTAAAATAATTCATTATTTAAATGCTTAAATGCATATTAAATATTGCAAGTTCTATTGTATTGAAAGAGAAAAAGACTAGATTAATCCCCAGTCACTGGAGCTTATATACATTGACTATACACTGAAAGATAAATTTGTGAAAATGTTCTTCTTTCACAGGGTGAACTAGGGAATGATTTGGAAGACCACACATTTTTTTTTGGTCCAGTGCGAGTGTAGGAGGACTAGAAAATAAAGCAGTGCCCCTCATCCATCCCTGCCCACCCATGCAATGGACATTCCTTACGTGACCGAGCGGCACCAGGCTGCTGATGCAGTCAGACCATAGGTTTCCCCAGGGAGAAATATAGAGGGAAAAGTGATCCTGTCCTGCTCTCTACCCTACTCAGAGCTTGTTTAACTTGGTGAGAGATACATGACATGCAAAACCTCTGGTTGCCCTGAAGCTGCTGTTGCAATGTGGTTGCCCCCTCGCACGTGGCTGTGCTTCAACAGAGCAATACGTCTCTTCATTTAAGAAGCAAAACAAATCGTGGATTCGATGTCTTTTCCCTGCTCTTTGTCCAACGTTAGCACTTGGCTGGTTTCCTTAGACAGTCGAACATAAGGACATAGCCCAGAAACACTGCCCAAGATCCAGGACATAATTAGAGCAGAACAAAATGCTGCATTTCACGGCTCATGGGGAAAGCCTTCCCATCAGCACGGAGGGGAAAGTTTCACACGGAGTAGCCAGCCCTGGCAACAGAGAGTGTAAAAGCAGAGGAGGAAGAGTATGACCAGCTCTCAAGGGACAGGAAAACTCTTTCCTTTCCCTGGACACCCCTCTGAACTAAATTGGTATACCAGCTGTGGTCCAAGGGCAGCTCAGGACCAGGCTGTTTAACACACAAGTACAATGCCATTACAGAAATTATGTTTAGAAATGTAAAATTTTTGGCAGAAAGAGCAGATTTCTTCACATATACAAAAGCTGCAATACCAAAAACTGATTGCACACCAGATGACTCTCTCTCCTCCGCCGTGCCCCGGGCAGCTCACTCTGCTCCTGCGAGTGGTTCCAGCACAGAAATCCTGGGATTTTGACACCATTGACTGAATAATTTTATTGAACAGTATTATCGTGTTTCGCTATTCGTAGGACTTGTTGCTGTCAAGTGGTATTTTTCATCTGCTTGCTTAGTTTTCCTGGGACATCTTCAATTTTAGCACGGAAAATAGTCTGAAATAGCCCAGTATCCATCTTGAAGCAAGACATACACCCGCATCAAATCTTGCAGCATACTGTGAATGTAGCCAGAGTGTACTGTGTGTAAGTGTGCAGGCCTTTTTTGAATACACTCATTGTGGAAAAACTTGTTCTGCTGCTTCATTGTATTATCACAAATGTTTTTGCTGACTTCAACTCCTCCGATGACTCACACAGAGGCAATTGGTCTCCCAGAATAAAACACTGTTGTAGCAGTTTTTTCACATAAAAGGCAAGTGTTTCAGGGATCCTGCTTCAACAGGATTTTATTTTTTAATGTATATAATGCGTGTTCAGTGTAATCTCTCATGCATTATCAAGAAGCTCTAAGTTTATATAAACTAGCAAGGATGGTCTCTCATCAAAGCAGTGTGGAGGAGAGAGCCATAAACCTTAATAGGCCATCTAAATTTGGATGAAAAATAAGTTTGTCTCCTAAGACAGCATTATCTCTATATAGTACTACGGTTGCTAGTTAGGGTCATTCTACTACTCCTCATGAAGTCTCCCTCTCTGAAAAGAATCTGATTTTTTTCAAGTGGAGTATTACTGGCATATTCATATTGCAGCATAAAAGTATTTGACATGAGTGATTGACATTGTTGAAGCCATGTGACTATATTAACTGGGCACGTTGGAATCGTGAGCATTTGTGAACTGATGAAGAAATGGTACTTGTACCCTCATGCCCACATCTCCTGAAAAAAAACTAGTGTAAGGTTTGCAATGGGAGAATGAGATGCGGAAAAATTTCTTCACCAAAAGATCTGTCAAGCATTGGAACAGGCTGCCCAGGGAAGTGCTGGAGTCACCATCCCTGGAGATACTTAAAAGACGGATAGATGTGCTTAGAGGCATGGTTCAGTGGTGGACTTGGCAGCTTGTGGTTGGACTCAATGACCTTCAAGGTCTTTTCCAACCTAAATGATTCTATGATTCTGTGATTCTATGAGCCATACAAAGAAGGTGCTGGCTACCTTTGAAGAAAGCCTGTTCCACCTAACGAAGGCAGCAATCGGCAAACCCTGACTTTCACTAGAGTTGCTGCAATGAAAGTACTGGCTCTTTGCTTAAGATTTTTGCTTTAAATGGAGTCCATTTATTTTCATTTCACTTGTTCAAGTAAATTGGCCCAAATTTGGCACTGAATTCTCCTCTATAGACCCAACGGTTGCGAGCCTTGGACCATCCTCCCTGGAATTCAGCCACAGCAGCACTTCTGCATTGTGGGAGAGAGTTTTATGTCCTGCAGTGGACAGCGAAATCCGAGTTCCTCTCGATGAGTGAGTTTCACTAATCAATTCATCAGCACACAGTATTAATTAATGTTTCATTTGCCTTTTTTTTTGCTATGACCCTTCTTTGCTCATGCAATCCATTTGGGCTTGTTGCCCTAGACCTGTTGAGACTGTAGCCATTTCCTTGCTGTGCTTTGGTACAGTGCTGACATAAAGACATGGCCTTTTGAAGATGATGAAGTATCAGTGATAATGTACACTAAGAAAAGAGGTTTTGTTGTTGTAAATCAAAATACTTTATGAGAAATACATACTAACACAGTTCTGTGAGTTTTTAAGAATTTGACTGTCCTAAAAGCAGACAAGAGAAAACAGAATTTATTATTGCAGCTTAGTTACACTTGAGGCTTTTTTATTAAAGAAAAAATTGACAAAATATACTCTGTGTAGGAAGCTATTTCTTATTCAAGTGTATATCTTATATTTTCTAACTGTAAGGACACTGCATCTATTATATGCATGCTCACTTATCAGTCATGTCAAGGAAAAAAGCTTTTGCAGAGTTCTGCAAAACTCCAGAGCCCTGGAGACTCTCTAAAAGACATTTAAGAATTATTCAAAACCGGAGGTTTTGGGCTTAAAAATAGAGCCACTTGCTTTGCAATTGGATATTTCATTTCAGAGTGTTTTACTCCGTGTGAAATAAGGTCGTGCCTTTGAAACCAGAGCGGTGGGAGATATCTGATAGCCATGGGATGATGGAGCAGCACCACGAACAAGGGGTGAAATATGGGATGGCTGATGCTCTCAAGGACTTGGTAGGTCAGTGTAGTGCCAGGGGTGAGGTTTCTGCATGCCAAAATATCTCTCTGGAGCTCTAGATAGAGCAGGCTTGAAAACTGTCTCACAGTTTGAAAGCAATTGGGCGGGGAGGTTAAATGAGCCAGTTCAACAGCAGCTCCAAGAAGCTTTCAGCACCTGAACCAAAAACAAAGAGGGGTCTGTTCTCCGCCGTGCTTCCCAACAGCAACAGGATTCCCTCCAGCATGAGGGATTCAGGAAACTCTGCTGCATCTTTTTCAGGGATAAGTCATCAAGCAATGCTGAATGTGTGCTCAAGAAACACCGGGTATGATCCTCTTGTGCAGAATCTGAAGACATCCAGATGGTGAGAACTGGTTTTGTGGAAAGTAACTGAAAAAGGAAAACTAAAGAACAAAAGAAAAGTTTCGTCTGCACCTGCTAGACACTGGAGAACAAAGACAAACAACTAGAAAGTAGAAGGTAAAGATAAGGGTAAATTGGTAACTGCGGGGGAAAATGTCCATCTGTTGATATCAGAAATGTTTAGATACTAGTAGAAGCTTCAGATACTCTAATTGATGCCACAGCATGTGAAACCCTGAATTATAAAAAAAAAAATTGCATTTTTCTTTTAGATAATACTTAGACGATAAATGTGAGATTATTTGCATTAGCAGCTATTTACTATCGTGGAGAACAAAATGGATGTACAAGAGCCCAACTTTACATCCCATTGTCAAGGACCTTGCTCCAAGAGACTCTGCATATTGTCATTGATCTATGAAACAAGGATTTCTCTATTTCTAAAACTTCAACATGTCACTTCAGATTTAATTAATTTTCCTATCCTTTAAAGTTCTAGAAAGAAAATAATATCAGAAATATAGATGCTTTTACTATGGGTCTTTTGTTTCACTTCTGCATTTCTAATAAATTTTCAGATATATTTTATGTCTCAGACAAAGCAAGTCCTCTCATGTGTGGGAGAGATTATTCTCACAAAAGAGAATCGCTTTGTCAAAACAATGAGAATAAGAAAGTTTTCAAGATTAAAATGTCAGGGAGATAAACACATTACTTTGAACCGTATTTGTATTCCATAGCTAGTTCAAACACTCAGGCAGTTATCTTTCAAAAAGTAAACATGCATGAAATCTGATCAGCTTTTTATTGTACATGGAATAAATTATGCAGGGCATTGTAGTAGACTCCTATATGGCTCATTTACACATCTTTTGATAAATGTAATATGCAGATTCTTAGTCCTTTGTGAGACATTAACCTTCGTGCATATTGATGCTGTTATTCTGAAAGATGACAGGCATTCAAAGACCTTCCCGTGTCTCTTTGAAAGCAAGCAAGCCCCTTTATTAGAGAGAGACTTGCTCAATAATGTACCAATGAACCTTCTTTAGACTTCAGTCTCATCATAAATTTTCTTCTCAATGTCAAAGGATTAAAGGTTTCAAGTCATTTTAATAGTGGCATAAAGTGGTCAGGATAGAAGATCTATGGTTAGTGCACAATCCAGCTCTTATTTGGAAGGCAATCCGTCCTAATTCACCAGCCACAGGAATTACTGGGAAGTTATTTTACATGTGCTGGATGATAGAAATCCATGTTGAATGGCTAAACTCTTTGAAGATGAATCATTTGGGAGACTTCTCTCAGTTTCAGACACCCAGCAAGGCTATTTTTCAGAAAGGGAAGGGCTCCGTAAGCGTCTCAGTTTGGCACTCCGGACGTGAAGTGACGATCCTCACTCGTGACGTGCTGGCAGAGAGGGCTGCTGGAAACTTTTCACAAGTACCTGTGTAACAGTTGCTTTTGCTGATATCTTGTCTGATAGGGCACGTCTTGCTACAGAACTTTTGCTGATAAATGGGATTGAAACTATGGGTATGCTCTTTTTGTGCCAAAATCTTCCTTTTCCTTATTTGGCAACAACAACAAAAAAAAGAATCTAAAGGTGAGAATCTGAATCTCTAAAGGTGAGGATTTTTAGATTTTTATTTTGAAAGAAGAAAATCCTAAGGAAATGGGAAGGATTACATTTCAATTTTTATTTAAAGTCAAAGCTAGAAGATCTTTTGGGAGAGGTAAAAAAAAAAAAAAAGGACGCATTTCATGACATGTCCTGTTCCTTGCTTGGGTTAATTATCGGGTCAGAGCACTTTTCAAACACCAGCCCACCTGCTGTCCCAAAGACCAGTGCAGCACGCTGCAGCCCATGCCATGCTCGCCCTGAAAGCTCCGTTTATCCGCGCTTCCGACTGCGGGTTTTAATAACCTCAGCTGGGTGAGCTGCTCAGAGAGATGCTGCTGGAGGAGCGATGGCCCAACTCCTTGGCCTCGGGGCTAGACTGGGTGGTGGGCACATGTCCTCACCTGCGGCTGGGATCACTGCTTTGCTTCTCTGGTCGGCTACATTTGAGCAGCAGAGGAAGTGCTGATGGGATGATATCGGCAGTAAAACAGAATAACATTGGTAACCTGACCTCTCTGAGAAATCTCCTCTTGATTTAGCCTATCCTGTAGGATGAGCCCAGCATGTGTGGGCTGGTGGATGCAAGGAGAGTGGGAGTTTACTGAATTACACAAGTATCCTGCTAAAGAAAACAGCTGGAGGCTTGAAACAGAAGATGTAATTTGCTTGACAACACAATGATTTCAATTGACAAGGTAGGGAAGGACTTTGCTGCAAAACATCCCCAAGCCTAGACCTCTTCCCTTGATTTCTAGTTTCATTCTGGCCAGGAGGAACTGGAAAGGAATTGAGGAGCTGGAGAGGGAGGAAAAGAGTAAATGGATTTTTCTACAAATCTTTAGAGTATTGAAGAATCAAGCTATTGCTGATAACAGAAATGCTCAAAATAAGCTAGAACTTGGTGAAACCTCCAAACAAGTAGCTCTGCTTTATAGTAAATAGAACATGTTACAAGCTACAGCACCATCAGGGTGCCATTGACTTAGTCCTCAGGCAAACATGGTGAGAGCAGCTCCACCAAAGACCTTTTCAGCCTCCTCAAGTCTCACTGAGTGTTCCAGGACCTTGAAGTCCTTTGCATTGCTCTAACACTAAAAAACTTGTAACGCACTTCCCAAAAAAGCTCTATAATGTGTTAGCCACACAAAATTCTCGTTTTAAATTTGCAGAAATATAGATGGAGATTTTAGATGATATACTTGGCTCTGCAGTGCTGTTTTACAGAAGAGAAGTTCCTCATCTTTGCAGTAAAGCTGCAGGCAGTATGCAGGGTGAGAGCAGTAATTCCATTAAAATCACGATCAGGTCAACAAAAACATTATTGGCTCAAAAATCATGGGATTAAGATAATTGTATGTATACAGATGTATAATAAATGAAACTATATTGATTATTTTATGGGTTTTAGTGCATAGGATGCGTTTAGTCAAAAAGTCTGGAAGCATGTGTCCAACTGTCAAGGCTTGGAACAGACTTTCACTGTAAAAAAAAAAAAAAAAGATAAAAAACAAGAAGAGGAAAGCAAAGGACAGAGCGCAGTCACTTGCCTTTAGGAGCGCAGTGTTGGGAACACATCCGCAGCGGTGAGACCTGGCAACCACATTATCAGGGGGATTAATTCCCCGTGTCTGCCTGGCTAGAAATGCTTTAAAGACTGTTGTTACTGGGAAAGGATGGACTTGAGGAACCTGAGTAAAAAACAATTAAAGATGCTATTTTCTCATCCCTCTTATGCCAAATTCTGGATTAATGAGCAAGATCAGCCTATTGGCCCCCTGACTTGGTAGAACATTTGATAACTACACCTTTTCAGTTAAATCTACAGCTCAGTGGATGTGTTTGGTGCTTGTCTCTGAAGGGAAGAATTACTCACTCTCAAAATTACTTGCTGGCTGCTAGCATGGAAAAATGTTCTTTGTATTTCTCTGCCCTGGACGGGAAGGCTTTCAGATGTTTATTTTAGGTACCAATATTTCCTTGTTAAATGATATACGAACATCTGACAATCTTTTTATCTCCGCGTTTTCACAATGCTCCTGTGAGATGAGTAAATGTGATTAATCTATTTTACAGTCAGGGAACTGAAGCAGAGAGAAGCCAAGGCTCAGATCTATGGAGATCTTAAAAAGCTCAGTGACACTCCGAAGTTTAAAAGGAAAAATACCAACCCCCTGAAAAAACAACCTCATTCAATATCTCATTGAAATCTTCCAGCATCCCCCTTGGTAGCTTCAGGAACAGGCTGTTCTGGACAAGGAAAGAGATGAATCTCCCCTAAAAGTCGATTTTTGCACATCTGCTAAAGTATCTAAATGGATAATCCAAAGCAGCTTCAAAATAAGCAAATCAGAAACAAACAACAAAAAACAACTTTTATCACTTTTACCGTCATGACTGCTGCTACACCACTGTCCATCTGTCAGCAGCACCTACAGCTCCAGATCAGGCAGCTGAACCACATAATTAGTTTTACACTCCTAATTAAGATGCCTCTAAATGCAGTGGTATAGCCAATGAGGTCTTCAGAAACCCAGAACCTCCCTCAAATCAGGGTATATCACTTATTTTTTGAAAGGTTCTCACAGACTCCTTGCTTATATAGTTAGTTCTGTCCTGACCTACTTTGAAAGACATTTCTAAAACAGCTTATTTTGTACGGCAATAATTGAATAAGCAGACTAAAAAATAATGCTGTGGTGCCCATTTTCCACAGTTGTGCAAGCACTGTAAAAATGTGCCTATTATTAGGAAAAAATAAATTAATCTTTTGTTCCAGAGGGATAAAATTGTCGATAAAAGCGAAAGAAAAGAACAACATTTTATAGCCTTCAATGCAAAAAGCACCTTAGAATATTTTTGATTGTAAAAGAAGAAGGAAAAATGTAATTTAGGAGGAGGAAAAGGCAAGGATTGTCTGTCTGCTGATTGTTTTGGTGAAACATGTCCTTTCAAGCAGATTTACTCCAGAGAGGATATCTTGGGCTCTTCCTTCTTTCTGCCCCGCATTCTGGGAGCAGCTGAGGAGCGGAGGGTGCGTTGCGCAGGCTCCCTCGGCATATTGTGCCTTTCACGCTGTGCTGAACCACTTCCTTGCTTCAAAGAAGGTCCTCTGCCTTAGATATTATAGCCAGAGGAAGACAGAGTGAAATTTTTGCTTTTAGCTGTCTCATTCCTGGTTTTAAAACCGCATACTAAAACCCCCATCAAATATAGAAATGGGATTCCGTGCTATCACTCCGGCTAAGCTAATTTAGGGAAAAAAATATCCAACCCAAATTCCAGATAGGATATAAAAATTGCAGCTTCACTCATGAAGATCAAACCAAGTGCTGTATAATGCACTTATTTTCTCACGTTTCTCTCGTGCAAAAAAAGGACTCGTTAATTACGGCGCTTTGCAGGCACTAGCATGGTCTTGACTCAAGGCTTCCCGTTGATAATGGATCTGTACAGATAAGCAGATGGTGGAAATGAAGAGGCACACTTAAGATATGCTCCTGACTAAAATTATCACAGGGAGTAGGTACAAAAAAAAAAATCGATGACCAAGCCCTGAATTTGCAGGCCTTGCCAGTCTTTCTTTAGAACCACGAAGCTGTTTGAACAGTAGCTCATGATGTATATAACAATCTGAAAATTATTCTCCAGTTCCCAAGCAACCACTCATTTGGAGGGTGGGCTATGGCATTTTCCTCTGACCTTCATGAACCAAGGGAAGTTGTAAAAAGCTAAGAGGAGGGGAGTTTTATTCTATTTCTTCGGTCAGCGTTTTCTACAATGAACAAAATCAATACAGTGCAGAATCTACATGGGGTTTTGGATGAGTAGGCTGTAAAAAAAAAAACCCTACTGAAGTGTTCAGAAAAGGTCAAGTAAAAAATAAAAAGCTGAGACCCACATGGCAAAAAATCACCGATTTCTTCAGAAAGCATGCTTTAACTCTTTGCACTGCTTTGGCGACTGCAGTACTGGCTACGGCTACAGTTTCACAGCAAGAGCTTGGCAGAGGCACATCACACTATGCAAACCCCAGAATCTAAATACTTTGGGAAAATTTTTACAGCCATTTGATCTGCTCCTGATAAAGGTGGATCTACTAGCTTGTATCTCATCTGGTCAATTAGTAGTACCCTGCCCCATTAATTATGCAACAAATCGTACCTCATTGACATAACGCAGTGGACACAAAATTCTCTAATGAAAAGTAAAGAGAGCTCATGTTTTTTAAAACTGATAATTTGTTCCCACGTATGTAGTGCTAGATATCAAATTATAATAGATACAGGTTGAGGACAATCTAAGTTACCTACAGCAAAAATTCTGAGACAGGCAAATATTTTCTTCCCCATTCTGCAAATCTCTTATTACAGAAATATTGCAAAGTATTTAAATAAATATTTGTGAAATGCGCAACGTTAGGTAAAAATGGGGGTTGCAGAGAAAAGTGTTGATTCTGAGTTTTTGCACGCTGTGCTGAAAGGTCGTTGTGAGCAGCTCGGATTTAGATGTCTTTAAAAAAACAGCTCTGAAGGAAAATTGAGAAGACAGTGACCCTGCAAAGGACGTTGTAGAAAATGTTTTGTAGTTGTGACTCTTTAGCACCGTAAAATACTTGGCAGGGAAAGAAGTGCCACGTTATGTGCCACAGGACAGCAGCTTGTGCCACGAACACCTCCTCATGCATGTGCAGGCAAAGCCACCATGGGTGATATTCACAAAATACCAGTGGAATGGGAGTTGATGGGGCTCATCTCCAGACCTGGCCGCTGCTTAAAGTGAATGGAAGCTATCTCTAAACTCAAAAATATAACAAAAGCCCTCTGTAAGGCAGGGATCTATGTGGAGGATCTACATCCACCTGAAAACAGTCATCTTTTGCATTTTAAGAAAAAATTATAAACTTCCTGCTGCTGTAATTGGTTTGATTTGACCCAAAATGTTTTGTTCTCCATCCACACCTGAAGGGCCGTGCGAGAGTGAAGTCAAGTCAGGTCCTGATGGTGAGGAGCATTTGAGTACCTCTCCTACGGAGACAGGCTGAGTGAGAGAGTTGGGGCTGTTCAGCCTGGAGAAGAGAAGGCTCCGGGGAGACTTTCGAGCAGCCTTCCAGTAATTAAAGGGGCTACAAGAAAGCTGGAGAGGGGCTTTTGACAAGGATGTGTAGTGATAGATCAAGGAGTGATGGCTTTAAACTGAAAGAGGGGAGATTTAGATTAGATTTAAGGAAGAAATTCTTCACTGTGAGGGTGGTGAGGCACTGGAACAGGTTGCCCAGAGAAGCTGTGGCTGCCTCATCCCTGAAGGTGTTCAAGGCCAGGTTGGATGAGGCTTTGAGCAACTTGATCTAGTGGCAGGTGTCCCTGCCCATGGCAGGGGGGTTGGAGCTGGGTGATCTTGAAAGTCTCTTAGAATCATAGAATCATAGAATGGTTAGGGCTGGAAGGGACCTTCAAAGGTCATCTAGTCCAACCCCCCTGCAAGGAACAGGGATATCTCCAACTAGATCAGGTTGCTCAGGGCCTCATCCAACCGGGCCTTGAACGTCTCCAGGGATGGAGCATCCACCACCTCTCTGGGCAACCTGTTCCAGTGTTCTACAACTCTCATGGTAAAAATTTTTTCCTAATATCCAACCTGAATCTACCTCCCTCTATTTTAAAACCATTACCCCTTGTCCTGTCACAACTGGCCCTCTTGAACAGCCTCTCCCCATCTTTCTTGTAGGCCCCCTTGAGGTACTGGAAGACCGCTATAAGGTCACCCCGGAGCCTCCTCTTCTCCAGGCTGAACAGCCCCAACTCTTTCAGCCTGTCCTCATAGGAAAGGTGCTCCAGCCCTCTTATCATCTTCGTGGCCCTCCTCTGGACCCTCTCCAACTGGTCCATGTCCTTCTTATGTTGGGGACTCCAGAACTGGACGCAATACTCCAAGTGAGGTCTCACGAGGGCAGAGTAGAGGGAAATGGTTCTTCCAAACCATTCTATCATTCTATAATTCTGTGATTTCACATCAACTTTTAAATGCCTTTGAAGTCAGCACTGACAGAGCAAAGAAATTAATCGTGGCCACAGCCAGACTGGCTGAAACAGGAGCCAGGACAGAGATTCCGCTCAAAGCTCTGTGCTGCTCAAACCCACACGTGTAGCTCAGGCACGCGGCGTTTTCCAGGAGAGGCAGTTTTGCCCGTAAGAGATGTCAGGCAGCTGTCAGTTCATCGCTGTAAAGGCTCTTCCCCATGTGCAATGAGTGTGCTGTGTCAATTTGAGGTGAATAACAGGCACAGTCTGGATGCAGCCGTTGGAAAAGCCGGCATGTGTAAAGCCATTCACCTCAGTGCAGCAGCAGCAGCATCTTCCTAATTTCTGATTTTCAGTCTGGCCTCCACAGGCTAAAATAAAACATGGACCATCTAAATATTGCAGTTGTAAGTGAGTGCATGAAGGTGAAATTACGTGCAAGTGTTAAGATTTATTTAAATAATGTTATATTATCTTGTGCGCAGAAAAGAACCCCAATTTTACTTTTTTTTAAAGGTAAATGAAATTTAGGTTAGTTGCAAAAACTACAGAGTGACAACGTTTTTATTCATTATTTTTAACCTAACAATTCTGCCATTTAAAATCAAACAAGGGATATTATCTTTGTAATAAAAAGCAATTGAGAATCTGAATGAGAAATCAAATGCTTTTTCATGCTGATTTATTTTAGATTAGAAAAACTTAAACCAGATGTAAACATGAATTGCTGAAGCATGAAAAGGGAATCACAGCAGAGTGATAAATATCTGAGTTGCGTTGTTATAGGTGCAGATTTGCATTAACTAAAATAAATTGATCTGTAAGCTTTTCTAAAAACTTAATTAATGCTGCAGAACAAAGCTGGAGATCAATTATCAGCTTGATATCTTGGCACAGATAAATTTGAACTAAATTAACCATCCAAAAATGTATGTTACCAATATCATATTGAAATGATTACTGTCAGTTTAGAAATGGATCCCGGTGCAGCCTGAATACAGAATCCTCCGTTACACCCAGGTGTTGGAAATGCAGGAAGTATATCCATAAACTCTATTTTCCCTCTGCATAATGTGCATCTTCTACTGAAATAAATGAGGAGCAAGAGGTTAGTGTGGTACAGACATGATAAGTATTTTTCTAAGCCTACTCAGGAGCAGGCATGACTAACTATTTTTTTTCCAGACTATAAAAATTTACTGTTGAGCTGGTGGACAACTATCATGAAATTGTTAGTCACTGTCATGAATTTTGTGGCAGTATTGCATTAGTGAGTCAAAGATGTCATTTCCTCGTGTCTGGTAACTCTTGAAGTACTTTCTTTTTCCTACTTTTTTCTGCTCCTTCTTTTGACTAGCTTTATCTGCTTGTAGGTCTGCAGTGTAATTAGGCTTTTTTATTAGAAGTTTGTACAGTGAAATGTCATCTGCATCATGAAAGGCATATAAAAGATGTATGTAGAAATGCAGATTCCCTGGATAGAAAGTTCACACATATAGATAAAATGTTCAGGTATACAACCAGGTGAAAAGTTGTCCTGGAGGACATATTTAAAAGTTCTCTAAATTCATTAATTTACTGCAAACTCAACATTATTTGTAAAGAGGGCAAGCCTGGAAAGTCCTGTATCAAAGCATCTCAGATGAGATTCACTACTCCAAGACTGCATTCTGTGTAAGAAATATAAATTAATAGTGCATCTAATCTATTGCATATGATTCTACATAGATCTTCACATGTTCACATGCTAGATCTGAATTTCCTGTCTTCACAAGAAAGACAGATTAAAACTCTTTCCAGCTCAGTTAGTGCACAACTTGGTATTCAGGTAGGGATGGATGGATGGAAGGAGGGATGGATGGATGGCTGAATGGGTGGATGAGTGAGTGGATGAAGGATTCTGTGTTTTCCTTCTCTTATCTGCTAAACTGCATCTCATGGAAGCTAAAAATACACAAGAAGGTGTCTTGTCATGACACCATCTTCTCCATGATCCCTGTTCTTCCTGAAAGAATGACAGGTTCACCAACTCCCTTTCACACCGTTTCATTTAAAGGCAACGGCTCCATTTGCAGGTTTTTTAGAGCTATTTGCCTCTAAGTGCCCAGCTAACTTAGGAGGCTGTGGGGCTGTCACGTACTTCAACCTCTGCTTAAGCATTCAAAAGTTTTCAAGGCAGAAGTTGAATATCCCAGAGATGGGTTTAGATCTCTTCAATCAATTGTATTGATCAAGCAGTGCTCCATTTTAAATTCCGAGCCAGAAAACCTAATTTGTTTATAAAAAGGTCTCTTTGAAGATAGTCTTAATTAACTAGAAGGAGAAATAGCATGTCATTAATGTGAAGAGACCAACACAGACAGCTAAATAATTATCCCATCACCAAAGACACCTGCTATTGTTAAACCTTTTCAAGACAATGATTAGGGAATCACTAAATATAAAGGTATTTGTCCTTTGATCAAGGACTTCTGCTTGAGTCCCAACCAGATAACAGACAGCTTCTTCATTTGCTGTATTCGCTGAATAGCAATGAGCGTGTGCATGCAGCACACTGGAAAATTCAGCCTCAAAAATGTCATTTATACAAATGTTTGCAGATTGCCCAGCACCGGAGGACCTGTTCCCAGCTGAAATTCAGGGTAACTGCAGAAGTCCTGTGACTCGTGGGGGTTGGTTGAGTCAAAAGTTCCCTCTGATGGTTTGCCTGTAGCCACCACCCACAGCGAACTAGATTATAAATTAAACACAGCATCTCCTGCTGAACTAATAACTGTGTTAACAAAAATGTGAAGAACTAGAGTTTCACCTCTCCCATGCTGCTGCATTGTGAGCTGTGGGTATACAACCCTGCTACCTTCATCACACCTTGTAGAAAAATACTGTGGACCCAGAATCGTTCTTCCCCCTCTAACAGTTTTTCTCCATCGTAAAGTATTTAAGTACGTTGGTTGATCATGGCTTGTTACTTAGTTTTTACAGTTCCTTTGAAGTCATCGATATCCCAGCTCCATTTTGTGGCAGAGTTAGCTCAGGGGAGAGAAGAAGGAATGTATCATGCCTTCAATTCCACGGCTAACTGCTTCTTGGGTGCCTCATCCCATAACCCTTAATCAAGCAAAACTGCTGTCCTCAGTGTGAGAGGGTGAAAATGCTCCGGGATACTTCTTTGACTTGTTTTCATCCTGATACTCATTATTTGAAGATTATATACCCAGTAAGTGCAAAAATAGGGGGTTGTTTTTCTGTCCCTGCAAGAGAGCCGCCTTTCCCATAAAGTGCAGTGAATTACTTGCCAGCTACAGGAGCAGCTTGTGGAGCTTTTATTTCCATTTCTCTTATTAACTATTAATAATGGTATATGCTCTTTGAAGTACACTCTGTTTACACATAAAGAGCATAATGTAACAGCAATGACAAGGTGTAAGGTAAACCTGGATTAATAAAAAAAGCATTTCAAAATGATAAAGCAGTCACGAGCAAAACAAGGTGAGAAAAATTTTGGTCACTTGGGGTACTGTTGCTGACTTTGGGGATTATCGGAGGATTGCTGACTAGATTAGATTAAAATCACCATAGCACACAATTAATTTTTCATGAAAAAAAAACGAGTTTTAAATATTGATGACAATCTTTTCTTACAAACCACTTAAAAAAATATAACTGTAGCAGCACACTCGAGCATCACTGAAATACAGTGACACAAGTGAGAGTTGTAAGACTGGTAATATCCATTCGGTGTGTTGGCGTAAAACATTTGCAAATCCAGCTCCATTCCTTTAATGAGACCCGTGTCATCTGCGTGGGCCAAAATCTCCAACGCGTGGTCACACTTTTAGGTTTATGGATAATGGAAAGTTTCAGTTTGGAGGCAGATGGTGTGTAATGGAAAGACACATAGCCAGGATTTGTATTCTTTTCACTGAGCTAGTCATCTCAAACTGCTGTCTTAGAGGTTTTGAGAGCTTTTCAACAGGTCCAAATGACAGACAATGACTTCCCTGATGGGACAGAAAGGTGGTTGTTGCAGGCAGTCCTTGTTACCCTCCAAAACTAATCTGTCCTGCTCTCTGCCTGACATCTCCCTCGCCGTGCCCTAACTAAGCCTCCAAGGAAAACAGAAAAATACACACAAAAGCTGAGAGTTATGCAACATCTTGTTACAACAAAAATCTCTACCTCGCTGCTGAGCAGGGAGCTCATGCTCCCACGCTCCCAGGTCCGCTCGCACTGGTTTGGCCAAGTTCTGATTCAATAGGCACAAGAGCGAGCAGATTAGGGGCAGAGAGGTTACATGCAGGGAAAGAACTGCAGGTAGCAATAGCTTTTGTGTGTGGTGGGTTTTTTTTTTTTCTTTTTTGAGAGTTTCAGGAGTTCTGAAAGCCTCAAACAGTGGAATTATTTAAGTACGACAAGAAAGGCAAGAAAAACTATGTTAGGTTAGCTAGCAGGTAAAATGTGCCAAAAAAAAAAAACCCAAAACACTTATAGGGTTTTCATATACAATTATTTAGCATGTAATTTAAAAAGTAAACAAGGAACAAAGAAGGGGAACACTAGAGTGAAAGAAGGAGAAAAAAAACAGAGATGGAGACAGTCCTGTAAGTGGATGCAAAATTATTTCACCGAAGCTAAGGCTATTATTTCTCAAAGAAATCCTCAGGAATGAGCCCCACGAAAGTCACCAGAACAGGTAAAACTAAACCTTGTGGGAAAACGTACAGATGGTGGGAATCTGCCAGTCCAACCCCTGTTGCAGCTCCCTCGCAGACAGTGCTTGCCTTGGTGGCCTGGTGACCACCTCGCATTGATGATGCTTGAGTGAAATTTCCACCTCTGAAACCTCTGGGCATCATCCCTTTAATAAAGCTCAGAGATGACTCTTGCAATTTAGGCAGGTACAAGCAAGAAAAGACTCATGCTTTCTTTAATGTTACCTTTCTGTCTACAGTCACCCAGTTTCATGTGAATAAAAAGCATGAGAAAGCATCTGCACCATCAATCCAACAGCTACTTCAACAATATTTGTTTTGTAACTCAGAAAGCAGCGAAGGAAAAAAAAAAAAACAAACCCACATCTAAACCCTGAAATGAAAGCAATAGGCATGTTCTCAAGCAGAAAGTGATGGCTTGTTTCTCAGCCTACCATTTGCCCATGAACCTGGGTAAGGGGCTGCGATAATTCAGGTAGAACTTTTCCTTCCCATTCCTACAGTAGCTTTAAGACTCCTAAAGACCTGTGAGTCATTGAACTTGAAACTATGCAAACTGAAATTATCAATGAGGAATGGAGGCAACAGCAAGACAGAAAAAAAGACCACCAAAACCTTTTATTAGAGGTGTTTAATGCTTGGGGATGCTTTGCTCTTGTCCAAAACTCACTGTCAAAGGCGACCAGCATTGCCAGGCACAGGCACTGCCCCGCACAGGGTCAAAAGCATCTCACCAGCCTGATAAGAGCTTACTGCCAGTGACCGGATCTGCTGCTGCACCTCCCGAAGAGTATTAAGATCAGAGAAAATCCTGTTGGGAAAAATAGCACCAGGCTCGGGGGTCTTGGTGGCAGCCCTGGCTGCAGCAGCCCGAATGGACACCGGATCGGGAAAGCGACCAGAGATGCTGGTGGGAGGGAGCTGAGCTGTTTCCACAGCCGGGTGGGTAATGGGAAGTGATGGACTCATCAGCCTTTCCAAGCTCCACGCTCGCTCTGCCCACGCTGGCCGGGTTCAGCTGTTTGAAGATGGAATCACTGAAGTGCAAAGGGCTCTGGTTTTGCCCGTAGGTTTTCTTTGTGGGTCACTGCAGCCCTTTGTGCTATCGGTGCCAAGTAAAGAATTCCCCTTAATGCATTAAGGATGAAATCTGGTGAAGTGATGCTGCTCTCTGGATGTGTTCCTGGGCACTTCCCTGGTTCTCTGGGTAACCAGAGCAGAGAAGAAGAGATGATGAAACAAATTCACCTTCTAGGTCAAATCTTGACCACCAAAGTTAATGGCAGAAAGCTCTTTGACTCTCCTTTTGCTATTCCAGTGGCGTCAGGATCTCATCAGCAGGAAACTAAACTTTATATCCAGGTTTAAAGTAAAAAAAAAAAAACCAACAATAATTGTTCTCCTCCACTGAAAATAGTGAGAATACTTTGAACAGAACAATTAACGGAATGTGCTGTTTAGGTTTTGATTTACGGCTGGGCTGAAGGAAAAACACTTGTTTGTTGTTGTTGGTTTTTTTCATTGACATTAACTGTGCCTCATTCAAATAACACAAAAATAAACCATCTACCACTGTTATTCTTTTCTGCATTTGCAATTTTGTTAGCATTCATTGTAATGTAGAGATAGTTCTTGTTGCTATGGAAGTCTTGTCTTAAAGTTTACCAGAGAAAATAGTTTAAAAAATGTAAATGGAAGATTGATTCAAAGGCATTGATTGTTTCTGCAGAGTGCATTATAATTTCATTCTCTTTTTGCTATATACCTTTTTTGGTATCAGAGTAGAAACTGAATTGAGTTTCAAAGTTATAACAGAATTGTTACATCAGAAAATAATTATCTCAGTAGTTATAAGAGATTTTTAAAAAATTGTGGGCAATACAGACCTTGAAAATGTAAGGAGATAAAAGAATGAAGAAATAACAGTGCACAACTCGCCGACTTTATCAATACAGGTAGTAAAATTATCCAGGGTTTTTGAAAGTCTTTTTCTATTTAGGTCCTCTAAAGAGAAAAAAAAAGCTTATTTCAAATGATGCAAAGAGCTCAGAATTTCTCTGTTAGGAATGATAGTCAGAAAAATTCAATTTAAAGCTAAGCACATCTTGACTTACATATTCTGTATTATTGAGAAATGAGTATTATTTCCTATTTATAGACTTAAGTCTGAAGCTTTGGAGGAAGCACTCTAGAAACCTCATTCTTTACATACTGAGTATATGGCTTGGGTTGTTGATTTAGTTTTAATTGTTTTCTTTTCCAAGCAGTAAATGTCTTAATTCTGTAAGGAAAAAAAATACAGCACTGAAATATGCTGAGAAATTGTATTCTATGAATCTCCAGGACAAATCAGGTATAAATCTTCTCATACAGTATGATGGCCACTTGTGGACAGGTGGGTACGTAGGTAGGCAGGCAGATGGGTTGATAGATCTACAGAACTGTACAGGAATTGGGAACACGTTTGCTATATTGTCCTGAACTGCTCTGGAATCACGACAGAATTGTTCAGCCAGAAACGCACAAAGGGACTAAAACTAGATTTTATAATATTTTGAGCAGGCAATCTAAAGAGTTTTAGCTCCTGCAATATATAGACTATTTGTAGCAATTAAATTGCCGTGTTATCCTTGATTAGATCAGAGAGCTGGGGCAAACGTTTAGAAAAAGGCAATACTTGAGTCCCTCTGATAATCAGATTTACATTCCTCAGCTCCTCAGCAACTTTTGAAAATGGATGATAAGCCCCTCGGTCACTTAGGTAACATAGTCATTTCTTAGGAAAATACCCTGAAACCCCCAATAACCCGGCAATAACATTAGCCATTACTGGAAAATGAGAAAAAGAAGAAGAAAACCCCATGGAACGGTGCGTTCACAGTGACACATTCACCGCACGCTATGGCAACACGTCCCTCTTGTCCTGGCTGCCTCGGAGCCAAGCAGAACAGAGTCAGGAGTGCAACATCACTTTTTTTCACACCTATGTTGTTTGGTAAAACTATGATTCATGAGCTACTAGTACTTCTTTCACTTAATAATCACAAACCTCTGCACTTCACAACACGCAGGCACCCGCCGGTACCTCGTGCTTCCCTGCTCTTCTCCCATCTCCATCCTTCACCTGAATTTTTAACTTACCTTTTTCCTTGCCCATCTTTCCTTCAGCTCCCAGCCTGATGGGTGGAACTGGTGGTTGCCCTGCTAGAGCCATTCCAGCAAGGGAAATATCTGTTAAAATACTCTCAAACATCTCTGGCTTTAGCATGGCTTTCGAAGCTACCTAAATTATAGCTCGCAAATTGGTGCTACTCTCAGAGTCTCTTCAGATTCTCGTGTTTATTTGGACACGACATCATGCCTGTAACCTTATTTTGTTCAATCACCAACGTAACAAACAAGTTTTTATGCGTGATTTGCTCATTAGTGGCTGCTTCAAACATCCTATCTCCCGGTACATAATCCAATTTTTAAAATAATTGGGAAAATGATGTAGTGTAATTAGCATTCAGAAATCTGTTTTAATCCATATGGCTCTAGGTCAGTTCAGGAGAAGTAATTTCAATTAGTCATTAATTGTTTGGGGAAGGGGGAGCAGGGGAAGTTTCCATGTTACACAATCCTGCGGTATCACCTCCCGCCGCGGCCGACTTGGCCGAGCGGCTCCCTGCGGCAGGGAACGAGATCTTCCAGAAAATACGAACTTGCCAACGATACACTTGGCAGAGCTTTTCTCTTTCAGTTATTTCAGATGCAAGGATCTGATCTTGCACCTTTTAAGGTTGGAGCGAGTTTAGCAATTTGCTTCGACGGAGGCGAGGTTGGAGCTTAAATCCCGGGTTAATGCAGACTGACAAAGCCGTTGGAACTGGGCTTGTTAGAGTTTCTGTGGTTCCTCCGTGTGTGTACGTGTGCATGCATGTGTGAAAGTGGAGTGCTAATGTGAATACCTTGGCCACATCCCAATTTCAGTAATGCCACATAAGTAAAATTCACCCCGAAGCCTCGGCTGGAAGAGCTCTTCAGAGCCAGGCGTGTAATGCCGTTGATAAGCGACTCATTTGTGCCATTGCAGGAGTGGATATTTTTCTCTGGGATCTCCTATTTAGTTTATCAGGATAAGCACCTGGCAAAAAGCAGCAGTCAAGAGAAACTTCCGAGCAAACAAACGAGAGCAGACGTTATTAAGTTTGGGAATATCTTTATCAAACCATCCTGTGCGGATAGACGGAGGTTTTTATTGCTATGCAAACGACTGTCATGTACAAGTCTAACAGGCTGCAGTGGAGATGAATCATTTAAATTAACTTAATCGTTGCATATTCTGTTAAGGAGTTATGTGCAAATCTCATTAAGTATCACTGCTAAAGGTTGATGTGTTTAGGACATTGTTTCGAAACTCAGACGTCACAAAGTTTACATCTGATGGAGAAGTAAAATCCTAGAAGCACAACAGCCTGACTTTCGATTTTGGATGCTTCATTTAATAACTCCTTGGAGAAAAAGAATGACAGCATTGGGATTTATGTCCTCACTTGAAGGTATTCCACAATTCATCTTGAGAAACTCTGTGCATTTTCTTAAGCAATTTAAAACAGAATGATTTAGGATTTGTAAGCGTATCCATTTCTCACTTGTTGCTTGTGCACTTGTCAATTAAGTACAAGGGGACGTTACAATTATCCCATTGCTGGGTTCACCAACTTGTAACCCAACTTTCTCATTCACCTCATTGGACAAAAATTAACAAACCCCTTATTGATACGGGATTGTGCTGTATAGCTGTATTGCATATGCGTTTTCTGAGATACCTCATCCATCAAATTTCATGGCTTATGACCTGGGGAAGGTGACGTAACTGGTCATTTTACATCGCTTTGGCTCCCGAGCTGGAACTCACACCACTGAGAAGTCCCACTAGCTCCTATTTTTTCCACCGTATTAGATTTAATTGTACTGGCTAATACAAGGATTTAGCGGATCAGCTTGGGCAATATTTCTTAATGATATAAAGCAGCGTAGGAGGACAGAGCTTGAAGGAGCAGAGGGTTGAATTCTCAGGCTTAATGAGACACTGGGCTTCAGCTTATCTGTTCAAGCAGGGTTTTTTATTGACAGAAGGAGCATGAATGCAAGCTTTGGAAATAAAGTGAACACGGCAGCTAGCCAGAAGATCACCTTGACTGCAGCTCCTGTGGTCAGATGTCCGCTCTGGCCTCAGGCAACCAGGGGCTGCCAGGAAGCTTCTGCATTATCGCCTTCCTCAATCCAAATCTAAAATCCAAAGATCTGAACTCATCCTTCCCATTTGCTCCCTCTGCAGACCAGCTGGCACACGGGCCTGCCTCTGCCCTCTCAATCTCCTTTCTCCTTCCTCAGTAGTTTTCCACTTAGCACCCCCCTCCATGAGCTCCCCTGACTTGTTGCAATTCGTATTGGTTTTATGCAAAACAAACTTAATCCTCCCAGAGCCGCATCACTGTGCCAGTGCATGCAATGCATACGTACCTGCTCATGATATTCTTAGCTACTATAGATTACATGCATGGGAATGCATTTTGCCAACTCAGCAGTTTAATAAATACAGTCTCTCTACCCACATAATTTTATTACTGTTATATCAGGGAGGCTGGTTTGGGCTTGGCATGCCCCGAGGGGGAGGAAGAGCAGAGCCCATGTGCAGAAAGATGTGAGGGGTAGGTGTGCACAGCAGCTACCCCTCCACCTCCTTGGGTGGCAACAGGTCTGCAGGTGAACGTGGCATCTGGCTTTAATGACGGGATGGTGAAATAATATCAGACAAGATGAAGATTAGATTAAGATGAAGATGGTGGGAGCAGGATTTTACAGCTCAGGCTGTTCTAATGGGGGTCCTGGGTGATGCTGAGCATCTGCCACCGAGGTCAGAGGGCTGGAGGCACCGCCCCAAACTCGGCACAGAAGGTGACAAAGCTGCTCACGTTCAGGTTTTTATTTCTGGCCGATCCCACAGCACGCTTTTAAACCTATCAAGAAACAGTCAAGTACTACCGCCGCACTTCTTTATGGCTTTAAAACTGATGCAAATTTACATGCAAATTAGGTGCAGCCCTCGAGCCCTTGGCAATTTGCCACTGCAGCCTTCAGTATCGCCCCTGAGTAGATCATCTTTTATGAGCAAGCCATCAGTCATCCCACAATACCGGAGGAGGATAATTTCCCTGCATGAGTTGCATAAAGACGGCACCGCGTACTCGGCAGAGCACAGCCCCCAGCGCTCTGCTACCGAAAGCGAAGAGAGGAAACAATTCTGCTTTCAGGGTTTGGTTGGCTGGTTGGTTTCTTTTCTAGGCTACTGAGCAACTGCAGAAATTGGATTTATAGGATTAAAACAATAGGGTTTTTTTCTGGAACTGAAATTCAACATTTTCGTGTACGTGCAAGTGATTGGATCCTTGGATAAAAAGTACAATTTAACTGTCTTGTGTACATACCCTGATACAGCTCATTGCAAATACTGTATTTCTTCCCATTGCACTGGCACGCTGGTTAAATTTACTTATCTGCAAAGAATATCACAGAGAAAAATATTTCCTAGGGGCAAAATCCCAGGACTGGTCATCCCTGATGAATAACTGGTCATCCCTACAGAAATATTTTGGGGCAGCAATTACTGTATAAGAGTCGTTACAATTACTTGCTGCTATAAATTCCTACTGTTTACTGCTTGATTGCTTGTTTTAGTGAAATGTTAATAATGCAGCAGTGGATAGAAGGAGTCGATAATGAAGTAATGTGTATTTATGGGATATATGTCCAAATGATCCTTAGTGCATGGTTATTTGAAAATAAATAGTGTATTGATTGAAATAGCTATGGAACAAAATGGTATTTCAACATGTGGCGATAGTTGATAATTACTTAGAAGCCTTTTTTTGTTGTTGTTAATAGAGCAACTAGTCTATTTTTAGCTCCTTTGTATAGATAATGTTTTCCAGGGGTTTCTGTATCAGTTTGAAAATTCTGCCTCTGATTAAAATACAATATTCATACATATTTCCCATCACAGGGATATCTACATAGTCCCATTTCGACACGATCAATTCCAATATGAAAGAGGTTTTAAATGGCATTTAATGTAGCCATATCTCTAATACTCCATTAAAACCACACGAGCTTCTGTCATGGGAAAAATCAACAGAACTCACTTCCATGAGCTCCATGTAGTGGAAGTTTATAGGGTAAAGAATCCAACAGTATCCTTAAGTTTTGGGGGTGAAATCTTTCAGGGCAATATTTTTGGGTAAACGAATGAAAGTTAACAGCAAAATGAAAAATAGGATGAAAAAACACCGAAAGGAGCAAACCAAGGGAGGTTTATCAGCTGAACAGATTCTCCTCTGTGATTTGATGGACCCTGATCTCTTATTCAGTTTTCCTGGTATTCTAAAGCCAACAGATAAAATTCCTGCACAGAGGAAGAGCTGATACAGTTTATTGGGTGAATATCTGATTTAAAAAAATAATTCAGTTTTGAGAAAGCTGGAATGGGTTGCAGATTTGGAATAAAGGAAACACCAGTTTCAATCAAAAAACATAGCGATAACTTGCTTGTTTTTTCATGTCAAAATAACACATGAAAAATTAAAGATGGTTTTTAAAACATTAACTATCTATATTCTGACCTGCAGGCAGCAGAATTGGGTTTTACTAAATATTTGGGATGTTTTAACCAAATATTTGGCATTGATATTTACCGGTGAATTACTAATCCCAAATATTTGGTATTGACTCTGGCAAAAAGATGTAAATATTGACTGGCCAAGCTGATCTCAGAGTGAAGAAGACACTGTGTTTCTCTCTGGTTTGCCTGACAGTCAACACACATTACAATTACTGACCTCATCATAGTACTTGGATTTTGCAGCTGGGAAAAAACATGGATTAAAGAAGTGTGAGGCTGTGCTCACTCTCCGGAGCATGACATACCCAAAAAGTAACGCAGAGACTCCTCTACTGCCTTTAGCCTTTCCCTCAGATCCCTTTCAGCCAGGTCACAGCTAAGAAGACCACGATGTCTTCTCCTGTAGGCATTTTTTAAGTGCCATTCCAGGTATAAAATCTACAGCAATCTGTCCCTGGGCCTCTTTTATAATTCATCAAGTATTTTGTAGTTGCGACCACCTATATCAAGGTCTTCCAAACTACTAAACTGGGAAGTTCAATCCCACTTAATTGCTTGCCTGCAGCATCAGAAAGCAAAAAGTTGTGTCGTTTATTCATTTATAAACCTTCTTTACACAGCACATCCAGCTTTCGAGATTTAGGAACAGGTATCTTAAAATCAGTTTAAAACAAAAACGAGCATAACACAGAGCTGTAAGCATTTATCCATCAATCGAGGTATTTTTCGCTCTAGGATAGCAGAAGGCAGCACGTGAGAATACTCTTTTGGTAATTCCAAGGACAGTGAAGGGGTTTTTGTATAGGAAGAAGCAGGGTTGTAGGGCATTTGTTGAAGCAGTTGTAAAGCCAACCCAGTTTCCATAATTGCCCGTACAAGTCCAGCGGTGCGGCCAGCAGCGGTCGCCCCATTACGGCTCCGTTTATTGATCCCTGTGATTCAATGGTTTTGCTCCTGGGCATAAGTCAGAACTTTCAGCAGATCAGCACAACGGCTGAAGGATCAATCGTTGCTTCCCCCTCCTGATCCATTTTAATCGTGATATCAAAGACGGAGTAACCCTAAGATGTAGTTGAAGCCAGGACAAAACTGTGTTATAAAAGCAGATCTAAAGGAAAACTTAACTAATCCCGGGAACCGACCTGAGAGAAGCAGCCAGTGATGCTGAGCTCAGTGTAAATTGTTACAACAACCAACTCAATAAATAAAGAGGTTCACTTCCCTCACCTCTCCCTTGGCAGCAGCCGACAACTGAAAGGCAAACCGTCTCCGCCGGACAATGGTGCTCCGGGGAAATTATTAAGCTCAGACTCAGAGTCTTTATTTTGACATTCCAGAATAACCCAGAGTGCTGACATGTTATCAGGCACGTGAGGCCTGAGCTCATTTGAACTTTAGCTGTGGCTTCTCTCTCTCTTTTTTTCTTAACATCTCTTTCCTTCCATCCACAAGAGCGTGTAATCAATGAGAAATAACTACTTTTTTTAAAAAAAAAACCAAAACAACAACACGTTTCACAGAACAGGTGCTGGTTGTTGTACTTGATGGAGAGGTGTCATTAGAGAGCTGGGAGAGCAGCTGCTCAAAATACAGAACTGCTGTCTGTGGTGGGGTTAGGGGGTTTTGCTCTTTTGCTTAGAGGTTTGTTCTCTCTGCCTTCAGCTATGCAGGATATTAAGGCTTTCACACTCCATGTGGAAGATTGCTCCGTAGCTTCTGAGGTTCTGTTGGCAGCTATCCTATGGAGGGTGCCTGTATGGGAGCCATGAAGAGTTGGTAGGAGAAAGGAGATTTCTTCAGGGCTCCTGTAGTGATAGGACAAGGGGCGATAGATTTAAACTGAAAGAGGAGAGATTTAGATTAGATCTAAGGAAGAAATTCTTCCCTCTGAGGGTGGTGAGGCAGTGGAAGAGGTTGCCCAGAGAAGCTGTGGCTGCCCCATCCCTGGAAGTGTTCAAGGCCAGGTTGGATGAGCCTTTGAGCAACCTGATCTAGTGGCAGGTGTCTCCGCCCATGGCAGGTGGGTTGGAACTAGATGACCTTTAAGGTTCCTTCCAACCCAAACCATTCTGTGATTCTGCCCTGATACACCTTCAAGACAAGGCACTCAAGGCTGTTTTGAGCAATGCATAATCTCCTGATTTTCTCCCACCTCATTTGGGTTTCTCTGCATCCTCTAGTCCTAAGAACTCTTCCAAGGAAGTTCAAGTTGATAAGTCTGCTAGGTCTGCTGTAGGCTTTCCTCCCTCTGGAGAAGACATCTTGCCCCTAGGCTGATGCCGCCCCTTGCAGACAGCCTCCTTCTCCACATAAGCAGGGAAAACTCAGAAATGGACCTGGAGAATCAAGAGAGGAGTTTTGTCTGGGAAGGGGCTTAGGAGACTTTTGGTTGTTCAGCTGCTGCTCAAGAGGTGCAGGAAGGACAGAAAAAACACAGCTGCTCTTGCTCCCTTTGGGTTGTGAGAGATGGACATGGCCAGGTGGGGCAGCTGGAGATTTTCATCCAGAGAGCAACCACACCTATGCAAGAGTCACAATAAAAGGATTTCATTGGAGAGGTGTGGAATTTGTCTCCAAGGTCCTGACCAAGTGAGGAGGACAGATGCTGTTGGTAAGAGGGATCAGATACTGACTGTTACTATATGGAGGAAAACTATGAGTGGTGGCAACACCAGACATCTCTGTCCCACAGCTGATGGAAAGGTGAATCCTTGGCCTAATTCAGAGCAGCCTGCAGATGAACCAAGGCTGCAAACACACAGCTTCCCTTAGCTTTGAAATTACATTCAAGGCCCACAGTCATCCAGTGGCTTTTATGCTGTGCTCCAACATCTTATAACAAGAGTGTGTTCTCCTGGTTCCCGTGGAGCTGCCGTTCGCCTGTGCCTGACACAGGTGACACACTCGGAAGCAGCAGGCTTGGGACCTGCTGTAAGATTAAATCCCTGCTTATTCATGAGAAATTTACTTATTGAGGCCTTTACAAGACCCTTCTGGTGAAGGGGAAGCCCAGAGCGCTGCTGGCCTCCCTTAGCACCTCTGCACTCCAGCGGAGATGTTGCACCAGCACCCAGACAGATTCGTGACCAGTTTTGCCTTTCCCTGGACCATAAGGGACATCATAGACATGGAGCCCCAACCTACGAGCAGAAATGAGCTATAACACCCATGGTGAGACAGGGCTTGAGGGGTTGGGGGTTTTAATGCATGTTTTGTCAGATTTTGTTTTCTTTGAGAACTGGGGGTAATTTTGCATTTTGACCAGTACAGTGTAGTTTCAAGGTGTGTGGTGGGAGTGGAGAGATGCCCATCAGAAGCAGGACTGTGTTCATAGGTGTCCAATATCAAACCTGGAGACATCTCAGCTGACCCCTACAGCACCCTGACATGACAAGGCATAAGCACAGGTAATTCTGGATGATTTGATTTCTCAAGTTGTCCTTCAAAACTGATCAATTGTCCTCATTTGATTTTGCATTTAACTGTAATTGCAACAGTTGACTCTTTCCTATTAGTGATATTAGATTAAAAAGGTTTCTGTATACACAAATCAGGTAACATATCCTTCCACTTTATGTGCATCCACAAATGGGCAAAAATTCAAGATCTTCTTACGTACATTTAAAGTGAAGTTGGAAGTGGTGAATCTGTGATAGAAATAATTGTAAAGATGGGATCACCGACTGGAAAAGGTATATGCATAAATGAAATATAATCAGGAAAAAAGTGTCAATGTATAAAACAGTGGAGGGACAAAACGAGGAGTGAAGCAAAATGCAGATTCACTGGGATGGGAACGCACAGCAGGTGTTTGGACAGCAAACAGGCAATAGTAGAGGATTTTAGGGCAAGCCTACAGTGAAATGAGGTCATGCTGCAGATGGAGGCAAACTAATGGGAAAAGATGGGTGCCTTTAAAAATTAAGATGTACAGAAAGAGGTTATTGGAGGTAGAGCTGGCATAAAACTGCAGAGATGGATGGACAGGTGCCAGTAAAGAGGAAAATGGTAGGAGAGAAAAGAAGGAAAGGAAACGTCTCACGTAGTCCCCGTAGAGAAACCGATTATCACTTTTAGATAACTTTAATAGTCCGAATCCTTGAGATACTGTTATCAGGAGAAGGAGCCTGAAATACAGCACTAGATAAAAACAAATCGGAGCTCTGACACAACTTCTGTAACAGCATCCCACCTCTGTAAGGCGATGCTGAGGAAGTTCAGATTTTGATCTGCTGCTGATCCAGCGCTCCAGAAGTCGACACGGTTTGGTGCCCACCGAACAATTTTCATTGTGTTTTATGTCTAAAGCAAGGCAACTTTCTGGATTAACAGTTTTTCTCTGAAAAATAGAAGTTGGGGCAGGTAACTTGGAAGAGGTTTGAGGACAGAAGTGGAGTGGTGGTGTTCTGATTTGCTATGAAGCATTTGTACTTCCTTTTTTTCCCCATTTGGGAACCAAAATCCAAACTGTTTGCAAAGGTTTAAAGACTGTTTTCCTCACTTCACATAGCTTATTTATGTAGCTACATATTTGTATATAGGTAGATTAGATATATAATATACATATAATTTTATAAATTTGAATTAAGGTGCTATAAACTGTACTTTGGCACTTTTGCACAACCATTTTAGCTTTTGCTGCCTCTCATGCGTTTATTGTTTATTTTCTGTTTCTTTTCTCATGTGTATGGTGACTCCAGCTATTTTCTGATCTGCAATAGCAATCATTTCTTCTCCCCTACCTAGGGCATTGGAAACCAAAAAAGTTATTGTCTCAGAAGCAATCACAGAAAACGCACTCGAGTTAAAGGTACGGCTCTGTCTAATAACCGTGTTATCCCTTCTGTTCAGGGCGCTGAGCCAATATTGGCTGTCCTGCAGATTGTTCCCATTGGGATGAGAAAGGGATGGCGGAGCCGTGGGGTCCTCTGATGAGCCCCTGTTTGTTTACAGGGCATGTTCACACTCACATTTCCCCGAGGGCAGCAGGGCTCAGGCTGCAGGAGCCTGTTTCCTCGCTCGCCGCACCAATCCCCCTCGACCCCATACTCAGTACCAGTGATGGTTTTTTAGCTTTCTCTCTGGGCAGCTCTGCAGCAATTCTGTTGCCCTGGGTAATGACTCCTTGCTGCATTTTCTTGCTGTTTCTCCACTTTTCAAACTTTTTTTCCCCCCCTCTGCTTTGCACAAAACGTCCCAAAGCAACCTCAGAAACCTTTGTGCCTGTGTGTGCTTGGTGCGTGGTGGTGCTTTGCACGGAGGCCACCGTTGTTTGTGCATTAATCCAGGTACCTGCTTTACCAAGAGTGCTTACTGTGCAAATGATTTTTTATAAAAGATAGGGTGTTTTTTTTCAACTAGAGTGAGACCAGAGTTAGTCCAACCTACAAGAATAAGCTCTGTGATTTGTTACCTGACCTGGGCTGGCCATAGTTGAACCTCGTTTCAGGGTTGCTCCTAATAAAAGGGTTTTATTACTATTTTCTTTAATGTGCTTATTTCTAGTTTCTATGCTGTCAGACTGAGTAGCTGAAAAGAAATGTCTCTGAAGCTATAGCTCATATTGAGGGATCTTCCCTAAGCAAGGTGGAAAATCCCTCTTGCTATGTCATAAATGTCAACTCAGTGCTTGCTTTGCAGTAAAAGGTGGCAAAGTCACCTATGGAACCATCTACCGAAGCCATCTGCTTCATGGCAAATGCTGATAATTCATATCAAGAGTGTGTTTAAAATAAGGGGAGAAGCTGAATACTTGCTGTTGTGGTGAGATGCTGCAAAGTTGCAAAGAGAAAGGCCAGCTGCTCGTGTTGCACGGCCAAATTCGCTCTGACGTGGCCACAGGAGCACCCTGTGCTTTACTGATATTGGAAACCTCCTCAGGTTTGTTTTTTTATAGAACAATAACTCTGTGTCTCACTTCTTCCCAGTTTCTGGCTGAAATGGCTTGATTACTTTCTAGATTTCATGCTGTCTTTTTTGTATAAGAGTTTGACAAATGTATTAAGGGAAAACTGACTCGAGGAGATGGGTGCTGCAGGCAGCTCTGAATGTGATGAGGTCAACAATGAGGTCATCCTCACTTAGTTGCAATGTGTGCCATGCTCCTGCTGTGGTTTTTCTGGGGTTGTCTCCTGCTCTTACAGGTGTCCTGGTTCTTTTTTTTTTTTTTTTTTTTAAAAAAAAAAGAGAAATTGCTGGGAAAAAGCAGCACTAAGTAGCTAGTAAACTAAAACGCTCATTTTTAAGAAGTGGTTCATGTTTATTGTATAACGAAGAGGAAAAAAGTCCTTTAATTAATATTAACAATTGAGAGGAGATTAGAGCAAAAATACCCTATTACCACTTTCTCTAATCCACCTATAATTGTGTACCAAGCTATCGTGGAAGCACTTAAAACCTGAAAAAGCCTTAGTAAGAACCAGAAGGTGATTGTCCGCTTCAGCATCTCCGACAGCTGGACGTGGACATAATCCAGCTACTATTGTCTTTTATTCTGTACTCACAATGCTCTTCACAGTCCTGCAACAGTTTGGGTGGTTAAACGGAGTCTGCGTGGTGTAGCCAAACACCCAAAACACAGAAGAAAATAATTTAGAGCACTTTGCCTGGAAAAATGCAGATCTGCTTCCCGCTAGTTTGCATCACTTTTTCCTTAAGTTTGGAGAAGGCAAAGCTCTCCAGTGAATTAATTAATTTCACTCAGTTTTGACAGACTGCTTAAATCAGCTTAGGAGTGCCACAGCTGAGTAAACCCACCCAGCAGTTTGATTGCTTCTTTCAGAAGGACCTGCTCGATACCAACGGCAACTGAAACTGCATTAAGGAGAACCACTTAATTAAATAACTGTTACAAGAGCAAACAATGGTAAAGTGTGTACAGACCCTATAAGAAATTGGTATGATGTTTTAAAGAGCAATAAAGATATTTTTTTTTTCTGCATGCATACATTTTCAGAGTTACCTTTGTGATTCAATGGAAGATGTTCCACTGTGTCACACGTCTGATCACCCTTTAGCTTTCAAACTTTAGCCCCTTAATATATATTTCACTTTTGAAAGGTTCATCAGCCTTTCCTATGACAATCTGGCATGAACTTTGTCCCCAAAAAAATGTACTTTAAAAATGTACATACCCATGAGGATGAGCCAGCACTCCTCTAGACCAAAAGTGTCTTTCCACGTTGGTCTGAGTGGATACAACCTGTGGACCATCTTCTGTGAAATATGGATTCCTTCTTTGCCTGCTGTTTAATCATTTTTTTTTAAGTGCAGCAAAATTTTAAGAGGGAATCAGAACATAGCTTCTTAAGCTAACAGATCCCTCTGCCTTTAATTTCTGCAGAAGATATTTTTATGGTGAGAAAAATATTAAAATGCCGCCATCTACAACTTAGAGATGAGAATAGTGTTCATGTTATCCTTGGTCATTGTTGTGTTTTCCTGAGTCACAGTGCATAATTGTAGCCATCAATCTCATTGACCTGTTGAAGTTTTTATTTACTAGAGTTCTGCCATCAATGTGACCTCTTCAGAAACTACACCCTTCCTAGCAACAGTTGCAGTCACATAAACTTTTGTCATCTCCTGGTTGCTCTTCCCTTTTGAATTATTTAGAAAGGTCATGAATTTCTTAGAAAATCAGGCAACAAGACACCGAGAAGTGAAGAAAGCCTTTTGTAAGTTTATATCTGGGAATTAATTTACTTACTCCAATTGGTACTATGGCCAAAGGGAAAATGTGAAACCCCATACATTACACAACGAAATTACTTCTTGTTGCTCATTGTTGCAGGTCGAGCAGGTTAGTGTGCCGGTACATTTCTTTTATGTGAGACCCAGTGACTGCAGACGACAAAGCAATCAGACTCTACACACCTTGGGGAACCTTAGTAGTTTACATGGCAAAGCAAAGATAATACAGGATTTCTACCTCATAGCAGCTGATGGGAGATCTTCTGCCTGGTCCAGTGAGGCCGAGGTTTCATCCAGGATGGCTTTGAAGAGCTTCTGACTAAAATAGACCCAAAGAAAAGGCACAGCAGTAGTAAATGGTGATCAGTAGATGAGAGTGCAGGATACGGTCCTGGGCTTGCTCTGATGCTTTGTGATGACATGTACCTTTTCATAATATTATCTGAAAAAAAAAAATTGTTTCTCTTGTTAAACTCTAACGTGAGAACTGAACAGCACAGGTGACACTAAGATCGTGATCCAATGCTATTTCATTATCTAAGCAATTCTGAAGCTGTAGTGAGCAAATGAGCTTTTCTTTCTCTTCTATGATGTCACATCCACTGGAAATCAGTGCAGCCTCTCGGACTGCAAAGCTGTGTGTTTCTGAGCAAACCCCCTAGACCTGTGGGTTCACCATGATCAAGGGCAGTGGAGCAGAGGGACCTGTTCCCCAGGGAGGCTGTGCTGTCCCCGTCCTCGGAGGTTTCAAGACCTGCTGGGGCAACGCCCTGAGCAGGGGCTGTACCCGAGCCCTCCCGAGTCCCTTCCCACCAGGATTGTCCTGGGATCCCATGAACTAAGTGGAGAAGATAATTTGCTAGACATCAGCTGAAAAATTTTAGAATTATTGTAAAGGACTGCTCTTGATTCACACATGCCACCTTTTTTTTTTTTTCCTGCGGACCTCTCTTGTGAACCCTGAACAGACCCATGAAATTATGAAAGAGAAAACATTAAATCAATCCGGTCTGAAATGATCTATTTATTTTGATGTGGCTGCCAAACTGCGAATCGTGGTCCCATCTGTACTGCAGTACTGGCCAGGCGTCACAGCTCGTTGGGACAGGCACTTAACAGAAACTGAAACGTGGTGATGGTGCCTGAGAATTTACCGTCGACTAAAAATTGGGAAAATATGGGTGACTCTCACAAAAAACGAGAAAAACACAAAGATCACAAGCACCGTCCTGGGATGTTAGTTCCCTGACCGTTATCAAGGTGTTTGGTGGTTTTTCTCTGCAGGAGCCGCAGCAGAGGTGACTTTCAGTGAGTGTTTGAAAGTGGAAAATCAGGTCTCCTTTTCGATTTTAAGAGGGGAATTCTTTCTGTCCATTAAGATTGGCGTGAAATGCAATTCAGAGTGGAGAGGTATGACCTAGCAGCAGCCAAGCCCACGTTAGCGTCAGAGCAGAGGCAGGACCAACATCTCCATAGCAGTTTGTGTTTGAAGCACTAGGGAAGAGCAGGCGGTGGAGGTCTGTGGACAGAGCAGTCGTTTGACTGAAGCAATGAGCCAGGAAAACTCTCTGCAAAGAAGGATGGCTGGAAGTGCGGTGGTTTGGGATTTGTCAGGGTCAGAGAGATATTTCTCAAAGTCCAAGACAGAGGTTAATCAAGACCAATACAAGCACTTCGCAACGTGCGGTTAAATAGCAAAACTCTTACGTTTGTTGTCTAAGACAGACCTTAGAAAGGTTGTGCTGGAAAAATCACAGAATTTGACTCTAACTCCAGTGGAGTTTGCGTCAAATTATGTGAAGTAATGGCAGGACCTGTCTCTTCATAACCTTGGGTGATACTGCTTCTGGCCAACAACGGCAGTATGAAATGGTTGCATCCCTGTAACAGATCGTAACTTCATCTCCTTCTCTTTATTCTCATGTAAGTGTTTAGGAATCTTTAAAACTGTAATAGTCTTCTGTTGGTGATACAACAATGAAGATATGATCCAAGTCCAGAAGTTCTGCTAATCAGGACCTGCAAACAGCACAGCCAGTTACCAAATATATTTGTTTTACTACTTGAACCCAATTAATATCAAATGGTTTACTAACAATTAAATAGCTTATGTTTAAATTTTAGAAATGTTTGGGAGATAAATATTTGAGGAAATAGAGGCTATTACAGGCACCTCCTCAGTTTAGATACTTGCCACGTCAAATTCTTTCTCTATTTATTGTGAGAAATGAAAATGAGTCAAAAAAGCAAGTGTTTCCCCTGTGTACAAATCGCCCATGAAGCCAATCGTTAAGGGGGAGGCCGTGTCTGCTGTACAGAAGAGCTGTTCTGTGCAGCTGATTGCTGTGGTCCAGGCTGTGCAATACAGACAGCTCTTCGTCATAGTCTCTGCCACAATAGCAAAGAAGTAAAATGAAGAATTTAGGTGGCATTATTTTTTAATAACAAAAATGAAGGGATTTTTCACTCCAAATTTTAAGGACGCTTGTAACTTGTAATTTTAAGGACGCCAAGCCTCTTGTTTCTCTCTCATGTCTGTGAATACGATGTTGTCCTTTAGCATATTTCATATAAATTAAATATGAGACACCCTCCCTTGTTCCTTGTCCTGCTCCAGCAATCCTGCTGGCTCTTCCTTGGCCACCAGGGTCTCTGGTGGTAGCCATCAGATGATGCATTGGGCACATGTCCCTCCCCTGCTGCCGATCTCGAGGTTCTACTTCTGCAGCTGAAGGCAACTGCAACTTCTCATCTCTTATCTATAACCAGCTCTGAAGTTCTTTAGCTGAGGTGGTGGTGATCTAAGTTTAATACTTATTTATTCAATAAGTATTAAACCAAGAATGAGGGCCTATAGGGATGGGCATTGTCGAGGTCTGTAACAGAAAGGTATCCCTCATATCTAAGTCATGAGTGGATGGCACTGAAAGGATGGGGTTAATAAGGCTTCTGGTATAGTCTGCTCACCTGTAAAGGTGTGGGCAGATCTGCTATTGCCTTTGAAAAAGCCGAGATTTCAGCTGCATTGTAGCAGACCTTTGGGAAAGTAACTCTTAACTGCACTAAAATACTTGGTCAATGCTTAGAATTTTAAAGTCCTTGCAAAAGGTATTTGAAGTTACCAACTTCTATTTATATTCTTAAAATAACAGTATTCCCAGAATGGTATCTAAATGAAGTTTAGAGTCGTAACTTGATGAATAATGATGGGAAGAAACCAATGCGGGAACAATTGCTTTGGAATTGCTGAAGACAAATTCAGCTCGCCGTTGCTGTATGAATGTTTATCAGGGGGACGTTTGCTATCCACATTTTCTTGGTGATTTTGCAAAATTGCACTGGCACTTCCTCCTTCTTTTACCATCAATCCAATTTTTGGATTGTCTGTTGATAAAACAAAGAAATTTCGTCGTCTCTTGAGGTGGCTATGAGTTGGGTCCACTAATGGGAATTCCAAGCCCATGTTCACCTCTGGAAAACCACTGCCTGAATCTGCCTGTGACGAAGGGGGCTTGCGAGAGATCCAGTACTGGATTGCAGCCAAAAGGGCTCTGACCTGGATTGAGAAAAATGCTGAGCCTCTTCGTTTCCCACTGATTTTAGTGTAGTCGAACGTACTCAGTACGTTGTAATGCCATAGTCTGCTATGGGGGAGGGGAGAAGTTAATTACACTCCATGCAAATATTTAGCCACTTTATGTAATGTATCTGAAATGTGAGCCGGCAAACTATCCCCTCAGTCCACTTATCTCTATTTTTTTCCTGACTTTCTAACTTCAATTATTTTCTCATCATTGCACTGTTCTTCCTTAATGCATGGATTACATGACGGAACAGAAAAGAAGTTCTTGTTTATTCAAGTGAAAAATTACACGAGTACATTTGTTGCATGTCTTTATAAGCAAAGCAACTTGCTTTCTAAAGTGTCTTTGGATGTATTACAAAGACAAATAATACGAAAACAGTACGATGGTATTTATCAACAGGTAATATTTTTTTTCCCTTGACTCAGTGCTGATGCAAAAACATCCTTGCTCTTAGGTTTAAATTATGCCTTAATTAGCTTGTTATAAAATCACCTGTGACTATTAATCTTGCAAAAATAATAGTAGATACATGTACATGGTGGCTGGAGCATAGTAGGTTTTATTTGTTTAAACTGCTTGTTTTCTTAAATTAAGTGCTTAAACGAATTAAAGACATTTTTGGGATGTCTCAGCTCTACCCTAATAAATGAGAGGCACAAGAATGTACACATAGATACTTCATTATTACCCATAAATCTGTACTTATTACAACTGTTAACTCTGGAATGTAGTTTTATGACTCCCATTTCATTGAAAACTATATAGGCTATTACTGATGCTAGATATTTGAATAGGAGCAATTTTGAATTTTGGGTTTGATTGCTTTTAATTGTGAATTATGCTGAAGCTGCTGTAGTCATTATCTTAAAAACTATTTAATTAAATGTAAGTATCCAGCTGTGTGTATTTTCAAAGAGCCAAAATGCTCTAAGATCTTGAACAGAAGAGCAATACATGTATGTATCACGGGGTTTGCAAAAACCTTCTCTCCTCAGTTTTCTTAGAATTTTCTTACTTTTGGGTGTTCTATTTACAGCCTTAATGATTGTTTTAGTCTCTATTTCTTGTGTGTAATTTGAATTTTTGAAATAACGAGCAGAAACTAGGGCTAAGACTCTGCTAGCAGGATCGACACGCGAAGCATCCTGGGCAGAGAGAGGAACGGAGACTTGAATCGTGTCCCACCCCTCGTTGTTCCAAAGAGGAACAAATCTGATATGCCCTGACTCTTCTGCCCACTGCCACCAAATGTGAGCCTTTTTTCCTCTTGATTTTCCTTCTTGAGTGTCTCACAGTCCTAATTACATTTCTTCCTCTCTGAGAGATTGTTGTCCTCCTTTCATTTTCACTCCAGTCCCCATCATTGTGCCAGATCGATAGCAGATCCCTATCCAAGTCGCTCTCCTCTCACTCTCTCTGTTTTGGTTCTTTTTCACCATTATTCCCTATCTTTCCTGTCTGAACTTCTTTCATTCCATGGCCACCTTTTAACTCCTGTCTCCTCTCTTGGGTTTCTCATTTGTCAGTGCCTTTAATCTTTATTTTTCTGCCAGTCTCTGGGATGAGCTTCTCTCTTCTCTTACCTCCCTTCCCCTACCTAATTTCTCAGGAAATCTTCCTCTTGATTGCCCCTCTCTTTCCCCACACCAGTGACATCCAGCCTCTAAACTCAGCCAGTCCCTCTTCCCCTCCTATATTCATGGATGAATCTGTGCCCCCTCGGATGTGCAAACCCTCAGCTGGTTACACAAACCAGCAAGAGTTCAGCTAAGGCTTCTGCCCAGACTTCAGGCATGCCTCTGAGTTAATGACTTGAGTTAAAGAATCAGCATTAACTTTGAATTTTCTGGCTTTTGACTTTTCTTTTCACAGCTTGACATTTTGGTAATGCTTTGTTTTCCTAGCACTTCAGAAAAAACAGATGGGGAATAATGTCACAGCAGAATGCGTAACCCTGGCTTTGGCAAGTCTGCCACCACATTACCACGGCTCTCCAGGGCTGGCTAATGGTGTTTTCCTCCCTCGTCCTGGAGCATTGCCCCTTCTGGTGCCACGTGCCAGAAGAACCACCGTTCGGTGTCTCATCCCAAAGCCAGCTTGACCGCCTTGGATAGGTGCCACCTTGAGTAGGTGGCAGCCATAGACAGACCTCTTGGCAGGGAACACGTGGCCTGCCAACGGTGCCAAGGAACAACAACCACAACAACAACAACAAAAAAGCCCAAACAACTGAGGTGACACGCGGAAAGACAGCCAACAGGGAAGGGTCAGCCCATGGGCGGAGCAGAGAATTGATTCACTAACCTTCTAGATGCATCTCACTGATTTTTCTGCAATACCTTGACAGAAACCAGATACTACAGTGATAGCTAATTTAAAGTTATCAATAGACAGTCACACTCGGATCTCCTGAATCCCAAATCTTTTCTGTAGTCACAGGATCACCCTGTTCCTCCCCAGCTACACAGTACGTTTAATCCGTGTGATATTGTACATGTCCTCTCTGAACTGTGACACAGTGGGGCCACGCAAACCGTTTCACAGGTATGATACAATTTAGTGTATTCCAGGAATGGTTTCAAGTAATTACATACATGAGTGCAACTTTGCACAAAGCCTTTTTTTTATAAGCAGTGGAGACTTACTGAAGGGATGTAGCCCCACTGGAGCACTACGTGCTGTACCACACAGGTCAGCCGGAGGCTGTGTAGCTCCCCCGTATCCACATCCCATCTCAGATGCCTAGAAGAAATAAATGGGATTAAAAATACTTGATTTGAACCGAATGCCATCATCTGGATGTTTAAAATGGAATGGAATCAATCTGATCTGAAAAAAAAAAAACATATGATAACATAATAGGGGGTTAAAGTGTTACTGGGTCCTCCTGAAACGCAACTAGAGAGATTCATGTTGTGAACAGCACACCTTTAATCTTAAACTATTTCAGAAGCTCCATTCTTGTGGTGTTTTGCTCTGCATTTGCAGGAAAGTTCCAGCCTAGGTTAATAATATAGCGGCAGTACTTCGCAATGCTCTCCAACGTACAGAAGTAGCTATTAAACTGTCAACAGCACTAAAAGATGACATTTTGATGGCAACGGATAGGAACCCCATCTTCCTGCTCGTGCTACTCAACATTTCTGTAGCTTTCAAGCACAGTCAACCGTAATTTGTCACCGACTTGCATACGTGACATCGGCTGAATAGGAAGTCTGAGCTACAACTGTGTCAATCAATTTTTCAGGCAAAACTCACATAGCATCAAAAGACAGCTGTTCCCTTGTCCTCTGTAGCTCTGGCACCCATTCCTGTTCACCATCTACCTGAAGACCTCTAGAGAAGTTGCAGGAGGTGCCAACTTCATTACTGAAGCTGTTCTACCGATATCGACCTGCATAATCCCCTTCCACAGCTGCAGCCAGAGATATCATTATTTATACAAAATGAAGAGCAAATTCCATCTTGGTACATCCTGCGGGGAAATGTTTCCCAGGACTGAGTTGACCAGCATCTGTCTGGCTATCTTCTCCCTTTCTGCCTAACCTTTCCTTTAATGTTGCACTTATCCTAAAGGATGTTTTCAACATTTAGTGCAGGTGAAGAAATAGCATTATTTCAGGTGAAAACATGTTTTGGCTGTTGTTAGAAGTCCTCCATAAGAAAGGGTGACCTCAACAGTGATCTCTGTATTCACCACCTTGAAACTCTGACTGCACCTGCAGTCTGGAAGAAACAGCAAATCCTCGTTTATGCCAAAATCTAGCAGATTATCAGAAACTGTTCTGTCCCTGCTGCAGTTTTAAGCTGGTGATCAAAGTCTTGCGAGTCATTCAATCCCATCTATATCAAAGACTGAATAAAGTTGTGCTTTTCACAGTCTAAAACAGACTAGAATATTAGAGGCAGAAATATTAGAGGCAGAAATAAGCTTTACTTATAAGTTCTCAGGCAAAATCAAGTGATTTCATATCCTTGTACTCCCAGTTGTTTTTCTCTCTTGTCTTAACTAGAATGCAAGAAAATGGTGGGGAGGGAAAGTGCATCCACCTGGGTTGTTCTAGAAAGGCTCAGCAGCAAACATTATGAGGTCTGCCATGAAACATTCATCAGCCTAATTTGCATTACAATGTGATGGTTCTCTGGATGAAATCTTGAAATCCTTGCAATTTTTTTTTTTTATTTAAAGATTAGCAAAATCACCATACACAACTGAGAGCAAGCCAGGTACTGTAGACTTCAATGAGCTACAAGAACACAATACAATGCCAAAAGGATTTTAAGTTTGTTCTTATGTGCTCTATATTTGAAGTCTTTATGCCTGTTCTGAGTCCAATAACTTTTTGTTATTTGTTTGGCAGAAGCATGTCTTCTAGAATGGTATGTAGGAAATGTAGAGGTCACTAGTGTACTCAGATTTTTGTAGGAGGTAATTACCTTCTCCATTAGAAATATGTTCCTCAGAAGTACTTCTGTCATCTGAGGTATTTTCTCCTTGTAAAGCCTTTTGTACACTGTAGCCAAGTTAACTCTCGATATCCTTTTTGACAGCAAACCAGCTTGAATCACATATTTTTAAGACCTTTATCCTTAGTGAGTTCAAACAATTTCTGCAGCTATTTTCTACACTCACTTGCCAGTGTCCTATTTCGAATACGGATACCAAAACTAATACGATATTCCAGTACTGCTCTTAGCAATTTTGGATAAAATGGTAAAATCAGTGTTTATACATCCCAATAATGCATTATATAACTACACGAATAAATGCTTAAAAAAATCCTTCATTGTATTCAATTATTAGTTTTGTGATCAATTGATTAGAATTGTGATTATTTTATTATTATCATTATTTTCAGTTATTGTAGATTTCTGGATGGTAAACATTGAGGAGAATAATGGTGCTGCTGCTAATTATTTAAAAAAGTGGAAATAGAAATTAAAATCTCACATTGAAAAACTGTCGTTTAAAAATGAACTGCTAGGTGTGACTATATTTTAAAAAGTAGATTCTAAATTTGCTGTCTTCCATGGCAGTTTTTTTTCCCTTATCTTGTACTTCGAAGGCAAACATTGTGGAAGCCAGGTGTTAGCTATTTCGCAGTCCAAGAGGTCATTGCAGAAATATGCTCAAATCCACGGGCAAGCAGAGTACATGGAGATTTCTTCTTAACTTTCCCCAAGAAGCACTCGGAAACAAAGAGCCCAGCTTCAATATTGAAGTCAAGAAAATGAAACATTCATGTGCTGTAGCTCGATGGTGTTGCTGTAGCCAAACTACCCACACCTGCCTACCTACGTAAGGTTGGGAACGCGCAACTGGATTTATACTCCGGCCATAAAACCTGCATTTAGGGACACAAATTCTAACCAATCAGGCTAAATAAATCAGCAGGCCCAGGTTTTATCATCACAGATAACCCTCATTAATCCAGCAAGCTTTTCTTGAAGACAAAGGACCAAATGAATTGCTTCATTGGAGTTGCCTGAGCAGCATGCTAATGCGGGGAGGTGGAAGGCATGAATTATTCATGCTCCCGCAGCCCGAGCAGGCAGATCCTGGTTTTTCCTGTTACCATTGCAACAAGTGGCAGCTGGCCCGGCTGTGCTTGGGCCATCGCCCATCGCGTCGGGCCACCGCATCGCCGCGGAGCCCCCAAATGCCGTCCGCGGAGGGAAAACCTCCCTGCCTCCGACACGCTTGGGTGGATTTTCAGGTTAAGCCCTGTGCAAAATGGACCCGGGAAGCACAGTCTTTTGTAACTCAAATGTACCTGACCATAAACTGCTCTTCTTGGAAGAAAACAGGCTGCTTCGGTAAGTTTGTGCAACTTTTGATGTTTTCTGAATCCTCTGTTTTTCTGTTTACAGTAGCTATCATGTGCAGTGTTTTACCACTCTTTCTAAAAACAGTCTGCATTCTTTTTGCTTTTGAAATGACTTAAAAGGCATTCAATGTTTTTAACTCTTAGGAAACATGTAAACAGTATGCACAGAGCTAACACTAAAGTTATGATCTAGCCTTCTTAAATTAACTCGTATTATTTAAATTTTCAAATCCCTGTAGCACACCACTAAAACAAAACACATGTGTGATCCAAGTCTGATTTCTGCAACCAAAACTGGCACTAATGTAATTCAGTGTCAAACTGGAGAATCTGAAAGAATGTGTCACTTTTTACTTTTCAAAAGTATTTCAAAAGAAATGCTAGCTCCCTGCTGGAGGTGTAACTTGTGTTGTTGCTCTTTATTCAGCTAAATACATTCCTGAATAGGTTGGGAACAGGAACTGAGACCTGCATAACATTCTTACCGTGCATTAACTATTCTGTTGTATCACAGAACAGTTGAAAAGCATTGATGAGTTACCCAATTTTTCTAAGGATAGGAAGGAGGTATATTTTGTATATAAAGCACCTATCAGCGATGAACTAAGACTAAACTCACCACTTCTTTATAAGGTGAAAAGCATGAAAATGCTTTTTGCTTTATTATTCATTATCAGTATACCTACCTATAAAACTTGTTTCAATTGTTTTTCTGATTTTTGTTATTTTCCAGTAGTGATACTATCAGCATTGCCTGACGACTCTCAGGTAACTCACTACTTGGCACAGTTAAAAAATTGATATAAATAATAAGCTCCCAAGAGCAGAGGCCATGGATAGGAGAGTGAATATGAAATGAATCATGAATAAGTTTGGATTGCGGATAACAAGCTCTCCCTCTTTTTATTTGTTCGTTTTTAATTACATAATCCAGGTTCTACCGCTTCTACTTTATTTTCTCTGTTTTGATCATAAAAGCATTTTATTTGACACCCAAAAGACAGCCAAATATTGAAGGAATGAACATACAGCATAATGATATCTGGTGCTAACAGGAATTAAATGCCCTGTGTTCTAAGAAACAAGAGGTGAAAATAGGGATATGTAAATAACAGGAGATAAACAAACAATGGGTGTAATCCTGCACTCCTGAATCATGGGAGTAATCCTTATTCATGTAAGTAATCCGGTTGGTTTCAATAGACTCACATCAGTAGGTGCTGTAGCATAAGGCCCATATTTTTCAAGGAGATAATAGTGTCTGTTTTACCTGTTTTTTCTGTAATGTAGTTTTAGCAACACAGTTCTTAGTGATGTGTTTGAATGCATTACTGATAAATTAGACTTTACCAAACATCTGTTTTGCTTCTAAAAGTATAAAAGAGAAAAATGGAATAACGTATTAGATGTGTCAGTAAGAAGGTACAAACCCTACATATTTGATTAGAGATGTTCTTGCAGTGGAACAGCTCTACTCACCCCGTTGACTGTATTTGTAGGTTACTTTCTGTACACGAGGTGTATAAACTTTGCTTCTTTTAGGATAGGATGCAGCTTTAGCAAAAAGTCACTATGACACCTGATGTCTCACAAAATATGTTTGAGTCTCCATAAAAATGATGTTGATAAATATTGTTCATCCTTTTGGTTTAAATACGTGGGGTTTAGGGTAACGTCCTGCGAATATTTTTGTTGCTGTTATGGTCTCTGACCTTGCCAAAATAACACCTGCAGTTTTTCCTTGGGAATAACCTGCTTGTATAAATGTTGTGGTTGCGTTGCCCTCCTCATCAGTCCTGCTTGGCATTTCTGAGCTTTCCACTCCAATAGCATGTCGTGCTGCCCTGTAATCCAGGATGGGGCTTGGGAGCACCTGTGTGCCCTTCCCCAGGCAGTGCATCTGTTAATGAGGGAAAACTAATTACTTAAAAGCTTTTGGTACAATGGAGTTGAGAAGTGTAAATAGTCATGAACTGCTCCTGGTGCTCTGCAAGCCATCAACCTGTGTTTGTGCTGGATGCCAGCAGTGGTAGTGTGGATGTGAACATTGTCCTGTAACTATTGCAGTCATTGCTGTTTCAAGATGCTTCTTCTGTGGAAGTATTCTCTGGTGTGCACCCTGACGGAGCCAAAATAGAAATGAAGCAAAAATGCAATGGATGACGGTTCCAGATGGTATAAAAAACTTACAGTTAAGTGAAGTTGGTATTAAGTACCTGTGGGCTTTTCGTGGGTTGCATTGAGATATCGAGAATGAACTGATTGTTCTTTAATCAGCTTCGCTACATGGCAAAGGTTTGGGTGTTGTGTATTTGCAAATGAGATATATTATTAGTATCATACTATATTATTAGTATCTAGTTGTACAGAGATATCACACAGAAACAGTTTACAGCTGAAGTTGCATGCCTGTGCTGGGCAGTAGGCAATCAAATGACCAGTGCCAAGAGGCTGGATTGGCAGACTGGCAGCTGCTGCTGGGGGGAGAGTCTGGAGTCACCCTTGGCAGCAGCATTTCTTTTTGCTTACTCCATGCAGGGTCCCAGCAGGAGCATTAAGTCTCTCCAGGTGAGTCCCTTTCTGACCCCTGCCCATGGCAAGGGCAGCACAATTCCTAATCCTTGGACAATGGCACAAGCATTGGTTGCACATTAACTTCAACTTTACAAACGGTTTTGAGGGTACTTTTCTCTACATCCGTTCTCCTGTGTTGAATTATTAAAAAAACAAAAAAAAAAATCACATGCATTATTTTTGTTCAAGCATCTCCTTGGCAAAGATTGGGTGCCCATTTTAAATTTTTATTACCTTTCATGAGTTTTAGACATGGGTGTTCATTCAAATTTATTGCAAAGTCTTTAAAATTTGGCCCAAAAATGTGTTTTAGAATGGTTCAGCTTATTTTGTATTGAAAATGATGTGTGTGGCCATTTGGAAAAGTCTGTTGTTTGTTTGTTGTTTTTTTTCCTCTGTGCTTGCAAACTACATACAGTAAAAGGTGTTTTCTGTAGTCACTGACATGCCATTGTCATGGAATCATGGCTTGGAAGGGACCTCGAAGATCATCTAGTTCCAACCCCCCTGCCATGGGCAGGGACACCCTCCACTACACCAGGTTGCCCAAAGCCTCATCCAACCTGGCCTTGAACACTGCCAGAGATGGGGCAGCCACAGCTTCTCTGGGCAACCTGTTCCAGTGCCTCACCACCCTCAGAGTGAAAAATATATTCCTTATATCCCATCTAAATCTCCCCTCTTTCTGTTTAAAGCCATTTAAAGCCACATCTCTCTTCTTTAGAGGATGTCCATGTCTCGTTCTTTCCCACCCAAGGCAGAGGGCAGGGGGGATGCTTAGTGTCTGCTATTTCCCCAGGTTAGAAGCTGCATGAGAGCAAAGCTGCGGGTGTGCATGCTGCCAGCCATGGCAAGGGCAGGTTCTTTGTGCTTTGGCAGCATCCCCTCCTTTGTGTAAGGTGCGTTTTGCTGCTCTTTGGGGTTGGTGACACAAAGGTGGTGTGTTGTGGCATTGTGACAGTTGATGGACTTTGCTGTACCAACATGGAAGCGTTGATTCCATTGCAAAGCTTGTACAATTGGTAGTAAAGCTGGAATAAGATATTTGTAACTATACTGACCTCCAGTTCTAAGCCTAGTAGCACACGAAATAAAAGGTAAGTTTTAAAGTACAGGTAGAGGCAATTGTGTTTGGCAGCTGCCTGGAAGCCTGTGGCAGAGAAAGTGGAAAGACTGGAAAAGCCAGCATGCAGCCCGCAGAGCGTGCAGATTGAGCAAGGTCAGGGAGCGTGGCCCTGGCACAGCCCAGCGCTGGCTGAACATCAGTCATCTGCTTTATTGGTCCTCCGGGTCGGAGCCACGTAGCAAACTTCAGCTAACACGGCCCGATGTGGTCGCTGGCTGGGGAGCAGTGCCTGGAGCAGGAGACACGTCCCGTGGTTCGGCATGTCCTCGTGATGGGACTTGCCACGTTTGTTGTGTGTAGGACCTCAGGGACAGCAGTGTCACATATGTGGCCAGGAAGCAGCCCCCAGTGGAAGGGATCCACATTGTAGATAACTCGGTTTGGTCTTTAACCTCAACAAAAGATTAAACCAACACAACTACCTTAGTTATATGCTTTTATTACAAGCTGCCTAACGGCTTCCAAGTGGAAAAGCTGGGCTGGGATGACTCCACATATTAAATAGGACAACAGCACAGCTAAAACTGCAATGCATATGGACTTCCTATGATAAAGGTTTTTACTTGTTCTCCATCTGTTCCTTTGCTGTAAATCCCACTCTGTGCCTGAGAGCAGCCAGGCCTGGAGGAGCAGGTGTCCTTACCCTCTCTGCAGTCTAGCCCAACCCCAAGCTGATATCTCCCCAGGACATGTTTCAAGACTACTCTTCTTTCAGACAACATAGCTCTTGTTTCGTGTGACATTTCTGTCTCTGTGTGTCTCCAGAGAGGAAGAGGTGAGCAGAGGACCGTCACACTCAAACCTATGTGTGTGGTCCCAGGCTCAAACCTGTCTCAGATGACAATCAATGATGTGCAACATGCATTAATCAGGGTTGTGTGTGATGGTGTAACACGTCAGTCACACGTCCCATGGCTTGTAAAATTCACGCATGAAAGATTCATCCTCAAGTTTTGAATTGCGTAGTTCTTTGGGAAAGGGTATTTCTTCCTCCCAGTGGAATAATCAGTTCAGGAATTAGCTGAGCTCCTGAGGAGGGTTTTTTTGTGTGTGTGTGCGTGCACCCAGTAGTGACACCTAGTGATGCCCAAGGAAGATTTGATTTCTTGAGCAGGAGAATGGGTAGGGAGGGGGCAAGAGGAGAGAGGTCTGGTCTCTTTTCTAGTTGAACTGCAGATGCCGAAATCATTTAGAGCTACAGAAAGGGAAGTTCTGAACCTGAACGTCAGCCTTAATATATTTAATGACAACTACTGAACTGTCACCTACTGGTTGACAGTAATTACTAACAGGCAGAAGGCAACTGTTTTTATAACTGTAAAGTATATTTAGGGTCCGTGCCACAGCCTTGTCATGTAGCCACGGCTGACAAACAAAGCATCTCTTCCAGATCTGAATTAGCTTCATTAGATGAGTAAAAAACACTGATTGAAAACTTTTAATCTCACAGTTTTCAGGAACTGACTTGCCTATAGCACATGTTGCTGTATTGTGCTGTGAGTGCAATTAGCTGGAAGAGCATGTTCATTTTCATTCAGTAGTTGACAGTGGTGTCGTTCAAAATGATCTCTAGGATTATGAGCAGTAAATGATGGTATGCTTTCAAAGGTTAAACCGTTTGATTTTTTTTTTTAGTATAATTTGCTTATGTTCAGAGAAGCTACTTTAGGAATATTATTAGACACTGGAGTCTCCCTCTAACCATTACAGTAATGAACAAGTTGGAAACTGTTCGATATGTCCATGGTTTGAGGCATCAGTGGCCCCAGAGAGAAATGTGTTATCTTCTAACCAAGTTTTAATTGTTTCCTGAGCTGATAAAAGAGTTAATCTATTCCTGGTGAGATAGGCACTTCAGTTGTGGGTGAATCTTAGAAAACACTTTTGGTTGCTGTCAAAATCAAGCGATCTGCGTGAATTACTCCAAGTAATATTGTGGTGTTTTTCTGTAACAACCACGTTGTCATTTTTGCTGTTTTTGCATTTCCTGGCAACACATTTCTGAGAGATTTGTTCTTGCCGTGGAACTACACTTGTGACCCCCTCCTGTGGCACCGTCTGACAGTCCACCACGAGCAACTGGGAAAATTCAGCGTAAGCTACTGTCGGGCATATGATGATGACCACTGTCTATTTGGAACACATCATCTTTCCTCAATTCCCTGCAAAGTGTAGACAGCCTCTCACTGAGTGTTGCATCCTGGCTTGTTGATGGTGTGTTACCATTAATAATCAGGGTCCTGCATGGGGATGTATCACAGACAACTAAAAATATGCTTTTGCTGCCTTTATACAAACGTTTCCTGATGAATAAAGACCATCAGTGTAGGCTCTCTAAGGGACAGGGGACGTAATGGTGCAGAACAAACATATAATAAACAGTGATGAAATTAGCTGTTGCCTGTTATTTTGGCCGTCTTTTGAAAGATGAAGAATCGAGTCAAGAAAATATAGATACAATTTTATCTGTAGTATAGCCCAGGATAAGCGTATGGAAAAAATAAGTGCTTTTAGCATCAGAAGACTGAGCAAAAGGTAAACAGTAGCTCATGGGTAGCATGGAGCGTCTCTAGGATTGTGTTTCAAATCTATCTGTTTGAATTTTGTTGATTGCATTTATTTTTATAGCTCTATCGATCTAGACTTCTAGCATCTCTTAGACTTGCCTACATGTAAGATAAAGTTGGGAGGTTGCGTACTCAACAACCGGGCAGTCTGGGGAGACAGCTTGCATGGCTTGGCTTGGAAATCCCCACGGGGAAGCGAGGGCAAAGCAGAGCCCGTGGCCACACATTGACAGCTACTCTCTGCAACTCCTCTGCCTACTGTCTCTTCTCAAACTGCCAACTGCTGCTTTTCGGGTGCTGAGCAGGAGCCTGTTCTCCTCTCCATGCCACCAGTGCCATGCTGATACAGCTCTCCTCACATCCAGCGTTTCAGCCACGTAGATGGAGCAAATACATTCACAACCATCAGATGATTGTATGTGTAAATCAATCCTACCCGTAGCTCTTGTGTGTAGGGAAGGCTGTTTTGAAAATGTATTTTAAATTATTTTATTTTTTTTCCCCCAATAATATCAGGCTTTAACAGGTAATGAAGTACCCTGCAACAGAAGGAGGATACTTTTTACCTGTGTAGTCACTTCTTGTTAGCAGGTTGCTTTTTAGGCCAAATTGTACTGAAAGCAAGGTTTAATCAACAACCATTGGCTGACTCTCGCCTTGCTAAAATTTCCTTCAGCCTGCTTTTTGCTCATGTGACTGAGTGAATGAAAATGAGACACCCGTTAAATCGAAGGTGGGTGCTCACCTTTGTTAATAATACTGAGCAGGACTGCAAAACCAGGAAAGCAGTCTGCAGTGAGGTTCCGTGCTAACCTGCGGATGACAGCACCAAATTTCTCAGCGCAGTTTAAAAAAAAAAAAAGAATTGAAGCAGTGCGATTTCATTCTCGTTTCCTACGTCTAAAATTAGATGTTGACAATACAATGTGCATTGTCACACCGAGTATGATAAACCATAGAGTGCATTGCAGATATATCCTTGCCATATAGAATGAAATAGTTGCACGGAGATATAGAACTTAACGGGAGAACAGAAAAAGATGAGTGCCAGAATGGACGTAGCAAATAGTTAACTGCTGCTCCAGTAGATTTAGGAGGGTTGCTATGGTTTCTTTTATAAAAATCTTCCAGACACAGGAATGACTTTTGCAAACAATGCTGAACGTGGGCGTAACGAAACGTACCACACATGCAGCACCAGCCCATGTGCGCGGGGCTGAGCGAGCGTTCATCGCTTGGTGGGTGCTGAGCATGGCCAGGTCTGTCATTCCCTGTCCTCTCCTTGAAATTAAATTGTCATGGTGTGAATTGAGACCTGCCCAGTGGTAACACCGTTGCTTGGTGAAGAGATGAGCACGCAGCATGGCATTGCCATAACACCCCTGTTCCTATTTTCCTGTTGTATCCTCCTCTTTGTGTTATCTCACATTTCTGAATTTCTCAATGCAGAAATTTTTAGGGCAAATGCTGCTTGCTTCAGGTTTTTTTTTGTTCTTTCTTTGCTTGCCTAGTGCCTTGAACAACAGCTCATGACCTAGTTCTGTCTTTTAATTGCTACTGCAATATGAATTTTAATTCCAGCTAGAGTCCAGATGTATTGAGTACATGCAGCACATGTCAGGGCCAGTGCCATTTACCTTCCAGGCCAGTGTTTCCCAGCCCTTTGAATTCAAAGAGCCCTTCACCTTTTTGAAAAAAAATCTTAAACCATCACCAGGTATTTCACTGTTGTCTGGTGCTGGGAAACGGGCATAATAACTGTTACTCTAAATCACAGAATCAAAGATCATCTAGTTCCAACCCTCCTGCCATGCTAACGTTTTTTCTCTTACAGCTTAGTTTGGTTTACTATTCTTTAAGCTTCAACTAAAAAACATTGCTGGAGATGAACGTGAGCCTTGTGCTTGCACCCTCCAGTGCCCAAGTGAACTTGGCCATGGGCCCACCTCTGCTTATAGATACTTAATATTTTTTGCTTCTTTCCATGACTGTTTTGATGACTTACGGACATTGGTGGTAGATGATGTGAGTGGGTGATCAAGAACCCATGTAGGTATTATGCAAATAGTGGAGATCATAACTTGATGAACAAGGTATTAGATTTCGAACGCTCCAAAAGAGTACACTCCTTGGAACAATGTAAACTTTTTTTTTGTTTTTACAAAAAATGTCTTTATTTACTTCTCTGTGCTTTAAAAGAAACACTAGTTACATTTACTGCATTCTGAGCATCCCACAGATTTCTTCTATCGGTTGACATTTAGCGGTTGTGCTTAGCTAAGATTTCTCTTTTCCTCCACTGAAACGGGTAGTGAAGGCAAGTTATCAATATGCTTTCTACTGACAGCTCCAGAAAGGGATTAATTTAAATCATTCTATGATTGCAGTTTGGGAAAGACACTGGAACCATTTGTGAGGGGAAAAAAAAAGTGTATAGAAAAACATAAGCTGTTTTAGGTTAGATTAGATCGTGAAATGCTGGGATACACTAGTATTCAATCAGTGTAGAAGTTTAATTGTTCATATTAGGAAAATCACAAAAAAATGTTAAAAAAAAAAAAGGCAGCGTCTGATGTGCACATAAGCGTGCTCTGCCCAAAACATACACATTCAAGGCATGTGTGAGCATTTTACTTTGTATCATACCAGTTGATGTAGAATGTAGAAAAGGAGAGTCGCTAATACTCTGGAGAGGCAGAGGAGGAGCAGAAAGCTGAGGGGACAGCCTCACACAAGCACTGGAAACGTGGCTGGATGGGGAGACCCAGGGAAAGACAACACATGGGCACGTTTGGGTCGAGTGCTGGCGAAAGCAGCTTTGCCCTAGGAGCAGAGCAGCTGCCTGTTCTGCAGCTCCACGGGCTCCTCCATAGCAGTCAAGGCTTTGCACCATCTTTGGGAAGGATGGAGGAGAATCCTTGTCTTCCTCATTACAGTATCTTCTTTCCCAAAAAACTACTTGCCGTACCCTGGTGCTGCTAGCCGCTCTGCCAAGGAAAGATTTAAAAGCACTGCTGCTTCGAATTGTTATCACAGTGATGTAAAACAGATATGATGTATGATGCGACTTGTTCTCACAGAAGACATAATGTTACTGCCTTATGTTATTACTGATATTGGATGTAAAATACAATTATGTTTAATTAGCTGTCTAAAATGCATTCCTTGCCAAGGATATGGTGAGCAGGAGGGAAAATCACCTTCTTGGAGAGAAGTCTTATAGCAAGATGACGAGAAAAAGTAGATAGTACAGCTGAGAAATTTCTCAGCTAAATTTCTGAGAAACAGAAATTTAATACATTAAACCCCAAGACCCCCTCAAAAGCTGTGGAGCCTTGTAGCTGAGATTTCAGAATATAAACCAGTGATTTAGCTGTAAAATAAATCTCTTTAAAAGGAAACTGTCATGATATCACCCACAAACATTTTAGAACAGCAAATTAATCTGAAGGTTAGGAGAAAGATAGCAGAAAGATGCTTCTGTGCTCAAAGGATGAGTACCTTTATGTTTGGGAAAAAGATTTCACCCAAAGGGGAGAAGACCTTCTGTTCCTCACCCAAAGGGCTGAAGTGCAAAATCCTGCTGTGGTCCAGGGAGTCATCTCTATATCATCTCTTTGATACCTAAATTCATGGTGGCAACGTGAGATCACTAAATAAGGTTTGATCTTCTCTTTGCATCCTCCGAGGAGGCAGGAGACCAAGTTTGTTGACCAGCAATCTGCGTTGGTCTCTTGACTCATCTTGGTGTGGCTGATGGCAGTTTCTGCTCTGTTGTGCGGCCCAAAGCCAGAGCCCCCCTTGGCAGCGTGCAGGGCCGTTCTCCAGCAGCTGAGCTGTTACCAGTTGCTCTCACGGATGTCCCTCCTGCGGGAAACGTGGGCTGCCTTGGTTATTGCTCGTGGGAGGGGGATGTGGGAGCGTGAGCCAAACAGCACTGCAGCTCCCTTTTCTCTTGCAGGTGGGAAAATAAAAGGGCTTGTAAATGGGTCTCTCAGCCCTCTTCCATAAAACCAAGGGGTCTCTTCTTGCTCAGGACTCATCAGGGAACTGTGGGAAAGGTCCCCTCTTGCATAGCTTCTGCTGGCACAGAGTGCAAGGGCTGCAATGGCACAGGACGTGGCTGGGGCAAGTCTGCGACTCCAAAATCGTGTCGTCACCTGCAAACCTCTCCCTGAACAGGTGGGACTGCACAGGGATAGCATGTGGGAAGTGTCCAAGGAAAGAAGGCTGAACGCAGGGTTGATAGGCTTGAGCAGCGTTCAAGAGCTGTTTTGGTGGCTCCTTCCAAGAGCTCGTCCAGCTCAGCAAAAGGAGCAAAAAGGTCAGAAAGAGTCAGGGGAGAGAAACCTGAGGAAGGGCTCAGTGGTCTGCGAGGAAGCGTGTGCTACTGTCTGCATTTTACAGGCTGGTAAATGAAGTCCTGGCTCGGGTCAGTAAGAAGAAGCTAAGGAGAGAGTGAGCAAGGGGCGTTATCTTATCTGCTGGGATTGCCTTTCCAGCCCTTCCAGCTGATAAATGATCACGGCAGGGTCCTGTGGAATGACTTAGTCTTAATCATCTACGCTCATTTACTGTCTGGATCTTCAGTGAGTTTCGCTGCCTCTTACTCACATCCGAATTCTGCTTTATTGCTTTTAATGTTGGTTCTTTTCCCCTTTGTGGTCCTCAGGTAGCAACTGCCTTTCAGCTCGTTTTTGGAAACCAGCAATATTATTTCCTGAGAGGATTAATTTCTTTAATTTGTTGTTGTTCTAGTGTCTGACACATCCTGCTAGTGCAGAGCTCTCCCTGGACTCTAGAGTCTCTGCAGTACGTGTATCTTGAACACAGTTTATTTTAATCAGGGCTCCTGGAATTTGGTAATACTTCAGGCCAATTTCTACAGTAAATCTGAGCACATTCAGCAAAAAGATGTGCAGTCGGTGATCAGACATAATTGCCAACAATTTCATACCTACAGAACCCTTACTTGACTCTAACGTTCCTGGAGCCCCATCCTTCCCATCACCGTTTCAAGCAGGAATCACGCAGTTGCTAGGGGATGGAATTTTTTATGCACTTACACATGAAATATTTTTAGCATGGAGAATTACCCGTACAGTTTTCTGGTTAATATTTGCTATATTAAAATGGAAGGACCAAAAATGCAATGAGAAGCAAATTTCTAGAGGTCCGGAGGCCAGGTTTGATACAGGTACTTCCCAGGCATTCAAAATATTACTTGAATCCATGTCTGCTGAATTTAGCTGGAGCTCTGACCATTACAGGCTGTCACAGGAGAGTTCCTCTTCTACTCCTGACTCAGTTACCAAGTCTTGTGCTTCTCATAATATCACCATTGCTGTAAATAAAGTCAAATTCACTCTCCTTTTTCTTTCCTGTTCTAAGGAAAAAGGAAGTGGCTGACTTCTACCACCGAGCATCGCACTGAGCCCAAGCCTCAGAGGAACTCTTGGTTGAATTTCAATTAAGTATTTTTTCAGCAAACTTGTGCTTATTGATGCACTGAATTTAAAAAACAAAGCCTCCCATGTTTATTGCCCATTTTAAAATTCTCACTTGAAGAGCACCTAGTACATAAAGGTTAAAAATAACAGATATACCTAAACAACATAGGTCTCCTTAAAATTTTACAGATGAGTCAGTAGGAGACACAGTACTTTAGCATACCACTAGATTATGTTTAGTGCTACTGTATTTTCCATAATGCATTCTGTTCCTTATGCAGCCTAATACTTGTTTTCCTTTTACCCTGTTCTCCAACGCTGAAAAGATGTTTACATTAAGCTGTTCGTGACTCTTGGTCTTTTTCCTAAGTGATTAGTTGATTGCAGCTCAATAATGTTTGAGTAGTTCAAATTGTTTCTTGCACTTCATGTTTGTAGCGATCTGAGTCTGTCTATATACAACCTCTGAATTGTGTCCAATTCTGGGACTCATTAACTGTGCATGTGTCAGGCAGGCCCCACTTCTAGCATAAGCACTTTCCTTCTCTTGCTTCTCTCCTTTTCCAGCTGGGGTTGCACAGGCTGATTGCAAGAAGGAATCATCACCAGAGGATAGTCCCTGGAAGTGCTCTCCTGTTGAAATGAAATTCCTCTCAACCTGGGATTCCCACACTGTGAAGTACACACCATAGTGCTACTAGAATATTGGATGGGCTGCTCCCAAATGCCTTTGTAGATGTACTTAACCAAGATGCATGAGATAGCAGTACCTCAAAAAAATATCCCTATCTTGTAGAAGTCCTTGCCATACCCCTGTGACCCTACCCCTCTTCCAGTTCAGGTGAGCTCCTCTGCTGAGACACTTACCCCAATTAGCTGCAAGGTGTTTGGGCTGATGCGACAACAGGTGAGGTTGGATTTGACTTCTGGATGTCAAGGGTGGTATCAAGGACTGAGGTATGTGAGAAGTGGTAGGAAGGTTGGGAGACAGGAAATACTTTGGGGTCCTAGGTAGGTGTGTAAGGATGTGATATGGTTTAATAGAGGAAGAAGCAATTGATGCATGTCTTGCACTTATGCACACATGTCTCTCTGCTACAGAACATGTATCTTTAATAGTTTAACCAAGGGTGATAACACAATGCTAAAAAACAGGTAGCAGGTAGTGGTAGTAGGATGGAAACTTCATGGAAGGAATATTGTTTAGCAAACAAGGATATATTGTGCGTTATAGAGCTTGGTGCCACCTATGTTGGTTTTAAAGCAGCAGAAGGGAATGTCAGGGCTGCAGTTCTTGGTTCTTATTTTTTAATGTACTTTAATAAAGTACTTCTTGTAGTGCAGAATGCATGAGCAGTCCCTGGAGCAAAGAGTTCCTTCTAGCCGTGGATTGCCTCCCTTATTCCTTTATGTCCTTTCTTTTGTCCCACGAGCTCTCTAAAGTTTTACCCGGCCCACCCTCCAGCCTGGTTAATGGGTTTGTGCGGGGCAATACACTTCTGAATCTCAGGTCCATCTCCTGTTTCTTTAGCCCTTTAATGAGCCATTTACTGATGAGAGAAACTAGCAGAGACACCTGACATGAAGGAGTGGGTTTGAGCTGCGGATCCCAGCACCTGGGAAGAAGGTGGCAGTTGAGATATGCCCTCCCCGTTAGCTCATCAGCTAGTTTGAGCACTGTCCCCTCCACCTCCCCTCTTTAAATCCTCTTGATTTTCTTGTTTTTGAAATGTGAGACTTTTTCTATTGGTTCATGGGACCAGGGCACTTCAGAGGACACTCCTGGCTCAGTGCTGAAGCTGGAAAGTGGTCTGTATTGTAGTCCTTCTCCTTGGCCACGCACAAAGCACAGGCTCAAATCAGCCTAAGCAGCCCTACCCAGTTAGGAGGGCTGCAAACTGGGAGAAGGTCTTCAGCACAACACCTTGGATGCAAAACTGAGGGATGGTGGCAAGAGGGGACAGTATGTGCAAGAGGGCAACTGCTACGTGAAAACGAAGCTTCTCCAAAAACCATAGCTCTGCTTAACCATCCAACCTCTGCTGCGAACCACCATGAACCGCACATCCGTGTGCCAAGATCCACCAAGATCCACAACATGTCAGCAGAAAGAAAATGCTGTATTTGCATATTTGTAGAGATTTCACCCAGATTCTTCCTCTTCCTGGTAGGTGCTGCTGGGGAGAGGTGAAGTCTCTGTCTTTGGGCAAACGGTGCCAGCACTGATGCTTTGTGTTGAGGGCTCATTAACTCCACAGTGCTGCTTCTGAAGATGAAAAGTCTTCTTTTCACAGTGCAGGAGTTTTAACTGTGCCCTGGCTAAAGATTACCTCAACCTGCTATAAACGGAGATGTTTCACTAATTGGTTTCTTGGTTCATTAGCCAAATTGTGTGTATGGGGGGAATGGAAAACGCTCAGAATGAATTTCCCTTGCAATCCTTAATTTAAATGGTGAATAATAATTTTACCTTGAAGAAAACGTGTTATGTGATTTGCAGTGATGGAGTTATTTTTTTTTATTTTGGGATTGTTTGCCACCCTTAAAGCTTTGTGGGAAAATGATCTTCAGCTGTGCCTCGTTCTAACATGGGATGACACCACGTAGGAAAGTATCATCATTCTAGTATAATGTAATAATTTCAGATTTTATACAGAAACACTTTGTCATGGGCTGCTCCTCCTCATATATTGCTTTAAGTAGTGAGATAACAGCAAAAATCTTTAAAAGTCAGCTTTACTGCAATGGATGCTGAGGCTCTGTTTCCAGTACAGCTCTGGGAGTAACAAAAATACGTGTTCCTACTTTCCTCCTTCCAACGCTGCGTTCCCAGCTAAAAACCAAAGATTAACTCTGAGCAGCTAAAGGGGACAAATTCCACTAATTCGTTGAAGCGAACGCTGTAGAATTTAATCCGTTTTATGAATTTTCTACCATTGATTGTTACGGCATGGCTGGGGCACGGGAGGTCATTTGTAAGCACTGAATTGCTAGTTGTGTGACAGCAAAAAAAAGAAGGCTAAAAGAAAGGTTAAATTAAAGAAGCTGCTAGAAGCCGTTTTTGTAAGATGAATGTATATTATCTAAATTAATGACAGCAAACCTCCAATTAGCTGAATGCTGATGCAGAATTACAGCTTTATAAGGTAAATACATGTTTTCTCAAGCCAAAGGGTTGGGTAAGGAAATGTTTAGCCTGCAGTTGTAAGAGGGTTACAGGTAGATGGACGTTTTCTGTGTTTTGGGGCACGGTGACCTCACTGCTGTTGCTGACAGAGCTTTCCAATAAATCTGTCATTTTTTCCTCGCAGCAATACAGACTATGGAACTTGTGACCCTGTTCTCTCGAGTATCCTTCCATCATATGGGATGGGCAAAAGCCTTGAATGTGCTGCTTTGTTTTTCAATAAATAGCTTAGTTTTTATTTTGGAAGAGAGATTTCTTCTTCAGCCCAGTGCATGTTGTTTTGGCACGAATAAGTTTGAAGTGGAACCTCTAAACTTGTTCCTCTTCTGTCTATGTATTGAATTCCTCTGTAAATATGCATCAAAGAGAAGAGCAGTTATGAACTGCTTTTGTTGTGGTTTTGCATTTTATACCTACTAAAATAATTGAATAACAGAGTTATTTGAACAATTTACTCCTGGGAAAGAGTAGAATTTTCTTGTAGATTGTCTTTATGGGAAAGGTGGGTTAATCTAGATTTGTCATCTTGTAGATATGAATACGTGCAGTATACTGTTTAGCTGTGTATGGGATTTTGCTGTCATTATGGCTTTGAATATCAGGGGGGAAAAAAAATCTGATCTGTAAAAACAAAAAAAAACAAACCCAAACAAACAAAAAAAACGAAACAAACAAAAAACCCCAAACAAATAAAATCCCACCCCAAACACCCAGGACAACAACAACAATGAAAACTCACCCTCGCATTATTTCTTAAGGTCATATTTTCCTAAATATTTCTGAAGGATGCCCACAATGTCTTTTATAGAGGCCCTGTGATGGGAACGTAATAGCCACAGTGGGTCAGAGCAGAGATCCAGTTACATCATCCTTATTCTGGTCATTTTGGTTCACAATTTGATTACATGCTGTGCAGAAAAAAATATCTTCTAACATGCCTGTACCCACCCAGTAGTTTCACATCTCCTCATCTCTCTTCCTACGCATTTTTTGAAAGCTGTTCATGATTTTTGTAGATCTCTACCATGTTGCTGCTTTTTTGACTTTCGCTGACAAGTCTCAACTTATTTAGTGTCAGTGTTTTGCAGTAACAGTCTGGGCCATTCTGGGAAAATACTAGTTCTCGGTATACGTCTGCTATTTTAGGATGGAAATTGAGTTTAAGGAGATTTTGAGGTGCTGCTGTGTGTATTTTGTTTATTTACCTAGTTTACTGTGTATTTTCCTTGGTTCTTGGCCCTGTTTTTTTTTTTTATTTTAATCTGACACTCTCTCTCCACTCAGTCCAAAGATATGGTGGCTTTTATAACCAATTTTTCTTCAGTTTTTAGTTGGGGGCGGGGGGGGGGGGAATCAAGGAAAAAAATGAAAAAAAAACCAAGAAAACTCTACTCTCTCAGCTTTAAAAGTATCAACTGTGTTTTCTACTCTGCTGTAGATGGAGCTTTCTTTGCAGGCCTCCTCCTTAGTCCACAGGGTTTTCCCAGTAAAGCTCTCTTTCCTTCTCTCCATTGCATTTTCCTGCACAGGGACTGCTCTGTTAGGGTGAGACTGTTTTTCCTGTGAAGGTTTTTCTTTTTTTTTCCTGTGTCCATCTCTGTCTTTCCCAGTTTGTCTGACTATCTGAGGAGAGATGACTTCTTCTGAAAGCTGAGTGATATTTCCATCACATGTAATCAAAGACTAGTAGTTAGATATGTTGCTTGACCCAGATCACTGGCTGGACACCAGCCCACCTTTTCCTTAATTCATTTTTTCCTCTCTTTGATCCCCACTGCTGTTTATTTTAAATTGCTAGCAATCGCTAAGAGACATTTAGCAAAAGCTTTGGATAGAAGATGAATTCTAAAATCAGTAGCTTTTCCTCATACTGTTTTTTCAAACTGAAATCCTCTTGAAAGGTCACTTGAAGGCTCGAAATACTTGAATGTTCAGTTTGCTGTTGATTTTTCTCATGGTGATTGACTAGCCATCAAGCTCATCATGCTCTTCTACTAAAAACAGAGTAAGTGCTTACATTTTCTTTTCTTGTAAAGAAAGAGCTCACTGATGTTCTTCAATACAGCTGATGGTGGAATTGCGTGGTGGAATAGCTCTGTACATCACCAGTGAGATGCCATCATGACTTCTTAATTGTTGGTGGCTTGTTTGTATGGGGTCTTTTTGTCGAGTGAATGGTCTTGGTCATCGTGATAATGACGTGTCTTCAGCTGTTGTAGAGTTGGCTGTGGATGTGTTGTATCGGGTAATGTGTCTGTAGCTGGAGGCTTGGTTTGATATCCTTTCACCAAGTCTGGCTGAAATAAGGGTTATTGAGTTCACAGTACTTCATGCAATCCCAAATAGTGTATATTTTCACAAACGTTTTATGGTAGATTAAAACACTGAATTGACTCAGGAATGGCTGAAGATGTCTCTTTTATAAATTAAATAACAAATATAGACCCACGACTATCATATGTGCAAGGATCATATTGCTTCTAAGACCTTTTCACAATTGTAGAAGAAAAAACAACCTTAAGTTTTTGACTAGGTGGTAACTTTCAGCATTGACCTGCCTACATAGGAGTTTGATGCCATTTAGTCTTTTTTTAAGCAGCATGATGAAACCTGTAAGCTTACATGTGTCATCTTGGTACGCTTTTATCTTTGAGATTAGTGTATCTCTGTTCTTTGTTCTTAGTTCATGGCCTTAAAATACTTTTCCATTTAGCTTCCAGGCTTTAATGATCCAGTTCTGCACTGAGAAAATGCAGAATATTGAGTTGTGGTAGAAAAATGTTAATACCATCCAGTGATTTTCTTTTTTTATTTTTTTTTTCCCTTGGGAGAAGACAGATCATGTAAATGAGGCCATCATTACTGAGAAGCTAACTTAAAATTTTTCATTTCTCCAGTACAAAGTGCCAAGCCTTTTTAAGAAAATGGAAGATGGTGTTTTATGGAACTCAGTAGCAAAAATACAATAGCTCTGTGTCTCTCTCTTCAAAAAGCTGCAAGGCTGTGGGGTTTTTTGTAATGAGTGAAAAAGTAAATTGTATGTTATTTCTGCAAGAGAATTAACTTTTATTTATTTAAAACAATCAGTGTTTATTATAACTTAGGCACTTGGAGAAACAGATTTGAAAAAAAATACATACTGTCTTGGATTTACAATAGGTTTTGTGTGTTTGGTTTTCCCCACAATTAAATAAAACCTTATCCTTAAAAAAAGAACTATTAAATATTCTTCAGTTCTTATTAAATGCTCTTCAGTTCTGTATAATCCTGTATCATCTTCTATTTGGCAGCCGCACAGCAGCAGTTTGCTCACTGTCTTTTGATTAATTCTCTTACTGTTCCAGTGTAATATACCTAGTTTGTTTAGAGAAAGGGAATACGTTTCATATTTAAAAATCCCTTTTACTGCAGTTACTGCATCTTTGCAGACTTAATTAGGTCTTGATCCCTTCCAAATCATGCAAGTCAAAGGTCCCATCTTACTTGTCCCTGAGGCATCGTTACAAAAAGTCCCCAGATGGAATCTAGTTTCTAACCGATGACTTTACCATATAGGGGCTAATTACTTCTAATCTTACACATTGATGAGACTGTATTTTATGTCTCTGAGCTGCTGAAACTCTAACTGCCAAATTATCCTCTACTGTAAAACGCGGGTTATTTCTCCATTAATCGGACTGGCTTCACAAATGACAATCCCTTCCTGCCAGGCTCTTGCATTTTAAACCATAATTATTTCTGGCGCGCGGTTCCATCCGACGAGCCCTTGTTAATCCACGTTGTGATCTGGGATAAGCTGCTAGTGCCTGGCTGGTAGAAGCCAGGGAAGGGTGAGCAGAGCGTGTTTCGTTTAGCCCTGCGTGGAACCGCTGGCTTTTCCTTTTTATGAGCAATAAACTCCGTCAGATCTTCAAAAGAAATGGCTCAACACTTTCACCTTCTGAGGGGGAAAAATTGTATTCGAAAGTCTATAATGCATGAAGGTGTTGGAAGCATAATTGAGTATCAGGTGCCTTCAGCCAGCCCTCTGAAGCACCGGGGAAGAGAAATGAATATCTAAAAAGCAGCAAATAACTGCAATTGCGCTCTGATTTCATGGCTGCATGTAACAGAGGTCAGTAATGTAAAGCTGTTTATTTTTTTCATACAAAGCAGCAGCTGTTATCATAACTTGCTATAGGCAAAGGTATCGCTTCGTTCAAGGAAATAGTGTATTTTATTACAGTATTGCTTCATACCACACAGGCTTTGTTCCCTGCTTCTTCCTCCGTTGGTTTTGACCCAGCCCGATGAAGCTGGCTATGAGGTTTGCTCCTCAAAGGAGGAGTTTATTCCAGGAGCCTGAGCGTGAAGTTATAACAATTTGGGTTTTAATTCCAGATCGTAATCCAGCTCTGCCAATAAATAATTGCTAACTGGAAGTTTTGGTAGAAAAGCAGGAGTTTTGGAAGAATACATTCTGAAGATGGTGAAACTTCCCCTTGGCTAGTTTCAGGGAAGTCAGTAGCACGTTATTGATTTAGCTATTACTTTTTAGAAACAACAGGGAACTAAGTTGGCAGTGATGTCCAGGGGGAAAAAAAAAAACCAACACACCACCGAAACCCAAAACAACAAAAAAACAAAGACCCAACCCCAACCTTGAAAATCCTGGGAAAATCCTAGTGTTATCACTATGGCTGCCACAGCCAGAAACACTAACTTATACTCAAGGTACAGAAGTATTTTGCGCTCAGTTTCAGTACTTTATTTAAATTTATTAAAAAAAAAAAAAGGCAACAACCCACCAGCTAATTGTGGGCTAATAAACTTTCCTTAAATCTTGAAGGAAGTATGTAAATTTGCATTTATGTACCTATCAACATTAACATTCTGGCCAAGGTGTTAATCTCAACATTACTCTAATGTGGTAATATATTTAGAGTAATAAAATGCTCCTAAATTGTATGACATAGACTAGACTGATCTTCCAAAATAATGCTTTCAGTCTAGAGTATGAGAAGCATTTTTGCACGTGTATTTATGAATGATTTACTGTATTTTTTAAATTTTTTTTTTACTTCGTAGAGGCCTTCAATCCCACTAGGCTTTTAAATAGTATACTTATTTATGAGTGTTTTATTTTTTTTTTCCTTTTAAAAAGGCAGTATCTTCAAAGCCTGTTTTTGATCTCTTTAAGGAGGTCAAAATCTTTAACATAAACGAGCGTAAGATCAGGAATACTGTTGTGCCTGCCATTGCAGATATCCCTGCAGTGTGTGTCCGTGTGTAACATCAGTATGTGCTATAGGATTGTGATTACTGGAATATATTAAGTGATGTACAAAAGAGTAGCCCTGAATTTGCTTTTTCTTTCTTACCATGTTTTGATCTTAGTCTTTTGAGTGATTAAAGCAGCACACGAATCTTGCACTAATCCTCTAGAGTTGGTTTCAATGGGGGTAGGGTTTTAATTTAGAGTAAATACTTCTGTTGTAAAAATTGGCCCTTTAGTCTCAGCTCTCATGAATAATGCAGTACTCGATAGAATCGATACCTGTGTCTACACATCTGTTTATCGTTCTTACTACCCAAATTGCATGTATGTAAAATACAGGATCTCTAAGCTCCAACAGGAGAATAGATGTCCACTGTTAAAAATAAACCACTACTGGCTTGTGACCCTGTTTGCCTCCTCATGGTGGGGCAGCTGTCAGTGCTCTCAGCACACGTTTATACGTGCCCCAGCAAAGGCCAAGTTCTTCTCCATTTTGCCTTTGGACATAAAAGTCATCAAGACAACTTTTTTGAGTGGATATAAAAAATATCTATTACAAACCAAAAAAAGCGAACAGCAGAATAGCCAAAACCCCGTCTCATCCTAAAAAACATTGAAAATTAACCAAAGTAACTTCAAGTAATTCAATAAAGACATCTACCTGTGCCTCTGGGCCCCAGAAAATTAAGATAAAAAGAGGATGTGGCTGTGCTGTGAGAAAGGGGGAGGGAGGGTGGGTACATGCTACTCGGAGAAGTGAAATTGTTAATTCTAGAAGCAGAGTTGGTGGAAATGAAGTACTTCACTGGCCTCTCACAGCTACCTGCAGTGGTTTTGTGGCTGGGAATTTAGGCAGGACACCATCCTAAAATGGGAAAGTGTGGGCCCAGCAGCCAAGTGACAGCCAAGAGTGTACCCAGAGCACCACGTTCGTTACCCCAGGAATACGTGTATGGGGTGGAGGAGAGTGGAGCTGTATTTTCACAAGGCTTCAGAAACCAGGTAGAACTAGTTATCATGTTTAGCAGATACACGTGTAACTAAGTCAGTTAATGCCACTGGCAGTGAGTAAGCCACCAGCACGGTGTATGCACAAGCCCATTGCAAGGAGGTCGGGTTAATAATTACAACCTGTTCCATAAAATGCCAACTGTTACCAAGGAATTTTTCTTTGGCGCTTTTGTTTGTGTTAGAGAGGGTGAGCGAGGAGGGTTGTGTTGCATCATGAGGGAGTTCAGAGCAGAGACCACAAAATACAGTTTGCAGGAGGACCGTAGCAATGTAGCTAGGCTGTAGAGTTTTACGTCTAAACTAAATTTCCAGCTGAAACTTTCCTAAAGGAAAATTCCACCTGAATTTCTCCTTTGCCAAAGCATCCGGGCTTGCGCTGGCTCTCTGCACAAGGATGAATCTTTCTCACTCCTGAGACAAAGTTCATTGCTCTTGGCTTCAGACAGATCACCACCTGGTCACGTCCCACCTGAGCATTGGTGTCTCCGGTATGGGGTTGGGAGCTCTTAGCACACTCTTTTTAAGCTCGAAAATGCTCAGTAGTGTTCTATAGGTCATTTTGCAGCTTCTAGCTGGAGGATTTAATGGCAGTTAATGTTAGAGAGAATATCGATAATGACCAAAGAGGTTTTTGAAAGCACATTCAGCAAAGTCTGTCTTCTGTAACTGGTGGACTTGAAGAGACCTTTGGGATCAATTCTCATTCCAGAGTACCCAGTGGAAAGACCAAAATTGAGAGGGGCCAGAATTCAGCTGGGGGAGCTGCTCTGGATGAGGAGTGCAGCTAAATTACTTAATGGCTTATGCATTGGCTCTGGATCAGAGATTGCCACTGAACAGACCAACTGCAGGACAAACGAAGTGGTGGTGGTAATCACCCGTAACAACATCATTTTGCCTTCGACAGAGAGTTGCTTCAGCATTTCATTATACCACCCTCAGCTGTTGTGTTATCACCTCACACTGCGTTATGCCAGGTGTTCTCTGTAGTAAAATCTGGGTGTCCAATGCTGTGTCTATCATAGTAGGCTCATTTAGGATGGTGACTATGCTGTAATGATTTGTTTTGTGACTTTAAACAGGACACTTGTACATGATCATGTCTAAGGTGCAGCAATACTGGGGTCAGGCAGTTGTGGCATCATTAGATTGGCCTCCAGCACTTAACTTTTCTTTAAGCCTCTCAGTTTCCATAATCTTAGCATGAGATTTCTGTATTTTTTTTAATAGAGAATGAAAACAAAGAGCTGAAATTGAAAATACAGGCTAATAAGAAATAGGTCATTTCATGAGCAGCAGAGCTGATCAAGCCCATGAGTTGGTACCCTGAGACCCATGACTCACCCTGGTGCTGCTCCCCCTTCCCCACATCTCCTCCCCCAACCCCTCTCCCATCTGCCCTCGTGCCTCCTTGCTGCTCCCAGGATAAGGAGCAGCACCCACCACGAGTGATGTGGCACTGTGGATGTCCTGCCTAGCTGGTAAGCATTTCCATGGATCAAACAGGAGAGACCTGGTGAACTCTCTGTGTCAGCCTCTCATTTTTACAAAGCCATGGATTTTTGCAGTAAGCTTGTTGGAGATCAGCTATCAACACTTCTGTCCTGTTGCTTGAAACGGCCCACAAGCTCAAAAGCCCCAAGATGGACAGACAGAAAGCTAGGGCATAAATCAAGCTTCTTCTGGAAATCAGGTTAAAAAACTGATCCAAGTAGAGAGTACAGTGCAAAAGGTTGTGTGTTTTTTTTTTTTTGTGGTTTTGTTTTTTCTTTCATTGTTTCTTTTGCAGTGAATAATAATTAGGAAAAAATCAAGACTTCTAAAACATGGGGACAACTTTCCTGCAAGCATAGTTTTGTCATGGTATCCAGCATACTTATGCCTAAGAGAATGTGAACCTTTATGTTTGGCCCTAAATAAGTCATAGTGACCTCATCATTAAAATGTATAGATACGCGAATTACTTTATTTGTAGAAGTAGCTCCTAGGGGAGCAGATAGCAAATACGTATTCACATATTGAAATATTTTCCAGATTGGTCTTGCATCATGATGTGTTGGGATGTGTATGTTTTATAAATGCAACACTGTGGAGCAGGGAAATCTTGCAGAAGTAAAAGAAAACGCATTTTCTTATCCATCTGTTGCAAGTCTGATGTTGCTGGATGCGTTACTTTGGGACCTGAGATTATAGTTTTGCACAAGAAACAGAATACACAATGATGAGTTTTGGGTTGTTGCTAGGCAGCAGGTTATTACTTCTCAGCAAAGTGACCATGGATGCCTGGTCTGGCCGGGCTACTTGGCCAGTGGAGCTGGGTGGGTGCTGGGAGCTCCCAGCCCTGCTCCTTCCCATTCAGGTGATGTCCATAGCCAAAGGAGAGCTCGAGAACTCTCAATTTAATTCCTTGCCAACCAGCATTTAAAAAATGCCAAAAATTAAGGTTCTGAGGATTTTAACAGTTAACCATAGATTCCAAGGTTTTCTGCACCCCTATTTCTGAGTTGAAATCCTGAGTGATTAAACAAATAAACACACACAGAAAAGCAATTGCCAGTTATCTTTTGTTGAATCTGGTGATAAAACCAAAATCTGCTGTGCCTTGTTTTATGTTCATATTACTATTTTTTTGTTTTAATCATCTCTAGCATGATCTGTGTTTCTAAACCTGTTGCAATGGAATTCAAAAGAGCTAATTCCAAGATCAGACAAATCCCGGTGCATGGTAAAAACACTGTGAATAGAGATGTGTTTTTCAATTTCTTCTCAAAAGGCAAATGTAGGCATTATTTCACAAACCAAAAAGTTTTACGTAGTAGAATAATTACTAAAAGCTGCATGAAGAGTCATTAGATTTAGAGCTGAGGCAAGTCAGTGGCAACTGAAATTAGTAGGAGCTGTGTAGTATTCTTAAATTGTGTAAAATATAAGTGTTTACTTTGTGATCAAACTAGTGACTTGGAAACTTAACTTTTTTAGGCTTCATACGTTATTTAAATCTTAGCTATTGTGTTTTTATCCTGTGAACACTGATTTTTTTTTTTTTTCTCTTTTGGTTCTAGCCTACTGCATCCCCTATTATCAAGCAGTTTCTGATGTCTTTAATCACAGCAGTTAATGTGAAAGACTTTCCAGAAAGAAATAATATCCCAAGTATTACACAAAAATGAATGCTTCTATTATACAAAAGTAACATGGAAAGTCTATATTAAATCTGGCATGACTGGTGCTCCACTGAGTTTAGTTCCGTTGTACAAATCGTTCAGCGTCAGATTTGGCTCGTGTGAACATCCTGTTTCTTTGTTTTGGGAAGAAAATTGGACTAATATAGATGTGTGTTGGAATCGCTACTTTGATGTCTTGACAAAAGCATCTGTACCCACAGCACACATCATTTTCTGGATCCACCACTGCATTAAAAGGGGAAAAAAAAAAATCAATAAAGCAAATACCATTGTTAAGAATAAGCATGGTGAAAAATCCCTGCAGCAGGACATATATTGAGTCATAAAATGCACGTGTAACAGACAGCACACAGGTTTTCCCTTGTCTTCTCTACAGTTTCTTGTTTTAAAGTTGTGCTTTTACAAAAGCAGATAAATGTAAGAAATATTGAGTTGCTGAGGCTAAACAATTACCTCTAGATTCTCCTATGCATAAGAAGCTTTAGGTAAACGTGCGTGTTTTGTAATTGCTACCAGTTCTGAGGAACACTGGTGAAATTTCTGTTTACAAACCCCATTTGTACCATCAAATTCTGTGCGTGTCATGACCTTTACATGAACACACATAATAGCACTAAAATAACTCTTCATAAATATGCTTTTTGGCCACAGAACCACTTTTCCTTTGTTTGCTTATCCATAGCATTTGTCATGTTTGCAGTCACTTAAGAATTTTCTGGCTATCTCAAACATTCTTGTACTTTCAGTAGTGGATGTGGTCACCAAAATGCGGATGTCTTCATAGCATGCTGTAAAGGGGACTCTGAGCAGTGGTAGAAGATCCTCTCCGACAGCTCCTTCTGGATGCAGTGTTTCTGTTAGTTGCATCTTTATTTTGAAGAGTACATTAGGTGCTTAGTAGTCAATAAGCCAAGTAACGTCACAACAGGTACTAATGAATCTTGGTGCAAGGATCCGAACCAGGAACAGAATTCAGATGCTTGAAAATTAGAGATGAGTGGAACCTGAAAAATTGAAATGTTGATGTTGCTTAGACTCACCTCCTTTCTTTGTTTCTATCTCCTGTCTACCTTCTTGTCTGCACAAACTTCTGGCACATCTACTGTTGATATTTAAATATTTTATTCAAGTTTGTCTAACCCCAAAGTCAGTGTTTTATATGACTTCATTGAAAGAGCAAGCCTCCAGTGATCGCTTGGGGGTTTTCTCCTCTCCTGCCTCCTGTGCCATGCCAGTGACAGACTTTCAGAGCCCATCAGTCCTTCATCTCCACTTGGTTGCCATCAATCTGCCTTTTGGCAGACATGGTCTCAAACATCACCTCCAGGACAAAACCCCTCCAGGGGATTCCTCTGCAGATGCTGCTTCCAGAGCTGCTGAGGCCACACAGATGGACTTGTTTAAAAAATCCCAAATAACTTTTTAGTGGCAGCAGCTTTCCAAAAATATAAGATGGCCACCAAACAGGAACTTTGACAAGAAACCAAAGGTGTCGTCTCCCTTGTGCTGCCCCTTACATTGGTGTGAGGATAGAGCCCCTCATACAGCAATCACAACTGCCAGGATTACCTAGAGGAGAGTCCTCTTCTCCAAGGAGAGTTTGGGGTTTTTGTGGCTCATGCACAATCTCTGACTGCCTTGCAAAATCCTCTTAGGAAAATATGTCAAAATTATATGTGTACAAGTATTCATCTCCCAGAATCCTAGTGAAATACATGGTCAATATTGCATTGCTTTTAGCAGTGCAAAGAGATGGGTGGAAGCCAGTCCTACGAGTCATCAAAGTGGGGGGAACCATGGAGCTTCAAGACTTCCATTGCTTGGCTCATCAGCATTAAGGAGCTTGATGGCTTGCTCGTTGTCTCCAGTTCTTCCCCTCACTGCCACAGGAATAGGAAACTGAAATTTATGGCATCTCTTTCACTTCTACAATGAAAATACTGAAGAAAAATTATGGAAGAGAATGATGTGGCTATCAAACTAGTATCTCTTGTGATCCACCACAGCTCTCCATGCCTTACAGATATCGTTCCTCTAATTCCCTCTCGTTGAGGTCCCCATTCCTCTCCTACCACATTTTATGAAGATCTCAGAAGAGCTCCAGGAGGCAGCTCCAGTGACAGATCGTGTCATTAGACTGAAGAAATCGAACTTATTTCATAGATTTCATAGATTTCTAGGTTGGAAAAGACCTTAGAGATCATCGAGTCCAACCGTCCCTAATCCCCATTAAACCATATCCCTAAGTAGATCATCCACCCTATTCTTAAACACATCCAGGGATGGGGACTCAACCACCTCCCTGGGCAGCCTATTCCAGTGGCTGACAACCCTTTCAGAGAAGAAATACTTCCTAACATCCAACCTGAATCTCCCCTGACTAAGCTTATGCCCATTTCCTCTTGTTCTATCACCCATCACTAATGTAAAGAGCCCTTCCCCTAACTCCCCACCATCTTTTCTCAAGTATTTATAGGCCGTAATCAGGTCTCCCCTCAGCCTCCTCTTCTCCAGGCTAAGCAGCCCCAACTCCCTCAGCCGCTCCTCATAAGTTTTATTTTCCAGTTAAATCTTCCTACGTACTCCTACTTGAATCCTAGCCCTGAGTTATGTCCACACAGCTGGCTTCTCAGGGTTGGTGAGTTAGTCACTGCTTCTAGGGACTGAGATTTGTTAGTGTAAGCTTATGCTGCCTAGAGAAACCTAGGGACGTGTTCCACCCCATACCACTGAAAGTTATGGGGTTTTTTTTAAAAAAAATATATATATAATTAAAACTTGGAGGAGGGAAAAAGGAGAAGGTGAAGAACCTGCTTAATTTTGTCTCTGTGTGTATGAAGGATATGCTGGGGGTGATGCCCCACTTTATTTTATTAAGTGAAGATAAAGAATAGTAGCAATGCATAATGAAAGCACGATGTTTTTTCTCCTATGCATAGGTTTAAAGATATAATTCCTCTGCTCTTTCTAGCCCCCTGATGAGCACCTTGCTTCTAATGGCACGGATAATGAGAGATTTACGACTTCTGGCTTTTTGATAGCAGACCAGAACTCATTTGTCCGTTCCGTGGCGGATCCTGTAATCATCTCTGCAGGCAGCCAGCTACAGCTTCAAGGTGTGCAAGCAGGGAAAGATAATTCAGTTAACAAATCTCATGATGCTACTTGTAACAGAAGAAAATCCATCCTGACATCTTAAAAAAATATTTTTCTAGTTTGTTTACATAATGAATCCTGTTCAGACCGAAATGATTTCAGGCTGTTTTTCTTACTCTGACTTGAAAATCTTCCCGACAAAGCTGCCTTAAAACGCTGTTATCTTTGTGCAACTGCGTTCAAGAACTTTCTTTTTGTGGCAAGGTACTTGTTTGTATTGGTTTGACTTTTTTCATGATGAGAAAGATTCCAAGAAAAGAGTTGGCAGCTGCTTCCTCCCCCTGTAAATCTGTATTGCTGTTTGACCTGCATCCTAAGTAGGTGCATGCTGCTGCTTACGAGTTCAGCAAAGGTGCTTTAACAGAACTGATGTGCTCTCCCTCTGCCACCCTCTCTTGATGGGCACGTGCAGTGTGGTTTCTAGCTGTGTTCGAGCTATCAGGGTGACATCGTGTGCTCCTGAAGTAACTTAGTGAAAACTGCTGTCTCTTCTTACATGGAGGGAGCTGAGTGTCAGACCCTGCAGAGATGAAAATCAGGTGCGTTTTTATGAGACTGTAAGAAAGTAAAACCCACGTGTGGCTCCGGGGCTGCTTTCCTGCCCTGCCTGTGCCCCCCATCTTCACTCGGATGCTGCCTGCAGACCATTGTCAAAGCAACATCTCACCTCTTCCTTGAACTCAACGTCACTTCTGAAGGCTCAGGATAACATCCTTGAAGGATGGCAAGACTGTGTCTGTGCCAAGGCTTTCTGGAGACACATCACTCTCTCTGCTAACGAGTAAACACAACATCCGCCAATAGCTTCCCTATAAATCAATTTAATATCAGCAGGGACTTCGGTATAAGTTGGGATTTTCGGCATTTGTCTGTCTCTACTTTTAGTACAGAGCATGTGAACTTTAGCTTCATTATTCGGTTTTATTTTAGATGACAATACTCTCTGCCATTTTATGATATTCTTTCTTTATGACACATGAAGAAGACCAGAAGATGTGGATTTGGTTCTGGTGTTCATTCTGACTTGGCTTTCATCTCAGATATATCTGTAATGTCCGGATGGCTTTCTGGATGACTCATTTCAGATCTGAAGAAGTGAATTAGTATCTCTCCCAGCCCTTGCTGAGAGGGAGCGTGGTGAATCTTAATGATGGCACTCTTTTCCTCAAGGCTTCCTCAGGTATTTGAATTAAAGAAGTCACAAGAAAATTTAAACAAATCCAATGTTTTAAACAGAATAAAGTATAAATTAATTCCTCCAAGTTGATTTTAATTATATGGTTTATCTGCTGATAACTTACAGCAGGAATAACATGTTAAAGGAGAAAAAGGCTTAAAAAAATGTTTTAAGTGATTCCAAAACCATTATATTAGCTGGATGATTGCTGCAACGCCTGACCCTACAGCCAAGCCGTTGATATCCTTTAGCTCTCAGGTCCCAAGTGGGGAAATTGAGCATTTTTGGGTAATCAACAGTGCTGACCTGGGGGCTGCAGGGAACCTGGCTGCCACCTGGGAGGGAGCCTGACTCCCCTTGCAGGTCTTTTAGATGGTGGTCTAAGGATTTTCGTGGTGAAGTGGAGAAGTTTTCCTCCTTTCATACTGGTGTGTTGTGTTCTGCGATGTTGTTTTATGGCGTTTTGAGGGAAGCACTGGAGGTCCCTGGAGCCTCCCAGAGGAGTTCATTTTGAGGGTGATGCTGGTGGCTCAGAGGGGATGGCAGACCTGGCCAGCGTGGAATAAGCAGGGCTTGGAGCAGAGCGGAAGAGATCAGAAGTGCTGACACACGTTGAAATTTGTCAGCATATGAATAGTAAATGAATAAAATAGACTGCTTTCATGACAAAAGCTGGAGATCAGGCCAGGGCCAGTGATCTAAAGTCATTCCAGCTCTGCCCAGTATCACTCTGAGTGACATCAAAGAGCTCTCCTCCAGCATGGCAGTCTGCACTTGTCTAGCAAAGACCTGAAACACTGGCAAAACAGCAGTATCCATGGGCTGTTTTCACGTGTGTCTCAAGTTTCCTACAAAACCTCAACTGGCTACAGACTGGGCTGTCCTGTGCGTGCCAAATATTTGCAGTACGCTATTTTTCACCAGCACCCTCACCTTTGCAATCTATCTGTGTTTTAGCAAGCTGATTTACAAGTACATCTTTTCTGAATCATTATCTGAGCTGCCTGCCAGTTGGCCCGAGGCAGACATCCAGGCACTCGAGACTGGGAGAATCGGTTCCAGCTGCACTCCGTAATTAGGAAAACCCTGGTCTGTAGCCGGATGTCCAGATGCCTTGCCAAGGAGCGTATCATTTGGTTCAACAAACAGCATTTGTGGGGAAAAAAAATAAAAAGGAGTGAAGATGTAATAGGACAAAGTTCATACGCCGGCAACCACTTCTCTACTCCTGATCCCATCTCCCGTTTGTAAGACGGGGAGGTGGGTCACGGTGGGAAGGGAAGGTCTGGGGAGGTTAAACAAATCCTCAGGATTTCAACTTGGATAGAAATAAGTTTCTCATACTCCCCGCAGAGATGGAAAGTACTTGAAATGCCATTTCTTTCATGCTTTCGCACCAGGGAAAAAACTGAACTTTGCGTTTCATTGTGTAACAAGAGTTACAGTGCGATGTGTTTTGTCAGCAGTGCAAATTTGTGTGAAAACTCAGTATTTGACACACCTCAGCTAAACCCTTGTGCTCCCTGAAGTGTCTTCGTTTCAAACACAGATTCAAGCTCTCTTCAAAGGTTTTTAAAGGTTTCTCTTTTGCTTGTGCTGTTGACGTGAATTAACAAATGTGAAGCTTCCAAGAATAGATTTAATAATATCATGAAAAATACCCGCGCTTTTGCCACCAATGCCATTTAATCTGTCTCAGCAACTCGTTTAAATGATTTGCCAAGAGTTTGAGTGTTTTCCAACAACAGGATTCCCATAGTAATATGAGAATGTCATTGCACAGGATATGGTACAAAATGCAATGCAAAACTCCGCTTGGACGATTTAGCAAAGAAAATAAAAATTTCCTCTTCTTTTTCGTCCCACCACGCTTCTTCCTATCTCTCCTGCTCCAGAAACAGCTACTTTTTAGAGTTAAACAAGCAAGAATTAATTGATCTATTCTGCGGGATCTGTGTGAAATTAGAAGGTCCTAGCTGCAGGTTATTGCTAATTACAGGAGGTTACGTTGATAAGAACAACTTACATATTATGTGTAATCTACTTTGACAACTTTTTCTTGTTTGACCCTGTAGTACTGAGTCTTTCTCTTGTGCTGAAAATACGTTTGAACGAAATTCATGAAAGGCCATCTGGCAAAACATGCCTGTCTGGATCTGATTTATCTCCAGCCAGCCTTCTGGATTTCCTTGTGCAGTGGTTGACGTTCACAAGTTGATGTTCTCCTGTTGTAGCTTTGCAGCTCGATCTGAGACGACTGTGGTTTTCTTACTGGAAAGTGTTTAAGGACAATATTAATAACTTAGGTGAAGTTGTTGTTTTAATTACATATGTTTTGTTTATCAAACTTTTGGGTTTTTTGACGTCTTGCCTTAATTCAATCCAACAATTTCTTTTTATCCTTCTCTGCAAGTTATTCCCTACTTAGTTGTTTTAAAAAGTCCATAAGACAGCCTATGCAGCAGCTCTTCATCGTGAAGGTATTCACATGTAACTCACCAGAGTACCAATACACTCGAAATAACCTTTCCATGAGGCTCACTCAGTGGTTACCCCTATCCTGCTTCTTGTGGATGCAGGTGGATTTTGTCCTTCACTGAAAGCACAGCACCTCCTTCTCACTGGGTACAACAGGGCGAGGAGCAGGCTCCGAGGGCATCTCCTGTGTTTTGTGCCAGCAGTTACCATGATCCAGTGCTAGATGAGGTCCATTGCATTTTCACTGATTGCAACTATGCATTATTTCTTTGCCAAAAACTGTGCAGTGGGCCCTCTGCTCCAGCTATTTTCTGGATTCTCTTTTTTTTCTCCACACTGTGGCTAATGAGTCCGGCTGTTTCCAGCTTCCAGATATAGGAAGAAATTTTTCACTCAGAGGGTGGTGAAGCAGTGGAACAGGTTGCCCAGAGAAGTCGTAGGTGCCCCATCCCTGGCAGTGTTCAAGGCCAGGTTGGATGAGGCTTTGGGCAACCTGGTGTAGTGGAGGGTTTCCCTGACCATGGCAGGGGAGTTGGAACTAGATGATCTTTGAGGTCCCTTCCAACTCTAACCATTGTATGATTCTGTGATTTTCTCTGTTGCTCGGGACCTTTTTTTGCTCTATGACAAAAGCAAACGTCTTTTTTTTGGTGCTAGTTATGAATATACACAGTGGCATTGGCAGCTTGGAGCTGTGCAAGTATTAAAGTATACCTTAGTATACTTTTTTAAAGCAGAAGCTTCGTCAGACATCCTGTTAGTGTTTTGTGATTGCTGTTCCGTGGCGGGACTCAGGATCTCTTGGTAGAGGATAGACCTGATACCTTCCCCTCCCTTTCCCTCCTACTCCTTAGCTGGACCCACGGAGATGAAGCCATGAAGCCTGCTATGGTGTGTATGCTTTAATGAACACTTCTTAAGTTGGAGCTGATTTATATTCCTTTGTCAATATAACATTACATGTAAACTGAAATTCTGCTTAGTAAAAAGTAATCAACGTCTGTGACAGGCTAAGTGAAAAGAAAAAAAAAAAAAAAGTCTTACCAGTGGTGTGACTTGTTGCTATAAAGCAACAGCCAGTAATGTCGAGAGATTTCAGTCCAAATAAAGAATTTTTGAAAATGAATTTTGGATGCTTATTACAAAATAGAAAGTAAACGTCATTTCTGGCACAACTGTTGACAGCAGACGTAATGCATCATTGCAATAGCCCAGGCTCCGTGCTACACGGAAATTACCTCTGTAAACTCTGTAAAAAGCTGCAGACAGGCTAGTGCTACAGAAAACAAAAGATGACAAAATCAGAGACTGATGTACTGGTGTAATAGTTATTACTGAACTAGAAAAGTTACGATGTAATGGAATTTGTGAATATGATTTAAAACTATGGTAGTTCTTTAAATGTGAAGGTGACTTATTTCAAACAAAATCAAACTCATAGCATCCAGCCCATTAATGTGCTCATTTATGCTCCTGGTTTTGCACGCTGCACAAAAGTCTTATTTGCTGAAATCTGCATTTCCCATCTTTCCAGATTCCTCCACACTCATGCCTGAAGCCCCAGAAATCAAAGCAGAGATATTCAAGCTTTGGATCAGCCCTGATCACATTGTGAGGTTGTCCACAAACACATCTTTGCAACAGGATCCCAGGGGTGTTTCAAGTGCCTGTCCTGGGAAGAGGGAGAAATGGGATCCCTCTGATAAGATCCCAGGGCAAACAGATCATTTACAGTAACTCTTTCTCTCTTTCTTTCACTCTATTTAAAACCACATTTTCTAACTCTTGTCTCTAGGACAAAACACTGAAAATAATGTTATTTTCTCTGTATTTTTTTTTCCCAGGAGTGACACAAAAGCGATGGGGCACTGATGGTCAGAGGACATGCACAGGGCTTCAGCGGGAGAGTGCTGCAGAGAGAAAATCGAGCTCTACCAAGGTAAAATAAAAATAGATAGCAGTCAGCAGAGTGCATTCAGGTTTAAAAAACAATCACTGATTGCTGAGCAGTGTGTTTGGTTTTGTTAGCTAGGCTTAGCTTAGGCAGCAGCAAAGCCAAATAAAATGATGGCTAAATGTTGTGATTGAATGTGCTCTTGGTGAGTGGGAAAAAAATTACATGTTTTGTAGGGGAAAAAAAGTTGTTAAAAACACCTCAGGAGACTAAATCAAGTGATATCCCAAATATCAGTATGCTCTGTCTCAGATGTTCTCAAGATAAAGCCTGAGGTTTTCGGCTCACCACAATTACTTTGTGTAAGTGCATATTTTTTTTTCACAAGATGCAGCGAAGCTTGAAAGCTCCCAACGAGCATAGAGTCAGCTGGTCAAATCTTAAAGATCCATTTCTTTGCCAAAGGTTGAGAGGAGGGAATAATACATATACTCCAGCAGAAAAACGAAAAGCAAACTGTTTAAAATGTTGGTGCCTGAGTTTCAAGCTAATCGAGAGCATTTTTGACACGCCTTTGGACTCTTGCAGGATGTCTCCATCTGTGCAGCCCTTAACAAAAGAATAAATGTCAAATTAACTACTGGAGCATGAGAAATGCATCTGAAATACAGTATTTCAAGCAACATTCTTCTTTGGTGCCCTGTAGAAATCCCGGGGAAGTTGAGAGTTTTGGAAGGTGTGCAAAGGTTTTCAACCTGTAGGTAGAAGTAAATGCGGCGCAGAAAATATGAGGCAAATGTTGTTACAAACCATGAAAGAAACAAAGAAGGAAGAAAATGCTTTTCCTGGGGCTGTGAAATCGTTGGACTGTCAAAACCACAGGTAGCTGGTTTAAAGAGTTGATAAAATTTACCTGGCGTTTCACCTCATTAATAAACTCCTGATTTAACTCTCCCCATTCGGCTTCCCAAATCAGCCTTCCCAAGAGTTACAAAGGAGCCTGTTTTCTGTGTTGTCCCCACGCATGGAGGACAGGAGCACGGGAATGGTTTTGCCCATGGTCTTCAGTGCAGGGTCCCGTCTTTGGCACCCAAGGCCCTGAGAGAAGGATGGCTGTGGCACCTGGGAGGTCACAGCTCTGTCGCCTGCATAGTCTTCCGTGAGGAAGAAGAATATTATGTGTTGTGAAATACTCATCCAGCACTGGCATTGCTGATCAGACAATAGATGCCCAGATGTGGTGAGATGAATTCATAACAAGCAGGAGCAGTACAGCTAGCAAACGGCACCGAACCCCCAGTGAACTTGACTGAGCTTTCATTATGGAGTTAATCCTCAGAATTTACATGCCATTTCAGTGGGGTTTTTTCTATTGGGATCTAGGAACACAGGGCAGGAGCAATCTAATCAGCCAATTTACGGCTGCAGTGAGATTAGGTCAGATGCTTTATTGCATGTGACTTATGTGACCAGCCTTGTGGATAATAATAGCAGGAGATTTTAAACTCAGGTTTACTCTTGTTGGATAGCTTTAGCATAAAAGCACCTCTTTTATCACACCAAGTGAAGTAATGTACGATCTATCAAGATAGATCTTTACTGTCATGGTTGGAAAAATGAAACTGGGCCACTGTCAATCATCTTAGACATATGTGGTTTTACATCATTGATAGATGCCACAAAGTAATGATAAGCAAGAGAGAACTAATGAATTAAAACAGTACCCGGAGCCCTTGTAGGAAATTATACCACTTTTGTGGGAGGGATCATGGAGGAGTTTTTCCATGCTTTTAACTGGTAAGGTTGCAGAGCAGTCATGACCCTGGTGCCCACAGGTCTTCTGCAGCATGTGATGGCACATGTGGACCTTCCGGCTAACAATCCTTGATATATTTAAATGCACTTTAAATTCCAGCAGACTGTCATGAAAGAGCAGTTCAGAGTCTGAAACTGGCAATTGCCTTTGACACATCCATTTTTAAAGAAGCATAGCAGCCACAAATCCCAACTCTGACAGAGGGCTAAATATTAAAAATCATAGTATAGAATACACATTTTTAATTTTAATATTATTTTGCCCCAGAGTGATAAGTTTTTCACTGAAGTCTCCCAGACAATTCAGAGCTGATTTCAAGAGTGTATGTTTTTAAATGATGAAAAAGTTAGGATGAATAGAAAGTTAACAAGAAATCTCGAACAGAACTGTCTTGTGTGATAGATGGTAGATGAGAAACAATTACATATATTATGATAGAGTATGTTGATAATATGAATCTTTCCATTTGCAGGAATCTCTGTCATCAAAAAATACAAAATTGATTTCACCGATGGTCATTTCGCAGATGATTGATGAGAATAAATCAAAAGAAAATTGGTCCACTTTGCCTATGCAGTCCATGATCACCCAGCCCAGCGCTTATCACACGAAGCAATTTTTGGATAACCATGGTTCAGTCAACATTAACAGAGCATTTACAGTACTTCCCAGCAGATTAGAAATTCAGGCATCTTTAGATGACACCACGTCTCCATCGGACTATCCCGTCACAGAGGGAAAACGGTGTCAAAACCAGCAGAAAGGTTTTGCCTCCATCACTGTTACAGCCAGGCGTGTTGCTGCAGGCTCCAGCGACCCAGCACAGTGGAGCTGGGGCTGTGCAAGAACCCAACGCCGTGTCCCCCACCTCAAGCAAAGTCCCCGCTGCTCTCCGTCGCTGGCCTCCACCAGGCCACGCAAACCAAAATGTCTCTCTGTTAAAGATTTCTGAATCTTGCTCACAATTATGCAAAGAGCCACGAAAGCGGATTTTTGACTCTGGAAACAAGGAGAGCGGCGTGGGTCTTCAAAGTAGTGATGGGAGAGAGAAAGTACCACCTTCATTCATCTCCTGTGTCCACCTTCGGGTTTCTCAGCAGTGTCCAAATGCCATCTATTATTTAGACAAGTCGCTCAACGTATGCATTGACCAACCTCGAATCGAATGCCAAAAAATTCATAGAGCAGCGTTGTCCTTCAAGATAAATTGCAGTTCGTCCCGATTAACAGCAGATGGAGTAGATGGCATAGCTAATGGAGAGCCAATAGGGGAGATAGTTAAGACAAAGCTCCGAGGAGAAAACAAGACTCCACTCAGATCAAACTGGCGTGCAGACTTAACAGAAAATAGTGTAATTAAGAGAGAGACAACAAATGGAGGCTATTTGGGTTGTAAACACCCTTTGCAAAGTGTCTTTGTCTCTGAACTTCCAGTGTTTGTGGATATACCCAGAGGACCCAATAAGGTAGTAACGACAAAGAAAGATGATGATAAGCAATCTGGCAGCCATCACACTACATTTTCTCTCCAGCTTCCTAATTCAAGTGATGGGGCAGGTAAGGAATTTCCATAAACCTGTTCTGGTGGAGCAGAGGTTCAGGCTGGAACAGACCCACCACAATGATTTTATGTGAGCAGATAATAGTAATCTTTGCTTCTGCAAAGGCATGGGGAGTCAGAGCACAACCCAGACGTTTTCAGTTCCAGGACTACCGTGAATATATTTGCCATGCTATTGGTGCATGCTGCTCATCAGATGACAGAGAAAACTCTGCCTGTGTTTGCTGCATTAAACCTCTATTTTTAACCATTTATAACCGTAATTTATTTTCTTTTCTCCCAGCAGCATGCAAGCATTTAGCCCCTGAAAATAATTAGGTCTTTCTTTGTTTAAGGGCTGAATTTCAAGGTGTGGGATTAGGAAGGAGATGGCTGCACTGAGCTTGGTTTTGTGCTCCTCCCGATTAAAAATTAGGGTTTTTTTATTTCTAAATAAAAGTTTTCAGCTTTTATTTAGAAGGCTATATAGCAAGCCCTGGCCTTTATAACTAATGACTTCAGGTAAATGGTTTGCAAATCTTTAACACCTTTTTTTCAAACACCTCCAAGCATTTTGCAAATAGAAAATTTTCTTCGCTACGTTGCTCTCTGGGAAGGGAAAGGTACCGTGGGGATTGCTTCATGCCCACAGTGGTATGACTTCTGCTGCACTGGGCTGTAGCAGCTATTTTACAGTGCACTTGGATAACCATAGCTGAGTTTATTGACTCTCCAGGAAGGGAGCGTGGATGGGAAAAATGTCAATGAGTGAGTCTGTTTTTTACCAAAAACACTAAGGTTAAAACTTACCCCCCAAGTATCCTGTGACTCTGGGCTACATTTAATTGCAATTACCTTGTTCTTGTATGGCTTTTTGATCTAAAGGTCAGGATCTGAACATAAGCTACTTCCTAAGATTCATTTGTGCCTTATCTTCCCCGTGTGCAAATGGAAAAAAAAGAGAAAGATGAGAAGTTGCGTGCTGTCTCGTGGGCTGGACAAGGTCCAAAACCTGGGCTGCACCGTCCCTTTGCACCTCGCTGTTACTGCTGCACTCCTTTTCCCACGCCTGAGATCAGTGGGACTGCTCTTGCAGTCCTCAAGGTGCAAACAGCGAGAAGGTGCTGCTTTCTTCAGAGCCCTCCTGCATTAACCTTAAAGAAAATTCTGCTTTAACCTTAAAGAAAATTATCAACAGAGCCAAGATTTTCCATAGAGAAACCGCTGGTGTCAGTAATTCCAGAGTCAGGCCCTTAAATGAAAGCTGTGTGGGTCTGCAGGGTGAAGCACCCCTGGGGCTGGCAGCTGGAGGAAGCCTGAGATAAAATATTTTTTTATGGTTCTAAGTGTACTCCAGGCTGTCGGTTGTTGAAGGGGAGATGGCACAGTGGGGAGCAGGAGAGAGAAAAGGGCAACAAGTGCTAAAGCAAGGAAGAAATGTAAAAGGTGAGGGTTGGAGAGGACCTTCCACTGACTGACACCAGCAAATTAAGCGTTTTGGCTTTGGAGTTCATTGCATACCATCTTAATTTCAAATAACAATGTTCTCCTGGAGTTTCTATAGAAAGTACTATGCATTCAGGGCTTTGTTGAACATCTTCTAAGGTCTCTCTGTGATATACCACAGAAACAAGGATTAAAATAATATTGAGCCTTTTCTGGGCTGTGGTGGTCACGAAAGAATCACTTTTACCAGAAGTGTTTAGAAGTGAAATAAGACACTGCTCTTGGTTCCACAGTGTTATTAAAAAGAGGAAATAAGGGAGGTAACTAGCTGAGAAACACTGGTTTTTGAACAGTGATTTCCACCATTTGTGTACGCAAGAATATAGGTGTAAATAAACATGGGAAGTGTTACCTTTTTAACAGCTTCCACCTTTTGTGTAAGCAATAATGTAGAACATAAAGATATAGATTTCTCTTGATCAGACCCTTTGTAATATATAAGAAGGTGTTTATCAGCTTACTACAACTTTCCTGTGTTAAATTTCTACAAACAGCCAGAATAATGTTTCAAAACAAACGTCTGTCTCACCAGGATCCCCAAAGTAATGAGCTCTGGCGTAGCCGTCAGCTGTTAGAAGTGACAAATCATCAGAAACCCAGTTAAATGCCTGAGACATCCACACTGCTCGTTAGAGCGAAAGGAAAGCTGGGGAGGGACTTTTGACAAGGGCATGTAGTGATAGGACAAGGGGCAATGGCTTTAAACTGAAAGAGGGGAGATTTAGATGAGATCTAAGGAAGAAATTCTTTGCTCTGAGGGTGTTGAGGCACTGGAACAGGTTGCCCAGAGAAGCTGTAGATGCCCCATCCCTGGCAGTGTTCAAGGCCAGGTTGGATGGGGCTTTAGGCAACCTGCTGTAGTGGAGGGTGTCCCTGCCCATGGCAGGGGGGTTAGAGCTGGATGATCTTTGAAGTCCCTTCCAACCCAAACCATTCTGTGATTCTGTGATTTTAACCCGGGAGAAAATGAAAAAGTGAGTTCCCATCAGTTCCAAAAGCGGGTGAAGTGAAGGAGAGAAGTGATCTCTCAGGTCCAATACTCCATACTGATGCAAATCTGGTACAGTCCTACAGCCTGTTTTACGTTTTTTTTTTCCTAGCCTACTTTTAAATCGCTAAAGAAAACTGTAATGAGACACATTCGCCTTCCTGTATTTTGCTGTGGCACTTCTGTGTACACAACTCAAAATTACAAGACTTGTGTTGCAAGATGCTGCTTTAGAAGCACCACAAAACAACCACCCCATCTGCAAAGTCCTTTATACGATTATATTCCCAGTTCTTTTACGTTTTTTCCTCCAATGTTTGCTATCTCAGATCCATTCACGTTAAGCTTTGGTTTGCTATATGATATGCAATGAAATATTTGTGAAATAGATGATGAAAAAGAAGGAAGAACTCACAAAGAAGGGGCAGCAAACAATTTTTGATGCTGTTTTAATACTTTAACGTATTTATCTTAGGGATGAAGGAGCTGCGGAGAGCGCTTTGCCTGTCACAGTTCTGATGACCCAGGAAGTCTGGGTTTATATCAGTTTGCAGCTGTAGGCAATACCTTCCTGCCAGCAGAAATACAAGTGGTAATAACATCACCGTAGCAAAAAAAAAAAAAAAAAAGAAAAAGGAAAATTACTTTCAAGGCTGGACTTTTCTGTATGAAATCTGTAACTGTAGTTTCCAGGATGTATAGGCTGCTTTATTAGGGTCTGAAGTGGAATGAGCACCCAAATACTTCTCTGCTTTACAAGTACTGGGACCAAGTTTGCTGTTTCCTACAAGGTTGGTTGAATCGTGGCCTCTTGGAGTGTCTTTTTTCTGATTTTTCATGTGACTTCACTAAAGTAATGATGACTCTACTAATAGTATTACTCATACTATTTCTTGTTCAAATCCAAGTATTCAAGACTTGGCTTTACACGGAGCTGGATAACCTAATCTAAGGCCCTGCTTTCAGCAGGAGGTTGGTCCAGATAATCTCCACAGGTATATATTTCCACAACGTGCCACATATGAGAAGGATATTTTAGGCACATTAATGAAATGTAAATCTTGTGCCGTGCTCATGGATGGTAACTAAATTTAGAAATCCAAATCTCTCAGACTCAGCGTTCAAACCCATATTTCATGCAATAGCATCCCAAGGATGGAATATGATCTTGTGATTTCACCACTAGGACTGTATCTTCTACTGACCTCCGTTGCTTTGGGTATTTTACTTCCATTATCTGGCCAGAAGTTTGACTGTAAGTGCTGGAAAATCCATGTTATACATAGAGGTCAGACTTGAACTGTGGAAGGACATAGAGTTGTAGGACATCATTGTGTTTAATTTTAACGAGGCGGCCAACATTTAAGTCCCTTGGGCAGCTCAAGGAGTGTGTACCCGTTAATGTGAAATGACCCACTGAGAGCCACGCGACCCACCTCAGAGATACAACCAAGGGCAAGCCTGGGCCGAGCTCCATGAGGTCCTTGTCACAGGTGATCGATGTGCATCACCCTGCCTTGGGTCACAGCTGTTAACAAGCTGTCAGAACTTGCTAACTCTGCTTTTAAGTGAATGCTGCAATTTCCTTTACTGTCCGTAGCTGATGTCTCATCAATACAAGGTAAGTTAAAAATGAAAAGATTAGTCTTGTTTCTGCTGAAGACAGGAGCATTTTTAATCTTAATTTCTCACCTACCTTTCATGAAGAATGTATTCCACATGAATATCTAGTTTTCCATCCGTCTTTTACAATATATTACCTACTGGGCTCTGCTGAATTATTAAAAAGGGGCAAAAAGAAGAAAACGAGACAACTTCAAATTAATTTTGACCTTTTGATCAAACAATATCATCGCTTTACTGTGAAAGATTATAAATGCCAACATCTAAAATTTGTGCTTAAGCTTAGACAATAGTAAATGTCTTGATGCCTGAGTACCTTCACAAACGTCAGCTACGTTATAAACTGAAATAATTTCTGCTAACACCTCAACTTTTATAACCTCTAGACTTTGGTTTCTTTGTTGTCATGCCCAAGAGTGCTGTGCAGAATTACTCAGGAAGAACAGCTGAGGTAGAGAGAAATGTAAATCTGGTTTGGATGGTAGGTGCTGTGCTGGCTCCCGCAGCCCTACGTTGAGATACAGAAGATGTGGAGGATGTGCCAGGAGCGTGGGGGGAGATGGCGAAAAGGCATCTCCGTGAATCGCAGTCATACGGAAACTACCCACAAGTAGGGAAATCAGGATTATGAGGGTATACATGAGTCAGCAGTTGAAGGTGACCTGTGATGTGATGGTGGTGACCGTGGGCGTGAATGCGGATGGCAGTAAGTGTGGGCACTGGGAGCCAGCACAGGAGGTGCCCGGAGGGGCTGTGCTGCCACCATCCCTTCTCCTGCAGGATTCAGGAACGAAGCACTCAAGAAGGGGAGGAACCCATCGAAGTCAATGAGCAAGACAGGTCAGAGGGCTGCTATTGTAGTTGCTCGTACTTTTCCCCAAAGAGAATGGCAGGTGGCTTGAAAGTGTAATTTAATTAAAGCAACCCAAGAACAGTGAATGGGAAAAACTGAGATGGGATCTTTGCTTTGGGGTGCTGAATGGCCCCAGATGGTTATTGGCTTCTGTTTCCTTTCTGTTTTGAATTTTGTTTTGTGCTCTTGACATATAGATATGTCTATCTATATCTATACACACTTGTATGGCCATAAAATCAGAATAGCTGGTGCTGCGGGATTCCAATATGCTGTTACCTGCAAAGCAAAAAAATGTTTTCATTTTAAATACACATAGAAAAACCTTTGGTATGTGAAACCTTTGTATGCCAAGAAAATATTTGTAGGTCACCTTTAAAGTAATATATACTCACGGTCATCAGGATGGGCTAATGCAGGCAATCTTAATACTGCAGAATATTAATAGTATTTACTTTAAATTACTAAGTAATATTTGAAATATTGTGAATGAATGTGGCCTCTCTGGTGTTCTCACCTCAGCTTCTGTTTTGGGGAAAGTCACCACGCGATAACCAGAGTACAGGATTAGCGTGTGTGTGTGGAAATACATATATATACACAAGATATATTAGACAAAAGCTGTTCCTTAGAATATGGAATTTATTGTATAGAAACTTGAGTAGCTACAGCTGATGTTAATTAACTCTCCAGCCTGAGAATGTGCACAGCAGTAAGTAGTGATGGTGAAGACAGGAGAAATGTGAAATGTGGCACGGAGGATTTCACTTTAGCTTGCACCTGCTAAGCATGAGCAGCCAAATCTTCAGCTGATGTCAACCAATAGAAATATCAGCCTTCAGAGGGGTGACACTGATTTCTGACATCAGCCAAGAATCCGGCCGGGGACATTACTGACTTGGCGTTATGGACATAGCAGCCAGTGCCGACTTGTTAAGAACAAAGGACCACATGCCAAAAAGCCCATTAAAAGGAGCTCCTTTGATGTTTCACTTCATCTGGTATAAATTTAAAATGGAGGAGGTTGTCAATTTTCCTTAGTCTAGACGTTTTGTGTCCTTGGGTCCGTGTCACACTGCAATGTGACCTTTGTGTACTGCACGAGATGCTGAGAAACTGAGGACTCGTTCCTTACAGATGTTGTAAACTCAGTGAAGAATTGGCAGTACTCAGTTACGAGTGACTCTGGAAGAAGCTTCTAGCTTTCGAGGCAGATCCCAACCTGGGTGATGGGCAATAGAAGTTGTCTCTCCCTGTCTCGGAAGGGTTTAATTTGTTTTAAAAGGAAGGGGATACCTCCTCTCCTCTCGAAGACCCTTTTACATCTAGGGAGTACCAAGCTTTTGAGCTTTGCTCCTTACTTTAGATGCCTGCTGCCAGTTTTCCCATTATCTGGTGTGACAAAAGAAGGGATGATGACACTCAACGGGTGTAAGAGGAGAAGCAAGGGATCAGTGCAGAGGGATATTCATTCTTACTCCACTTATGTAGAAAAACTATGAGACTCAAAAGAATGAAGTGACCTTCTGCCCTGTCATATACATGCATAGGTACCACTGGAGGTCGCAGCCAACAGATGTAAGCAAGAGGGAGAGAAGATGGTCAAGACTGTGCAAGCCAAAGCCACCCCTAGGCTGATTTTCTACGACAACAGTGGTTATTGGGAGGCACTGTGGTGTCACAGTGACCCTGGCTGTGATTAGAACATTCATATTTTCCTATGGAGCTAATTTTTCTTTAGCAATTTCTCTGCAGTCTTAGGGAACAAGCAGCCATGGATGGTTGGGGGAGTGGATATTTTTGAGGTTTGTGTGGCGTTTTGTTTGTTTTTTTCCACTTATTTAAGGGCATGGCCATAAAACAATTTGGCTGGGGTTGAAAGAGCTCCCCACCTTCAAGAAGCATGCTCTTAGCTGATTAAAGGCTCTGTTTTATACTATGAGGGGTAGCAACGATCCTGTTGGATAGAAATGCCATCGTTTCCCTAGAAGGCAGAAGTATGTCTGTCTTGTTAACGATGTTACAGGCAGCATTTCTATGAGGGGAAACTGAGAAACTAGAATTATTTTCCCAAAGATGATCATATTGTCTGCTGAAGACCCAAATTAAAATTAGGCTCTCCTTGTTCTGTGAAAGTTAAGTTTGATTTTTCCGCCATTTTCCATCTTGTTCAGGGTGGACATTTCTATCTTGAGCTGTCAGAGTTGGTAAAAGTGTGAGACAATGTGAAGTGAAAGACTCTGGAGGGGGCAAGTCACTCGTTAGCACTCAGGGCAAGTGGTGGAGGACTGAATACTGGAATCATTAAAATAATGATTAAGAGAAAGAGATGGGCTATGCGGATTCAGTGACTGCATTATGCCACCAGAGTAAAAGGACTCATTTTCTCCTTATTCACACTTGGTTTAAACCAGGAACAACTCTTCTGCACTCTGTGAAATGAGCACTTGGCTCAGCCTAGCTGCGTAAATTATCAGAAAGAGCTGAACAACTAGGTGTCTTTGACATGATGAGAATACCAAGTGGTCGATACATTTCTTACCCTGCAAATCACCATTTGAATGTTCTGAATCATCCGGAATATTTTTTTTTTAAAGTCACACTGCATCAGATTACTCCTTGAGTCACTACAATAGTGCCTGATAGCTTCCAGCATGACATCCTTGAAATGCAAACATGGATGTCTAACTCTGAGATTTTTGTTATGCGGCTGTTACAGAGAATGTCTCAAAAGTACAGCAGCAAATTTCAAAATATTTTCAATAGCCATTTCCATGGTTCTTAACAATATGAGCAGAGATCCTCTCAGTCTGAGGACCAGTTTCCTGGGAGCGTTGGGTTTGTTAAGCACACGGCTTTGGAATAGCATGGCCAAAAAGGCATGATGATTCGAGGCGTGATCTAAGACTGATCATCTTCAATAAGAAAATAATTACCAGGTGCTTGACCAACCTCCAAATTATGAAAGCTTTAATGAAAAGGGAATATTTTTCCTTTCATCCTGCCCCAGCACATAGGAAGCAAGGGGAAAAACGTTAGCAAAATATACAAACGCTGTTCTCGACCAGATGGGTGTTGGGAACCCACTGGTGCAAGCAGTCAAATCGGATCACGTGGGTGGATTATTTCCTGACCACTAAAATATTCAGCAGCAATAAGACCCTCTCATGATTCAGAGTGTAAGATGATCTCCTGCAGGTGCCAGGCAGGAATGTTTCCTTTTGGTGGTGGAGACATTGCAAATTCTGCTCTTGTTCCACCAAGCCACTCTGGATGCAGTTGGAGTTGCTGTGTCACATCCTGTCCTGAGCAGGACCTTGCTACCCATTAGCTCCCTGAAATAAGTGGTGTTCTCTTATTTAATACCAAGAGAGAGGGTTGACTAATTATTCGTAAAGTGTTTGAGAAAATAAATTGGCAGTCACTGCAGAGGGTCTTATTGTTAGGTACCATTGATTAGCTGCGTTATGGGATTGTTTGCTCTGAAGCCAAGTGTTGGACTACACTAATTTTGCCAAAAGTCTTCTGTAAACAAGGCATTTCTTGGCATCAGGAGGCTTTTCCTACTTTGGACTGATGATAGGTTTGAAGCCTAATAGTTCTTAGGTACGCTTGATAAGCTTTCCCTTTTAAACGATTACAACTTTCTACGATCAAATATTAGCTTTTTGCAGAAAGCAAGCATCTTCCCTCTGAGAATGTGTCCGCAGCTGTCAACGTCATTTAAAAACAAAACACAAAAGAGCCAGCTAGGAAAAAAAAACAACCTTTTTTGTCAGAGAGAGTTTTTTTAATCTAGACTTTTAGCTTGAGGTGTTATTGATATAGCTGAGATAATTAAGCCTTATCCTCACCAGGCAGGGCTGTTTGAAGAAGCATTAGTATAGGCACAGTGACACGTTCATCAGGAGCAACAGCCTGACTGATTCTCTTGGTTCAAGCTTGCAAACTTGCCTCGTCTTTGGGTCTTGACAGTTCTGGGAATGGAGCTGAGGATGCAGCCCAGCCCTCTTTTTCAGGACCCAGTCCCAGATTTTTATTGAAAGGTAAATCCAAGACCTCATTAAGTGTTACGTTTTGATTAGGGAGCATAGCAAGAGCTACAATACTGTCAGGATTTTCTGCAATTTGGATAGTTTCCATAGATGGTAACTCTGAACAGTGGCTGACATTGCCTCTTGCAAAGGAGTCGTTTGACAATCATCAGAAGGCAGTTTGGGACCTAGGTCTCACTGTTGGTCAGCAGAATTTTTGGTAAAAACAACTGAATTTTGTAGCACTCCTGCTGACTGCAGCTTGTTGGCTGGTTAAAAGTGATGTCTTTTCCTCGGCAGTGATCTGAACAATAAATTATCCATCCTACCTTGACAAACGCTGAAATAACTAATAATATTGTCATTGCTCTCAATGTTTCCATTTTTCTGTGTTACCAGGCTGTTGAGATGATGCGGTCTGTTTGCTTATATCCAAGATTGTATGGCTCAGCTGTGGTAATACTTGATTCGTGACAGTAATTGAGTCATCGGTCTTTGTCGTCAGGAGGCTGGAGTCTTGGTTTGGATTACGGATTGCTGCTCCGGCAGCTCACGTGTGGGCTCTGTATGACCTACGCCTACACATGCCTGGGTCTAAATCTCGAAGAAGGTAGAAGTTCCTTACATTTAAGGAACATTAATTGCTGCTCTTCTCTGCTTGGGGTATTGGCAGCGTCAGCTCCCATCACGGAGGTCTGGGAGAGTTCAGCATCCCAGGGCATGGGGCTTTTATTAAATGGAAAAAAGAAACCCAGCAGGTGGTCTATAATGTAAAGCCTACCTACAGTGGTGATGTCTGATCTCATTAATGACACACAGTGAATCAACTCTGTGTGTCTCCTTCCCCAGCCGCCTCTTGTCAGGCTTGCTTGGTGGTCGTGGAGGATTTGTAGCTCTGCGTCCGTTAAAATGAGCTTTGGCCAATTTCAAAGAAGTACATTGTCATGAGTCGTCAAAAATCCACACTGAAGTGCTAGGAAGGGTGTTATATGAAAGTATGAAAAGCTGCATTATCCTGTTGTAAAGGGAAAAGGAGGAGAAAAAAGGTAACAACAATGGAAAAGTGTATGCTTGCCTGAATTGCCCATGTTTCAAGGAAAGGCAAGTTTAACCTGCTGTAATGCAGGGTCACTTCCTGTTAGCAAAACCCCCTGAAGGGAGAGGGAGGAAAATGTAAAAAGATACTTTACAGTAAAACAATATACTCATTTTACTCAGAGATCAAGGATTCTTTAAAAAAAAAAAGAGCTTTTGAAAACCTACCCCTGGTTTTATGGAATATTTTTAACTCCTCCAATATCATATGGTTTTCACTAAGTCGTTCTTTAAATATTGAACTGTTGTCTTTTTCTTTCTTGCATAGGGCAATAATGTCTTTTCTCCGAACGTAATTATAATTTTGTTCCTTAACTTTTTCTCCTATAAGCAGCTGAACTTTTACAACTAGGATCTATATTCACTGAATTTCATTAACGGAGTCGTTCAGCTTTCTGTTTCTTCGAGTTTTGTTCTCCTCTGTCTCCCAAAGCATTGCACTTGCATGTCTTTGTTCATTAGTTTTAAAGTCTTTCTTCAGCTGGGATAATAGAAAAAACATATATTGGTAGTCATCCAGTTGCAATTCTAGCTATTCTCAGAGGGGCATATATATTTCAAGTGTGGTGCGTGGGGATTTAGATATACAATTCCAGATAGTCTTAATGAGAGTAGCAGTCCTAATTCCCCACACAATATATTAAAAACGGATCCAGAACGTACAGAGTGAAACTCTGTGATCTTACCTTTAAGTACCTTTGCCTTTTTCTCTTTTCCTAAATATCATTTGCATCTGCATTCGTTAGTTAAGGTAATTGACAGCTGCTTTGAGGATGGGGGAGTTGATCTTTGGAGCCCAGGTCTGGTTTGCTTTGCTGTGTTTTCCTGGGGAAAATTGAAAAGTTAGTTCAAGAGGGCATCAGAGGAAGGAATTTACCAAATTGGCTCTCTTATTATTCTGATTGCCTTCGATGTTAGACAAGAACAAGGCACGGTTTTTTCTTGTTGCCTTAATTAACTACAACAAAAAAAATCCCCACCGTACTGTGAATCTAATAAGAATTAAGATTTAGTTATAATATCAGTACAAGATCTAAGGATGACACTTTTCATGCAGAGAGGATGCAGTGTTTTTATACTTGATTTTCATATAGAATCTTGCTTTTTAAAATTCTTTCTTAGACATCCTTTGTTGTCATAAAATGCTAAGAAGCAGCCAGCATCCTTTGTTTGTTTGTTTGTTTTGTTTTTTTTAATTTTAGACTCCATTCCTAGTTTTGTTCACGCCTTTCTTTTCTTTCTTTCCAATCCACATCTTTGTGGGAATCCCCAGACCTCATGGGCAGGATGCCACTGGTGGCATTTCTTTTGGCAGGGAAGGGGTGCAGTGCAGGAGGGAAGGCTGTCTCCATTGCACTATATGTAAGAAATTCCTGGGGCCTAATTCTCAGCTCTTGAAGGTCACTGTACTTACACTTGGAAGCCAATATCCACAAATAGCTAGTTGGTAGTTAGGAGTAAATGGAGTGTGAATACTCCAGGCAACTCTTCTTGCTTTGTTCAGACCCATATTCTAAGATGTTAGAGAGAAGTGACTTACAGATGCTCTGGTCTCCACGTTTTTTTTCTCCTACCTCGCAGCCCATCTTCAACACCCTGAGGATTCGTTCTGTAGTTTTGGATACCAATGCCTAGCAGCAGCAAATAGCCTCTCCTGGGGACAAAACAGTGTTCTTCTCAGTGGAGATGATGTTTGGCTTCACACACACACTTTTGCTGCACAGACTGTTTTTTGATAGGAAGGCAAATTATCTCCCGCTGTGATGCTGCCTGGGATGTGCAGAAACTCCTTTCCCCTTTCTTCTCTTCTCCTCTCTGCTTTCTACTGGCCAGAAAACTATTTTAATTTAAAAGATGATTTAAAAAGATAATCTGTTTTCCACTCAAGCTCTTGCTGTGGCTTAGCTCCCCTCTTTTTTTTCCCCTCTATCCTTCTAGAATCTTGGCTGCCTTTGTGAAAAGACTTCCTTTTCTGCCTTTCTGCAGTTACTTAATGCTACTGCTGCTTTCTTCATCTCCTACCGTGCTGCCTCTTTCTACCTCCTCCCACAAACATCCTTTGATGCCAGTGACCCCATTAATCTGTCCCATTGTTTTTCCCCCTCTATATGTCACAAACCGTTTGTAGAAACGCAGTGTGTAACTGCAGGTATGGAATTGGTCAGGGAATGCAGGAACGGATCGCTGTGTATGCATGAGCTCCAACTGAGCGTATGTACAGAATTGAGTCTATTCAGTTTTTTGAGAGTATTTGCATCAAAACTACTTTCATCTGAGGAGAGGGCTAAGTTTTGACAAAAGATAAGGCAAATATTTGCAATGTGTGAAAAGCAAGGACAAAAATAAGTTACATCAGAGAGAAGAGGGAGAGCTTGGGTGTTAACCCAGAATTTGGGAGCTCTGTGTGCACTACTTTGACCAGATTTTCTGTATGGCTGTGAAATTGCTTAGGACAGACTTTATCTCAATGAAGTTAATTAGAAAAAAGTTAGTTTTTCTGTCTATGCTCATCTTCAGGGATCCCTCACTAGAGGATCCCCTGAGAAGTTGAATCCTTCTCCCTCAACGGGCAGTCCCGTTTACAGAAAGAAACACAAGATGTTAAAAGCTTTCTGATCTGTGTGGTAAAGGGAAAACACCAGATGCTGTACCTTAATGCCTCTGATTTCTTCAGAAACACAGGATAATCAGAAAGAAACATGAGCCATTCAGATCACTAAAACATGTAGGAGACCATCATTTTGTGGCAAAGAATATTTCTCATCTACTGTGAGTGGATTAAGGATTGGGAAAGTGAATTAAAAACTTCTCACATCGTGCTGTAGGATCTAATTTTTACTGAATGACTAGGAGATAGGAAATGTCTAACATGATGTGGGAAGGTCACCCTCCTTGTGGACTGGATCAAAGAAGAAAAACAGGTCTAATCTTCCCTCTGTCCTCAACCAAGACACTGGAAAGAAGTGTTAGAGAGGGGCAGCTGCTGAGAATGAGTCAGCAGAGAGAAGGATTATGTGGCCACTTTTTAAAAAGTGTTTGTCATGAAGCACCAGTCATTTATCAAATGTCTTATGTCTACAATGGAGAATGAGTCAATCCCTGCCTCATTTGTTTGGTTTCATGATTAGATCTGAAACCAGTTGTTTTTTTCTTTTTATACCTCCTAAATCTCTTGGTTGCCTTCTTTCAGAGTTTTTTTAATAGCTACTGGTCTTTTCTAGCTGCATAAATATTAGATCTTGGACTGCCAAGAGGCACTTTAAGCATATGATTAAAAAAGAGCAGAGCCACGCCGTGTGCATGGCCACGTGGGTGCCTGCCTACCACAGACCACTGCCAGGTGGTTTCTAGGGATGTAAAATAGTTCCCATTTGCTCCTTCTTTCTTTCTCTGTTGCTGATGCCCTTTCCATGCTGTCCCAAATTCTTCAGATTTCATTTCCTGTTTTTTTTTTTTTTCTATTTGATCTCTTCTCTCTTCAAAACTCTGCCTAAAACAGACACTTCTGCATGCTTTTTTGCCCACGCTCTCAGTTTTCTAGGGTTTTGCTGGCAGTCGTGGTGGTCACTTGAATCATCTTTCAAGGTCTGTGTAGCACAGAGCTTACCCAACTAGCTCTTGACATGGCAGGGTCCTGCAGTCGTAGCTGCTGTGCAACATCCTTCTCATCAAAACAATTTCAGGGGAAAGCGTATCTCGTACAAATCAGACCTTTTTGCTGATGATTCCTGCTGTGGCTTTGCACAGAGGTAGAACAGGGCACTAGAAATGTTAGACCCAGGAGATGCTTCTGAGGCAGCCACTCCACTACAGAGAGATTAAAACCCCGATCCCGAAACCACTTGGACCTCAGTTTTCCTCACAGGCATCACTGGATCCGTAACGGTGATTTTGACCAGATTTAACCCATCTAAAATGTTCCTCTTGTGTGAACAAGAGACAAGACACAGACATATAGCACACCTCTTGGTCAGAGATATCTTGAGTTCTCCCATGCTTCCCATCAGAGTGGATACATAGAAGAGCAGTTTATTTTTATGAAGAGTATCTGCTGTGATTATTTCTATCAGTAGCATTTTGTTGCAGTACAGCTGCATGGGAGTCACAATAAAATTTATATCCGTTGCAAACTTTAAAATATACGACTGAAAGCAGTTTTGCAGAAAATGAAAGTTATAAGGATCAGAGGGCTGAGAAGGATAAGATTCCCATGTTATAGAACTTGGGGTTGTTTTTTCTGTTTTTCACAGGAACACAAATGTCGGGAAGCAAGAAGCAACAATGCACCATGGGCAAGAGCAGCAGCTCAACAGACTTTGGCTCTCTTCTAGACACAGCATCCGAAAGTCAATCACTGCTGCTACTGATGGCTCATCAAAAAAGAGAGATCCCTCCAAAGGCACCTCTAAATCCAAAGAAATCCAAGTGCAGGGCATCCTGAAACCAAAAATGTCTGTCTCCAATAGTATGTGCAATATAAAAGCTTCATCAAGAATCCTCTCGGAAGAAAACATTCACAGGCAAAACCAGCTCCTAAAAAGTAAGGTACAAATCCTACTGTGGTTGTTAGGATATGGTTTCAATAATAAGATGAGATCAGTCTCAAAGAAAAAAGTGAAATAATGGAAAGTCGTCCATTCTTGTCCAGCTTTAAGTGCTGAGTATGAGTCATCTGGTGAGAGATCAATCAGCTAATCTGACTGTATACATTGCTATGGTTAATAGAAAACAAGATTAAAGTGAGAAAGATAGGTTTACTTTGTACGTAGATTCAAGAAAATCTTGAAAAAACATTAAAATTGCAGAGTCAAGCAGTCCCAGTCCAACCAAGAAACACCAGAAGTGAGGTTATTTTTATCACCTTGTTTCGATACCTTTCTTTCACTTCTGCAATCTTTTTTTTTTTTTTTTCCCCTTACACAACAGCCTGAACTATATGGTGCACAGGTATAGTATGAAATACTTTGTTTGGAGAGATTATCATGAAGAAAAAAGATTAAAAAAAATTTAACAATTGATTGTCAACAAGGTTTCAGCATATAAAACAAAATTTCTTCTAGTTCAGCACCTGTTTGGATGTTTTAATTCCATCACTATTCAAATAGCTAAAATGACACAAGCAGCTGTATTCATGCCTAAGGTGTCTTTGCAGAAGGCAACTGAGATATCCTATGGATTAATTTGGCTGTAGTATCAATAGGTTTGGGGAGAAATGTACTCCAAGAATCCCTTAAAACACTATAGTTGTCATATAGCCTTTTTTCTTACGGCGTTTTTCCTTATAGATTTTTTATAGGCAGGTAGGCAAAACTTTTCGTTGTTGACTATAAAGAAGCAGAAGAATATAGCACCTGTTGAGGTGAGAGAAGCCCACGTTCTGCTTTCAGTGCCTGAAAGTTAAATCACGCCGTTTCGCTCACTGGAACTAGTTGTACAAAAGTCAAGCATCCACTGAGATCTATCAAAGATAAAGTTAATCGCACCTCTGTAAACGTGGCTTATCGAGGATTTAATTTCATGTTCACAGGTTTCAAGTTGTTTTCCAAAATGTTACAAGAACAGTATTAGGGAGGAAATACAGTTCAGGCTTTTATAAGGCAAATGTACCCATAGAGATCATTTTAATATTTCTTTTAAGTACAATATAATATGTACAATATGTCATAAAGAGGAAAATATTTTAGTTTATTGTAACCAAAAATTGAAATAAAACAGTAATGGGCTTTATTCCCAGATATTTAGTTCTAGAAATCAAATTATTTGGCAAGGAAGAAGTATTCCAGTGTGACTTTCGAAACAGTTCGTATGGAGCTCTTCTGAAGTTCCTTTCTTATTCCGGACTGATTCTCTTCCTAAATGAGAATCTTGTCAACTCTGATTTTTGAGCACATAGCTTCTTTTGGTCCTAATTCATGCAGAGAGTATAAGTCATAGAATCATAGAATGGTTGGGTTGAAAGGGACCTTAAAGATCATCTAGTTCCAACCCCCCTGCCATGGGCAGGAACACCCTCCACTACACCAGGTTGCCCAAAGCCTCATCCAACCTGGCCTTGAACACTGCCAGGGATGGGCAGCCACAGCTTCTCTGGGCAACCTGTTCCAGTGCCTCACCACCCTCAATGTATAAAATTTCTTCATTATATCTCATCTAAATCTCCCCTCTTTCAGTTTAAATCCATTGCCCCTTGTCCTGTCACTCCATGCCCTTGTAAAAAGTCCCTCTCCAGCTTTCCTGCAGGCCCCCTTTACGTACTGGAAAGCTGCTATAAGATCACCTCATAGAGCATTAAAGCATAATTATAAATGTAGAAAATATGTTTTGTTCTCAACAGAGGATTTGTGAATTGACAGCTTTCGTAATAATATGCTATAATGCATCTAAACCTTTGTTTATTTCTTTTTTCATGGAGTCATTCCACTGGCTAATGAATGTATAGAAATGATAGCAAGCAAAACGTATTATCAGCAAACCAAAAAAGCAAGAGCAGTGTTTATGAAAGCCTCAGTATGGCCCAAGAGAAATGATATGTGATTAAGGTCCAGAATATATTATTTCCTACAATATGTGCAATAAATGGAAATGAACTCCAACTGCAAGTCACGGAGAGGTACCTTTGCTTTCCATGATGTAACTGTGTTACAGAAGTGTCTTGCTTTTGGGAAGCAAATGGAATACCAGCAAACGGAGCTAAATGTCCGAGCGGTTTAATTATGCTTTGATGTGATGTCTGACTTAATGTGAAAGATGCTCTGGGTGTCACAGGGCAGTGAGTAGCACCTATGATTAGATTTGATCTATTCTGCTTAATGAGGCCTATTAATAACACCTTGGCATTCTTCTTTAGAAATTGCCCTCCATGTCTAATGAGGTGGAGAGCCCAATAAAAAATTAACCATGCACTCTTAATGAACTTTTAAATCTCTCGAAGGTGATTACGAATTCTGTGGTTCAAGTGACAAACTGAAGGAGGGCGAGGAGGAGGAGGGAGGAGGAGTGGGAGCGAGGCAGCAGGGCAATGCCACCCGTGCCGCGCTTGCTGGGAGGTACTGGTGAGAGCGACACGCTCACCCGGCCAGAAACCCCTGCCAGCCCGAGGAGACTGCCCCGGCCCCCGCCGACGCTGCGGGTAAAGTATCATGTTGTTAATACGTGGGTTGATTTTTTTAAATTCCCCCCCCCTTTCCCCCCCCCTTTCCCCCCCCCTTTCCCCCCCCCTTTCCCCCCCCTTTCCCCCCCCCTTTCCCCCCCCTTTCCCCCCCCCTTCCCCCCCCTTTCCCCCCCTTTCCCCCCCCTTCCCCCCCCTTTCCCCCCCCTTTCCCCCCCCCTTTCCCCCCCCTTTCCCCCCCTTTCCCCCCCCTTTCCCCCCCCTTTCCCCCCCCTTTCCCCCCCCCTTCCCCCCCTTTCCCCCCCCTTCCCCCCCCTTCCCCCCCCTTTTCCTCCCTTTTCCTCCCTTTCCCCCCCTTTTCCTCCCTTTCCCCCCCTTTGCCTCCCGTCCCCCCCTTTCCTCCCTTCCCCCCCCTTTTCCTCCCTTCCCCCCCCTTTTCCCCCCCCCTTTCCCCCCCCTTTCCCCCCCCTTTCCCCCCCTTTCCCCCCCTTTCCCCCCCCTTTCCCCCCCCTTTCCCCCCCCTTCCCCCCCCTTCCCCCCCCTTCCCCCCCCCTTCCCCCCCCCTTTCCCCCCCCCTTTCCCCCCCCCTTCCCCCCCCTTTCCCCCCCCTTCCCCCCCCTTTTCCTCCCTTCCCCCCCCTTTTCCTCCCTTCCCCCCCCCTTTTCCTCCCTTCCCCCCCCTTTTCCTCCCTTCCCCCCCCTTTTCCTCCCCTTCCCCCCCCTTGTTCCTCCCCTTCCCCCCCCTTTTTCTCCCCTTCCCCCCCCTTTTCTCCCTTCCCCCCCTTTTTCCTCCCCTTTCTCCCCCTTTTTCCTCCCCTTTCTCCCCCCTTTTTCCTTTTTCCTTTTTCCTTCTTTTTTCCTTCATTTTTTTCTTCTTTTTTTCCTTCTTTGTTTTTTCCTTTTTCCTCCCTTTTTTTTTCTCTTTTTCTTTTTTTTCCCATCTTAGTTTTCCTTTTTTTTTTTTTTCCTTTTTTTCTTTCATGGATAGCATTGCTTCCTGGAAGTGGCTGAGGGCAGAAGTTCACACTTTCTCCATTTTTCTCCTTTCCCATCAAGTTTTGGTAGCTTGCATCAGCTGCCAAGACTTACCTGGCTGTCTGGCTGTAAAAGCTCCCCCTTCTAAGCCCCACCTGCCATCCCTCTAGAGGGACATGGTGAAAGTTTGGGGATTCACAAGTTTCCCAAAGACATTTTTGAAATTTTACCTCGAAACTGCAAATTTCCCAAACATGCACGACATCCAGTACCACGAGCAGCAACTGCAGGTACGGACGTGACCCCAGCAGCAGACCTGCTCTCCTGCCTTCTCCTCCAGTACGTGTTGCAAATCAACCTCTGCTCTTGTCTGCTGTCCGAAGACATTCCTAAATGTTGAAGCAGCCTTTGACTGGAAAGCATTTTCTTTCTGGATCATCCATGAATAGGTCCGCATGGCAAACAGGAACGTTTGTGAACTGTCAGTGACAAGCTGCTTCGGCGATGGGGTGAGACAAGGAAATAGGCAAAACATCAAGCACTTGACTTTGGATAACTTATAAAAATATGTAAATCAAAACCTTTGGATGTGTTTTCTTAAAGTTGTTTTTTTTTTCAGAAGAAGTCTCTTTGCCTGATACGGAAATTTCATACCATGGCATGGTATGGAACAGGAAAAGGAGGAAAAGGATGGAAAGGCAGTTTGCTAACTTTCAGACAGACAAGCAATCATTTTCAGTGATAATCTCCTACTGAACCCAGTTAGATGCATGTTGCATTTTCTTTTTCAATTCCTTTAAAACAAAGTGGTTTCTCTGTTTCTTTAGGAAGCACTAGAAATCCATAAGCCTCAGTTCATCTCTCGTTCACAAGAAAGGCTGAAGAAACTTGAACGTAAGGTCCAGCTGAGGAAAGCCCAGCAGGGCGACGCTCCTGCAAGCACCCAAGGAGCCCTCCTTCCCAAGCTTTCCTCAGCACCCACTTCAAACAGAAAAAAGCAATACACCATCCCTCACCCGCTCAGTGGTAAGTTGGGCTGTGACCAGCAACAGGTCTGTAGCTGTCTTGGAAATCTTGCCACGTGCATCGTATCAACTTTGTGAAAAAACACGAGACCCACTGCTCCTCTTTCACCCCACCAGCACTCCAGCTTCTGTGTCCTACTGCTCAAAGCAGAAAGTCTCTGAAGCTTTCAGTTGGGTTAGTGAGTTGGGTTAGTGGGGATGAGGTGTTTTCCGTGGTCTGTGGCAGCGGAAGGAGCCATCCTTGGGGACTTTTGTCATTGTCACGTGCAGTCGTGTTCTTCAGCATGATGCAAGCTGCTGCTAGCTATAGAGGTGATAGCAATAAATGGCATTTCATACCTCTCTGAGCTCACAGAGAGACAAGTTTGGGAAGAGAAGTGACAGGTAGGGAGACAGGCGGGATTTGAGAGTAGGATGCCCAATCTGGTCTTCTCAGCAGCTTCAGGTGTGGACTTGCCACTTGATTCATGAAGCCCTCAGCAGTGAGTGAGCTGTGAAAGTACACTTGTCTGCCCAGCAGCTGTGTGCAAAAGCTGCTAAATCAGTGCATCTAAACTCTGTGATTTCCTAATTCAAGTTGATTAGGTTGTTTTATTACCCTGGTGGTAAACAGACTCTGTATCCAGTGAGTAAAACAGTTCTCTCTGAGAAGCTCCCACACAGCTCCCTCCCAATAGCACCTCTGTAAATATTATCTAGCACAAGATGTTAAACAAATTACTTTAATTTTGTTTTCATTGTTTGTTTGTTTTTTTTTTAATTGCCATCTGGCTGTTACTTAATTCGTTTGACAAAGAAAAAGATTTATTTGATTGATTGGCATTCCTCTGTAGATTTTGGTTTTAAAACTGTGGCTGTTCGAAGCCACATTATTGTACTGCAAAGTAAGTCAATTGAAAACATTAAACAACTAGATGGGTCACCTGGACAAAGCAGAAAGAAAATCTTTGATGTCCTCAGCACTGGGAAGCACATATATGCTTTTTGCTCCCTGGGGAATGAGATTGTCCTTTCTCAGGGCTCTTGGCGTGCTCTGTGTAGGAGAGTACCAACTTCCATCACTATCTTCTATCACTGTCTGTGCCACTTGTTACAGTATGATGGAGTCTACATCAGATACAGAACGAGTTTTTATCGTAAAGGCTAAATTAGCACATGTAAACAAAGCACAAAACATGAATTATATTTTAAGAGTTGGTAAAATTCATTCACCACTTCAGTTATCCAAGGTAATTCACCTGGGTTCAGATCTCTTAGGGCCACGCTGCCCTGCAGAGTTGGGGGTCTGTGCCAGCACCAGCAAGCCCTCCCAGCAGCAGTGGCACAGGCCAGGAGTTTGTCATGTATCTTAGAAGAAGTGGCAAATATCTCCCCCTTTGTTTGATCATCTTCAAAAGTCTCCCAAACCACTTTGCAAATACTTCACGAAACAAAAAAAATGAAAGGTTAACCTGTTTCTCCTTAAATTATAATTAAAGATTAATCTTTATGCTTGTTTAATGAGCAATAAAAGCATAATGTTGAAGTATATTCATTAATTATTCACGTAAATTACTATTTCCCTCTTTTAGTGGGTTGGTCATTAAAGATAAATTGTCTAAAGAGAATCTTTAGTTTCTGTAACTCATCTGCCTTCATGCAGCCACAGGTAATCTTCTGTTTGTAAGATCTTAATATTTTTGTAATGATAGAAGTGTCACATGTCTGATATTTAAGCACAGCTGTGATTAATATTGGAAACCCTAGATCTGTGATAAAGCACCACTGTGTAGGCTGCAGTTCAGAGGGCTGCGTAGGAGTGTACTGAGCATATTTAGTTTGCTCTGAGTCCTGGCAGTTGGTATTTCAGGACTTCTCCTGGTGCATACCATCGTGCGGAAGGAATAGTATCGTTAATGAGTCCCAGAGTGGGGGATCTCTGTTTCCGACAGATGCTCCTGAGCTTTTCTAGTTGCAACCCTTCTTGCAGAAGAGCCAAGGGCTTCCCCTCGTGCTCACCAAGGGCACTGTCCTTCTGATGTCTCTGCTGATGACATCGGGGTCGCAGCCTTCTCCTTCCCTTCTGCCTGCCCCCAGAGCTGGAAGGAAGAGAAGTTGTCATTTGTTGTCATCGTATTCTCTGGAAAAGCCATTTTAGTGTGTAAAACGTGCTTTGAAGCATCGAAGGGCTTTGTGTCATGTTTTAGAAAACAAAAATAGAATGAAATGAAAATGCAGCTGTAGTCCAGGTAGGGGATGCGAGTGCAGTTTCATTTACTGAGATGGAAAGTGGACATCAAAATCGCAGTGATGTGAGGATGCCATTTCACATAGTAACCTGGTGCAAGGGAGGCTGTGGGCACAAGCAGCAGTGTCACCTCCTGCTCTGTCACTGCCCGTGGCCCATCCATGTCATAGAATCATAGATTCATAGAATCACAGAATGGTTTGGGTTGGAAGGGACCTTAAAGATCATCTAGTTCCAACCCCCCTGCCATGCACAGGGACACCCTCCACTACACCAGGTTGCCCAAAGCCTCATCCAACCTGGCCTTGACCACTGCCAGGGATGGGGCATGATGTACCCATATTTCAGTTGGATCTATCAGGAGCTGTTTTCTCATTTATTTTTTTTAATTTTATTTTTAAATTAGGATTCTCTCTTTGAGGTTTTATCAGATCAAATGCCTGATCCAGCTCATCAAACAGTGTTGTCATCAGATGAGCTGATGCGGGAGAGGCGAGAGGGAGGGTGGGAGATGGTGAGGGGAGAGGGCAGCATCACCTCCCTTGGCACCAGCCTCTCGTTTTTATGGGTATAATGAGGCTGCACCCTGCCCAAAGAGAGCTCCCAGGCTGCTCGTGTGCCGCACCCATGCACCGATGACACTGAAAGCTGCCTGCCAGCCAAAGCCAGCAAAGCAAAGGAAACACAGAATCATAGAACAGTTTGGGTTGGAAGGGACCTCAAAGATCATCCAGTTCCAACCCCCCTGCCATGGGCAGGGACACCCTCCACTACACCAGGTTGCTCAAAGGCTCATCCAACCTGGCCTTGAACACTTCCAGGGATGGGGCAGCCACAACTTCTCTGGGCAACCTGTTCCAGTGCCTCAGCACCCTCAGAAGGAAGAATTTCTTCCTTATGTTAACATGGCAGGGTTCATCCCTGACTATGTATCTCAAAGCCAGCTTTTCAAGTGATAGAGAGCCTAGGATTGATGCAGGACGCAAAGCATCCAGAAAAGGAAAAATATCATCCTAAGGTGTGTCTGTATGTCCAAACACAGAAAGTCCTGAAGGCCATTGCTCTCTCTGGCTGTACCTGGTTGCGGGTCAGTCGTGGTCCAGAAGCTGCTGTGACACCAAAGCTGGGGACAGGGGCTGGTGGCTGAGGCTCAGTGATGTTTGTCACAACCGTTGCTTCCTGGGGTACTGTCCCACTGCCCGGGGTGCACTGGGCAGCAGCAGAGGGCACAGACCTGCCATATATCCTCCCTATGGTGACACATATGTTCCTGTGGTCACCTGGAAGCCTACGTCTGTTGCAGTCACTTCTAAAGGCCAAAACAGATATCAGACCTCAGCTGTCACTAGAAGTCAAGGAAACTGGGCACCAAACGCTTCTGTGCATGCCGGTCAGTTGCTTTGCCACATCCCCCTAAACATGGGTATTTGATTTGGTACTAGTACTGATGGTTCTCCTGTTCTCCCTGCTCGTCCAAAAAATTCTCAGCCAAAAGCAGCCCGGTGGCAGGTTCCTCGCTCTCGGGAAGCAGGCTGCTCCTTCACAGCAGCACACCTTGAAACAACCTTTGAAATTAAGAACCCAGGAGAGTGAAATGACAACCTGGAAACTTGCTTAAGTGTAGAGCATCATTTTTGATGGCACCTCTAGGCTTCCGAGTGTGATCTCGTGGTTGCTTTCCGTTTTTTTCTCTTTCCTGATATCTTTGGGACGTGTGGAGGCAGAGGTCTTTATGGCTCTGAGGTTCACAGGCTCATCGCCAGCACATGCTTATGCATTTTCCAACGGTCTTTGTTGTAAGGGCAGGTTGGCTGATGAGTTTAATTTCCAGTGGCCCCATGGATGGGTTATAAGCATATTTGTGGCTGGGCAGGAGTAGTGTCTCTGCAGAACCCCGAGGTCACTGCAGAGCAGGTGGCTGCAGCGTGCTTGCCACAAGCACTGGATGTAACAATAATTATCCAATTAGTTTTCCACCACTGGAGGACGTTCCTTGCCCGGTTCCTCATGTGCATGTCCATACCCGTGTGGGAAGGTGGCATGGGAGGGGGAGAGGTGGGACAACCCCCTTGGGTGGCAGATGTAAACAGGGGCTAAACCACAGCCTGAGATGTTTTCCTCTGCGCTTGGCAAGTTCATTGCAATCACATCTCCAAAATAAGCTTCTGAACGTGCACTTTGCTCGGGGCTTGCAGCTTTTATTTCAACAAGATAATTTTCAGGCAGAAAAAAGAGCAACGACCTTCAGAGGGTGTTCTCCACCTGAGATTATTCTATCAGACGAAAGCATCTTTACTGATAACACGAAATTATTAGTTAGCGCAGTCTCCCACTGTTTTGCCGGTGTTGTTACAACTTCAGTTTCTTGTAGAAGAAATAAATAATTGACATTCAACATCATTTCCATATAAATATCAACATCTGTACGGTTTCCGTTTACCTTTTCATCCTCAAAAAAACCCAAGTTGTTTACCATTTTTGGTTGTGATTCATGAGCAAAATGAATTTTATGAATTCATTTTATGATTTTTTTTTTATGAAATGCTGAAAATAATCTTAGAAAAACAAAAATGTGTATCCTGCAGAAGATTTTACGGCCACGAGAGCACTTTGAAGGCATAGAACCTGCAACTCTCACGCTAGCCTTTGTGCTGTGTAATGTGTACTGCTAAATTTCGAGAGTACTAATTAGTCCAAGATAGACTACTCTGTTGTTGACTGTGTCGAACAAATTAGAGATCCCACTGTGACGAACTGAATAGAAACAATGTTCAAATAACTGGATTTAAATCTCGAAAACCGTAATGTAATTACTGCAGTGACAGGACTACCAGCTGTTTATAGGCCTTTAAATCTGCATAATGAACAGCCTAGTGATCTTAGTGTACACAAGCACTTTCAGAGGTTTAAAAAAATTTCTGGGGCACATATGGTTTTTTTCATACCTTCCATTTTCCTTTCCTTCGGGAGGGTAGTGGCTCACTGGAAATGGCAATATAAGTTGAGTGTTACCATTCAACCCCTACCGTGGTGCCTGCTGTGTTTCTCTGGATTTGTATCCAAATCCTGTATCTTTAGTAATATTTGGGAAACAAGTTTATACCTCCTCAGTCATGCTTCTAAACCTTTCCAGAAAGCTTTATTGTAACTGCAAAAGCCTGGAGGGCGAGGATTGCTGTTTGTTTGTTTGTGTTTTCAAGAGGTTGGGTCCTTGAGAAGCTCTGTGCCAGGGAGGTTTTTATTTGGACTACAGAGAGAGGAGAAGACAGCAGTAAGATAATTTGCAATAAGTGTGCATCTGGCAAATCCTGCAGCCGCTAACGTGCATCCTCGTGGTCTTCAGATGCCAGTGGTGGCTGATGAGGTGTTTGCAGCCACCAGCCCATCTCTGCTGCCCTGTGACTTTAGTTGTGCCTTTTCTTGGGTTCCTTTTCCCCGTCGAAACTCGCAGCTAACGGTAGTGCCGCTGACCCTGTTGGCACCTGGCCACTCGGTTAAGGCTGACAGCTCAGAATAAAGACCGTGCTGTAGCCAGGTAATTGAATTAGGAAGAAGTATGACCTATTTTTATGATATTATTATTCATCACATTGATTAGAGCAGCGCCTATGAGGCAGCTAAACACGGCAGCACGCTGCAGGGCACCGGTGATGTGGTCCCTCAGGGGCCTGATGCTCGGACTCACTGTGGCGACAGGGGAGGAGGTGATGCAGTGAACGGGGTGACAGGCACATCCCCTCCGCTCCCTCCTCCTTGGGGAGATAGCCAGCCTCTGGGCAGGGAAGGTGGCCATAGATTGGAAAATCTTCAAATATGAAGAGTTTTCTGTGTGGATGATGGCAGCATTGAAACAATGTGCTTTATAACAGGCGACTCACGAAGTTCAGTCGATTTGCTGGGGGATAATTTCATTGCAGTCTTCAAGTAGCCAAATAGAAAACTGAACTTTTGATGATGGACTTTTTAATCCAGGAGCAAAAGGTCTGATTTCATCCATGATTAGAAATTGAAACTAAAGTAGTTGGGATTAAGAAGTTGGTGAAAATTTTAGCAAAGATTAAATTAATCTCTTGATGAATTTATTAATATCTGTCATGTCTTCTTCATTAATTGCTATTTTTTGAAAAAAAAATTTATGTTTTTCAAGACTATGTGCTCTAATCAAACAAGAATTATTCAGAAAGGCCAAGTGAGATGCTTATTAAATTTTTGGGGGGATGAAGTCCATGAATCTTGAAGTATCATTTGGGCAGATGGGACTGAAATCTCCCGCGTCATGCCCAAAATTAATTTAGTATGAAAACGTTTTCATAAACCTGTACATTTTACAGCTTTTCTAGAGATACTAGCGATGTTTTCCGTTGTTAAGACTGAAATATTGAGGATCAGAAGTCTCAATAGCAACAGTGTGGGTCAGACCTGAACAGCTGCAAAGCCCATGAACCACCTTTCTGTGGGTCCTCTTGGGTGCAGGACCACTTTTGAGCTTCAGCATTTCTCTGAGATGAGCAGACAGTCCAGGCAGTTTTAGCATCAAAACTTTAACTAATGGATTATTGCATTTTTTTATAAATAATACCAAAACCTCATCTGTTGACTGCAGCTGAAGCAATTCATTGCATGAAGTCATTGACATACAACGTGCAAAAGTTTGGGCAGCACCCCTGGGTGTAGGCACTAGTTTATATTCTCTGGATGAATTCCCAGTCAAGTGCTGTGGGCATGCTAAGCTGAATGCCACCTTGACATTTATCTTAGATTCAAGACTAATTATTTTTTAGAGGATTGTTGATTTAAAAAGCAGTGTTTAAAAAAAACCCTTATATATCTTAGGACTTCTCTGAGCAAATGAGTTTTTGGTGAATCATTTTTTCAGTTCAGCAAAAAGCAGTTAAATTAGAGAACCACCATGGTCACTGTTTGTTTTTCAGGGACCGCAGCACATCTTTAAAGGAAGATTTTAGCTCCTAACAAACTTTGGGAATTCACATTCATATTAGGGGAAAATGTACGTATAGTGTGACGGGCAGAGTTTAGGCTTTGATAAATTTTGCCACTCTTTGTTAAGTGTTTCCGTGATTTAGTGGTAAATAGGAAGTCAGGGGATGGTTCCAACATAACCATGTTATCTGTGCGCTTTCTAAACATTTACTGACTTCCCAAGCAGGAAAGTTACTCATCCTGTCTGAGGTGCAATTTAGCTGTAGTTAAAATATATTAGAGTGATGAGCCCTTTACTTTCATTTACAGCTTGCTGAAGTGGCTTCTTTCTCCCACTATGGAGATGTCAGACCACTGTTGCACACAGTGTTGGTGTAGATACCAGAAGCTTAGTAGTTTCAAGAGATTTGAACAAAACACCAGTGAAGTGTTTCATGCCTGTCTGTCTCTACCTTTTTTTAGCTACGGTGCATTGCTGGAAATGCTGAATATCTGCTTTGAAATCCCTTCTTTTCTATCCTTCAGAATAGTTTTCTCCAAGGCTGTGAGATTTGATAAGGAACTTTGATAAAATGCAATTTAGAAGACTATCAACCTGGGGAATTGTCCACCTTATGCTCCACTTTGATCTTCACTTAGTAGGAAAGAATGTTAATTCAGGTCTTCATGATGTGTTTGGCAGGTTGTTACAGCTCTGAATGTGTGCTGCTCCTCCACTTTGAAATACGCTTTCTTCTCCATGTTGAATATTAACAAATATTTAAATGCACAGATGATTTTATTTTCTCATTTATACCAATTTTTATTTATTTTTTCAGTCAATTTTTGAATTTTAATCCTAAAATCCGTTGAGGATTAGCCTTATTTCTGCTTGATGCTTGTATGTCATTTTTTTCTGATACACAGCGACCTGAGAGTGAGCCAAGAGATAATACATGAATGTTTAGCTGTAAGTGTTAACCTTTTGACTCCAAACTGCTTCACAAAGAGTATTTTTATAACCAAGGGAGATTTATTTTCTTCTTGGAGGATTTTCCCCAGAGTCTCTCTTTAATCCTTCCGTTCAAAGCCACCCTGACAGCCCCATACCTAGTTCCAGGCAGAATCGTGGGCAGTGATGGGTTTGATGCCCTTCAAGACCGTTTCTGTGCTATCAGGAGAGGATTGTTCTGCAGGAACAGCCGTGTGCTCCAGCATCCACACAGCTCTTGGCCTCTGCGGGGCTTCCCACCAACTGGGGCGCAGAGGCCAGCCTGTCTGAGCATCTTGTAGTGAAAATAGAGATGAGCTTCCCGTGCTGTTTACAAGATAGGTGGCAGGCCTGCAGATCCCAGCTGGGTTTTTCATCCCTCATGTGTTCTGCTGGTTACACTCAGAGGTCTGGAAATGTTAATGTGTTATTAACAGTTTTTATTTAAGAAAAAAGGTGGAGGAATGCCTAAAACTATTGGTTTTGTTCCCGAAATCCTACATCTGAGAATTCCTGGCATAAAAGTTCATAAATGTGAGCGGATGTCACTCACGGCGCACGGAAAACCACACAAAACTGGGGCTCAGTGCTTGCCAGTCGTGCTGTCTGACCATATCGCGTCTTGCAGGAGGTCCACATTGACTTACTGTGTGAGGGCATGGTGCAGGATTCTGCTGGGATGTTAATTCCAGTGCCCTCAGCTGCTCTTCTGTGCCCAAGGACAGAAGAACACGCAAGGAACTGGTCGTGACATGGGGGATCTCGTATTGAGTACCGTGTTACCATACAGACAAAAAAGATGCCTGAATTTGCTGTGCAGCGTGAAGTGCCTCCTGTTTTTGTTTTAATGCTACAGAGGACCCATAGTGATGGCTTTAAACTATTTCAGGCTGATCCCATGCCATTCTCCAGGTTGGAGGACATGCCTTGCAGGAAGGGATGCATCCTGCAATCCTGAGCTGTCAGAACAAGGTGTGCAACCTTGAGCAGCAAGGGACTATACTGAGGCTGCTCTGGTGTGTTGGGATCCACACTGGTCCCAGAAAATCAATGACCCTGATCCCTAACCCTTCTCCAAGACCATCTGGGTCACAGGCAATCTGCCCCCTTGAGTGTCAGGATTGGACCGCAATAGCATCCAAGTGTTTGTTCCTTTTAAGTTAACGAACGTGTAAATGAACATAAACCCACTAATAAATAAAAGGCAAATTATGTTTTGCTAGCAAATTGAGCATGTTGCTCACGCGTACTGAAGATTTAATAAGCATGATTAAGTGTAGACAACCACTGAGTGGAGAAAAGTGAGTCCTCGGGCAGAGGAGGCTCTGCAGCCTCCCCTCCTTTCTCAGTTTGTGTTTTGAAAACTGTACCAGTTGAGAATAGGAACTGCTGCATAGCTCCTTTTTATTTTTACATGGAGATACAACAGTGATCTTAAAGGCCATGTAGTGTTTTCCTGAGAAACACAGTAATCCGAGTTGGACTTTGTGCCTACGTGTAGCCCTGTACACTGCTTGGGGCTGTTTGGTTGCTAATACATAGAATGTATTAGCAACCAAAGAGTTTGAGTTGGAAGGGACCTTAAAGATCATCCAGTTCCAACCCCCCTGCCAGGGGCAGGGACACCTTCCACTACATCAGGTTGCTCAAAGCCTCATCCAGCCTGGTCTTGAGCAATTCCAGGGATGGGGCAGCCACAGCTTCTCTGGGCAACCTGTTACCAGTGCCCCACCACCCTCAATATAAAAAATTTCTTCCTTAGATCTAATCTAAATCTCCCCTCTTTCAGTATAAAGCCATTGCCCCTTGTCCTGTCACTCCATGCCCTTGTCCAAAGTCCCTCTCCACCTTTCTTGTAGCCCCTTTAGGTACTGGAAGGCTGCTGGAAGGTCTCCTGGAGCCTTCTCTTCTTCCATAAATATCCATTTGGTCTCTTATACAGTAGGGAAGGAAACCTGGTAGGAAAGGAGTCTTTTTTGGTTAGCGGTCACTGTGTCTGCTCAGGGCCAGCATCTGCACTGGGCAGTTGTGGAACAAATTATTTTCTGTATTTACTTCTCTGCCTTGATTATTGTATTTTGTCTCTTCAGTGGTGCCTGCTGTGATATATATCATGTCTTCTAAACTTCTGTGGAAAATGGAAGTGCTAAAAAGTTTGCACATATATTTATCTAATACACACGTTCTGAAAAGATAGTGGCACATATCCTTAATGTTCAGATTACTGTGACTACACAGGGCATCATATCCCTGTCCTCTGTGCCCCAGGGAAACTGTGTGGACCTGGCTGGGCATAGGCAATGCTCTGGTGGTCCTTGTGTTTGGAGACCAGAACGTAAAACTGAAGTTCTTTTCACACACCTGAACTAAGAAGCTCAAGCTAAAACCATCCATGCCACCTGGATGCCATATGGAAGGGTGACCCTGTCCCCATCTTCCCACTTTTTCTTTCATGGTCCTGGTGTAAATCTAAATAATGTAGCTGTGCAGGCAGCAGTTCTCTCCCTCCTCCTCTCCCTGATAAATGTGGTTCGACACCGTCTCCTTCATCAATAATCAGTTCTGATTACGTATCTACTGGCTTCTCACCTTGTGCAAACACCATCCCTTACCATTGAGAAACCGTTTTTGCAAGGAAAGTGTTAAAATCACCTATTCCTGAGATTCACTGACTGCTAAGATCGGTAATTATTTTCCTGTGTCTAGGGAAATACTGATTGGAATTATCACAGATAGCTTCATATTTGATCAGGAAAGGTTAATATAATTTCCCTTCTCCTAGCACTTGGCATAATTATTCATAGCCCTGCAAAACAGGTGTAAATTGAATCAGAAATTATCATAGCAGGCCAGGTTCCTGACACACATCAGCTGAGGATGCGGCCAGTGTGCACTGGTGCAGTTGCCTGTATATGGGGAAAATTTGTCCTTTGATACAGCAGTAATCTTCTCAGGTTCTTGATCTGAGTAAAGGGTGTACACAGCTGCGTGTGACAACGAAAAAAGTCATGTACATTTGAAATGAATGAACTCTGCAATTAAGCTGATTGCTATGGGTCTCATCGGTCTTTCTGTAGGGCCACTCCAGATGAAGTCGTTAAATGTCTTTCCATTGACTGATGGAGATTTGGATCTGGCCTTAAGCCATCGAAAATTTAATCAGAAATATCATATCATGACTACATGGAACATGACATTTAACTTTTCAGCCAATGCAGATTCTTCCAATATTAACTTTGTTTTCCCTCTGCTAGATAACCTCTTCAAACCAAAGGAGAGATTCATTCCAGAGAAGGAGATGCACATGAGATCGAAAAGGTACAAATCGCTGCGGTTTAGAATTCCCTGCGAGTCGTGGCCACCTCATGCCTAAGGCAGAGCAGTTCTGTGTCATCTTCACATGCTGGAGGGTTGTTCTGTCACTCTACTTGCCACGCTTTTGGGCAATGCCCATGTTTTTCTTGCGCTGTTATCAATTTGATACGTTTGGGTCAGCCCTGCCCTTTCAGCATCCTTTTCCCAACAGTTTCAGATGGCAGGGGGTTCCCGTGGTGTGAAAACAAAAGTCCCTGAGAGGTACCTCATGCTAGACCTTCAAAAACAGAAGCACTACAGTCACTTCGTTGTTTTTTTTTTTCATCCTGATCATGGCATGTAGTGTGGGAATTACAGCAAATTATTAGAAATGAGGCGCCTGACCTTTGACTGCATCGCACTTGACGCTGTCATTAACAGCAAGGAAAGCTTCATGTGGCTACCAGGCAGCCTTTTTTAAGAGTGCTCGAGATGTGCCCCATTCTCTTCTCCAAAATACAATCTCCAGCCAAACCAGGCTGCTTCAAGTACTCGGTGTTGCAAAATACTTTTAAGAAAAAACCAGAACTAAACAGGCTTTGTATGCATGCAAAGAACAGAACGGCTGTGAAGGAAGGTCCGACTTTCTTTTTAAACCCCTGGGAATTTTATCCTTGATTTCAATGGAAAAAGATCAGACAAGAAGTCACCTTTCTGAGGACAAGTCACGTTATTTTTAAAATGAACAGATTGTGTTCACCTTGGTAGAGACAGTTCCTAATGACAGTGAAAAGATGTTAACAGTCTACAGCCTTATAATGATGGTTTTCTTAAATTTTAGAAAAATACTTGAAAATAATTGCTTGGAATTAATTTTGTGACATAAATATAAAAAAAGGGTACAGGCTAGATTCTGGTTTGAATTATGTTGCTATAAATTGAAACCAACTCCACTGAGCTCATTAGAAGCTACTCCAGAATTACACCGCTGCATTGAGATAACCTGACCCTCTCTCTTTCTTTACTTTTTAGTTCAAATTAGAAGTGTTTTTCCACAAGTCAGATTTTATATAAAAACATTATTGTTAGTAATTTATAATTCCCGTGCCATAAATCTAATTAAAGTACTTAGAGATGCTCATTAATGACAAGTATTGCATTGAAGGCAAACCTTTCCTGTAGGAAAAACGAATTACTTGCAAGTCCCAGAGACGACACGTGAAGCTAACTTCCTAAATTCATTCCAGGATTTATGACAATTTACCTGAGGTCAAAAAGAAACAAGAAGAAAAACAGAAACGGATCATCATCCAGAGTAACAGATTGCGTGTTGAGATCTTTAAAAAGGTAAAGATTTACTGTGAATGTCAAGTAGAGTTTTGTAACCCTTCTTCACCTGTGAACGGGGTCCGTGGAGGCAACACCTGCCTGGAGAGCCTGTGCTGACCATGTGCAAACCCCGAGAGCAAAGGATGTTTTAAAAATCTTGTCCTTGGGGACAGGCACTTCTTTAAACTTGAATTAACAGCTGAACCTTGTGTTGGAATAAGCACCCAAGACTTTTTTTTTTTTTTTTTTTTAATGAATAATTAGTTAGTTGTGGTAGAAACCTGCACTAGTGTTGTTAATCCAGGTGCGGATCTGGGGCATTCCCAGGTAATCCTGCTCTACGCTGCACACAAGTATCCGTTTTTCCTTGTTTACATGAGCTATTCCTCCATGTAATTGCACCCTTCCTGTCCAAAATGGAAAAGTTTTCAGTGTTTGGGGTTTTTTTTTGAGCAATGTAGCCCACAGATTTAAGGTCTGAGCATGCTAATACCATCTCACCTACAATATCACTGAAGATTTCTACAGTTGTAGCCACCTCGTGCATTTTAAATGTTATCTTAAGGCTGTTTTGCATTGTTTTTTCCTAGCAATTACTGGACCAGCTCCTTCAAAGAAACACAGAATGACAAAGGATTCTCTTGTCCATCATCTTAATTGGACCTTGAATGCCTTTGACTGCCAGATAAGCCATAAAATACACTGTTATCTCAATTACCTGGAGGTGTTTTTCTTATCTTTGGCTCTTTATATAAAGAAAGATCATTTATATTTCAATTGAAATTTTAAAGCAACTTTCAAGTGATCAAAAACATTCTAAAAGGGAACACGGCTATTTCAGAGCATCACCTTTTGGTCAGTTTAGCCAAAGGAAATAATTTTAAGAATTTTTAATACAAATACTGAATTACAGTGGTATTATTTATCTTAATCTTTTTTAAAAGTGTATGTCTCTGTAGCAATAGAACTGCGTTTATAAGACCTGGAAAACTTTACTTCTCTGAAGTGTTCTATTAATTGATTTCCTGTGAGTTAAATCCTTAAAGTAAAGCAAAATGAATATCATTATTTGTTATGTTTAGAAACTAGCTGAAATAGCATTACCACATAATCATAGCAGCAGCAGTTTCACATTAATACTTAACATACCAAAAGGGACCAATATTTTAAGTCTCTGAAGAACTCTATTCCTGTTTATATAGTGAATCTACATAGCAAGCTTACCTGTTAGAGCAATATTTGAAAAATTGATTATAACACTGGTTTTCGTGTTTTTCACTGTAATATATATTTTACTCCACTTCTGTGAGCATTAAGTATTTATAGAAATGGCATATTAAGAAGTGGTGCCAAGAAGTATGTTTGCATCGAAACCGTAGAACTAAAACCATCTGTAATGTTTCCTCCAAAAAATATTTAAATCTTGATTTGCACATTTTGGAAGTAAAAACAACCAGCTTACAAACCAATGGAGTTTATTTATGGAATAAAATATGAATATAATATTGATCCAACTGCTACGTTTTCATTTGGTACTGTTAAATATAACACAATTATTGGAACTGATTGAGAAGTCATGCCTTTGTATGCCACAAATCCGACGGTAAAAAATATCTCCCATAAAAATCATGGCAAGTGTTAACCTCTGTTGCATGAACACTCAGTTGAGTGTGTTTCAATGGGGCTGGAATTTGGCCTTTGATATCTATGCTTTATTTTTCTAATCTAGCCTGAGATGTAAGGTCAGGTTTTTTTGGAAGAGGGATGTTTGTGAGCTGGGTTTTGGCCACTGAGATAGCCTCCAGCTGTGTGACCTGTGCTGGACACAAGGAACATAGTGGTATTTTGTGCTCTGATGGTCTCTGTTAGATCACTTTGCCTCTTTGTGTTTCAGCTTCCCAGTTTGTAAAGGAGGATTAACGATGTTAATTTTTGCTCAGAGAGAAGATAGAGATTTATTGAACAAATATATTGTGTACCAGATAGATATCTTTAAACACTCGCCAATGAGTTCAGTACGTTTTGAGAGGACATGTAAGGTAAGGAAACGCTGGCTCTGAGGAAGAAACTGCCAGGGTTCTTCTCTAAAAAAAGTCTTTTTAACCAAGCAAGTAATGGAAACCAAAGTCGGTGCTGGACTACGAACGGCTCTAAGTAGAACTCGTAAAAGGGACCGCGAGAAGAAGCATCCTCCAAGCTTCGCGGCTCAGCTGCATGGTAGATCTGCTCTCCTGTGGCTTCACTGATCCCTCTTGATTTTCTCCAGGAAAAATATGTGGCCTGCCTCAACAAAGAGGGCCTTTCTTTCTGGTGGACTTCTGGGTCTCCACCACAGGGTGATAAATTATAGCCATAAACACACCCACACATGGTCCCCTAGACTGAGTGAATGCAGGATTATCTTTCAAGCGTTCGTCCAGTTATAGCTCACTACAACAACTAGAGCCATTTCCTATCAATGTCAGTGCCAAAATCCCCTTTGATTTCAGTAGAAACTTCACATTTTTCCCCCTTAGTTCCTTAGGGTCTAGTTTCTTGACTTCAGAGAAATGCAGCTTTGGTTCATCAAGTTTGTACCCTTTAGGAACATTATTTCCTGCACACATCCATAGAGAAATACTACATACATTTAAGTCTGCTTTACTGTATACATTTAAACCTGCTTGTAGTCTTATCTTAGAGCCACAGCAAGACATTTTGGTATGGAGACAAGACATTTGGTATCCAGAATCCATGGAGCACACAGCAAGACACTCATTGTCTGGGTCAGGGATGTCCCTTGGTGTGGGACTGACACCTAATGCCACCAGGATGAGAGAGCCTCAAAACTTTTCCCACTTCTTCTCTGGCAGAGTGAAAGAGCCAGAGTCGTCTTCGTTGGGAGTGAAAGAGTATTTTACATGGAAATCAGACGTTTGTCCTGCAGGTTGCCCAGGAGCTAAAGGGAGATGGCTTAATCTAACTGATATATATCCCTCCTACAGGCCCGTACAATCTTATGTGCATATGTAAATGCACGTAAATATATAAGGATATTTGACGTGCTTCTCACTGGCTGGCTGGGAATATCAGAGGAGCTGATCCTCCTTAGAAATCAAGGCACCCAGGTCCTCGTGAGGAAATGAAGACAGGCTGAGAGAGTTGGGGTTGTTCAGCCTGGAGAAGAGAAGGCTCCGGATTTCTATGAGATTGAAGGAAGAAATTCTTCTCTCCAAGGGTGGTGAGGCACTGGAACAGGTTGCCCAGAGGAGTTGTGGCTGCCCCATCCCTGGAAGTGCTCAAGGCCAGGCTGGATGAGGCTTTGAGCAACCTGGTCTAGAGAAAGGTGTCCCTGCCTCTGGCAGGGGAGTTGGAACTAGATGATCTTGAAGGTCCCTTCCAACTCAAACCATTCTATGATTCTATGAGCCCTGTGAGCAACTGGGATGAAGCAACACAGGCTTGGTGTGACATGCTTCAGCCTGGTCTCTGCCCCTTGGCACCCCCATTGGCATGCTGACCAGGGCAGGACACTTCTCAACTGACCTCATTTCCTCTCGTTTCTGCTGCCATCCTCAGAGACAGGGTACTGCACCAGCCTGCTGCATCCTCATCTCTGCTGGATCGTAATTCCACCTTCTCACAGACTTACAGCCAGTACACAATTCACAAAATCTTTTGAGTTTGTAGAAGGGTCATTTCTAAATGTGTTTATTTTCTTTAAATGTAATTTTCAAAATCTGCCGGACAAATGTGGCAATTTAAGGTGGAAATTCTCTTGTATTGGGAGGGTACCTAGTGAGCAAAATGTATAATGCAAATCACTGTCTGGGAATGTTTTATATGATATGAAACCTTTGCTTCAGAAAACCAGAAATGTTCTCTGTTGCAAACCTAATTTCTCTTTCTGGGCCACAGAAAAGAAGGTATCTGTTAATGTATCCAGCAAACAATTCTGACATTCATTTCAGCTCTACAATCCAGTCATTGTAATAGAAAATAGACCGTACAGGAAAATGTTACTTCAGAAAAACATGAGCCTCACAGGCTTAGTCCTATACAAGCAGACATCAACTTAATGAAGTTTAGAGTTGGGAAAAAATTGGCGTAATTTCACTTTGGACTTGCAAGTGTTTCAAAGTAAAGAGTACATTTGCCATCGGATAGTACTCGACACAGAAAACTCCACAGCCCAAATTGGAGAACAACCACACTTGTAAAATACTGGCATTTTCCTTCTTGTTGGATGCTGTTCGGGTCTTCTGGCCGTTGGCCCATGCCCTGTGTCTTCAGGAGGGGTACATTTTCCTGCTGGTACAACTCTACAAGGAGTAACATCTCTGGTAATAGGCACTGCCATTTGTCCCCATCTCCCTTGTTGGGTCATGTCTTCTCACACTGCTGATTTGCACGTGCCCGCAGAACAGTATTTGATAACGAACGTTGGTTGGGGTGAGAGGTTGAGATGGTTTTGGGGCATTAAGGCACAGAGCCTGGGTAGGCTTGCCAGCACATTGACTTGGAGATTTCCTTCCGAAACAGAAAGCCTCTCAGTAGGGTTGACACTTTGCATTATTCAAAACAGAGCCCACATGGGGAACACAATGTCTTAGGTGTGCAAGACGTGGTGTTTGGTTGCTTGCTGGCATCATTAATTTCATCTGACAGAAATACCTCATTAAGGGTTGAAAGTCATTGCGACGTAAAGCATGGAGGGGTACAGCATTTGGGGGATTTGTTTTAAACCCAAATATTTTCCTGTGTACGTGTATGCAAGTCGTTAGTTACTTGTCCAAGTTTACTCAGCTGGTCAGATAGATGAGGAGACTGTCTGGGTAAGTCTTTTTAGGAGTTTTGTTGTTGAGTATCTGAGATTGGTCATGTTAGTGTAACGTTTTCTGCGAGAGAGCTGATTTACAAGGAAAACAACACAGAAAAGCAGGGATAAAGTTTCTGGCAGCTCTCTCCAGAGGAATCCATTCTTCAATACATCCACGGCAGTAACAGCTCTGTGGCTAAAAATACCCCGGCTTGTCTCATCCGTAGAGAAGTTTGCCCCTTTGACTTCAGGGACAAAAATGTCTGTGTGCTTTGATGGGAGGGTAATTATCTTTCCAGGAGCATTGACTGGCCACTTATTCACTGACGGAGTAGATGAGTACACGAGGTTGTCCCACAGGGTCATATTTCATCAAGCACTATGACTTAAGCCTGTGTAATTTATTACTCAGTATGCTTCTTGCTGAGCTGGGTTAGGGCCGGTTGGATGCCTGTGAGATGCCCTCACCGTGCTCCCCCGCTGTGGTGGCCACAGGTCAGCACCAGGCAATGGGGGCTTGAGGATTTCCAACCCTAGCTGAGACCATTCCCAATTTGCAGTCTTCTGAATAACAGGTGATTAGGAAGCAGTAAAATGAAGGATGCCTGAGCATAAAACAAGATATTAGGGTAAAGGAAGATACTGAAAATCATTCAAATATCCTATAGGTAAAGAAGTTCAAGGGATGTATGAAAATATTTATTAAGCTTTGATTGAAATATGCATCTGCTGATACCACAATCACAAAAATCTTTGCCCAAAATCCTTATTCAGAGAGAGGAGCTCACGTTGCTCATTGAGTGGTGCTCATCTGCCTATTGATAACAGCGTAGAATTGCCGTGTGCTTTGGAAGTGGAACCTGCTTCCCAGCTGAACTACCTGGGAGGTGTTTCGGGAGGTTATGATTTTTCCTCTTGCAATGTCTCTTTAGCTATGACAAACCTGTTGAAAGAAGCATGCCATGTGAAATCACATTTCTATGTTGAAAATAAAAAGCATCCTCTTTTTTAAGTCAGGCATCTTACTTTTTCTAGCTCTCCTTGGCTCTGTACCAAAGCTGTAGGAGGCAGAATTACTTAATATCCATTTTAGATGACCCACAGAATAAGATAATGAGGTGTATCATCTCCCTACCAGCTGCAGAGTGATTTAAAAAAAAGAAAAAAGGAGAAGAAACTGCAAAATGTGCTCATGGTACACACAATTACATAAAATTAGTAAATAGAAAAAGTGCAATGAACTGCTTGAGGTTTGTGTTGCATGGATAGGAATATGTAAAAGAGCCTCTAATTGTGGAGATTTTTTTTTTTTTTTTTTTTTTTTTTTTTTTTTTTAGAAACCGGTCACAGCGATGTATTTTTAGACTTCATGTTTTAACTACTTCTATCTTCTGCAGTATCTTACAGTGACTAGGCTTTAGTTAATATATAATCGTAGGAAGATCCTTATGCAAACGCCTGTTAGATGCAGGATGCTCCACGGATCTGGAGTCACTGCAGGTCTGCAATTGGCTTGAGAAATTGCCCGTAGAAAATGGCAAAGACCCTTTTGAAACCATTTTAGCTTCATCTTCCCTCTCAGGCTGTCTCAACACCATCTCACGTGTTCTTACCGCTCTTGAAGCTGTGCTTGGAGTGTGGGGAGACTTCTGCTTTTATTTCACGTTTCTGTGCTTTTTTAGAACTTTTTTACTCCCTAAAGTAAGTGAGCACTTTGCATCCCCTTCTGGCGTGATGCGGGGAAAAAGATTGTGACCCAAGAGTGGTCGTGGGATCGGTGTCCAGTCTGAACTTGGACTAATCTCCTGATTACCTGATAATGGTGTCTGAAAGGTCCCTCAGCAATCATGGTGATGAATTGTAATACATAACTGTGACCAGGGAGTTTGGAAAAAAAAAAGCATATTCAGGGCAGAAGTCTGTTTTTGGAACTGGGTTGTCCTCTGAAATTGTGTCACTGCAGAAGGAGGCGGTGAAATAGGCTGGAGACGGACACGTGGCGTGATTTGGGGGAGAAATGATGAGGAAAGGACAATGCCCTTCTCCATGGATAAATAACAGGCTGGATGCACAGCACATAGACTGCCCAGCCAGGGCTGCTGGATGCATTACCCTCAACACCAATGAAGTAGCATGTTTTGGACACTCCCCCAATGACAGTGGTGTGGCCTTCAACAGCATCCCAGCGATGCCAGGGGAAGGGAATTACCAGTGGGTTCTACGCTGCCGATTTATAGGGAAATAAACCAGTGCTCAAATATTATATCCACATTAGTTCTTCGTGACTAATGTTGTTCCAATGAATACCAGAGGAATTAGTAATGAGTACCCACTTACTGTAAAGTGTCGCCAAATATATACTTAATTTGTAATGCTACTGGGAGCACATATATAATTTTTGTGTTTGTTATTATATAAAAATACAACTTTGAGGGCTCATTGGTCTGAATTTAATTATGTAATGGCATAAGTTAAACTGCATGAAAGATATATAATTATGGGCTGACTGTTCTATCTAATGCTATTAGCTGATGTTACAAAACCAACATTTTACTCCTGTTTGGTTTAGTTTTGAGAGGTTTCACCTGCTGTGTTCGTGACCCAAAGCGAATGAAAGTTTTGCAACAGAATCTAACAATCAGAAAATGTCTATAATAAATCAAGCTCTTTTTCACTCTTCCTTTCATAAATAACACGAGACTAAGGCCTAATTAATTTCATTCTCCCGTGATGTATACCACAGTACTTGTTAATGATTTCTCTAAAATTTCCCATTAGGAATATTTATTTTTCTTTAAAAACATCCCAAAATATGCTGTCCTTCTAATTTACTGTCCTAGCATTTATGATGATGGATGTTGCATTGTTTTGTGGCTAGACAAGAATTTTAAAAATATATGACTTCATAATTTTTAGTCTGAGTTGAACACTGTCCTCTTGTGAGACATATAAAAATTTGTGGGTTTTTTTTCTTTCTTTTGTTTTCAGGGAGACAGTGAATTTGTAGCAACAGATCAAAGTGCTTGTTCTCAACGTCTGGTCTGAAGTCAGAAAAACATATTTAATGGGTTATTTGTTGTATTTAAAGGGTTTTTTAGTGCAGGAAACCTTCCTGCCATGCTCTCAGAACTGTTCTGTCTGAGACAAGGATCCCTGCTGGAAAATCGTCACTTCTCAAAACGAGTACTGAAATTAGCAGGAAAGCTTAAAATTATGTTTCTTCCACCATGGAAAAATAAGAATCTATTCAGGTGGTCGGTCTGAAAAATAAGGAGCTATTCAGGTCCTCAGGGGAAGGGTATAGGATGTCCAGAAGACAGGCCCAAATTGCTCTGGTTTGGACTTTTTCAGGATGTTTCTGTAGCGGGATGTTGGGCAGAAAAACCTTGGTGCTTCTTCCTACGTGGCAGAATTTCATTCTTGCTACAGTAAATAGGGGCAAATAAAAAATATTTATTTGTTATTTACAATTTATTTGTTATTTACAATTATTTATTACTTGTGCAAGGGTGTGTAGTGATAGGACAAGGCATAATGGCTTTAAACTGTAAGAGGGGAGATTTACATTAGATCTAAGGAAGAAATTTTTTACAGTGACAGTGGTGAGGCACTGGACCAGGTTGCCCAGAGGAGTTGTGGATGCTCCATCCCTGGAGGTATTCAAAGCCAGGTTGGATGAGGCTTTGAGCAACCTGATCTAGTTGGAACTAGATGATCTTCAAGGTCCTTTCCAACCCAAACCATTCTGTGATTCTATGATTTATTTATTTTTTTATTATTATTTATGAAGATATGTATTTGGTCATGTGTTATTACAACAGAAGATGAACTAGCGTGGCTTCTTCCTGGAGAAAGGCTGGAAGAGGAAAATGTCAATGGCTAATTCAGTGCGAGGTCAAGCTGGGAGCTGAGCCCCTCTATCTTCCGGGATGTAGAGGCTGTTGGGTCAGGGTGCCGGGGGACTGTGGTGGGTGCCCACTGGCCGGGAGAGTGCCCCAAGGTGGGGAGGGTGTCCCAAGGGGGGCTGAGCTGCAGAGCAGGGGCATGGGAGGCTCAGCTGCTGGGGGTGGCTGAGCTCGTGGTGAGCTCTGTGTTTGCATGACCGAGGGTTTATGCTACAGGAAAAGAATGTAACTAGGGACCGTGTGAGGTTTGGGGTTTTGTGTTTTAACTGCTGAAGAATTTAAGGGGTTGCTGTTGTTGTTGTTAAGGTCCTGTATCCTTGGAGCGGTGGGTTTCTTTGTTTGCTCTTGCTTGAGCTCCTCTTGGCTTTTTCACCCTTGGCCCTGTTACAGCAGCCTGCAACAGTGTGTGAGTTGTTTCCCTATAAAACAGTATATAGAGCTCAATCAGCATTAAAGCAGAGCTCACTCCCCTGCTTCGTTGGAGGAAAGGACCTCATTTCCGAAATGATGTTGCAGTGGAGGGGCAGGATGGACTGGGCAGAGCAGGCCGGACGAGAGGAGCACGATGAGCATCTAGCACCATCAGGCCTGCTATCCCTCTTCCAAGGAGAAATGATAATGATCATCCTCCTTCAGATTATGTTTTGTGCCTGAGACAGATTAAAAATACTGGATCTCATTTATTAAATGTATAAGTAACTTCAGGATGGCCATTTTACTTATATTTGAATATCATGTTATAATGCTTTATCATTCAAACAAGGAAGGGGTTGGTTCAGTTTCTTCTTTATCAAAAAAAAAGGTATCTAGAAACATCTCAGTTTTGGGTTTCTGCAATCCATAATAACATTAATTCAGTATTATATCCTGTCGATGGGCTGTAGCAGTTCATGGTTTTCTAAGAGTGCAAAGGACTATGTTACTTCAAGTCTTATATCAGAAATAGTGTGACCAGCAGGACCAGGGCAGTGATTGTCCCCCTGTACTCGGCACTGGTGAGGCCACACCTCGAAGACTGTGTTCAGTTTTGGGCCCCTCACTACGACAAAGACATTGAGGTGCTGCAGCGTGTCCAGAGAAGGGCAACGGAGCTGGTGAAGGGTCTGGAGCACAAGTCTTATGGGGAGTGGCTGAGGGAACTGGGGTTGTTCAGCCTGGAGAGAAGGAGGCTGAGGGGACACCTTCTCGCTCTCTACAACTACCTGAAAGGAGGTCGTAGTGAGCTGGAGGTCAGTCTCTTTACTCAAGTAACAAGCCATAGGACAAGAGGAAACAGCCTCAGGTTGCACCAGCGGAGATTTAGATTGGATATTAGGAAAAAATTTTTTCACTGAAAGAGTCGTCAAGCATCGCATCGGAACAGGCTGCCCAGAGGAGTGGTTGAGTCACCATCCCTGGGGGTATTTAAAAGACATGTAGGTGTGGTGCTTAGGGACACCTAAGTCTGAACACTTGGTGTTTAGTGGTGGACTTGGCAGTGCTCTGTTAATGGTTGGACTTAAATGATCTTCAACGTCTTTCCAATCTAAATGATACTATGGTGTGTCTCAGAAAGAAACAGTCTTCACTCAAACAACCCCCAACTTGATGAGCGCGTCCCCCGCGTGCGCGCAACAAGGGTGAAACCAAGTAAATCCTTGGTTCTCCAAGTCAGGAGAAGTCTATCCCTGGGATTAAACTGAGCTCTGTTGAAACTCATGGGACACGAGCTGGGCCCTACGAGTCCATGACTGGGACAAACAGGCAGACCACGGCAGCAAGGCGGTGGTTTGCCCTCCCCTCACTGCTCCCAGCTGCACTGGCAAACCCAAAGCTGATGAATCTGACATTATGGTGCCTTTAGGGCAGGAAGAGCGAAAGGTCATCACCCAAACAGGGTGCTGCAAGGGGAGCAGAGCGGAAGGTAGGAGTATACTTAGCGATCCAGAAAGCGATTGCAGCCTTCCAGTACTTAAAAGGGGGCCTACAGGAAAGCTGGAGAGGGATTTTTACAAGGGCATGGAGTGATAAGACAAGGAGTAACGGCTTTAAACTGAAAGAGGGGAGATTTAGATTAGATACAAGGTAGAAGTTCTTCACTCTGAGGGTGGTGAGGCACTGGACCAGGTTGCCCAGAGAAGTTGTAGATGCCCCGTCCCTGGCAGTGTTCAAGGCCAGGTTGGATGAGGCTTTGGGCAACCTGGTGTAGTGGAGGGTGTCCCTGCCCTTGGCAGGGGGGTTGGAACTGGATGATCTTTGAGGTCCCTTCCAACCCAAACCGTTCTGTGATTCTGTGATTCTATGAAAGGTGAGATCGCTGACGGCGTGTTGCATCTCATGGTTGAACGCCTGGGTTGGGGCTCGCTGCGCTGCCCGGGAGAGTATGCTGAAGAGACAGAGGATGGAAACGTGCCCTCGTAGACTAGGAAATCTACAGAAAGCAGCTTCTCTCAAGAACGTGCAGCACACAATATTTACAGCCAGCCTTTCATTTCGGCATGCAGAGCCGATGTGTGCTATTCTCGGGAGGATGCTATTTGATGCCTGGATGTTGTGACAGAGGTCTATAGCAGAGCTCCACGACTAAAGGTCACGCTGTCTTATGGTATATCTGTGTCTCTTAATTATAGGGGACTGTAATCTGCCACTACACTCACAATTCCGCTGGATCTTGATTTCACAGAGAGTTAATGAAGTGAGGGAGGACTGGAGACACAAAGTCTCAGCAGCTGGCTAGGAGACACGTGGATTTCAAAGGGAAAAGCATTTTTTTGTTTTGTTTACTCTAAGAAGCAAAAACTTTAGCCTGAAGGCCCCAAAACTGCAGATCCCTGTAGCTAAGCCCAGACAAGTCTTCATGCATTTTGGCACTTTCAGGAATAAAAGGACTTGGATTTCTGGATAATACTCAATGCTGTGATTACAGTGAGGTTTCCTGGACATCCAAAAGGTGATGACGGCTGATCTGCAGTGTTCCAGAGGTGCTTCTCCCCACCAGAACCTCTTCTCTTGAAACTGTTCAGCTATCTAAGGTGGTTTATCCTCTTGTCATTTAACTCAGGCTGTAACGCAGGGATGCAAGTCCTGCTCTAACAGAGAAAGGTAGCAGACATAGCTTTCTTCTTTTTTTTTTCTTTTTTCTTTTTTTTCTCCTTTTTTTTTTTCTTTCAATACTCCATACCCTATAGCATACCGTAATCAATCTCACAAGTGCCGTATAGTTTGTTACACTGCCTTCCATCTAATGGCACGAAAGCATACAGTATGGACAGTCTGGAGGTTTTAGACTTAATATATGTTCTCTCCGATCCATTATTTTTTTTTCATTCATGTTGTTTCCACCAGTCACTAATTCCTTCTCAAAAACTTCTTTAACCAAAGGAAATAATAATGGAATTGATGTTTCCCTCAGTGCATCCTCCTTCTTTCTGGCATCTGTACTAACCCGTATGTTACGGTAAGTTATTCCACACTGGTCTCTTCCATATTACTCTCTTCTGAACTGACCTTTTCAGTGCCACATGAGCTAAAGCTCCTGCATGAATTAGTAATTTGACAAGCAGAGTCCAAGCCAACTGCCTGTGTTGTCATACAGTCACATATTAACTGCTAAAAATCACGAGCGCTCGTCACATCAAATTTTCATATGTAACTGCAAACTGGAAGTTAAGCTGCTTCACCCCTTGAAGTGACACAGTGACACGAGCCAGAGGCAGGTGTAAGAGCTGGAGTGACGAGGACACGTAGCTGCAGCCCTGCTTCGGGAATGACGAGGTGAGGATGAATGCAGGACACGTTCCTGCACTGCCAGTTCTGACAGCATCCTGCTGAAAGAGGTGTGTTACACGTTTCCAAAGCACTTCGAGGGGACGCGTGGGCGACGCAATTGAAAGACACGCTTGGAGAAGGGTCCTGATAGGATCTCAGAGATCCTTGTCACTTCGTTCCTCGGCCTTTCCTCTAGCCAAAGGTGACCCACAGCCGTGGCGTGAGATGTTTCATCCACACATCTCGGAGTACAGAGATGCTACAGCAGCAGGATCCGTGTTCTTCAGGTTGTAGCTTGTGCCTGCCTTTTCCTGCGGAGCAGAGGCTGAGGCTTAAAGCTGAGTGCAAACCAAGCTACCAGTGTATGCCACCCTCTGTCTATAGTCACAGAGAGGAAATAGCAATGCCTTGGGTTTCCTTTTCCCAAGGAGATAAAAACGAAGAGCAAAAAGATTATTTAGCTGCTCATATGGCATTGCTGTTGCAGGACAGCCCTACAGTAGCACAGAGTGGAGTGCACGCTTGGGAAAGAAAAACTAAATACATGGAGTAAAGAAGATAAAGAGGACAAAAAGGGAGGAGAGGGGGGTGGAAAATGCGTAAAGCAGCAACAACAAAAGGCACAAAGGTAAAGAAAACCCCAAAAGCCATGAGACACCTCTACACAACACCCCCGCCCCCCATTCCTCTTCCCCTGGCAGTGCTAAAGAACAAAGCTGAGAAGGATGGATGGATGGATGGATGGATGGATGGATGGATGGATGGAGAACCATCACCTGTGGGAATGACCTGGAGAGTGGGGATCGTGGCCCCCTTTGAAGCAGCCACACAACCTGGATGCAATTTTCATTTCCTGCAGGGAAACTCGGTCTCATTCTTCTGAAGTGGGAAACCAAGCCTCGTAAAACTGATTGTGGGAGGTGGTTTGACATGAGAAATTAAAAGTCGAGGTTCGGTCTCTTATGCACGTCACAGTGAAGCAGGGGCACTTCAGATTAACTTCCCTTTTCGTTGTTTTTTTAATTTTTTTTCCCCAAAAGAGTGCTGAAACTGCTGTGAAATTCTACTGTTGTTCTCCAGAGCCAGAGCCAACTGTAATTCGGTAGCATTCCTACATGGATGTTGTTAATAAAATATTTGGGGCTCTTTTGTGATAAACTATCAATTTATCAACTTCAAGTCCATAAAACCAGTGCGATAAACTGCCAGTGTTCCTTTCTGGTTAAGTTCTGGGGGAGGAGGAGGAACTCTGATAATATCTATTTCATTCCTGCCAGTGAATGACCAAGATAGAATTGTCTCCACATTCTCTGTTGGCAAATACTGTTTCTCAAAACAAAAATACTACCATTTAAGCAAAAAGCCATGTGGGATTACCAAAACTGTGTTTACAACTCTTTAGTTCCCTTGATTGATTTTTTCCAACGGCAAAAATACCTTCAAATAATAAAAATGTCTACATGGCTTTTATGGTGGCCTTCCACAGACGAATCACCTGTTTTAATTTTAACATTTTTGTGGGGCATGTATGTCCTTAATGAGATAGTCGATAGAGTTCATTAGTTTATATGTTAAGGGATGAAATGTTAAATAGCTGTTAAAATGTAATTGATAATGGGTTAGTAGGGGAAATTTAGCATTTGGGTATTTAAAGCTGTACATAGGATGATCCCTGACTGCTCCCAAGGATCGGGGCATCCTGGGAAGGGGTGTGGTGAAGAAAATATCATAGAATCATAGAATCATAGAATGGTTAGGGCTGGAAGGGACCTTCAAAGGTCATCTAGTCCAACCCCCCTGCAAGGAACAGGGATATCTCCAACTAGATCAGGTTGCTCAGGGCCTCGTCCAACCTGGCCTTGAAAGTCTCCAGGGATGGAGCATCCACCACCTCTCTGGGCAACCTGAAATATGTGCTGCTGAGGTGAGACTGGAGGGGTAACTGTAGGCAGAGCTCAAAATTCAGACCAACTGGAGGTGAGTCCACGGCTCTAGTCTTAGGTGGAGACAAAAGAGGAGAAGATGTCCTCTTTAACAGTGAACAAAAGCAGCCGATAAGAGGCCTTTCTGCATATGCTTTACGATCCCAGCCCTTTTCCAGGTTTATTTGTGCTGAGATGAGCTGACATTACCACTGGCACCCTGGGGCTGTGACTGCCCCCGGGGTGATTCCGAGATGCTCTCAACCGCAGGAAGCGGGCATGGTGCAAGGCTCCGGCTTGGGAATGGCAGCATTTTGCACCTATTTATCCTTTATCAGAGGCTCCTTTATCCCCTGAGCTGGGGAAAGGCATAGTCTGGATCACTGGGAATAGCTACCAGCCTCTGCTCCAGAACAGACCCAAATTCGTGTTCCAAAATCAGGGTTTTTTAGCAGCATTACATGGCTGTTGTGGATTCTGACGCACAGACACGTATCAGGCCAGTTTTGCCAACTGTTTCACGCACCAGAAACACGAGGCCAATCTCCAGAATGAAGCATCAATATCCAAACTGGGATTTGGAAAGAATCTTCATAAATTAAAAATAAAATTGCACGATAAAATTCTGCGAGGATTTACAAGATTAGGATCTTTATTTCCACTGCGCTGCCACATTCTGCACAATACGGGCATCACACGTGTTGTGGTGGCACGTTAAGGAATAGATAATTCTCCCAGACAGTCAGTAATAATAATTTGTATGAAGAATATTTTAAAAAATGCATCTGGCAGCTCCGTGGGTGTGTTGTTGGTTTTGTTTGTATTTTTTTTTTTTAAAAAAAACACAATATAAAATAAGTTGGAGGCACCAGAAACAACTCCGAAATAATTAGGAAACCAATAAATAATCCGCGAGCTCTAACGTATGCAGATGACTTTCCAGAGGAAGCAGCCAGGGCTGCGTGTGCGGCGCAAACTGGGAAACCTTGGCAGCGGTGGGGAGTGAGGCGCTGCGGGGACCGGGGGGGACCCCGGACCCCCCCCCCCCCCCCCCCCCCCCCCCCCCCCCCCCCCCCCCCCCGGGCTCCGCGCGGTGCTCGGCGCTGCCTGCGCGGCGGAGCGCGGTAGGACCCCGCGGAGGGGCGGTCGCGGAGCTCCTGTGTTCCGCGGTGGGGAGCGCAAGCCAGCACGGACGGGCGGCTCGTTTATTGCAACGGTCAACAGAATTTTCCTTGCCAAAAAGAAAAAAAAAAAAAAGAAAGAAGAAAAGAAAACACCAACCAAAAACAAACCCAACCCCAAACCAATCCAAACCTCTTAAAAAAAAAAAAAAACAAAACACCCAAACAACTCTTTTTTTTTTTTTTTTTTTTTTTTTTCAAAGAAAGCAGAGCCCAACTCATCAGCAGCTCATGCAGGAGCAGGAGGGGTTTTGGAGTTAACTGCATGCAGGAAATCTCTCACATCCTGAGTCCCAGCTCGCTCCTCTCTGTAACTGTATATTATGGTGCTGCTCTCCAGCCCCAGCTGATGAAAGTTTGTCTCCCTCAGTCTGGGCTAAGATGTCAAAGCGTCTCCATGCAGAGCAGCCGCGCTTCCCTCCTCCGCACCCCCCAGCCCAGATTTCCATGCTGCTGCTGAGCCTCAGCTGGCTCTTTTTAGCATCACCCAGAGCTCAAGGTAAGTGAACGAGATATACATTTTTCTGAAATATTTCCTCACTCTACGCTCCGTTTTAAGGGGACGAGCAACAGGGAAAAAAAAAAAAAAGGGACTTTAACCAAGTGAGCGCACCCGGCGCGGAGGCCGCTTCCCCCGGACGCTCCCCCCGCTGATTTTGCGCCCCCCGCCGCGCTTCTCCCCCCCCCCCCCATCGCCCCCCGTATCCCCAGCGCTCCGCTCCGCGCTGCGGGGCGGCGGCGGCTCCGCGGTGCGGGGGAGGGGAGGGGGCGTCCCGGCCGGGGACACGCGGAGCCCGGAACCGCGTAACTCCCGCTCCTCTGCGCGGCGTGAGGACTTCCAAGCCCTTCCCGGAAAAACTCCGCTTTGCAGCCCCCGGCCCCGCCGGCGGGTGGGTGGGTGGGGGTTGGTCCCGGGGACCCCCGGGGTGGGGGGTGCCCTGCGGGGTGCCCCTGCGGCGGGCACGGCCCCGGGAGCCGTTATCCCCCCGGGGTCCGCGGCCAGCAGCCACCGGCGGGCTGGGGCTGAACTGAGGGTTTGAGAGTAATCGCCAGAGTCGGGACTCTGCTTCCAGCCGGGAAGAATTGCCTGGAAAAGTCAAACACTGATGGTAAAAGTGTCCTTGCTGGGTAAAAGTTTACTCGCCGCCGCGTTCATTCAAAGTAAGGACAAAGTCAGGGAGCGGCGGCTTCAGTTTCAAAGGTGTTTTGCAGTGCTGGCTCTGTGATAGCTGCGTTTCAGAGGGGGAAAAAGCCTGGAAAAAGGGTCTTGGCTGTTTGTGCAGCGAGTCTGGGGCTTATTCGGGAATCACTGGAGGGCCCAGGCCCCGTCCTGTTCATTAAGCAGCAGCTGACAATGCATATTTTGGGTGAGAGAGGAAGGGAGATTCGCTTGTGCAAATATATGTAACAGCACTGAAGAGTACACGTGTCCCTGTGCGTTACTACAGCGTGTCCCTATGCGTTACTACAAACTCTTGTCTCGGGTCTTTTTTTCATTGGAACTTTAAACTTTGTAAATGTTTGCTTGTCTCCAAATCTATGCGCAGCGACTTGCACTGGGACTTTGGCTCAGGACTTGCTGAGAGAAAGACACAGATATACTTTTATCCCATGTCAGCCAGCACATCGAAGTCCTCGGGCAGACAGAGCAAGTTGTTGGATTTCATCGAGCACCTGGGATTTCTGTTAGTGGAACAACAGGGCTTGAAGCTGTGCTTTGCTTTTGGGAGGGGTCTTAATTTCTCTTTGTCAACATTTGTATTTACACCAGGTCAGCATATATGGGATAAAGACTGCAGAAATTCCCAAGCAGAGGAGGAGAAACAGGTCCCCGGTTCCCCTGTGGCTGTTTGCATGGATTGAGGGTGGATTTGTGTGGGTCGAGGCAGCAGATGCTCCTGCTCTGAGCATGGGAGCCGGCGTGGCTGGGCAGGCCCCTCCGTGTGTTGGAGGTGTGCTGGGATGGAGGGTGAAGTTTGAGGTGAGGTGCTTCAAGCACTCGTAGATGAAAAATGAAGATCTGAACATACCCCAAAGTCGTTGTCCCTACAATAAAGTGAGGGCAAACCGTAGGTGACGTAGATCTGGCGTACAGATGAGAGAGGGGAACGGTAAGTGGGGGTGGAAATCCTGTTGCCTGCGTTTTGGGATTCCCTAAGAGCAAAGCTGAAGCTCTAAGGTTACATTTGCACCGATGAATTAAGCTCTCTGTAAAGTTTGCATCTGCTGCTCATCTTTATAGTGCCCATCTTTAGATGTCCAAGCTTGAGCATCAAGCTGTGCTTGCTGACCCTTGCACCTCAGCTGGGCTTTGCGTTTGCCTCGCCAGCTCTCTCCTACTCCTCTCCTTTCCATGACTTGTCTGTAATTTGGGCTTTTGCATCTGCAGCCTGAGTGCTCAGTGAGCATCCTCTCCTTTAATACCTTTTTTTTCTTTTTTTTTCCTATGCAAGTAGAGAGCAGCTTTAGCTTTGCCAGAGCATGTGCTGCTTTCTTGGTCGCAGAGGTGCTGAAAGTTACGGCCGCGTGCTTCTAGACCCGGCGAAGCTGCCCGGTGACGAAAAGTCCTTTTAGCTGTGCTGGCACGCGTCTCACCCGGGTGTTCTGAAGCTTTGCAACTTCTACCTCGGCTGGCTTTCCTGCTGCTCTGCTCTGGGCCTGGTGTTAGCCATTTGAGGTGGTGCCAGGACATCCGAATTTTTACATAAACACATGCTTAGCGATTAAGACAGAAGTTTAAGTTACCATATGCCTTGAAAACCAGTTTTGAAATGTGGTAAGAGACATGCATATGGTGGGACTGCCCTAGTAACAGCTCTAATATTAAACAGAAATGATCAGGTTGTGAGCTAGATGACTTAAAAGTAACCTTGCCGTTCACTTTCCTATTTTTATGGTTTTACAGTCTTTTTCAGTTCTCAGCTTTGCTAGCTCTTGGCTGATGGCTAAAGGACCTCATGGACAAAAAGGAAAACTAACTGAAGTACCGGCCTCAACGAAGCAAAAGTAGCTTTGCTGTCCTTGTGGAGGATAATATATAGTAGGATAAGGTCTGAGCTTACAGACTCAATCAAATGCCTTAAAATCTACATTTATATAAGCTTTTTGCAAAGTCAAGGCCTTCCTGTATCTGCAGGGCAGACAGAGTGACAGTGTGTAAAGGGAAATTCCAAATTAGTGTGTGTGTGTAAACTCTTAAATCTCTTTTAGATGTTAGGCATTACCTGGAAGAACAGTGAAAAACTGAAAATCCTGAAATTGTGCTCCAAAATTCTTTACTTTCAATTAAAATTCCGCCAGATTTTAATTTTGTTACTGATCACAGCTGCGTTGGCAGTGATGGAAATAAATTACAGAAAAAGAAGTCATCTTTCCTTGTCTCTGGCTTTAAACCTGATCTCTCCCACACCCTCGTTGTGTTAGTGCTCGCTCACAAATACTGTCTTCCAGCGTTCGTGGTGGATATTCACGGTCTGTGTATAATCACCTGCTTGTCTGACGATTATCCCTATCAGGTCCCCTGCAGATAGCCTGGCATGAGCCATCACTGTCCATGGGGCTCCGTACATCCATGCCAAAATACACCAGCTGAGGATATTGTGCCCGCTTTTCAAATCGTGTTCATGTCATTAACTCTCCTGCTCCTGGGGAGCTGCCGGGTTGTTGGCTGGTGTTTTGTCGGCCGTCTCACCTCATGCTTTCCTTGAGATTTTTGGAAAGGGTTGCCATCCAGCCACAAAGAGCGTCCTTGAGTTAATGATTGACAGTGTTACGTTTTGGGCGACTTTTCATCCCGCGCGCGGCGCAGGGGCTGCCCCGGTGGCACTTGTCTAAGGACACGTGAGTGATGGCAGCGGATCAGGGCTGCGTTTATCTGTTCCTTCCACCCAGGCTGTCAGCTGCTGCCGATGCTAGCAGTCACGAAATTCTGTTTTAAAAAGGCTAATTTCATGTAAAGGTTTATTTGGTTGTCCACCAGCCTTGTTCAGACCTCGTGTATCCTGATCCCAACAGATTTATCGCTAGCGGTCCCTATGTTTCCAGCGTATCTCACGTTGCCAGTGCGAACTGTCCAAGGAGTCCAGCTGGGCTTTGTTTTATTAGTATTCATGTGCATCCTTTCGGGCTGTTGCATTTGCTCTCCAGGGTTGCGGCGTTGCATGGGAATGGCGAGCACGGAGCTGCCTTTGCCAGGCAGGCAGTGGGATTCGGCCAGCCCGGGGTGTGGGAGCAGCCCGTGCGTGCGTGTCCTGGGTGTTTTCACAACCCAGCTTCTGCTGGGGGTGCTGCCGAGCCCCCCGCCTGAGAACCTGGCTTTGGGAGACTGCGGCTTTGAGGGTTGGTGGGGTGGGTTTGGTCTTGTAAAGCACGAGGTGACGTTTCTAGGGTGTCTACAGTTGGGTCTGGGATGCTGTTACGTGACCAGGCTCTGCCACGCTAGCAGGCTCTCCCCAGCTCGGTATCTCGCGCAGCATCCAGTCCTGCTTGGGATGCCAGACCCTTCACACTATTCGTATTGGAGGGATTTTTTTATTTAATCCCATTTTCTGATGGTTTTTTTCACCCTCTGTGAGTTATAATGTTTTACTCTACATCATCTCGGATTTTGCTCTGTGTTGTGTGCACGTACGTGCATTTCAAGTAGCTTTTCAGATTACTTCCAGGACAAAAGCACATCATCTCCAAAATTGTATAGTACTAAAGGCCTAAATCACACCTAAAGAGGTTTCTCTTAGGCCTTGCTGAGTCTCCAGGGCAAATCTATGACAAACTAAATTAAAAATCCATGACATGAGTAAGTCTGTTAGAGGGTTGCAGTTGATTCTCGAAAGGATGGTGCAGTCCAAAAGGACAATTACTTTTGTTTCTGACTAACACAGCAAAGTGCTTCAATTCCATTAATTTTTTTGTCTGTTTGAGAAAAGGATCACACTAGCTAAGGTATTGTGTCTTAGGAGACCTCTGCTCCAGGGCATTGACCCTTCTCTTTCTATCATCATGTAAGAGTTTGAGACTACATTGATATCTAGTGTGGTGTTGGTATTTCAGAAAGTAACTTGATCAACGGCATCATCTAATCAGAAATGTCAACTCCTCTGTTAAATCACTTCATGTTATATCATTAAGTTTTTATACCCCATATAAATGACTTTGCTTTCTATGACTTGGAGCTAGGATGAGAAATATTTGGCAGATTGGGGGCAGGGAGTTGCCTATTCACGAGGTCAACATGATGAAACCATTGATTAGATGAACACGTTCTTTCTTGTCTGAAACATATGATCTAATAAGGCAAGAAGTGAAATGTTTCATGGCCTGTGAACCATGCTGGATGATACACTGCAAGGCATAAAAAGCTGAATGCGGAATTTGGCACAAAAGGGTCTTTAACTAGTTTATTCTGAGCTATTTGTTAAGAGGAACCATGTCAGTCCCTGCAAATATAGTCTAATAGTCTACATCAGATGCCTTAGGTGGAAAACCTTCTGAGGAGAACTTTTCAGTCCAGATTATTTAAGTCCATATTGCATTCCATTTCTGCCACTGAGAGAGCTGCGGTGACCCAGCTATAGCTGAGAAGAGAATGTGGCCCCTGCAGCTTACAGGGCAGGATACAGCATCTCACTTCTGAGCCACGTTCCTTTTTGAATTGGAGGTCATAAAACTGTATCCAGGTTAAAAAAACCTGCTCTTGCCTTGTGACACAGATTTTAAAGGATAAGGTAAGAATTCCAAGTGAGATAGTATTTATGTGTTCATCTGTTGCCTCTTTAGTGAGGAAGACGCACCTCGCTGAAGAGACACTTTGGGTAAATGCTTGTGGTTGAGGGGAAAGTGCAGGGCCATTGCAGAAGAAATCATAGAATGGTTTGGGTTGGAAGGGACCTCACAGACCATCCAGTTCCAACCCCCCTGCCATGGGCAGGGACACCCTCCACTACACCAGGTTGCCCAAAGCCCCATCCAACCTGGCCTTGAACAATTCCAGGGATGGGGCAGCCACAACTTCTCTGGGCAGCCTGGTCCAGTGCCTCACCACCCTCAGAGGGGAGAATTTCTTCCTTAGGTCTCATTGAAATCTGTCCTCTTTCAGTTTAAAGCCATTGCCCCTTGTCCTATAATTCCATGCCCTTGTAAAAATTCCCTCTCCAGCTTTCTTGTAGCCCCTTTAGGTACTGGAAGGCTGCTAGAAGGTGTCCCCAGAGCCTTCTCTTCTCCAGGCTGAACAGCCCCAACTCTCTCAGCCTGTCTCCATAGGAGAGGTCCTCTCGGATCATCTTTGTGGCCCTCCTCTGAACCTGCTCCAGCAGCTCCATCATCACACTTAGAAAGAAGTTTAGAAAGGAGCTTGTCTACTTATTTTGTGTCGTGTGTGTTCCTTGCTTGCGGTTCTGATCCTCAGTTGAGATAAACTGTCTCACCTCCAAGGATCTCGCTCCTTTTTACATCCTGCTGCTGATGTTCTGTGCTGTTCATTTAAAGTCTGCTTTATAGGATCAGAGGATGTGTAGGTTAGATAAGCAAAACTGTGTTAGTGACCTGGGAAGATATCCTGGGTGTTCTCCCTGCCCTGAGGAAACAATAAAAATAAATGTTTATTACCCCTGTAGCTCATGTGCTGAAGAAGCCTCTGCAAGTCAGGAGTTATGGACTGATCTGGTGCTTATGGTGACATTTGTCGTAAGGTCAGACACATAAAACTGAGCTGGATAGGTGGCTTCAAGAACGTTAAGTAACTCTAAGTTTTCTGTTCATTCATGTTTCAAAAAATAGGAAGACAGACTTCAGTCACAGCTTATGTTGGTACAGGTGCTGTTAATTTTTCCTGTTCCGCTGTTGTGTAACGCGAGTAGCAGGTATCCCCCATCCGAACAAAAACTCACGAAGGATATTGACTCCTCAGCCCAGTATCTCCTTTACTAGGCTTGGGAAAGAACTACAAATTGTTTCCCGTGCATATTTACCTAAATTAATACTGAAATTTGTATTTTCAGTGTGACTTCCCAGAGAATATCTGACAGAAGGATTTGTGTGCAGGTGAAGAGCACAACTCAAACTCCCACTCAATAGGTTTTTTTCCACTCATGATTGTATATGGGAAGGAACATCCCTTAATACAAGATTCCTTGTACTCAGTGGGGGAGGCTAGTAAATCGTTGCAGAAAAGGATTGTACTATACCTCTTAAGACAGAGAGGAAATTGTGTTTTGGGGAGTAATTTTGAACCTCATTCAGTGGAAAGCAGCCTTTCTTGAAGGTTTGGAGGGGAGGATCCGGTGAGAAACGCTGGCTCTGGATTTTTGTGTAATTATATGGACTCATTGCTGAAAAGGGAATATATTCCATACTTTTTTCTTTGACATTGGAGCTCTGTGGGTTAGTTGTGCCTGTTCTTGTGAAGCACAGGTTACTTTTTTCTCTTCTTGAGTGTTCCGGTTAGGTGCTGCCTCGCTGATGCTGGAGGGTGCAAGGCTGAGTTTATCATGAACGTGAGAATCTTTGGGACTGGGATCCTTTGGGGAAGGAGCAGCAGTTCGGGCAGAAGCAGATGTGCCCCAGTAGTGCCCATGCTGGGCTGATGCTAAGATAAGACATCCTTCACTAATGCATCCTGGAAATACCTGTGGGAAAGGCAGTGTGCAGCCCTCTGTTTTTCACCTTCTATTAGTCCTGTCCTGCTTGTTTTCATGAGAAAGAATGACCAGGACAATTTATATGGTGTGCCTCAAGACTTGAAAAAGAAGGAAGCTTAAAACAGGATTTGCAGCACGACAGAAGTTCTCCTAAGCCGTTATGTCGCTCACTTTTCAAAGCTGCTTTGGGTTTGAATCTCACATTTACAACTTTCCCTTTTCTGTGAACTCCAGGCGCTGAGCTCTTCCATAGCAGGTGTCCAGACCTCTGGATACGTACCCATCACCTGGTGTGCCGAAATGCCCTCTGGTTCAATGCTTCGCTGCTTTATTTCTCTCGTATTTTGAAATGTTCTCATCTAGGAAAAAAAGACAACTCTGTCTTTGAGCTGGTCCTGAATAGTAATTCCTGAGTCAAACAGAACAACATTGCAAATGAGGCTGGGCAGCTGTTTCCCAAATATATATATATATATATATTCTATACACGGTTATAAAGCTTGGTTTTCACTGCTTGAAACGTTCTGCAGTCTCCCTGCCCCCTCCTGCAGTCAATGGCAAGTGTTGTTCTCCAAACTCCACTTGTCACATTTTGTTCTGGAGAACAGGGAGGATATTGAGATATACTGGCTTCTTTCCTTGAGTGCGTTTCAATATGTATTTTGTGTAATGAGAGCCCAAATCCCTCTCACATTACTTACGCTTTAATCACACTGTGCTCTCCCAAGATTGCTTTAATCGCATTTGCATCAGCGGGAGGAACTCGGTGTGATGAGCAATATTTCATCTGCAAACAGAGGAGACGGATCTCGGGCGCGCGGTGAGGAAGGAACTGGCTGTCCTGGGTTCGTTACAGCCCAGCTCTCTGGCGAAGAACGGTGTAGCATCCTGATTCGAGAAGTAGGTACTCAAGAATTAGAGTGAACAAAAGCTATTTTTTTACAGTTTTCTTGAGGACCTGTCGAGTGGGAGAGCCTCCTTTTTCATTTTCCAGTAAACGGCTTTTTTGGCACGTGTTGGCTCCCGAGAAGCGCGACGCTGCCCAGCGCAGCAGCCATCGTTTTGTGCTTTAGCCACGACGTTACCCTATACGAGAACTGAAAAGTTATATAGATATTACACCAATATATAAACCATGTGTGTTAGGAAGACAAGTTCAGTTCTGAAATATTTGACTTAGCTATGCTTTTCACTTTCAATCCGTGCCAAACATGTGCTTGAATGACTGATGGAGTCATATGGTTCCCCGAATAAAGCACTTTATTGTGCGCAGACTTAGAGCCTTCCAACAGTTGTATTACAGAAGCTTGAAGATTAAGATGATCCAACTGCTTAGGGGGTATGTTCCACAATGAACATTTTTTCTTTTTTTTTTTTTCCCCCCCTCTCTCTCGCTATTTTTTGCCTTAAAACGTGTCATTAGTTTGTTCAGCTGCTCGCTCAATGACACTGACCGCAGAGACTTGGGTGGGGAAGAACAGCAAGTTACCTTCACGTTTAAGCTTTCGCTCCCATGTCCATGTTAAAACGTTGAACACGTGACTTTTTCCATGGAGTTTATGGGATTTTCTGGGGAGGGGTGGGAGGGCTGTTTCCTGCCGCAGATTATTTCATCGGCAGAATTAGATTTAGGAAGGGAATAACTCATGCAAGAGCAAGTGATGACAGCAGATCGTTCTTAGAATTATAAACCCGAAATATTAATAAAGCATGTTTTTAATGCTGTTTAGTTAAAGAAGATCAGTGTGCCCCAAACTCCTATTTCTCATCCGAGCAGTCAGTGCTGGCGAAGCTGCTTAGTGTGGAAGATCAAGTGGATGCACTGCGAAGTCGTGCGCAGATCAGTGCAAAGCTGACAGACCTGTCGAGCTGGAGAGAGGGTTTTTTCCATTAGAAGCAGAAAGAATGGAAAATTAAATTCAGAAATGCGTGGAGTCGTCTTGCTCCTGCCTGTCCTCAAGCTCATCAAAGACCTTTGCTGACTTTTGATGTTTTAAAAAATTTTATACATGAGTAGTAATTTTGCGGTGTAAAGGAGAAGACAATATTCAAGCCCAAGAAGATCCATGGAATTAGTTGCTTTCCAAAAGTTTCTTGTGCTTAGATGCCTGAGGTCTTGGGTTTGGGAATGGGGGGAAGAGTGAGAAAACAAGTAAAACTTTGTGTTTAGGTAGGTGGCTTGGCTTTTTTTTTTTTTTTTTTTTAAATAATTATTTTCCAGGCAGGCCATGAAAGGACTAATTTTACTAGATTTTGCAGGGAGAATCAATGTACTGGTTAGATGTGCAAAGGTTAGAGGGAAAAATAACTTATGCTTTTTAACTAATAAAACCTTTACTGCAAGAGATAAGATTTTTGCTTAATGCACAGTCAAATTTTGCTCAGGCTTTTGTGTGTATGTGCAGACGAGGGCAGAGTCTGGCATGTTATGTGCTGTCTTTTTTAAAGCTGTGTCAGTGCAGTTAGTGGGATAACGGGAAGTACCTTATCAGCGTGGTGGGTTTTCTGATTTTTGTCCTTCCTTTTGAGAGGGTGTCTGTGTTTTCAGCTGATGGTTAGCATAAAATTTAAGATGGATGGACAGTGGGTTTTAAGGCATGCTATGGCTTATTTGACCCTGCGCAAGTTACTGGACTTTCTTTCTTTAACCCTTATGCACTGGAAATCTTGTACTGGTTTATTTTGCAGCATTTTCATATTTATTGTCAGATATTATTATAATTTGTGGTTTTGTTAGAGTAATAAGTGACAATTTATTATTTTTCCCATCCCAAACATAATGGGTGCCATTCTATAAGATGGTTTCAGCAAGATCTATGTCTGGATAATGTTTAGCTTGGGTAATGATTTGGCCTTTGCTGGAAGGTGGAGTGAAACAGAGGACTGGAAGCACACGTCCCCGCTCCTTGGCCAGATAATTGGATAGTTGACACTTTTTTTTTTTTGTCATGATATAGTCCGAGTCCTAATGTTAACAATTTTCATTTAAAGCAAGTTAATTTTTATTTTTTTTCCCCTGGACATGCGAGAGCTGGATGTGATCCTCTTTGCTTAAAAGTTCTATATTGCAATCCTATCTAACTTAATGTATAGCCACTTTATACTTGCCATCTATAAATATATCAGCACTGGCAAGATAAATACCAAGAAGTATATAAAGCTAAAGGATAATTATGAGTCCTGTCATCTTTGGTTGTCTAGATTATGCAAAATAATTCTTTTAGTTCCCTTGTTGTAATTCAGTCTTTCCACTTCCCTGCTCACCCCAGCAGCCTTTCCAATCCACCAGCTCCAGGCTGAATTAATCTTTCATGACTGCAGGTGAGGAGAGATGCCCGCAGTATTCCAGATGTGCTTCTATCGCTAACTCTCAGGAGCAACTTCAATACCTGATATTCACTGGAAACACCTTTTTTGATGCATCATTCCAGGACTGTCTTTGCTTTGTGTGACATCAGTGTTATACTGAATAGCACGTATCGGTCTTTCTGGTGTTGTTTGCCTTTGAAGGCAAACCGCTTAGGGCAGAAAACTTACTAGTCCCTAAGGGTACGACCCTCCGTTCTGTACTACTTGGTTTCAGTCCTTTGCTTCAGCCTGCAAATTATTGGAGTCTTTTGCAATAACCCTGTCCTACCCTGTGCAGTCATCATCTCCTAATAGGGAGCACTGGATTTCAGGAGGACCCTTGTGCAGGTTGAGTAAAGGTTGCTGATAGAAATACTAAGACTGATCCTAATGTATTTTCTTACTACACCTTGGTAGAAACCTTCCTTTGCCTGATTGGTTAGCGATGTGCTTGGTGGGTAGTCTCTACTCCTTACCCAGTTTCATCCCTTTCTTAAACTTCCTGAGTTCACTTCTATCTTGAAGGGTAAACGCTTGGTCTTTCTCTCTCAGTGTGTAAGATTGGTAATTTTGGACCAAAAAGTTCTGCTTGGAGTCTGGAGGTGATAAAAGAATAGTCCCAAATAAGACATGAGAGAAAAGCAACCAATGAGAGGGATAAAGCTCTTTCCCCTCTGATGGGGTTCCCTGCTGGCAGTGGTGGCTCTGCTGGGGTTACAGACTGGGGCTGGTGGCACACAGCAGACCAAGGTATCCTGGGCTATAGGGGCTATAGGGGAGCCTGTGGGGGTGCCTTAGGATCCAGCCATGAAACTAATTGCCAGCGGTCCAGTGAGTGCTGGAGGCAGCCACATATATACAACCCTTTGTCCATAGCCAGAAACGTCCCATCCAAATGGTGGATCCCACTGGCCATGAGCTAAGCTGAGGAAGCTGGAGAAAACGAAGAGAGGAATGGATAAAGTATGCCTTTTCTGTCTTCCATGGCATTGCCAAAGCCCTGAGAAACAGAGCAGTGCCAGTAGCTGTTTTCAGTTGCAGAAAGATTACTCTGTCCTATTCTTCTTTTCTATCCAAAGATTGTTCCGGTGCGTTGGTGTTTTGATGCAGAGGAGAAAAAGTAGATAGGCTGTGAAGTACAATGCTGAGCTCATTTGTAATGTGAAAGGTAGCACAAGGATAACATAATTTAATTTAATTTAGCCTTTTTTTTATTCCCTTGCCCCTCGCTTCAGTTATTTTCATAACTCAGCAGTAACTGCAGTGGGTGACATGAAGGGTGTCTGGGTGTGCTGGGCAGAGGGCTGCGGTCTGGACTGGAGACGGGCATCCCGTGGCATCGCTGGGGCTGGACTGCAGTGGGGTGCTGGGGCTGGAAGGGTACCCAAGGGCCCTAATAGAATCTCAGAATCATAGAATGGTTTGAGTTGGAAGGGATCTTCAAGGTCATCTAGTTCCAACCCCCCTGCCATGGACAGGGACACCCTCCACTACACCAGGTTGCTCAAAGCCTCATCCAGCCTGGCCTTGAACACTGCCAGGGATGAGGCAGCCACAGCTTCTCTGAGCAACCTGATCCTCACCACCCTCATTGTAAAAAATTTCTTCCTTAGATCTAATCTAAATCTCCCCTCTTTCAGTTTAAAGCCATTGCTCCTTGTCCTATCACTACATGCCCTTGTCAAAAGCCCCACTCCAGCTTTCTTGTAGCCCCTTTAGGTACTGGAAGGCTGCTGGAAGGTCTCCCTGGAGCCTTCTCTTCTCCAGGCTGAACAACCCCAACTCTCTCAGCCTGTCTTCAGGCACCACGTTAACGTGTGTGGGACAAGAAGCGGAGATGGGACTCCCAGAACGTGCACATCCACAACAGGAAGGAAGCACAGTGTCATTCGTTGGCTTTATTGTAAATCTGTACGTCCATAGACGGATGGTTTTTCTAAACCACCGCAGGTCTGGCTCCTCTCTCCTGTGCTGTGCCAGGGCAGCAAAACCAGCACTAGCAGGGTGGCAGGCCTGTGCAGTCTTGGGGGTGATTTTGTTTTATTCCTTCTGTTTCAGCCCCTTTTATCCAGACCCGCTCAGTATTGAGAGCATTCACCTTTTTGTTTATCATAAGGACGAATGAATTGCACTGCTTGCCTAAAAGCTTATTAATTTTAAGTAAATGCAAATCTGAAGTGTGTCTGGGCTTCTTCAGGAGGCAGCAGCCCTTAAACAAAGATGTCATGTCACATGCTTGGAGTTTTATTTTGCACACAGCTTGGAGGAACTGAAATACAAAGGAAAAAGATGAAAACTAGTCTTAACTTCTTTGCCAACAAGTCCATGTATGATACTGTGCAAAGAAGCAAAGTTGTAGAAGTACACAGCAGATGAAAAATATTTAAGCCACGCAAAAGCCACTGACAGGTAACATCTACACATCTCGCTATTTGTACAAAATATCTTTTATATTACTGAAAGAAAAAAAAGAATAAAGGGCACTACATCAGCTTGTGGGCTGGTTGTGAATCAAAAGCGTTACCTTCAGTGCAGGCTGAAAATAGAAAACAGATAGACAGGACTGTGAAGTTTTTCATGCGAAAAAGTGGGAGAGGAGCTTGCGTCAGGAAGAACTGGACAGAATTTCACTGAAATGGAAAATAAGTAGGTGAGTAAGTAGGTGCATGTGACACAAAAGATAGGAAACCTGGGTCTAATAAAAGTTTCTGGTAATGCAGATGGCCTGATTTTCTTCCCCTCTCATGACACGTTACCAAAATTTAAATTCTCTGATTTCAATTATTACACTATTTATATTGCTGTAATACCAAGAGTCCCTGTAGAGAAGAGGCCTCATTATTAATGCAATGCAAACAACTGTAAGGGTTCCAGCTTCAAAGAAATCCTGACGAAAATGGGTAAAGGAGATGAAGAGTGGCGGAGAGGAAATACCGGCACGTCTGTGTGCATGAAGAACTGCAGCACTGGGAGCTCACGGGATGTGATCAAGGTGATGGAAACCCTTCGTTAGTGCGGATCTCCAGTCCTGTCCAGTCTTGTCGTGCTCCTCTCCTGGTGCTCCTCGGATGCTCTTTGGGAAGGCTGGGCTTACGCTCAGAGATGGGTGGCCAAAACCAACAGAAGAAAACTTGGGAGCATGTTTTGTTCAGCCATTGAGCAAGAGCCTGGGGGAAGCGTTCTGCACCCAGTTGTCGGTGTTTCCAACTTCGAGGCGAGGGCTGTGGGTGCCAAAGGCTCTCCGAGGTTGCCAACAGCTGTCCCTGCTGTGTACCTGCTCAGAAACCCACACCGCTGCTCAGAACCAGGGCTGCTGTGGGGCTGCACATCTGTTTGTCCCATTTTTTCAAAGTTTCCTGCACGCTTCAATTTCAGTTTCTATGCCTACGTTTTTTTTGGCTTGACTCTCTTCTTATGTTTTTTGTGTATTTTTTTTCTCCTGACTTAGTCTTCCTCTACCCATATCTCTTATACCCATGTCCTGTTGTTGGGTCAGGCTCAGTGGCCCTTTAGATGCTGTCACCTTTCCCATCTCAGATGGATATGTGTGGGACACTCTTCATTGGCTGTGATCCCTTATTTTCTGCAACGTGTTCTTTGAAGCTTTGCAATCAGGCTGCAAAATCTTATTTAAAGGCTTTACCTTTTTATCTTCCTCCTACTTTTATATTTAAGGGCTGATCTAAAGTTTACCTATCAGTTATACAGATTTCTTTGTACATAGTACGTAAATATAATGACCTTAAATAAGAAAAAAAAACATTGTTATTTGATTTGCAAAAGAAACTTTAGTGTACTTGTATCACCCTGAGGACAGTTGGGAGTTAAGCAAGTGGGTGATGTTAAGTGCTCTTCAGCATGAGGCCCCGTGTCTGGGCTGCAGTGCTTTCTCTGCCTTCTGCAGGAAGCTGTGATTTTTATCACACCCAATAATTTAAATAAAAACATTCAGATAAGCAGCAAATATTTGGCTGAAGGAAAGCAAGGAGGCAGAAATCGATCTTGTGTTTTATAAATGCTGTGGCTTCAGAAGAGTTTGCAAACCCTAAAGCTTGTCTGTTTTGTTTCCCCCCAAATAAATTATCTTTTCCAATAAAGATATAACTGCTGCCCATAAACCTGTCTTGATGTCTGTCTCCAGACTATCAACACTTCTGCACAATACGCGCTTTCAGTGCGCAGATAAATAAGCATGTGTGTAAGATTAAATTTGCTTATTGTAACCTCACTTGGTTATGCACCACAAGCATCACTTTGTCGGGACAGAATAGATGTAGGAGCAGCAAAATTGAACTGTGCTTTGTGTAAATGTTGTTCCCTTTTCCCCTGGTATTTTTAGTGCAATTGCACTTTCTGGACCATGCCATGTAATGAGGGAATTACACATCTGTGCACAGATGCTGATCCCTCCCTCTCCCCTTTTTTCCTGCTTTGGGTAATGTCGTGATGTTAATGCTTTGCAGAATTACTAAGAAAGGCAACTTGCACGTGTAGGAATACCAGAAAGACTTTGTTGCTTCCCAATATCTAGCTGCAGCAATGCATCCGTGGGAGGAAAAGTATGCTCATAGGGTTTCTTAAAATTTAGATTTCATGAAACTTTCAGAGTGCAAATCCTACAAAGTAATAGAAGGGCCTGAGTCATTTAATTCATATAGTTGAGACTGCTCTAGTGAGCCAAGAAAAAAGAAAAAATCGGGGCTAGAGCCAAACTTTTCTCATTTCTCTGAGATACGCTTCATAAATTTCCGTTCTGTGCAGGGAGCTTCATGCTTGCTAATCAGAATAAAGAGCTGTGAGGTTCTGTCTAGACCCTCCTAGGCAAATGAGATGGTATCTCGTACACCTCCGCAGGGGTGAACCTCATCGTGTGCAGGGTTGGGAGCATCCCTTTCAAGGGCTGACACTCATCCTCCCAGACCCTCTCACTGGAGCTCGGCCTGTGCTGAGGGTGGTGAGAACCCTTTTTCTACAGGAACACCCACTTAACAAGCAGCTTTCCTCTCCCTGATATACTTTATCTTTTTATCATGGTCTTTTTTTGATGTTTTAGGGAGCATCATATCTTTTAAAGCATGCTGGAAAATATGACCTTGTCCCCCTCTCACGTCGGCTTATCCGTAATGACTGTGTAGATGTTTTTAAGCTAATTCTAACAGTGTCTAAATTGGGGTCGTTCTGCTCAAAACATAGCTCTTGATCCTCAGAGAGCGGTAGGTGAGCTGAGAGGGCAGGTCAGGTTGCTGGGGTGGTAGTACCAAGCACTGGGCTGTGTGGACAAGTTCGATCCTTCAGCTCTCCTCGATCCCATAACATGGTTCAGCCCTGAGCCCTGGTTTAGCCCCATAAATGCTGCCCCATCCCCTTCCCTCTGCACCTCCTAGCACAAAGGCGATGGGGAGAAGGAGGAAGGAAGGTGATGCTGGCCTTTCTCCATCTTGATGGAGGATGGACACATCTCTAGAGCTCCTGCAAAGACTCAGGTCTCAACCTTGTGGGGTCCAAGTGTACCAGAGGGCTTGCTGTGGTGGTTGGTCAAAAGTGTGGCAAACCCCACCAGCGTTTTGACTGTCCCACAGTGGCTGGAAGCCATTCTTCTCTTCTTCCAGCTCTTGTACTATGATACTTTTATTTTTTATTTTTTTTTAGGATTCTTCTTTGACAGGCACGATATCATTAGTATGTTCAGTGAGAAGACAAACACTTGATAAATGTTGCATGCAAATAGCTTTTTGACATTGTAGTACGAATTGAAGTCGTCTGACTGCGTAGGAGTAGAGCATTATTTCAGTGAGAGTTAATATTCTCTTCCAGACTTTTGTTTTTTTCACTAATGAGAATGTTCCTCCCTGATGTTACGGGGTTCTCAGTACTTCGTGACCTCCTTGCATGTTCCTATGGAAATGCTGAGGCTGCTGAGGAAATATTCAGTCTTTTGCTGTACGCAGTTCAGACTTGTTAAAACGGAGTACAACCGTACGTTTCCATGTTTAGTGGAGTAAGATGGTGCATTAAGAAGTGTTTGGGGGTTAATAAAATACTGAGGATTAAACCTGGTAAATCTGCTGCGTACATTAAACCTGGAGCTTTCAGGAACCCCAAACTGGATTGTTTCAGTTGTGCCTCCGACTCAAAAAGTGTGAGGAGCAGCTGACCCCACCACGGAAACAGGAGGGACATAAGGGAAAGTCTGGGGTCACTGTCTGCCCTTAGGGAGCCTGGGTGATGCGACGGCAGGGATTGCTCACCCCAGGGAGGGGAGGGCTCCAGCTAGACCCCCAAAAGCGCTGACCCCCCTCCTACTACCGCTGATTTGCATCTGATCCACTGCAGCTGTATCTGGGAAGGGGAATGGGGGGAAGAGGGATTGGGGAGTGGAATGATCAAGGCTTGTTTCTTACCTTAATTATGGAAAAATAGTCCTGATAAGATTTTATCTCTTCTAAATCCCTGCAGCTTGCTTACCCTCTTAATGATGGCACTGAGAAGACAGCTACTTACTGCATTCCCCGCTGCTACCGTCTTCAATGGAAAAAAAATTCCAAACTCTACTATGATTATTAACATAATGCTTTAAATAGTGATGCCAATACCTCTCCAAATTTTTTAATTGAAGCCTTTCATCCCAGCTCCTTCCTTACCTTTGCATCCTGGTGTCTCTACTCCTCATGTGCAGTCTTCGTCTTCTGCTGCTATAGAAATGCACCATCTAATCAACAGTGGAAACCACCTTGACAGTTCTCTCCCAGAATCCCAACTCTCTTGGAAATTTGTGTACAGTTCCACACTGACAGTATGACCCCACAATGTTTTAATGTTTAATTCTTTTCCTGAATTATTTCCTTTTGAAATATGCTGCCAGGTCCCTTAAATAACAAAGTTCATGTTGTCAGGTGCTGTTCCCGACTAACACGAAGTGCTTCTCCCTGTCCCTAGGTGAGAATGTGGACAGCAAATTGGAGTCCTGGAGACAGCAGGTGCCAAAGGACCAGTCAAAAGATTATGAGATAACGGTTCCCTTCCTTTTGAATGGAGAACAGTGGAGACCAGTAAATGGCATTTATTCAAAGGTTAGTCTTCGTTTTGCCTATAATTTTATTGTAAGATGTGTAACAGTTGGAAGGCTTTAAGGGAAAGTAAATGCGCTTTTTTCATCGTATCTGTCATAAGCATATTTTTTATATTTTTGTGAATTGTTACTTACCAAATTTATGAAAATGGATAAGGTCTTTGGTTAAAATTGGTACTTTTTTTACTGTAAAGCGCTGTTCTTACTTCTGATGGCAGAAATGGAAGCTTAAAATGAAATCATATTTTTTTAAGAGGTTAACATACATTAGTGGAGACTATATCATATAGCAGCAAAACAGCCCCAAAACTGAAGGAGAGGCAAATACAACACACGCATTTGTTTGGTTAAATACAATCTGGCAGCAATAACTTTAAGGAAAGGGGTAACTAATGATGCTCTGTTGACTGCAGCCTGAGACGTTACCTGGAGCCCATCATGGGAGACGGTCCCCAAATGCGGTCCCAGGTACTGCGGAGGGAGTCAGGGCCTGGTTTCCCTCCATGCTTTGCTTTCCCTTTGCCTAACAAGGGGATAATCTATCCCTGGCTCTGACTCAGCCAGGATCGTTTCCTCCTCTTGACAGGCCCAGATAAGCTTTCCTCCATTTTTTTTTTTTCCCCTCAGACATTGGCTGATAATATGGGTAGCTGTTTTTAGGAGAAAAGGCCTGTTTTCTGTCTCCGTGGTCTCCTGCTTGAAGGACCAAGACAGGTCGTTGTTGTTTATTATCACCCAAGATGTCATGGGAATCTCTTACCCAGCCTTTTTAACCCAAGTCCAGTTTTGTGCCAGCTTATTTTTTAGATTGCTTTTTAATTATTGGGATGAGTTAAATTTTTAAAATGTTAAAGAAAAAAAAAAAGAGGGGGGGAGGAAAAAAGAAAGAAACCTCTTACAGAAACAATGCAAACAGCCCAGACAGCCCGTTACAAACAGCTTTTCTTCACTGCCTTGGGAAAGTGTCTCATGGAGAAATCCCACTTGGCTGCTGCCACCGTTTGCGGGGCAGGGTTTGGAGTCGTGCTGCTGATCGACAGGAGTAGGTGTGAAAAGAGATTTCCAAACAAGGGATCTGACTTTCAAAAAAAAATCTCGCCTGGATTAAAATTTTGCTTCCTTTTTCTTTTTCCCTTCCTAAACGGGAAAGAAGGGCCAGTCCTAGTGCTGAATATCTGCAGCGATGAAAGGACTATCGCTGTGGGTGTAGAAGAGCTTATCTTAGAGAGATAACACAGATGGTTTGGTCCTAGATGTATGTGCAACTCTATTTTTAGATCTTTTAATTAGAAACAGGCCTTCTCCATATAGAGTTCTTTTAGCTGCTCACTATAGCTTTCTGAGTTACAACAGAGTATCTTTATGTGAGTAGTGATAATGTGATTTATATCATTAATTTGTTTCCCAGAATTGCTTTCAGTTTAAGATGAACATTAGAAAAGATTTGTGGTTTGGTAGAGAGATCCATGTGCTGTATCAGCACTTTTTTTCTTTGAATACTTCTTTTCCATGGAAACTGTTATAAATTAAATACACAAAAGTGCAGATCAGGCTGTGGGAAGAACAACAGCATTAAACTGGTGGAGGAGAGATGTAATGAATAGCTTGTCACATAAATATTGATCAAAAGCATAGAAGTTAAATACTGTTGTATTGGATGGTTAAATAGGACCTATTGTTCTTCGACTCGTTTCAAAGTGTTCCTCTGTTTTATTTTAATTTTGTATGAAGTAAAAAAAAGCATGAAGTACTGTGTACTTGTAACCAGAGGAATGATATTGCAATAGACTATACAGTGAAATAAATAACGTAGTGGTTATAAAAATGCCAAAGAATTGAAGTTATTTGTGTATAGATAATTGCCTCGCAATGATAGCCCCGTTCTCCAATCCTTTGATCGTAAATACTCCAGCTTAACAATTAGTCCCTGAGAAACCACACTAGTCAGTTAGTGCAGCGTACTCTTCCTTTCCCATCTTGAAGATAAAACTGTTCTTTTATTCACCCCAGGAGTTACTGCAATGTATGTTGGAATATCTCATTGGGAATCTGTCAGGAATTATTATTAAGCTAATGACGTTGTCGTCGGGGGCCATCTATGCAGTACACTGTGCAGAGCAGAAGGGAAAAGCTGAAGCTGGTCACACTGACTAATCACACAAACACACAGACCTGCTCACCAGCAGCAATAAAAGTACATTTACTGAGAAGAAGAAAATAAAAAAGTTTCTTAGCTATAACCTGGTTTTCCGTTAGCACAGTTAGGGTGTACTTCTTCAAGGATATCTAATCATTTAATTACTTCCTAAGAATGACAATTCAAACTAATGGGGAGAAAAAAACAATTTTAAAATCAGGCATGTAATCAAATCATATTGAAAGAATTTGCATTTCTCAAAGTATAAACGTAGTGTTTTGTTTCTGGAGAGAACCATTCATTTACTGGGCAGATCGATTTTTCTCCCTGCCCTCCTCATCCCAAGTTGAAGTTATAAGAGCCCAAGCCCAGGATCTCATTGTTTCAGAAATGCTGTTGCTTCTTTCTAGTTTAAAAAGATGCACGTGCTCATGCAAACACTTTATATAGTGAAGTACATTTGAAAAATAAAATATGTGTACTTAAGAGGAGTTACTATGGAAATGCATGTCTGTTTTTGCGACGGTACAATGCTGTTCATCTAACTCGTGGTTGTTGACATTTCTGCTGGCATCTTTTGCTGAATTCAGAAAATTCGGATCGTTTTCAGTTGGAGTATTTTAATGGCGTCCAGTTAAATTCTTTTATTAACTGAATATAATATTCAGCTGCTAATCCTGAACACGCTGCTAAAATTAGTGGCTACTATTTGGAGTATCCAGTTGTTACTGGCCAGGACTACTGATGGGTAACAGTATTTGTGGGGGTGTGACCGCAAAATCGGGACCCTGAAGTGTTGTGCAACATTGCTCTGTGCTTTCAAACACTAGCTGCCCGTATTCGGTGCAGATGTGATGTCCATCTTCGCTGAAATTGTGTGTGCATTATAGAATGTGTTGATAGGTCATTATACATTATAGCTCCAGTTCTCTTTCCACTTCTCTCATTCTCTTCTTCATCACTTTGCATTCTCTGTCAATTTTTATTTTTTTTCCCTCTGCAGTACTTGGTTCAAACCCAAGAGGATTGGGTTCTATTTCTCTGAAATTTTTCTAAGGTTTGAGCAAAATTGTTTTATTTTTATATTATTCAAGTGCAGAAAAAAAGACTCTCTTCCCTGCATGTTTCCAGCTGAATATTTTTCTTCGAACTTGGCTTGAGACTTGCAAATCAAGCCAAGTTTGATGAGAGTTGGGTAAGTGATATTTTAGTACGCAGAACACTTTAGGGAAGATTTTTAGAGGACCATCTGTTTGGCTTCAGCTTGTATCCTCACACCCTGTTAGGGACACACGCTGGTTAATGTGTGCCAGATCCCTGCATCACAGGAGCTGTAGGTCAGGTAATACTGGTTGCCTTAAACTGGTGCCTGAAGCCATGTGCCTTCTCTTGGAGAGACAAGCTCTGGGCGGGAAGCATTTCACGTGGGCATTAAGGGTTTCTTGGCTCCGTTTCCGTGCTTAAAAGGTCGTATCTGTGGGGAAACGCTGCCTGCCAGGGACCCTCCAGTGCAGACATGAAAGAGCTGTAATGCTGGGGGGGTCCCAGCGTGGCATTGCCTTGGGCTGACATTCGTTCTCCCGGAGTGACACGCTCATTAATGAAGTTGGCTTTGCATCCCAGGGCTTCGTCCAGATCTTGAAATGCGTTAAGTTTCTGGGAAATTGAAAGCATTTTGTGCGTATATGGTGTGATCAAGTAGGCAAGTTAACATAGAGTCCTCAGGTTGTGGCATCTGTCACTCAGGTGCGGGGTTTTTCTCTCGTTGTGGCTGTGCAGCATCTATAGTGCCATCAGTGGCACATACATGGACTCCAGTAAGGTGACAGGGCTGATCGAGCGCCTTGCAGGGTTTAATCCTCTGAGGTTTCTCAAAATATATGATTGCCATTCATAGAGACAAATACAAGTGTAGCTGAACCTGGGCAGCTATTGAAGGACCTGTAGCGCGGTAGCACGGAGCTGAGCATGGTTTCTGAAGAGCCACATGAGAAGCTGGAAAGCCTTGAAATACTTTAGGTTGATTTGAGTTTGCAAGTTGCCAATCCAGGTTGCTTTCAAATGAGGCAGAGAATTTAGTTTTTAACATTAAATTTGGGTCTTGTATAGAGGCAAATGAGCAATTTTTGCTCTGTAACTTCTTAAAAATAATTAATTGTGAGAAACTGGATGCACACAATATACCTGTCGATGGCTTAGACTCTTAATCCACTTGAATCACGGTAAGTCTCACCTGACTCTTTTAAAGTACTGCCACTGACTTCAATATATAAGAAGTATATTGGAAAAGAGACCTGTCCCCCAGCTTGCAGAGAGTTAGACCTCTCGTACAGTGGCAGATACTGGGTGGCTTTCCATCAACCAGGAGATTTGGATCTGGGCAGGAATCAAAACCAAATCTGGGCTGAATCCAAAGCAGCGTGGGCAGCAGGTCGAGGGAGGGGATTCTGCCCCTCTGCTCTGCTCTCGTGAGACCCCCCTGCAGTGCTGCGTTCAGCTCTGGGGTCCCCAACAACACAAGGACATCGAGCTGTTGGAGTGGGTCCAGAGGAGGCCACGGAGATGATCCGAGGGCTGGAGCACCTCTGCTATGGAGACAGGCTGAGAGAGTTGGGGTTGTTCAGCCTGGAGACGAGAAGGCTCCAGGGACACCTTCTAGCAGACTTCCAGTACCTGAAGGGGCTACAAGAAAGCTGGAGAGGGACTTTTTACAAGGGTGTGTAGTGATAGGACAAGGGGTGATGGATTTAAACTGAAAGAGGGCAGATTTTGATTAGATCTAAGGAAGAAATTTTTTACAATGAGGGTGGTGAGGCACTGGACCAGGTTGCCCAGTGGAGTTGTGGCTGCTCCATCCCTGGAAGTGTTCAAGGCCAGATTGGATGGGGCTTTGAGCAACCTGGTGTAGTGGAGGGTGTCCCTGCCCATGGCAGGGGGGTTGGAACTGGATGATCTTTGAGTTTCCTTCCAACCCAAACCATTCTATGATTCTATCTGTTGCTGTTGGGGTTAGAGACAAGCAAAGGAAAAGAAAGATGCCCATGGTGGACAGAAAGGCTGGGAAGACCTCCAGAGGTTTCCCTGGTGAAGAACAGCTATGACTCCAACACCGATGACTTTTAAGTCCAAATAAATCAGAAATTCGTTTCCCCTTAGCGGAAAGGGGGATGGATTTAGAGAACATTAAAACTGCTTCACAAAGTTTAAGCTTTCAATGCCAGATTCTGAGCTAGTGTGAATCAGTTTACTTCCATTGACCGGGCTCCTATAAATCAGGTTTGCAAATCAAAATCTTAAAATATTTTCAAAAAAGGAGAAAAGACAGATGAGAAGACAGAGTTCCTTTTCTTGTAGCAGCACTTATTTTTTTTTCTTTCTTGGTGTTATGCTATACTTTGGATATAAACTCTAGCAATGAAATGCAAAGATAAAAATGAAGGCCAGCTATAAATAAATACTTAGACCATATTTCTTCTGGGTTTTAAGGGTATGCTTGTCACAACTCAAAAGATTCTGCATGTGAAGTGGCAGAAGATTACCATTTTTTACTGCTTAGCATGCATTGCATCTCATTGAGCTTGCAAAGAAGTGGCTTCTGCATCTCTGCCTGCCTCGTTCGTGAAGCACTGTGTTATGGATTGTGTTCATAAACAAACACCAGAATCTTGATGATCTGTATGTCATTCTGGACACTGATTACTTGACTCTCAATGTGAAATTCTCCACTATCTCTAAATCATCATGTGCTCTGACAGTTGTTAGTTATCTTTATGATGCTCCAGATTTATCAAATGTATCAGAAGTTACACTGATTTTTTTTTTTTGTATTGCTTTTCTGCATTTTTTTTTTTCATGCCTTTACTATAAGGGCCTGATTCAACCCCTACTGAAACAGGGATTTTCGCCATTGACATGAAAAATTGTTGCAAGGAACAATAAATGACTTTAAATTTGTAAAAAAGTCACAGGAATAATGCTGTAGATTCAAGAACATATTTGAAGCTGCCAAGCAGGGATGACCCTTACCCGTTTGATCCATCTTTATGCTCTTGCATTACTGCATTTCTCTTGCAAACTGGCAGAACAGGCACAGTCTATCATAGTCAGGTCTATCATCCGGAGTTACGGTGTGCACAGCTTCAGTAGTGTCGTGAAGTTATTGGTGCACCCGTTAGAAAGGCCTCAGTTGGACGAGATCTCTGTGCTGGTTCACATCTCCTGTCTTTGCTGCACCTCTTGGTGTTTTGTCGTGACTCCAGTATAGGGTTTGATGCATGGAGTACAGCTGAGCCTTGCTATGTCAGCTAATTAATTTAGTCCTCAGTATTTTCAAGAGCAAACCCATTCAAGTTTATTCCATAACTGGCATAGCCTTCGTGCAAGTGATAATTGTTTATACTCCCTTCAACAGAGCCTCCTGCTGTTCTTTTTCATTTGAAATAATTACCCAAGTTTAGACTTCCAGACAATTGTATTAAGAGGAATCATAGAGCGCTGCTTAAACAAGTCTTTGAAGACCGAGAGGACAGCTTTCACAGCTCTTTTACATAGTTGTTTTACATATCTTAAGCGAGAGAGGCATAAACAGAATTTATAGTCCTCTCCATATTTTTCTGACTCATGAGCATGGACTGGAAGAGGCAGAGCCGTGCATGCTGCGAAGGCTGTGTCATCAGCTGGGAATGTAGCTTGGCACAGGCGGCCTCAGCGGTGGGAGAAACTGCACTAATCCGTGATAAAATTCTCTGGGAGATCTGCTCCTTGAGCCTTTAATTAGTAACCTGGTAGTCATTAATTTAATAGCCTAGTAAACAATCTGGTTTTGTGTTTTTTTTTTTTTTTGCTTTTTAGTATGCCTATACCCCTGCCTTGCAGGGCCACTGCGAGGGCTAATTAGTTCAAATACGCTCTATTATTTAATAACTCTTCTGCATTTGCTTAATTCAGAAATAGCATCATTTTTGCATGGAAGCAATTAGGAAAGGGAGTGTGTCACCTCCTCTGGCTCTCGGTTGAATGTCTGTGACTGTGCTGGTAGGGCTTGATTGCTTCCCTGGGTGACAAAAAGCAGTTTATAGCCATCTCTCTCACCTTGTCTTGTGCAAGAGGGGGTCCTCATGGAGGAGAGGCTTCTTCTCAACCAACCTCATACCTGTTTAATCAATCAATCAATCTGGTCATTTCCTTCATTAAATTTCTTTTAGAAACATCAGTAGGCGTATCTTGGTTCTGGGGACTTGCTGGATCTTACAGAACAGCTACAGGCTTGAGAAATTCCTGGAGTTGGGACCACCAATAAAATCTTTGCGTTGGTGATTCGAGTAGGGGAAATTCTTTTCTCTGTCTGCACTGAATCAATGCCCCGGTTTCAATGAGATATACTAGTATTCATTTCCTGCCTCAAACACTTGGGCATCCTGGGAAGCGTTAAGCAATTGGGATTCATCCCAGAAAATGGTCCATTTCATTTTTAGCTTAAGTGATACAGTGTGTTAAGTCTGTGAAGTTTTGTGTGATAGTTTATGCACAATATAAATAGCAGATATTATTGAGAGGGTTCACTATTTCAATAAACAGAAAATGGAGAGTTTTATATCCACTATCCACCAGACAGCACCCCCCTCCCCTTCGCATCTTGGAGCCCTCAACAGGGCGAAAGTCCCTTTCATGAGCTCGTGTCACGCTGAGCTGTTGGGAGGAATTTTGTCATACTTGGCCAGTCAAGATCGCCAGTGATACAACAGTCTTGGGTGAGCTCTGTCTGCCCGCACCACCCGGCCTCCCTCTGCCAGCGATTGTACACGATGGGGCTTTGCAGAAGTGCTTTGTTGCGTTTGCTGCCTGTGACCCACCAGCCATGATGAGGTAGTGTCTCAGATTTGAGCTCGAGGAATCCATTCATACGTTCCTCTGGAAGGTGACGGGGCTGAAGCGATGTTCTTTAACCTGAGTGCGCAGGCTGGTATTAAAAAACAAAAACAAAAACAAAACAAACCCAAACAAACAGATCATATTTTCCGTAATAAAATGGAAGAAATATTTTGATCTTGATGATGCAGTTAATGCTAGCAACCCTTTAACGTGGTATTAAATCTAAAACTAAGTTCTCGCAATTATGCGGCGTTACGCCGGGTTTGTCAAGTGCTAGTACTGAGGTGTTTTCATGTTGAATTAATTTAGCTTACACTTGGCTGTTTCACGTCTCTTGCAACAGATCTTGCGAGCGTAAGGTATGAATTTCAGTGCTGGATTAAAATCATGCTTTGCTTTCCAGCTGTGAACATGTGATCGCTTTTTTACAGGCAAAAGGAGAATCTCCCTTGTTCTTCATTCTTATTGTGGTCGCCTGGAGTCAAACCGAACACATCGCCATTCCTACAGCAGGTTCTCTCCCACAATATGCTTTTGGTACATGGAGTGTTCAGCTCCTGGAAGGAGTCATTTGAGGGGTTGCAGGTCACAGCAACAGAACTTGAGGCCTTTCCAAGGACTCAAGCCCTCTGAACAGGGGAAGACCATAGAAACTAAGAGCTGCTGACGTTTGCTGTGATGAAGACCTTTATCTCAATAAGCCATAGTAAATTGAATTGTACTCAGTGTATGTTTTAGGGATGATCTCATCAAGGCCAGGTTGGATAAGGCTTTGAGCAACTTGATCTAGTGGAAGGTGTCCCTGACCATGGCAGCAGGATTGGAACTAGAGGATCTTTAAGGTCCCTTCCAACCCAAACCGTTCTATGATTCTGTGACGAAGAGGTAAATTTATCTGGTCGATCCGCTGGGTCCTGTTGTTAACAAACCTAATGCCTTTGTTGTTGAATTATAATTCTATTTCGATATGATTTACTCAAACCTCATTTGATTTACCTCTTCTATAAGAATATTTTTCATTTCTCAGGATTGTAAAGAGAAATCGTAGAGGTTATATGCAGTTTAAAGCTTGATAAAAAAATAATTAGGATTGATAGTAAGCCTTTTTTAAATGCAGTAGTAATATCTCGACAATAAAAGGGTTTCAAAGTGTTGCTGTTTTTCTAGGAATAAGATGACTGCCAAAAAATCTGCCAATTATTTTTGAAAAGCTTGTGTAGATGAGGTAAAAATGATCTGTATCACTTTGGTATCGTAGCAGAAAGTTTGTATTCAATTTCTATCTTGAGGAAATTGTGTGTCCCTTTTGTGCACTGTCTTTCCTCAAGGACACAGTTTTAAAGCATAATTGAGCTTTCGAAGCTTAATTTAACGAAACGATTGCAATTTACAGCATTGTAGACACAGTGGAGTGATGGAGCTTAGTGAGACTGGAGAGGAAATGCATTTGGTGGTAATTGGTGCGATGTGTTCCCATTTGTATGATGTGTGTGTGTGGAGGGGGAGCTGCCAGGGTCTGCAGGCGTTTTACTGGACTTGATCTCATCCCTGTCTAGCAAGGATGTGCTGGTGGTATTTCTGGCCAGTGTTAACGATTGATCTGCTGGTGATACTGATTGCACTGAAGTATGTGTTTGCTCACCCCGATACAGCAGTTAGACGCGTGCGGTCGCTCCGACGGGGCTGCTGAATCCAAGGAGGGGTCTCGTCACCCCTTGGTGCTCCTCAGCAAACCAGAACGCGTTAAGGTCCGTTTAGATCTCCAGCTCTGGCTTTTTCATTGCCTTTTCATCCTCTGCCCCAAGTCCCAAGATAGTAATATGTTGTTTCCTCTGAAGTTTGAATCACTCTCAGGAAATGAAGCGCTCTTAGGTCCTGCCCTCATTCCTTCACCCTTACCGAGTCTCCGGCCTTAGCATCAACTTTATTTTGCTTCTGCTGAATGAACTCGTTCCCCATTCCTCTTCTGGCCATGTCCCTCTACCAGGAGCTACTGGGCGGTTTCTTGGCAGGGTTCATCTCCTTGTTTTCTCCTTGTCTCTCCGCTGACCGCATCCTTTGAGAAACACTTCAGCAATCCTGCATGAAAATGATCATTTTGGGGTCAACCTGCCAAACCCTTCCCAGCCCATCGCCACTATCTGGAGTGATTTCCCTCCTGTGGTGGCCGCATTTTACATTGCGTGTTCGAAGTGAAGCCTAGGTATAATTTTAATATTCAGGAGAGTTGTATTTCTTACCTGAGGCCACTGAAACGGGCACAGGAGCGCACGTTTTTAGTCAAAGCTGCTGCCTAGCGAGGAGAGAATCCGATCTTCATTGACATGCCTAATTTTTGCACGCTGGTGGATGCTGTTTTCCGGCACACTTCATTTGTGTGAGTGTTGGAGATGGCAGGCTCCTTCGGGCAGCAATCCTGGATGAAATCCTACGCTGGTGTCTCCCACGTGACATTATTTACTTTGGTTTCACCCATTCCATCATCTCTCCCTAGATGTTTTCGCATGAAGTACATCTTGTACTGAGAAAGAACCGCTGCTGAAGGAGGTCTGCCTCAACTCCTGGCAAGTGACGATGAGACAACAGCCCTTAGATGTATTAATCTAAAGAGCCATAGTATCCCTGCCTCAAACAGGACCGTTTCCTTGGCACATACTGAATCTGCCTTTTTCAAAGGAGACGGGAGTTTCTGGAAATGAAGCCGTTGCAGGGAAAAGCCAATAAGAGGAACTGTGTAATTCTGTCCTCAAAGCAACTTCTGGCATATTCCCGTTTCAACATTGCACACTCCCTTCTGCCTACGCCGACACGGTCAGGGTGCGTTTTCAGCAGTAGAAGAAAAAGTGGGATCCCTAAATCAAATATCTCCAACAGAAACTGCCTTTCTCTTGGTTTCAACAGACAGAAACACTGTTTAAACCAGACTTTTTTTGGCATTTACGGGCGTTACTAAGAAAGAGTTGGCAAGGAAAGCTGGCAGGAGGAGATGAGTTGGATAGGCTTTAAAGATTATTTTTTTTTTCTATAAAATGAATATCCAGAAGCTGTGTAAATATATTTTTTTTTCACTTTGAAAAGTGTATAGAAAGACATCACATACACATTTTTGACTGAAATAGCATCTAAGCTGGCTGTGCTTTCCAAATTCTTTTCCCTCAATTAAAAAGATGGGAGGAAAAAAAAAAAAAAAAAAAGAAAAGACAAAACAAAACAACACCTCAGGAAATCCCTAGAATGTTTATTCGGGAACAGACCAGCCTGTTACAGTCATTAGCCTGCAAAGGTATTTCTGTTGTAGTCAGAGGGCAAAGTGAATTTTAACCTTTTATTGCCAAGAGATGTCATGTTTGTTAGTGAAATAGCTATTGAGATACGCTGAGGTATGTAAATGACTGTGCATAAGTGAGTGACACGTGTAAAAAACAAAACCAAATCCCAAAAGTACACCCTGCAGAGAGAAATCAAAATCAATTTAAATGCCCGTAATTGAACATAAAGTACTATATTTCATACTTTGTGGAGTTTCTATTTATTACTTTAGCATTTCTGGTTGTAAAAGGCTTCCATTGCAACAAAAAGATATTTCAAAATATTGACCTTTTTTCATTGCAAGTTTAGTGCAGAATTGCTTACTGTCATGGCATGTTGATTATGAAGGAAAAAAGGGAACAGAGCTGGATTGGTTTAAACTTTGAACTGTGGGAGCCCTCCAGACCAAAGTGATTGTTTCCCAGGATCCCCATAGGAGGGAGAGAGGAAAGGAAACCGCTCCCCTATGGAGACCAAGCGCCGGGAGCCTGGGAACGCCGCAAGGCGCAGAAGGCAAATTTAAGATATGGATAGAAACACTGGTTGGTTTGTTGGTTTTGGTGTTTTTTTTTTTTTTAAGATGGAAACCTAAATTGTTTGCTTTGTACATTCAGGCATCTCCCCTTTTATTGTCTTACCCTTTCCCATCTATAACTAAGAATAAAGTTTAAATGAAGCAGTGGGACATCAACTGGATTTTGGTAATGGCCTTTTCAGATTAGAAGTGTTATTTGTATCTGTACTCTTGTTGTACAACTTTTAGGGAGCATGGATTCGCTGTTCTGGGGGAAAGAGGGATGTCTTGCATGTGTGGATAAGTCTTGCATGTGTTGTCAGAACAAGTATTTTCAAGATTTTATTTCTCAAAGAATTAAAGAGGAGGAGTGTTTGCAATGCTGCGTACAAGGATTTTCACTCTTACAATCTTGGAGGCAACTGAAGAGCAGCTTGTAAGTACTATGAAGATCATTAATTGAGATTTTATAGTGTGTGATGAGCCATATAAATCAGTCCAGTTTAGCACGACCATCTTCCTCTGAGGGAGATTAACATTGACGTGAAAACGCTTTATTTTAAGGAACATTTTGATAACTAATATTTTAGTGTATTATGTATTTTTCTTTCATGTGTATGTTCTTACTGCTCTCAAATAAGCAATTTAATCATCAAACATAGATTTATTTTTAAAATTGGATTTATTAGTTTTAACACCCTTCCATACATCTTTTATTAACTAATTTAAAAAGAAATCTCTATGCATAGAATTGAAATCAACTCTAATTTCAGCTGTCATAGAATTAGCATTTAGAAATTTCTCCACATCTATGTGTTTGAGATGGAATGACAGCTAGATTTGAGCCATTTCTTTAAAAGACATTCTTGAGGCCTCTCCACCACATTGCTGAATTTCCGAGTAGGTATATCTGTATCAATATAGTAGGTATATTGATATTTATGTTATCATCTATATCATCTGTTTCTATACATACATATAGATACTCTACTTCCAACCTCGTCTCAGGATTCAGCTCTTAAATCAGGTTGGAAAATTTTTTGCAACATTATGTTAGGAAGAAATGGCTGAATAAGGTTACAGCAAGATTGTGTGTTGAAATCAAATGGGAAAATCAAGTAGTTGAGGGGGAAGATATAAACCATTGACTGAAATTCCTATCAATGCTTCTACTTTGCTAGGACTTATTAGGAAGGAATTATGTTTAGAAGCAGAGCTGTTATCAGTGTGTCCTTGTACCATACTTGCCAATGTCATGAACTTCATATATGCAGATAGAGTTGTTCTAAATTTGAGGACTAGGCAGTGGAAAAAAACAAACCCAACCATATTGTAAAAGAGATAAAGCCAGTATTCTGGCATTGAAAGTGTGGATATTATCTGCGTCATTATTAAAGAATTGCACCAGGATCAGCTGCTACAGACATTTTGGCTGATGTATATGAAATAAGTGTCTTGCGGGGCTCCCCCATTATTGTGTGTTAGAGCAGAACAATATTTCTTACAATTCTAACAATTTCAGGCAGGAACAAAGGGAGATTGAATTTTTTTTTCTTTTTTTGCACAGCAATATAAAAAAATTCTTCATAGCCTTAATTCCTAAACAATTTAGATGAAGAGTCCAGTCTCTGCTTGAGCCTTCAAAGGCAGTGTTGGTTTGTTTTTCAAGCAAAATCTTTATCTTAGAGAAAGACGAATCAATATATCACTGGTAAAACAGAAAGCTGTGTCTCACCAAGGTGTATTACTTAAGCTGAATGTGAATTCTTACATCAGCCATCACAGCCAAGCCAAATGATTTGGAAATATCACAGCATGCTTTGTTTTTTCAGCAGCCGCCGTGCCGTTTTACATTTTTACTTTCTATATTTTTATATTATATGAGTATATTTTCTTGTCGTAGCAGTGAGAGTTTCAAAAGTTCCTCAAGAGCAATAGTGAAATTACTTTCTTGGTCTGCTCTTTTGGTGTGCTGTCTGGCAGCTGACAGTCTACCGTGAGGTAGCGAGAAATTTATTCAGCGTAAAATAAAGTCATATGGCAATTTATTGCTGTCTTTACCTATCCCACAAAATCATTCCTCTGCATCTCTTGGAATGTGGAAATTTGCTTCTTCAATTTTAGGGAGCTGGATCTTGTCTGTTGATGCAATGTCACCGTCACAGCCTCGATATATGGAAAGGAAATAACTTGTCCCATGTATTTAGCCTAAGGTAAAGTTTGTATGTGCAAGATATTCTTATCTGTGAATTTTGATTTGCGAACTAAAATTTGATGGAGTTGTTTGTGAGGGGGCGGTTGATATACTTTCTTTATGAAACCTATCATGAAATTTAGGTTTCTTTAAAAACAGAGTCTCTACGTAAAAGCAAATAACTTGTCTGAGGGAATAATGCAGCATCCTTCAGCGAAGGCAGTTGAGTCAGTTGCTGAGGAGTCCCCTCAGGGGATGAGTACACACGTGGCATCTTTGCTCTTCCTAATTCTTTGTCTAAGTGTAACCAGTTTATTCAGTCCTCAAATGTTATTTTCTTGTGCACCTCGATGAGTTGTCTATCCGAGTTCCTCTCAGAAACTCTTCAGTTTTCTGGTGAGCAAGACTTCTCATTTAAGCTTCGTGATATGGCTCTGAAATGCTCCTTCCCTCAACATCTCAGGAAATCAGCACAGTAGGGGGAACCCCTGCAGAGCCCTCCTCTATTTATATGTTGATGAGCCTGGATGAAAATTTCCAAAAAGACTATATATACTTTTAAACCCACCAGAAGACTCTGTCTTGTTCCTGTGCTTCAGAGTCCTGCTCTGAACACACTGTGTTTGCTGGCACTTTGCAATAGGACATAGTGGTACCCATATCTGGCAAACGCTGCTATTTATAGAGACACTAATGAACCTTTCCAGAAGCCTTCCTCTTTGCATTCTGCTGACTTAAATGACTTGGGAGTAGGTCGTGTAGTGACAGGACAAGGGGCAATGGCTTTAAACCAAAAGAGGGGAGATTTAGATTAGATCTAAGGAAGGGGTTCTTCACTGTGAGGGTGGTGAGGCACTGGAACAGGTTGTCCAGAGAAGTTGTGGCTGCCCCATCCCTGGATGTGTTCAAGACCATGTTGGACGGGGCTTTGAGCAAAGCGGAAGGTGTCTCTGCCCATGGCAGGGGGGTTGGAATGGACCTTCAAGATCATCTAGTTCCAACCCAAACCATTCTATGATTCTATGAAGTCTGGGGTGATATGTCATGTTTTAATGGGTGAACTTTCATACACACTCATGTTGTTGAATTTCATTTAAATATGCAACACAGTGCAGCATTAAGGTTGTGGTTTATTTTTTTTAAAGGGCTGTAAAGGAGTGGTAATTCAGTATTTTAGGTGTGTACCTCGACAAAAGGTTGAACTTCTTGTTTACTGGAAAAAAAAAAAAAAGGGCAGCATTGAATAGCTCAAGACCAGCAGTAGGGTGCAAATCTGTTCATTAATCATCTAGTGGTTGGAGTAGTCATGAGTGTAGGTGGGAGGCTATGGATCAGGCCACTGAGGCATTGAATCTCACAGGAGACTGCAGCCATGGAGACTGTACGCGTTTCATACCAGATCTTCGTTGAATAATTACAAGGAAGGAAAACAGTCATTATAATACATGAGAGAGAGGTCACCTGGGGAGAACACAGGAAGGAGTGCAGGGAATGGTTGGAGGTCTGAAACCATGGCCCGCGGTGGGGACCAAAGAACTGGGACTGTCAGTCTGGAGAGGAAAAGGCTGGATGGAGACATGATAAATTCCAGTATGTAAATGGCTGCAGGAAAGTAAGAAGGAGTAATTAGTTTCTGTGTCACTTAGGTATGCTCCCTGTCTAGCACGGACAAGAAGAATGGCCTTACACGGCAGCAACTGAGAGCTCAGTAATGACGATAATGAGAAAAGGATGTATTTACATGCATATAGTGAGGAAGAGAAGCTTTGAAGTCTTTCAGAGTGCACTCGGTTTTCAGAAAAGCCAGAGAAACAGCTGCTAATGAGAGAGGTATCGTTGATCCTGACATGGGAAAGGAATCTCTGAGGTCCCATAATAATTTTCTATGATTTGATGTAATCCCGAGACCATTCTTTCTCCTTTTATAAAAACCGACTTTGCAAACTTTTGCCATCTCTGCATTTCAAACAATAAGATTTGGGGTTTTCTGAGTTTTTAAAAACCTAAAACTTCATAGCAAACAGTTTCGATTCTTGCCTAGGATGAAGGCTTTGTTGTCCCATAGCTTTTCTTTCTCTCCCAGTTATTAGTTTTGCACAACTTAGAACCAGACTCTAAATAATACATAGACAACTAAAACATTAACTATAATCTTGTCTGAACTGGACAAAGAGAAAATGCCCTAGCAGAAGTTGAGCCTTTTGTTTGGTCTTTTAAATTGTGTTATTAATTCAAGGATGAACATTGAAATCACAGAGGCGGATCAGGATGCCGTGGAGGTTGGGATATTTATAACCTGAAGAGGTTTGGTTTAGGGAGGAAGTAGTTACGGCTCTGGAAGGACTTGTTAAATTTTGGGTTGTGCTGCAGAGTTCCCGTGTAATCATGGACAAATCACTCAGCTTCTCCATGTTGCTCATCCGTAAATGGAGATAGTGGAACATCTCTGCAGTAGTGATAGAGGCTCTTATGAACATGCAAGGTAGTTTTAGCAAACAGTAGTAGACAGCCTGAGGAAATCCTTTCTTTGAGGAATTTTGGAGGTTCAAGAAAGAGATGTATAAGCCATTCGGTTGAGACACGTTACGAAAAAATTCGGTGTCCATGTGAACTGTTGACTGTAGCCTGTGGTAGCACTTTCCTTATTGCCTCTTTCCAAAGTATATGCTGTAAAATATTGTAAACAAAACTTGCATGGGCAGATTAATCTCTTGAAGGCTGGGCGAAGGCTCTTTTGTATATCTTTCTGGATTTTATGGAAAACTTGTTACACAGAAATAACCAGGCCTCACTAAAGGCCCTTCGATGGCTTTCTGGGAGTAAAATGCCATAAACAATGTTGGGTGGCAGCAGCAGACTCGTATCTGTGTCATCTGTTACTCTGAGAAGCATCAAAGCTTCAAAAGATCTTCAGGAAGGGGGAAGGGAGGAGAGGGTTTAACTGCAGTGCATCATGAATAGACCAAATCCTGAGATGACAATTTCGACTGTTTACAATAAGCATGAAGTAATTCAAAACACGTTCTGGGACATTCGGGTCGTAAAGTCCTGGTAGATCACATGGGCTGTGTTGCAGAGCTGTCTGATTTTTAATTAGCAGTGAACACAGACGTAGTGATGGGTTTGAAGTTGGTTTTTCATGTGTTTTTTTTTTTTTTTTTAAGGATCAGCTGAAGGAAAACATGTTCAGCCCAGAGCTGGTTGTGAGTCTTTTTTTTTTTTTTTCCCAGTTTTGTGTTGGTAGCTACGGAGGAAGTAGACGGGATGCGGAGCGTGGTGTTTTTGGGGCAGATCATGCTGTGGTTGGCCTATTGTTAGAAATTTTCAGGTGTCCAACAGATTTTTTCACTCAGTGCTCCTCAGTAATATATCTCTTTTGTGGTTACCAGCTCTTCCCCATACTAAGCTGGAAAATATGATTTTTTTCTGTTTTCATTTTCTTTCCTTTATTTTTTTTTTTTTATTTTTGCTACAGAGGATAGTTGGTTTGTACCTCTAGGTCTAAAGGGAAGGCTCCTCTGTGTCTAAAAGTGAGAGTTTTCCCTCAGAAGACAGTAAATCTCCAAAGGATGGAAATTCAACAGCATATGGCACACAATTTGTCTAGTGCAAATACCTAAATACTCTGTGTATCACAGCCCATCCCTGGGGAAACTGTTGTATTTAAATTGCCATTGGGGTATAATTCAGGGGGAAAAAAAAAAATCTCTGAAACAAGAAACAGAGAATTTGAGACTATCACCAACATTTAAAAAGGTGTGTTGTCAGACCTCTTCTGCGTTTGCTCAGGCAAAACTGCATAAGAGAGACTTGTCTCAGACAATCCTTTATTATTGTCTCTTACCTGTGCTAATTCACTGGCTTCTGGTAGAGGGGAAGGCAGGCAAAATAGAGCAGGACTCATACAAATATTGAAGAGACAAGAGAAGGGAGAAACATTGTAAATATGGACATGGAGCTGTTGGAGTGGGTCCAGAGGAGGCCATGGAGATGATCCGAGGGCTGGAGCACCTCTGCTATGGAGACAGGCTGAGAGAGTTGGGGCTGTTCAGCCTGGAGAAGAGAAGGCTCCGGGGAGACCTTCCAGCAGCCTTCCAGTACCTACAGGGGCTACAAGAAAGCTGGAGAGGGGCTTTGGACACAGGCATGGAGTGATAGGATGAGGGGTGATGGCTTTAAACTGAAAGATAGGAGATTTTGATGAGATATAAGGAAGACATTTATTACATTGAGGGTGATGAGGCTCTGGACCAGGTTGCCCAGGGAAGTTGTGGCCTCCCCATCCCTGGCAGTGTTCAAGGCCAGGTTGGATGGGGCTTTGAGCAACCTGGTGTAGTGGAGGGTTTCCCTGCCCATGGCAGGGGGGTTGGAACTAGATGATCTTGAAGGTCCCTTCCAAATCAAACCATTCCATGATTCTGTGAAATGCGTGCTCAGATGATACGTTAATGTAAAAGCAACTGAAAGCTGTCCAGAAAGGCAGACTGGCAGTTGTCTCCCATGACAAGATGCTCTGATAGCCCAGGTTTTGCACAGGCAGATCTTGAAAAGAGGTCTGGTTACATAAAGAACAATTAAAATAGTGTTTGCAGCGTATAACTCCACTTGCTTCTCACCTTTTATCTGCACGAACAACTGCTGCTTTCTTCCATAATTTCAAAGCTACTGTCAGGTCTATTTTCCCTCACTCCCTGTGGGTATTTGACTCCAGCATCCACTGGCTGAACTGAAAAATATTCTTTCTCGTTCAGTTTTGCTGCGTTGGTCCATGAGACCGAGGCTGGGTAATTGAAACGTTTTACGAGCTTTCTGCAGACTTTTCATTTTTCTGTTTTCTAACCCTGTGCAGTCAGTTCAGCGAAGAGACAGGAATATTTTTGTTCATTTACACTGTGTGGTGGAGCAGTTGAAGGTGACGGCGGACTTTTCTTTATACTTTTATCACATGTTGCAAATGCCTTCGAGATGTTTCTTTCTTTGTTATCTCAAAGTACTGTGCTATATTGATTTTTGCTTTTTCTCTAAGGGGCCGAAAATTTCAGCACTAACCCTGAAGCCAACTGAAGTAATTGATTATCTGTTTTTACCTCCTCTTCAGTTATTTACCTCATGCCCTTCAATGGAGAAAGGGTGTGCTATTTCTAGGTGATTTAGTGTAAAGCAGATCTTTGCTGAGCTTTAATATCAATTTATATAACCTCAATACAGGGTTATTCTTTTAGACCCACAAGTTTATCTAATATGTCATGAGAGAGCTTGTTCTAGAAATATCGTTTTATAGCTCTATTCTTATTGAACCTGTGAGTAGTAAGAAATGAAACAGATTTTCTATAAACTCAGTAAGAAATTGAAAATACTTAAGTAAATTATCTACAGGAGGAATTAGGTGCATATTAGCCTTCTATAATCTAGTTAGATATCTTTTAAAATGTATTTTATAATTAATAGATACATTTTGTTTGCATTTTTTTGTGTACGTATTAATGGTAATGGCATTTTCATCTGTGTTTTGTCTTTGTGGCAAGAAATATGCTGGTCATTAAAACTTTAAATCTCTGGGTATCATTCAGAATAAAACGTATGTTTTTGTTCTAGGGAGTACTTCCTTAGATAACTTTTCTGAGCTTGCCACACTACTTTGTGTCATTTATTTTCTACGTGAATGTAAATGTATAGGTGGGGTATCTGTAAGTAAAGTCTCTTTCTAATTAAGTAGAAAAATGTGGGATGCTGCCCACAGGTTTGCAATATCATTTGCTTTACTAGGAAATCTTTGGATCCTTCTTTCTCTTAGGGCACATTCCAGGATATAAAAATGATTCATGTGTCTTGGAAGTACAGCTTTGGAAAGTTTGTCAAGTTATCTTGAGTAGCCCAAGACTGGGGTGAAATCTGCCCTTCCGTTAGCTTAAAAAATATTAATATTTTATCTGTCTTTGTATAACTCATTCATCATCTTCAAAAGATCATCAGAGACTAATTACAGTTTGAAAGAGTGGAAATTAGATACCGACTCCTCACTTCTGGTTTGCATTCCAGTATTTGTGATGCAAAAGGGAACTTGAATCCAGAAGCACATCTGTGATTGCAATAACAAATTAGCGAAGAAGATTTAATCTGAGCCACATAATATGAAAAGATGTTTAGAGAGAATGAAGTCTGAGCTCAGAGGTCTTGGCACAGACCTGGTGCAGAGGAGCGGCGTGATTGGAGGGGAGCGGGAGGGATCTGAAAGTGAAGAACAGCATGTGAATTAAGCCAAATAATTAAGTGATTTAAGCATTGATCTAGCCAACCCTCCGGGTTCATTCAGGGAAGCAAAACATATATCATTGCTTCTCTGGAGAGTCTTGCATGGTCAAGGATTCAGTTTATTCAGGACATTCAGACCTACCCTTTACTTGCATTTTAAAAAGTTCTTAAATTTCTCATTGTGTGAAACTGATTGTATCATTTTGCCTTTCAATAAGTTTCATTTAGTTGCAATTACTCTGGCTTCGAAATCTTGAAATCAAATGAATTAAGGAAAATGGAAAATCAGAGCTCTTTCCTAATTAAGAACTGAGCTTTTCAAGGAATATGAAAGGATCTAATTTAGAGAAAGATGTTTGGAGTGCATGAAATGTGGCTTGAAGGAGATGCATGTGCATTTAATATAACTTACTGAGCCCAGCCAGATTTGTATTGATGGGATACAAAAAGCATCTGAAATCCTCTTTCAGTGATAGATTAATTTATGGGCTGTCTTGAAGCATTCTGAGTTGACTTTCAGTTCAGAGAAACGGGTGGCCATCTCACTGGACGTTGGTTACTACTGTATTTTTCATTATTTCTTTCTGTGTTAGTCATTTGAACCGTGGAAATATTTGGAGGGGGCTGACTATGTTTTTGGTTTTGCTCTTCAACGGCTTTGTAACCCTTTTGTATAGATGTGGAGAAACCTCCATCCTGGGACTGTTGCTGTCACAGGCAGCTCTGAGTAGGCAGGTGACACCGAAGGGACGTTAGAAGTGGGCAGGTGGCTCAGATGATGTCTATAATGGGCAGAGTTCAGAATGGGCTTAATTTGCTGTTGGCTCTGGAACGCAGTTCTCTTCATCTGCTGCATCCCCAACATACACAGATACATTGTGTGTAACGTCCCCAGGCATAATACACGGAGCTCACCTGCTTGTCCCCTCCCGAGCATGCCAGGCAGCTCCCACTGCGGAGAACGTTCTCGGATATAATCTGGAGGACGTGTCATTTCTTATCATTGGGAATTTAGAAGTCATTATCATCGTATTTCTTATCCCCCGCAGCGCGCGGCAGGCTGTGGCTTCCCCACAAATGTGTGCAATAATTACGTGCATAGAAGGAGGGAAGGGATGTTTCTAAAGAGGGTCAGGTTTGCTGCTCTGCTCCGGCTCTGTTAAAACTCAGTGCATGTCTGGGTGGTAAAACGTAGAGCTATTAGGTGGGAATAGTCACGGTAGATACGGCAGGACAAAGGGAGGCAGATGTGGAAAACATAAGGAGAGTGAGTAGCTAGTTGACGCACGGTCTTTGACACAGTCCGTGCTTGACCTTGATTTCTTCTGAGTACATTGGAATAATATGGTGGTGTAATCAAACTTCCAGTAAAAGGAGGCCGTGGTCCCCAGCGTCCTTACAAAGAGGAATTTTACTTTTAAAGCTATGCGTATCTACTAGATGGGATCTACTAAATTTACATGGCGTAGTCCTCAAAGGAGTTTATGTACGTTTTAAACTGGCAAATACCAACAGCTGTTCATCCACATTATAATTACCCAAATTGCAGAGGACCGTCTGCAACAAGTTCTGTTGGATAACTAAGACTACCCAGACCCACTGCAATTGCTTCCTGGCTGCCAGCTCTATTAAGTCTTGTTCTGTAACACTTTACTGCAGAACAGACAAGTTTGTTTTCTTTGCACAGCCTTCCACGAAGCATTGTTTAAACAGCACATAATGTATTCTAACAATGAGGGACTTTTTTGCTCCCATCTGTTTGATAGCAAAATGAACAGTTGTGATTCATACGTACAGCGTAAATACTGTGTAATGACTACGGGCTGACTTGGAGTAAATTCCAGGTTATTTCATTCCCGTGCCAGGTTTTTGTCCGGTTTCGAGTCAGGGGAAAATTTCTGATGTTGGGCCTGAACTTTTTAGGTGTTAAACATCCCTCTAACAGAGTGACCCATCATTGTCCAGAGGTGATAGTAGAAGGCTGCCACGAGCAGACCTGACAGCGCAGCAGGTACCAGGAGGACGAGCTGCCACGTGCTTCTCAGACCTCCAAGGCTGTATGGTATCTAGTTGCCTTTTCTGAATTTAAGGCCGTGCAGACACTCCTCCAGAGACTTACAGGGCTGTGGATATTTATTTTAACCTTTTGGGGCAGCACAGTAACGAAAAACAATGTAGGGGAGGATTTATTTATTTTTTTTTTTAGCCAGACTCTTCAACAAGTGTTTTTTTACTATTTCTATTTGCAGGGCTTTCGAAAAGCTAAAACCTGCATTGGTGCAATCAACCTCCTGCCCGAGCAATTTGATGAGGTCACAGCATGTCAGAGGATGGGCAGGGCACCGTCTGTCCGGCCAGTTTAGGGAATGGGTTGTGGTGACAAACACCACAACCCGCCGTCAAACTTCAAGAGCTCTGCTGCCCTTGACCTTCTTCCAAGCCAAGAACCTACCAATTATACTGATGGTCTGGGTAGAAGATCCTGTGCTCTGTAAAGTGGGTCTTTACCTGAATTACGAAATTTGGTGGCCTTGGGTAGCTTTAGGGAGATAGTCCTTCAAAAGATGGCAGGCAGCACCTTAAGTGGGGGAGTCTGTTTGCGATACATCGCGATAAATGTGAGCTGGCTAAAAGTGTACCTTTTTTTTTTTATTATGTTTTTTTTTTTTTTTTCAGTTGTTCTTAATACAAAATTGAGTTCACAGTTTGGTGCAGTCATTTCCATTCAGTCAAAACCATCTGTTGTTTCATTTTCCTTTCTTCCTTCCTTTGCGATTCGTGAATCGAAGGAATCACCCGCTCCCAGCTGCGGAGCAGACTCCTTGCAGGTCACCAGGCGCGCAGAGAAGTGTCATAAATACACACGAAATGTTGGTTTATGTTGGTTTGCATCCACCCTGCTGCCAAGATACAGGAAAGGCTTCAATACCTGGCCTTGGCTGGTTTGTATTACAGCACGCATCCTTCTCCCAAACCACATCCTGAAACACACGACAGCGGAGCTCGCTCCCCATCGGCTCTTTCAAAGTGTTGGCAGCACCAGTTGCCTTTTTTCATAATTCACTAATGTTTGTTCTCTGCACTTGTCTTTAGGAATCTTTGAGGGATTTTTTTTTTGTTGTTTCAAAGTTTACCCTGAAAAGGGAATATTGATTTTGATCTTTTTTTTTTTAACCAATATAGTTCAGCAGATAATTGTCTGGCTGCTTTAAAAACCAAAGCTGCCCGATTTGCTCTGCTTAGATTTAATTAAAAAGAAAGAAAAAACACATTTTACTTTTTTTTTTTTAACGTATAAAGTTGTGAATTTTCTGGTAATCCTTGTTTAGCTGACCAAATACACATAAATATGCTTTAGTACAACTTTACTGCCTGATAATGAAAATATGGCATAAATTTTGTGTTCAGCTTTCATGCCTGACTTTTTACTGACACCAAATAAATTCATAGCGTAACAACTGAGCCTCAGAAGATACAGATTTCTTTAAAATATCAAACTAGTTATTTTCAATTTGCTCCTGAAATCTTTGATCCGTAACGTTACAACATTTTGAACATGTTTTAGCTAGGTTATTCCTTAATTTAAAAAAAAAAAAAGTAAATCAGGAATACCCCACAAAAAGGATGCAGCTAAATGGTAAGCATGCTTTCCCTTTCCCAGAGTAGTCATTAGCTTTGTATTTCTGCATGGAAACCAGGAAACTGTGTGCTAGAGCTGTGTAGTTTTATTGATTTTGGTCTGGCACAATTAACGTCTCAGTTTCCTCTTTCTTCAGTGCTATTTGCTTGAATTTTTAACTCTGGGTAGGGATCTTGGGAGACTGACAATGAGCAAGTAACTGTTAGTTTAAAAAGCCCTTTAGAGGGGTTTGTAGGAGCTTCAGCAGATGTTGCCAAATAACCTGATGGCCAGAGGCTGGGACTGCCAGTGGTACAGAGGCAGCGCATCTAAACGTTTACTTTTTTTTTTTTTCATTTTAATTGAAAATTTTTTTAGCTTATGAAGAGAAGTCTGCTAAATTTGGGTCATTCCCAAGGTTATCCTGTTGCTCCCATTTTATGCATGTCACATGAGCTCCATGGTGGGGTTTTCTACTCCTGTAAGGAAGCCAGGGAAGGGGCAGAATTGCTGCGGCTGTTGCCCTGTCCCTGCTTTAGGACCTCATGTGCGATGGTTTCTGCTATGCCTTGTGGTGGGCAGCAGTGTAGGAAGCAGGAAAAGAAAAGAGTGGAAAAGCCTGGCTACCTCCAAGCAGCAGGTTGATTTGCTATGCAAGGAGGTAAGAAAAAGGGGAAAAACAGAAAAGAAGAAAAAAAAGAGATTAAAAATTATGCCTTCCAGATAGAAGAATCTTGCATCTATTTGTAAAGTCAGCAAGAAAGAGGAGAGTATCATCATTCTGGTTTTTTTTGAAAACCCACTTTATTTTAAAGTTGGGAACAAACTTTGGAAGTTCTTTGGCTTTCTATGTTTTTGGAGTGGCTCAGCCAATTTGTTAAGGGGCTGTGATTCTTTGCTATGCCATTAAAAAAAAAAAAACCACAACAGCAAAACACTGTTCTCTTTGTTGCTACTCATTATATACAGCCACAGGGATACACGCCTGTCATTTGACAGTAAGGAAAGCACAGCTGAATTCACTGCCCTTAGGAACCTGCAAAACAATATGAATTAAATGTTTATACTTTTCGTGTCCGCATGAAATATCACTTGGTTTTGGAGGTGTTTGCAAGAAACAGCCTCTTGTGTTCGCTTCTAAACTAAAGCCAAAAGAAAAGGAAGAAATACTTACTGATTTAAAAGCAACGTGTGCAATTTATAGTATTCGTTGCCAATTATAATTATCTTAAATGCACATACTTTGTCGACAGCTTGCATTTGTTGGAATGAATTCCAGTTATCATGGTAAGATTCCCTAGGTGGCTTTATTTCTTATAGATTTTCCAGCTTTTCCCTTTTCACGTATTACAGATAGTAGAGGGATAATATCAGCCCAAAGATTTAATACCTGTAGTCATACCCTTTAGGTTGTGGAGGTACCAACACAGAACTTCAGTCTGTGACAAATAAGGGGGGGGGGGAAAGGTATTTTCATATAGATAGCAGAAAATGGCACAGAGTTTATCTCTAGTGGAAATAATATAGTCTTTTCTCAGTTATGCAATTTCTAATTCCTGATGTTAGCTATTCAGATAAAAGAAAAAGCATCTAGATTTGTATGGAATGTAGCTATCCGATATATCTCAAAAGTCCTTCATTTCCAGAGCTATACTTAAGAAATAGCATGAACTTATGATCCTCACTTTTTTTTTGTGTGTTGGAATTTATGTTTTCAAAAGCATAGAGGAGAAAGTAAATAGGGTTTTATCTTTAGAGTAAATGTTGGTGCTTTTTGCACAGTTTAAGACTCTGGATTAAAAAATACTCTCAAATATCTTCTGGTAACCTACTTCGATTATCACATTGAATCTGTTTTGACCTGTGTTAGTGCTGTGGGAAACGAGGTAACCAAAAGATTATCTGTCTTCGTTGTCTTTGGCCAATTGTGAGTAGATAATTTCTGCATGAATAAGAATCATAGAATCACAGAATGGTTTGGGTTGGAAGGGACTTTTCAGGGTCATCTAGTCTAACCCCTCTGCAATGATCAGGGACATCTTCAACTAGATCAGGTTACTTAGAGCCCTGTCCAGCCTAACCTTGAATGTTTCCAGGGATGGGGCATCCACAACTTCTCTGGGCAACCTGTTCCAGTGCTTCACCACTGTCATCATAGAAAATTTCTTCCTTAGATCTAGTCTGAATCTCTCCTCTTTTAGTTTAAAACCATTACCCCTTGTCCTATTGCAACAGGTCCTACCAAAAAGTCTATCCCTATCTTTCTTATAAGCCCCCTTTTATTGTATGAAGCTGTACAAAGCTATGTTTCATTCTAAATACATGCTGAACTTTCAGAAATGTGTCCTAGTTTCTCCACAATACAGAGATGTCTCTTCCCTATTCCCCTCACCGTTTTCATAAACAAACACTGATTTGCTTCTGCATCCAACTGCTTTGCATAACACTGTGTTAAGCTACCATCCATGACCACAGAAATACCAGTCAGGCTGGCTTTGTGGCAGTTGGTCAAAATAAATGTCGCTCACCTCTTGCATCTCTATGCTCTTTATACATCCTACAGGAAAATTTTACTTTGCTGCTACGGTGTGGTGCAGTGATGATAAGCTTTGTTCAAGGCTGGAGTGGCTTCCAGAATCTCTTCTCCTGTGCTTGTCACTGGTGATGTGATTTCTCCTACTACAAACTAAAGCCCAGGCAATTAAATATTAAATGTGACACTCTATGTGTTTTTGTTGCGTACAACTAATTGCAATCCATAGTTCTCCTTAAATGTATTTTTTTTTTCCTCACCATCTTGCCCATTTTGACCTATTTCAGACTCGGAGTGTCCCACCAGTGACCTGTCAGGACAGTTCATGCAGTCTGTGGCCTGGCATGTGAAAGGCACTTCGTGGGTGTAGGCCAACTTGACCACACATGCAAAGTCAGCCCTGCTGCAAGGTTGGCTTTAGTGAAGTTAATAGCAACTCTGGAGGGACTGGAAACCACTTTGATTAAACAAACCTGCCTATTTCAGTCTACCATGTTAAGATATAATTTAAAACTTTGAAACCAGAGGAGCAAAATCATCCCTTTTGGTTCTATTTCTCATGCTGATCTCTATTCTCAAATCCTGGATTTGGACATCTGAGAGTTGAAAGTGCCTTTCTCTTTCCAAATGAATTAATGCTGCTGTTTTGAGTTTATTTACACTCGTTTCCTTGTCTATACTTATATCCTTTATTTGTTATATAATTGCTAGAATATTTTTTGTTTAAAGTTGTATGCGCTGGTCTAACTCATTTTTCTTAACCCCATAAAATCCTTTCTCTTTTATAGAGAGGAAAGTGTAAAGACATATATTCATTAAGACGGTCTACTTCATCAATTTCCTCTCTTCAAATGTACTAAGAAATGACTCGGAGTATTCTATCCCAATCTTAGCAGTCAGTATCAAGGGAAAAGCTCACAGCACCGCAGTGTGATTGCAGCTCATGCCAACTCCACAGCCCAAAGGAAAGAGATGATCCAGCAACGATCAAGACTTTTTCCTAGATTACTGTGCAGAAAAATATACTCAGTGACAACTACTTTGTATTCAAATTCCATAATGGGCATCCCACCAAGGTGAACAAATCTACTCCAAATGGACAGCTATTAGTATTTCAGGCCTTAAAAAAATTTTTTTTTTGAGACTCATATTATTATTTTAAGAAAGTAGTCCCTGAAAGTATGAGAGGTTCCAAATCTGCTACTGAGAGTCTGTTTTGGTATTCATGGTGATGGGATAAAACACAAGCGACTGCAGGAAAAAAAAGTGTAATTGCTGGTTTCGAGCCACTGTTCTTGTAATGTCTTGATGCCTTCACCAGAAGCGCCTATTTGCTCACCTCTGTGTTCAGGCAGCATGTCTTTAAATCAGTTTATGTGCTAAGTAGACAAAGACAGGAGGATGAAAACTATTGCCATGTCCATTTTGCAGAGGCAAATTGGAGGAAAAACGTGGAAAGGGTAAGTGAAATACAAAGAGTTGAGGTGCAGCAGGTTGGCTCAACTGGAGGGTTTTGATCTTTCCCACAATGAAACGCAGGTGTCCCAGCCAAGATGTGAGTCCGTGATGAACTTGAAGATGGTGTTGGAAGTCCAGCTCTACCAGCCAAAGTAGGCTACTGTCTCACCAGCTTCCAGTTGTTCAAATAGTGTTGAATTCATATTTTCATCTGCTTTATAAGAGAGAATTCTGGCTTGGGCTTACCTTATTGTTTCACAAATTTCTTTCAGAATATGGAGTAAGTTTCACAAATGCCAGTTCAAACCAATATCCCTCAGCAAGCAAACAAGCGAGGGGCAAATTACTGGGGGAAATACTTTTCCTTTTCTGCTGATACAATTTGATGTAGATTTTCAAAGTAAATGCTCTATATAAGAAAGTTACGGAGAGTACTGCTTCAATCATCGTGGAGTCAGTTCTGCCTCTTAGGATATCAGGGAACAGTTTGTGTGCATTGATGAAATCTTCTCTTATGCCACAAAAAACACTGGCAAATAGAAAGCAGCAAATTGTAGTTTAAGAGTAAAAAGAACTAGAAAACCTAAGTCTGTAGAGAAAAGAAGGTAGAACCATAGAAAAGTATTTATTATGGTTTAAAGAATGCTACCCTCATAAGGTCCGCTTTCACATCTGGTAATTTTAAAGGGAATAATGTGGGAATAAGTTGTGCTATCAGCATGGAAATTATTTTTTGTGGATCTTAAGAAAAGCTTATAACAAGTAGCTCTTTCTGAAACGTTCTGAGCAGAAGAGTATGTACCCTCACAGCACGCTTCTTTGATTATTCTAAACAGAAAATCTAAACCAACAATCTAATATCTGCATTTATAGTAATCCCCATTTCATCTTGCAACTCAGTTTTGAAAATATTGGTTGCAAGGGGAAGAGTGTTACGGTGCTTCATGAGATTCAAAATGAGCCTTTAAGGTCTTGTCGCAGATCCATGCAAATGCTTGAGGGCAGACTCCACCACCGCTGCAAAAAAAGTCAAGTAAAAGATCTGAGTTTAATGTATACTCACAAGAGTATACATTAAAAAAAGTGGAACATCTGCCCTAAACCGAATCCACCCTTTCTGAATGGTATTTATTTTTCTTTCACATTAGAACTATATAATTTTAAGTTCTTATGTGTTTCCAATCACCATACCACCTGAGCAGGGTGTAATTTTTACTGTATTTATGCTTATGACTGCCAGTCAGAGTAAGAAAAAGTATAGTTTCATCTCTTCCCAGATGACAAACAGGAAATGTGCCGTTTGTTTGAAAGAAAAAGCTATGGTAGAGCAAGAATCTGAACCTGGGTCTCATGCAAACCGGTCCAGGATCCTAACTGGGGACGTTATTGTGCTCAATAATAAGTTTCAGCTTTAGGAATCCTCTGAGAGATGGTTTCGTCTTTTAACAGTCTGTCTCATTCTGCAGCTGCTTTTTTAACTTTACAACTTACTAACAGCAATTGACTGTCAAATAAGTACCACTGTGAACTCATGAATAAACATAGTTATCATTTACATATTAACAGAGGGCCTTTAGCTGAAAAGAATCCATTTGTGTTACTGCAATATCTTAATTATTTACTGTGTTATATTGTAATGAATTATATTTTACTCTCTCAAAACTCTATAGTATGTGTATCTTATGGGGTTTGGAACCAATGCACTGATATTACAGTGGTAATCAACACTGCTTCTAAATATTCATGCCAATAAATGACTCCCATGTGTTTGCTGAGTGCCAAGGATAGTCTGAAGCATTTGTTTAGCATTCTAGTGGGATCTAGTTTCTGCAAAGTTCACGTAGATGCAGAATTTCAATTTTGTTGCTGTTTTGCACGGGGAGAGGGAAAACACGTTTGAATTTGCACGAGCAGTGAGGCAGGACACTTAGAAGAAAGGGATGGTGTCTCAGTCACAATCTGTGCTTAATAATGTCTGAGAGCACCAGGGAGTTGTCAGCTATTTTTTATTATAACAAAATTACAATTTTGTTTAGTCTACGATAGCCTCCTCGAAATTTCACTTTTGAATAAACATCTGCAATTTTCCAAATCATTTAAAAATCATTGCATTTCGTGGGCAGGGTGCTCTGACAGTCGCGCAGCCGAGGCACCGCTGTAGCAATCACACAGTCCTCAATAAGTCAATTAAATACTATACCCCCAAATTTATCGTGTTTCAGTACTGCAATGGGCTGACATAAATCTTCAGAAAAGCATATTGAGTGTACAGAGGAACCACTGATTTATTGAGCTACTGTCGGAATTTCAAAACGAGGAAATACTGTCTCGCAATCCAGTAAGTTTGTTTAATGAAACGTAAGATAAGTGTAAACAGTCTTAAAATATAGTTGAGTTCAGTCTTTTGGATTAAGAGTAACCAGCATATCGTAAACTGTGCTTTCCCCTTTGAAGTGCAGCTTCAAGACCCTGTATAGGTGCACTGCCCCTTTCTGCAAACAAGTGTTGGAGCCTCCACTCCCTCCTGCCTCCAAGGGCGAATGGATCACCAGACCTTCCTGATGCCCTTTCACAGCTTCCAAAAAAACAGGGGATTTTGTTTTGGATGCTTGAGATGAAAAAGAACTTGTTTTAGAATTAGGGGAATAGCAATATGAAGGATTCTTTGCTCTGAGGACAGTGAGGCACTGGACCAAGTTGGCCAGAAGAGTTGTGGCTGCTCCATCCCTGGAAGTGTTCAACGCCAGGTTGGATGAGGCTTTGGGCAACCTGGTGTAGTGGAAGGTGTCCCTGCCCATGGCAGAGGGGTTGGAACTAGATGATCTTGAAGATCTCTTCCAACCCAAACCATTCTACGATTCTGTGCTTGCACGCAGTCATGATCACATGAAAATGTGATCCAGATGTCCTCATCCCTGCTGGAGTGCAAGTGGGATTTCCGTGTGCTCTGCTGTTTGATGTCTTGTTTAGAAGATTCTTTTGAATACTTGTAGATGCACAAATACTTTGTCTATTGTTCTCATGGAAATATTTGATAACACTGTTGATCATATTTCTGATTGCTCTATTTTTTTTTTAGCTAAACTTAATTATTCCTTATGAAAAGTTTAAAATAAATATTAAAATATTGAGCTGTTTATACAGGAAAAAAAAAGGTTCAGCAGAACTGTACTTTATATTTAGTTTCTATGATGATCTTAGATCACATGTGCAGTTCTGCATGTGAATATTTAGCATATTCAACCGTAAGGGAAAAATCATTTCTGTTAGAGCCACCCTGCTGAGCATGTCTAGAAGACGTGGGTGTGAGATCCTGCCACGACAGACATGTGTCCAGCTCCCTGGCAGGGTGGGGTGCAGGATGATGGGATCTGGGTGACAGCTGACTCTGTTTTCCTTTTTCAGAATCACCCAGCACGGCTGCAGTTCGTAATACAAGCTGAAAGTAAACAGCTAGTCATCAATCTGGAGAGGAATGAGTAAGTACCCTTGTTGCATGTTCACTTTGTACTGGAGGTTCTCAGAGAAGGGGTATAATTTTTAAATTGATGGTTTAAAAGTAACCTGGGGCCAAGTTTGCTACTGGTTCCTTATGGAACAGGCCCTTAACAAGAGAGTTTTGTTCCAGCTGGAGTGCGTGTATTTGCACGCTGCTTGTAGAGCAAGAGTCTCTATGGCATCTGCATTTATGTGGGACTGAAAATGGATGTATTGCCTCTCCGTGTTTTCCTGTCGGCCGTTATTTTTATTTGATTCGGGTTTGTCCTCCTTCCCTGTGGTAAGCCTTTTTGTTTATAGTAACATGGAAAATCCTACGGTCTTTGGAGGACTCATCCCTCCTAACGCTGCCTGCGACCGTGGTCGCTTCCATGCAGTGGCCGTTGGCGTCTGCTCAGGGAAGATTAAGTCAAGCATTTGGGCTTAACTCCTGCTGGGGTTTGAACAGGACCTCCCTGGGTTTGCTGGCAAAGGGCTGATGATGGGCTATGTGCGCCGTTCATGAGGCCCATGACCAACATTGAGCTTGAGCCGTCATTTGTGGGCTGTAAATGCTGCATCTTCTTCCATGTGCTCTTGACAACTCCCGTTCATGTCCATAAGCTTTCAAAGAGGGATACCAGGGGCTGCTGTAGAGGTGGTTCCGCAGGCAGAAACCCAGGAGGGTTTTTCACAAAGAAGCACAGAACCACACAGAAATAAAGTCACTTCTCTGGAAGTCCATGACAAGCAGAACCAGTTATTGAAGTCTTAGTATACTTTCTCAACTGTTCAATCACTTTTCCTCTAAGAGCATCTCAAGAACATGTTGTGGGAATCCAGATCAGGACAACTACGTGCTGCTTGTTAGAGGAAAGCCAAAGATCCCTTTCAGCCTAGGGAAAACTTTTTATAAACATTAGCGAGGATCTATGTGTTCTGTAGGTTTCCCTGCTGTGAAATAAAAGCAGCAGAGGTGTTTTTTCACTGTAATAGAGAAACCATAGACATAAGCAGTGCAGCTTTATGTGTTAAGAGGAAGGAATGTGCATGTGAAAGCAAATGTCCAAGGGAGGCCGGGTGTGTGCTGCCTCGGGCTGGTGATGGACAACTTCAATGGAAAACGACGGGGCACCTCTTTAGTCCTCTGCAGTAAAACAACACCAAACACTTTTTATTTCAAGTCATTTGGATGAACCCTAATGTTACCCAGCTGGGACAAAATCCAGTTCATTTTATTATTCAACATCAGGCCCAAATCTTGAGCTTTCTCTACATTGTTTTTAATGCTCCTTTCTTGTTCATTTCCTATCCTTGAAGGGTATGTAGATCCCCCATGCATAGGTTGCTCTGTTTCAGTAACTAGAGGAGGACTTAATTCCTTTAGTAAACAGGGATTTAACTTTATAGTCTCTTAATCTTTGTCAAAGGGTGTGCCTTCCTTCAGGAATGAAAAGTATGCAGCAATTGAGGAAACTATTTACATTCCATGTCAGCGATTAAAAGATCATAAAACTGCTAATACAGGCCTTGCTGAACATACCAAACTCTCTTGTACCTGTAATAAAGTCAGATTTAAAAAATTGTAAGATGCAATCTCTACCTTTTTTAAAAGTAGGACATGAAAGTACAGTAAATTAACTATGAGCATCTGTCTGACTAACCACATTTGGAGATGTTGAGATCTGCTCCTGAAGAAATATGGTATTTATCAATGATTATTTTCTACTTTAGCTATCTCTATGGTGGGGTGTCCACCAGAAGATTTGCGTTCCAGAAGAGTTGTGTATGACGTTAACATTAGGTTCCTCATCTTAGCAGGAGCTTCTAGATAGTGTAAAATAGTGCAATTGGCCTTGCCTGGGTTTGGCATTTGTAGCAGTTCATAGATCCCAAACCACGGAAAAAGTTGGTTGTGGTTTTGCAAAATCACTTCTCCCTTGTGTCCAGTGTTACCGACTTGGATTTTCAAAAGGAATAGTGGTCTGAGAGTTGCAAATCCAGAAGCAGAAGATGGCTGGATGGATGTGTGTGTAGGTCTATTTGTCACCCGTTTCTGTAAATAATACATTGCATCAGTCTGCAGGACTGGTCTGTGCTCCCCAGGGCAAACAATCTCATGGTCTCTGTGCTTGTGTCTGGAAATCGGTGGTTGCGTTTCTTCTGCTTGTGATGATGGTGTTGATATTGGGTGTGTTGTCACTGGCATGGAGGGGCAAGTGGCAGCAACAGAGGTGATGCATTTGGGGCAATGAAGCAAGCAGTGTGGACATGCTGTTGCTTCCAGGGAGTCCTGCAGGTTCATGGAGTGAAGAATAATGTCCAAGGGAGCAATGAGAGAAAACATTTCTGCAGAGCAGAGAATGGAGAATAACAGCTGGTGGCAGCGGCCCAGATTAAACCTAAGGTAGATTATTGACTTCATAGGTGTGAGAAGGTCATCACATACCTGGAGAAGGGAGCAATGTTTCCATGCTGCGGCTCCTGCCCATGAGTCTTCAAGGCTACAGAGAGGACCAGCAGATGTGCATACAAACCCTGTCCCCTCTAGACTGCTCCATCTTCCCGAGGCTGGCAGGAAACACGCAGCCCAAATATCTTGAAAGCATTGACGCTGAGCGTTGGAGCTGCCATTAAATCAGCATGCTTTAGGTAGAAGTAGAGCGCAGAACACAACCAACTTTTCTTGAGTAATAAGTGACAACACATATGAAGCTCTGATAAGTGTGCTGTTGCTTTACTGTAGTTTCATGTAAAGCATGTTGTTCCCTGGAAAATGGTGGGGGTGGAGGTGGATGGGACCCCTATATTACATAATTTCTGCATTGGGTCATGCAAAAAAAAACTCGATGTGATTTTCCGTGGTTAGTTGAAACAGCTGCTTTGAGTAGTCTTGACATTAAACTCCATTTATTGAAAACCTTAGAGATTTTCCAAACCTTGAGTTACATTTCAAAACATGATTCAGATGTATTAGGCAACCCCAAGTGGGGACTGATGTGTTAAACCATCTGTTATCTATGGAAATATTTAGTGTCAGTTTGATGTTTTCTGATATTTAGACTCAGCAAGATGTGTTCATATGTACTGGGCAAGATGTTGTAAGTTAGTTCTGGAAGAGTTACTGGTGCCTAACTTCACAGCTTAGGGTCTAAAATCTTCTCTATGGTTTCCAGCTGCTAAGATTACTTTTGTAGATATTCATTAAATACTGCAGTGATTAATTTTCAGGCATCGCACATTTGTAATTGCGAAACCAAAATTATTTGCCGTGAATCTGTCAATCGTAGAAAACCTGCTAGCGAGCTTATGTTGCCAGTACATTTCTTACTATGATTTAGTTGCAAAATATGATTGCACTCTTGAGAACCTTAAGCTCTGTAGTACCTTAACTGTTTTAGAAACACTTGTCATATGGAGAGATTTCCAGAATCAGCAAATCATCAATCAGCTGCAAAATAAACCACCCTTCAGAGCAGCTGACTGTACTGGTGTGTGTTACATCAATAATACTGATGCACTTCTGTTGTGCAAGGGACAGTAATGTATGCACATATAAATTCCTTTAAAGTTGATTGCAGCATGTGGGTCTTGGAGGAAAGTAGGCTTACTATTGTGTAAACGAAACAAACCCCCCCCCCCCCCCCCCGTAAGATTAAATCTGAGTTGGAGAGTGGAACGGGATGTGACTACTGGCTGTTTTTCTGCAACTGGAAACGTTTTACACTCTGTCAGAAATAGGTCTGTATACAGCGAAGTACTTAAGTGTTCTTTTAACTTTAAACATATGAGTAATCCAGGTAAAGTCAGTGGAATTACTTATTTTCAAAATTAATTTCATGCTTAAATGATTTGCTGACAAAGGTCGTAATTATGAATGTCAAAGAAATATAACTTTGAACAGATGTTAGAGAGCTTTTTCAAGGCTGACTCCTGTTGTACGCACCTGAGTCTGCAGCAGATGAAGATAAAAAGCTGAGATAAGTCCAGAGCATGCGAGGGCAAGTGTGGAGGTAGGATGGCTTTGCCCTGAGGACATCGGCATTGACAGCATCGCCGGTGTGTCCTGGCCAGTTTCCTTCTGGTGGGACCTCACTGAGCAGCTTCGCAGAGGGAGCAGTGAGGGTGCGATGGGCAAGGTTGTGGCTGTGTCCCCTGGCAGTGTCCAGGGGAACGTGGAAAAGGAAAGAAAAAGCTCAAGTATTTTAGAGAAGCAGAGTTTCCCCATATTCATTTCCCCATAACTTTATGCTCTTTTTTGTCAGGTTTATAGCACAGCCTTTAACAAAGCAATATAAAAAAGGGAATATATGAGGTTAGATTGCTGCCTTTTATTCCCCAGTAAAAATTCTTTTATTTTATCAGGAGGCAAAATCCACCCCAGGCCATGGTGTAAGTCTCCATCATATCCTTCAAATCCCTGAGGATCCCAGAGATCTCCAGAAGTTTAGAGCATCTCTGGCTGACTCCCTTGCATGTTTACTACTTTCTACATGGAGACACCGTACCAGGGATGTATTGGGATGTAATGGTCCGGTATTGGAGGTCACTTTGAAAGCTTAGCTCCAGGACAAAGGAGGTTCCAGCAGTATTCCCTTGGTCTGAAAAGCAGGCCATTGGCATCTTCATGCATAGTGCTAATGTGAGCTGTTCCGGTGAGGTTTTAGTGTTCATAAATCTTTTGTATTCTTTTTTGGTTAAAAGAAAAGAAGTCGTTCTATCTTCCTTTCTGCCTGACCTTTCTGAATAGGAGCGCTGATTGGTGTGCAAGTGACGTTGGAGCTGGATTAATTGAGCAGGGAAACAACCCTTTTCCAGCGCCAAAGAAAATAGCTGACAAAATTTGTTAATGAATTGACATGCTTGTATAGAATCGCTGGCTTGAAATACAGATAGAGGAAACAAATCTAAACAAATACCAAATAGAGAAAGGGAACCTCTCAGAATACACTTGCTATTTTAATTCTGTGCTGTAATTTAGCCAAAAAGCTGTGACCCCTGACAGTGTTATCTGCAAATGCTGGAGCTGGCAGCTGTATGACAGCGTTTCAGCATGAGCTGATAGTTGGGGCTTCACTTTGATTGAAGTAAAAGTTTCACTTTAATGGAAGTAACAATTTTTCCCCTCTGTAATGGCATCGGTCAAATGGTCAACACCACACTGAAATGTGAAGATTGAGCTCCCACAGCGACAGTAATGGTGGTATCAATCCGTGGCTCTAAGGGTACAGGTATTTGCTATAGCTTTGTGATGTAAGGATGGCATGTTTAGTGTGGGCATTGAGATACCAAGATTTGCTCTATAATTGAGTGACTATCCACGGTAGTCGAGGTTGTGTGGTTGGGGCTACCTTTGGCTGTGTCATTTTGGAGCTGTGTTTTGGAGTGAAAGGGTTCAGCTCCAACAGGAGAGAAACTGCTGCTTTCTTGATCTGTTTTTCCTCTCCTTACATAAACCCACAGAAAGAAAGGAGCAATGAGAGAAGATATTTATATGCTGGTATGATATGCTGGAAGCGCAGAGGACAAAAAGAGTGGAATTTGTATTCTGGAGACTTTCTTGTGGCTGAATGTCATAATCTCTGACACGGTCAATGCTCCATAAAACAGCGGGGCAATGGGGCTGTGCCAAGTTCCCTGGAGAGAAGAGAGGACTGTGTCCTGTTCACAGCCCAAACTGCAGGTCTGGGGGAGAACGTGGGGTCAGGAGAGCCGGTGCTGCTCTGTCCTTGCCCTGCAGCCCTGGCACGTGTGAAGGACTGGGGAAATGAGCCCCTTTCTTGGATGAGAAAACTGAGATACGGGGAGGTTGAACACTTCTGTGGGTACCGCAGAACTACAGACCTTGTTCACATAGCATGAGAAAAAAATTGGCTGACAGCTTTGAACCAAGTTAACACAAGGTTTTGCTTGTCCAGTGTCTGTCAGTCAGAGCAACCCTAGAGCTGCACCTTCCAGTTAAATCCATCACAATAATGGAGAGGGAAATACACTCGGTGCAATAAATTTAATAACGAAGTGCCTGCTTTAGATTTCGCTCACTGGATGTATTGCAGCAGTAGAATATTATGTTTTCAGGCCTGTGTTTTAATCTCCCTTTGTACTGCAGAATGTGAAGTTTTCAGCATTTCATTTGGACATGGCTCAGCAGCGAGGTCGGGGAGGAGGGCCGGCTAGCAGAAGACAATAGGAATGTGCGCTCCCTCCCTCCCGCGGGCAGGCTGGAGTCAGCTCGATCGCAACGATAACGAACACACAGGCAAAACGCAATCATCTGGGACTGTAAAATAAATAATTAGGGGAGAGGAGAGAGAGAAAAATGATTTTCGGGAAACCTGGCGATCTCCTGCTGATGGTCACATGCCGGCCCACGTGGCGCAGTTACGTGCCCGCGGAGCGATGGCCCCGCAGCCAGCGCCGGGTCGTTCTGCAGGTTGGCAGGAGCAGTAGGGGTGCGTCCAGCTGGACCCAGGCTTTGCTTGCAAAGCTCCTGGGTGTTCCTCATGTCTTTCTCCTATCTGCTGCTTGGACACGTTTTGGTCAATTGTTTTTTTTTTTTTTTTAATTTGTTCAGTAGCAGTGAAGGGGAAACGCTGAATTCTGCTTTGCGTTGCCACGTGCCCCAACGCTACCCGGCATGTTTGGGCTCCTTTTCACAACACGTGTAAAGATTCAAGGCCAAACCCAAGAGGATTCTCCTGCTTTTCAGAAACGTTTGTGGATATTGTTTTCTGGCTTCAGAAACACAGGGAGGACTGTAAAGGAGGTTTTGAGTTAAAATTGAGGCTGAACCTGCTTTTAATGAATTTTCTGTTAGATATTTTCACTTTCATGCTTGGTCCTAGGAGTCCAATGTCTTTGAATAAGAGTGGATATGGGACAGTATGTCCAGCATCTCTCTTTTTTGCATCTAGTGGCATTTTTCTGGCACACGCTCAGTTTCTAGGATCTCAGCTTCTCCTGGAGGCTTTGCAGAGAGGAGAACACTGTTGCCTTCATGAAATTCTATAGGGAAGGATGCCAGCTATTTAATTTGCTTATAGTGTTCACTGTTTCACATATTTATTTTTAGAGGGTTAGTACACTGAAGTTCAGTTCCTCAGATGAATTCTCCATTATTTTAGGTTTCATGTGGAAATGAAGTATTCAAAAGGAACAATTCAGTCTTTCTCATAATCCCTGTTTGGGAGCCTGATCCACCCCCCCGCCAGGCACGGTGCTGGGCACAGCAGGTACCTCCCAAAGCAGCCACAGGCTTCCCAGTTTTCAACTGATCTCCACCAAAAGTGGCCATGTACGTGCTGCAGACCTTCCTGGTAATCTGCAGGGGATCACTCCCAGAAGCATTAACAGTCGATTTCCTTGTCCATGTGTGTGGTCGGAGGAGTCCCTGCACTTGTCCTCGCAAATTACACTCTGCACCAATGTTATTGGTTCCTTGTTGTGAATGTTGAGTGATAGAGTCCAGAGGAGGCCACGGAGATGATCCGAGGGCTGGAGCACCTCTGCTATGCAGACAGGCTGAGAGAGTTGGGGCTGTTCAGCCTGGAGAAGAGAAGGCTCCGGGGAGACCTTCCAGCACCTTCCAGTACCTAAAGGGGCTACAAGAAAGCTGGAGAGGGGCTTTTGATAAGGGCATGTGGAGTGATAGGATGAGGGGTGATGGCTTTAAACTGAAAGAGGGGAGATTTCGATGAGATATAAAGAAGAAATTTTTTACAAAAAGGGTGGTGAGGCACTGGACCAGGTTGCCCAGGGAAGTTGTGGCTGCCCCATCCCTGACAGTGTTCAAGGCCAGGTTAGATGAGGCTTTGAGCAACCTGGTGTAGTGGAGGGTGTCCCTGCCCATGACAGAGGAGTTGGAACTAGATGATCTTTAAGGTCCCTTCTAACCCAAACCATCCTATGATTCTATGATTTTAAGTTCTGTAGTGCAGATTGGTGTCTATAGCTGTCCAAAGTTATGTAAAACATAAATTAATCTTCAGCATCTGATCTACCATCCACTCAAACCTTTCTTTTCTGACCCTCCCAAGCACAAACTGCACATCTGCGCGGAAGAAGTACATCTTATTGTTTCCCTAAACCACGTGTATTTTAATACGATAGTCAATCTATGTGTTCAGAGTGCTGCTGTTGTTGGCACCTGTTCGTAGCGTGGGCCGTTCAGGTAATCGTGCCTTCCCCGAGTTTGCACTCCTAGGATTTTAGCTGGGTGGTAGATGTATCAGAAAGGAGATACCAGCAAGAGGAGTATGTCCCGTGTCCTGGCAATACCCGTCCTTGGCAGTACAAATTGGGAAAAAAATGCAAGTATTTGAGGTTCTTTCTAGCCTTCTCTTTTGTTGTGATATTTAAGACTTGTATTTTCAAGCTTTTCTGCTTTGTCATAAATGAGATAAAACCACACCAAAGCAAGACCCTAGTAATATTGTCACAGTCATGAAAAAAGCCTAAGATGTGACAGCTTTGCCATGCTGTGGTCATGGAGTTTAGGTACATGAAGGTCCAAGAAGACTTTTTTTCCTTCCTCATATGCCCCACTCCAAGTGATTTGTATTTTGAGGTCCTGGGACATGGTTTTACATCCTTGTAGCATTAAAGCAATAAATGTTTATGAAGAACTGAATGTAGGAATATTTTTAAGGGGCTAAAAAGAAATTAGTCATCCTGTTCTTGTGAAGAGTTCATACCTTAGTTTCTTTTAAAAATCTCAGTCAGGAACTGAGTGCAGGAACTTCCACATAAATTTTGATCTAATCTGGCTCTCTTTTTTCCTCTCTTTTTTTCTTTTTTTCCTTCTTTCTTGTTTCTTTTTTTTTTTTCCCCCTTTTCCTTTATTTTCTCTCTTTTGCTCTTTTTCATTCTCCTTTGAAAGTGATTTCCAGGTGTACAGGAATTTCCATAGGCAACATAGGGGCAGCCTTCAGCATTTCAAGCTTTTCTATTCTGCCAGGGGTGCAGAGGAGGAGGTCAGTGTGCACAGACCCCCTCTTTAAAAATATTTGAGTCCTCCTGTCTCATAAAATACAGGGAAAGAGGAGGGCCAGTGGAAGGAAGAAATTAATGCCCTACGTTGACAGAAGTGTATGATCCCTGGATTTTTCTTTGGGCACGATCTGATTCAACATCACTGATGTAACGGTTTCTTTTACATTTTTTTTGAGAGAGGAGTATGTGACTCAGGCAGCAGGCATGTCTGCGAAGCTGCTTGCTGCAACAGCTGTTTCTCTGCATCTACTTATGGAAGGTTTTCCTCTTTAAAAAAAAAAAAAAGGAAAAGAAAAGGATAGAAAAAGAAGAGGAAAAAAAATAATAAGAAAGAAAGCGAGAAAAAGCCAGACACAAGGTACTTAAGGACAAGAATCCTCTGTATAGGGCTGGATTGAGAGGCGAAGCAGATACTTTCCTGGATGCCAAATTTGAGACTCTTTCCAGAAAATGTCAGTTCCTGTCCAAGTGACAGAGCAGTTTCTCAGGGCTGCAGAGGATGGCAGAAAGCGCTGCCGAAGAAATAACGACCCGCTTGCGAAGCGCGGTGGGGCAGGAGCCCGCGGCCGGGAGGTGCTCGCGCCGCGTCCAGCTCCGCCAGCCCCGGGCCAAGTCGGCTCACCTCCGGCCACAAACAGGGCTCGTGCTGTTTATTTATTTCATTTCCTTCGAGCAGAGCTTTGAGGATTAATTTGTTCCCATTTTGAAGATGAAAAGCAGCATATGAGCGCTAAGTGTTGCAATATCGGCCAAAAGGGATGATTCAAAAAGCAGAGTCTATATGAAGAGTGTGAGTGTGGAGGAAATACATATATGGAAACATAAGCTTGGCAATAGGGCAATTTTTTTTTTTTTTTTCCTCCCCTCTTTGATGTCTGGCCTCAGTAATCCAGACAGATTCCTTCAAGAAATTGGTCCAATTTATTTCTGTGCTTTTATCTTACTACCTGCTACTTGTTCGTTTTGAAGTAGCTATGAAAAAAAATCGAGTACCTGGCTGTGTGTAGAATTATGCTTTTTGTATGAGTAAGGTAATTTGAGTACACTGTAATACTCCCTCTAAATGGGGCTGTTCTTGGCAATTTATGCTTCCCGAGTCCTCTCGGGAGGAGAGCGGAGCTTGCCTGTTCCTTCATCTGACCCACATATTTGCACTTTCTCGGTGTTGTTTAGTCCAGTAAAAGCACACTGTCCTCTTCCTACCTGATGCTCTTTTTTCCCTTAAGGAAAAAAAGAGTTATATTCAGTCACAGCTCTAGTAGTTCAGTTTCAGTGTAGTCTCTATCACGTTACATATTTTTTCTCGCCAGTGTTCTGGTGTCTGTGTTTTGCTAGTGCTTATGTGTAAAAAGATCATATCTTCTTAGAGTCCTTCTGTAAAAAGAAAGAATGAGAGGAAATATGTATCTCCTGCTCTCTGATCAAAATAAGTAAACTTTTGGCTTCAAGAAAGTTGCGTGTGACATTTAGAAATATGTTAAAGCCAGCTCCCTAGTCAAACTTAATCAGAAATACGTACATGCAGCCCGCTCTGACTTCGGGGGAATGGCTGCCTATTTGCATGAGAAAAGAATTTGTTAGATATAAATGTTAGTTGTATTCTGGATAGTGGAAAAAGGGAAAAAAAAAACCAAACCAAACAACCTGAATGGGAATTAGGAGATGGAAGTAGAGATATTTTTACAACTTAGCCCTTGCTACGTCTCCGAAAACCATGGAAATAATAGTTTTCTTTATATTCCATACAATCCCTCCAATATAGCCTAGAATTTGCTATTCTGGGAATAACAGGAAGGAGTCTGCTTCCCTCTGTGACCTGTATTGATGCGGTTTACAGACAGGTTCTGCGTTTTCTCCTCAACGTAGGTCCTTGCTTGCACTTTGTGCTCTCCATCTCTTCGCCTCCCTAGTGATAGGTAAAGCAGACTCCACATTCTCCTCGCTGCCCCCCAAAGTCATTTATTCTTGTTGTAATTTAATACTGAGGCAGTAAAAGCCTTATCAGTTTTGAAACAGCGGTCTGGATAATTCCAAGCAGATGTCTCTCTTTCTTTAATCACAACATCAGTTATTTCTTGGTCAGTCTTGATTAGCTGATTCTTACATAATGAGAAAGTATAGTTAATGGCCACTTATATGTGGGTTGAACATGCTGAAAAGAACAGCTTAGTCCCTTGAGAACAAGAGGCTGATGAGCCAGTAAAATCAAGCTAAATGGAATGAGTCTTCATTATGAGTCATTAGAAAAGATGACGCTTTGACTAACGGATGAAATATCTTTGATGAAGACCAGTTGTAAAAGCACAACTTAATGCTTAATAAATGTATTGGGGTGACTCATAAATTCAACGTACACATTTGTTTCTTCGCAGCACATGTCAAGTCCGGTGCAACACCATTTCCTGTGTTAGATGTGTCCCCTGGCTGGATGTGGGCTTAAAAAAAGACACTCTTCCAATCATCGGGTGAAAGATGACTGTACAATAACTTGGCAGAGGATTCCAAATGAAAATAAGAGTGTTCAGACTCACTGCATTTGGCTGGAAAAAGGGGCAAATCTCCCATTACGGACCGGCTAGTGCCTGTTAGGTGTATCATAATTTGATTAGATTTGAAACTAATCTAGTTAGAGATTGGATTGGTGGAAGCTACAATAGTTTAACTCGTTCCACAGATGCATTGGATAGCTTAAGCAGTTTTAGTTGGACAAATAGAAATCTAATGTATGAAACAGCAGGGATTTTGAATGCTACGCAAGAAATGAAAGATAGAATATATCTCTCATCTCTGCATAAAGAGCAAAAAAACCCCAAATGTAAAGTAGATAATGTCATGTTATTAGCTGGGTGATAGCGTTGAGGTAGCATAAAAAAGGCAATGATTGTAACATAAATGCTTCTGAAATGAAAATATTTGGGGAGGAGAGGAGGGAATGCGATAGGAAGATTTCTTTGGTTTCGTTAAAGAAGTGAGTAGCTATTAGTGTCTTCTGAAAATAAAGCAATCAAAAGCAAGTAGCTACTATCTTCCACTTTTACTTGCATTTGGGTCGAAGAGTAGTGCAATCTTTGTTCATAAAGGAGTTGCATTATCTTTTAAAATCTTCAGCACTTTATTTTGCGGTTGTAAATTGTGGCAAATTAACGTATTTCCAAACTATTGTAGGGATAATGCTCAAGTAGGACATGCACTTGACTTTCTTCAAACTCAGAGGTATAGTGATTTGGTATAATGATCTATTTGAAAAAAACCCAAAAAACAACAAAACCCCAGTTCTTGTTAAGATGTTTTTGTTTAGAAACACCTGTTTAATCTTTTTAAATAAGAAGTGCTGTTATTTCAGGAAAAAAATGTGGAATTTTATCAAATTTAGAGGAGTATCCATCAAAATCGCAAGTGACAGTTCCTTGAAAGAAGTCACAGATGCCTGAATGTCAAGATGGGTTTATCTTGACTAAGTTTGCCCAAGCTGTTCTGCAAGAAACACGCATTTTCCCTTAGCTCAGCAATTCCTGAAAGAGAAATACTCACTGTTGTCTAGGCAGCATCAGAGGGACTGCTTTATTTTTTCATTTTCCAGGGGATGAATTAGTTTGTTTTGTTTCCACACCTCTTAATAATTTAGCTCAGATCAATGGCACAGTCCCAAAGACTTTTGGTCCTTCTTGCTCCGGCAAGGCTGACATTGTTATGGACCCAAACCCTTGTAATAATAGGAAGAGATATACCTGCATCTTCAATTTTCTCCCAGTGCTTGTGCTGCCAGCGCAGAGCCTTCTCCTTCCCCCCGCCTGGATGTGCCCCAGGGGCAGCAACTCCGTCCCCACCAGTGAGCCCCAAAGTGTTGGGTCCAGCAGTGAGTCACTGGGAGCAGAAGGGCCAGCAGCAAATATATATATTTTTAATAAGTAATGAATTCACTTAGTAGGAAAGGGCAGGGTAGAGAATGAATTGTTTAACAGATTAATGTGAATGTCTTTTATATTTTATAAACCTCTTAAGTCCCTGGTGTGCTGAGCCAGGTTTTGTTTATGTACATGGAAACACGAAATCTTTTCCAGTCCCTGTGCAAATAACACAGAATTGGACTTCATTACATTGGTTAATTTAACAAGTCCTCGGAGGCTTTTTGTTACTCGGTAATAGAGGAGGAGCCACAAACCCCAGAACTGCTGCACCAGCACAATCTCTTTGAATGAAATAATCTTCCTTGCTTCCTAAGCTCTCCATGAAGGGTTTGCCTACGAGGCCTGAGTCCACATCAACCAAAGATTTGGGGTGAGACCCAGGTTTCCTCTGGGGCTACCTGGAGTGCTGAGCAGCAGGCGAGAGCCTCGCTGGCAAGCTCCAGCCCAGCTTCCTGCTGCAGCATACTCCGATATTAGTTTCCCAACAAATAGTTGGAAGCATCCAATTTTAGTAAAGCGATGAGCTTTAATGAAGGATTTGAAGATCTTTTCTTTGTAATGAAAAGCATTAAAATCCTAAAACTGGGAATTTATTTATCTCTCGTAACTGGTGGATAATCACGTGGTGCTGAGAAGTGAGGCATTTTAAACTGCTGATATTATTGCTGCTATGCCCGTTAAATAGAATTAATACAAGCATTGCATAAATATTTTAATAGCTTTTTACAGTTTTTCTTCAGAAAATGTTTAAAGAGCCACCTAATGTCAGACAGAGATACTTCCTGTGTAAACCCTTGTTAATTCTCTTTTAATGGCTTTATTAACATTATTTAATTGAATATTGATACATTTAGCAGCCCTTTAAGCATCCTGTTTTATTGAAGCTTTACACTCACATATTGATAAGTAGCACAATGTAAGAGCATGATTAATTGCGTCTTTGCTTAATTCTATTTGAACTAGTTCAACATGAAAGATGAAACGTGGGTACAGGAGAGCTCTCTTTTTTTATCAACTTTATGTGTTTTATATGCATAGTTTGTACCACTTAATTTAGGTTCATTTCGATTCCCAGTATGCCCAGTTAGTATGAGTATGATCACGCTCTCAGGGCTAGCGGGGGCTAAATATTTTACTCTGTGAAATATTCTGTCTTTTATCTCTTCTGTTATGAATAATTTACTTGTTGGTACAGCTTCAGAAGTGAATCCTGTTCTGCAAAAGCATATATATTTTACTGTAAAAAGTAAGTATTACAGTAATATTAGCTTTCTCCCTGGAAACTGTCCTTATGATACTAGAACTCTGCAGAGAGGTTGATGCCTTGTCTTGTATTACTTGGCTTAATAGCCACCTGCTTTTCTTGTGTACTTCCACAAGAAGCACTGGCATTACCATACATATTTAATCATAACTTGGCAGCTTTTCTCATCTCCAACGTTCTTCTGTGCTTCTTTATACAATTTTTTTTACAATGTTCAAGAAGGGTGAAAATCACTTGAAGAACAGAGGGGCTGTGGAAGATCATGTCATTTACCAAAACCACACCTCTAGGGCTTTTGCTGTTGTGGGATTTTTGTATAGGCTTTCTGCACTGGGGTGAATTTTGTAGATTTTCCTAGTATTTACTCACCTATTGTTAAGACAATTAGAGGTGTAGCAGTTATTAAGTTGGCTTTTCATGCTTATGTTGATTCACAACTTCAGCTGAAACCATAATATCCGCTGTGCTTGAGTAGACTAAGCAGGTAGCTTTTGAATTGTCTGTCAACATCTGAGATTTAACAGAGAGCAGGATGTGTCCTTCCTTATCTTCAGTTCGGACTGAAAACATTCTCATTTTTGATACTAGAACTGAAAGGAGAAAATCTCTCTTTTGTTGGCTTTCCTGTAATCCTCTAATTAAAATAAAGGTATGGATTTTCCATATTGATGGACTATGGGGAGCATATTCAACCTGCAGCACAGCATGTTTTGCAAGAGACTCAGATCCCGAGATCTGATCCCAACTCGGTGGATTTTGCCATATTTCCTGAAGACCATGCAAGGGCAGGCATGTCTGTGAAAATTCAGCAGGTGATAACTGAAATCCCCAAGAACAGCAGATCCCACAAGATTCCAAAATTTCACATTACTGTATATTTTTTTAAGAAATTAATGTGGTTTTGTGATTGCAATTTACAACCTGAGCTCTTCCTTACCTTAAAAATGAAACAAATCATTTCAGCCACATGCAATTTTCTCCTCCTTACTTTATCTAAAGAGATCACCTAAAATACTGTTACTGCTTGTGACAGTTGCCTTGAGCAGTGATCTGACACTGCTGTGGGGCTGTAAAACGTGGCGTAGCGCTCTCACGTTGTTAGGAGCGTTGGAGGAGGAATGGGAAAAAGGACTTGTGTGTAGGTTACACACCAGTCAGAGCACTAATTCTTAAGCGAATGTGTAAGATGAGAATGTGGGATATAGGTGTTCTCTTTAGCTGTGATTATAACTTCGTATCTACACCAAAATGAAACCACTGCCACCGAGGCTGAGGCTCTTGACTGGTGGTGGCTCCTCAGGAATGTCATCCTTGGCTCACGTGTGAAACGTTGGATTAGTGGTGTGGTGGCACAGGGCAAAATTGTCCTGATGGTGAAAGAGAGAATCTAAAATTTAGCTTTTGGGTACTAAAATATTTGGATATATTCTCTTTGGGGAGTGTAAAGCACCTAAGGAGTAACTGAGGAGAAATACATCTCCATCTGGATATAAATAAATAATTTTCTTTAGACATGGGCTGGATTAGAGTCCAGTTGACTCTTCTAGAGCTCTGCATTGTTAGGACAAGTATATCTGACATAAGTTAATTAAGAGGGAATATCGAACACAGAGCAGAAACTCATTAATTGAGACTATGTTCTTTGTTTAAGTTTCAGTGAGGCAAAGGTAGAGAAACAATGTGGTGGAGTAGTGACAAAAGAGTCTACAACCAGTTCCTCCCTCAGACAGAGAGCAAAATTGATATGGGCAAGTCTTTTGTGGGAGAAGGAGTAGCACTTTTACCATCATTGATGATTTAGGGGGCAAGGGGAGAAATGGAGACCCCTTTGGTAAAAGTTTAGCACTGAAATGTAAAGAGGTCAGTAGAGAAAAAAACCTTTGATACTATTGGCATGAGGAAAGGATAAAAAAAGAGTATGTGAAAGAGAGCTGAAGATAGTAGAGAAGCTGTGATTAACAGTCTGGAGATCTAAGAGGCAGTGCTTATGCTATGAGGGTAAGGAATCCGGGAGGGTTCAGTCTCTCTGGATGCAGATGGGTTTGCTGGTGCAAAGATCACGGAATTAACTCACGTAGCTGTCACACAGGAATGAAATCATGCGGTGAGGTGGTTCCCAAGACCGCATGAGAGGAGGCTGTGATTGCCACCTGGTTTTTAACATGGCATATATGCCGTATACTGCTCCATCCTGGACACCTCTTCCAGCTCTTCACAGCAGGCTGAGGAGCACTACAGAGGCAGATATATGGTTTTGTGTAGGGGATGGCAGAGAAGACAGGCTCAGATAAGCATTATGTGTAGGAATCTCCTAGAGAAGGGCTTTCTTGCACAGCAAAGTTGCACAGGAACTGCTGTTAATGAAAACGGAGTTGCTGTGGTGAGCCCTGGAAGTCAGGAGATCACGTACTCACCCAGCTGGACTGCTGGGTCTTGTTTTGATTTTCACTCCTGGAAGGATTCTGAGAACAGAATTTATTAAGAAGGGATTATTGCAATCCAGAGATAAGGAGAAATTAAGATAATACCTCAGTCCAAGCAAAGGAAGAACGTCAAGTATGTGATTGACAGTGCAACTACTGATAGGACTAAAATATGCAAATTACTTTAACCCTGGAAGTTGCACAGAAGGTAGAGTGCCCAGCTGGTATTGGAAGAGGATGTTGGGAAACTGTCTTTCCCTTTAGGAAATTATGTCAGGAATGAAGTATAAGGAAACTGACGTGACATGATAATTCCTGACTAAAAATTGTACAAGAAGAATAGGTTGGGTCAAGGGGACACATTACTCATTTAAGGTCGTCTTAATTTGTAAAGCTGTAATAGTGTCAGTCATTAGCAATTCCTGTGTGTTCTCTGTATCATTGTTTACAGTTGCCTAAATAAAAAGATGTTTTTAAAGAAGAGGTAAAGAGGAAGACAACAGGTAGCTATGGGAAAGAACAAATTGGTCACAGGAAGGATTCCTTGCTTTACAAAACTCTTTATGTAGAAGAGAAAACTACTGGAAAATATGCCATGGCACAGAAGTAAAATGAAATCTGATAACCTAAGAGTCTTGAAAATACGCTGATTCTGTAATAATATGTAATTTTTAATTTTCTCTGGGGTCTTGGAGAAACAATTTCATTGATACCAGAACTGGCTGACTGATTTTGATTGTTGAAGCTTGTGTAGAAGAGGAAGCAACTCTGATTTCTACAGGAAACCTTATATTTAGGAGGGATGGAAACACAGGATTCAGAGAACAGACAGAAGTCTTTGTATCCGCTAGCAAATGAACAAAGACTTGGCAACGGTGTTCAGCTGAGGTCCAGTCAAGGAAAAATTAGGAACCTTCAGGCTCAGAAAGAGGTTTAGGATGTGACCTAAAGTTAAGTACTAAAATAGCCCAATTTGGAGCTTGGGTGCATTCGTGCTTTGTATCAGCTGCGTCTGTTCAGTTCAGAGGAGAATGGGAACTCCACTCAGACACACTTAGAGAAGAGCTAATGTACTGTTCAGATCTTTCAGCAAAAGTCAGTTCTAATTTATTTCTGTGTATTACTAATGTCATTGCATGAATCATTGCAAAAGTTATGGAGATGAGAATGAAAAAAAATGTTAAATTGGAAAGACCTAGTATTTTTCATACCTTGTCAGTTATGACATTTAATCTTAATTGTGTCTGAATTTGACTGATTTTCCAATTGCCTGGGTTTAGCAAGAGTTATGTTGTTGCTAGGACACAGCTACTTCATGTGATACATCTATCATCGACGTAAAAGAAAGATTTTGAAGACTGATTCTTATATTTACACTCACAAGTGTATTTTGAGCAACACTGTCCTAAATGCAGAAGGACCATAACACCCTTATTCTGATACAAAGGCATCAAGTAGTGGTTAAGAAATGTTTCCTTTTTTAATCTCTCCATGGATAAATAGGAAAGAGGAGCGTGCACTACCCTTGTTCTTGTTTCCTGTCATTCCTTAGTCATGGTTTGTTTATCGTTTTCGTGTTCTCAGTAGTGAATTTGGTTTGTTCTGTTTCGATTCTGTTGCACGTGAAGGGTTTCCTACCACCATTCAGTTTTGCCACTGATTAGTTTTCTCTTTTTGAAAATTAATCATTATTTTTTAAAAACAGTCGCAGATACTCTGCCGGTTCCGCATTCCCTTGCAGGAAACCTCTGAATCCCCTTTTTTATTATTGTCATGACATAGGGGAATTCACTGCGTGTGTTCATATGGACCTCGAACTATACATGTAGTAATTTTATTCTGTACTACAGGTACTAAGTATATAGTGGTGGTTTCCAAGGCCAACTTTTGTAACATTTTTAATGGAAAGATTTGAGACTCTGATTTTTCAGGGGACCTGAGTGAACTGACTCTCTTACCGCTGAAAGGCCACAGTGAAGTTTCTAGAATGATGTAGAATAAGACCTGTGAGGTTCTTGTCATATCCCAGAAGGGATGGATGGATGGATGGATGTAGAATGGACAGCTTGGATGTAGAATTGCTCTCAATAGCTGCAGTAAATGAACCTCTGTACTGTTCATTGGGTTGAACTATTTATGTCTGTAGCCCAACTGTTACAGCATGTCACAGCCCTGGATGCATTTCAAGAACCAATACCTCACCCTTGGTGACCTGACAGTTTGTGGTTTTTTTCTTTCTTAATCCTGAGAGACAAGTAGTGTGGAAATAGATTCATTAAGACTCATCTATTAGCTAGGAGCGTTCCAAATTATGGCCGTGTTTGGGTCCCAATAAGTTCCCACCGCAACCTGGCCACATGATAAAGTAGCTCAGTCACATTGTAGTACCACTACTCGGTGAGTAAATATGTAGGATGGCAGCATGGTTGCAGGAGCAGAGCTGGGAAATCCTTTGGCTTCCTATTTTTCTGTCCTGAAGACAGGCATTTCTGGTAAAAGTCTCCAGAACCTGTTTTTTCTCCTGAGAAAATACTTTGAAGGAAAACATTCAGCCATTTAATCAGGAAGAAGTAGATAGTGTCATTAGTATAACAAAAATGGGATAGCTGGATGAAACCCTCAAGTTAACAAATTAATCAAAGTACAGTGTATGGGGCTCCAAAATAATAATGAATTTGACCTGAATATGGCACACATTTTTACCTAGGAAATAAAAGGATCATTTAAAGCATGTTAAAACGTTTAATTTCCTGACTTTATAGAGAATTTTATTTCAGAACTTCTAAAACTTTTGCTTGATATCAGCTTTTTTGTTGGAACTTGATGTTTCAACATAGCAACAGAGTGCAAGGCCGAGGCCATAGTCATGTGTGCTGAGAATAGTTAGAATGTCATTCATCTTCAGAGTTCATGAAAAACTGAAAAAAGTTTGGAATTTATGATAGCAGAAGACAATGACTATTTTACTAGGGCCATTTAGGACTGTCATTTGCATTAAATTAAAGATGGTCTCTTATAAATTTATGTATGAAATTCTGACAATCCACATCATTTTAGAGACAGAGATTTAGAAAGTGATACTGCAATAACATTAGCTAGATATATTGCCAGATCAAAGTCTGTTGATATTAATATGAAATCTCAGTTTTCTTTATCTTTTACAAGGGATTTTTTTTTTTTCCTTCCTGGAACAGTCTCCAGTAATCAGTGGCTCAGCAGGATTTTAGCATGTGCTATGCAGAATCACTCTTTTAGCACTCTTTCCTGCTTGATGTCTTTAAAAGGTTTCTCCAAATGGGCACTTTCGAAGCTCCTTTCTCTAACACAAAAGCTTGATTCGCCAAGAGAACAGATAGACATTTAATGATGTAAAGAGAAGTCTTGTACTTTGAGGGTGGAGCAGCATCTAGGACCATAATGCAAATTCAGATGCCATGAAGGAATGTAAGCAGTAGTGTTGTATGCCAGGAAAAAAAATTAAAAAAATTAATGGATGATGTTCTACTAATAAAAAATGCTCATGTTATCACCCTTGGCTAGCATTACTATCTTAGCTTGGGTTTTGTATTAATTATTGAAAGTTGTGAGGTTTGTGCTCCCCAGAAGAGTGCTTTGTTATTACAAATGCAGCTGACATCTTGCAGCTGCCAACACCCTTTTTTTTAACAAATTCTGTCTTCTTACTACTTCTGCGTTTTAATGCATGCATCAGCTTGCCAGAATGACACTATATTAGAGTATTTGACAGCATGGCAGGGACTGGCAAAGTAAGGAGCATAAGTTAGGCAAAGATGAAAAATAAGAGCAAAGAAGCTGATAGAGTAGATCTGTCATTGACATAAAATCAATGGCCCTACACCAGTTTATCTGAGCTGTGTTGATTTACAGTAGCTGGTGATCTTGTGCAACAGGTAGCAGAAAAAGTATATTAGAGTACATGTAATGACCTAGAATTCATCATTAGGTTAATGATTAATTGACCTAATGCTCATCTTTGGTTAATAAATGTATAATCGTGATTTCCAGAGATGTCCATAATATCATTCATGGTCTGTAGCCATGACAGGCAGCGTCCTCCTGGCTGAGGCCTCACAGCAGTATGATTTTTTTTCTTTGAGTGTCTCTGGCTACTAACCTGGTCACGTTTGAAGAGCTTTGCATCATGACGTTGTCAGTAAAATGTGCTCTAGACATCTAGTTTTGTTCCTATAGCAATTATAAAGACAATAAATCACAGGATGTTTACACAATGTAACTATCTCTATAGTTACAGTATGTAACTATAACGAATGATTTCCAGAACATCTGGATGGACGTGGATAACGATGTGCAACTGTAACTTATCTGGATGCATCTGTACTTAATTTTTGATTTATATTGTATCTAGATGGTCATATGTAGAAATACTGTTTGGACATAATACTTTTATTTTAAAATGTCTCTTTATTTTGATAGTAACATAGGATTTCTTCTATCATGTGGAGGTGAATGAGCAACTACAAATGTCTTGAGATAATTTGGCTGTCCAGGTGTTTTCAGCTTGCAAATCTGTTGCTGATGGAAGGATCAAAGACAATGGCAATACCTTTGATCTCTCCTGCTGTCCTCCTGTGGCACTGCAAAGTTTTATGGCTTCTGGGCTTCTTTCTGAAGGCTTTGGTTTTGTTATGAGATTCTGGGAATTTCTCAACCTGAGATGAATGGAGCTGATGCCATATACACCCTTCCAAAGTGAGCATTTATTACCAGGTGATTCCTTAGTCCTACATTCGTGTGATACTCTTGCAAACTGTGCTGGCATGTGGTTTTATCAAGCAACAACATAATTTAGTCATTTGAGGGTGGAGATGTGAAGATTAGGGACATGGATATTGGGTGAACTTTTGTGGCCTGTTGAATTTGAATGATATCTAAGCACATAAATGTTTGTCTCCCCGAAAACAAAGCTACGATCCATTTTTGATATGGAACAAGGAGGTCTTATCTGCTGAATGGAAAATGTTACTTAGTCAGGTACGAAGTATCTGCAGATGGCACTTTAGAAATCCTGTCAATATTAGCATTTTGTTTTTTCAACTTGTCTTGAACTTGACTTTTCAGAATGTCATTTAAGACCTCAGCTTGTATTGCAAGAAAATGTGTATGCAAGATTTGATTGATATGCCAGTATGGATCAGTGCTAATGATGTTAACACAGGAAGATAAGTCAGAATAAACGTTACATTATTTTTGTGTTTGTGCTTGTGTCCGTGCAAGTCTTGTGCAGTGACTGATTTCTTCAGGGGAAAAATATCTTTGAACACAGTGTTGGATGAGTTCCCTGCAATCTGTCTAAGTCAAGCTTTCAATATAATTTTCAGGCATGTTTCTTTGAAGAAAATATTTAACCTAGTACATCATCATATTTCACTGTCACAATTAACATTCCCTTGATAATTAGCCATGTTTATCCAATTTAAGACATTCTGTTGTGCTATTCCTCACTGGTAGGAAGCTGATGCTTGGGAAATGCGCTTCTGGCAGGGCGTTATGTGACCTCTAAGGATGGATTTGCAGTTTATGTCCACTTGCTCTCTGGAGGCTTCTTGAGGAGTTGACCAAGTGGACTGATGAGTCATCCTTAGTGCAGGATCACCCCCTTCCTGGGGACCACGTGGGGAATGCAATCCATGCACGTACAGTGCATGGTAAATCAGAGCCTTGCTGGGAGTTCTGGGCCCTCCCTAAACTGGTGAAGTTTGTAATTAGAGCAGAGACCGCGGTGTACGATGTTACTGAAGGATGTGGGGATGGGCATGTCACTGCATCTCAGCCATGTGATGAGACAGGCCCGAACGGAAAACTTCCATGAAGGCTTTGGAAACAGGGGTCTGATCTCCACGGCAGTTTTGTTATGGCTTAGGGAGATTCAGCAATTGTATGCGTTTGCCAATCTAAAGTGGTTTGGATTCCAGTGTTTTAATTTGTTCCTTTAGCTGCAAGTTTGTGTAACGTTGCTGTAGCTGCACTCTCAAGCATGAGAAAAAAGGCAGAGCGTGAAAAAGGCTTAGAAGAAGACCCAGCTGTTTAGCAACCAGTCCGAGCCACGAGCTGTGCATCCTTTCATTTGCCTACAGAGGAAATAATATCAGATTAATAAATGCAGCATCCAGGGTCTGGGCTGAGAGGTATGCTGGATCGAATAACACGTTCTAGGCAAAGACAAACTCAGACTGTAAGTGGAGCTGAGAAACCCTCGGAGTCTGAACAGTACGGGCTGTGTTATAACCTGATTTGGTCAGGGAATTAAGAATTGATCCTTTTAGGGACTGACACTGGATCGTTGACACTCGCATGTGTCCTCCACCAGCTTTGACGTCTACGTGAGACTTGTTGCACTGCACTCTAAAATGTCTTGATCTGAAACTCTATTAATGTTGGGTTCTTACTGGGTTTTTTTAGAAGAAACTTGTTACTGTGAGATGGTCTGAAAGACTGGCACAACACCGAAGGTGGATTTGCCATTTATTTGCAAGAGTCACAGTTAAACTCTTATGCTGTAAAGGACTTTCCTACAGGTTGTACAAAACCCCCACTAGGGCAGTGCTGTTTTGCTCGTGGAGATTCAGAATTATTTCTCTTTCTTTGGGAATCACAAGGAATCAGTGACAGAGTATAAAGGCTGTGCATGAGATTTTCCAGTACTGACCTACTTCTTCTCTCATTAAAATCACTTTGAGTTTTACCATTGACTTTTCAGGCAGAGTCAGGCCAATATTGTGTGCTAATGAAATTGCTTTCCAAAAAGCTTCTCCAGTAGTTGTGTCCAACTGTTCCAAGCCATGGGACACAATATGATTTCAGAAGTACTGAGGAGCCTGTCAGCATTGTGAAACACATTTCCTGGCCCTGGGTGGCTCAAACTTGCATCTTGTAGGCTGTGGCAGGAAGGAGAAACCACACAGAAGGCCACTTTGTAAGAATCTGCTGGTGCATTTGCCTCTGTGGTCTCTCTCTTCAGGTCTGGTGGAGCAAAAGCCTCATGTGGAGGAACCTGGCAGGAATACAGAGGGGGGCTGCTCTGCTGCAATGACCCCTACACAATATGTAGGGATTGCATAAGAGAGGTAGTCAGAGTATTCGTTGCTTTATAACTTCTGTCGTTTGAGCTTTAAATATTTAGGAAGAGGTTTTTTTGGTTTCTTTTTCCCCCTCCTCTTATTAATTATTTTCTAATTTGCCCCATTGCTCAGTTTTTCACACTACCTGGGCATTTGACAGCTGAGAGAGCTCTGCCAGAAGAGCACAGGCATAATGAAAAAGGATTTTCCTTGGGTTCGATGCATAGTCTAAGGAAGGAGCTTTACCTGGGTCAGGTTTTTCCTTAAGTATCTAGAGGAAATGCTGAATAAGCGTAACAGCTTAAATGGGTGGAAGCCAAATTAAGGGTAGAATCAGAGCCAGGGATTTGGTTTTGGTCTAACTGAACTCCAGGATATAAAGCTGAGACCAAAAGAAAAACAGAATTTTAAACTGTATGCTTTAAAGTTAATGAATAGTTAGTTACACTGTCTGGAATGCTACAGGGGAAATAAAAACTCTGGGGTTTTGGGGACTTTTTATTTTGGAGGGTGGATAGTTTTTCTTGCACAATTTAGCAGTAAGAGTTCTATAAAAGGAAGACTTGTGCGTTCAGATAATTTGGGGAGATAATGTATTTTTTCGAGGGAAAAAAAAGATGATTTGTCCAAAAATTTTTGTGATGAGCCTGTGAAAGCCTGTGAAAGCAGCAACAGTGTGCCCTCCAGTGACAGGAGCTGCTACAGCAGCCAGAATGACAGTCTGGCAAGCTCTCTGGGGACTTCCCTACGTAGGGAAGCTTGGAAAGTTAAGATGAGTTAATAAAAAATCCAAAGTTAATACAGGCTAAGTGAAAATATCTGCATTCCGCTTTCACCACCCTCTCTTCAGCAGATGCTTTCATTCAGATGGGAAGTGCCCTTAATTTTCTGTAATCTTTATAGCCCTGGACATTCATAGAATTGCTTTTGGCTCGTAGACTAAAACACACCAGAAAAAGAACGCAGTTGCCACATACATAAGTAGCTGTCAGTTGTAATAATTTCATGTGCTTTGATGGGTAGTCTTGCAGGAACAAGGAGCTCTGTGCTATGTGGTACACAAGACCTTGCCTTTGCAACTGGATTCCAGAAGGAAACCCCCTGGTTTGGGGCAGGGAGCTATGGCTGAGGGTGTTGGGCGTACTGCCCTTTGTCCAGCTGGAATTACTCCAAGGAAAATAGGCTGCAAGAGAGGAGAGAGAACCCGGCATTTCCACTGTCCTTGGGGCAAAACACTCATGCTGGGAGTGGGATACCAAAAAGACCCTTTCAAACGCAGGGTTTTGTGCTAAGATAATGATAATATGTTATTTATTTTATTATTATATTATTTATGTTATCTTATAATCAGATAATGCAGCGTTTGGCGGTTGCTCCAGCACTTCCAACCTGACGTTGGTTGGTGGGGCACGAGGGTTTCTTGCACGGCGTGCTGCTGACGTGTTTTTTTCTTTTCTGCATTGAGGCATTGTTGTCAACTCGACTGATTTTACGATGAGTGTCGTTATAACCGTGTGTATCCGTTTAGGTTTTCAACACTCGCGTGCCCTAAGGGCATCTCCGAAAGATGGGCACTCAAAAGGTAAATAGAGGGGTATTTGTGTAAAAATGCGATGACTTCAAAACTGGATCTTGTTCTGCGTGGAGGGGATATAACCGCGGAGATGACAGGTCAGAGCTGGCAATTTTTTCTGAATCCTCTTTTATTATTTGAAGCGTGGGTATTGATGCAAGGCTCCCTTGCCCTCCCTTTCTCTTTTTCTCACGCACATACAACTGTATGCAGAGGGAGAGAAATCCCGGGATAAATAGGAAACCAAAAAGGAGAATGAAATCAAGAAAGCATAACAAAAGGCAGTGTTTTTTGAAGAGTCGTATTTTGTTGATCTTGGTGATGTGAGCAGAGATTTATGGGGTTGCTTGAGTGAAAGTTGAATTGTCTGTCATCTCACACCGCTGAATAACCATGTTGTGCTCAAGGTCTGCCTTAAACGTATGAGGAGGGAAATCCTTTCTCTCCAGTCAAGTGAACTGATCATATGGAGAACAGCTGGAATTGAACTAGATCCTGATTTAATAAAGTATTAGTGGTAGTGACACTGCCGTACACTGTCGTGGCACTCAAAGTAGTTGCCAGATGGGAATCACCAGCTTTTTAATCATTATTTCCTGGCTTTTTTTTTTTTTTTGTGCTACTTTTTCAGAAGGGCAAAAGTATAAAGAGACTTCAGCTTACGTAGACATAAACAGTTACCTTTTGCACAAAAAGATGTATTTTGGTAAAAAAGATGCATTTTGATCAGATCACTATAACACAGCAACTTCTTAACTAATATTCTTAGGGCTTTAGAGTGCAGCTGTTTGCACATTGTTTCCATGCCTTCATCTAATTTTGAAGAGAAATGGTTGGTTTACAGAGCAGAGGAAACTCTTGGTTTGCAATAACTGTCACTGGAGAGATCAGGCAGGTATACAAAACCACCCTGGCTTCCCAGATGGTGGGAATAATAGGGTGCCTTTCACTTAAACACTTTTTAAAGAACTGAATAATTTGATTTTTAAAGTATGTCATACAGTGTGCAAGTTTTCTTTGGTGTCTGTAATTGCTCTATTGTAATTGGTCTGTAATTGCTCTATTTTTAATGGGAGTCTTCTATGATAATTAAATGAAGCTCAGAGATACTGACTTCAAGCTGTTTAGGACTATTTGGTTTAGTTTGTTTAGCACCAAGGAGAAGATTATTGCACATGTAGCCCAGGTCCCTTTATTTTGTAAGTAATAATCAGTAATAGTAGACTGACTTAAGCAAATTTCTGTACAGCAGAAAAAAAGTCAGTATTTTGCCCTCTTCCAGTCCAAAGTACCATATTCTGCTCCAAGCCTGCAGCTTGTGCAAACTCTGAATATGTGAATAATGTTGATTTCAGTGGTACACTCGTTGTTATGCATACAAGTACCTAGTTGGAGAAAGCAGGCCTAATATAAAAAAATATATAAATAAATATATAAGTATATATAAAAAAGACCCAAACAGGTGCGCTCTTCCACAACCAAACTGGTTGATGACATCAGCAGGTGTGACCTGCAAAGCTCAGAGAAATTCAGCTGGTGCCTATCTGTATGCTTAATACACCTTATATCATTTAATTTCTGAACTGATTTCCTAATTTCTGCAGTCTGAATCATATAGGCAGATCTTTATTCTTTGTAATCTCACCGTGTTGATCGAATTTCGGGTTGGCTTCGAGGTGTGTGGGTGAGGGCATGGAAGTGGAGGCATTTGCAGGCACCTGTAAGAGAAATGGGTTTAAAATCTTGAAACTTTCTTGGCACATTTTGTTAAGGAAAAGGAATTCCATTGTGGCATTTCAAAAGCAAAAATATTAATTTCTGTGTTCCCTTTAAATTAATTGAGCCACAGTACAGTTTTGTCTATTTATTTCAAAAAATATGCAGCTCTGTTTAAATGGATGGTAAAAGAAAGATATAACACTATGAATAAAAAATGTACCAGACATGACAGTGCTAGTAATTCCTGATTGGAAATCACTGTTACGGTTGTTACTGTAGTAGATCAAATTTACAGCTGTCCGAAGGTGTTACATTTAGAATAGTCTCATTTGGAAATCATTATCAAACTTTGAATGCACTTTAGGGATTTTTGCCTTTTTTTTTTTTTTTAACCTTATTTACAATCAGCATGTTGAAACAGTTCCTATTTCTGTTTTTCTCATTTACTTCCTATTTACTATATTAGGGCTGCAGACTTTTAAAAGCAAATTTATTCATTACAGGGGAAGACCATGCATAATATAGAATTCATGCTATTTATCAAAGCCCGAAAAATAATTATGGAATTTGTGCATGAAGGAATAGAATTTACACATGTTAGTAGGATGATATTGTTGTTTATCCACCAGAAAAGATTTGTTTGCCTGAGGCCAAAAAAGTGTAGTATTTTGCAAGTCTTGCTTATCAGGAGCCTCCTAACTTTGTATGAATTCTTAGGTGGATTTAACTGCCAGCCATGCTCTTTGAAAAAACAAAATAAAAATAAAACAAGAGCCTTCGGTAAAACATGTATTCTTTTCAGTGGTTTTGAGGTATTCAGTCTCATTCTGACTTTTTAAATAATTAGAGGTCTTTTTGAAGTAGCTCGTCCCAGTGAAGGTGCAGCTCAACGCAGTCTCAGGCTGTTTTGGGTATGATGGCTATCTTGAAGAGAAATTACTCTGTCTTTGGGTACGTGAAAAATTTCAAAGTGTGTTAGACTTCACTTTTGTTTTCAGTGGAGGTTTTTGTGAAGGAGGTTTAACTACAGCTTTAATTTTATTGTCTCGGTGAATCTGCCTACTGAAAGTTGTCGTTTGAAGCCAGGTTACTTTTACTCAGTTGCAAGTCAGCCCTGTTTTATTTATATTTGTAAATGTTTCAGGAACCTAGGGTATTTCTAATTACTTAATTCACAAATTAAACAGCAGAAGGCTTTAGATTGAATCCTCCTCTCCCCCCAAAACGCCAAGCATTCGTGAACAATAAAGACAATAGCACAGCCACAACCCATGGTTACCCTTTCATGGGTGTTGTAGACAATGTTTTTCCTCTGTAAATCAGCAGAATTTCAGTAGTGTTTGCTCAGCAGGAAAAAGTAGAAAGACAGGAGAGTCGTGTACCTGAGTGAAGCCCCTTCCCCTGCAAAACCCCACCTGAATAACGTCGGTCTGAATTAAACCTCTGTGGACTTGGTCAGGATAGACATCATCCCAAGTATATCCCTGAAGGCATGAAAATAAAACAGCCAAACCTCTCTCTCCCTTCAGACATTGTCACCGGCAAGGGACCTTGAAACTTCCATCCAAATGTTTGCATTTCTTTGGGACAAAATATACGTACACAATCTTCTAGTTGCACAACAGCTAAACTGAAATGAATGCAAAATGGTGTTTTATGACTTAGGTAACGTCCGACTGTTTAACTGAAAAGTATGTGCTATTTTATGCAATAGCAATTTGGAACGCTATAAAAATAATTACTTTTAAAATCCATACTGCACATATGCAGATGGTTAACAAACTCTGGCTCGCGCACCAGATGAAAATGATATTGGGAAAATCCATGCTCTAGAGATAGTGCCATTCCATTATAAATGTGCAAAGTATGCAAAAACATTACATCCATATTGTTTTCCAGAACAGACTGTGTCTTACTGCCAGATGTTTTATTCTTTGCGTATCTTGTTAGAACTGAACAATTGCTGTTCTTTGAGTTTGTCCAGACTAGGAAAGGAAACGAGTATTTCTGATGCACTAACTGAGTGCTTGGCTGGTACAGACAGAAGTTCTAGCTAGTTAATCTATCTACCAGCTCTCTCCTGGTTGTTCATAGTGGCTAAATAACGCATAGCTCATTTTGTTTTGTCCATACTTGGGTTTAAAGCGTGGCGTTAGTAACACTGCAGAAATACAGCTCTTGCACCAGTCGGGCCAACTGAGTCCACTGGAATAAATGGAAGTTTCTGTCGCCTGGAAAGAGAATGGCTTGGGCACTAATTAGCCAAGTGAGTGCTTCTGCTGGCCTCACTAGTCCTGTTGATTTTTCTTGTAGCCTTTGCCTGAATGGAAGTTCGTCAGTGAAGTTCGTCAGGAAAGACCACTTGAAAGTTTTCGTTATTTTATAGATCCAAGCTTAGATATTACTGAACTGAAATTGGTACCATTTTAAATTAAACATTTACCTGCACTTTTAGAGAAAACTAATAGCTACATATTCCACAAAAGTACCCTTTGTGCACTTCCACAAAAGCTTCCCTTTAGATGAGATCGTTGCCAAGGGGAGCAACACGGTTTCACTGTGATGACAATGAGTAGCATCATGTACATCAGACATTTACAGCTATCCCAACAGTCACATTTTTCAGTGAAATCAAGATTTAAACAGTCATTTGTTCAGTTAAAACTGAATGATAAACAGTAAATTTCCCAGTTTTCTTTTCAGAAGATGGTTTTCCCCAAAATTTATAAGTACAAGTATATTCTGTAGAATACAGAGGGATTTTTATCATGAATTAAATCTATTTCAGTTGTCATCTTCTACCCTTATTGCTGAGTTACTTAATTAGTAATTTCTGAAAGCAGCCATAATAAGTGTCACAGATACCATAGGAGAGTCATCAGCACTCTACATGTTAATAAAATTTTAGAGTTTTGTTAGTTTTCCAAGTATTCCTGTTAAGCACCAAATGCTATTGCCAGTGTTTTGCCTACAATATTTCATAATTGAAGGAAATCTTTCTTTAAAATAAGTATGGACTGCGATGGTAGGAGTCTTCTAAACCGAAATACATATTATGTGTAAGCATGTATTAGGGAAAGAATCTAAAATATGGTTTAACAAGCATGTGACAATAAATTAAGGAAATACGTTTTGATATGTGAGAAAAATTGGTTTCCACAAAAATACTCATCTCCTCCTAGTCACAGCTGTGACTTTTGAATATGTATTAAGCTCTGCAAGGATAGCTAAGCTAGGAATTTGGCAGTAATAGTATATTCATAAATATACATGAAATGTGAAAAAACAGTTTGCAGCATTGAAAGTGAACATTGGAAAGGGTAAGCATACATACCTCGAGATAAAAATTGCACTTCATTGTCAGCATATGAAGCCTTTGCTTTTAACTTATAAATGTTACAGTGTCGTTAGATTTTTTCATGTATGCTGTGTTACTTATAATTGAATAGTGCATTAACAACTGAATGGTTGTGTAAAGGAAGAGAAGGAACCCTCTACCCAGGCAGTTCAGGTTTTAATATCTACTCTCCAACAGAAACAACTCATTTAACATTCAAAGAGAGATCTTGGCTTTTTCTCTCGACTCACTTTACCTCAACAAACCAGATGGCAAATGTCTCACTGAAAGAGCCAGTGAAAACAGTGTCTGCATCTGCCCACTCTTATGTTTTTCTTGCCAGTAAAGGAGAAACAATATTAAATTTGGGGTCTTCTATTAAACACTTGTAACTACATCTCTAAGTTTTCCCATTTTGCATTTTGACACTTCATTGGGCCAACCTACTGACAGACTTTACTTATTCTGGTGTATAGCAGGGAATGAAATGTATTTATTGACATCGTATTCCATGTGACAACTTCCAACAATGAGCAAATGTGCCTTTGACTGGTATTTGATATTTCCTTTAAATTTTTCGCTTACATGTGCAGTGATCTGTTCATTTCCAAGGTGATCATCTGTGATTTGAAGGCAGAGTTATCTTGTAAATAGAGGGTTAATATTTATACCTCCAGGAGCCTTGCATAGCACAGATATTAGCTTGATTTACCAATTTTAGAACACTTAAGCTTTCATCATTACAGTAGCCAGAAAACAACTGAGATTATTTCTGAGTTTTTTTGTTGCTTATGTCACCACTGAGAACTTTTGAAATGAGCATCGCGCATCGCGTTCAGATTTCCGGGTTGTTTTCTGCTCCCTGTCAACTAGTACGAGTCAAGAAACAGGAGGAATGGAGGATATGGAAATTGTCATAATATTTCTTCCACTCAAAGCTATCTGCCATTAATATTATCACATTAAGAATTTGATTACTGGCTGATGAATGAAAAGCGAGATAATAAATCACATTTTCAATGAATTCATGTAGGAAGAGTACTTGTGTTTTGAAAGACACGTTAAATTATGACCAGACTTACAATGGTACAGGAGTTTCTGGTCCACGTCAGTGGTAAAGGGGAGATCTTTGGAAAGGAAGGATATTGGAAGAGGGAGGGTAACATACTGAGAAAGTAAATTGAACTATTGAGTCAGATTGTGTTTAGTATGAGCCAGTGGTTGCACCTTACTTATTTTTTATCTCACATATAGGTATTTTCCTTAACTCTTTTTTATTTAACTTTCTCCTTGGTGGATTTTGCAGTGGAGAGGTATATATTGCAACACGGCTCAGTGGTTTTAAAATATTCCAAAAACCAGATAAGAAATATATTGTCAAAATAAGCACACTTGAAAATCACAAGTGAACTCCGAGCAACAGTAATGCTTTCATGGACCTTTTCCTGAAAGCACCACCACTATGTTCAGCAGAGGGAGGGGGGTGGAAGGAGAAGAGGGAAATCAGATGTTTTTGTTGGTTTTCGATTATACTTGAGATAGATAGAAAATAGATGTGATCAGATTAGAGAATCGAGGTAGGTTTTGTTCACATAAAATGTAGCTGCTCTACATACTTAACCTTGAAAGACTTCTGTCAGAGAAATGTCATTTTGTTAAAGAAGTATCAAGTCTCATGCTCTGCAATCTCGTTATACTGGGATATCTTGCATTCCTGGGCAGCCAGCAGGCACTCTGAACACTGTTATCTGCTACTTGTCCATTTGAAAAACATTGTCCAATTTATTTTTCCAATCAAAAAATGATGTTTGTGGTGAATTCATATTAATTCCGAGCAAAATTCCTTATTGGAAATTAATACATGGACGAACTTATTGTGTTTTCAGACCACAGTAGAATTTAAAAAATATATATGTATTAAAAAAAAATCAGCTTTTCCTGCTGTATATTTTAACTTGCATCACAATAACCTAATGGGTGTGTAGTAATCACAGGCAACATGTACAGTAGTGGTTGAGAAGGATTCCATTAAATTCAAAGAGGAAGGATGGCTCGGAGTAGGAGCAGTCACCAGATTTATTGCCAGCAATGCTCCTCATCCTTGTGTCCTCTGCATAAGAAATTTGTAGCTATCAGAAGGTCAGGTATGACACAGAAGTTGAGATCTCACTATTACGAGCTTTACTTTAAAACATTAGTACTTAGTGGCGTCATAAGCACCTTGGAATTCTCCAAGCCCCTTAATATGCTGCTATCTGTCCCCTCCATGGTACAGTAAAAAGGACCAGAGCATCCTATATCCACGGTTCCTAATTCATGCTGCGTTGCTCTGGGAGATGCGTTCCCAGCAGCCTTTTTCTCCTTGAAATATTTTTGCATCTAATCTCTTTGTTCTCGGTTGCAAGAGTTACACTGACAACGTCTCCTTCTGCCTCCATGGTGGGTATTTACACACAGATGCGTACAGAACATGAAGTCTAACTGTTATTTTCTCTACTATGACCTTTTATTTATTCCAGACTGCTGGATGCTGCTCAGTTATGCCTGTGCTGGAATGGTTGGCAGAGTTAGCTACCTGGGGCACACTTTTTGCTTGGCAGCACAGTGCCAACCTCCCTTGGCTGCTGCAGAGCTCCCTGACATGCCTTGTGAGCCAACTCAGACCTTCCAGACACTCCCAGTCTAGATCACAAGAATCTTCTTCAATATTTTTCTCTATTTTTTTTTCCTTTGTGAAGACCTCCTAGTTGTGAAGCTCCCTCTCTCTCTTCTTTGCTATATTCTTAAAGATCCTGTAGTTATCGTTTGAACCACTCACCATTTTGTCTCAATTTTCTGCTTCTTGTGGACACTTTCCCTGATTCTCTCAATTTTGGGTCGTTCTTTCACTTGGCCACTTTTTCTCATATCCAGAGACTTGGATGGCTGATGTTGTTACGTACAACCCTGTACTCTTCTACAGCCACTCTTTTCCAAGAGAAAGCTCCCCTCTTCTTCCTCACTACTCTGTAGGTATATGCTGCATTCAGATTTGATTAAGAAAATCAAAACCATCATGATGTGGTGATGTTTGATGGATCAATGTCTTTGTATTTTGCTGCACTAATAGACATCTTGCTGGAAGTAGCTCAATTAACAGCGTAGTCCTCTCATGCTCATCATATGGATTTCCTTCCAAGTTTGGGTAAACTGTATATTTTACTTCAGTAAAATCTTCGCTTCAAAGTTGTTGATTGCAGTGCAGAATAGCACAGGGCCTTCTACAAAAGCCTGTGGAATCCCACCAGGAACTAAGAACATTTTTCGCTGACACTCATTTTTTGAATTTTCCTGCTTCACTAATCCCTGTTTCATTATGTCTTGTACATGGATCTTTAGTCAGTCAGTGTACAATACTAGGTCAAATGCTTTACAACAGTTTAAACCATGTAATCGTCTTCATAAAAACAAACGTGTAGTCATATCAAAGAATGAAATCAGGTTTGCTTGACGTGACCTATTTTCCTCCAACAGTGCTGACGAAGGCTCACATACAAAACTTCCTTTGGCTTATAATTGTTTTCTAGGTCTCAACCTTTTTAAAATGCTGGTTCAGTGGCTTTCGTCCTGAATCCAGGTTAAGCTCTTACATTCTTGATAGGCAGAGCAGCTCATAGTGAAAACCCTGCAGAAGTGATGTCGTCATATTGCTCCATAAAGTGGACTAGGAGAGCTGAAGTCAATCTCAGTTCGGTGTCTTCTGCAAACATCTGGTAATGGGGGAAAGAAAGCAAGGGCAATTAGAGGTATGAAATATGCCCTGATGTAAAAATGAAGCACATGGAAGCTTCTGTGATGCTGCTTTAAGAAATGTTCTCAAATTAATGTAGGCTGGGACATTAAACACCCTGGATTTAATATAGCCCCATCTAAATTTGTCTTGCTTGTTTGATTAGACTCATTCACATGTTTTCTTGTTTTGATTTGAAATGCAATTGTGTTATTATCATTATTGTTTACCTGTAACTTTTAGCCTGCTGAACAGTGCCTCACTGGCTCAGTTTCGGATTATAAATTGTACTCAGCAGTTGGTCAAACTCTGAGCCTTTTGTTATCGGTGACAGAACTTCCATCACGTATTCCCTTTTAAGATCTCAGTTTCCTAATATGTGAAGCAAATGGGTACCATTCAGGTAGACACAATAGTGGATATGTGAGTGGAAGAAAGGCTGGAATGCAGCTGAGGAGAGAAAAATGCTGAAGTTATGAGACAGAGAGTACAATGGGAAGCTGAAGAGGTCTCTTCAGTAAGATGCAGCCAAGGCGATAAGAGCACAGAGTCTGTAAGTGCAAGAACAGGCAAAGTCACTTTCTATAGAATCATTGCAAAATTTAGAGCTGGAGAAATAGCCATTAAAGGATGTCAGAATCCAGGTCTGGCTGCTTTGTATTGCCTTTGTATTGCACATGTCTACACCTTACAAAGCACTTGAAAGCCATGTCCTCCTGAAGAACAGGGTATGGTCTTAAACATGTATTAAAAATGTGCATTGAAAGGCTAAGATAGGAAAGGTGAGTTATAATTTTCATTTATTTTAGCTGGTAATGCTGAGTTCCTCTCTATGTTCTTCTTCAGCCAACTAACTGATGTTAAAAATAACAGTTTGGGGATAGTGTCTTTGAAAAACAAATGACTGCAAGATCTTTTTTTCTAACGCCTTATGTAAAAGTATTTTTTACACTTCAAAGAAGTGTTAATTGTTATTTATCTGCAACTCATCATGTGAATCTGAGCTTTACCTTTTGTCGAAGTGGGGCAAGAGTGGTGGTTAAGAGTGTGAATGTAATAAACTCTTTAGACAAGTGCTTGGAACAAAACAGAGGCCATTTGCTGCCAGCTCTTCATCTGTGCTCGCCATGTTCCTCATGGTTTCTTACTGGTTAAATAACTTTTTTAAAAGGTAATGAATGGCCAGAATAGCTTGTGATGTTGTGTAGTCAGCTCTAATTTGCCTATGGCTGTAGCCAAGATACCAGTGTCCCTTGTCCCCTATGCTTGGAGCACTCCACTGCCATGCCCAGATGCTTCTGTCTACGCCAAGCCGTTGCCCTGTGCTCCTCTTTGACCATCTTTGTGCTGTGCAGATTTCCTCATCTGAGCGTGGATGTTCCTCGCTTCCATCTTTGTCTCCTAACACTGCTACAGTTTTAGGTTTATTTTCATTATTCCTCTCTTGATGTGTCTAAATTATGCTTAGGTTTTAATCAGGAGTTTTATTTCTTTTTAAGATCTTGCATTAGAAGTCTGATATAGCTAGATATGAAACTCTTCACGTTGTGTAACCCTGGAACTATACATGTTCTCTAGAACCAGACTCCATAGGGCTATGTGATATATAAATGGTGAAGATCTACAGGTACCACTGTCTGCTCTGCAGTAGAGAAGTCAGGAGTAGACCCAAGGGATTCTTGCTACTTATGTTTCTCTTTTGTCTCCCTCATTACTGACTACTCTCAAGTATGATGTCAGATGTTTCTCTTTTAGTTGACCTTTAAGTATCAGATGTTCTTTTTTCCCCTTCCCTTGTTCATCATATCAAAAAAAATTCAACGTGTGTTTCGGGGATGGTGGATACTTATTCTTATAAGGGATAGAAGGGTTAAGCCTAGCCTAGGACTTCCCAGTATATCCAAACCTGAGCACGGGCTGATAGTTATGCCAAAAGACATATTCTTCAATTTCCTTAGCAGTCTTCCTGTGAAACAGCAAAACTCACTCACCTTCACACTGCGAGTGAGATACAATCACAGTGCAATTCCATAATGAAAGCCTGCCAGTACCTCTTTATACTTTAACCCTTTGACTTAGTTAATTTTATAATGATGGATCGATACCTTTACAAAAGCCTTGACCCAGGATGAACACCCTTTCCAGTCTATAGCAGACTAATGGCCTTTCTTGCCACTTTCATTCTTTTTTTCTCTTTTCTCCTGCTTATGTTGGAAATCCTGTTCTGCTATCAGTTGATGTTTTAAATCCATTTATAGTGACTCAGCACTTTACAAACCCACACAGAAGCCTAATATTGTGTCATGTTATTACTGAAGCCTGAGATATTAATAGTAGAGTACAAAATGGTAAGAAATAATGAACTAGTTGCACATTTAACAAGTCATAATGGTTGGCTTCAACTAGTTATGAACATTTTGGAGGCAACATGGAAAAGATGCTTGCATTCTGAAAATTGCATGAGCACTGACACCTCAGAGTACGGTTTGGACCACTTGTAGAGGATGATGATTCTCCCTTGCACCGTACCACAATTTCTATTGCTATTCTGCACTGCTTGGCTTAAGATGCTGGTGAGCCTGAGTGTTGTAGGAATCACTGCTACTGCAGACATCTGGGTCACGTAGCAGCTGGTGTTGGCCTGGAGAATACAGACAAGTGAGGAGCTGTAGAAGCAAACCACCAGTTTCTGAGGTGCAATCTCCAGATACTTCTAAATTGCTGTAAATAACTTGAGAAGATTGTAAATTGTGCTTTATCTCTAAGGCTTCTGCAGTCTTTGGATTTTTCAGTTCTGTATTCCTTGTCTCTCCCGTTTTCTCTAAATACATCAAAATTTCTCCAGCGAATTTCATTGGGTTTCATTCTGCCTGGAGTACAGAAGTTGCTGATACTGGAACTGTAAATACCATGGTGGTTTCAAAAGGCCTCTTTTCTATTGCTATCCCTTCTTTTATTTTAATGGAGATTTTTATACTGTTTTCCAAACTCATATTGGAGATAATCAGATGCGAGGCAGTAAACTTTTGATGCCTATGGATGACCCTGAATACCTGGGGGAAGCAGAAGCCAGCCTTGCCTCCTGTGCCGCACACATCCTGCAGCAGCATAAAGACCTTTGAAACCCAACTGCTGGTGACCCACCAGCCTGGCACTCAGCAGCTCAGTGCCCACCCGAGTTTTGGGAGGCAGGAGCCAAGCAGAGGGCACTGATTTTTTAGCCACCGAGGCCAGATGCCTAAGAATGGCTGTAGAGAGAGAATAGGAGAAGCCAGATTATGATTTTCTTTTAAATGTTTTCCCTATGAAAACACTTTTGCTTGTCTTTGCCGATCGCCTTTGCTAACTCATTCATGTTTCCTTCTTGATAGGATAGGGTCGCACTTGCCATACTCTCTTTTCTTGATGTTTGATTTTCTTTCACGTTTTCCTCGCTATTCCCCGATTTCAGAGCCGCTGCGGTCCCAACCACACTCTGAGGTTTCATAGGCACCGAGCACCAGTGCTCTGTTGTTGCTCTTTGTGTCTTACAGATGATTTCTTTGTTAAATGGGCCGCAGTTAAGAGCAATACTTCTGTCTGGATGTTTCCAGCAGTTACTGTGCACAAAGGAGATGAAGTACAATTCATTTTTTTCTTCCTGTTGGTTGCGTGTTGGCTTTCTAGATACAGAAACGTGTTGGCAGAAAGTGCCCTGAGCAAACGTAGGCTTGTGTGCTGTACAAGTCCCAGGTAAGACCTGCACAATTCAGTGCTGCTTCTCTTCCAAAGGGCTCGGTTACTTAAACATTTACTTTCATCAAACAGTTTCAAAAAAATACCCACTTAAAAATCTTCAGCCATGTGCTTAAAGACTTCTCTGAAGAGAGCTGGAAATAAGCATGTGTTTTTACTTAAATGGGTGCTGAAATCTCAGCTGGCTGCTAGCCATAATTCTGCAGTTTCCTATTTAGTTTTGGTAGGCTTCACCCATCGGGAAGAGGAGGAGATGTTTTTTCAAAACGGGAGAATGAAATGGTACCCCCCCACAGACAATTGGCAGGCGAATAAAGGGAAAAGAGAAAACTTGAAAATACTCTTCCCTGCAATTTAAATTGACTAGGCTTCGTTTTCTTGGCGGCAGTTCACTGTTGGGATACTTGGTGCATGTCTACCTCTCTACAGACACAATTTAGCTCTCCTATGTATTATGTGGTACGTTTCTGGATGTCTGTCTCAGATTGAATGCTGTCTGCTGGCTTGCTCCTTTCTTCTTCTACCTACAGATAACCCATATTTGCCGTAATGATTTGAGAGAAATACCCTGCTGATGAAGGCAGCTCAGGTTTTGACTCCAGCAGACAGGTTTTTATCTTGCGTGTCAGAAAGAGACTGTATGACCTGTAGCATCATCTACACCAAGTGTGAACTCAGCCGTGCCGAGCAGCCAGTACGTTATAATGAGGAAATAATTTCTCTGTGGAAATAAAATATTTGTGCTATGGCACACCTGCTTTTCTTAAATAGAGACATACAGCGAGAAGGAGGATTTGTCAGGTTTCTTCTTCACTGCTACCCAGAGCTGACACCTTGCAATAAATACAGGGTAGGTTCAAGGCTCTGCTACAGCAAGAGCTGTGTCTTCATGAAGAAACAGGATTCCTAAACACTAAAGTTTGCGTAGGGAAAGAAAGGTCTGAACAGTCCAACGAGAGCTGCATCACTGAATGCAGGCTAATCTGTAATGTGGTTGTTACATGGGGCAGCTTTTTCTGAATTTGCAGCCCTTAGAATGGCCATTTCCTTTCCTCCCACATCTTGGATGATTTTTTTATTGTTTTTGTAGACGTTTTAAAATCTGTACTGCTGGAAAGATATTGTTTTCTTGAGGATTTATCTTTAAACCGTTATGTTTTTCACATCTGTGATTCCAGGAGCAGATAATTATTAGGAAGTAGAGAAGCTTAAAAAAAACATTGCACATTCCTAGTTTTGCTGGTGGGCAAAAGCCTGGGGGCAGTCGGTCGATCTGGACTGCAGAGCACATCTTTCCGTTACGTTGACGTTGATGCCATAAGCAAAAGGTCTTCTTCCTTTAGCTGGGAAGTTTTCCATAGCAACTCAGCACGTAAGCGCTGTGATTTAGCAATTTTACATGAATTTGCTTTTCGGATTAATCTTTGACATCTTGAATTTGGTACTTTATGGAAAAGATACACTGATATGGAGTGAATTAGTTCTACTATTGCACTGACTGCAGTTGAGAAAATAGACTCGCGCCTTTGAGAGGCCAGAAGAGGAATATTCTGGGAAGTAATTTGAACTGATATTGTTGGGAGGGTAATATTGCTTGACATATCTGTTATGACAACTGAAGATATGCTGAAGCACGAAATAGAAAAGGAAAAGACAGTTGTTAGGCCAACGACAAGATGAAACCATACTGCTTATGACAGCTGCTGGCAGCATGATATCACTGTCCTCAAGCTTTCCACTGATCTGGAGTATTAGAAACTTCAAGATCATGTTTGTTGTGTGTTTCTAGAGACCTTGTTAGAGGTAATGCTCCCTGACAGCAGCCAACTGTAATTGGCAATGGGGATCCTTCAAATACAAACAAACATACAAAACGTCAACATTTTCTTGCTGATCCTTTCATAGGATGGTTGATCATTGTTTTCATGCTGGAACCATTTGCATCTCAAAAACTTTTAAGACTTTCTTGCTTCTAGTCCATCAAAGCAAAAAAAAAAAAAAAAAAAAAAGATGATGTATAAACAAAAATAAGCTCAGTCAGATGCAGATGGGCATTTTGGGAAGGAGGGAAGCATTGCCTTCAGTTTATTGGGATGTAGAGTCACAAGCAAAGCTGATATGTTGTGTTATCAATCCAGCTTCAGAAAAACTTTCAAATAAACAATATCCTTAAAACTCTATAAACATCAGCAAGCTGGCCAGCAGTGAAACCTCACTGAAAAATGATGTTCTGTGTCCTCCTCCTTCCAGATATGCGCCTGGCTATTTTTCTGCCACCTTGGCTTTCCAGGTATTTTTGCTGAGGTTCTGCTATCTTTCCAGGTTTTAACAATCAGGAAGCTGAGACAAGCCAAATAGTCTCCGGTCAGGTCTTGTTAAAGTTTAAAATGCTTTTTTGGCAGCCCACTCTGTATCTTGGCAGATTGGGGTCCCTGTAGCTGCAGCTACTTTCCTGTTTCAGTGGCACTGTACTTTGAGCATCTCATCCATCAGAAAGGATAAGAAAAATTTCTTCTTAGGAGAGTGGATTTCTGGAATTCCAGTGCTGCGATGGCTTTTTTCTTCTTTCATAAGCTACAATTACTGTCTTGCATTGAGTTCAAAACTCAACTTCATTGGTTTGCTGCCTGATTTTGATCGAAGGACCCGGTCTCTTTTGCATTCGTTTTTTTTATTGTCATGTCTTTTTCAGCTGATATGCATCACCATAGCTCAGTAGGAGATAATGAAGTTCTGCTGATTAGCACTAATATTTATGAAATAGTGCTTCCTGTGCGCTTTCTAGGTGTGTCCAAAATATACTTATGAAACCAAAGGTGTGCATTCATCAGTCGATGCACTTTAGGAGTAAAGATTGCTAACAAATCAAGGTAAAGAAATGAACTGCTGCACTGAGGACCATCTTCCAAGGAAAACTTCCTCATAGTTCTCGATGCTGAAAAATACCAGTATCTTGGGCTGCAGACTAAAGCTCATCTCTCTTGGCACGTTACGGTATGGGGAAACAGCATGGTCATGCAAATTGCAAGCCATTGCACTTTCCAAAGTACAGCTGGAATATTAGTCCTCTCTGGAGCATAACAAATTGGAACAGACCGAGGGGAAATCCAGGACCAAGCAGATTGGCCTTAAAGGGCAGAATCAAGTAGAGGTATTTCATTAACGGCACCGAAAAACGGTAGAGCTATGGTAGCAGTGGTTATCAGAAAAACTTCTACTCCACCTAAAAGCCATGGGCCATGGCAGGATACATGTGGTTTGTTGCTGAAACAAAGGGCCTGACTCCTGTGTGGAAAATCAGGCCAAAATGTGAATGCCATGAAGGTACAGTGAAAACTAAATTGAGAAAAAACAACCACTTTCCGTAAAAAAATACAAGATGGGGAAGAAAAGCATTCAAAGCAGTAGAAGGATGTCCCAGAGCATTACTGAGACCTGGAAAATGCCTACAAATATTAAGGAAAAATTCTGCATACTTTTTTTGATGGTTCTTGCTTTGATTTTCTAGGTCTTTGTCTTTATTTCTGTTTTTCTTTTGTTCTTTTTGTTGCATTAGTTAGCTGTCCGAGATGCTGGACTAACATCCCTGGGATTGATGAGCTTTGCATGCAGAACGCGTTAAGCCAGCTTTACTGCACTCTTCTTTACCCTGCCCATGTCATCTACCTCAGTCGGGCTCTGCCTCCTGTCTCCTAATAGCGAGAGGATAGTTGGGAATTTGTACAGTATGTCCTTCCTGCTCAGACTGATAACAAAAGAGACAGTTGGCAGAATTGAGGGGGGAAAGGGGCGTGTGGCTAGATTGAGAGTATTGTGCTATGATATCACTGTCTAATCTGAGACCAGCTCATTTTTTGCAATCTACACATCAGCCATCAGTTGCTAAAAACCTTTCCATTATTTTGGACAAGGATCTAATTAAAACCAGAAGTCTGGAGGGGAAAAGGTTCAGTATCCCATTACACGTTTCCCAAATTGTTGAATTCCCTGCTATTTCGTCAGTCGCTCTGATTGCATCTTCTGTTCCCTCACCTAACTGAGCTGGGTGAGAGCTTTTTTGTTCAGTATTATCTACATCTCCCTGACAACCTGGCATCTCTTCTGTAACGTGTGCTTTCTCTCCAACCTTTGTCGACAACGCTGTTGTAGGCTTGTCCGGCTTTGGGTAGCAGACAGACACACGGGCGGTAGAAAGTCTCCGTGCACCTTGAGGGGGTGCTGAGTTGTTTGGGCAGCTGGCATGGTACTGATAAAATTTTTTGCCATGCCTTTTGCTATGGAAGCGTTGTAGCTAATTCCTATGGTGCAGCACAATGTAGCATCTCTCGTCAAATAAAACAGCCTCATGATCTCCCTGTCAGTATTGACTTAATGGCAGAGCAAATTAAAAATTTTAAATAAAAAAAAGCACGCTTTGTTTTAGGTAGGACAATCAACAATGAAATGTCTTATGTGTTTTTTTGGGCGTGAACAAATTTAAATAGTAAAAATTTGGCAATGTGCAAGAAAGCAAACAGAATTTTTTTTATGTTTGCAATGTGGCGGACAAGTATACATTGATTATCTCAAGCCTCTTGTAATGTCTCAACAGCTCCTTTAGAGAATCTTTTGGAGGGGCTTACTCTGGAGGTTTTGTCATTTTAGCCCTCTGTCATTAAAAGCTATCTCTTGCCTTTTCCTATGCTATCCAACGCTGAAACATGGAGGAATGTGTCCTGGCTTGAGTGTAACCCAAAATAAAGATATTTCTGAGTGGTTTTGAAACAACCATGAGATAAAGCAAAAAAACCAAAACCCAAAACTATCCTTTCATGTAATGAATTAACCTTTCTTTTGATATTCCAGATGTGAAAGTTGCAAACTTTTCCTTGCGGATATTGGCTGGTGTTAACGTATCTCTCCACATTTTCTGGGTTTGGGTTTCTTCAGTTTGCAACGTGCTGATCTGGGCAGAGGCTTTTGCACTGCTCGTACAGCCCGGTCCAAGGCACTGCCTTCTCCTCTCATCAGGAGGAGGCAAATTTAAGGGACAGAAGAATATAGTCTCATCTTTTCTGTGTTACAGTCTAGTCTTAAGGCTATTGGCAAAGCTTCTATCCTTATGAATTCCTTGGTGATGAGCGCGGTTTCTTTGACTGATGTGCACAGGCAGGGGAGCATTTCTACATCACTGCCCAAACTTTGTAAAACATACTTAAATAATTTACATAAAATCCAAATCTGCATGTGAAGTATTCTCATGAGTCAAGGGTTTATTCACTGTGAATTCATTCTGTGAGTGGGAGGAAACCTAAACTGTCTTGGATAAAATGGCCTTTATAAAATATAGATCCATTTCCTAATATTTATGTCAGATTCTACTCATTATTTTTTTTTTTCTCTTTCTTACCTCAGTCTGAAACTACCTCACCAACCCTTTGCTAGCACTGCTTCACATGGGTGTTAATACTAAATCAGCAGAGTTTCTTCTGTGCCTGTGTCATTAACTAGTCTCTCTCTGATTTACCAGAATGTGGATTATAATAGAGGCATTAAAAAGGCATGTATCTGTAATTGCTCTTTAATGCATTGCTATTTATGGGTAATTTTAGTTTCAAAGTAACCTGGAAAGTCATGTAAAAACATAAAGCATTTGATGATAAAGGTGTGCCAAGGAAAATTCATCATACATGATGTTATTTAATTGAAGCACTGCTAAGGATCCTAGAATGAAGCAGGTTTCTAGGTGCAAGGTCTTATGCAAGTCAAACTCAATGTTGTACTAATTATTACAAATTCATAAATAGTAAAAAAAAATCATATACATGTTTTATATGAGCATTATTAACAATTATCATTGTACTTTCAGGTATGACAGACATAGCCTGATTCATGAACAGTAGAAAAAAATATCTGAGCTGGTGTTAATTGAGTGCTGTGGGGAAATGCATGCCCTACATTTATACAGCAATCCATTTTTTTATAGGTGAACAACGTAGTTCCCAATGCAGAGGAAGCTGAGTTAGCTCAGAAGTCTCCTAATGGGTTTTCCATCACTAAACAACTTTCAATATGTCACTGAAATCTTAGCTCAGGAAGGATGGCTCTCCGGAATCCTGTTGAAGGGTTTCTCAAAAGATCTGTTTCTTCACTCTGGGCATCTTCTAAGTTGGTAACACCTACACAGAATAAAGCAATGTGCTGCCCAGATTTCTCCGCTCATCTCTGCAGCAGTAGCATATATATGCTTTATTTCAGTGTGAATGATTCTCTGTAAGATGATGGGGCATCAGGTGCATATATTTCATACTGGTAACAGATAAATAAGACAAACACTTTCTAAAGGCATTTTGTGTGTCCAACTTGACCAAGTGCCTTAGAGAAGACTGATTTTCAGAGGATGGTTACCCAAGTGTCTGAAGCTGTGCATCTGAAATAACCATTCACTTTTAAGACTATTTCATATATGTGCAAATGCATATAAAGCTCCAAAGTACGTGTGTGTGTATGCACGTACCATTTCTGCGTGTTTTACTCATGTCTGTATATCTGGATAATTTGTATATAATCCTGTGGAACTTTATTTTCCGGCAGATGAGTCCACATTAATTCCTGAAACCCTGAGCAACAACAGAATTACTTTACAGTGTTAGGGGGGAAAACATTACAATAAAAATGAAGCATACTTTTAATTATCTGTAGTCGCTCGAATGAAATCTGTAATGAGCTTGATAAATGCTGATGCTCTAGGCATCGATTTTTCAAATGACAGTAGAACCAAAAATATCTGGAAAGGCATTGTTAGATTTGACTACATAATATTTTTGAGGTCTTGGTTAGTAGGAATAATTAAAATGACTTATGTAAGATAAGTGTCATATCTCTGTCAGCAACTAAATGTTAAATGTTATTATAAACTAATTACTTCCGTGAATTGAAAAGAAAATTATAATTTTGTGTCTTAACTGCTAAAAGACAATGTCTGATCTTCCTCTTGCCCAGGATCTTTACCAGCACACCTTCCATGACTTCAGTGCAATGAGATGCCCTCCAAGTGGGTGAGAAGCAAGTTTGGACCCCTGGGCCAGAAAAAACCCTTACTGTAGCAATAAGTCAGAACCTCTTTCTGACATTAATCACTCCTTAAATAAGTAAAATCAGAGGCAGCTGATGATGTGGGATTTTCCTTTGTGTTTCTGACCACAAGCTTGCTGCTGGAGTGGGGAGGGGGGATCCTGGTGCCCCAGCCCCACTGCCTGCCCTTCCTTCCCGCGTCTGTCCGAGGCAGCTCTGCCACGCTCATGGTCCACAGCGAGCCAGCTCACCTAGCCAAAGCCACAGGCGTTGAGCTGATGTTTTTCTTCAGACTTGAATTAATGTGTTTAGCTGGTTCCTAAAGGATTCTGACATGTGTCAGGGTCAAGAAATTAGATACAGTGGAAGCGTGCAGCAGAGAGGTGAAAAAACAAAGCAAAAAGCTAAAAACCTAGTTTACCCTTATGCCAGTGTCTTGATTTCACTGGTCATTCTTCCTTTCCTGCCCAAAAGACATGAACATGCAGCCTGACCTGGCAAACAGGGGTGATGATCTGTGTTGTTTCCATTAGAGGTCCCACTGAAGGCATGTCTTGTGGAGTTGGTCAGCTGGTGCCCTGGTAACTGCCAGCCTCATATACTGTGTTGTGGTACCCCTGGATTTGAGGTTTGTTTAAGAAAAGCACCCATGTGGTTGTGTTGCTTTTTTGTGTCTTGCTTACTAAGAAAAATGTTATCTCCTGTTTAACAGTGTAGTGATAAACATAGGCATGTAAGAGGTGATGAAAGGAGGGCTATGGAGAAATAATGTGGGGAAAAGGAGAGGGAATGGAAAGATAATGAAGAATGGCTAAAATAAAATGCAGGGACCACGGGAAAGTGATAAATGGGTAAGAAAGACGAAAGGAAGGAGGAATATTTCAACTCCTATCCTTTCTCTCAGATGCCTCCACCCTATAAACTCGCTCGTTGCTCGGTACCTCAAGCCCCTGTTTTTGTTCTGCAAACACCCGAGTCACCTCATCCCAATTTCAAGTCATATGTTGAAGCAGAATTAGTTGGAAATGAGCCATCGTCCTCTGAGAGTGTAGCCTAATGTTACTTGAAAAATCACTCCAGGCTTTCCCATGTCACCTGAAGTGCCATCTGCCAACAGCTGGTGCAGGGTTTGGGATGTGCTCCTCTGTTGCAGGGGCTGAGGCAGTCAGGGCACGGCAGGAGCAGCCCATCATCCTCAAGCTTGAGTGGTAGAGGATGCACTCCTTTCAGAACTGGTTTAGAAAACAGAGTTACCTCTTTGTGCAAGAAATGATGCTGCTAGTAAAGCCAGAGAGGGATTGTGTTTTTATTGGGTCAGCAGGGCGTTAACAGGAGTTTGGGCTCTCATGCAGCTTCGCTTGCTTGGTAAGAATGACCCTTACACACTTGAAAACTGCCCGAGGACTCGTAGTCAGCCTCCAAACAAAAGCATACAGGTTACTGAGAGAGTATCTTACTGGCTGTTTTTCCATCCCGATAGAATTGTGCAAGGCACCAAAATCAAAGCCTTATCCATCGACTTCCATGGGAGCAGACGTCCGAGCACATCACGATGGTATTGCTACTATTAGCCTTAACACGTTGCCCCAGTTCTGCAGCTGTGGTCTTGTTGTGTTACCAAATTAATTGATCTTCATGGAATTCTCTGCTTTAATTGGAAAGCAAGAATGTCAAGGGAGACTGAGAACATCCTTGTGAGCTCTTGCTTAATCTCAGAGTCTCCACTCCACATATGTCCCTGGCTCATAAAGGATTTGGAGGCAGAGTGGGAGCAGTATTTCGGGGAAATGTAGCACGCTTGCCCTCTTCATGAGTTATTTCCCTAGTATTGGCTGCTGTTGGAGACGGAATATAGGACTAGGTGGACCTTTCATCTGACAACCTGCAGCCAATCTTACGGCTTTTGCACCTACTTAATTTTAAATGAGGATGCGTAGCAGATTTGTAAACACAGATTTTGCACAAAATTTTCCTTAAACAACACTGCTCTCTCCATCTAGAATTTTAAAAGGTTAGTGAGAGAGGCAGTGAGGCATAGGGCAAAATGAAGGCGTATCTGTAAAAGTCAATGGTGTTCTGCAAGTGAAATATGAGTACAGTCTACTCAGAGCAAATGGCTCATTCTTGTGGCAAGGAAAAGACTGTGGGTTTAGTAAAACCAAAATGCTATTTTATGTTTCAGCCAACTGGCAGAAATGGCAAGACAACTTAATTTAAATTAAAAATGCAAATGCAAACCTACAGGCACGCACCCAAAAGCAAGAATAAGATATGGAAAGGATGTGGTTGTTGTTTAGAGTCTAAGAATAAGCCTAGGCTCAGAGACTTTTCATTAATGTAAGAGTCTGGCTTTCTAAAAATACTGGAGATGCTTGCATATAACCTTTTGTAATCCCACAGCACTATTTACATTTTGTTAGTTACATTTTAATAAGTTCTGATTTTTCATTGAAATTGCTTAAATTTCTATGTTTATAAATTTTCCACGTTAGGACTAGTTTTCTTGGATGTTTTAAACAGAATTCTGTACCAGTCTGAAAATGTTCAGATGAAAGTACAGTTAGACAATTTGCCCAATGACCTCCTGTTCAGCAGCATAATTTTACTCAGCTACAAATGATGTATTTAATTGAATGAAACATTTCAAATGGAATTTGACAGCTTTCCAGCCCAGTATCTCCGAACTTACTATTTAATGAAAATTTCCCATCCGAGAAGTGTTACAGGGACTATAAAGAATTTGTTTTATGAAAGGCAATACTGTGATCTTAGAAAATAATGGATTAAAATATTATGTCTGCCACTTGTGGTATATGTACTTCTTAGCCTCTGAAACATCTCAGTGTTTTCTATTGAATCTTTTGAGGTTCACTATGATTTTACGGTACGGTCTGCACTGCCTACATCTGTAGCTCTAATGCTGTATTCTGCATGCAAGATCAGGATGTTAAAATAAGGCCCCTGGATTATCTTGTACAAGTTTTACTGGAAGCATAATGATAGGAAGTGTGCGTTTCGTCGGAAACCACAGTATTGTCATCTGAGGAACAGATCCACGGAAGGGGAGCCAGAAGTTTCAGAGCCGTGTTAGTCTTAAGTCTGGCCAAAGCCAATTCAGAATTCCCGAGTTGCGTAAATTTGTCCGAGTTCACCCTACAGCGTAGCAGTGCCTGTTGCTTTTGATCTTTGCCATAGATGCTTCAGAGGTGTAGTAGTTCAGTGGTTATTTTCAGCGTATTTCCAGCATAATGCTTTAACTTTTGGCATGTTGCTTCGGGGTTTCACAGCCACTTCCATTATTCTAAGTTTAAACTGCTTAATGGAGCTCACACAGTAAAGTATCTCTAAAGCAGCTGGCCTACATAGTTTACCTAAATGTACAGAATTGTATTTTTCCATCAAAAATTGGTTGGCCAGTAAGTGCTGTCATCTCTCAGTAGCTGACACCAATTTGTGGCTGGTGTTATTCTGGAGCCTTTACTGAAGGTGTTTGCTTTTCATGGCATACTGCCCAGCTGAACCGATAACATGATTTCGGTTATTCCGCTACACAGGGAAGCTAAAGGAGGTGATATAAAATATTCCTCACAAGGAGCTCTTCTAGGACAATTCTAGGAGAGAGATGCTGAAAACTGTCAAATGCTGCTCTGGTATATTGGAGTTGTCCAGTGAAAAACAGCATCAGAACGTCTTTGAGGTTAACACGTGTGGGATGCTGGGAAACCAGTTCTGATTTTGGCTTTCGGTGTGCGAGCGGGTTTCGTCAAAACTCACAGAAGTGGTGCTATTCCCTCTTCTTCAGGAGAAGTGTTGCTACGTCTCCAAGCTCTCTTGTGAAGACGGAGCGAACCTTGCTGGTATTCCTCTCGTTCCCCTACGCACGCTGTGTGGGTTGCTTCTTCCCTTCATGACCATCTGAGGTGCAGGGTACCTAACGCTGTCCCATCATGACTGCCCTGAGGGTTTTGGCCAAGCTTAAGCCATTTTAGGGAGAGAGCTTGTTTTTACTCATCTACTTTGTTGGAAAACATGTTGTTTATCTTCTTCCAAGGGAGAACATGCTTTCACCGCAGCGCTGGTTAGTAGTAGTCTCTTCATTAACGTTTTGGAATTAGAATGATAAAATAAATGCTACAGTTATGGCAAGTGAATGTTGCTGTAAACATTACAATGAGTGATGGAAGCAAGGCGTGAGAGCCTGGAGCAGTGCGGAAGGCCACTGGTGTGCTTAACTTCATTTCAGTCTTTTTCTGTTGAAGTTTGGGGACGTGAGGTTTATGGTTTATTTCCCAAGCAGTCAGGAAACAAGAAAACTCTCCATCACAAGTGTTCAAGGCCAGGTTGGAGGAGGCTTTGGGCAACCTGGTGTAGTGGAGGGTGTCCCTGCCCATGGCAGGGGGGGTTGGAACTAGATGAGCTTTGAGGTCCCTTCCAACCCAAACCATTCCATGATTCTATGATTCTATGATTGTCAGTCAGGGAGGTGGTTTTCTCCCTTAGTTGTTCAGATTCGTTCACTTAGACCGCTCTTTGGTTTTCAATATGCTGTGACCACATGTAGTGACTAGTTCTGAAGACAGGATGCTTGTAGGTTTCAAGAGCTATGCTTGTCCCCTCTTGTCCCTCTATCCCCAGCACACCAGAGAGCAGCTATCCATGAGGGTACCTGTGTTTCCACACACTGCCTGGGGATAACTCTGAGCGTGGCCCCTGTTTTTGACATTGTGGCATGTGTTTATGGAAATTTGCTCTCTTTGTGCTGGATACTGTTCCACTCATGCAAGGGGACAGGGGTAGGATTTTAACATGGACTACAGTAGACACAGGATTGTATGAGTTTCTGCATTGAAAGAGCTGAGTAGAAGCACAGAGACATATTTTTCAAACGCAGAGTATGATCTACTCAAGTTGCCTATCTACAGACCACGTGAAAAAGGCCAGAGACTGCTACCATAGAGTTAATATTGAAACTTTGGATGCTTGGTTGATTTCCTAGCTATTATAGTTTTATTTTACTCCCCTCTTTTCCTCAGAATTGTTGTGCCAATTAAGCTCTGTGAATTTCAATCTCTCAAGTTCTTCAATTATGACATTGCAGTCCCTCTATGACAGCACACTGGAGTGTAGCAGATAGGATATTATGAAGTGGAGACATTCAATGGGAAAATGTCCAAAAGCATTTCGAATCACTTCAGATAATTAAACGAGGGGAAAGAATGTGGCATGTTTAAAGAATATGTGGTGGTTTTGCAAGTAGGATGATGCTAGGTGCCTGTGCATGGGAAACTCATTACCCGTGCTTCGCTCATTCGTTTTGTTGTAATGAGAAAGAAGAATTGCAAAACGCCTCTGTGAGTATTGCCTTTATGAATATCAGGAGGTTCTTGCACTGAGACCACCGCTGCAGAAGCAGCAGGTTTAACAGCCTTGTTTATTCCTCTGGATATACCCGGGAAGAAATACAACAGTTGAAGAAATAACAACTAATTCCAGTATAAAGGTCAAACCAACCTGAATTGAGATGCTTAAGAATTAATGGAGTACGCTGGTGTCAGCAGGCAGAGGTTTAGATGACATTTTTTATAACTGCCTATATGCCATCCCATTTCACTCTCCTCACCTCCCCCATTCATAGGCAAGGTTTAAAATGCATAGCCGGGGGGCTTTCAATAAAAATTTGTGTAACAGAGTAAGGCTGTACTTTTATGTGGGAGAAAACAGGAACTTCATTATTCAGAAGGAGGAGAAAGAGTAACAAGGATCAGTAAAGGTCAGACGTCTGTCTGAGCTGCAGGCAGAATATCCAAGGAGAGGGGAAGCACCATAGTTGGGTTTGAGTCAGCCTTGCACGACCAGTGGCTTATTATGATCAATGCTGCCACAGAGCTGGTAGAGCAGCTGACTGTCATCATTTAAAAAGTCATAGGAATGTGTAATGTTCTTCCTGAATCACCAGTTCTTGAAGTACTGTGACTATACTGAGATGTCAGTCAAAACCAAAGGTAAGCAGAAAAGCAAACTTCAGAGCATGAAAAGTGCATATTCCTCTCCAAAGCTTAATAGGTTCACAGCACCTTCTCTACATCATTAAAAGCAACCCTGTGAAACCTCCTAACCAAGGGTCCATTGCTGTGATGTTGGAGCCCAGAACAGAGATGTCCATGTGTGACCATATTTTAATTAAGATTTAAGGTGGCAATCAGGAGCTGCGTTTCCAAACCTTTCCACAGGATGAGGAGTTGCAGAAGCAGTAATGAGATCATACATCTCAGTGCTGGCAGTCTTGCAGAGTACCCAAGATTCATTCTTAGGCATGTCAGACCTCAGAATCAAATAGTCGACACAGCTCAGATCTGAAGGTGCTTTACAGCTCCGTGAGGTTCAAAAGCAAACACAGAGCTGCTTTTAGAGATTGCTTATGGTGTTTCTATTTCAGGCATGGGATTTTAGCTAGGTGTCCAGTTCCTCCTTCACTTTACCTTATCTCAAAGTCCTACTTAATGCTTAATGACTGCAGGCAGGTCATGCCGCATCCCTGGAAGTGCTGGGTGGGTTGGGGCTGTATGCCACAGAGCACCTGCCCAAGGAAAGAAGCCCAGGTCCCTGCTCACTCGCCAGAACTGACAACCAGACAGTGCTGGCAGAAGCCAGGATTTGTTATTGTAAAAATTTGGGTCTCTTCTGCCAGCCTGATTCCTTGATGAAGCAAAGGTCAAGTTTCATGCTCCATGTGGAGCAAGGCATGGTCCTTCTGAGATGCGTAACAGTGAGTCACGCACCACCCAGGGTGTTGAAGAAACATGTACTGGATTATCCAGACATTGTATTGTTTGGCTTTAGGGCAGTGCTGTTGAACCTCTGTTGCTGGGTGTCACTTCAGTCTCACAAAGCAGCTTCGAGAGACTTGAAGATGCATTTTGATGGATAACGATGTTGGTGTCTTCCCCCTTATCTCTGTGTTGCACAGGGGTGACCTGGAACAGGGAGAGTGACCAAAGGAGTTTTGCCCTAAAAGACAGATCAAAAAACAAGCCTGTGTGCTGTCAGAAAGAGATTTGCTCCGTAGGCTTTTGTCTTCGGTTTCTCCTGTATCACCAAGGGAAACCCTGGTGTCTGCTCCTACTGTGATAATGCTTCAATTTTTTTTCCTGAGTAGCACTAGCATGAAAAGCACCCAGCTCTTGTCATTTTTTATAGCCTGATATGCTGTACTTGGCACGTGGATGGTTAAGGGAGAATTTGATAATAATCTGCACCTATCTGAATGACATATGTACCAAGAAGGAAAAGCAATTGTTTCAGCTGCTGAAAAAAGTGTAAGTAGGAAAAACTAGAAAAGGCTGAATATCAGGAAATGCATCATGACAGTAACATCTGTTGGAATGCAAAGCAATCTCCCTTTGAAAGTGGTGGGATCAGCATTGCTTCTGACATTTGAAGCTGGATGAGACAGAACCTAATTTGATCTACAGCACGCTTGGCTTCCAGGGAGGCCGTCTGTATGATCCACTAGATTTTTTTTTTTTTCCACCTCTAACTTCTGCAAGTCTGTCTTTCCGACTCTCCCTGGGTGATGAAATATCATTATAACCTTTCGAAATAATATATTGGTGCCTGGAGAGCAGAGAGTGATTTTCTCATTTGCAAGTGAGAGGCAGAGTGTTAAAATACCATTCCTGTCATTAAATGGATTGAGTAAAAAATTTGATGTGTTTAAAACAGGACGTTTTCTCCCTCCCTGAGCAAACCACCTAAGATTTCACGTTGTGGAGGGCCGGGAAGGTGAGGCTAAGAAGTTTAAATAATGTTCATCATATTCCCTGAGGCTTAGGTTAGTGAAAGCTGCTCGACGTCTGAAAATGTTTCGGCAAATCGGATAGGTAAGCTTTCTGCTGATGTACAGAGGATGAGGAAGCCTGTGCTGTGTCACTCATGGATCAGGAGGGATAGAAGTTGTTCTTCTGGGCCATCAAAGCTTCTACTTGTTAATTTGGCTCTGGGAAATGTGAAAAAATTCACGGTGCTGACAAACATAGTGATTAAGTGCATAAGTAATTTAACTCAAGAATTGCACTTTTGCATCTTTGGCGAATAAATTAGTTGTGGTGTTGCTTCGACTGATTTTTTAATCGTATCCAGCAGTTGATGCAGTTCTTGATAGTATTTGTTTCCTCTTCACGCAGTGCAAAAAATTGGTAATGGTCTGGTACTGCTGAGCGTTGTAGTTGACAACATTGGAAACTTCAGACATGGTGATGAATTGCACGATGATATATTAATGTTATTTTGATCCCTGCTCCTTCAGAATTACATTGATCCAATTAGGTTAAGTAGCTTGCCATCTAAATTAATTCACTTTCCTCTATTAATCTTCTCTACTGTGGGTCAAAACCAGAAATGTAAATCAATCTATTACATTGCATATCTTTGAGGGGCAGGGGAGGGTGTGTGATTAAGTTACCTAATGGATACATATGTTGAATTCATTGTTTGGTAGGTTAAAAATTATTGCCATAATTGGAAAGTGAAGTGATGCACACTCACTTGTGGAATTTGAGTGCTTTTTACACTTAGTTTTCATGGCCTTTCAAGAAATGCCTTTACATGACTTGCTGTCCCTGGATACTAATGCTGCGTGCTTATTCGGCTACACGGCTTTTAAGATATTAGACATTTTGAAAGTGTGGATAACAACTTCTTTCTTTGCCAGAAATTTTTGACCTCCCTGGCAACATGTCTTGTAGAGGTCCCCAGCCTCTACAGTGTGGAGAAAACCTTTCCTCTGGCTTGCTCTGAAACTAGTGCTAGAGCTGTACGTGGCAGGAAAAGAGATGTCTTAGCAATGACGTCTTTGTTACTAAACTGAAGGGGTGTTAATGCAGACTTCTGAAAAACTTTCTCATTTTCTTAAAAAAGTCCTTAAGTGGCACACAAAATTTCAAGCCTATGCCTTTCATTAACCTGAAATCCTACTTTGGCTTCTATGTTGAGGCATACTTTTAAGTTAGTCCAATAGTGGGACTCCATCATCCCAGTGCTCTTGCCAGTCTTTTACTACTTACTCTGGGAATTCTTATTTTCAGCCAGTATTTTCATCAGGATAGATAGCAAACTTCTATCCTGATGAAACATGACTGATAGGGAGATTGATGACAGCTACATCAGGAATTTGTTTACCTGCTCTAGTTCCTCACTTTACTAAGTAGAACTGTCCATGAAAGACTCAAATGAAAATGAAACGTTGATGTAAGGGAATGAGATCTAGAGGCTGGAAATTGAACATTGAGACAGTCGAGCAAGATACAAAGTGCAGTGGTTTTACCTAGAGCTTAATTAACTGTTAAAAACTTACCAGGCTTATGATAGCTTCTCCATCATGAGAGATCCAGACGAGGGCTCTATACAACGAGAAAATGGATCTGGTTGCATCACAGTCATAGTGCTAGAAGATTCATTTAAGTCAAATGACCTACGTAGTGCAGCAGATCAGACTGCTGATCACAGCGCTCCCTTCTGGTATTACAATCTGTGAATCTACGAAATATTTTCTAAATCTGTGCCTGAGGGTGGAATGAACAGAAGCAGAAAGGTCACCTTTATCATCACTGCTGTCAAACACTTTGGAAATTGCAGAGCATAAAGCTAGTATATTGCTCAATCACTTTGCCCTTATGCTACATCTGTTACCCTATCGATGCCTGTATTTTGTCCAATTAAATAAAGATCGCTCTGGTATGCCACATGAAATTCTGTTGCAGAAAGGGCACAGCAGAACTCTGTTGGCTTCAACAGTGATGGGATCTTACCTTTTGCCTTTACAAAGGTAATGAGCACCTGCTAAGTGCAGAACTTAGCAGTGTTGTTAGATAAATAATAATGATAATAAAGAAAGCAGCTACTCTTTGTGATAATTAGTCAGTAGGAAACATGGATAGAGCAGTCATTGTTTCAGATAGGCCTTCCAGAGGCTGCAGGCACAAGGGGTGAGATAAACATAGGTGTCAAACACCATCCAAGACGCCACGGGGTGTTTGAGGTGTCCCTATGGAGCAGGTTGGTGAAATGTATAGACTAAATCTAACTAAATAACTAAATCTAAATCAACTCGAGATGCTTGGTTAGGTCACCAAACCCTGCTTGAAGTGCAGTGGTCAGCTGAGATCCAGAGCAGCTCCTGTTCAACCCACCCAACACTGCAGTGCTGTGACATTTGGTATCTGTTAATATGCTAGTATTTCCCACAAGCTGAAAAATGTGAAGTGAGAATCTGTGCTTGAATACTCATTGTCTTGGGCCTTGCTGCCTTCATTTTTTCATGTTGCCATTTCCTTCTTTTCTTTTTTTTTTTTTTTTTTCCTGTCTTGTTTCATTCGGCTTTTTTTTCCCCTCTGCCTTAAGATAGAGGCTTTTAAAGATGGGTTTTCTCTCTAATAAATGCTTGTATAGTTCCTAGCACAACCAAGTCCTGACCATGACTGAGCGATTGGATATTAATGTGATGCAATAATGAAGTAGTGAAAAGTCAGTAATGAAAATTAAATGTTTGTCCATGTTTAATTTTTGATGTCTATACAAAATGTAAGAAATATGTATCGAGACTGTGTACCAGTTTACACACGTATATATGCAAGAGTGCAGCATTAACCAGCTTTAAATAAAAGAAAGGGCCTGGTTTCTTCAAATGAACAACCCAAGGGAGAAATGCTTCATTGTGAAACTCTATGCTAAAGATTTTCAATAGTCCAAACTCTGCAGTTTTCGGAAGGTGATGGTGGCATTTATCTTTGGTTTCTTCTATATTGTGCTTTCGCGTTTCACTAGAGTGTTTGTCAAAACTGAAGCACATTTGTGTTGGGGTACGCAGATTAACACCTATGTTAGGAGTAAATGTGAACATGTATTCTTCATTCTGGCCTTGTTAGAAATGCTCTTTAGATAAGGAATTGAAAAATAGATCAATAGCAAGCCTTTTTTTTTTTTTAAAAAAAAAAGGCAGATGCTGCTTACCCTATTCCATGAATTTACTACAAAAAGAAAAGTTTTCGTAGTTGTCACGCACGTGGCCCTCTCTGGAGATTTCTGGAAAATGATAATTGCAAGTCAGAATTTTTTATATCATTGCAAAAGGCAGGCGAGGAGGTGTGGAGAGAATGAGAAGAAAATGTCTCATCACACACAATGTCTCCTGATACATCATTCCAAGCAGTTAGATTTCCATTTGTGGATATGATGTGGAAGATGATCCGAGGGCTGGAGCACCTCTCCTATGAAGATAGGCTGAGAGTTGAGGCTGTTCAGCCTGGAGAAGAGAAGGCTCCGGGGTGATCTTATCGCAGCCTTCCAGTACTTAAAGGACCTACAGGAAAGCTGGAGAGGGGTTTTTGACAAGGACATGTAGTGATAAGACAAGGGGCAATGGCTTTAAACTGAAAGAGGGGAGATTTTGATGACATATGAGAAATAAATTCTTCACTCTGAGGGTGGTGAGGCACTGGAACAGGTTGCCCAGAGAAGTTGTAGATGCCCCATCCCTGGCAGTGTTCAAGGCCAGGTTGGATGAGGCTTTGGGCAACCTGGTCTAGTGGAGGGTGTCCCTCCCCGTGGCAGGGGGCTTGGAACTGGGTGATCTTTGAGGTCCCTTCCAACCCAAACCATTCTATGATTCTACGATATCTTTTTCAGATGATCAGAATAAACCCAGTGCTCTGACTTCTATAATGTTCTTGTTGTGTTTTTCCTTGAGTGTCTATGGAAGAAGTTTGTTTCCTTTACCAAGAACTAAACTAGTCTTTGGATGGTCACTTGCTGATGAGTACAACACATCATATAGTAAAATAAGCAGCACAGGGAAAGCGTTTTCCTTTCCCACAAACCACCATTACTTAACAATACTCCAAATGTCTAGATTTCAGATTCACATAAAACGTGTCGAAAATCACATGGAAGATTCACTACTGATTTGGGCTGGCATGCAGTCCTCCTTTGGAAGAGAAAGCAGTCTGGAAGCTTGCAGTCTTTTCCCCAGTAACGAAGGAAGTGTTCATGTACTGCGGCTCCAGTATTTGGAGTTATATTTTTCCTTATTTCGCACACGGCCCCGGTAGTCGTTGTGTCGTTAATGTTTGGCTTTGATCACTATCTCAAACGGAGCCGCTAGAGGACAAAGTCAAGGTGACGTGGCCTTAATATTATGTGTGCTCCATCTTTTCCAGGGGCCTGTTAGCCAGCAGCTTCACAGAAACGCATTATTTGAAAGACGGCACTGATGTGGTTCTCGCACGCAATTACACGGTAAGGTTGGCGTTTCGTGGGTGGATGGTGCTTCATCATTAAAGCCCAGAGTGCTCTCCGCCGGGATCTGAGCCGTGGGATGAAACAGCTAGATGTGTGATCTTTTTTTATTGTTGCCTTCAGTATCTTCTTGACTGCTGTGATCCTACACATGAGTTTTTAGAGAGAGACTTTAAAGGCAAGCTGCAGGGTTTTAACCAGGTGACTTTTAAAATCGGCGAGATTTATCCAGCTTCTTGGAAATACACTCGTTAAATTTTTATAATAAGTGCAGCCATTGTTGATGAGTTATGGAGGAAAGTCTCGGTTCAGTCAGGAAGCAAGCCCTCAATAGCTGATTTCCATAGTGCAGAAGCTCACATCAGAGGTTCTGAAGGCTTGGATGACTTTCTGCGTTGGGGAAGCCATGGCTGGGTTTTGGGAGAGGGAGTTAGTTGTTTGGGTTTATTTTTTTAAACCAGACCATAAGACCATTATGGATATACTTTTATATATATATATAAAATAGAACTATAGAATCCCAGGTTGGAAGGGACCTCAAGGATCATCTGATCCAACCTTTCTTGACAAAAGCAGAGTCTAGTGGAACGAAGTGCCACTCGTATTTCTGTAAGTTCCACAGCAGCCCCTCTGCCCCAGTTAGCTGAAAGCTGTGACAAATATTAAGGACTACAGCATCAGCTATCCGAAGACATAAAACTACCTGCTCTTCTTTTCTGGTAGCACTCTTCTATAGCAGATATGCAAAAAGTGCTTTTTAGCCTGTTTCTGGGTTTTTTCCTAACTTCCCAGAGCTTTGCCTCTTTGACAGGGCTACGTGTATGTATGTGTATATTTATGTGTGTGTATATATACAAATATGACTAATATGATCCTTGTTAAAATCAGGAGTTAAAAACTACTTTTTGTAAATAAAAAACACTTTAAGGCAGTAATGTTTTTGTCCCCTGACAGTATGAAAGCCTTGATTAGGAACAATGCAGCAAGCAATTTTAATTACAAAGTTTCTCTTTTATCTGCCTAAGTCCTATAAAGTATTTGTTATGTTACGTTATTTATTTATTGATGCTGTCAGAAGAAGCATTGTGCTTTGTGTTCCCATCCATGATGGGCTTTGCTGGTATCAGTGAAAGGCATTATTTCCATGCGTAACATCTTCCTTCTGAAAAAGCATCTTCATTATAGCCCCAGACCTCCCAAGTAAAGCAATCATTTTGAAAGCTTTCAGTGTTTTCCTTTTTGCTGGATGCTCGAATCTTCTTCAAAATGAGCTTAGTAGAAAATAGTCATTTGTTTTACAAACAGGAAGGCTGTATAGACTCCTCAAGAAAGTAGAAGGAAAGAAACGAAGCTCACAACTCTTTGACAGATTAACCTACGTTAATACAAGTATGTGTGCAGCTAATGATAGCAAGACTATCCCTTGCTAAAAAAAAATACTGATTTTCGTAACGGCAGTGAGTAATGATTAATACTGACAGTGCATTTTGCTGCCTAAAATATTTTTTGAGAGATCAGTGAATTCATTTTTTATTAAATGCTGCAATATGGTTTAAAAAAGATAAATCTCTGTGATTTGATTTTTATATCTTTTCTTCACCAAGGACATCAATATATAGCCTGTAGTTGAAACTAAATCCAATTTCCCATTGAAAAGTTGCTTAGTCAAATTCTGCTTGGAGGTCAAACCAAGTCAGGTTTGTGGAGTTGTCGTGTGGGGAGTTTCTCTAGCACACGAGTCAGCGTCCAGGTTATTTTTCTGGTTTATAGCACGTGAAAAATTTGCAGTTGTCAGAAGCTGGTATTTATTAAATGATCTCAGGTAGGATACTCTTTTAAGTATGACAAATCAGCCGTGGTAATTATTTGTTTTTAGGGGGTCATCCATTTTATATACTAGTTTACAGGCATAAAAAGATTTGAAAGGAGGAAAAAAAGTCCTGCAGTTCAGTGGAGTTACTGAGCTAGAAATCAATTTTCTACCAGTCCAATTGCAGGCCATGGTCTGGTAAGTTTACATTTTTGCTATTCAACTTCGGCATCGTATAGCATGTGGGTCTCAGAGAAATTGCAAAATGGGCCACAACAAGGAGCTCAAAGTCAATAAAATGACAAGTTGCGTGTGGAGAAGGAAAGGAATGGGGACTTTTGTCTTTGATAAAGTCAGCGAGCGTGTGTGGGACATGGTAGCAGGTTGCCCTCCCTGTTCTGCTGGGGACTGTGCTTAACACCGGTGATGCTAAACCCCAAAGGCTGCCTTCTGCAGAGCTCTGAACTGCACCTCTGCCTTACACTTACTTTAAGTGATGAGAACGAACCTACTTTATTTTTGGTTTTAAGACTATTTCAGGGTCACTGTATGAGAGTCGGTGCTGAGACGGGGGTGTTGTTTTTTCTTCTCTTTTATCAGCTGGATGCATGTAACTGGTAATGTTAAAATAAAGTGAAATGGTACACTCAGACTGAAAACCTTGACGTCCATACCAATTGTGACTGAAGCAATCATTCCCAAAAAACTCAGTCCATGACTTCCTCCCCTCTATTGTGGCTTTATCCTTGCCTAATGTAGTACTGACTCTTTATGAGTACTGATGATAAAAATACCCAAGAGTAAAATACTGTTACCATGTTTCTGCCATTTCTTTCACCGAGAAAAGCGATTGAGATTTGTATTTAGAAAGTCAGATGTTGCTGTTCTGCGTTCAGTTGCTCATGTTGGAGTTACAAATGCTCTAAACAAATATTTTTCATGGTATAACCTTACTTGTAGAAAACTCATATCTGAAATATTCCATCTTGCCCAGCATTTTCATGGCTATTGCTTTCTTTATCGAAATCAAGGTGGTCTTTAGAAGTCTGCTCTGTGAGGCTTTATAAGTGAAAACCATGCCCCAAAACGGAAAAGGTTAATTAATGCAGCTAGATGGATGTGAATGAGCCGGGTAATAAAAAGGCACAGTGAGATGACTGTCAGGTCGAAGCCTGAGTGATAACTTTCCTTTGCACTAATAAGATAGGAACCTTTTACAACAGTGTTTTCAGTTTCCAGGTGGCATTCAAAGGAGCCATGAGAAAAGAAATGCTGGACGTGACACAATCGTTGCTTTCCAGCCAGTCACATAATTGGGAATGTAATATAACCTTTAGTCAACAATAAAATTAACCTTGATTCCAGACAGATATGTGTATGTGCTGAGAAAGTATCTCTGTTGTGGGTGCCTTTTGCAAGCAGCGGATTATTAAGGAAATACAATAACCTAGCCACAAAATGAAATTGGATCGTTGCCTCTCAAAATAGCAGGCCGTCTTATTCTTGGTTGTTCTTAATAACATGCAGCCACTCAGTTGGGTAATTCAATAAAAGGTTTCCTTTCCAACCTGTTTCCCTTCCCCTCCGTTTGCTCTGTGATTTTTTTCAAGCTATGGGGTTAGGCTTGGCTTTTTTTGTACTTCTCTTTATACATAGCTACCTTCTATAGACGTACATAGACGTAAATGACCTTAAATAAAAATATGTGTGTCTATAGAAAGTAGTAAAATGTGTCAGCTGATTTGTTCATCTGAGTGTTTTATTAAATATTCTGTATTGTAGTTTTAAATAAAATAACACAGAGAAAGGTTGTCAATCAAGCAATTTAAATACCACTGACCCTCTTTTAAAAAAAAACAACAAAAAAACCACCACAAAACAACAACGACAAAAACCTCACCACCTCAGTCTCCGGGGTTTAAAAGTACCCAGGGTTTCCACTGAGGAACCCTTTGGACTGTTGAGGACAGTGAATATTTAATGGGGCAGGAAAGATGCTGTCAATGTGCTTGCGAATGAAATGGAAAACAACTTTGAAAACCATAGGAAAACGAGAGAGCCAAGAGCTTTTGTGATGACTGAAATGTCTTCTCTTTCTGCAACCAGGGTCACTGCTATTACCACGGCCGTGTACGAGGGTACCCCGACTCCTCGGTCAGTCTCAGCACCTGCTCTGGACTCAGGTGAGCCAACATTTCAGTGATACTTGAGCTCCTCAAGAAACTGTCGTAATACCTGTTGAGTTTTTTGGCTTGCCTTTTAACGAATGTACCAATATCGCGTTTTCAAATCTCGATACAATCTCTGTAAAAACATCTTGCCTCTAGTTGCTCTGAAGAGGAAAAAAAAAAAAGTAGAAAATGCAATCTGGGGGTTTCCACGACCTCCCTTCTCCCTTGCTGCCCTTTTGCAGCAGTATGGTGCTTGGCACGTTTTTGGGCTGACCAGTGGCCCTCCAGTCCTCCTTGTCCTCAAAGCTGTTCCACCAGTGATGGCAGGACTGCTTTGCAGCTGCAAACTCGTGCATCGTCCAGCAGCCTCGTCGTTAAGAGCGGTTGCTCTATAAATATGGCTGTGGGGCTCAGTAAATTGCATTCATGGCAGGTATGAAGCTCAGCACCAGGATTTTGGCTACTCGTTAAGAGAGGAGTAGCAGATTTGCATTGCCGAAAACCAAACCTCTTCTGAGTTTGAGAAGGGAACAGGCTGACAACATTTTAAATACACAATGGACACAGTTCAGGAAACAATTATCTTCCTTACTTGGACAATCAGAGACTGGAATTTACTCACAGAGCTGTTCCAAATCACAGTAATTAACTGTAAATTGGCTTTAGTGTTCTCCCTGGAAAACCCAGTTTTCCTGTCAGTTTTCCAGCTGTCTCAACCTTTTCTGGGTTTGTTTAATTTATCTACAGACAGCGTGAGTAGCTGGAGTCTTTTTCCCTCGATTTTGCATTTTGTGCAATAGCAGGAGTATCACGGCTTTCACAACAGAGCCCTGGGACAGACGGCAGCAGAGAGAGCAAACCGTTTGTTACTGGGACCCCTCTCCCTGTTGAAGGGACCCGTTTGCTGTAGTGGATGGGATTTCTGTGGCTCATTCCCACAGGGAGAGGGCGTTTTTATGGGTCCTTCCTATGTATCTGGCATCTCCTACAAGTTCACTTGGATTAACCCCTTGCAGGGACCACGGCAGCCTGCATTCACCAGTCATTCTTGCAGTCTGTACAAACCTAACGTGGTGCTCTTGGTGTTTTAGTTAAAGGGATGGCATTGCTGCAAGGTCCGCAGGGAAGTTTGCACTGTGTGGGACAGGGTCTGCACCGATGTCTTGTTCCAGAGCTACCTAAGGAATGAAGAATTCTAAAGAGAAATTCCTCTTCTCCACATTAAAAGCCTTTTCTTTCTTCTCTAATGTGCTCTTTTTACAATTGAGCTCACAGAGTTGTTTCCCAGTTTCAGGCAGTCAGGTATGTCAAGGCTACATACGCTGACGGTGACGTTTTTCCCTCATCTGGCACTATTGCAGATAAATCCCCAAAGTGCAAGCTGACAGTATTGGGCTCCTTTCCCATAGGAAAAGTGAAGCAGCATCTTTTTCAGTTCAAAGTTTCATAAGTTTCCCTGCTAATGCATGTTTTGCTCTAGTAGGAGAACAACTGAGGACGTATCTCAGCATCTGTGCCCATTTAGCTGCTGAGGCTGGTTGAGAGAGTGTCCATGAGCGAGAACACTTTGTGATGAGTGCCTGTTGACTTACTCCACAAAACTCATTTCACAGCCTGATAGCCAATAGTAATAACTTCCAGTGCCTAATCTGAGCCAGCAATGTCTCTTTGAAAGACTTCATAATGCACTGTCAGCATCTTGAACCATCCATGCCTTCTCATTAGAACTCATTAGGAATAAAAGGCCAGGTGGTATGAAATCTGAAGCAGCTGCACTGAGATGCTGAGAGCCCTAAGCATCTTCCAGAATCAGGCCCACAGGTCACCGTACACCTCTGCCACCAAAACATTATTGTGGCAATGCGTCACTCAAGAATTTGGGTGGAAAGAGCTAGTTGAGGACATTCCTGCTCATTGCAGGGGGGTTGGACTAGATGACCTTTAAAAGGTCCCTTCCAACCCAAACCATTCCATGAGTCTATCATTTACTGCACGTGATCCAGTCTGAAATAATATGAGGAGAAACAGAACAGTTCAAAACTACTTCATGGCTTGCTTTGCTGGCAACTTTACTGGTGTTAGAGCTTGAAATAGTTGGATAGGAGATGAGATAGGATAGGATAGGATAGGATAGGATAGGATAGGATAGGATAGGATAGGATAGGATAGGATAGGATAGGATAGGATAGGATAGGATAGGATAGGATAGGATAGGATAGGATAGGATAGGATAGGATAGGATGTACTTGCCCACCAGCTGGTAGGGACTCTTGGTTTTGCACGTCATGATAAAGACTGCAAGCGGCAGGGGTAGAGCCATAAGACTTTGTGTGGCCATGGAGTCTCAGGTGAGGACCTTGGAGCAGCCGTTTCATTGACAGCAGCCAGTGGAAGGAAAGACTGGTCTCGTTCTCGGGGTCTGTTCCTGGCTTTGTGACAGTTCCTAAGTGAATTGGATAAATCTCTCTGTCTCAGTTTCTCCATCTGTGAAATTCATTTAATGATTCTTACCTACCTCACACAGCTGTTGCGTGGAGCTGAAGTTTAAGTGCCTGAAAAACATCTAATGAAAGGAAGCGCAAGCTGTTAGCTCACTGAAATCTCAGGGCACTAATATCCTCCTGCTCCTACTAGACGGGCACCTTGGGCACTGTTCCAGGGGTGGATCAATAGGGACTGTCCTCAGATTAGGAGAGTTCGTTGAAAGACATGAAACTAGTCATGAAGAATAGGTTCTGCATTTTACTATGCTCTGAAGCCTGAGTGCTCAGCGGTAGTCAGAGGAGCAAAAAGGATCAGAGGAATTACTGAGACAGAAATAGAGGATAGAACAGAAACCCTCGTTACCACTTTATAAAGCCATAGTGCACTCACATCTTGAATCCTGCATGCAGTTCTTGTTTTCCCCTCCTCATCCCCATCTCAGAAAAGGAAACTGTATATCCAGAAAAGGTACAGAGAAGGGCAAAAATCATGATCAAAGATATGGAACAGCTTTTATCCAAGGAGAGAAAATAGACTAGGATTTGTCACTTTTGAAACGAGGTGACGGAGAAAGGGGTATGATGAAACGAGGCTGAATGTCATGCTGAAGAGGGGACAATTACTGAATATTTTTCGTAACCCCAAAATTAGGAGACATGAAATGAAACTTTAGAGCAAAGGAAAGTACTTTTTTATTCACCAAATAATGAAGCTGTGGAGCTCACTGTCACAGAGAGGGTGTCAATGTAAAAAGTATCAGTAGATTCAAAAAAGATGAGCCAGTCTGGGGTGGGGAACTGAGGGCTGTCAAACCCAAAGATGACCCTGACACTCGTGCTGTCAGAGCTGGGGTACCAACTAGGGTGTGCTTGTTATGTTCTTATATCTTACCCTCAAGTATCTGCTGTTGGCCAGGGCCAGAGACAAGGCCCTGAGCTGGAGCAACCTTGCTCTGACTTACTACAGCCATCAAGTTCTTACTTACAATGCAGCCACATGGTTGAGCATTTGAGATGTGTTATTAGCTTGTAAATATGATGTGATTAGTCCGTGATGAGCTACAGGAGGAATCAAGACAGGTTTGACTCCTTTACATTTTTCAGGCAGATGGAGGGGGTGAGATAGAAAGATAAGTGAGGAGTAGACTCGGCTTTCTTACACACAGACACTCACGTATTTCAGCTATGTTACGTCTTCTGAGACATAACATTTGAGTGCCTCGCTTCACGTAGGATTACAATGGCATAAATAGTTGGATTGACACTGATAGCTGCCTAAAATGCAGGTTCGAGGAGGATATAATCATGCCAGAGTCTATATCCTGCTGGCTTCTCCGGAGGAGGAAGAGCTGAATGGCGGAGAGGAGGTGGTAAATGCTGAATGCACGAAATGGGAACAATGGGTAATCAGGATTTCCGGCGCTTCCATCTGGATAAGAAAGCCAATTAGACTGCCAAAGCTTGTGGGAAGGTGAAGGTACGACAAAGTCAAGTAGTTTCCTTCCTGTCCTCAGGAAATACCCTTCTGTTTATCTAGCTCGGACGCTCTTCCAGTTTTTAGCAAATAATTTTGGTCTGTAGGCACCACACACATCTTCTGTGACAAATTTGCATGAAGTTGAATGATTTTTCCCTTATTATTTTCTTTGCAAGCACAGAACCTAGCAAATATGCACCAAAATGCAGCCTGAAGAAGAGCAGGATCTCCGTGGTCCAGGGCCTGGCAGAGGATGCTGGCACAGGGACGTGGAGCTCCAAAGGCATCCGCAGTGACCTCTCTGCTGGGGGGCTCTCAGAAATAGCTCGGTAGTTTAAGGATGCAAATCTCCCAGGAAACCTTTTATTTCTAAAACACCAAAATGCTCTTGAAATCCCAAGAATCCCTCGGAGTTACCCAATTGCTAGATGATAAGCTTAGAAGTATTCAGTCATTGTCCAAGCTCATCAGTGACTGAAAGATGCTGCATCCATAGTGACGGTGATGGGGATAAGGCCCCAGAACTGAACAGACATTAATATTTAATGGGATTACATAGTTATGCTCCACGAGGCCGCCAATATTAGAGCCATCCATTTTTCAAATGGTCTGGCTGAACTCACTGCATCCCAGACACAGTCAGCTGGAGAGGGGATTTAAATATGACACTCCAGACATCAACTATTTATAAAAGGAATGGAAGTAGGAAACCAGTGAGAAAAAAATTTAAATTCCTCATAACTCCTCAAGCGTGATTTCCCCACAGATGATGAGATTTCATCCAAAAGAGAAGTTAAGAGAAAATCCCAGTTGAGAAAAGGTCCGCTTTGGATGTGTGTTTCTTCTCCATACTTTCTAAAGAACTTTTTTTTTTATAAACATCTCATACCATTTATAAGTTATCTGACTGTGAAACTACTGGAGGCTCTTGAGCTTAATGTTAGAAAGCATTCAGCTTCTGGGGCTTTGTAGCTTCTGTATTCTGTCTGTTCAAGTGGTAAACAGCTCCCGACCCACGATCGCCTCCGTGGTCCGAGACAAACACCATCTCTGTTCTTTGACAATTGTGTGCCCGCTGTCCCCGGGCGCACAGCAATCCCCCAAGCATCACTGCTACTGCCAGCACAAGCATGAGAGATGATCTGTACCTGCCTGAGCCTGCCCCTTCTCTGGCAAGTCTGTGTCTGACAGCACTTAATTTAAAAAAAAAAACAACACCAAAAACCTAAAACTGAAAATATTTTTATACGTTTAGTGATTGAAAAGTCATCCTATGAGCTTTGATGTGATGTGTGAGTTTGAAGCAAGCCTTCTTTTATTGTTATTCCATTTGCTGCACAGTGCTATAAAATGCGCTCACTAAATTGGCACTGATGCCAACGTCTCTTTCCTTCTTCATTTTTCTCTGCTCCCCTCGGTTTGTCTCGTCACCCTCGCAGCTGAGCTCACATGTGACACTTTCTCTGATAACACAATTACTGTTTCTTGCAACCCAGATGCTGGACATGAAATTGCATTATCGCTTTCGATTCCAGTAACTCCCTGCTTAAATTCCAGGCACCAAAGTTGCAGACCAATATGCATTCACTCTGGACAAATCTGTCTTGCACTGAGAAAGGATTAAGTGCGTGCTACAGTAGTCTCTGGGTATGACTACATTTTAGGCACTGTGCTATAGAATATATTTTCAGGTTAATGAAGGGCATTGGCTGGCATATAACATATTTGACTAATGATGTGTCTACGTGAGAACACCTCTACCACTACTGCAATATGTAAACCCAATAATACTACTCCTTTAACCTCTCTTCGAGATGTTGCCCTTTGTTGATTTGGGTCACACTTGTTATTTTAGTGGAATCCTGCTGTGTGGTAGAGTAGGATAATGGTGTTATTTGGGTCTTGTGTGATGCTCTTCATCGATTGATAGTTATTGTGTATGGCTACTAAAATTTACCTTGTTTTAACGGTGGGGAACTGATGCAGAGAGAGGTGGATTGCCTGTCCAGGGGCAGTGGTGGAGACAGCAGTACTTCTACCTCTGGACTCTAGCTCCCATTCTCTGTATTTCCCAGTTCTTTAAAATTAAAGAAGGGCCAAACCATTTGGGAAATGTCTAAAGGTCACCTAGCCCATTAGAAAAAAACGTCCACAGATTATCTTGTTCATTTATCCCAATAGTATTGATCTGCAACTAATTAAAAACAGACTGAAAGTGAAGTTTTCATTCAAAACTTCATTTTTCTTCCTCTTTTGTTTGTTTGCCTTCTTACTTGCCTGGGAATTTGTTATGCAAAGTCCTGAGAATGTAAAATTGATAAGGAAAATAAATAAAAATGCCCTATCACTTTGCGGGTCACCTTCTGATGTCATGTATGTTGAGAAACCCATCAGGAGCAGCAGGAGAACAACACTCCAGGGCCACACGGCTCCAATTCTGTTATCTATTCACCTAAAATCCTCATTGAAATAGGTGGTACAGCCGTGGGATTGATCCCTTTACTTTGGAAGCTGTAGTGTTCATTAGGAAATGAAGGTTTTTAGGTGTAAAAAAACCTGCACAGTCTTCCACTGCGTCTGTGGGCACAGACAAACTTACTGTGAATTTGTGGTGTGTAAGCACGACAACCCTCTATAGTCTAATTAATCTCTTACAAACTGAAAACAGCTACATTCCTCTTCCAGTGGTAATAGAGCTTTTTATTATTATTGTTTAGAAATGAGTATAACTTTAGGCTTCATTAAAACCAAATGTTTAATTGCATTCATGGATATCAGATTTATCGATTTACTTAACTTTCCCTGTATAGTACAGCAGAATAATATATCACAGTTTCATATAATGCTGTCCTAGCCAAGTTTTACTTCAGCATCACGATTTCTCAGACAAGCATGTATTGATGGTTTGTGTTGGCAGGGCCTCTGCTTCTGCCGACAAGTTGGAAAAGAAAAATCTCATTTATATTTTGTGATTTTTCTAAAGTCTGTTGATTTATGAAATACGACTGGCCTTGCATTATGTTTTGGTTTGGTGTTTTGTTTTAAGAGAAAAAAATATCCCATTTGATTTTAAATAGTGGAATTACTCCATCTAATTGCGTTTCCCTAATTGAGAAATTCCTGGCAAGTTAAACAGCAATTAATAACACATTAATCATTTAGGTTCTGTTTTAATTTCTTTTCCTTGGAGATGGAGGGAGTCCTCCCACCGTCGGCCATCTCATATACACGTTCCCCATGTGTCCATATGGCATGTGGTGGTGTACAGTAGGCAAATACCAATGGGTCGTTCGTGCTTAAAGCTGATGAGCAGCAAGATGGATGTGGTTTATTTGGTGCTGCCCACCAGGCGTCAGCAGGGTTCAAACCCTGTTGAGAGGTACTACCTCAAGCTCAAGACCACACTGAAGCTGCTTCCAGTTGGCTTGGAGCCTGTGAACTGATGTCTGGACATGCTGTATGGTATAGATTTTTTTTTTCTCCTTCTCTGCTAGCAGTGAGGAAAAGGACAGCCCCAACGTTTTAGACAGGGGTTGAATCATCTCTTGTCTTTCCTGCCCAGCCCATTTGCAAGATCTTTCTGACTTTCCAGCATCAGTATGGTTTGGGACTGGGGAAAACGTAGATGCCATGAACTAGATACCTGGAAAGCAGAGAAGATATACTTTGTATTGCATTTTTTCCAAATATTTATAAGCTTGGGAATTCTAGTAGTCTTTTGCCTGCTAGAGATAATGGTAGAAATCTCACAGATTTGGGCAGAAGTTGGTCTTAAAGAACAACCACTTCTGGAGTACTCACAGAGTTGCTGAAATCCCTTTGGGGTTCCTTGTATAATTTTTGGTTGGGATTCTGTAGTTTAATATACTGCCTGCTTGCCACATTGGAAAACATTCTATTATTTAACATTACTGCCTCCTGAAAAATGAAAAAGTTGCACCATCTTGTTCTGCAGGGAACATAGGCTGACTCAGGAGTGTGGGAGAACCATGTTCAAGAGGAGGACATGGAAATGGTGTAGGAGTAACAGTAGCTTTTTTGAAACGTCTGACAAAAGTGGAAGGAAAAAGTAGTCATGGATTTATTTTATTTGCATCATATTCTTAGCACTGAATGACTGGTAGGTATTGTTCATCTAATGCCGCCATGCCAAAAAAAGAAAGAAATCATAGCTCTTGACTAGATATATTTTTAAGGTGCTGTGCTTGGCCCTGATCGATGGGGGGAAAATTTAATTGTAGGAAAAGAAATTTAGTCAAAAAATAGAGTGCTGGCCAAGAAAATTTGTATTTGATATTCATTATCTTATTACAGATGGTCACAAGCCAAGTGCTGATGTCCTGTAGGCAGCACTCAAAGGATAAGTGTGCATTAAATGAAAAGTGTATTTTCCTTTATGCCAAATCTGCAGATTATTTTTTACCATGGGATTCCTTCATATACAACGGTGGAACTGTTCTTAAAGGCTCACGCAGTCGCTTGGGATGGGAGTCTGGCTCTGGCATGCTCAGTAGAAAACAAAATTAATCACTCTGGTGTCTGGTCATTTGTCCATATCTTCTGCAGCTAAAGAAAATGAGGAGTAAAGAAATGATTATTCAGTTATTTTAGACAGTAGCTGGCTATACAAAGGGTATATTGGAAACCTGGCATTGATGTGGCATGGTTTGGCTATGAACTCTTGACTCTAAGATGTTGGCTTTAAAAAAAAAAAGAGAGAGTGCACTTTACCCAGTTAACTACTAAGTCTCTTCCTGTCTAGTGTAAATAGTTAAATAAAATTATTTAAGTCTATATTTTTCAAAGTTAATGTTCTAAGCACGATAAAGTTTAACATTAAAAATAAAACCCTTTGTGGTTCTATGTTGTTTTTGAGTTGTCGGTAAAAGGAGATGGTCAGACTGGCCCATTTCAAACAGTGACTAATGGACTCCTGCCTCCATTGCTGGTTCCAGCTGCCTCCAAAATTAAATGATTAATTGCACAGGGGAAAGACAACAATCCTTATTTGATTGTGCTGATTACGGAGTTGCTGATTATCAGAGTAAAGGGAATATGTTGTCCTAGTTTCCTAAATTCTTCACGGAATAAGGCAGATCTGAAGATAATTTAGAACTGTAGGGTGGAAGGTTACTCAAGTCATGGGGTGACCTGCTCGGAGGTCTGTCGTATGTCGTGCACGCTATAGCATATCCTGGCTGTAGCTACAAGGATTCCTGTGATAAATCAGTCCTGCTTTTCCAACTGTGATCCATCACACACAGCATGCCTGCACGATGGGTTAATAACATATCTTACCCGATTTGCCAAGGGTGCTAATGAAGCTACGAATGAATTACCAGACCTGGGTCAGATCAGTAAAGTAGGCTTCTGCAAAGGCTATTGTACAGCCTTTAATACCACGGGTTTCCAGTCTTTACTTTTTCCTCTTGGACTTCTAGCTGTTCTAGTTAACAGTCAAATGGTCATCTGTTGGATTGGCTGAACTGGTGCTAATAATGTTTTGCAGCAAAACTGTGCAGTCAGTTTGGAATGAAAATGTCAGTTAAGTGGTTAAGAGGCCAAAGACGACTTTGTTTGAGTTTCTTCATCGTGTCTTGCTAAGAATAGAATAGCTAGGGCAGCTTTTCCTTAATAATTTCACTTTTTATTTTTAAATCGGTCTTTATGGTGTCACTAACCTGCTTCTGGGTCCTTTCTCTTTTTCTTTTTTTTTTCTTCTTTTCTTTTTTTAGCTTTCTGCAGAAGAATTGTAGAGACATGTATTGGTCTCACAATGGTTGTCGTATCTTACCTTTGTTGCAGTACAGACAAAAATAAGAAAAATAGACACTTCCTATACACCAAAAAGACACACTAATAAAATACAGCCAGCTTTGGACTGAAAACAATTGCCATTTAATAGCATATATAGACAGTATAGAGCAGTCTAGGGGAGGAATTGAGGAAGAATGCCTTGGCCTATTAAAAGTTTCATAGAAATTCCAGGTAGGTAGATTGTAATTATTGCTGCTGAACCTTTGCCAGTGCTTCAGGGTTAATGCCTTCATAATTTAAAGACAGGGAAGAAACTAGTAATGTAGTTCACTATTCAGTGTGGTTACTAATTGATGAATGCTTACAACACCCTATAAGTAAATGCTTATCTCTAGTTTAGAAAAGAGAAATGGGTTTTAAAGGGTGCCTTTCTCTGGTCACACAGTTACCCAACAAAACCAATTTAGGAATTATCTGGGACCCTCCTGGGTGGTTGGCAGTATGTGCTCTGGATGCAAGTTACACGCTTGTAAATTGGGCACAGGATTAAATCCCTTTCCCGTACAGTAATTGCTGCCTGAGCCCTGTCAGTAAACCTATTTCATGCCTTCTGATGCTGTGCCAGTCCAGATGTACAGTGGAGCAGTCTTCTTACTCTGTGGTCCTCCAGTTGCACTTATGATTACTAATTCCAGTGGTATTGTTGGAGATCGTCCTACTTTATGCCATGTAGTACCAGAAATCCCACTCCAGCATGTGCAGACCACGGACACTGATACCACACTGCCTATATTTCTGTGCTGAGCTGAAATAGCAGCCTTATGCCAGCAGCCTGCCTCAGCAGGAGGAATTGGAAAGAGATTCAACCTTTTGTCAACTGTGCTGTACAGTAGCAGTTCACAATAATTGAACAGGATTCAGAACAAGAACCCAAGCATAGCTTTTATTTGTTAAGTTGTATACACCAGTTGTCTGGTGTATACAGGGAGAGCAGTTTTTGGTTAGGAGGCAGCAAATGAAGTCCAGAATTGGCTACATGTCCTATGTTCTTCCACGTGTTTCTTGGAGCAAGGTGTTATATCTCTTCCTAAACCTGTCTTTCCTCTTTGCATACTGTAGTTCACAGTGGTGCAACAAGAGTGCTTCCATTGATGGAAAATCTTTGAGATCCTTAGAGAATAGGTGGTATTGCTGTAAAAATGATTATTATTTGTAGTAAAATGGGTTAAACAGGAATCCACTGGTTAATATATCTGATCTTCGTTCTACTGCCCCGCTGTGCAATACTTAATAACCCCTTTTGATACTGCAATGCCTCTTTCATCTGGCAGGATTGGTGCTTGCATCAGCATCTGGTTTAAAAGGTATAATGCACACTGCAGATTGTAATGAATACTTTCACTCTGTACCTTTTCTTACAAAAGCATTTCGCCACGCTTTTGTTCATTACTGTTTGCCAAGGGTCCTCAGAAGCACGCACGTCGTGACTCCACTCAGCAATGGCTGTGCATCACTGGGAGAAGGGAAAACACATAAAACACAAACATAATTTTGCTCTACAGTACAGCACTTCTGAAGAGGAACATTTTCTTTGAGCCATTGCTTCTTTTCAAGTATAGCATGCTGCAATGACAAATGTACAGCTTTGATGTTTCCTGCTTCACCCGACCATGACATTGTAAATCAGCATTTTGCTTTTTCCATCATTATTAAAACCTATTGTAATTTTGTTGTAGATGAACATATGTTAGCTCTTGAAAATCATACATCTTACTCAGTTCTCTTCTGTAACAGGGGAATTATTGTATTTGGAAACAAAAGCTACATTCTGGAGCCATTAGAAGGTGCTACAAGTGAACACAAGATCTACCAAGCAGAGAATTTGAAAATAGCCCCAGGATCTTGTGGCCACCAGCTGGACATCTCTGCCATAAGAGCTGATGACAATGACACATCACACCATTCTCAAGCTGGCAGGGTAGGTGGATGACGCGCTTTTATGTTTCTGGTTTGTGAGTATGTCTCTGGTAGCATTTCCATATTACTGCTCACACAAAACTCTTTGTTGCAAAGAGTCCCTACTGAGCAAAACATTAAACCATATAGTCAGCTTCTGTTGATGTCCTGTGCTTGATCATGCTTAAAATTAAGCATAAACTTCCACAATTTGCTAAATGTTTATTACTTTTTCTTGATCCCGCATGCATAACTTGCTTTTGACTTTCTTTTTGGTAATGACATGGCACAGAAAAGCATATGGTTTCATACTATGGTAATATGTTTTGGTTCATATATGATTATAGCAAGAATTTAAGACCCCATAAGAATGCTGAGCAATGTCTGGAAAAGTTCTTGCCCACCCAAGGTGGAAGAGAACATGATAGCTGTGATACTTTGCTAATATTACGTTGTGAACCTATTATGTTCTAGCAGGAAAGTATCTTATGCAGACAAAACAAATTCTCACCGTATTATTTTACAGATGTTTTATTGTAATTGTTTCTATGTAGGAAGAAATGCATTTAATATGAAATGCATCTAGCTAATGGAAACTGTAGAAAATTAAATGAGCTAAAAATCGTACAGAAGAAATACTGTAATAAGTTCATCTGCATAGTGGATGGGGACTATAGAAAAGGTGTTCAGAAATTATACAATGACACAAATCTGCCCTCAGCATTTATTAAATGTCACATGTTGGGATTTATACTTACATGTGCTACTAAACACTTGCATCAAGTTAGTTGTTAAGGAAAGCAGCCTAAATGGCATCCCTGGGTATTATTTATTTAGTGAAATTAAGTTATTTTACATTTTAGAAATATTAAATATTACATCTAATGCATTAGCCTTTACAGATACCATTTTCTAGGCTAAGTGTATTTCTGAAAATGTGTGTAGGTTGAAAGCACTGGAAAAGTGCTTTTCACAACTCTATTAAGGTTGCCCCGAAGTTTTTGTCACTTTTGACTGGATTTCGCTGAGATAATCAGTGTAACATTAGGCAACTGAAAGAAAATGTGTGCATCCAACTACCTGATGCAATCAAAGCAATTTTACTATTACCCTCATGGTTCTCACATTTTGTTAATGGCTTCAACTATGAGCCAGAATTCACCTTAAACATCTGAAAAATATTATTTCTGTGGTTCAGTGGACATAATTACAAAACCTGTCAACAGCCACATCATATGGATAGGTGCAATATATATAGTGAGTACGTTGGATACACTTCTAATGCATGAATTTTGAGAGTTGTCAAATGTAATGTGTGGAGTGAGTTTTCACATTTCAAGTTGTCATCAGCTGAGCAGACTGTCAGGACATACTGAATAAAGATGACCTGCAAAGTATCGAGACGTAAGGCTGCTCCCAGTTACTCTGGGTGACAGAAGTAAGCAAATACCTAGTCTCAGGTTCAAGGCACAATGAAAACTTTTGGTTTCTTGACAGGTTTTGGAGGAGATTTTTGTTGTGGTTTTTTTTTTTTTTCCCCTGACCCTTCACTCAACTACTACACTAGATGCTTATTGAGCAGAGCTGAAATGTGAGGTCAATATATCACAAAGTTAGACTAGCCTTTGGGTTAGGCTTAAATACAGATAAATGATGGGATGAACAGTAGACTCAGCTTCCCAGATCGAAACACGAGATTTAATAGAGCAAGTCAGATAACGGAGCAGATGTGTGCAGACACGTTTTGCGCCATTGGAGATGAGTCTCTATAAATACTGGGTCATTTCATAACTCAGTGGACCCTCAAATTGCAGCAGGGAATGTGTGTTCCAGTTGAGCTCCATCGTGATAGGATCCTACAGAAAGCAAGCCCGATGTGTAAGATGATCTCTACAAAATGGCTTTTTTCTCTGTAGTCACACAAAAAAAAGCCATTTTAGTGGTGCTGGTGGACCACAGGTCAGGCAGGTGAGCAGTTTAGGGCAAGTGGATTACGCAGAAGAAAGGCTGCGATGTTGCCACGTGAATCCAAGCCATGCCAATTTGCAGGCAGGGGAGGATGAGGAAGGGCTACAGCGACATGGGACAGCAGTTTTGTGATAGGATCAGGTGTGGTGGAAGCAGGGGAGAAAGGCAACAGTCAGCGGAACAAAGTATATTGTCTCCCATCGTGGCTATCTGTCGTGGCTGTATTATTGACTCTTCGTTTCGGTTCTGAGGGATTAATTAACTCAGGCAATGGATTGTGCATTGGTGCAGGTGGCTGCAGAAAGCAAGCTGAAAGCAGTCACCATTAGGTACACTCTATAAATAAATATCGTATTCAAGGAATGCACATAGCCTTTGGGCAAATCACAGCAGTGGATTCATTATGCAAGTCAGTCACCAGAGGCTCGCACGACTATACCCTGCTAGCCAATTTCTCTCAGGCTGACTCTCTCCAGTCCAAACAGCTTTACTCTTGGTAAAAAGTAAATTGTTTGAACTGACTGATGTTACAGAGCTCTTCGTTACATCTTTGTACCTGAATTTTCATGTCTCATCTTTTACTCTTCATTTAGAAGAAGACTGGAGGCACCTTAGGGATACATCTCTGATCAGGACCGCATAATAAATTTCAGATTTATTTAAGGTTTTCAGTATCTGAGAGATCAATTCCGTCACAAACAAACCCACATGGCCGTTGGCCTTACGTGGCATCTCACTCGTGTCTGATATATTTTGCAGGGAGGTAGATCGAGCTCTGCCAGAGCACTGTGGGCTCAGCTGAAGTCTGCTGAGACATGGCAGGTCCTTTGCGTTGCGTCTGCTGCTGTTCCAGGAGCATCAGGAGGGGACATGCAGACTCCTTGATGTCCTGGTTCCCAGCCAGCATATCACCAGGCGCTACTGATGACCTGTGTGGCAGATGAAGTGTGGGCATGTACACCAAATCTGTGCACACACCGTGTCCCCAGAGTGGTGACAGCTGCGCAGGAAGGTGACAGAGAACCCCAACACCAGGAGAAGTTGTAAGAATACCTACCTGAGCTCATTTGCCAGACCCCCTAATCAGTGTAAACCTGTGAAGTGTTTGCATCATTGATGTTTAGTTCATTAATGATAGTTTTTACTGCTTTCTCAGTTCATAAATACTGTCCAAATGGAACATAACTGTTTTCCAGTCATTGTAGTTTGAAGGCTGTGTGACACTATTAAATACGAGTTTGAAAGTCAGAGTTACTAAAGGTTACACCTGTCACTTTCCTCTAAACACAGTTGTCTCGGTTTGAAAAAAAAAAAACAAAACCAGAGGTCTGCTAAGGAAGGCAGGAGCCTCCCTCGAAATGGAAACTGTAAACCCCCTCCCTCCGAATTACTAAAATTTTGAAATTAAAGGGCTCTCAGGCAAAGATATGGGAGTAGAAATAACAGTTCTTTACTGGGAAGATTAAAGAGAAGGGAAAACAACAACAACAACAACCCAAATGCAACAGTACACAAAAAGAAAAAAAAAAAAACAGAAACCCGCTGACAGAGTCAGAATACGACCTGACACCCTGCTGGTCAGGGTGCTGGCAGCAGTCTGATCAAACGGTGGCTGCGGTCCTCCTGCAATGGCAGACGTGGCTCCACAGAAGCAGCGATCCTGCCGAAGGGCGCGGGCCCCTCCGAAGGGCCGGCGGTGCTGCAGATGGCCCGGTCTTCCTCGAGTGGCTGCTCTGTCCCAAGTAGTCCAGCAGCAGCCCGAAGCGCCCGTCTGTCTCCCCCGGTGACTGCCCGAGCCCGACCACCGCCGCCGCCCCTTTCCCGCGCGCCCCCGGGTGCAGTCCCCAGGCCCGCCCTCTCCTCCCCCGCTGGAGCATCTCACATGGGGCCGATGTTGTTCTGGGAGTCTGGCCGCAGATCCTTGATTGCCCATCAAACAGAGATGGCTCCTGGAGGGAGTGATCCACAGTCATGGGCAAGGCATTGATGGCCCATTAACAGAAGACAGTCTGGGAGGAGGAGGCAAGGGAAACATTGCCCCACCTGGTTTCAGCAGCTCATGAAGATGGTGATAGAATACATACTTTTGGGCACATCTTACATCATAACCTAGGACATAATCCACCCCTTATTCTATTACCATCTACATCATACTCAAATCAATACCCTCCTACAGAGATACACATATATATATATAGAGAGAGAGAGAGAGATACAGAATGAAGAAAAAAAAAAAAACAAAACCAAAACCCCTTACATACAGTTCTCACTTAAAATCAGGTCTCCTTGTGGTACACAACGTGTTTCCCCATCTTTCTGCATTACCCACCAAGTGTAACCAGGTCCTTGAGCAAAAACAATCCCACGGATGGGTTTGCCTTTGTCTGAGGTGGGATTAATCCAAACGGTCTTTCCTAACATACCTCTCATGTGCACCACAGGGACTTTATCTCCATCCACTGTATGCAAGGGTTCAGATTGGGCGGGACCAGCTCGATTGACGGACCCTCGGGTATTGACCATCCAGGTGGCTTTCGCTAAGTTCATTTCCCAATTTCTGAAGGTTCCCCCACTAAGTGCCTTCAGGGTAGTCTTAAGCAGTCCATTACACCGTTCAACCTTCCCAGCAGCTGGTGCATGGTAAGGGATATGATATATCCATTCAATACCATGTTCTCTGGCCCAGGTGTTTATAAGGCCATTTTTGAAATGGGTCCCGTTGTCTGATTCGATTCTCTCAGGGGTGCCATGTCTCCACAGGATTTGCTTTTCCAGACCCAAGATGGTGTTACGGGCAGTAGCGTGAGGCACAGGGTAGGTCTCCAACCATCCTGTGGTGGCTTCTACCATGGTGAGCACATAATGCTTGCCTTGGCGGGTTTGAGGCAGTGTGATGTAATCAATCTGCCAGGCCTCCCCATACTTGTATTTGGACCACCGCCCACCATACCATAGGGGTTTCACTCGCTTAGCCTGCTTAATTGCAGCGCATGTCTCACAGTCATAGATAACCTGGGAGATACTGTCCATGGTTAAATCCACCCCTCGGTCTCGTGCCCACTTATAGGTGGCATCTCTGCCCTGATGGCCTGAGGCATCATGGGCCCATCGAGCTAAGAACAACTCGCCTTTATGTTGCCAATCCAAGTCTATCTGGGACACCTCTATTTTCGCAGCCTGATCTACCTGCTTGTTGTTATAATGCTCTTCATTAGCCCGGCTCTTAGGGACATGAGCATCTACATGGCGGACTTTCACAGGTAGCTTCACTACTCGAGTGGCAATGTCTTGCCACTCATCAGCAGCCCAGACTGGTTTTCCCTTACGCTGCCAGTTTGCCCTTTTCCACCTTTCCAGCCAGCCCCACAGAGCATTGGCTACCATCCATGAATCAGTGTAGAGGTAGAGCTTTGGCCACTTCTCTCTCTCAGCAATATCCAGGGCTAATTGGACGGCTTTGAGTTCAGCTAGTTGGCTCGATCCACCTTCTCCCTCAGTAGCTTGTGCAACTTGTCGTGTGGGGCTCCATACAGCAGCTTTCCATTTCCGGCTAGCACCTACAATTCGGCAGGAGCCATCAGTGAAAGAGGGCATATCGTCTTTCACTCTCCGGTAGCTCATTATATGGGGGTGCTTCCTTGGCGCGTGTCACTTGCTCCTCCTCTTCTTCAGAAGATAATCCAAAAGTCTCGCCTTCCGGCCAATTCGTAATTATTTCCAAGATCCCAGGGCGATTTGGGCTTCCAATACGGGCGCGCTGCGTTATGAGGGCAATCCATTTGCTCCAAGTAGCGTCAGTGGCATGATGCGTGGAAGGAACCTTTCCCTTAAACATCCACCCCAGCACCGGTAGTCGGGGTGCCAGGAGGAGTTGTGCCTCTGTGCCAATTACCTCTGAGGCAGCTTGGACTCCTTCATAGACAGCCAAGATTTCTTTCTCTGTTGGGGTGTAGTTGGCTTCAGACCCTTTGTAGCTTCGGCTCCAGAATCCCAGTGGTCGGCCCCGAGTCTCACCAGGCGCCTTCTGCCAAAGGCTCCAGGACAGACCCTTGTTCCCGGATGCAGAGTAGAGCACATTCTTCACCTCTGGTCCCATCCTGACTGGGCCAAGGGCTACCGCATGAGCGATTTCCTGCTTGATCTGGACGAAGGCTTGCTGCTGTTCAGGGCCCCAGTGGAAATCATTCTTCTTGCGGGTAACCAGGTACAGAGGGCTTACGATCTGGCTGTACTCAGGAACGTGCATTCTCCAAAAACCTATGGCGCCTAAGAAAGCTTGTGTTTCCTTCTTGTTGGTTGGTGGAGACATCGCAGTGATTTTATTGATGACCTCGATGGGAATCTGACGCCGTCCGTCTTGCCACTTTACCCCTAGGAACTGGATCTCCCGGGCAGGTCCCTTGACTTTGCTCTTTTTGATGGCGAAGCCAGCTTCCAGGAGAATCTGGATGATCTTCTCTCCTTTCTCAAATACCTCCGTTGCTGTGTTCCCCCACACAATGATGTCGTCAATGTACTGCAGATGTTCTGGAGCCTCACCCTTTTCCAGTGCAGTCTGGATCAGTCCATGGCAGATGGTAGGACTGTGCTTCCACCCCTGGGGCAATCGGTTCCAGGTGTACTGCACACCTCTCCAGGTGAAGGCAAACTGAGGCCTGCATTCTGCTGCCAGAGGAATGGAGAAAAAGGCATTGGCAATGTCAATAGTGGCATACCACTTCGCTGCTTTAGACTCCAGCTCATACTGGAGCTCCAACATGTCCGGCACAGCAGCGCTTAATGGTGGAGTCACTTCATTCAAGCCACGATAGTCCACTGTCAATCTCCATTCTCCATCAGACTTGCGCACAGGCCAAATGGGGCTGTTGAAGGGTGAGTGGGTCTTGCTGACCACCCCTTGGTTCTCCAGCTCGCGGATCATCTTGTGGATGGGGATCACAGCATCTCGATTCGTCCGGTACTGCCGGCGGTGCACTGTCGAGGTGGCGATTGGCACTTGCTGCTCTTCCACCTTCAGGAGCCCAACTGCAGAAGGATTCTCTGATAGTCCATGCAGGGTGTTCAATTGTTTAATGTGCTCTGCCTCCACAGCAGCTATTCCAAAAGCCCACCTGAGTCCCTTTGGGTCTTTGTAATAGCCATTCCGGAGGAAGTCTATGCCTAGAATGCACGGGGCCTCTGGGCCGGTGACAATGGGATGTTTCTGCCACTCCTTCCCAGTCAAGCTCACCTCGGCTTCCAACAGCGTCAATTGCTGCGATCCCCCTGTCACCCCGGCGATAGAAACAGGTTCTGCCCCCATATGTCCCGATGGCATTAGGGTACACTGCGCACCAGTATCAACCAATGCTTCATATTTTGTGGCTCTGATGTGCCAGGCCATCGGATCCACACCGTCCAAAAAACCCGGTTTTCCCGTGCCTCTCCCTGGCTAGAGGCAGGGCCCCTCTAGCCTTGGTTGTAATTTCTTTCCTGAGTATACATACTAGAGGTTCCTTCAAGGGGATCTGACAGATCATACCCAGCAGCTTGGTTATAGGAGGTTGAGGCTACCTTCACTTTAGTGGAATTCCCTTGATTAATGTTTCCCTCCTTGAGTTGACGCACCCGTGCTGCCAGAACAGAAGTGGGTTTCCTGTCCCACTTTGCCATGTCTTCCCCATTGTCACGCAGGAAGAACCACAGGTTAGCTCGTGGGGTGTACCCTTTCTGTTGGACTTTGACTCTGGGGCCTGTAACTTGCACTGGTGCCATGTGAGAACTGTTCCTCCTCATCTCCTCCCTCATCTCCCTCATCTCCTCTTTGAGGTCCTTAATCACAGCAGAGACATGAGCCTGCATCGGGCCATTGATCATACTCTCATAATTTCTAAGCTTGTTGGCTACAGAGCCCACTGTCTCTTGGTTGTTATCGGCATTAATTGTTGCAATGAAGGTGGTGTATTGAGATGGCCCTAGATTTGCCAGATTCCACAACATCTGCCCCGTGCACCTGACCTTGTCAGGGTCATTATCATGCTGCCCATCTCTCCCAAAGAGAACCTCCAATACCGCCACTTCTCTCAGCTGTTGGATCCCTTCCTCAAGGGTCTTCCAGCGCATTCTATGATGGTGCTCCTGCATTCTCTCTCTGTGAACAAACCTCTCTCTTACACTCATTAAAAGCCGCTCCCAGAGGGAAAAGGACCCTGGCTCCCTTACAAATATCTGATTCATACCTGAGTCCTGGGTCAAGGGTCCCAAATTCCTTGCCTCAGTACCATCCAGTTGCACGCCTGTACCCATAAGATCCCAAACCCTAAGTAACCAGGTTGTATAGGCCTCACGCCCCCGTCGTACAATGTCTTTGTGCAGATTACGGAGACTTTCGTACGTCAGGGACTCGGTGATGATTTCAACCGTTGGCTCTCCTGCCGGTTGTGAGGGCCCCCCTTTCTTATCCTTATCTGGGTGCTTTGATTTTATCTTAGACTTCCTTGTTTCCACAGGGGCGACGGCTGCTGACTGCAGCTGCCCTTGCGGTTCAGCTGGAACCTGAACAGTTGTAACATCTGTGGGTTCCACTGCTGCACCATCAAGCTCCCTCTCCTCGGGGCAGGGAGAGGGTTTCCCATCAGCTGGGGAAGTGTATTCCCTCAGCACCTGGCGTATCTTCTCCTCCATTACCCCCATCCAGTCCGAGTGGTTCATTTCTGAGGTGGGCTGTGGGACAGAGTCAGGCTCTGGGGCAGCATCTCTAGTCTCTGGGGCAGTGTCAGGCTCTGGGGCAGCTTCCCTATTCTCTGGGGTAGATATCAGGGTAGTTATCCAAGTCAATCTTCCCTTATCTCTGAATGCTAAAAAGAACAGGCATATCAGCAGCACCAACCACTGTATGATATCATTAGCATTTAGAGAAGATTTGAATCCTTCAAAAACTGGTGGGGCAGACCCAAAGACCTGGGTGAAGGGTTGGGAGAAAATTTTTCCCAGTGTCATTTCCTCACAGTAGGTACCATTAAGAAAGTAACCCCAAAAACATACAGTTAGTGTGTGATAGCTCTGAATCCATGTGCCTGCCTTCCAGAGGAAGTTAAAAATCCATGAATTCTTCACCTTATTAACCCATAAAGCGAACTGGATAACAGCCACAGTGGCCTTAGTTATAGGACCCATGTTTAGATAAGGGCCTGCAAATGGAAGAAATACAGCCACGACCACATGCCACCCGAACCAGGGTAAGCCAGACCACATGGTGACACTTACAACAAGGTAGGTCGCTCACGAACTGTTATTCCTTTTCCTCTCGATGCCCTCGTGCCCCACGTTGGGCGCCAAAATTGTCTCGGTTTGAAAAAAAAAAAACAAAACCAGAGGTCTGCTAAGGAAGGCAGGAGCCTCCCTCGAAATGGAAACTGTAAACCCCCTCCCTCCGAATTACTAAAATTTTGAAATTAAAGGGCTCTCAGGCAAAGATATGGGAGTAGAAATAACAGTTCTTTACTGGGAAGATTAAAGAGAAGGGAAAACAACAACAACAACAACCCAAATGCAACAGTACACAAAAAGAAAAAAAAAAAACAGAAACCCGCTGACAGAGTCAGAATACGACCTGACACCCTGCTGGTCAGGGTGCTGGCAGCAGTCTGATCAAACGGTGGCTGCGGTCCTCCTGCAATGGCAGACGTGGCTCCACAGAAGCAGCGATCCTGCCGAAGGGCGCGGGCCCCTCCGAAGGGCCGGCGGTGCTGCAGATGGCCCGGTCTTCCTCGAGTGGCTGCTCTGTCCCAAGTAGTCCAGCAGCAGCCCGAAGCGCCCGTCTGTCTCCCCCGGTGACTGCCCGAGCCCGACCACCGCCGCCGCCCCTTTCCCGCGCGCCCCCGGGTGCAGTCCCCAGGCCCGCCCTCACCTCCCCCGCTGGAGCATCTCACATGGGGCCGATGTTGTTCTGGGAGTCTGGCCGCAGATCCTTGATTGCCCATCAAACAGAGATGGCTCCTGGAGGGAGTGATCCACAGTCATGGGCAAGGCATTGATGGCCCATTAACAGAAGACAGTCTGGGAGGAGGAGGCAAGGGAAACATTGCCCCACCTGGTTTCAGCAGCTCATGAAGATGGTGATAGAATACATACTTTTGGGCACATCTTACATCATAACCTAGGACAACAGTGCTGCTTGTCAAACATTCAGAGTCACTACTCTGCAGGTAACAAAGAGGTACGCTTTGGTAATGTGAAGAAAACTTTGTGACGTTTGGCTGGAAGGTGATGTCCAGCACTGACTGAGCTTAGAGGATCACACAGTTTCCCTGGGAACAGTTTGCTTTGGAAAGCTGTAGTCATGTTTTAGGTTATAGAGCATTAGTTTAGTTCAAGTCGTCACGGTCATTAGTAGGTCATACCTCTGCTGAAGCTCCTTAAGTTCTGGCATGAAGATGAGATATACTGCTGAGACCCCCTAACTGCCTGATTCCAGAAACAAGGGAGGTATGGTAGAATAGATGCTCAGCTGCTGTAAATCACAGAGCTTTTACAGGCGTTAATAGGTCACTTAAATTTCTACTAGTGCTATGATTAGTTCTAGTAGAAAACCATTTCATTTTCTTCAGTGATCTTCTTGCAGCTAAATGCTATGATTCTTTTAGACCTGCATTTAGAACTGCAGGTAGCATGGCTGGCTGTTTTATATGAATATAAAGATACAAAATTAAATGTATGCCTTCTGTTTTTAGCGTGTTAGTTTGCTTCCCCAGACACTGACAGTTCATTCTGTCTTTTTTTCTGCAGTTTTTGTTCTTGGGTTGTTCTTCCTACATAATTTATCGGTTGACCACTTGGTCTCTTCTCTGCTTCACTCAATACCCCTTGATGTTATTTTTCCTAGTAGCCAGTTTGTCTATTGTGTGAAATGTTTGCTAAAAGTCATCTCATAATTTCTTTAAACGTGCCTTGGAAACAGCAAAGGTCTTTCTGCTAGAGATGATATTCTCCTGGGAGGCAAGATAACTCAAACATTTCAACTGCAGAAAGCTGAAAGGTTGAGAGAGACTTTGCACTGCTTTCCTGCTTGCTATGATCAAATCCTGCGGTGTGGTTTTTTGTTTTTGTAAGTACCACGTAGACTATTTCTGCTGTGGCAGATAAAAGGGAAACTTCCATGTGGAGAAGGAATACAATAAAAATTTTTATGTAGTGAAACCTTTGGAAATCTGAGATGTTGTGTATCTCCTCTTGCAAGCGCTTTGTTGGACTGAGGGAGAGCTGGTTCCAAGGGTCACTTATTGCGAAAACAAAATACTATTTGCATCTTTTTTGGCAGTACAAGAGGGAGACTCTGAAGACAACGAAATACGTGGAGCTTGTTATTGTGGCAGATAATCGTGAGGTAAAAAACTTAAAATTGAACAGGTGTGGGAAGCACGGGTGGGAAACAGGTAGCTTGGTTCAGCTTTCATGGTGTTGCAAGTAATCTGCTTCAGATAGTGATATGGTGGTTCTCAAAAGTAAAGCTTCTTCCCTCATTACATCTCATCACTGTTGAGATAGGGCAACACTGATAGCTGATTGTAAAAGTTTCTTGCAGTACTTCATAAGGAATTTGACTCTCAAATAATTGGGATATCTGGCAGTAATCCAAGGAGGGGCAAATACAGATTCACTGCCCAGGATCTCCTTGAGCTAGCGAAGTCTTTGTTGCCATTGACTCTGCCGTCGGTGGGACCACCACTGTTTGGAAGACACCGTAGGATCCTGCACTTGCTTTTGAAGCTTTACCATCACATTGCATGAAGGACAATTGCCTTCCTGACCATTTGCAAAGACAGCTTCAAAGCGGGTAACCAGAACCGACTATGGAAATGTTCCAGCAAGTTCAATGGCAACCAAAGATCCAAATCTGGGTTTGACTTATTTTGCTACTTGCATTTTTTGTCTCCTTGAAAGTTCCTAGTTAAGGAATTGCAATCCCTCTGCTGCAAGAGCTGAAACAGCTAACAGAAGAGCCTTTGCTTTTTCACAAAATGTCGATCTCAGAAAGGTTTAGGGATCTTAAAATCTTTTTGCAAGAACCCTGTCCTTATTCTGAGCCAGATCCTGGTCCCATGAAGCCCACAGGAGTCTGCAGATGGCCTTTGGTTGCACTGTGTAATGCCCAAACATCACCAACAATGATGGCAGAGTAAGGTGGCTTTTGGGGGGAAACGCTGCGATGTTTGTGCTGCTAGTACATTGATCCTTTATGTTCCAAGTTTCAGAGACAAGGCAAGGATGTGGAAAAAATTAAGCAGAGGCTGATAGAAATTGCAAACTATGTTGATAAGGTAAGAACATGAGTGTTATTTAACTTTTTCCAAACTTACTACACTTTCTGAAGGCTGTTGCTGTGAAATCTATGTTTCTTCTACTAGTAAATTGAGAAAGCCACCACTCTCAGGTCAGCAGCTTTCACAACCTTTGCCACGTCTGCTTATCCACCCACCTTTTCAAGGAGTAGCCCTGCTGCTTTCCTAATACTCCAGTAATTCAGAGCAATGCTTCTCTCCAACCAATGTAACCAAAAAAGTAAACTTTAACCTTTCATACACCCTTCAACATACTAAACCGTGAGCTCTGCTCTGCTGTGAATGGGATGCATGTATCTGTGGAAGCACTGTTCCTAAGGAGATGTATAATTTAGCCCTAGGATTTTATTAACCTGGGAAGAGGGTGGGGATCATCACGTATGGAACAGCCCGTAGAAAAAGGATTATTTTGAGGAGGAATTTGGAGAACAAAGTCCTTTGCAGCAGCAAGGGGTGGTACAATTGTAAGACCAACAAAGGGCCTGTGCAGATACAGTTAATAAGATATATATCCCAAGGAAGACTGCAGAATTAAAAATATGCAGTGCTTGAGGAAGCACGAGTTGATGACTGAGTGAGAGCAATAATAGAGACACACACACTGGATTTTTTTGTATTTGAAGTAATTTCTTGACAATAAACAGTAAATACTAAGAGTCCTCTACTGTGTTTTTTGAACAAATTAAAGTTTATTTTTATGGTGCTATATGGCCAGAAAAAGCTAGGAGTCCAGTGGCGAAATTATAACTGAAGGAGTCTTAATTTAGCTGAGAACTTATCAAGTGATCCTTCAAGGGCAATAACTCAAGGAGAAGCATTCTTGATTAAAAACAAGCTGCTGAAGACACCTCCACCTCTTCCATAATTGTCTTGCTGACTTATTACTAGAAGACAGGTGTTTATATGTTACCTGCTCAAAATTAATTTTGCATGTTATAATATATTTATTTTTCATGCTTAATTTATATTTAGCAAATGCCAATGCTATCGGAATGACTGCAATGCATATAAACAAGACAAAGATCTAGTTTATGCTTTTCTCAGACTGTCAGTCAAATCTGGACTTGATCGATTCTTGAATCCTTCTTCACATTAGTCTCACATGAGAATTCTTATCTCTGTTCCATTGCTAATGCTGCTCTGGCTCCCCTCTTGTAGCAACTGTGACATTTACTCGTGTGCTATTAGCTTACGTAGCCCACAGTGCTAAAATCACTTGATTTTATCTGCTGTGAGCAAAACGCGATGACTCTGGCTAATTTTCAGCTCCTATTTTGAACCACAACCGTAGCACAGCACAGCTGCCTCCACCTCTGGAACTGCACTGGTGTTAGTGACAGAGGGCAGTCATGGAGAGAGTCATCTGCCATTGCAACAAGTTCGTTCAGAACTGAAGGACATATGAAGGTAGTTGCAGCGTTTCATCTTGAAGATGCCAAATTTCTTGGAAGTTTGGAAGATACCAAACTTGGGTGGGGAATAGAGAAGTAGCAGATCTCTAGATGTCTTTGAACACCTCATGGGTATTTAGTCAGGCCAGAACTGTTTTCTGTAAGTCATGGAAATATTTTGTCTCAGTCAGTCCTATCGAGTGTTCACTTTTGCCCTGGAGAAGAGATCCTGTAAGCTTCTGCAAGAAAGGTTCATGTGCACATTGTGCTTCTGTTGAAATATTCTAATCCAATGTGGTCTAAAATGGGTTTTAGAGACATGTTTCTATTTTTCTTTGCTCATTAGTTCTATAGGCCACTAAATATTCGAGTAGCCCTGGTCGGAGTGGAAGTATGGAATGACATGGATAAGTGCTCGATTTCTCAAGACCCTTTCACCAGCCTCCATGAGTTTCTGGACTGGAGAAAGCTAAAACTACTACCTCGTAAACCCCATGACAATGCACAGCTGATAAGGTAGGCTTGAGACTATATTTAATAATGTCAGCCAGGATTTCAGTGATTTGAGAATTGCCATCGTGAATTCTTCCCCAGTTGCTAAACTGTTGGGAGGACCATCTGTGCTCCTGAGGGTTCATCTTTCCCCTCTGCAGACATCAAACATAAAAATATTTTGCAGAGCCCTTCAGCAGATGCTCCAGATTCATTTTCTTCCACAGCTCTGCATTAGCCCTGTTACTTGTAGATCTTTGCTGAATACAAGTCGTGTAGAAGTGTAGGTGTGTAAAGAGCTGGTAAATGCTTAGGGTATGAATTTATAAGCAATTTAAGCTGGTCTCAGTCTAAATTGTTACTGAAAAAGGCAGTCTTGCCCTCACCCCAAAAGTAGAGCTAAGGGGGCACTGTGTGAAGCCTGTTTGGTAGCAGAAAGACCTCAGTAAACTTTAAAATGCAGTCTGAATTTGATGATTCGTTTGCATTTGTGACTTAAAAATTCAATCATACGCATCTTTTTCCCTGCTGCTGTTTCCTGGCTTAAAGTGAGTAAATATGCTCTTAAAAAAAAAAAAAACAAAAACACACTCTTAAAAAAAATGTAAGAGAAACACCTCTTTCTTGAACCAGGAATCATTTTGATCAGTGAGCCATTCTTTATAGTATACAGATAAACATACCTGATGACTTAGTAATTAAAAGGAGCTCTTTACTCATGGCGTAGATATTCCTACACTATCCATGGAAGAATAGAGAGAGCCTTCCAAACTGTCCCACTGCATTAAAATAACCCTTCTTTGAGCTAGACACATTATTCTTATGTTTGTATTTCTATTCCCAGCTTCAGTCAGGGAAAAAGAAAGGAAAGAAGGGTCCTGTTACAGCAGTAAACCCAAAGGACGGGGATCAAATGGATCCTTCTCATAGCAGGGATGCTGTCATTGTCACTTTGGCGAGTCAGCATGACTAATCTGTGCTTTTCTTTGTTTTAAACCTGCAAATGTCTGGAGCTGACACGTTTGAAATGGGATCTTTGTTTGAGACTGGCAGAAATACAAGACTGAAAATAATAGGGCGGTATCTTGGCACTGAATGGTGATTCTGTGATTCTTCTTCTCCTGCAGCGGGGTGTACTTCCAAGGGACCACCATTGGCATGGCGCCCATAATGAGCATGTGCACTGCAGAGCAGTCTGGAGGGGTCGTCATGGTAAGTGGTAAAAGCCCAGGACTGGAGACTGGCCAGCTGGTGCGACGCGATCTCAACTTTTGTAGTACTCTATTCTGTACCAGAACGTCAGCCCCGCTTGTCCCATTCTCAATCTCAGTATTACCTATATCTACATTTAGATTGCTTGTAAATAGTAGTTTCCATAATGAAGAAAAATCAAAATATTGCATTAAAATATAGCATGACCTCTTTGTAAGAATCTTCTACTCCTAACTATGATTAAATCAGGTGCTGTGAAGGAGGAGAAGTAGAAGATGTATTTGTTATACACTTGGGTATCCTAGTGTTACAGGCAACAGCAGTCTATCCTGAATCTTTTATTATATTGATTTTATTCTGAATTTACAGAGTTTTCTGTGTAAGGCCTTATTTTCCATCTTTGCAGCACAGAGGTTTTATTACATGTCCAGACAACAAGAACAAACAATGGCAGCATTTATTCTACCTGAGCCTCTCTCAGAGAGTATTACTGGTAATGCTGTTGTTAGGTACTAGACATGATGAACATACAAGTAAACATCTTAGCCAATTTCTGGAACTAGTTCTGGAATATTTTCTTTTAGAATTTTTTTGTTTTTCAATTTTCAACTGTTTTGTGCAAAAACAAGGGAAAAAAGTCTCGTGTTAACTAAGCTTTGCAATAGAAGTATTTTAAATAAAATTAGATGTGGACTCCCAGAGCTTGCAGGCCACTTGCAGGCTCATCTGGTGACCTCAGAGCTCAGCTCCAGAGCAGAGACCCAGGGGGCCCTAAAAATCTCCTAGATATTCTCTGAGTTCAGCACATGCCAAAAACCTTTGTGTTTCCTGCAGTTTTAGACTTCAAACACCTTAGGTGATGCGGTGCAGCTGCAGATCCCTACGTAAATGAGGTGGGAGCTCAGTTATGCACGATGGTCAGAGTTTGCATGGTTTCAAAGCTTCATGGGACCAACCTGGAGCCCAGGACTCTGAGGCTTTTGCTTGAAGACAATCCGTGTAGCGAGGTAATCCCAAAGATACAGCCCCTTGAAGCCCTTGCTTTTCCTTCTTTCTTAACTGGCATCCAAGTGAGGTTGGTCCACAATGCTCCCTTGAGGTCTCTTTGGCAAGTAGGCAAGAAGCCAAGCTGGGGCCATGTGTGCATTCATGGAATATGATGTGTAGACGGTTCAGACTGGGAGGATTTACGAGGCGAACAGGGAAGCTGAGGTATAGGAACAAGTGGGAAAGAACAATCAAATCATATAATTTGGAGAAAGTCACGTCAAAATTGTAGAAAAGACAAAGGCTTCAGTCTCTTGGTAGTTTTAGAAGCTGAGTCTCAAATTGGTGTTTGTTATGGCATTTCACTGGGTACCTGGGGAACAGGTACAAAAGGAAAAGGAAGAAAAGAGGAAGAAAAAGCTGTAGGAATCTCCTAGTGCACTTCTAAATCTGGGCAAAGTCATATACAAGATGGACAGCCCCATTTTATCCATTTCACCCTCAGGCCAGCAGTCACTGCTTTGGCTTTATCTGCAGTCAGAGATGCCCTTAACGGTGACTTTTTTGTCCTTTTAATTTTTAGCATAAGCTTTAAAATACGCTGCAATGTATTTCACTGCAAAGTCAGTCCTCTTCACTCTGGGAACTGTCATGTTAAACAGAAAGAACAAAAAATATTTCATTCCAGCAACAAGAAAACAAAAATCAGCATTTCTTCAAGCGCTCTCAGGGCTCCGACAGAGAAGGGACTGATTTCTATGTCCAGGAGAAACCTCTTGCCTGTGTTTGAGCCATGGGCCAGGCTGCAGCGTCAGTCGTGCTGGGGAGCATGATGTTTCGTGGAGACTCCCACCTCAGTGAATTGAAACTTGTGAGGTGCAAACTCGAGGCTTGCACAGCATGACTAGAAATGTTTTCCAGTTCTTCAGGCAAATCGTCAAAAAGGAGCCAAATCCAAAATAACCAAACGCTCACCCCCAAAACCCAAATGGGCAGCTGCCCAACTTCCCCCCCAGTTAACAAAGGCTGATCCAGGTTTATACAAATTGGTCTTGATACATACTGGTACGTACAGAGGAAGGCAGCTCTAAATTTGGATGATGTGCAAGTGAAAGAGTGAATAAGTGTTAACCTGGGAGGCTGCAGTGCTCAAACATCTCAACACTGGGCCACTGAACATTTGGCCATCCTTATAACTCAGCCAACCTCTCACTCATCCCACTCCAAACAATACCAAAAAGCTCCCACGCTCTCAAAACCCTTCTGAAAGAAGAGACAATAGAGATTGCATGAGAAATGCTATTTGAGTACAAAAATTGGAGTCATCCTTGTATGATCTGATTTTTCTGGACTGTTTTTGCGGTTACTCAGCTCTACTATATGATCTGAATTCCTCAGTCATTCCTCCCTGGGAGTCTGCCTCTCTGCTTTCCTACTGGGCTGAGTTCTCTCAGTGGTAGGTGACACCATATCTCCCACTAATTTTAAGAGAAACTCAAAGTGGGGAGAGCAGGTATCTGAGAATGAGAAGCTTTTGGTGTATCAAGAGCATTATAATTTTATTTTACTGTGAGGGTTCTGGTGTGTTCTATAAAGACCAAACCAAAGTTGACATTAGAGCAAGTCTTTGACACGTGATTCAGTCTTCCTTGTGTTTCGAAAGATTGCCTCCTAAATTCATGGATTTAAAAGTAAAATATCGCTGCATTGCTGTAACATAATGTAGTGTTCTCACTCATGTAGAATCCCTGTTGATGTTAGTGGGAAGTTAGGCTAAATGGCAAGTGTGGAACTGAGGCACCTACATTGCAGCAAAGTGCTTATAGATTCATAGATTTCTAGGTTGGAAAAGACCTTAGAGATCATCGATGAAAATGAAATAAAAGTGTGTTTTAGGAAACCTACTCATACAACTGAATGAAGCTGCATGGAAAGTACCAGGATTGAGGCTTTTGCCCGTTCTAGCTATAGGTGACAGACAGTATTTTATTATTATGGTTTGATCTGAATCTCAGTGGAATGAAGCAGAGTTCAGCTGAAAGCAGCTGCATGTTTTGTGCAACAGCTTATAATGTCTTAACAGTAGATGGTTGCTTATTTAGTGGTTGTGAAACTGTTTGGTAATGACTTTTACTACTCGAGCTAACTTTAAAGGACCCTAGTGGAATAAATCAAAGTCACATTGCTAGTCATTTCTTTAGTCCTTGGTATCCAGTGATACCTAAATGGCCCCGGTATCAAATGGGACATGTCACTGTTTGTTTGGATAATCTTCATTTATGCTGTCTTCGAATAACCTCTTTTGCTGAGACTTCACATTCTTTGTTTTAAAAACCCTCTCTAGAAGCTGATAAAATTGCATTCCAAGTGGATCTGAGCAAGTAATGAGAACCGCATGTGTTGTAATAATTGTTTGCCTGTTTGAGACCCAAATTACATTTCAGATCATTTATTATTGCTCTACTTTTGGACTGTGTGAATTCTTGTTTTTATTTTTAATTGCCAGCTTTAGTGGTGTTCAAGTAAATATAATTTCTGTTCCATAAGTAGAAGAGAGACTGGAAAAATGAAGAAAAACTGAGCTCAGTTTGTTGTCTGTCTCGGTAGCTCAAAGCTTAGAGGAGTTTCTGTCTAGACCACAGAGCCCTAATTTCAAGGCGTCACTCCAATGTGTCACTGGTAAATTTTATGCAATTATTTGATTGTTTTCTTAATCTTTGGTCCAGGATTGTTTTCCAGTTGAGTGAGAGGTTGTAATCAGGTTCGATTACATTGAATTTTCTAAATATTTCATAAATTACTATGATTACAAAGATAAAGCAACCTGTATGTGACTAGTATGTAGATAAGACATCTCCATATGTAGGCGCTGTGCAGGAGTAGCTATTTTCTTGATTACTGCAAAATATTTTGATGGATAGGTTTACTCTTGTTTCTTTTATTGGGACAGGTTGTACGGCTTCTATGACTGCACACAAACTGGCAGTTGTGTTAGTCACAAAATTTTTATATTAAAATTTTAAAATTCAAGAAAAACTAAAAAGAGACTCTTTGTTAAAAGATAAAATTCTTCAGAGTTTATTCCAAGTGCAGAAAGAGTAGTTTCTTGTTTTCAGAAGGACTGCATTCTCTGTTTGGATTTGTTTTCTGTTTGAGAAATGATTTACTAAAAATATTAGCACAGACAGATGAAAGAAGAAGCTCTAAAATCTACCCCAAGTCATGTATTAACGGCTTCATTAATGTATAGCTAATGTTTTAGACAGTTTTACCTTTCACTTTTTAGTCTGAAGGTTGGCTTAGATGATACTAAAAGAGTTATTTAAACTGAGTATGTTCATATACGCTTTTAGAGCAGGCAGCTGTGCATAGTAATTCCATTTACTGACTGGTAAATAGTGGATCATGCATTTATATTACATGTTTATGCCTTTAGAGAAAGCTTTCACATGAGTACAGTGGATTTTTTTTCCTCCAAAGAAAATGATCGATGTGGAAAGGTCTATTAGTTGTGGTTAAGACAAAGCATCAGTCTGATCAGCAGTGTGTAATCAGACCATGCAGTGAATTTCTCAGAAATAATTGTCTCCAAATCAGCGTTTCAACAAGGATTAATGTTAATATTTCAATTTTGACACTTGCAACGTTTAGAGTATTCATAGGTGTTAACAAGAGGCCATTGAAGATTTCAACTTGCTTTGTCCTTTCATTTTAAAAAGGAGGTTTTCAAAGGTACTTGCTTTTTTCTTACAAGGCTTGTGAAATCTTGGACTTTCTGATATTAAAGTAGCAGTCTGAAGAATATCAAATAGACCAAGCGAAATCTTTTGCTGCATTTGTAATTTACCTCCTGACATGAAGGATCTTCTCACTTTTCCCTCGTCACACTCATCCTCCCCCATAAACCATGACCCTTTCCAACACTCCACGTTCGGGTGACTACTTTCTGCCACTGCCATGTCTTGGGAGTTTGGAGGATTTATTGAGCAGGGGAATTTTGAACCCTAAATAAAGAGATGGCTGAGGTGTTCAGAGCTACCCAATGGTCTCAAACGTCTAATGTGCTGGGGAAACTGGGTGGCCGGGACAGGCTGTCCTGAAATTCCCCATCTGCACTTGGTATACGTGGGTGAATTTAAAATTCTGTCCATTTAACAACAGTGTAACTACAGCTGGTAAGTTTATAAAACATTTCAAAGGACAGACAATAGGACCTTAGAGGGGGAATGTGTATTTTGAGTTGGTTTCATATGTTGACTTCACTAGTTCTTTTCTGTTTTTTTAAGGATCACTCAGAAAACCCTCTAGGTGCAGCAGTCACCCTGGCTCATGAACTGGGCCACAATTTTGGGATGAATCACGACACACTGGAGAGGGGCTGTAACTGCAAAGCATCTACCGATAAAGGGGGTTGCATCATGAACCCCTCTACTGGGTAAGTGCGAGGGTAAGCACTGGCAAGTTATAGTTTATAGTGGGAGATTTTTAGGTTTTGGTTTGTGTCTCAGGAACATTTAAAGGGAAAAAAGAAAAACCTTTTCAAATCTTCTCACAGTTATCCTCTTCAAGCTGAAACAATTAAACTTATTATCAGAGCATGACATGTGCCATTGTACCTTTCTATTTCCATGTTATCAGTGTGAGAGAAAAAAATGCCATAAGCAACTGATTAATTTAAAAAAAAAAACAAGAAACAAAACCAAACAACAAACTTCATTGCAAGTATTGAATCAGGATTTCACCTTCTGTCATCTTGCCAACCGAATATCCGAATATAATAGGAAATGAGCAGCGTCCCAAGGCCAAGACTAAGATGAACGTGTAGGAAATAAAGTAATGCAGGAAATACATTATTAGACTCTCTGAAAAGCCTTTGTCATGTGTGGAGAGGTTTTTTAGTTTTGCACAACCTTTTTGCATTTTACCCCTTGTTAGAAGTGTGTAGCAGTATCAGTGTGTGAGCAAATGAAATCTGTAATGTCAGTGGGGTTGGGGCTGTTTGGTGGCTGCAGGGAGATCTTCCAAGAAAAGATATAAGACACTGTGGGAAATAAAGCCAGTGAACCTGTGGTCATCTCTCTGAGTCAGCATTGAATGGTTACTGTGCTGATGATAAAGGCACTATGTCAACGGAGAAGAGTGGTGTTTTTGTAGACACAAAAAGTACAGACACCATGACCAGGGTAACTAGTTACAGCTTGCTTCTCTGTATTTTAAACTACTGTTAGAAACAGAACTATATGTATGATACAGTATAATGATTGAGTTCTCCATGCTCATATTGAGACAAGAACCAATGGGATTAAACTGAAGTAAGAGAGAGTAGATTTACCAAGGCTTTCTGATGGCAAGTGATGTGCTGGACTGGATTGCCTGCAGAAACGTTACTGTGACTGCAAGCTGGTAAGAACCAGTCGAACAAATATCTGTCAGCAGTGTCTTGTAGGTACAGCTGGATTTGCCTTGGGGCAAGAGGATGGTCTAGATGATCTTCTGATGTCTCTTCCAGCTCCAGCATTCTCTGTGTGTGCTTAAACTTCATCTGTTGCTTAAAAATCTCTTCTGGGAATTGTGATCAGCTCAGCCCCTGCCTTTTCCAAGACTGCATGTTTCTGGGAAAGAAGGAGAGTAATCTGGGAGAGGCCAGGGAGTGCTGGGCAGGATTGCTCCCTGCCGGTCAACCTAACAGCAGCCTTGGCCTCTCTTCAAAGGCATGCTGTCACCCTCCTTCAAGGCAGAAAAAGGGATTCTGGCCAGAGGCCAAACACAGCAAGTTAAGAGACAAACAAAAGAGAGTTGTGTGTGTGGAGGAGAATGAGAGTGATTTCTACAGTTTGGAAAAGAAAAATAGCTCAGCTGTTCTAAAACAATAGGTAGTAAATATCCATATGGAATTGCATTCTGCAGCACCATCAGGGTCGTATGCAGACTGTGAAAACAAACTGAAATTTGAAACAGGGCTCCAAGGGGAGGTGATGTGATAGCTGGTGAGCAGTGGGCAGAAAGCTCTGGGCTCTGAGCTCCTGAAAGATGCATACAAGCTTTAGTCATCTCAGCTGAGTTACTGGTTGGGCATCCAGTTACTCCGTTTTTGGAAGTAAATGCAGAGAGATGCTCTCAGGACGGAAATTTCTAGACAGTTTCTGAACTCTTAGAATCATAGAATGGTTTGGGTTGGAAGAGAACTTAAAGATAATTTAGTTCCAACCCCCCTGCCATGGGCAGGGACACCTTCCACTTGCTCAAAGATCACGTTGCTCAAAGCCCCATCCAACCTGGCCTTGAATGCTTCAAGGGATGGGGCAGCCACAGCTTCTCTGGGCAACCTGTTCCAGTGCCTCACCACCTTCATTGTAAAAAATTTCTTCCTTAGATCTCATCTAAATCTCCCCTCTTTCAGTTTAAAGCCATTGTCCCTTGTCCTGTCACTACACGCCCATGTCCAAAGCCCCTCTCCAGCTTTCTTGTAGCCCCTTTAGGTACCGAAAGGCTGCTGGAAGGTCTCCCCAGAGCCTTCTCTTCTCCAGGCTGAACAGCCCCAACTCTCTCAGCCTGTCTTCATAGGAGAGGTACTCCAACCCTCAAATCATCTTCGTGGCCCTTCTCTCATCCTGTGAAGGTATCTCTAACATGAGATGAGATGTCTCTTCCCTGGTTTTGCCTTCTGCATCAGAGCTCTTTGGGTGTGTCTGAAGCTGTCCTCCATGCTGGATGCACGGGTCCACTTGGCTCTGGGTTGGTTCAGGACATGGACAGATCTATTTTGTACCTGTTCAACATATTCTTCAGATATGAGTCCAAGCAGCTCACCTCACTTCATGTTGGGATTTCTGTAGCACCTTACAGGTTGTAGGCTGTGGTTCCTTCAGCAGCTCCGTGCCCAACTCCAGCAAAACCCACAGATTTGACAGTATGAGGAGGGGGCCATCATGTACACTTGAGCTTTGTAATGCTCCCTTTCGATTTTTGCCAAACGTTGTAGACAACTTGTGCCTGAGGAAGAGTTGTGGCATTCACAGGAATAATAGGCTGTTTTGTTTGCAGTGATTATTGATTTATAAATGGAAATTTTAACATCAGGTTTATAGCCTTAGGCTTTACCTTCATACTGTGCTGTCAATCTGCAATAAGTATTCTGGGAGAATACTTTATGCCTTAAGCCAAACTGCGTTTTACCAATTTAAAATTAACACTTTGAATATTTACCCACCATCTGACCAACGGTAGGATTCCTCTGAGCACCATTATTCAAGGAACACCAAAGAGTTTTCAGATCTGGAAGTACGTATCTGTTAAGGGAAAGGCAAGTGAATATTCCCCACATGAAATGCATTCTTAGAATGGCAAAAACATGAGAAAAAGAAAAAAAAAGAGCATCCCAGGGAAACCACATACATTTGGAGAGCCAGCCTGTTCTCTCAGTATACTCACTGGCACTCATTCTGTGGTCTTTTAATTTCTGCTAGTTTAAGGTAGACTTAACAACTGCAAGAAAAAAAAAAATCTTTGGGCTGAAGCGAGTGTAAAAAGTACAAGCCTCTGAGAAGGCCTTTTGTGATATCTAAAAAGAATAGGAAATGTCTAGGTTAAAATAGAAAGGCCTCTGCAAGCTTAACTTTGGAGTCATTTGTGTGGTTGTGCAGCAAAAGGGAATGTTTTAAGGCTTTTTAATTAAAAGTGATTTCATTAATTATTGCCATTTCAGTTCTTATGCTTCAGTCTTTGAAGAGGTCTTGCAAATTACTCCTTGGAAAAAATCTCCAGGGATCAGTGTGGAATTTAAGCTCTGTTGGATCTATCCTTTAATGAGCTTCCTGTAGCTTTTGCTGTTAGAAGATGCCACTAAGATGTGTAACACTTGTGCGTGAGCTAGAAATGCCTGAAAGACCCTCTCCTTTAGCAAAATATATTTTGTATAACATGGAATTAAGCATATTTAATGATTGAACTCAATGATCCTGAAGGTCATTTCCAACCTAAATGATTCTTATAATACCAAAAGTTTGTGGCACTCCACGCCTTTTAATGATTCAAATATCTGCCATGGAAATGACATAAATCCCACTGTAGAAGTTTGGAGTGTTGCTATAAAAATAGTATCGACAAGGATATATTTAATACTAACATATTGTTCCTTTTTATGCATATGTTTTAATCATATTCCTTTAGTTCTTTTAGTTCTTTAACCATACGACTGTTCCAAGCAAAAAAAAAAGGATATAAGGAGTCTTAAAGAGATTTGCAAATCTTTTTACAGAGATGACAGTATCTGAAAACCAAGGGACTAGACTGAATCAGTGAGGCCATTTCAGTATTCCACTTGTTTTCCGAGTATCTCTCTGAAGTTTCCACTCTTAGGAGTGAAAATACTCTTCCTGACCACTAGATAAATACAGATGCACCCAAGGCATTAGGCTAGATTTATACCACTGCAACTAAAAGCAGAATTTAGCACAAACTGCAGAGCAAAGTTATGCCAATTAGCAGTGCTTTTTTGTTTAATAATTTTGGAAATGCACTTTTTTGTGTGCTTTGAGCACAGGTATCTCCATGGGAGTTGAAATTGCATGAGTTGCCCCAAAGTAGTTGAAAGCTTAAAACTTCATATATGCTTGAAATTTCTTGCCAGCCTTAAGAGGAGCAAAACTTTTACAGTGAGCCTTCTCCCCTGGTGTAAAGCCAAGGGTTTATCCTTCCCCTCTCCCACATGTCTCTGTCCTTGCCAAAAGCATGCTCTTCTAGTTTATATACAGGTGACTCACACAACTAACTTGTCATCAGGGAAGCTGAGCAAACTGGAAACATGTTCTTCCTTTCTTCTTACAGAAAGTACTCTTTGATGCCTTTTCATTTTACCTCCGCTAGTTTAGGTAATAATCAGAGACCAGGAATTCACTAAGGACAGTTAGTTTTACCAAGCTCATTCGGATGCTGATCCTACTGTAGTCTCCATCCCTTTGCAGAGTCCCATGACTTGCTGTAAGGAAAGCTTCTTCCCTTGTTGTCTCACGGGAGCGTGCTGCTCTTACCAAGATCATTTCTTGTTGCTGAATCATCCCAACCATGGCTAATTGAAATGCCAGGCAGGCTCCTAGGATAGAGCCATTTGTTTCATCTCTCTTTGCACCTCCGTACACAGAAGCAGGTTTTCACCATGCTGGTAGAAAAGAGGATGATGGGAGAAGGGCTGCTTTGTAGTCTTTCCTCCAGTCTCCGTTGCACCTGGCTATGGGAACGATATAGATTTTTCTCCAGGTCTGTCCTGCTGCCCACACCTCTTTTCTTTTGCTATCCATGTATTGTGAGATGGAACACCTCATATTGACCTGGAAGGGTGCCTGCTTTAACTTTAGGCTGATTATAAATCATGAAGGCTTTTACACACCTCTTGGCTATTGATCATTGTTTTAGAGGATTTTTATGGAACTATGCGTCTCAGTAGAAAATAACAGCTAATTTTGAGTAATTGCCTTTTAGTACACAATTTCACTTTAATTACTGAGTTTTTGGAGGCAGGGCTTGGGGGAGGAGAACAATTAGAAACAGAGCAAGAGCACATAGTAGAAATCGCACAAAGTATGTAGAAAAATACTGGTTCGTTTGCTGTTGAAATTTGGAGAAGACTTTGTTTTTAACCAATCCAAAAAATACCTGCTGTTATCAGTATGTTTTTAGGTAAAATTGAAACCCTTATGTTACAATTAAACCAGACAGCCAATGGGAAGCTGCATATTCGTAAAAGACAGTGAGAGCAAAATACAATCTGTTGAGAATCAACTGAGTGGCAGCCCCAAATTAAACTAATTGACTCGACCTAAGTACTGCTGAGGAGAAATGGTGAAAAATTAAAGATGGGAAGGACCATCAGGTGGGCTTCTTCCAGATACCACTGAAAAAGAGTGTTGGTACATACTATATTTTCATTCCCTCTAGGAACAATTAGGTATTTTGCACTGAACATTAAGTATGCTAGTTACAATTAAGGCTAAATAAAATATTTAAGTGGAAACATAGGGTTTTTGCCTGAGTGGTAGTACTAGATGGCTATGAGTAGCTAAATAGTGACACCAATCAAGACCATGAGTTGCACAGAAGACACCATAAATGTGAATACTCCCGTTTGCCCCACTGCTGATAAGCTGGTCCGTGGCTTCATTATATGAGCGGCTCAGGCATCCAAGGATTATTTTAGGAAACATTTGTTCTTTGTTGCATGTTACAGGCCAATTCCCAACTGTTTTGAAAGCGTAGTGCTGTGTGATCTGGGTGAAGAAGCTATGCTTGAAAGGCAGGTTTCCTGCAAGTGAGAAACAGTTATATCTGACACTTTCCTTTCATGCGTTAACTTCAGTGTCCAAGGGGAGGTGCATTACACTTTAGTTTGTGTCATTTATAGCATCCATTTCTGCTGGCAAAGAAAAATTGGTTTTCTTGGCTACCCTCACTTGACAGCCCTCTGTGGTAGCAAGTGTATTATCAGAGACATCTAAAATAGCTATTTCTTTGCTTTCTCCTCTTCACTCCATCCCCAGTTTATGCTACTTTCACATTGTTGATGGTCTTATTTTGTTTTGTTTCCCAATTTTCCTAGTGTAAATGCTCTGATTCAGATTCTGCAGTGTTCAGACTTTGAAGATTTCTCCAGAGTTCACGCTCAGTGTAAGGGTAGGGCTAGTAGAAGTTTCAGCACTCCCATGTAGTTAGTTTTTCAGGAGCCCAGCAATTGGTACGCTCCCTCGTCCCCAGACTGCTGGGTTCCAAGGGTGGTTCTGGAAATGCTCCCCAGAGCCACTGAGGTGTCACAACTTGGGTCAGGTATTTGTTCTCTCTGCTAAAGTAAAATTAAATGGTAGATCATGGACATGTGAACCATAGAATCTGTGTACAGGTTCTCTATCAAAAGCTGTCTGATGTTTCTGATTATCACATTACACCCACACCACGAAATATGGTTTTGGGCAGAGAAATTGGCCTATGGATCTAAACCCCAACCTGATTTGCTCCTGGGCTGCAGTTTACTTCCACCTCTGATGAACTGGAATAGCGTTTTGTGGGGCTACATGACACTCCAGATGATGGAAATCATCCAAGTTAAAAACAAGACTTCTGGGGCAGAAGAATGTATACTAACAAGGATTATAGAGTGATCTGTCTGGTAGTTCAGGCACACAGTTATCCCAGTTCAACTGGGATAACTGTGAACAGCAAGACTGGGTGAGGATGAGGAGACGCTCAGCAGCTTGTCAGCCTTGACCACCAAGGGCAGCATCTAGGGGAACCACACAGTATCTAAGTGTGTTACACAACTGATGTCCTTTGATGGTGCTGAAGGTCTGCTCTTCCCTGGTGTATCACCCATTACCATTAATGAGATTTAGGACTGCACATCAAAAGCAGGCTAGTAGCAGCTGATTTTATAATGCATAAATATATATTTGCATGATAGATGAGTGGTTGATGTCTCCTGGAGAACTGTATTGCTCAGTAGGGTTGACTCTCAAAGGGTTTTGTGGGGAGCCTTGTTATTTTGTCATCTGCTTTTGTTTGATTTTTGTTTTGAAACTGCCATACAAAAAAAACCCCACCCAAACTATATTATAAGCATGTGGTTAAATAAATAAAATGGAGTTAAAAACTATTATGGACAAATTAGGAAAATACTAATCATATGTGCCTTTTACTGTATTAAGTATTAGTTTCAATCACATTTCTTCTTTTCGAAAAATGATCTCAAGGAAGCAGGATATAAGGTCACCTTGATTTTTGGTTATTCAGACTCTGAACTGGAGTCTACAGAACTGGGCTATGAAAACATAACACCCTCCAGAGATTTCCAGCACTTCAGGAGACAGTCAGGTATGCGATGAAAACAGCATCTCGACTTCGGTACCACGTCAATTTGAAGTGAAAACCACTTATTCCAACCCTTCACATGGTAAAAAAAAAAATAAACAATTGTAGAAAGCTGGGGAAAAAAAGGCAAAATGTCATGCTAGAAATGAGACAGCAAGCAGAAATACAGTGTGGGAAAGGACACTTTAGTTTACTGACTGGTTCCCTTTTCTTCTTTCTAGACATCTCGCAGCATCTTGTAGCTGCAGAGCTCTTAAACGTTAGATAATCAAACCATTATTAGTTAGCACAGTGTTTCCTGACCCCTCTCAGTTTGTTTTCAGCTGTGCAGACCTCACTTTGCATTTTTCAGTCTGGCAGCTTAGAGACATTAAACTATGGAGTCAGCAGAACTATCTGGAATTACCTCTGTTTCAATTTGAAGAAAATGAAATTATCTTTAAGATGTAAACAGTTTCTAATTAAACTCTGAAGCTGTTTATGTTTCCAAACCAGTCTGAGCTGAGCTCTGCACAAAGACAGACTTTTTTTTCTTTTTTTTTAATAAAGTTGATATACTGATGTTATAAATTGCTTGTGACAGAGCTGGGTCTGTTGTGCCAGCAGTGCAACTGCTTTTTTAAAAAAACTTAAGCAACGTATCCCTATGCCCCAGTAATTTAGCACATTGCATTCTGGTCCTTCCTTTAGTAGGAAACAGCCACAAGATTACAGAATAGATTTATGTCAGTCTTTCACTTAACTCCAAGTAGCCCCATGTCTGCAGTGCATTTGGCATTCCTTTTTGTTAATAATTTCCATGCATTACAGATATATTTAATTGTTGAAATAAATAAGATCTGCGTTGAAGAATTAGTAGTGTTGGTTGAAATACATTGCACATTTTCCAGTCCTGTACAGGAGCGGGTCACTGTTAACAATTAGCACACTGAGCTGTGGGGCAGATCTTGGAAAAAAGGATTTTGCTTTTTATTTTAGTTTACCTTTTCACATTTCAGTAGGTGTGCTGTTAGAAGAGAAAATATTTGGCTTTTCTGGTGTGTTCTAGAGGAGAACTCGTACAGATTTACAGCGTGCATTTTCTGTAAGTGAAGCTGACAAGGAGAGGTGTTACTTCTCAAATGAAAACACATTTTACTTCTGGTGTGATTATTTATAGCAGATATTTAAGGACAAGTCGTGTTTTCTACTATGTGATGTATCCAGAATGGGTACAGTTTTACTGGTTTGGATGCTGGTATGTGAGAGCTCAGCTGCGTTTTGTCTTGTCGGTGAAATATCCATAGAAAATATAGCTCTGTAAGGGACATTTTTCTCTTGCAGTACTGCTGTTGCCGTGACCCATGAGAACAAATCATACAAGGACATTTCCCTTTATCTTAGCTTTCTGTTTCATCAAAAAAACCCCACTTTTCAACCTGCAGGGATAGATCTGTAGCACAGTGCATGGCGAATTAAGCATACGATGTCCGGTTTTAATTGGTGCTAATGAATTCCAAATTCCCAGAGTATAAATGGAAACATACCTTAAAGGGCATATTCTTCAGGTCACATGAACGCTCCTTTTTGAACACGTGTTGTATGCCCTGAAGCACTTTAAAGGAATTGATGTTGACTTGGAAGGCTGAATCACTGTAATTAAATGATGCCTACAGCTGCATTTGCCACAGTTGTCATGGGAATTGCAGAGTCTTTTGTGCCTGGGATAGATGTGCAAAATGTTTAAAATTCAGAGAGGGAAGATGTCCATTTTACCCCAACAATTGCTTCCTGCAAAGTCATTCTCTTGCTTTTCTAATGTCAAAGCCTATTACAAAGCCCCAGACTGGCTTACTGTGGGATTCTTGCAGAGGAAATGCAGGTAGGCTCCATTTCAGCTTTTTAAAACTGAATGGCACAGCCTCAGTGGTGAGATGAAGATAAGCAACCACCTATTTTAGTCTAAAGTCACTGAAAATAAAGAAGTCACATAACTTTGGTGTTCTAGGGAGCCTTTCTGGCTGCTTCTAACATAGCATGGAAATTGCGTTCGTCTTCGTCATTGGTGTTCTCCTGGCTGCCAACCAGCATTAGATGTGAAATCCAGGCTCCCTGAAAGTTGATAGGAGAGCTCCTATGGACTTGAATAAGGCCAGGAATTCATCAGGATACCTATGGATTCCTTTAGATTTCTCAGAGTGAAAGTTTTAATTTGCTCGCTTAAGGATCTCTAAATCTCAGATCATGGCTGGATCTATTCTTTTCTCATGATTTGAAATAATGATTACATGCAACGTTGCTACTAATTAGTTTATTTTCTTTGTTCAAGCTCAGTGAAAAAGAAAAGAGAAATTAGAAAAAGTGATTCTTTGTTGGTTTATATTCTTGAATTTTTTTTGAAAGAATGCCACTTCCATTTGTCAGAGGTGATTTAGGTGATATGGGAGAAACTGCTCTTTTCTCAGTGCTTATCTTGTAGCAGAAGAAGGGAAAGTAGAAGTGCTGGGGCAATGAAGTCTGATTGCTGGCAATGGTATGCCTCCTTTATCTCTCCTTTAGATCTTCTAAAAGAAAAAAAAAATCGAGCCATGCTGCTTGCAAGTCAGATACTCCTGTCTTGAAGTCCTGATTTATTAAGAGACCAGGTAGTACAGATGTTAAGTGAAACCAATATGAGCCTGTCGTCCAAGTATATGTTCTTTCCAGCTCTTTGCAGGACTCTGACATTTTTCTCCAGCACCCACATCTCGCTGACTGGCATTTCCATAAGCTTTGTCCTCTGGATGCTTCTGATACTGCTCTTCCAAGTGGACAGCTTCTTCACATGCTTTGTTCAGATGGGTCCTTCCCAAATAATTTCTCTCTGGCCTGGGTTCCTCCTAGTGGGATTTAGCCCCCTCTGGAGTCTTCTTCTCTTAACTTGCTGTCATTTGATCTGCTCACCTGATGTACAGGCTCATCTTCGCCCAAATCCATCTGCTGAGGCCAGGTACCCACAGCATGGCAGGTCTTTAAATCAAGCTGGTGGCAGTGATCATATCAGCTGGGAGGATAACCGTGTGTGCTTCTTTCGTTCTTTAAGGTGTGGAATATCACGAGTTGTGTTTAGGATACACATAGACAGGACAGGAGCTCCTACAGGTGAAAGAAGGAAAAGTCCAAAAGTAAATATAATGGGTTGATTTTTCCATATTACAATTTGGGCTTGATGTTCCCTTTTGTCTGCTTTGGTTTTTGAGAAATGATTTTGTTCTTCTCTCTCACCCAAACATGCTCTCTATAAAGTGCTCCTCTCAAAACCAAGTTCCCAAAGTCAAATTATTTTTTTTTTTCTCCCGGTCTGCTCCTGACCTGTTTAAAAAACAATTCCAAGGTTTTTCAAGGGAGAAAATCCGAATACAGCTGCCTAAAACTAAAGCTGATTGTAAAATCACGTTGGGAACTAAATGAAGTGCCATCATGCTGTAGCGCTGCCCTGGCATTTCAACCCAGGTCAAACAGTGCCTTTTATCTATCCAGAAATCAGTAGGAAGCTGATCTTCAGCAGGGTATTTTGAGCAATGGGATGGACCATTTGTCTTTATTTGCTCGTCACGTGCTGAGGATGTCGTGTTTTGTGTGACAAATTCCAACACAGGGCATTCTGGTGGTGCTTCTTATCTCCGGTTGCCCTCGTTGCTGGCAGGCACCGTGTGCCTGCTGCCCTGCTTTGCTTCAGCCTGGGACCAGACCTGACCCGGCCTTTTCATCCCTCCCTCTGCCATTTGTTGCTTTTTGACTTTTCCTGTAGTCAGCATTGGATTAACCTCAAATTCTAAGTAGTGGATTGTGAAACCTGAACTCTCAGCGATCCAGCAAATTTTTATTAATGAGGTAGTGGTCTAAAAGGAAACAGAGCAAAAGATGAGCCAGAGGCGAATTCAAACTGATTATAGCTACTTTCCTTGGCTGTCTGGTTTCCAACAGGAAGAATGGTTGTCTGAGTTCAATTCCCATAGAGCTTTTGCAATGCAGATAACTCCAGCATATAGTCAGAATAGTGTCAGGATTGATAAATTGGTTTAGCATTGCTTTGCTTCACCCCTAGAACACAGAAAGGAAAGTCACAACAGGCCTCTCAACAAGAAAAAATTTCTCTGACCGTACATTTGTCAAAGTAAAAGTAACTGCTAATAATGTTTTATTTGGCAGTTTTGTGACTGCAGAAATATCAAGCCGTGACAGTGTATACTGTATAAAGCCATTAAGTGTTGTTCCTTTGCAGAAAGTACTTTTCTGAACCATCTAGCCATTTGTTTCATCACTGCTTTCTGCCCTGAAGTCCCATGTTCAGTATTATAAATCTGCCTTTTTGGATATTTCAGGTAGTCAAATTTTCACCTTCAGTTTAATGGGAGAGGTCAAGTCTCAGATTATCGTAGAAGCATAGAATGGTTTGGGTTGGAAGGGACCTCAAAGATCATCTAGTTTCAACCCCCCTGCCATGGACAGGGACACCCTCCACTACACCAGGTTGCCCAAAGCCTCATCCAACCTGGCCTTGAACACTGCCAGGGATGGAGCAGCCACAGCTTCTCTAGGCAACCTGTTCCAGTGCCCCACCACCCTCAGAGGGAAGAATTTCTTCCTTAGATCTAATCTAAATCTCCTCTCTTTCAGTTTAAAGCCATTGCCCCTTGTCCTGTCACTCCATGCCCTTGTCAAAAGTCCCTCTCCAGCTTTCCTGTAGCCCCTTTAGGTACTGGAAGGCTGCTGGAAGGTCTCCCAGAGCCTTCTCTTCTCCAGGCTGAACAGCCCCAACTCTCTCAGCCTGTCTCCATAGCAGAGGTGCTCCAGCCCTCGGATCATCTCATGGCCTCCTCTGGACCCGCTCCAGCAGCTCCATGTCCTTCTTGTGCTGGGAACTCCAGAGCTGAATGCAGTATTCCAGGTGGGGGATTGGGCTATGACAATCCGATCCAGGCACCTGAAGTGAGATTACTTGATTGCGTTCGGGGAATCTGCACAATCCCCAAGACCAAATTAAAATGAACCTAAAGCATTTGTGCATGAAGTTTAAACATTTACTTGGAAAGACTTTCTTTTCAATAACCTTGGAAATTTCATTGTAGCGCAACAAGCCATTGCCACTACACGTCAATTAAATTAACCAATAGTGTGATATATCACAATTATTTATTGGAAGCGTAAAAAGTACCATGTAGTGAGCATGGCAAAAGCTGTAGGAGAAATCTGGGCTTGTTTTTAAATCACTGACCATGAACTCAGACAGCGAGAGCTTTGATGTCATGTATAACTACATGGCCCAATTCCGTGCTCTGCTTTATTGATGCTCTAGGGATTAAAACTCTAAAAGAGGAGCAAGAGAGTGAAAAATAGGCTAGAAAAATAAGTGTGAGTTGTCAGACACCTAGTGCCTTTTGAAGCAAACTTCTTATTTCAGTTCTTTATATATATATAAAAACACTCTACATTTTTAGCTAAATACTTCCAACACTGCTGAAAAAGGTGTGCCCCATCAGTTCTGGGGCTGTTGTGTTATTCAAAGCTCTAGCAAGTGCTGTTTGCAAGAACCTGCACATCTTCCAGGAGCCAAAAGAGTCCTCCAGTTTGCCCTCTCCTCCCAGTTGTTCTGGATGTTTGCTGTGTGCTTGTGGTATCTACTTTAAAACTACATTTGTGTCTTTCTCCCTCGAAAGTACTCACAAATGAAGACATTGTTTAAATAATAGATTAAAAAGCCCTTCTATATTTTGGCACTTGTCTCAGTTTAAAAAATTGCTTGCGAAACATGAGACGTGTGAAATAATGTGTAATGACAGAACTTTATACACGCAGGGATCTGTGCTATTTGAACACCTATTTCGATATCAAAAAATACTGGACTTTATCTCCTGCTTAATGCCTAACTCTGTGGAGATCCTCGTGCTTACTAACTCATTAACATACGTACTGCACAGAATAGCTGAGGTGTCAAAAAATGTCATCTAATAGCAAATTCAGTTTTATTCTAGTAGGCTCATATCTCTTAGGAGACAGTAAAAAATTGTTTTCAAGAGATGGAGAGCAGTAATAATGTCTAGAAGGTTAAAACCAAGGGGGATACTTTTTAGTGAGAAAGAATTATGTCAATTAGATCAGGAGTTAGAGGAGACTGGAGAATTGTCATAGTTCCTTGAAATCAACACCTCATTGGGTCTAGAAACGTTCCTGTCGCTTGAGCTTCTACCTTCTAGAGGTTCATTCTTACTCTGTCTTCTGCCGACATTTTTTTCCAGGGAAAAAATGTCTTATACCTGAATTAACAAAAACAACCTTATCTCTATTTTTTAAGTTAAAAAAATGTATTTTTAGGTTCCTATGTAAGATTGGGGTATGCAACAGAAAACTGACACGTTTGTGCGTAAGTCATTCTGCAGGGTCCGAACAACAGGGAGCTCGAACTCAAACCTTCTGCCTCCAGAAAAGGGATCAGAGTTGCTCTCCTCCTCTCCAGTTTTAAGTGAGCCATCGTGCAGCCAAAAGTCAAGAATTTTGGAGCCTAAGGAGAGTAAGCATTTGTATTTGTGAATCTCAAAGGGTCCTAGGGTTGAGACAGACAGAAAGAGGCATTGCTACATTCAGTTCAGACAAGGTGTTGTCATGGAAAGTGCTGGAAATGCAGGTGCTCAACTAGTGAAATTTCTGACTCAGAGGGCTGGGACTGAGCACCTCTCTTGTCTTTGAGCACCTTCATGCTCTTAAAAAGCACTGCTGATGCCTTAGCTGTTTCCAGATATGGCCTCTCAGGCTTGATTTTCCAAGCATTCTGGACAAAACCAGGTCCCAGTTTTCTGCACCTTCAGAAATTAGCTAGTCAAGAGTTGTTTCAATAAGTATGCTCCAGAAAATCAAAATGCCCTTTTAAAATTAATATAATCTCCAATTATCATATTACCTCAGGGAAAAAGGCCTGGTGGTACTTAATAGAGCTCTTTGGGGCTGTTGTGCATTTTAATTGAGTGAATAATTGTAAAACACTTCAGGGCCTTTTGGTAAAAGGCTCTGTATAAACATTGCCATAATGCTGAATAATCAGGTTGTGACATGAACTGGAATAAATGAACCCTATAAATAGATATATAATGAATGTGCGTATGTATAACAACATTTTGGAGAGAACAAGGCATTTACTTTGCAAAAGTCCTGCAGTTCTTCAATAAGATAAATATCTGAGATTGGATAGCGATAATCCTCGTAATCAAAATGTTAGTTTTCAAGATACCGTGAACCTGCAGTTTATCCTCCCGTGCAATATGTAGAGAATTGCCAGAAGAATTGATGGTGTTACCACTTCAGTAGTGCCTCTTGAGAAAGGAAAATGTATGGAGGAACATGGAGGAGGCAGATCCATTGTGCTATTATTTAGACACCTAAAGATGTAGGTAGACATCTAGATGTTTGGAGGAACCAAAGGAGTTTCACTTCAGGTAGCTTGCCCAAGGTGTTGCTGCAATGCAGTGGTAGGGTTTGGAACAGAGTAAAGATCTCCTGCAGCCCAAGTCAGGGCTCTTCCAGGCATTTTCCAGCTGCAGGAATGGGAAAGACAGCAAAGGCACACCAGCCTCAGCAGCAGGATCAGTGCTAGGACTGTAGCAGATCTGCTGTTACCCTGCTTCCATCAGTAGCCACTGTTTCTCCTGAATACTTTGGCTGTCTGATCTCTCAAGACTATAATTTTCTGGGGCAGCCACTCTCTCTTTTTCTGTGCTTGTTATTCAGCCCGTTGGGAGGGGGAATGCCTCTGAAATGGAGATGATGGAGATGAACTTTTATAGTTCATGCAAAAAAAAGGCTGTGCTGGGCAACACGGTGCTGGTACAAAGAATCCTCTGTTCTTAAAAGGGACTTGACACAGTGATGATGCCACTTCACTTACTTAATGAAAGGAGCCCTCTAATACAGGCTAAATGCAAAACTGCATAGAGGAAACTGGCATTTGAATGGTTTGAGTGCTCGAAATATAAATGAATGGGACAAGACCAGACTCTGTTTCTAAAGCAATCAATTACCAGGCATCCTCTTACTACTGTGAAGCTCTCATTTGCAGGAACAGTCAAAGCTGGGAACTAGGATATTCGCTGGGAAAATAAAGCAAAAGCAAAGATAAAGCAAAAAAAAAACCAAAAAAGATAAAGCAAAAATTTTGCTGGGAACTAGGATATTCGTTGCTTGAGATTAAGCCCATCTTTTAAGCACCAAGGAGACACTGAGGAATGCTGTGGATTTGGGAGGGGTAGAAAGACTTTGAAATTATTTTTCCTTGCTGTAAACCCACTGAAGAGACTGATATAGTGCTGGGTACGATTTGAGTTCTGTAGAGTTGTACCCACCGCCAGAATGGTTTGACAAAATGATCCATTGTGTAGTAAATCTACAGATAGATTCAAACAGGGTAGAAAATGTGTGGGCTATTCAGCATCTTAGAATAGGAATTAGGTTGGACTAAAGCTTCCTTTCTCTTCCCAACTGCAGAAAAATAAGGATCTGTAAAAGCAAATGTCTTGAGTGAAGGAAAATGGAATATACTGATTTTTTATGAATTTTTTACCTCTGGAAGGTTCTCCAGTGGCCTGTATGAGCTGGTAGCTTAGGGTTTTTCCAATAGGATAAGTATCTGAGCTACCACAGAAAGCACAAATATCCCTGTTTAGCATGTTGCTGAAATCTTGGAGACAGGTCAAGGACTGACATTACTGTGGAGTCCCCACGACATTTTCTCACCCAAAGGTGGTCCTTCCAGGTGAGGTCTGAAGCCTGTTAACAGGATAGCAAGAGAAAGCTTGCTGCATTTGCTCAGAGGGCAAGTTTCTTTCACATGACCATTATTTCAGAATTTTTCACAAGCTCCAGATTCACTTAAACATCATGGCTAATGCTACTGACATCTGATATCTATAGCTTCCCTTCCTATCTGCCAGGGATTTCGTACTTCTGATGAAACAGCTTTAAAATTGCAAAGACAGCCAAAATGTAGCCTAAAATCACAATGATCAAATACTGTGGCTCTTACATGGGATTTTTTTCATGTCAAAAATATGAAGAAAGGTTGTGTGTCAGAATATCACAGTATTAAAGATCAATTTTGTTTCCAATGAAATGGCAACTGACATCAATTGATGTGGGATCTTCTCTTTCACGGTGTGGTTACCCTTCAGTTGCTCTCGGTTTCCACTTGTTGGGTTCATCTCTGGTTTTGTATTGCTTTATTTTGGGCTTACTTGGTAAAGAGAAAGTACTTCAGAAAATTTCATCAAATAACATGTGCTGCACTGATCAGGAAATCAGCGTCAAGAGCAGGAAAAGCCAGAAGATGAATGGATCTCTTAGTTCAAAATAGGAAACAGCTTGAAGTTCCTTTGGGGGGAAACAGAAACTCGTTCATTAACAATGACATTATTTCACCTCTGGTACAGAGTAAGGATTCTGTTCTCCTGGTGATGGACAGACACATGTCACATTCATGCAAATGACGCTAGGCATTCTTGATTTCAAAGGAGCAGCCCTAAAATATTGATAGTTTTGACTGGCGAGCTGTTCTCGTGATCCGTGTGTGACTGAGACATATGGCATAGGGAAAAATGCATTATTTGTGTTCCCAAATTGATTTCAGTCTGTGTAAGGTTTGCATGTGTCTGTGTTCATCTTGGTGGATATCAAAGTAAATCTATGTCACTGAAGTGAAGGACCTTGCCTGGGTGATGCAGTATTCATTTATTCACACTTTGATATGAGGATCATGGCTGATCAAGCACTCGTATATTTGGTGCAGGATTTATCAATCAGATGTATCTGAGCTTCTCGAGTTTTTTTCTGCTGTTTGATACTAGTATACAGCCATCTACTTGTTCATAGTCACGTACACAAAATTTTGTGGGAGTCTTTTTCCAGTCAAGGTAAGAGTAGGACAGGACTTTGCGTTGTTCTATCAAGAACATCTTCAATTGCTCAGTATAAAATGGTCAGTAGCAGGTTTCCCAAGTGCCTTTATTTTCTGTTCCAGTATTTTAGTACCTTCCCTGTTTTCCCTTGGGGCCCAGAGCTGCAGCTAGCAGCCTGATTCCTACCTCGTGCGATTCTGAAATTTCTTTATTTATCTTGGACTCTGTCATTTTGCCTAACCTTGATATTTTCCAGAAATCAGCTTTTTAAGTGGAGATGCCTGTTAACTTTCTGAAGTCATATGTCAGTGAATCACAGAACTGTTTAGTTTAACTCAACAAGCCTTATAGTGATACACGAAAATGATTTTCTTCTTCAGAGTCATGTTTATGTTCTTTTCCAACGAGCTGGCTGTTTTCTTGCAAAAGAATCTGTAAAAAAGGTAATTTTAAATAGGCACAAAATAAATTCTGTTTGTAAGGTACCCATAACCTTTCTAGAAGATCCTAATTAACTTCCTTATGTGAGCAGAGGAAGCTCTATTGCATCTGTAATTGTCAGCTGTTTCTTTTTTTAATAGAAATGGTCCCTTTCTGACACCTATAGGCATCATCATTCACCAAGTAAGCTTTTCATTTCAGGATGATAGAAACAACGGTAGATTAATTGAAGGCTGAAGTTCAGCAGTGGAGAACTTCCATCTGTTATCTTGCTTGTCTGTAAAGATTATGCCCTAATAACATGTGGGTGGTACAAAGCATTTAGTGAACGAGGTCCAGTCATTACCAGGTTGGCTCCCTGTGCTGCCGTGATGTTGGATTACTGCTGGACCATGGAGCAGCAGTGATGATGGTACCAAGCCTTAGAGGAGATGCTGTTTTATGACTTGACTGTGATCCAGATTGAACATATGCACATCTCAGCGTGGAGAGGGCACAGCAGACTTTAGGATGTGACTCTGGTGGCCAGATCCAGGTGCTGCTTTGTCTCATATCTGGGAATCAAACTGCAAATGTTCATACTGAAAATGGAATAAAGTCCTCCAGCAGAAAAATGCAAATTATCTGGTGATACTTATACTACACCCGATCATTTTGATAACTTTGTCCCTGTGTTTTCCAAAGGAACTCAAAGCCGCTGTGTGACTGCAGAGCAGGGCCAAATCCTGCTCTCAGCAGTGGGAATTCAAAATATGGGTATTTTCAGTAGTGTCTTTGCAGTCATTTTGATTTAAAAGAAGAACTATATTTGCTTTAATCATGCAGTTCCCAAGCTCGGCTTTGGTGAATTGCAGAAGGAGATGCTTATCAAGTAACTCGATGTTTTTCCCTATTTTTTTTTTTCCTGAAAAGAGCAGGAAGTTTGCCATACTGCAGAGCAAGAGGAATGAATTTGCCATCTGAGGGTGAATTTTCCAAGAAGGATTAGGATGTTTTGCAGTCCTGTAAATGTGGGAATCCTCCTTGCAAACCCAATATTTCTTTAGGCTCACAATCAAAATTGGCTCTGTAACTACGTATGCAAAAGAGGGAGAGGGAATTCCAAATGTGAACACTTCCAATCCTTAACAGCAGCTACAAATTTAAGTGAAAGTGATGGAAATTCCCTTACTTGTAGTCAGAAATTATTAAATGTTTTTGGCACAATTTCACAGTGAATTGCTATTTCTCAATCCTGTTAAAGAGTTAAAAAAACCCGAACATCATCTACTTGATAGTGCATAGATACGCTAAAAGGTCACCAGGTGACAGGAGAGAGATGTTTTCATCTGATAACACTGCCTCTTTTTTCTGTCTCTGTGTATTTTTCTTCTAGTTATCCATTTCCCATGGTATTCAGTAGCTGCAGTAGAAAAGACCTGGAAAACAGCCTGGAAAAAGGAGTGGGAATGTGTCTGTTTAACTTGCCTGAAGTCAAGGAGTCCTTTGGTGGACAGAAGTGTGGGAATGGCTATGTGGAAGATGGAGAGGAGTGCGACTGCGGGGAGCCTGATGTAAGACAGCACCTGAAATTACCACTCACCTCCTGTCTGCAGGTTTTGAGCAGTACAGACGAATCAGAGTTGGTTTGGCATGTCTAACGCTGCTCGGTGTAAAGCAAAACTCTCCTTTCACTGCTTCTATCTTATCAGATTAAGCCTCAGAGTCCTCAGAAACTTAGGAAATTTCTGCTTGACTTGCATTTGAGTTGCTAAATTTCAGGCAGGGCTCGATTGGAGCCCATTGGAGAACATTGGAGAACATTGGAGAACAAACCATTGTTTGTTTGTTCTCTCACAATTGGAGAACAAACACTCTTATGGGTTGGCCAACAGACAAGCCATGCCAAACTGTCATGTTCTTAACAACAGAGATTCCTTTAAGTACTAAGCTAAACTCAAAACAAATTTGTTAATGTTGCTCAAATTTCTCTAGATATCATGCGTGAATTGAAGGTTTGTTTCCATACATGAGACGCTCATGTTTATATTAATATAAATAGTTGTATAAACATTAATATTGCCTAGGTATTTTTTAATTGCAGCCAGCTTCAGTTTTTAGGTACAAAAAAGGTTTTTAGGATTTTTAGGACCCTTAATGCAGCCAGCTTCAGTATTTAGGTACAAAAAAGGTTTTTAGGGTTTTTAGGACCCTTCCCTCCTTGACTATGAGATTTTTCCTTCCCGCTAGCCGATTACCTTACTAACAGAAATAGCCTTTAGTGCCTCCCAAAAATATTGCTGCTACTTCAAAGATCATTCCATTTGGTTTAGTGAATGTGTCAAAGGACTACTCAGATCAGGAGGTGATGGGCAAAACCTGAGGGTCAAATAATATCCAAGCCAACATCCTTATCCCTTTGACTTCCCATGCTCATTGGCTGTATTGAAGTTCTCTCAGATGATCTGAATTACATAGATCAGCAGATGAGGGAGTTGTTTCCTGTGATAAATATGATTCTGCAGACAAAACAGATCGGGGCAGTTAAAACAGCGAGATATTGCTGTACCCTGTCTATACAGTGTATTGGATTTACACAAGCCATAAGGATTTCCTGACAGTTCACTCGTTCTTCAGGGTAACAAGGTTGGAGGAAGCAGGCTTATCTTCTTGTTTAAAGTCAATAGAGTGCAAGCAGCTTGCAAATGTCTTTCTAACCCAGTTATCTTTCTCATTTTTACTTTTGAATGTTAGCAATACCTTTTCAAGTCAAAGCCACTTAACGTCAGCAAGCACCGACTTGATTTGCCTCTTCTTTATATGCTTTTCCTTTTTAGTCATATCGGAAAACTGCAGCTTGGTCCCAATCAAATTAATTTGGAATTTACTGCTGTAATCTGGGTTAGATTAGTTAATAAGTCACTGTCCAGTCAGTTCTGCCAACTGAGTTTTGTCAACTGCTTTGCAATATTTTATGGCGTGGAAAGCTGTACGATACCATATGCTAGCTGTATTTTATCAGTGATCAGAATTAAATAGCTGTCTGAATATGGAGATGGAGTTGGTTTGTAGGGATGTTTCTCCTTTAAGCAAAACATTAGCCCCATGTTGAGGTCTGTGCTCACTGACATTCCTTAGCAGTAGGACAGCGATGGATTCGTAAGGATGGTGAGTGGTGACTGCAGCACACCTCCCACCCTGCAGACAATTCTGGAAACACTAATGCAACAGGGGTTCTTTGACCACCTCCAGCCACGCTACGGTCTTGTGTGCATCAGGCATCAGTCATCTTCTTGAGTATAATGGATGCTGGCATGCCCACCACCAGGCCAAGACTTGACCATGGGTGATTATACCAATTAAACTCCAACTTCATTTTGGATTATATTACCAAAAAAATGTCTGACATGCTACAGTGTCTCTGGAAGGAGGGTTAATGCAAATTACACTTAGAAAGATAGAAGGAGGAAAATAAAATGAAACAAACAAAAAAAAACTCAAAATAGAATAAAATAAAATAGAATAAAATAAAATAGAATGAAATAAAATAGAATAGAATAAAATAAAATAAAATAAACCAAAATAAAGTAAAAAATCCTCGGTCCCTGAGAACTTAAAAGTGACAAATGTGGCTAATTTTATAACGGGCTGCAAGGAGGATCAGAAAACTACAAATGGGTAGATCAGAAGTTAGACAAATTACTTCCAAATGTAATTAAGAGCTAGTGCCTGAGCAGCTGTGACATGCCAGGGACAAGTCAACACAGCTTTTGTGCCAGGAAATCTTGTCTTACAAACCTATCACAGTGCTCTGGAGGACTTAACAAGTGGATGGAAAAGGACGATGCTGTTATTGCAGCCTGTTAGGAGTTCAGAGAGGCTTTAGCCCAAAGCCTTTCACCAAAACCTCTTTAGGAGACTAAGCAACTGTAGGATGAGAGAACATTGCACGGGCAAAAATTGGGTTAAAAGATAGGAAATACAACCAGGTACAAATCATCCATTTTATTCAGTGGAAGGAGATCTGCTGCGATGTATCCATGAGAGGTGTCCTGGGGACTACACAATTCAGCATATTCATAAACAGCCTGGGAAGAAGAATAGTCTTGTATTTGCTGACGATACTAGTTAGGATGGTAGAGATGAAAGCTGACTGTGAAGAACAGCGGAGGAACCTTCCGAGACAGCTGGACTGGGCATTAAGATGACAAATGGGATTCAGTGCGGAGTGATGCACATTCCAAACATCACATATAGGATGATGGACTCTGAGCTGACTCTGACCATAGAGGAACAAGACTTCATATTGCAATAAATATTCTCATGAAAATGTCAGCTCGGTGCTCAAGAGTGGGCTAAAAGGTAAATAGGCTGTTAGAAATTACTAGGGAAGAAATAAGAAAACAAAACAAAGCACCAGTGGGCCTCCATAAATCTGCAGCGTGCTGCGTCTGAAACTGCACATGTGTTTTTTTCCTACCTTTCCCTGATCTCAGGAAGGATAAAGCAGAATGCAAAAAGGTTGAAAGAAAAGGAATAAGGTCGTTCAAAGTTTCGGAGGGACTCTGGCTGGAAAAGAAGAAAATGTAGGGAAATGCGACAGAAGCTGATAAAATCATGACTGAAACGGAAAGAATGAGGAGGGAGCGATTGCCCCCCAGTGAGAACTGTGCAAATGAAGTTAGAAAATAGCAGGTTTCAAATAAGTAGAAGGACCTTCTCCCCAGACTATGTTGATTATTTGGGAGTTCCTTTCCACTGAATGTTTCAGGTATTAAAAATGCCGGTGGAGCCAAGGGAAAGCCAGGAGACTAGGAAAGCATCATGTTTGTGTGTTGACATTCTTAGAATCATAGAATCATCTGATTGGAAGAGACCTTCAAGATCATTGAGTCCAACCATTCACCCTGCACTGTCAGGGTCCCTAAACCATGTTGCTCAACACCAAATCTACACGTTTTTTAAACACCTCCAGGGATGGGGACTCCACCACCTCCCTAGGCAGCCTGTTCCAATAGAACATTGTTCCAATGTTCTTGTCCTTCAGTGTTTTCTGCTGGCTGCTGACAGGGGGATACAAGGCTGGAAGGGTTATAGGCTGACCCAATGTGGTCTATCTTGTGTTTAAGCAGCTTGATGTAGTAGCAGATGTCCCTGCAGGACAGGGTGGTTGGAACTAGATGATCTTTGGAGGTCCCTTCCAAACCAAACCATTCTGTGATTCTCAGAAAAGCAAGAGTGAAAACAAGATGTCCTGTCTACAGTATCTGGCATCATGGAGGTGATGCTGGAATTGCTGTTGGGTTAGTCTGTTGGAGATGCTCTGATGAGCCCAGGAGACCTACACCAAGAGACTCAACTCCCGTCATTGCTGCTGTTACGAATAATAACTAATCATCATAAACTGCAAACTGCAGTAGTTTTGGGCAGCAGCCTCCAGCCCCCGAAAGCCTGGTGAGCCTTTTCTGTTTGCTTGCCTGTTTATGTTAAAACCATTCCTGACAATTTCATAGCCCAGGCACAAAAACTATTTACCAAGCTCATTCCCTGCAATGAGCAATAAGTGAGTGAGCAATTGGAAATTTCAAAGGCTGCGGTAACATCGTTCAAAGAGCTGTGTCTTTATCCCAGTCTGCCTGTGGAATGCCGATTGCTTTGCAGGGCTGGATGATGGGTTATAGGAGCTGACTGTTTCAGAAGGACCTTAATTGGACTGACATTGCTTTCCTCCACTCTGCTTTTCTCAGATTGCTGTTGAGGTGAATTTATGAGATGTGCTTCTGTGCAGAGGAACGCGACTTCTTAAATACAGCAGCTGCCCCGAAATGTTTGTATAGCCCGCTGCCTTCCGGCACCATCAAAAATAGGTGCAGGAAGTCGTTCTGCTGCTTCAGAGCAGCACAGTTAGCTTTGGACATTCAGGCAGATGTTATCTAAGAAAACAGTGCCATGGTGCGAATCGTTTTGCTGTTTATTTGTGAGTGCAGTGGTAGCCCTGTCTTCCAGTTGGGAAGCTTTACAAAAGCCAATAAAGTAACTAGAGGCTGTGAACATCGTTCTAACCCACTTATTCTTCCTGTGTTCCCTGTATTGTTAGTGATCCCTTGTTAAGCCAAACTGACTTAACACAGCTGAAGAGCAATTTTATCTGCTGCTATTTTTGTTAGAGAGATGAGATTCCGGCGCAGCTGATGTAACTTGCAGCTTGTGAGCATAAGCTTGGAAAACCAAATCCATTATTTTCTGAAAGTTCTTACTAGCTCGTTCTGCTGAGAATAAAGTTTGTGAAAGCCCAGACATGCCACCATCTAATCCGTTAGTGTGAAATTGGGATGTATCAGTTATTGAGAATGCAATTCATACTCATTTAATTTCTCAAAGCTCTATTACTGGCATACCCTGATAAGAGATCACATGGGATGGTGTCATCAGCTTTTTTTTGGTGGCAGCCACCAGTCTCTGTGCGATACAGAAGCTCGGTGAGCAGCTACCACAAAACAGAGAGCTGTAGTGGTGATGCTTAGTGGCAGTGACACAGGTCCTGGGTCCTCACAGGAGGCAATGGAATCATTCCACTGTTTTTTGTGGAAATAAAACACCGTGCTACTGTATCAGGATTGTTATCAGCATAGAATCATAGAATGGTTAGGGCTGGAAGGGACCTTCAAAGGTCATCTAGTCCAACCCCCCTGCAAGGAACAGGGATATCTCCAACTAGATCAGGTTGCTCAGGGCCTCGTCCAACCTGGCCTTGAACGTCTCCAGGGATGGAGCATCCACCACCTCTCTGGGCAACCTGTTCCAGTGTTCTACAACTCTCATGGTAAAAAAATTTTTCCTAATATCCATACTTGAGTTGTTTGTGATGTTTGGGATTGGATCCCTAGCCACAATAAACCAGCCTTCCTCGATGGCTTCTCTGGTTTTACTACAATTATTGTGCTTGTTGAATCTAAGGACAGACAAGACCGTTTGGATCAAGTCGCAGCATTTCACGCGCAATTCGTTATTTCATGCCCAGCTTTTCTTGGCAGAGCTCTGGGCAGCCTCTTGATTTACAGCTCGTTGTGACTGAAAGTTGTCTGCTCTAAATTTATCCGTCTAGGAATGCACGAACCGGTGCTGCAACGCAACCACCTGTGCTTTGAAAGCGGGAGCGGTGTGCGCGCACGGCCTTTGCTGCGAAGACTGCCAGGTGATCCAGGGGATGCGTTTCTCATCCGTGTGGGGTGGGCGGAATTCCGCGCTCTTCCCGACGGCAGGGCAGTAAGCAAGGATACAGAGCAGGCATAGTGGTGTCTGCGCTCTTTGTAGCCGCTTCATTTGCAAAACCTCTTCTCTTTTCATGAACTTCTGTGTGCTTGCATTTTTTCCCTGCTTCCATGGATGTTGTGCTCTGGCAAGCAGTCATTATTGCTGGACCCTCTTTTTATGGGAAGACTTAAAATATTAATTCTGTCAACAGCATATATAGTTTTAACAGCAGATCATCAGCTCTCGTGGTCTCCTGACGTACTATAAAAGCCAACTTGCCGCAGGCGTTTACCTTCCTGAATTCTCAGACCGTCTCTTGCATATGGGCTAATAAAGCATTCAGCAAGTTTCCATTGTGTCTGTGGCAACCATCTGCCTAAAAGCTCGGTAGCAGCAAGCTATCAAAACAGCTAGCAAATGCTTTTTAGCAAAATCAATCTTCATGTCTTTTTGCTTTTTGCCAAAGGCACTGTGGTGATGCAGTTAAAATTCAGAGCTGCTCCCAGAGCACGCCCATCTTTTGCCGTTGTTGTGGATAAGCAAATGTTCACATTGGCACATTCCACCATTGCCTACTAGTTGCCTTCGGCTCTGAAAAAATGCAGTTATCCAGAGAAATCAGGACAGATAAGAACGATTACATGGACTGGTTGTATAATTAAGTTGAAGAAGATCTTGATGCCCCCGACAGAGCGACATTCCCATGAGGAAATGCAGCTCTATCCCAGGAAGCTGTCAGGCAGCTGAATCCAGAGCCAGACGGGCTGGTGGCTTCGTGAGCCATACCATAACACAGAACGTAACGGTACGTGACCAGCCGGCTGCCCTGGTCACTGCTGTGCTGTCACAGCCATAGGGATGAAAAGGTTTCTGGTCTGATTTTGGTCGTTGCAGCCCAACGTTCCCGTGTTTAGGCATGGTTGCAGGGGGCACAGGCTGCATTTACCTCCTGACCTGAGCCATGTTTGCAGCGGCGAGTTCGGTTTGGCCCTCCTTCCTGCCAAACCCTTCGCCACACGTGTCAGATAAATGAATTTAAAGAGCTGCATAATCCCTATGCTGTCCTCTGCGGTCGGTTGGTGCAGAGCCAGCCGAAAAAGCTGCACGGGTTACAGCGCTGCGCAGCTCTTATTGATGGGAATTCGGGCCGTTAAGGGTTTCTGTTTGTTTTGCAGTTAAAGCCAGCGGGGATTTCTTGCAGAGAGTCAAGTAATTCCTGTGATCTGCCGGAGTTTTGCACAGGAGCCGGCCCTCACTGCCCGGCTAACGTGTACCTGCACGACGGGCACGCGTGCCACGGGGTGGACGGCTACTGCTACAACGGCATCTGCCAGACCCACGAGCAGCAGTGCATCACCCTCTGGGGCCAAGGTGAGCCTGAGAGCCAGGAGATCTGCTTACGAGGTAGACTTGGGGGAAAAAAAAAAAAAAAAAGTGTGTGATTGTAGATGGAGATGGAGGAATTTTATACAGTACCAATCTGTATCTATTCTTTTCTGAAATGGAGAAATGAATAATGAGGGGATCATTCTGCAATTCATTTTATCCTTGATTTGCAGTCGTGTTCACTCCTTGCAGCAGGGGGTGGAGAGCAACAGTGACTAGGTTCATTCTGCAACGCTGCTGCAAATGGCTAGGTGAACTTCGACAAATCATTTAATCCTGGCTTTGATATGGCCTTATGTCATCCTACAAAGTGATGAACGCTCTTGACGGGTTGAAATCACATCTCTTTTCAGACTGATATGTAAGCTTCCTTCTGTGCTCTAAATTGCTCATCTGCAAAACATATATTTCTGTCTACTTCCCAAAACAGAGTTCAGTGTTTGACGTGAGCATAAGATTCTTGTATTATTGCGTGTATTTTATTAATTGGTGTTACCTGTAAACCTGCCTCCTGACAGTACTCTTAGCAGAGTGTCCACTGAAGCAGAAAGAGATTTTATTCTCCCATGGGAATTTACTTGCTTTTTGCAAAAAATCTAGTAGCACGAGCTCTTGGGTTATCCTAAGCAGGTGATATCCCAGGAAAGCCGTTCACCTTTCTGTGATGTCCTGTGGCCCTTCCGCTGAAATGCAAGTAGTAACTCAGCATTTTGCTGTCACCTCCTGCATCGCTGGGGACAACTCATGTCTCCTTCAGCATCTCATTTGCACCCTCTCGCAGATGGGAAAACCACTTTTACCTCTCCTGAAGAGAAGAGTTATTTAGAATTAGATTTAATTATTTCTTTTAAACGAACTTTTCCAGCTCCTTTAGCCTTTTTAAGTTGAGTATCTCTCTGCCTTCAACTCTATTTTAAAACTTATGTATCAATATAGTGACACACGGCTGTTTCACTTGGTCAAAACCCTCATCAGAAGTCTATTGAAGGATTTATCTGTTACCTTCACAGGGACTTGGACCATTCGCAATTTTTGTTTTAAAGAGCATTAAAGCATCTCAAGAAATAATGCTGCTGATGCAGTTAGCAAGTTAGCTTGGTCATGTGGGTATAAGAGCATGTTAGAAGAGTTCCAGTTCAAAATTAAACTCCCCATGTAGAGCAAACCGTGCATCTGATCTACTCCAAATCCCACTCACGTCGTAGAGTTAAAATGAGCTCATATAGGCATGTACAATTATAGCCTCCAGTCTTAGTCATACTGGGATTTTTAATACCCTGGACACACAGACATTTTCTCTTGTATAAAGCAAAATCTCCTTATGAACCAGTTTCCCATGCCATGGAAAGTTACTCGGTCAGACTGTTAATAATTTCAGTCGCTGAGAAAAATTCAGCTAAAGGTCAGAGAGCTGAGTTGCTGCAGCTCCCTTGCCAGGTCTGTTTCTTAACGCAGCACATCCTCCAAACCCCCGGGCTCCCCTAATTCTTTCTTGTCTTTCTTCTTGGGACTATTCAATATGGGCACTGCTGTGCATGGAGTCTCCAGTGGTCAAGGCAACGGGGGTCTGCTTATGAGAAGGATGACTTTGTTAAGAACAGAGCTCAAACAGACTTTAACTGGAATACCCCTATTTGTCTTGGGAATACCCAAGGATAAAGATTTTGAAATGGAGGATGGGACATTGCGAAACCTGAACTGAAAGGCTTGATTCTGATCATATTGTTGGAAATAATGCCAGTAAAATAAACCTTCAAGCAGTGTAGCAGATAGGGTTCAAGCAAAAACCAAGGCCTGTGTTCTGGGTTATAAGACTAGGGATGTGAATATCCACCACTTGATCACATCTGGTTGGAGTATGAGCTGGCAGATGTGGGGTGGAATGGGAATAGGGCTATGGTGGGCCACGCAGTCAGAAAAGTATCATGGGACAGATTTGTAAAGTTTCCTTCCAGCCTTGCTTGCAGCAAAAAGAGAGACTTGGCATTCTAAGATGTTGTCTCTGGACTTCATTTCAAAAAGATACATTTGAACCTTTTACCAGACTGTTGTAATTGATGAAAATCGTTTTTAACAACTGTGTGTGTTGGAGGGAAGGAGTAGTTGTGTGGTTTTTTTAAAAAGAAATCTATACTGTAAAGTTCATTTACATTAATTCCTTTTTTCTTCTTCCCAGTGGGAGAAAGCCATGCAGAACAAAATACAATAACTTTTCTTAAAATAATATTCAGTATATTGAATTCCTTATCACTGTCTTTTTTTGAATATCTATCTTTATTCATCAGATTACAGATGTCCAGTGGACCAATAATAAACATCAATCTTAATATTTTTAGATCTAGTTAAAGAAAAGTGATGAGCACTGTCAGAGCTTGTCAACATTAAGCTGAGCGATAGGAATCTGTTTCCAGACAGAAGTACTTGCATTTCCTTGGGGTTTTTTGTTACTTTCAACAAATGGAGGAATATTTTTTGCTATTCCCTATCTGCATGGAAAGCTTGGAGTGAAAGAGGGGAGGAGCACCTGGGGACAGTATCTGAAAATAGCCATAAATTCCTCTTAAAGACCAAGTTCATTCCCAGAACACGCAAATTTCTCTACTCTTTCTCTGAACTTAATTTGTGTAATTTTTTTCTCTTCTAGGAGCAACATGCATGAATTGCTTGCGACCTTTTTTTTTTTTTCATATTCAAAAATATCAAATAGCACTAACCTGACTTATTGATAGAAGTGTGACTGAAAGATACATCGATAGTACTGCATCTGTGTAATGTCTGGTACTCCATTGGCATTTTCCAGGAGCAACTACATACACTGATAAAGCTATTTAAGAGAGAGAAATTATTGATTACCAAGGAACAGAAGATTCTCAGCTGTAGCCTCAAGGCTTTTTCTACATTGACAAGAAAATGATTCTTTAGGGAAGGAAAGGAGATGTTTGTCAGTGTGTTTTCACACTTTTCCCCGAGAGGAAAAAAAATCAATGATTTGGGGAAGCCAATGGCAGGCATTGACTTAATGATTAGAACATACTTAAATTTGTTGCATAGACATGGCCGTTTGTTTAGGCAGGAACAATCTTAATTTTAATGTCAATATTTGTTAGCAAGGCCTGTCACTGGGGTAAGAGCTTTGAAGTTTTTTCCAGGTACAACCCCGTAGGCAAAATAGAGGCTAACGTGGCTTGTGTGTTTTCTGCAAATCCTGGGTTTTTTTAGGCGAGTTGTTCTGAGTAGAAGAAAATGCAGAAGGTAGCAAGAACACTGGAGAAGGGTCACAATAACGTGCATAATCCTGGGAACTCTGCCTGGTAGAGGCAAACCCGGTTCAGTCTACATCTCGGACAGCTGTAATCTGGGATCTAGACAGATCTGAGGTTCGGAAGAATGCCAAAAATACAAGGCTTAGCTAAGAAGCAGTGCTAAGAGTAGCGCTTAGGCTTCTCCTCTACGTTAGCTGACCAAACCATCATCAACTCTTTTGCAAAACTACTACTTGTTCCAAGCACTGTAAACATTTGAATCCATCCAGTAAAATCGAACTATTTTGATCCTCACAGATTTATGACCAAGCCTTCCTTTTTTGAGATGGGAAAGGGCTTAAGCCATATTTTCAGAGCTAGTAAGAGCCAGCGTAGTCCTTAAATGAAAAAAAAAACAGCGTGACCCCATCTTGCTCTTGCACGGACTTTACAACAGGGATCTCCAAGATGAAGGGAGAGGCCAAGGGGATCTTGTGGAAAGTTTGCTTTGCATCATCAGTGCAGTAAAACAAACTGAATGAGATATAAAATCCAGGCACAAATCACGTGACAGAGAACTGTATTTTTATGCTTATGTTTATTTATAAATTTTTTGTCGTGCTTGTTGGTGCACTTTGAGCAACAGAACTCCAGTCTTTTACTCACAGGGTGGTTTTTTTCCCCCCTCCACACCCATAAACACTGTATATTTATTTTTTAAAATAAATCTTGAGACAATGTTGGGAACTGAATTGAAATATCTTTCTTTTCCGCTGTCAGCTTGATAACGGGTGTTTCTCTGTTCTTGGAATCAGCACCATGGTCAGAAATTTCTCTCTTCTCTTTCGGGAGACCGTAACGGTATTTTCTCATTGCAGCAGGTCTTGCACTGATCTGAAATGACACAGCATTTCTGTATCGCTTCCGAAAGCGTAAAACATCTCTTTTTTTCCCAACCGTGTAGGGAAAGAAGTGGGATCATCAATATACACATTTGGAGAAAAAACAAAGTCTCCAGGCTGACAACTGCAGTGGTGAGCTTTGACCTTGTGCAGTTTCAAATGGCTGATTTAGTCCCTTGACTAAGGCTTGGCATGGAAAGGCTGACAGGACCTTAATTACAGGGTCACCATACTATAATTATCAATAGCAAAGTGAAATAAACTCTGCTCATCCAGCTCAAAGCACTTCATAGCCACTGGAAATCTTTCACAAATCATTTTGGCTTTGCCTGTAGAGGCAGCAAAATAGAGAAAGACAGGACTTTCTGCTTCCGTTTGTATGGTGCAATCATGATAAATGGGTTTCCTCCAGAAACACATTACAATTCTCTTCCTTAAGCATCCTCTGAAATCCTCCTTTTAACTTGGTAGCTCCATCTGTTCAGCTTCTTACACTCTGATATGTTTTCATCTATAAAAAAGTCCAAATATTGTGAGAAACCAGTCAGGAGAAGGAACAGCCATCTGAATCCCAAGCAACAGTGTGTTTTGGTTTGATACCAAAGACAGATATTGAAACTAGATTTTGGTCTCCAAGCCACAGATGATCATTGGGTACCAGGTGTTTTCGTACACAGACTGCTCCGAGCCTGGCAGGGGAGCATTTTTTTGTACTCCATGAGATGTTTTTTCTTGTCAAGAATTATTGGTTGGAGTTAAAGCTCACTGTCTGAGCCCTGCAAGGATGCTGCAGATGTGTTCTTCTTCCTGCGGGCTGCTTTCCATCATGTGTGGCACGCTCGACTTCTACATTCAAAAAAACCCAACCAAACAAAAAAAGTTCCACCAGGTGAAAGAGGAAGATAAATACCTTAAACTGCCTTAGTATTTCAGTGAGCCCTTTCTCTTTTTAACACCATTTTTTTAAATAAGGCTCAGTTAGGTTGCTTGCAGTCAAAGCACAGGGCACGAGCATCGATTTTGGGTTTGGCAGCTTTTGGAGCCACACACCGCTCTGGGGAAAGCGTGTCTGTGCTCTGGGCTGCTGCCAACACATCTCCAAGGAAGCTTCTAGTCATCACAATGATACGTCGTGGGCTGAACTAGTTGGGGCACAAGTCTCCTGGCCAAGAAAAAATGAGACCCATAGCAATTGCATATGATCATGGTAGACAAGGGTGGGTTATTTCTTTGGCGAGGTAGGTCTGAGCAAGTCGGTCTTTGCAGCTGTGGGAGAAAAAGCAGTTTTACTTGACTTGTTGCTTACAGCATGTTTTTTCCTTCCCTCCCCTTCCCATAGTATATGCACATGTTAACGTTTGTATCAGGCTGAATAGTTAACGTGCCTGCCCTGGAAAGATGAGGAGGAATCTGCATGATGAAAATGGAAAATTTAATTTTGCTTTTTGTACAGTGCCTGGTCTGGATGCTTTTGTTGATTTTTTGATTATTGCTTGTGGTTTAATGAAAAGAAGTGAAAGAATCCTATGTGAGTCCCTTTTAATAGTTCCAGATTTGAGAAATAGTCTGAACTCAGCAAGCTTGATCGTAATCTTCCAAAGAATTTCAAGCTCTTGTCCTGCTCTCCAGGGAACCTGCAGCTCATATTCTGTTCCTTCTGTGCCTTTCTTTCTGAGTTTTCCAGTTTCAGTATGTAAAAATGTTAGAAGGAAAAGATGGTGCCATCTTAAGCCTCTCCAAGTTTTAATATTTTGTCCTTAAAAGCATTAGATTGCTGTTCAGCAGTATATAGTATTAGTCAAGCTTCTGACTGTGAAATGCAGATAATTAATTGTGGCTTTAATCTCTGAATTATTAGCGAAAAGATCCACAATAACTGGAAGTTTTACAATCATATTTGTATTTTCTTCTCCAGGAATTTGACCCTGTTTTTTAAAAAAGACCTTCTTCCTCTTTAAAGTCTTTGAAATGTAATCTTCAGGATGGTTTAAATAAATGATATGTTTTACCCACAGTTAGAGGCATACACACTTGGAAGTGGCTCAAAACATTTGAAAAAAAAAAAAGTAACGTTAACTCAGATATTCTGTCTCTGTTAAAGATCAGGGGACGTGGTAGAAATGGTATATTCTCAGCCTTTAGGCTATCACATCATTTGTTGCCAGTTCCTTTTTGGTTTAGTCTGGCTGATCTGTCAGAAGTACAAAAAGGTATCTAGCAGATATCCATTAAGAGTTTTAGCCAGTGTATCTCCTTACGACCTCGGAGTCTAGAGGAGTAGTTGAAATGTTGGCAAGGACTTGGTTGTGCTATTAATTATCTTCATGGAAAGAAGATATGGGGTAGTAAAGGGCCCTAGCAAAGGGCCTGTTAATCTTACCAAGAGCAGCAATTATTGGCTGGAAATAAAAGCCACGGTTCACATTAGAACAGACTAATTTCTAGTAAATTAACTAATTAATCATTGCAACTGTCAAACCAAGGAAGTAGATCCTCCACCTCTTAGACTTTTCAGATGAACATGTGTGTGTTCCTCTAGGAAATATTTACTACTTGGTCATAATCTGGGAAAAATGGACAGGAGATTGTATAAGGCATTAGAATAGACATTAGAATAGATGTTCTAACTGTACCTTTTAGCTTCTAAAACATAGGGATGAGTAATCTGTCTGCACAGACATTTCCAGTACTACTCCCATCAGGGAAGTTCCTTTGCTGTTAGGATATGTCTCCATCATAAAAGGCTACGGTAGATAAGAACCAGATGCTGCTTGTCTTCCCAGATTACTGCTACTACCTCCATGGTAGAAATGACCCTTCTTTCAAGTCAGTCTTTCCTCTCAGAAGTGAATTTACTGAGGATTAAGGTGGGAATGGGTTCTCTCCTGTCCCCAGTACATTAGCTTGAGCTAACAGCAGCGTATTCTCTTTGCTATGGCACGTGGTTGTGTTTTTACAGTTGCATAGCACTCTAGTTTGCAACTGGAATTTTCTTCTGGCTTCTTGTTGTTCTGAATTGTGCTTTAAAAGGCTTTTCTTGAAAAGTATTTTCTTTGGCTTCATCTCTTGGGTTCTCACTAGAATCACATGGACTCCTGTAAAAAGAAGGGAGTTAACTTACCAGCTGGCCTTTGTCTTTCTTCACCAAACTAGGTTTGGCATTAGCGAAAAGTTTTTTGTGTCCTAGGAGAATTCACAAGAGGGATATCATCTAGAGAAATTCTGAAAAGAGAATGAGTTCTGCATTGTCTATTGCTCAGCATTGCCAAGAGAGACAAATAACAGTGGAAAACCCGCATGTTCAGGCTCTTCAATTAGCATGCTGATCCAGCACCACTGTTTTGTTGTGCTTCATCAATATGCAGATCACATCTTGCCTTCCCCTAAAGCATCAGCGGAGCTCAAAGAAAATTATTAAAAACACCTTGTATGAGATGAAAGATCTGATGAGGTTTTGTTTCAGGTGCGAAACCTGCTCCTGGGATTTGCTTCGAGAGAGTCAATTCCGCAGGTGATCCATATGGCAACTGTGGCAAAGACTCCAAGAGCTCCTTTGCTAAATGTGAACCCAGGTAGGGTCTTTCCCTACAACCACAGGAGCAGATGCATGGTGGTGGGAGAGGGCTGGTAACATTCAAAATTATCTAACTCATCTTTGGTTTTGTTTATTTCCTTCAGAGATGCTAAATGTGGAAAAATTCAGTGTCAAGGGGGAGCAAATCGACCTGTGATTGGTACCAATGCTGTTTCCATAGAAACTAATATCCCACTTCAGGAAGGTGGCAAGATCTTGTGTCGTGGTACCCACGTGTATTTGGGTGATGATATGCCCGATCCTGGTCTTGTGCTGTCAGGAACCAAGTGTGAAGATGGAAAAGTAAGTTCTGAAATGCTCCTAAACAAGGAGAACTACCCTCATGCTGCCAACTGTTTTGTACTAAACTGACCAGTTTTTGCTTTGTGGTTTTTTTTTTTCTCCATAAAATAATTGTTTCTCATGCTCACACTGAGTCAGGTTTTTACTCCCTTCTTTTTTCGACCACTATTCTGGATCACAGATTTGCAGATGCAATGCGAGTTGCTTAAGTTTATAACTGTTTTTCTGAGGATAGTCCCAAGGATCTGTCTGTGTAGGCTAGAGGTTTTCTGCAAAATAAGTACAGCAAAATACATCACAGGATTGTTAATGAATTTCTGAGGAGTTCAAAGTATTTGCTTTCCCAGTGTCTACGGCATTGCAAAATTGTTATTAACTTCACTTCAGGTTTCAAAATGTATTATATCTGCTGATCATGGCCATCCTCCTTTTTTTTTTTTTTTTTTTTTTCAGAAAAAGCTATCTCTATATGCATTATTAGAAAAATATAAACTCATTGATGTTCAGCCACTGAAACTGATTTTTGCAATCATATTTTGCAACCTTTGTGAATTACCCAATGTGAATGTAGTCCAAGTTTCATATGGCTCTCGTAGGCTCTCTTTCCTGAGAAAAGGAACAGAGGAAGGTGGGAGACAGCCCTGAGTTTACAGGAAGGAGCAATGGAAAGCAGTCCAAGAGCTATTGAAATGAAGAAGGTTTCCATACCCTCAGTGGATTACTTGCAATAAGAAAAAAAATAAGTGCTTTGATAATTTGTGGTAAATTCAAATAAGCCTCTGAATTTCTGAATGCTTTTGAGTTATGTTGGATTATCACCCTGCATTGGGAACAGGTTTAAAATATGTCCCTAGTGAAACTGGGAAAACAGGAAAACAACCCTTACAATGTTTCTGAGTCAATCTGTTATAAAATGTCTTTTCAAAGAAAATTCAATGCTGGGAAAGCACCCCATTATGTTTTACTAATGAGCATTTAATCTTTCTAATCTATCTAATCATACACATACACACTGTAGAATACACAGGCTAATACTTATGAAATTGTATGTTTTACTCTGAGAACATTAGTGCATTTGTATTATGGATTAAGAATATGAATTTAAATATTCTTGAGTTTTCTAAGCTGAAGATACACACTTTGAAATGCAGCCATTTTAATGTGATCCAAATTCTGTCAGCTACTGCACTATGAATATTTGAATTGTGAATACTGCTGTAATCAGACCATATTCTCTACATGCGTGCATGTTGATGCTAATTCACTCTAATTTCCTTTCCATTTTTCCTTCTCCCCAGGGGATAAGTGCCCTGATTAAGCATCCCTGTCGTCTCCTTCAACACTATTCCCTGCTTAATGCTAATGATTGTAACTGACTTTTAGTACTACTGAACTGAACTGCAGTTAAACATGAGCAAAATTGTGCAGTGATTTTATTTTATTTTTTCTTTTGGTCAACATAGCATAGTAACAGTTATTCCACTCCTAATTTCTTCTTTTTTTTTTCGCTTTTGAGTGGGATAACTTCTCATTACTGACATCTTCATCAGTCATTTGATTGTTTGATAGTATTGTTAGATGGTACTAATCTTGCTTTACCTCAATTTTCAGCTATATTGGCAAAGTTTACCTGTAATGACTGGGGAAAAAAAAATTGAATTTTATTACTTTGCATGTGCTCTTTGTTTACTTCCATTTTCTATAAGATTACACTTAAAGTATTACACTTTAAAGATGGTTGGTTTATGTTTGACCATAGCTTGTTTAGCTCGGGAAAACGCTTAGAAAGGCCTCAGTTTTGCTGAAGAACACTGATGAGCCCCTATATATCCTCAGCTAAATATGCAGGCTGTCCTGGGTTCAGGGTCTGTACTAGCACGGATAAGTATTGTGCTGTTGATAGAACTGTGCTAATTCACACCATGAGGGGACCTGAACCTTCCCTGAGGAGTCATCTGCTGCTTGAAGACATGAACGCAGCCAGATCAGGTACATGAAACAATCCTCCCCAATGCATTCCTTTCTGAAAAAATGCAAATTACTGGTTTTTAAATTGGCTTAAAAAAAAAACCCAAAACCCCAGTGGCTCAACACAAGTTCCACTTCAGTGAACTGTGAGTGTTTATTTACCCGAGCTCAGCATATCAACCACATACGAACTATGTCTGAAATTCCGTATTGGCCAGGATGCCCATCGAGAGCGGCATTCTGCTTCCACAAGTCTAGAAGACTTACAAAGGCAGAAGAAGAAGAAGACACCGAGTTCTGGTGTCCTTACCTTTTTGTCGGTGTAACGTTGTCAATGCAGCAGTTGCATTGGGAAATCTGGAACTGCTACAAGAGCCATCGATGGATGAGATGTACAGAGAGCTGGAGAGGGACATGAGGAGGGACTTTTTACAAGAGTGTCCACTGATAGGACAAGGGGAAATGGGTTTAAGTTGAAGGAGAACAGATTTAGACTAGGTCTTAGGAAGAAATGCTTCAGTACGAGGGTGGTGAGACTTTGGAATAAATTGCCCAGAGAGGTTGTGGATGGTGAACACCTCCCTGGAGGTGTTCAAAGCCAGGTTGGATGGAGCCTTGAGTAGCCTGATCTAGTTGAGAGGCGTCCCTGCCCATGACAGGGAGGTTGGATTAGATGATCTCTAAGGTCCCTTCCAGCCTATGATTCTATGATTCTACGATGCCTTGTGAGCACCAGCAGTTCTGTCTCTATTAAAACTCCTTTTCTATTATTTTACAGATTTGCCTTAATCGCCGGTGCCAGAATACGAGTGTTTTTGGTGTACATAAATGTGCCACAAAGTGCCACGGACGTGGAGTAAGCATTATAGGAACACTTTTTTTACAATCAGTCAATAAACACTGGACAATAAATCATTTTACTTACTAGCTTTGGGATCTATGATTGTTTTTGATATATCAAAGTCACTGCAATACTTTTTTATTATGTATTTCCATTATGAGTGTCTCTTATACGAACTGCAAGCAATGAAATTATTTTTATTTAACAAAGAAATATTTATCAGGTAGTAATTATCTTGTTCTTAATTAACAGTCTGTGATAAAAAGGAATTCTGTCTTCTTCAAAGCAATTCAAAGTCTAACCTTCCTTCATGAAGAATTCCTATTAACATTTCAAAAAATACAGTTTCTATGTGGATATAGAGAAATTAAAATATGCGTTTGAATTGAGAGTCAAATGGAAAATCATTTCCAAAAGTACTAAAATAAAGTAAAACCATATTGATGAGTTTCATGGCATGAAAGTGGTGCAGGATGAGAAAATTTGATGATATCGGTTAATAATATCAAAGTGTTTTGAAACCTAGTCTATATTATGAAAAATGTTAATTATGTCAAGCTATGCCTTATTAACCTCGATTTGCTATTTGTTCCTGTGAAAAGCTGTGGCAACCACATTGGAAGAGCCACAGAAAATTCTCTGTCCTCTCCCGAGAAGAGATTTTAATTTGCTTTAACTTATTTATCATCCTACATTTGAAAAACTGTGCAGTGTTGACACACTAAGCATCAGCTTAAACAGCATCTTTATGTCTGTACAAAGGAGAACCTCTGGTGACTCCTGAGGAGCAAAACCTGACCTTGTGGAATCGTAGATGGGAACTCCTGTAGTGCTTTAATTTAAAAATAATGCTTAACAAATGATATTTTTAATTATCTTGCTGTCTTGGAAAAGTAAATCTGGGGTTTTTTGTGCATTTCACATGACCATAGCTGGTCTAAGCTATGTGAATATTTTAATACTCTGGAGACACGGCCAGTATAGTCTTTCCGAAAGCCTGCCAGCTGATCTGGCCAGAAAAATGCATATTTGCAAACTCTTGTGAAATAACTAGCATTTTACTGAGAAACCCATTTATTAATCTAGTGTCTGGTTTCTCCATGGTGCTGGTAGATCAGTGGTAGCACAGAATTTAGGACCATATTGACAACTAGCCCTAAGCCCAAAAAGCTTTATTTAAAAATCAATTTGAGCATCCACATGTGACTGTGCCATCTCTCTCGTGCAACAAAATTTTTGGCCCGTTCAGTTTGTGTATTCTCTTGACAGAGCATGGCGCTTTGGCCTCCACTTGGTCACTGCTTGGGTGGTAGCAACAGGAAATAAAAAGCAGCTCGTGTTTTGAGGGGTGTTTGGGACTGTGAGACCTCCTGAGGAAGAAGCCATGAGTCTACCGGCTACTCCTGCTCTGATCAGCGGGAACAGGCTGTTAATGATGGACTCCAGTCCTTTGGAGCTCTCTTATTCTGCAGGGAGCATTTGGTAAATCAAGTCTTGCTAATTTTAACTTAACTCAAATTAAAACCACCAGAACACTGAGGACTGTATCTTTATAAGACAGGGCAGGTGTGATACCAAAGGGAGGGTTTCCTCAGCCCGGATTCCACTCTCGCATGTTCTTCCAGCAACTGGTTCATCTTAAAGCTGGGGGATCTGAGCAGTGGAAAAATCAGCCTGCAGCCCAGTGCAAGCCCTTGATGGATAGGAGCGTTCAAGTGGGCTGACAAAGCTTTAGAGCCTTAACAGCGTAGAGAGACTCTCGTTCCTGTGAAGGCAGAAGGAACAGAAGTTAGAAAGCAGATAGTGTTGCTGCTGGAGGCAAAGAGAGAACAAGAATTAAGAGGTGTGTGATTATCCTCATATTATTGAAGTTGTCAGCTGGTGCAACTCAAACGATTACCAGCCAAATAAATAATGCTTTTTAGGATCCCTGTTACTCCATGGTGTCTCGCCCTCAGAGTTGCTCTACGCCCTCTCAGTTGTGCCTGTCGGCAGATACCAGTACATCTCTCTTCTTCTACGAGGTTTACCTCTTTCTTGTTTTTGCAGGTCTGCAACAATAAAAAGAACTGTCACTGCGAGGCTGACTGGGCCCCCCCCTACTGTGACAAGCCTGGGTTTGGTGGCAGCCTGGACAGCGGGCCCATCAGGCAAGCAGGTGAGTAGTAATTCATGTTTTACCTGTTGTTTCCATGATAGAGGGGGGGAAATACAAAGGGTCGTCTTGTAAGCAATGAGCTTGCAAGATGGGGAAATAAGTCAGTAAATCAAACAGCTTAATCCAAACTCTAGAACACTGGAAACAGGTTGCCCAGAGAGGTGGTGGATGCTCCATCCCTGGAGACGTTCAAGGCCAGGTTGGACAAGGCCCTGAGCAACCTGATCTAGTTGGAGATATCCCTGTTCCTTGCAGGGGGGTTGGACTAGATGACCTTTGAAGGTCCCCTTCCAGCCCTAACCATTCTATGATTCTATGAACTTGAAAAACGTAGTGAAGCAAAACCAAGGCTGGCTGAGCGCATCCATTTTTTTGCATAACAAAAGGCACAATGGTCCTGGTGGGTTCTTCTCTTTGCCTTTCTTTTTTTTTTTTTTTTTGAGATACCTGGTCAAGTTTAGTAGCTCACTGCAGTAAGTAGGAAGTAGTATTGATTTAAGCCGAGGACAAGGAGCTAACTCCCCCTCTTGAGCTAATCCTGCTGCCATGGTAGATGAACGTTGCAGTACTCTTGGGTTCACCTTGAGATATGCCAAACTCCAGTGTTCTCCACTGAATGCATCAGGAGAGAACTACCTTATTGTACATATAACCACCTGTGTCTGTAGTTGTGTGCCTAACAAAGAGTGGGTATTGCAGTGATTATAAATGCAAAATTCTTGCATAATCAAAAATATATTTGATATTGTGCTTTTAAGGAGGATCTGTTGTATTGTAGAAAATAGCAGATTTCTGACTGTGTCAGATTAAAACTATATTTTATAGATAGCTTCCACATTTTTACCAGAAGTTACCCTCATATATGACAGTAGTAGGAAATGTGCATTTTCTATAATTTGCATTTCAATTTCCTCTTGTTCATTCTGTAGACCATTGGCTACAGTATCTCGCTTCACCTTTGGCCAACCTCAGAAGGAATTATTTCTGCACATTGTGAACTTTTATAGGATTTGGTAATCATCACATGCCAATTTTTCCCCAGAGTACTGTAACTTTAGTGACTTCTAGAGAGATGTTTCTGATTGATGTCTGAGTAAGTGACAGGACAAGCAGTCTACTCGCATATACTTACATAAAACTTGCTGGAAAATGATCTGCATGTTTTCAAATGCATAATGCTATTCAAAACCAAAATGGATTATATTCTCTACACGCCAGATCCTGCAGTGAATTGTAATACTGGGTTTATGACATCACAGTCATTTCCATGACAAAGCTTCACATTATGATTTCACTGTGAAAAGATCTTTTTTTTTAAATAACTACCAGTCGGTAAGATAGCAAAGAAACTGTGCTCAGGCACTGAACAAGTGTGATCACTTGCATATGAAATGTTTTCTTTTAAGATTTGCTCTAAAGCATTATGGTCCTTTTTCAGCTTACCTGAAAGCCAAGTACCTAGGGAGCTACAAATATATTATAATAATGTGCTGCATAGACAATGCTAACTGGAGAAGACAAAAACAGGACATCTTGATAATTCTTGCATTTTGGAAGCCAACACTTCAATTTAACAGAAAATTGTTTTAACATAGTTTAATATAGTGTGGTAGTTTCACCATTTTTCTCTAAAGACAGTGCTGCATTCAGTAATACTGGCAATAAACAAATATGGAAATTGCTAGAGGACCTAATTTTCTATCACTGCCACTTGGATTTAAATCTGAAGACTTGATGGGGTGGTTTGGGTTATGATCTGAGTAGTTTGCACATCTCTAAATCAAATTACAGAAGCATTAGCTCATTAAAATACTTTCATCTTAGTCAAACAAGGCACACGCTCTCATTAGTATTTAGTAACTGATTTTACCCGGCCGATCTAGAATAAACCGATGTGTTTGACACTCGATATTTTTCTCACACAGAAGCCTTAAGTATTTAATTTGATTAATTTAAATTGCATAATCTTAGTTTATTAATTTTATTACTCTTGTAGAGGCGGTGAGGGATTCATCATTCTGCAGTGCTGTAAGGTACCAAGTGTAGCACTTCATGCCCCGTCGAGCCCCACGTGTGGTTTGTTCAGCCAACGGTGCTGACTGCGTTCACCGGCATCCCAGTGAGCTTAGGCCAGTAGATGAGAGCCAGCTGGCTGAAAATCCATCAGGATAAGACTGAGACAGTGATGAGAGGTTACCCGAGAAAGATTAAAGATGTTTCTCCTACCGTGGGAGTGTGCGGTTTTTGGGTCAGCAGTCCTGAAGAATCACAACATCCTCTCCTCCAGGCAATGGTCATATCGCATTTCCATAACCATCAGAGCTGCTGCTTACCTCTTCCTAAAAATAAAGCTTTCCTTCAGCTGCAAGTCATCTAGTCAGGGTTCACCTCACCCTTGTGCCTCACTTAGGTCTCAGCAAGGTACTTAAGGTAGCTTAAAGCACTCCAAAAACTGGAACGAGTAGGGAAGGCTGCAGCCCCTCGCTGAGCAGAGCATCCCTCTGAGCGCACGCAGCGTGGTTGCTGAAGGCTTTCCTTCAGCTCCTCGCTTGCCTCCGCATTCGACTCGAAGGCCATCTGGGCTGGACCACAGTAGTCTAGCTTTCAGACTCTTTGCCTAGCATTAAAGCACAATGAAACACTTGAAATGGGGTTATAAAGGAGCTGCTGATATTTAAGAGACAGAGTATTTAAAAGTTGGCACGTTATCGAACCATATCTGGGCACTTCGGTCCTTTTTCTCTCCCTCTCAGCCTCCATCTCCCTGCCACCCTGGCAGCCCATGAAGAAGGTGCCAGTCGGCATCGCTACGCCCATCACCCTGGGGGTGTCTGGATGAGGCCGACAGCCCATATGCCCTACGGTCCCATTTGCAGGTGACAACCTAAGCAGGACCTGAACAGAAAGAGTACATGGAGATGTCCGTGTTTGGACCCCGATATCTGACCAGAATAGAATAGCTCAGTTGGAAGAGACCTAGAACGTTCTATTTTAACTAATTTTTCCCCAATGTTAAAGACGTGACTTTAAAACAGACCAAAATTCAAGCAGCAGGCTGGAAGAAATAAGAGTTTATTAGTCTTTAATTCATAGTTTATTCACTTCACCTGCATTGCAGTTAGAAACCTGGGCCAGGCTGCAATGTCCTGCTCCACATCCATAACACATTTCAGTAAAGAAGGCTCTAGATAGGAGTTAACTCCCTGTGTTTTGTTGCAGATAATAAGAGTTTAACCATAGGAGTGTTGATAACCATTCTGTGCCTTATCTTTGCTGGATCCATCATGTATCTGAAAAGGAAGACTTTCATGAGATGGTTGTTTACAAGTAAAAAGACAACAATAGAGAAACTAAGGTATGATCATTTCCCCTAATTATACTCTCATAGATTTAGTAGAAAGTAGCTGTAAACGTGGCAGCTGTGGTCTTGACATTCATCACAGAGCGGTGTGAACGGGTGAGAAAGAGCCAGCTTTAGCAAAAACGTTCACCGAGCCTTAACAGTGGTGTTTTTCTTGGTTTAGTTTAACTTTATTGGTTGTCAGTAAATATTGCAGGTTTTGGTTTCGCTGTATTTCTCTTTTGTGATAAAAAATTAAGAAGTGGAGGAAGTATTGCTTTTTTTTTTTTTTCATTTGCTTGAAATAGTTTCATTACACTGCATGGCCTTTTATCTAAACTCAGTCGAGTGAGCTGAAACTTTCATATTTGAGGTCATTACTGTTTAAATGCTAGATTCATTAAAATAGTCTCTTGGGTGTTACAAAGCTGCATTTCCACAGATTGCAGAAGCTAATTTAACAGACTACTGGTTTCCAAAAAATCAATATTTATTTTTATTCTTGCAGGAGCGCTAGACAATTTTTACTTTCCTTCTTTACTATGAAAAGTCAGAAAGTCCTTGCAAAATCTTGTTCTGAAAAGAGGCTACTCTTTAAAAAAAATGTTTATAAAGCAGAACGTTGTGTTTAATAAATACATGTTTGTGTTGCAGGTCTGTGAATCCAGCAAGACCTTCCAGTTCATCTGAGCCTAATCATGTTCATACCACATCTCTCAGTAAAAATCTCATCATAAAGCCACAAAATACAAACATACAAAAAGTGAGTCCCTAAATAGTTTAAATATTGAAAAAAGGGGGAAAACCCCATATTTTATGTTTGGATCTCATTTAAGGAATTTATTATAACACAATCATTACATGATCTTAATGTCACGTAGAACTAACAATATGTAAAATGGGAGAAGATGCAGGCTTCAAAATATGTTTATGGCTACCAAGTTGCACCCCCATGGCAGGGGGGGTTGGAACGAGATGATCTTTAAGGTCCCTTCCAACCATTCCAACACAAACCATTCTATGAAAGCAGAAGAGAAAAGCAAGCAAATAACACAGATTTTAAAGTAGCAATGCTTATGTCAACTCTTGAAGTTTCTAACTTTTGGTTGGGGTTGTTTTTATAGAGAGAAGGTCCAAGACGACCACTGCCATATCAGATCATTGACATCAGTAACCCTGTGAAGACACACAATTTGCCACAATTAAAAACACCGCAGCGAGTCCTGCCACCCCTTCCCCAGCTGCCGTGTCACCAAGCTGTGCCTGAAAGACCCTTGCCAGCTAACCCTTCGCTGAGGTTCACCCAGGTAACCACTGATTTTCTTGAAGCTTCCCTTCTATTTAATACTCAGTGTGTGAGTATCTGCATGTGGCGAAGAGGAATTATGTGTTTTCTCATCCATCGTATTGGCTTTTTGACCAAGTATTTTCTTTATGCTTTGTACAAGTTCAGAAATGCAGTGTAGATATACTGGTTTATGTCAACTGAGGCTGTCAACCTAAAATTTAGGATCCTGAATACTGTCTTTGGCACTCAAAAGAGACAACAGTACGAATGAGCTCCATATTACAGGCAAGCTCAGGCTCACCTCGCCAGCTGCCCAGGTGGAGGGGAGACTGTACGGTTTGTTAGCAAGGTGTTAAATACAGGGGTACAGTGTAGGAAGTCAAGTTGCAGATGTCTTGCATGAGAGCGAAAGCTTGATGTGCTCCTGTACTGCTGAGGGGTGTAGAGATTGCTTGGCTTTTTTTTTTTTTTTTTTTTTTTTTTTTTTCCCAGAGCACAGATCTGAAAAACAGACTTGTAATTACCCTCACTATTTCATGCAGACGTACCTTTCACCGCAATGTTTTAAATAGAGCTGGTAACTCTTTTTTTTTTGGTAATAAAATGCATCTCAAGGTGATATTCAAGGTAGATGAAGTTGTCTCTGTTAAATTGTCCCTTTTCTTGTCGCTGGCTTCTCTTGTTTGGTTGCATTTGTAGCGTGACTGTGTCCAAGCAAGGGAATCAGGCATCCAGCTATTTCTGTTTTGTAGCCACTGTGCTATTCTGGATATAGTACAAGATTAAAATGAAGTGAATGTCGTTATCATCAAGCTGTCTTAAATGAGTATCACATTGGTTTGGATGCACGGGCTGCAAATCCGTACTCAATAGCTGTGTCTTGAGTGACTGTGCCTACCTGAACCTCGTTAAGATGTCCAAGGACAGAGCACCTTCCTGATGCAGCAACCTCGTGAGCTACTCTGAGACGCTTTCCCAATGATTTATAGGAGGATGTGGCTATGAGAAACAGTTGCTGCAGTGCAGTGCTTTGAAAAGTGGTTGTAAAAAGAACACAGGAACAAAAAAGGGATGAGACGGTGCTGAGCTGCTATGGCAGTGTGCTTACGTATTATGACAGCAGAAAAAGGGCATCTAGCTTTAATTTTGTCTAGTCTGAACATTGAATCACTCACGTTAGACCAACTTTTATAACTGTAGCCAGTTTAGTAATTGCTTTCAAAGTATTTAAGGTTTTTCTTCTTCCCTTTTCCATCTTGGTAGTCATTTATTTTCCTTTTCAGGGGAATGGGAAATACCGACTCTTTCTAAAAATCAATTTTATAGGAAACCTGTAGTATTTGTTTGTGTTGCTTTTGTCTTTAGCTCCAGTGGCTTCATTGTTTATTTTCTTGCATTCCTTAAACATTCTGCATATTTCATAGTGGCCAAAGTTAGGATTTTCACTGCAAGTGCTTTCCGTTTTCTTAACCAATGCTTCCTTTAAAAAATAAAAAAAATCTTCTATTTCTTCTTATCTAGCAACTTATAAGCTTACACTGTCTCCCACTAGCAGAAGACATACGGTGAAGAGGCTTTCCAAGAGAAAGTAACCATTTCTTATTCTGATGGTGCATCTGTATCTGCCCCGGCCTGTCATTGCACATCAAAGCCAACCAATGCACCACTACAATTCATACAATTCCCCATCTCTGGAAGTGTTCAAGGCCAGGTTAGATGAGGCTTTGGGCAACCTGGTGTAGTGGCAGATTTCTCTGCCCATGGCAGGGGGGTTGGAACTAGATGATCTTTAAGGTCCCTTCCAACCAAAACCATTCTATGATTCTATATTCTTCAGTGCCCTCCCCTTCAAACCCCACAAAAAAGTACAAGGTAGAATACCAGATCTCTAGTGTTATCATTACCAAAGACTGACAAATCTGAAACTGCCAAAAGCTTTTCAGTTTGGCCACTCACATTAGTTGACGGTTTACTCCATCAAGCAAAATATCACTGTTTTCAGTTACTGCATGAACAGAGGTAGGACAAATGGGATCAACTCAAAGCACCCTAGTGAATGAGCAAGAGTGGCTTCCTTCAAAATTATATCCTCAACTCAGGATTATCAGAAATAGCTGCTTTCTATATTCTAGGGACACAGAAAATACTGTATGGAAGAAAATCTTTTCTTCTGAAGTTAGCAATTTTACTTCCTCAACACTTGGAAGAAGCAAATTAACTTGAGAATAGTTTTGGTCTAGTTTATATAGATACTACTTGACGTATTGCTTCAGCACTCTCTGGAAGTGTCTCCATCAGGTCATCAAGAGGAGCACTTTAAAAGTCATTGCTACATTCATAATATCATGCAGATGCTGAGTACTGCAGTATAGTGCTGAAGAAGAGTATCTGAAACCATTCACTGTTTCTGTGGCTTCACAGCTGGCCTCTTCTCCCTTCTGAGAGGTATATTAAGCACGAGCTACTTTCCCCACTGCCTCTGGGCTTCGAGCAGCGGATAGCTAAGGCACAACATGCTAAGTAGACTCTAAGACAACTCTTTTCCCCTCTAGTGGCTGTTGAGACAGCAGTGAATGGATTATTATTCTGCTCTAAGATTTCCTTTCAGATGAGTAACTAAAATAGTAAAAAAAAAAACCCCCACACCCAACAAACCCCACTTAGCAAACAAACTGTTGCCAAGTTTAATACTTACATCTTTTGACTGATAACAGCTTTTCCTTCTTTCAGATGCTGTCAGAAGGCAAATATACTTTATTTACGGGCCAGATTCACAGTCAATATAAATCAGCCCAGCACCACCGAAATCAAGGAGTCGGTGCAGGGTTCCTACTAACCGTGGGTTCAGTCTGTGCATTCTGATTTGATCCCTTCCACTTGGTTTCGTTACTGTTGGCATTCAGTTGCTGCCTCTGATGCTGGCACCATCCTATTACGAAAATATATCTCATATTTTACAGATCATCCTTATTACAGGAAATATAGCTCGGTGTTTTTACTTTTCCCCTAGTAAAACTGAGCTGGGCGCACCTTCTGCTCAGTTATTCTTGCTAATACCATTCCTCTCTCACCTCAAACTGGCTTTAGACACAGAGGGCTAACACAAATTAAGTTCCCCTTCTCACACTGCATTTTAGGCAAGAACCTTCTTCCTGTTGCTTGTTTAAAAAATTTATCAGTGAAACAAATTAAAGCTTCGTGCACCTGATGTCTTTGTAGGTGCTCGTATGAGAATTATGTTTTTCTTCCCAGTGGAGCTGTAAGAAATCATGACAATATTAAAACAATACTTCCCCAATACAGACAGAGACTGAATGTATTAAATGCTAAGTTGTTGATATATAACGGGACAAAGAAATCCATCCATCTTCGCATTGAAGAGCTGAAGCTCTGTAGAGGGAAAAAAAATGGACACATGTTAACGTACGAAGCAGTATCAATTTGGATTCTCCTGTGGCACACAAAGAATATAAAAGACCATCCTGTAATCAGGCTGGGGAGAGGGGATTTATTTCTTCAAATATTTTTTCCTCTGCTTCTAAGGATATATGTTTTCCTGGTGGCATTAGCTGGTGCTGGTGCCTCCTTTCTATGAAGTGCTTCTCCATTTTGCTTCATCTCAGCCATTACACATTCTCCATCTCTGGTTTTTATCTGAATTCCTTCCTTTTTTTTTTTCTTCCTTTCTTTTACCCTTTCTTACCAGCTTGCCACATTGGACTTCTGTCAAGCCACTTTGCTGCTTCCACCTTAAGGGTATTAATGCAAGGTGACATTTTTACAAACTCGAGGAGGGGGAAGAAGAAAAGAAATCAGGTGTTGGGCTTGTGTACCCATCAGAGTTATATTTATAGTATGAGTGCTGTTTCAACATACTTCCTCACATGGATGTTTCTTCTGGAATAAGAGGGCCTAAAGAGTTGGCTTGGCTTAGGCACCAAAGATTATCTTCATGCTCAGCAGTGAGAAGATGCTCACTCCACAGCTGAAGAACTGTTCTAGATCAGCACATGTGGATTAGCCATACTGATAGGGTCTCATTAGTACTTAGCTGCTCCAAGTTTCTCAGAAAGTCAACGTTTCCCTACACTCAGGTGTTGCAGGTGGTGATAAGACATAGGACACAGCTAATAAACACAAAGAAATAAACCAGGACAGTTCTCTCTTCTTGTTTATTCTCCTTACCAGATCTTAAGCTCTTCAGACCTTTGTTTCTCTAGACTGCTGAGCCTGGATGGGTTCCTCCTCTCAATTATGGTACCTAAGAATTCTGTGAGTTTTGAAGAGTACATACAAACCATGCAATAACAATTAGGGACTAATCAAGCAAACAGCTGAATACTCATGTGACCAGACAGACTCATGTGATTCATCATGTAAAAGTACTTGAGGAAAAAGGCCCCTTCCCCCTAAGACAGAGCTCTTGGACAAGCTTCTTTCAGCAAAATGTGTTTATCTTGTTTTATAGAGGAAGAAGTTCCTCTGGATGATAGTCAAGACTAATTTTTATATTGAAGGAGAAATTTTGGCTACACAAGAAGTTAAAATAAGAAAGGGTTTTTTCACGTTGCTATTTCTCGTTCACTCAAGAATTAGTAGATGTTATGCCCATAGTGAAAAAGAAAAGGGATGTTGTATACAGCTTTAAAATGTAGTTTGTGGTAAACTTGAAATTACTACATATGGGGTTTTCTTACGCTCCGTATTTTCTTCTTTATCAAAGTTCTGACTGATAGTCAACCAGAATTTTCTTCTTGAAAGAGCAAACATTTGCCATGAAAAGTAAGGAAACAAAGGGATGCTCACAATGAATAATGAAAAGTTGTACTTTATTCATGAGCAATTCACACCTCTGCTTGTCTTGATTACATCTTTCAGGAGATCTTTAACTAGATGATGCTTGTAAGCCCTTCTTGTTTCTTTTTGGTCAATTTTACTAATGATAGTTATGGCAAACTAATAGTAAAGAGTAAAAATTATTTAGAAAAAGCATAACTATGCAGTTCAAATAGTAGAAGGATCTGAAGTGAGTTTTTGGATATATTGAGAGTTTTTGTGTGCCCCGAGCAAGTCACTTAATCTACCCCAGTTCTTCATAATGAAGACCACAAGCAGACATGTTACCATGTTTGCAGTGTTTCAAGGACCACACAGAAGAGACATTAGCTCATGCCTGACAGCAGATGACTTCTGTTCTTTATTAATGAATCATTTAATTCCACAGAAGGAAAGCACAGCAGCATCTCTAAAAAAAATATTCCACAGATGCTACCAATTCAAACTGGACTTGAGCGGTTTGTGGTCATCTGCGTTTGTATTTTAAAGTCATTTCTAGTATTTCCATTTTTCTGTATAACTACTTTTACAATGTTGTGTATACAATCTGTGTTGTTTTCATTTACCACCAATTAATCATTAACTAGAGATGCACCTAATATATCTAGAGTAAAGAATCAAAAGAAACAAAATCATTAAAATACAGCATTAAACCTTTGTTTTGAAATATAAGTGCTTCTTTACTCAAAATAAGTTATGGTTTACTCTTTTAAATACATCTAGTCTAGAACTTACCTTTGATTTATCTCAGTTATGTTATGTCAATTCCGAAGACTAACATGAATCTTATTTTTTATAACAGGAAAACCACAAACCAAACCCTCCTCGGAAGCCTCTGCCAGCAGACCCTCTGACCAAAGCACGCTGTAGCAGTGCACACACACCGGTGCCTGGGCACACCAGAACTCTGCCTCACGTCACTCCTGTAAGGTTAGTCCTTACCAAAATTGCTGATTTATAGCACTTCTCTCAATGACAAGTCTTTGAGCAGATCCACTGTGCTCTGAGTAGCTATGCTCTGTTGTAGCTGTTGTTGAGAGCAACAGAAGTGTGAGAATTTATAATACACATGCAGGTTTGACTGTAAGCATCTGACTGGATATTTATAAAAACTGCCCAATAAATACAATTCCTTGCAAAAGAAAGGACTTAATAAGCACCAATTTCAAGAGAAACAAAGGTCTCAACAGGATCAAGTTTCCTACTCGGACCACCTACAGAATCAGGCTGAGAACTGAACGCTGTTAAGATCAACCACCAATAAAAGCAATTTTCCGTTCACACGTTTCAGAATGGAACATCAATTTATATCATCTGAAAATAATACCCAAAACACTCAGAAAGGACACAAATTGTACACTTCAAAAAACCAAAAAGGATGTTGAAAAAAAAAAAAATCTGATTGGGCATAGTTAATTCACTATGTTAATGGGCAGAGTCAGTATTTTCTTACCCAATTTTCTTCAGTTCCCTACAATAAAGAGTGAGCTCCAAGGAAGATAAAGTATTTTAAGCTGCAGGAATTCTACTACTGAGGCACTTAATTGCTCAGAAAAATTAAAATAGAATCAAGTTAGTTTCTTAATGCTTCTAGCAAAAAGACTGCAAGAGTGAAGTTTGATAAACTCCTGGCCATCCATTCTAGTAACATATTCTGAAAGTACTAGTATTTCAAGCTGACTACAACTTTTTGAAAGCAACTGCTACTCTACAGCATTAAGTAGCATTTTTGAATTGATGAGCACCCAGAGAAATAAAGAGTTTAAAGAACACCACCTGACACATTGAGCTAGCTTATCCCACTGGCCAGGCAGTAATTAAACCTGAACTGGAAACCAGGAGCCTGCTGGTGCCATTTAGGCTTCTTGATGAGACTTGCTGGTATAGTAACATGTCTGATCTCCTCCCAGCATGAGAGTCCCATGCTACGTGTCTGAAGTTAACTGGGGTATCTCGAAGAGGTTTTACCATTCATCTTCATGCCTCAAGCACGACGCTGGCAGTGAGAACTAGCAAAAGTTTCAATAACAATTTGCTGTTTTCTTTCTTTCCAACAGACCTGCTCCTAAGCATCCACCCCAGGTATCCAGGTCCAGCAACACTGCTGATGTGAAATGACTAGAAAATCTGACACCTTTATTTTAAAAAGTGAAGACAGAAGTTTGCACTATCTTTAAACTCCAGCTGGAGTTCATTTTTATGACAATACTTAGACTTTTTAATGTTTAAAACAGCATTATTTTTAAGAATTCTGAGCTACTGCCTTTGGTGCTGTGCTGTGCTATGGTGCTCTGTATACTTGCTCAGGTACTTGTAAATTATTAATTTATGTTGAATATTTATTACAGTGCAGTGCACTGTAGTAGATATTTTTACCATAGCTGAGTTTTCCTAAAAAGGAAGCCTTTTTTTGTAATATTTCATTGAACTTGAATAATTCTGCTCTATGGTCCTATGTAGAGTTTTTAGTTTGATCTATTCTTTAAGGAGTGCTGATACTCATGGATCAAGTGTACAAACAAACTCAATCTCAATGGTTCATAACAAACTTTTGAATAACTATGTCAGAATTGAAAGAAAGAAAAAAAGAAATCTCTTCTGGAACATGGTGAAATGCCCAGTATCTGCACACAGATGTGTAACAGATGTGTTTAACCAAAGTATCGCTCAGTGTTAGCAGCTGTACTGTAATTTCAGTTTTCACGTTACTGTTTTGAAATCTGTGCTGAAAGAGGATGTATTCACTTTGGACAAGTTCTCTCCCTGAAGAAGTACTGTATTTCAGAAAACTGTATTCTTTCTAACCTCGTTTTCCTCAAACACAATGTGGTTAGTAAATATGAGTGCAGATATCAGGCCTCCCAGTGTCGTTACCTTTTTGATGCTTTGGTAATTAAATCCAACTGTACTGTGTAAGGTGGTACCATCTCACTATGTTGCATAGACGTCCTGTTTGGACTGACAAGACGTTACACGCAGGGGAAGCCAGGCGTTACAAAGAATTACATTTTAAGAATCAACTATTATAATTATTTCTTTTGCCTCATCGCTCTGCTTATCAACTGTATTTTGCATATTTACTACTGTTTTGTATTTAACATCTAAAATATTGTTCTGGGTTTCGTAATTTTCAAATCAAAATGAGTATTTTAATACGTAGACTTTGGTTATCCTAAGACATGGGAAGAAAAAATTCATCTCTCTACTTTGTGGTAGCATTACATCTGATCTCTTTTGCAGCTTTCCAGTAGCACTGCTGAATACAGTTGTTTCACCTGTGCTGTAATAAAACAATTTTCAAATATCAGTTGAAATAGAGGGAGAAGGAACTATTACCTTATATAGGTTAGTTTCCTCATTTCTTGTAGTTTTTGTTTCTTTAAGCAAAAATAAAGCATTGATAGAATCTTGGATCTCATTTCAGTAAGTGTAATTGTATTTGATCTTCCCAGTTTTCCCCATTGTCGCAACATAGCACTCATATTTATTGATAAACTAAATAAATCATGGTTTAATTTGTTGCTGAGTAGCAAAGTAAATGCTTCACAAAAGCATTTCAATTCTTAAAGCAACTCTATTAGCAATGACAGTGCTCTACGCATGGAGAATCACTACAACGGTAGGATGCTGACTTACCCTAGGCTCAGCAATGCAGTTGAAACCCAAATCGTGCTTTTTATGTATTTTACATCTTTTGCATTTAAAACACTAATTTATTCCTGTCAATGGTAGCTTTTTATCTAAAATGGGGAGGTGAGGGGGCATCTCAATTTGAAGCAGACATGCGATCTCAGTTTGCTTGTTTGAATACTCCCATTTTTAGAATGACAAGTCATCATGTTGTATCAAAATGTTTCTGGCAACTGCTGAAGTAAGTAGTGAAAGAAGAAGGTGAAATTAAATGACTAAAAGTTTGGTTTATCTGCATCAGAAGTTCTAACATCTGAATTTAATGGCACCGGCTTAGGTCAGACTTAGCACGTTACTTTGAAGTAACCTGTAGGTTTAAAATAAACGTGACCCACCTATGCAGCCTTACAAGTATAGAAATAGAAATATCCATACAGGGCACCTAGTCCTAGATCTCTGTAATTGTGAGCAGCCATCTCACCAACACTGAGTCCAGAACAGTCTGCAGACCATCTCTTCTGGGACCTGAGCACACCGAAGCTAGAAAGCTTCTCAGATGATGCTGAGAACCTGTTGGAGATACAGGTGAGTGCCTCCTCCCTCCTAGAGAAACAGCAAACACACGCACACTTTTCACGTATGGAGGAAGGCTGCAGATGAATGATAATAAGGACACTGCTAGGTGTTCCCAGTCCCACCACAGTGGAGTTTTTAAGACAGAAACACCTGGCTGGTCTTACTGGCTTGTATCCCTCAAAGAGTCCAATACCTGGTGGTTGGTGGATCCCTGAGCTGACGAACAGCACAGCTGCGTGGTATCACACCTGCTGTTGCTGGAGGAAGGCAAAGTCCAGCTGTTCAGCGTGGATGAGGCACGAGAGGACATCCATGGCTGCTGCAGCTGAGCGGCCGGAGCCCAGAGGCAATGGGCATCGCTACTGCAATACCCCTTACTGTCTTTAACAATTCAGAGAGAGAGACAGAGTGCAATCTGGGGGAAAAAAATATATTTAAACAAGCAGATTACTAAGCAGAAAAGTATACATCAAATTTATTAACTATTAACACTTTTCTAAAAATGAGCAGCTGACGCACATGTATCCAGTGACGTAGACATGTCGTCATATTACATGTCATGCGACACGTCCGTATTATCTAACAGAGTTACTGTCTCATTGGGCATGGCTAAAACTAGAGGTTTCTTTTTTTTGGAGGAAAAATCATCATTCTCTATCTGAAACAAGGGCAAGCAAAGCCGAAGATCCTGTAAAAATGACTATCAACAAAAGGTAGTTACTGGCAAACTACATGCTGATTTTTTTTCATAGCAAAACAGACAAGTAGGTGCGATGTATATAACAGTCCTATAATCAGGAATCCTTCTAATTAGCAGATATGCAAATATATTTATACATATTCAGATGCAACAGGCAGAAAAGGATCAGTAGCTTTTAGAGGGGGCAAAAAAAATAAATAAACCAAACCAAAAAAAAGCAGCTATCCAATATTTGGATGCTCCATCCCTGGAGACGTTCAAGGCCAGGTTGGACGAGGCCCTGATCTAGTTGGAGATATCCCTGTTCCTTGCAGGGGGGTTGGACTAGATGACCTTTGAAGGTCCCTTCCAGCCCTAACCATTCTATGATTCTATGGTTCTATGATTTCTTTGTTTTCATGCAATTTTTTTTTTCCCCAGGATGTGAGTAGTAGCTGCCTGTGTGATTTTTTTTTTCATATGAAATTAGTGTCTTTATGATTAGACATGCAGATGTCACGTGAAATTCCATTGTGAAAACCAGATGAATGGTTTTACATTCTTAAGGACAGTGCAAGCAAACAAATTGCAATGGGATACACCAGGATGGGAAATTGAACATTTGCTACTCTGTGGTAGCTGCTCAGTGTATGGACCAGTAGCAGCTGGTTACAAGAAGAGCTGGCAGCACAGGCTTTAATCTCTGTCATAATATACTTACCTATCTCTGTGCTCAGCGATCTTTAACTTTTAAATCATCTTTAAAAATCAAGATACATCATCCTTTAAATCCTCAGGTTTTTATAGTGCTCCATTTGTCTTCGTGGGAGAGATCTTCTGAACAGACCATGCTGATGCCCGCTCTTCCTTTCTGTCCTCCATACACATTTTCCAGCCTCCAACCTACTCGACATGAGACACTGGTGTAGACAAGTTCCCTTTCCAGAGGCAGGAACACAGTGTGCTGTCCCCCCAGCGCTGCATGACAATGCTGTTATTCTGCTAATCAATAGAACAGCAAGTACTAAACACCACCAAATAAACCCAATAAACATGCAGTAAACAAAGAGAAAATTGCATATTTACCCTCTTTCTCCCATCAAATCTCTTGGGTTTAGTATTCCTTTTTTTTTTTTTTAAAGCTGTCAATTATCAGAGTAGCAAGATTTTTATTTTTTTTTAAATTTCATGGAACATTTTAAGACCCTTTTCAAAAGCTCAGAAAAGAAGCAGATACATAGCTTTTTTTCTTAGTTTCAATTCTGATTTCTTCTGATTATTTGAGTATAAAACATTAATTCTTCTATTAACTTCCAATCAAATAACAGCATTTTTTAGTTTAACTGTAGATTACCATGTAACAATAAACAATTCATTCTTTATCTTACAAGCTTTCTCCAAAACATAATTTTTCTTAACTCAGTAAAGTTAAAATTCATTCTGCACGCTGACCATCCTTCCAGATAATTTTACCACACTACCAAAAATTAAAGATGTCTCATACATTACAGGCAGCTGCCCTTTTCACATAATACTTTTAAGAGAGAAGTATTAAAAATCTAGAGATTACTGAGATAAAGTTTTGAACTCTTGGAATTCAGTTAATTCAGAAATCAAATACCCAATATCACCATCACAACAAAGATTCGTTTCTTTTCCATTACCCTCTTTTTTCCTTTTTTTTTTTAAGCATAGGCAGAAATTGTGCATCTGTATAAATGAACAATAAATTTTTAACAATTTACTACACGTCTAATTTTTACATATCTAAATTTATATCCTTTAACATACTTATGAACACGCAACTTTCTGGCACACAGCTTCAGCACAAGAATAATTTTATGTTTTTTAATATAAAATTAAAAAGCATTTCCCATGATTGTAAACAATCAAACTAAAAAAGTTTGCTAAACTTTTCACAACCTGTGCTTTGGAGCAATTTTTTACCAATGTGGCAGGTTTTAATTTAGGTGTAAATTTCCAGTAGAACCTTCCACTTGAAGATGCTTCAAGCAAACACAATCTGGTAATTTGACAGCTGAACTGCTCATTCTTAAGTACTGTCTCTCAATCAGTACATTCTTCATTACATTTGGTGTTTTGCCTGTGCAGTTACCCAAATGTTTAAGAAAATGACAGTTTCCTCAACACAAAATCCAACATGCTAAGAGACAAGGGCATCTTTCTGCATGTAAGTTCTCGCTGCTTCAAGAACACGTATCACAAAAATTAAAAATACTATACAATAGATTGCCTTTTTTCTTGTGTATACCTTTCACTGGCAGGTCACTGATGTTTATATGTGTAGATGTTCCCCGGATGTTTTCCTTCTGTTAAACAGAATTGAAAAAGGAGAGATTTACTAAATAAAAGAACTTCAGTTAAACCAAGAAAATCATCTCATTCAGAAAAAAAAAAAAAGCGCCATTTGCTGCATTGGTTATTCTGCAAACTGAAACCACAGAAAGAGCATCTGCAGGGACCCAGAACACAAAGTGACTCCCATGAAGCAGAAAGTCTCACGCAGCAGCCGTTGCTCGAGTGATGAGAGCAGAAATTCAGTACCGCAGAAGCGGCTTACCTGCTCCTCCGTGGGCCAGCATTCACTTTGGGCAACACTTCTCAAGATTTTAAGGATATGGCATGGAATGGCCCTGCATTAGCTGCGTTTCAGCTGTCTGTGAGCGTGCCAGCAATTCTAAAGAGCTTCCAACTCTCTGCCCTGCAGGTTTTGACAAATTTGCAGGGGCATTACTACCTACAGACCCTTGCCACTGCAGGAAATGTAAGCAGTGTGTGCACACTACTGCTTTTATTTTACATTATTTCTGTGTGAGTGCCCCTGTGGGGAAAAAATAAATACTTGATTGTGGTATATATTAGATAATGTGTTACTTGGAGGAAAGGACTGCATTTTTTTTTTTTTTAAAGTAACTTTAATTTTATATTTTTCAATGCTTGACTTTGCAATCTTGATGTCACTTGATATCAAGACATCTAATACTACTAAAACCTGAAAACACAGAAATCATACCTTATGGCACGCCTGACTCTACCTGACTGCCCTTTTTTTGTAATAAGCATCAGCAACAGATGGGCTTCCAGAAGCAGCAGCAGGTAGAATCGTAGAATCATAGAATCCCAGAATGGCTTGGGTTGGGAGGGACCTTCAAGATCATCCAGTTCCAACCCCCCTGCCTTGGACAGGGACACCTTCCACTACACCAGGTTGCTCCAAGCCTCATCCAACCTGGCCTTGAACACTTCCAGGGATGGGGCAGCCACAGCTTCTCTAGACAACCTGTTCCAGTGCCTCACCACCCTCAGTGTGAAAAATTTCTTTCTCATATCCAATCTAAATCTACAGCATGAATTTGATTGTCAGTGTCACAGGCACTTGCTGCCAGCAAACGGCCACAGAAATCCTGCATCTTGGCTCCATCGCAGCCAGAGTGGCTTTCTGACTCCCTCCTCGTCTCCGTGACCCAGTCCAAGTCTCTTTGCCTGCCATTCCCACTTCCCAGGCAGCAGGTTTCTAATCTCACTCACACCCTCTTGGCGATTTTTTCTCCCCATTTCCAGCTCTGGTCAAACTGCACTCCTTGCTCCCTGTCCAGGTTTCTGTGCAAACTTCCTAAACTGCTACGGTTTGAAGTCTGCATCACATAAAGAATTAACAGAGAACTGGGCTCCATAATTTGTTGTGGCTTCTTTGGAAGGTTTTGGTGGTGGCTGTTGTTTTTAAAATGCTGAGTCAACAGTTTTCCTTGCAGATACTATCACAGAAGGGAAGGAATATTAGAAACATTTACTGATTTAAAAAGTATCTAAAAAAAAAAATAGATGAAAGCATATTCTAGAAAAATTAACCTTTTTCCTTTTTCCAAAGCCATCTATATATAAGAAGCAGTGAAGTAACATCACAGGGAGATACTAGTATATTCCCCAGTAAAGTAAAACGTTTCCACAACAATTTTAGAAGCTTTCTTCTTGTAAATCATTCAAGTAACTTACAGAACTACTTTTTCAATTGTATTTTAATTTCCAATTTCAATTTTCAATAGCGTTTTTCTATGAATGTATTTGTTGTTCTGGCAACTTGATCACATAATGGCTTGAAAAAAAACGATGCGTTGAGGACTGGTAGCAACTTTGCCAAAAACATAACAAACAAGAAGCAAAGAGAAAGCCACATTGCATTTTTCATTATCTCAAAAGGTAATAAATAGTGATTAGAATTTATCAAAAAACGACGGTTACTTCTTTTGGAGCAAACTTTGTATTTTGACATTCAGTTACCTCTGTAAGTTTGTACAAGTTATTCTTTGGGTGCCAGGCAGCACGACCATTTCGAAGTAAAAGAAGTACCGGACAGCACTATAAGACTTCATTTTACAAACTGGAAAGAATTACAATGCATTTAAAAAAAAATGTTTTAGATGCTAGTCTATGCATATTTCATGCTATAATGTGCAGACAACCATCAAATACTAGTTGGAGTTAAGATAAGTTAAGATATAATTTCTACACTCTGTTCTCAAAGTTTCCAGTGTCCTAATACCTTCTACGTAGTTGCCCCACTGTGAAAATTTAATGCATTTTTTATTAAAATATGAGTATTCCTCACCAGTCTATAGGAATTAACCACCATTTCTCTCTTTTTGGGCAATCAACATGGACTCCTACTAAAAACGTGTCGATATAAAAATACCATTTCCTCTAAGGTTTTGTTTAATGATTCTTTCAGAGTAGGATACGCACAATAATATCCTACATACAATAATGCAACAGTTTACTTTAAACTAAGGCATTATTTAATACAGGCCAAGTCAAATGCAAAAATAAAGGTTTTACATGGTTAAAAGGTAGAGTATCTTTTTCTGAATAGAATTGAACAGTGGCAATTCATTTTTACCTTCCCACCAGCGACACTGTCACATAGGTCTGAAAAGACCTCAGGTCATTTCTATCAGATTGTTTTACTATGAAAGTTGTAAATTACTTTTTAATTCTGAAAGCCAAAAGCTATAAAGATACATCAGGTTAGTTGTAGCCTAATACACTTTTCCAAAAGAATATTACATGCCCTAACTCCTTGAGCACATTCTTCACTTCTAGAGCTGGAGCTAAATTTGCTGCACAAGCATTGTGCTCATGATTTGATGTAAAGAATCAGCTCGTTGGAAAATTTAAAGATGAATATTAGCAAGGTTGGGTAAGAAATGCTAATTTTTTGTTTGCTAAAGGGACAGTCATGAAAGTAAAAAAGGCCTTGAAGAAGAGAGGGAAGCAGCAGAGAAGAAAAAAAAAATAATTCAGCATTTAATTTCCAGCAGCTTAGAGACAGTTTTCAATACCCTCAGGGGAATGCCAAAAAGTATGTTTGCTTATTTTAATTTCTTGCTTTACGTCTAACTCTGAATGCAAGAGGATTTCAGTTTTCTTATAAGAAAACAGTGACTGGAAATTCCATAGATAACTCAAATACAGGAGAAGATGCTGAAGAGGAGGCTGAGCTCCACAAAGTAATGAGTGCCAAGGACCCAGAAAGCTGAATACTGGAGGTGAAACAGGCAAGTTATGGCATTTAACTGAGGTCCAGTAGTCATGTTTTTACTTTCTTGGTGAAAAATCTCACCCCTTTCAGTTATCTGAGTCATCTGTCTCTGAGCTGGAAGATAAGGAAAGAGCAGCTTTTCTCTTACTTAGTTCTTCCTTCTTGTCTTCTAACACATTGACCAAGTTCCAAATAAACAAACCAAAAATCATAAAAAATAGAGAAGGAGATACATTTAAAAAAATAAACCCAGAGCCAGAAAATCAATATAGAGAAATTATTCATATCTGCCTGCAAAAACTTCCAGTTTCCCACGAGTTCTTTACAATAAAGACAAAAACAATAGCATATGCCTTTTAACAATAAAAGAAAGTTATGTTTGCTTTAGCAATCTCTTTTTTAATAGTAGTTTCTCCTCCACTTTCCAGCAGCAACAAGTCCTCTACGATGATGTAATACTGACACCCATAAGAGCTGAAGAGCACTTCAGAGGAGTTGCATTACCCGCCACGTGCCAACCTGCATTCATACTGCACAGCCCCAATCACGACCACAGACGTGAAGGAGAACCATAACAATCAATACTTTACAGAAGCATCAATATCAGAAATAAGTTCCTAAAAAATACCTGAGAAAACAATCCTAACAGCTAGCTGTTGCACCTACAGGTCTGGGAATTTTCTCTTGGAGTCCAAGAAGGAGCAGATCCTGAAACAATAACCCTAAATCCTGTTTGAAAGATATAATCTACGTCCTGTAACAATCTAATGTGAGATGCTGGTGACTGGCATCAAAGCATGGACTAAGGTTTTCACAAAGCATAAAGTACCAAAGCACTTTAACACCCCTGTTGCTACTTACAGCCCACACAAGGATGCAGGGCAGAGTCATTCGACTGGTACAGAAACCATTAATTTGATTTTGGCAGTAAGTAAAGCCTAGTAACTTGGAAACTGCATCAAACAGATGGTCTGATAGAATTTTTAGGTAATACCCAAGCAATCTGCATGAGACTTACGTATTTATATAAAAACATAGGTCAGGGACAGCTGCAAAAATTAATCAAACTCTTCCTTGTTTATCACTAACATAATTTTGAAGCGCGTTAGGAAAGTATCAAGAATATATTCGTTCAATAAATAGGCTCAGTGCTTACAATTCATTTCCCTAATAATGTACCTTGTATGAATTTTGGACTATTCCTTCCTTTGCAATTATTTCCAACCCATTACCTTAAATCACTAACCTAAACTAAAGAAAAATAACAGCTCTGAAGAGAGAAAAATCCTCCAGATTTTTCTACAGCAGAAAGATTCCATAAAATTCCAATACTCTCGAGCATTCAATAAGACATAACAAACTATTTTTTTTATTCTTCTCTCTGAAGAGAGAAAAATCCTCCAGATTTACTACAGCAGAAAGATTCCATAAAATTCCAATACTCTCGAGCATTCAGTAAGACATAACAAACTACACAACTATAGCTTAAATGTGATTTGTTAATGTTTTTAACTTACATTTCCACTTTCAAGCATGGGCATCCTCACCCATTGCCTGAGGAACTGCACATCTGCAACCCTCCGCGAGCTCGGAGATGCTTCTGCCTGAGCAATGCCCACGTGGCACACTGCCCCTCAGCAGCCCTGCAATAAGCACGTTCACACTCGTGTTTTGCTACGCAGTTCTCTTCAAGAAAGTCTCTACAATCTTGGCTCTTCCACATCCAGCGTAACCCTGCTTCACATATTCCCTCTTTATCATTCTGGGGTCTTTTTCTGTCGTTCATTCCTTCTTTTTGTTGTATCTTCTTTATGCTCTGTTGTGGTTTTGACAGACTTACGCCTCCCCTAGCCAATTTTATCTAAATCCTCTAGATGAATGAGCTTCTTTTTCCCTTCTTCCTTCAGCCAGGCCTGTCTTTTGGGCATTATCTTTGTTTTACCAAGGCGTGCGGATTTGAGTCGTTCCCACGGCGGCACTGTGCCCGGCTCAGATGGGCACACTTGGTATTTCTGTAAGAGAGGAGGGCCCCAGAGCCCTAGAAGCAACTATGGGTACAGCTCATTTCCTGTGCCAGGCCAGAGTATAAAGCCAAATTCCAGCTTTACTACTTGAGTAATTCCCAGTGTCAGCTTACAACTCAAACACAGCAGCACAAATTTTGCTGGGCCACAATTCTTTTGCCAGACCATTTTTTTTTTTTCCAGCCATTAAAGCCAATCCCAAACCTAAAGGTGATTACAAAGAAAGATCTTATACAAGCCTCTCTAAGGAATCTCTTCTTTTTTTTTGTCCTCTTTTGTCTCTAATTTCTGCCATGGAGCTTTGCAGCCTTAGATGTACACTAACAATATCCAGAAGCAGCATCATATATAACAGGAAAGACAGATAAATGGATTGATTGGAAGACATGACTTACATTTTCAATGTTCTCACATTTCAGATTTATCTTTTCCTACAACTTTGACTTTTCTGGACTACTAAAATGCTCTGAGACCTTGTTCCTTCATTCTGTGAAGGCACACCTGAAAGCTGTCTCAGCACTGACTGTTTGCATTCCCCCCATTTGGAACATGTTGAAGTTTTTGAAGACTGTAATCAAAACATTTTTCCCAATGAGAAGTCTGGTTGCTGCTGGAGCTTTAGCTTAACCTTACTCACTTATTTCACCACTTCAGCTAATGATTACTACTCCCTCTGTCCAAAACACTTTATTATTGCAAAGCCAGCACATTTCCCAGCACCAAGTTCTAATCACAGATCCTTAATTTTTTTTGTGTGTGTGTGGATAAGGTCTCCCTGAGGGCTCAGTTAGTGCTATCAGAAACTCACCCATAAACATATTCACCATCTGACTCCTTTAGAATTGGTACAGCTACTAGTCAAAAAATAAAGATCAACTTTTCTACAAAAGTCTATGAAGTAGCCAGTGTGGAAATCAAAAGCCATAACAACCTCTATCCTGAATGACATAGTAGTCACTAGAAGTTTGGAATGCTTAAAATACAAATATAAAATTTGTTCAGCAATGCTAATAATTGTGAACAGAGCTCATCTCATCAGATACCAAGCAACTTCTATACCTTTCTTAGAGAATCTGCCTATTTCAAGTACCGAGAACAAAAAAATTCAACAATAGAAACATTATGGCTGCAAGGAAGTTCCAGAGAACACACTGAATTTGGTAGTTTTCCAATTGATATTCATCTCCAATAGCAGCCCAAAGTCAACCACAGTACAACAAGAAAATGGGCAAAAGCTTAAAGAAGAAAGGTTATTTCCCAGTGCAATACAGTTCTTGGAGAGGCACTATCCTGCATCTTGTCCTTCCTCTTCAAAGTCTCGTGTCTTTTGAGGAACAAAAAAAACATTACTGTCCTTTATACTCTGGAAACAGCATGAAAAAAGTTAAGACAAATGCCTCTCAGCAGCTACTGCTAAACAGAAAGTTTCCCAAACTTCACTTCTCAAGATGTGTTCACCCACAGCAGAACGTGCCCAGGGGCGATACCTCCCAGAGAACTGCAGTTCCCAGTAAATAACTTTTGCTTCCTTTTCATCTAAAAGTGCCAAACCATAAGCATGAATAGTGTGTCGTACTGTACAGCATCACGCATACATTAAAGTAATAGAAAGTATATAATTATAAGCACCTTAGCCATAAAATTACTACCATAACAAGTATCCAGCAGCATTAAAGCTATTAAGATAGAAACTGGTAACCTACTGATGGCTGAGACAGTAATATCCAGTAAATAATGAGGGTGCTTGGCTCCATCCTGCTCTCCAGAGCTGGGACATTGCTATATGCACTAAACCTCCATTTTAGAGTCCACATCCTCCTACCCTCCTCCAAAGACAGTCAAGCAGCATTTCTCCCTCAACACAGACTGCTGCCAGAAGTGAGTAACCGCACGCTTAGGTCAACGCTACGAGCAGAGTGATGTGAGCTGAGGGACAGAGAATCTCATCACAACTTACAGGTCCCAAACGAGGTGGCTGTGGGACAAAAGGGGATTTGTAAGGAGAGAGAGAAAAAAACCCCAGCCTCATCCTCAATTCTATGAAAGAAATACAAGATTAAATTCTATCTCATAGCATATACGTTTTGAGGAACACCTATAATGTTGTAACAGAACATGTATTATCCTGACTGTCTTTAAGGAAACCATTAGGCAAAACTTAAGCTTATCCAACACATATCATCTTCTCTTGCCCCTTGCTCTGTCTGCAGCCCTGTAAGAGCCTCTATCAATCTGATTTTTTTTTCTTAATCTAAGCTTGTTTTACAGGTCATCAATTTAATTTCTCAGTGCTTTAGGTTCTCCACTATCCTCAATTAGAATGACATTATATCCATCAATCCTTATCTCTGAATCTTCAGCTCTTCATTTAGCCTCCCAGCAGTCTTGATCAGAGCTTTTCAACACCTTATCAACTGCAACCATGTTGGTTAAATTATACCATCCATTTGCTAATATTTACTGAGCCATTACTAAATACGTCCAATTTTGTTTGCTAATGTGCATTTGTGTGTCTCTACGAAGTGAAACCAAAAGCAGCCAATGCTGCCTATCTCCTGCCTCATGGAAGCCTGCAAATAAAATAAAATATCATACTTTTATTAAATTAAAAGTGTACAATTGTAGGAAAGGAGTGTTCCCTATTATGTCCTGTATTGACTACTAATGAGAAAATTTCCCTTACTCTCTTTTCTCTATTAAGGAACTGTTATTTTCCCATTAATTAAATATAGTTAAAGAGGAGAGATCTAATTACAGAACTGCTACAATGAAAGTGTCACTGTCCTAAAGTCTTAGAGGTTATTCTACTTACTGTTGTCATATTAGCAGCGTTTTATCTACTCCTCCATTTTTCAGTCATTTCCACAGTTCTTCACTCTTCTGAACCCACACACCATTGTCATCATCCTTTCAGGCAAATAAGTTTCCATTAAGCAGCAACACTCTTTTGCCCAAAGGATTCAGAAACTTATCAGTGCAGGACTAACATGGGTATAAAAGATTAACCTCTTCACATTTGGGACAATGCTGCCTTCTCTGCAAAATGTGTAGATAAAATACCTACATTACAGCTGTCATCCATCATCCATTCAATAACAGGACAACGTCCTCTGCCTGCAGCCCAGGGCAGAGCTGTATGGCCTCCCAGACCTCTGGCTTCCCAAGAAGCACCTTCTGATCTCAGGTACTTAACCATATCCAGGGGACCAGCAAAAGTAGCTGACATCAGGCTATAAAATTAAAGCTACAGAAGAAAAGGAAATTAATCTGCTGCAAAACCAGGACATCGTTATTATTGTTCAAAACAATTTAAATGTGTTCACTACCACGTAAATTTGTGATAAATAAGAGTAGAAATGTACCAATGATATCTTAACTCTAATATGTTAGAGAACTGAAAACACTTGACCTCATGAAGACAAAGATAACACCATAAATATGTTTTTAAAGCTTGATGCACTCCTAAAAGCTTTCTGAAACCTCTTGAAGGGTCGCCTCACTTCAGAGGAGGGTAAGAGAACAGACAAGAGCACAGAAACAACTGCTGAGAAATTCTCATTCCAGTCTCAACTCTCCTAGTGCCTCAACTAGTTCAGAAAGGGGATGTCATTACAACATCTACATTTTACACCAAATGTCACTCTTCTTCCTACAGAATTCTCAATTCCCACTCTGGTGCAAGAGTGCGACCTTTATATTTCCAGATATAAGTTGGAAATTATTGAAACCTAAAGGACCTGAACTTATGCCTCTATTCCAAAAAAAGACAAAGCGTGACTCTGAAAATAGGTTTCTTCCTCCTTGGGTAAATTCTTACAACACCCTTTTCATGCTTAGAAGGCAAACTGCTTTTATTCTCCAGAGGTTTGTTACTGCATTTCTATATCACCTATTGCTGGAGGTCAGTGACACTGACCAAAGAACTTAAACCAGCAGGTAGGTCTCTCTGATAGCTCTTCACTTGCTTCAATACAGTCAAGCATGTGTGCGTGGAACAGCTTTCAGCAGCTGTTTAACATCTCCATCAGCTCTCTAGTTAAGCCTTATCTCCAGCACAAACAGCAAGATCTTAAACCCTGCACCCTTTCTTCACTCAATGTCTGGAACTACCTTAATCATAGGATGATAAAAACCAGCAAGGACCTCAGGAGGTCTCTAGTCTGACTCCTGCTCAAAGCAGGGTCAGCTCTGAAGTCAGACCAGGTTGCTCAGGGATTTATCTAGTTTGGTCTTGAAAACTTCTAGGGATGAAGATGGGGCACAACCTCTCTGGGCTACCTGTTCCACTGCTTGCCAGTCATGGTGGAGAGCTTTTTCTCATATCCAGCCAGAAACCTCTCCTGCTTCAGTTCATATCTGTTCTCAAGTCATCAGCGGACTTTAAGCATCTGTAGGATTAGACAGACTGAAGGTGTCCGTGGAGTTTAAACATTAGACTAACAAGTGTTTGCCTTGCATTTGCACTCTCATCTTTTCTCTCTTTTTATTAAATACTGTGCTTCAGATGCCCTCAACATCATTAACTGTACTAGCCATACCAGTGGTTCTTGATTCAACATCATTTAGTTTAAAATCATTCTGGTTCTCAAAACTTTAACCATAATAGAAAATAAAAATAGATAAAACAATTTAATAATAAATAAATAACTAAAATAAAAATACTACAAAAGCCCCTATAATATTGTAGCACTCCAGCTGAAGAAATATCTCATCAGAGATTGTTCTTTTACTTATTTTCTTAAATGATTAAAATATCAGATGATTGTGTTGATTTTCAGCTGACGTCCTCTGCTTAATATGACTCTTCTCCTGTCCCTCAGCATGGTTGCTCAGCACCTCTTATGTGTATGTTTATATATGGTAAATATACATATACATGTATCTTAAAGAATGCAGGACTTGAAGAGATCTTCCAGGTCACCGAGTCCAGCCTCCTGCTATTCCAAGCAACCATATTATTTTATACTTTTCAAAAATTTAGCACATACAGTCCTCAGTGTAATGAGAATTCTTCCCCTGCTAGCTGGACAGCTATTCCAAAAATCTCACTATGCTGATGTAGAAAACCTTCTTTTTTTGACTGAGACAGTTATCTTTTTTCAGTTCTGTACATAACAGTCAGACCCAAATCCAATTGATCCTTAATTATCTGCATTTATATCTTGGAGGTTACAATCAACAAAACTGTAGGACTCTCTCAACTAATGTCTTGCATGGAGTGCTTGGCCAAATAACATTTTGGTGTCAATCACATCAAAACCAAGTTCAAGTTATCAATAGATGAAGGTTTCTGTTTATTTTTTTCATTTCTAAATGAGAAATCATTTATGTTTATCACAGTGCTTTTCCAAGCACTAGGATGTATTTATCCCACTAGTAAGCACACCAACCGCCATGGAAATGAATATGCAAAGTGTCAGCTACACTACGGTTAAATTCACACTAAAAGGCTTGTTGTCTTGGGTACAGCAAAGTATAATGTGATTCAAAATACAATATTATACTGGCTTACCCAGTCACTGATATAATAATTCTACACCACATGAATACATTTACTACAGATGTAGTAAAAATGTAAATAAAGCAAATTAAGCCGAAAGCAGAATGCAAATGTGATTACTGTCCATCATCCTCAGCCAGCCACAGAGTCACAGCGCAGCTGACGCTGCAGAAAATGGATTTTTAGACAGAGTTGCAAGCGAGGCCCACGGGACAGTGCTGAGAGCATGTCACGTCACTTAAACAAGCAGGCTGAGAGAGTAAACGCAACTCACAATTCAGATATTTAGTCTAAAAACATTATCACAGCAAGCGAAAGTACCTATCCTGTTTTACAATCCATTGTATCTGTTGAATAGAGTTACGCAGAGATTTTAGCTAGAAAACCTTAAATACTTCGTAAGCTCAGAAAGCTTTTGAACTCTTGCTCCTTGATTGCAAATATGTAGTTTGACAGAGATGAAAATATGACACAATGCATTTTTTTTCAAGCAAAGACAGTAAATCATAACATTCACTTCTTCAATGAAAGTAGAAGAAAGCTTAAAAGCTTTGGGACAACACGTGTAAGAAAATAGATATGGGAGAGTGAGCCCACCAGTTCTCGAAACGTTTTAATCAGTCCAAGAATGACAAGCAGGTCATGGAAGAAACCAAGCAACACAATTCCCTCCTGTACAATTTGTCAAATTTCCATGCAGGACAGCACAGCTGCATGTGAGGCATAAGGCTGCCCAGTAAAACCAGCACTGTTTACCAAAATAATGGGAAAATCAGCAGAAAGTAGTTGACAGACACATGGACGCTCAAAGGAAAAGACCTACAGAAGCTGGTATGACAACACTGCAAGAACACGCACACAAGTTATTTACTAAAGAGTATCAAGCTACAGTCAGAAGAAATAACTTCTGTGGATGACCAGAGCCCAGTGAAGAAAATGCCAAGACAACCAACAAAAATCATCACAAGGAATTTCCGTTTTAAGCATAGAACTGCTGGAGGCTAACAACAACTTTATCACCTCCCCATGATCATCAGTTCTGGGATTGCCAACCATCAGCGTTGAATACGTGTCAAACAATGCAGCAATCAGCACACAAGGATTTTTATGGAGTTACTGCTTAACTAAGAAACATCTGCAGAATCCCAAAACATGTCTTTATGCAGAGGTTGTGTAAATTAAGCCATTGGAATACCTATCTCATGCCCTTTAACGTGCAGGATGGAGACGGTGTTCGGTAACAGCCTAGAAATTGAAGACATAATTACCCACCTACAGAACCCTAGACCTAAAATGATATTATTTGGATGGTACCGTCTCGTCTACGGAAAATTCCTTCAAGTCTGTGAATAAAAAGCAATGCCTAATGCAGATTAATTTAATTCAGAGCAACCTCCCTCTTTCTTCAGCACCATGCTTTTTAAGCAGTGTTTCTGCACCCCCAGCACACCGAACTCACCCGCCTGAGCTACTTAACTGCAGCTTTTTAATCCTTCACTAAAAGGAACTTAAAAACTGACCTACAACAGACAGAAATTGGCATTTGACTACACACTGGATTTTCAGTGCAAATAGCATAATACTACTTTCAGGATATAAGGGAAGATATCAGTAGGACGCACAGCAGAGTGTACAGTGATTCTTTGCTTTTGAATATGGAGAAATAGGTTTTCTTCAAGGAACTCCCTCACAAACTGTACATGAAGTGGAGAGGTCTGACACGGAAAAGGATGCCTGCTGATTACCTGGCAGTGCTCCCGTGTTATGTGGCTGTCTGTGAGAGTTTAGCTCGAGACAGCCATTTTTACATAAAGATACTAATTTTGTTTGATTTCTTTCTTTGCAAATCTAAGAACACATACATGGATAAGTGAAGGGAAAAAAAAAAAAAATCACTGTTGGTTAGAGCCAGGTACATACAGACCTTAAGTAATACATAAAGAACACATATGGCAAAAGTTTCCTCTCTTTAGATGCCATCTAAAAGACATGACTCTGACCTACAGCATTCAGTGCTCAGAACTGAGGCAAAAGCGGATTATCAAAGCCCCCCAGTTTCCTGAACAACACAGACCTGAAGGCACAGACACACAATTGTGCTAGACACAGCTACGGGGCTGTGTGCTATTGTCCTTCAGCTGCTTGATACCAATTCTCAGGCTGGAAAACACCAGCCCCTCCAGAGAGTCTTCAAGCCAACTCTAATCTACTTCAGTGCAAGTTCAACCAGCTCCAGCCGTGTTCACTGGATATTGAACTAACTGGGTGAAACTGAGCAGGTGAGAACCAGCACAATGCCATGCATGGGCTAAGGGAATGGCAACCTCCAGCCACGGGTCTGAACGAGCATTTCATTGTTTTCACCTTCAACACCTACAGCAAAATTTGGAAAATATCAGACAACCCAAGGCGAAAATTAACAAGATCTTTTTAAACTGTGATCTAAACTAGATCATAGATCACGATCTCCAGATATGAAAAAGCAATGACATAAAAAAATAACATATTTTAATATAGATATTCATATAATTCTAGACATGTACAGCAATGTTTATAGGTCATATAGTCTCTATATATCGTATAGGAAATACATTGACACTATACCTGTCTCTTCCACTGCCATTCTTGCTTCAATACGAATGCCAGCAGAGTAAGTTTTAGCTAAAATCTGCAAATATAACAGCTAAGCCTGATACAAAAGAAGATACACTGATAATTGAATTTTGAAAGTACAATAGCATGTCATTTGTGGTATTACAACACTATAATGGTAATTATAATGTAAATAACATTTACAGAACATTGCAGAAGACCATTATTAAAACATTTAAATAACATGATAATGCTATTTAACAGTTCTACATCTGTTCTTTAAAATCAGAACATTTTTTTACCCTTCTCAAAGAACGTAAAAAACTGCCTCTACATTGTTTACACGAACAGCCAATGGAATTGCCCTCCTTTCATTGGTTCTGCTATAGAACTTAAAGCACAAAGCATTTTTTTTTAAAAAAAATATTTGGACAAATTCTTTTTAGTCACACAGTGTTAAGCTACTACTGGTAGTTGATCAGTCTTCACGTTCTATAACACAATGCTCTGCTATCTTTTCATTTCCAGTTTACTTACTCAAACAACTGAACCCATATTGCAATTTTCAGTTAGCTACGTTTCATGACATATATTATTCAAAGTTGTGATAAGATCTGATATCATTAACATGGTAAACTATTACAGATATGGCCTTCTTTGGAGAATTTGAAATGGCTTCAGAGTCTGTCTTAAAAATACCTTCTAAAGGAAACAGAATTGGATCAAATTAAGAGTTTGTATCCTTTTGCTCGCCAATTAATTTTAACTTATTTTATTAAAACAAAAACAAGTCTTATGTTTGGATTTTGCATTTTTATAGTTCTTTGTGTTTATTAGCTAGGTAATGCAAAGCAAATATATTTCAGATAATTCCATAACTCTGGGATAGTCCCAGAAACACATAGAGAGGAGAGGCCGTGAACAGCCGCTCCATGTGTGAAGAGAGGAAATAAGGACAATGAAGACTCAAAGTCAAAGAAACGAGTTGCAAAACCAAAATCAGAAAAACAAACCTAGAGGCAAGGGCAAAACAAAAGATAAGAACATGACAATTGAGCACAGCGATAGTGCTTAGCTGCTAAAATTACTTGCAAGGAAGAGGAAAAGAGAAGGACACACAGAACGGAACACAGCAAGAGAGAAATTGTATGAAAGGACAAGAAGGAAAGAAGAAAATGTGCAAAATTTTGCCAAGTTGAATTGAAGCCTTCTATCTCACTATGTTAAACTTCCCTGGAAAACTTTGCAACTCTGCTACTAACCTGCAAATGAGAAGTCAGAAAGTGGGAGTAGGACAAAATCCCAACCCAAAAGAGGAGCTACAAATTACAGAGAGGTTGTGGAAAATAATAACAACTAAATTAAGACCTATGGAGAAGAGGAAAAAGGAGATCAAATGCCTAAGATGGAAAAGGCACGTATGGATTGAGTGGGACAGAGTCAATACATCGGAGGGCGAAGACAGGATCAGTGAAATGACAGGTACAAATCTCTTATATCCCTTTTCCTCCTTGATTTATAATACATACCTAGACGAAAGGTAGTCAGTAATGTACCAAGTTAGCTGGTGAAGTAGTTGAACCAAACAAATCGTATTTTACAGTCTCAAATCCTTGACATAACATAAAAGGACAGTTGGATGCAATCGTCATTACCTACGTGTACTCACCATTGTGACTTTCCTATTTATACCAACGTATCTGCACTTAAAAAAGGCTTTCCTTGGAATCCCCTTTGCCAAACTTCCTTGCAAAGGTCACACATATCTGCATGCCGAGCCACGTAGTGTCCACAGTCACCATGGCATGGATTCACAGAGGCAATTAATTTGAAAAATAAAAGCTATGGTTGGATACAAAGCTGGTGATTGGAAATATAAGGACTAGGAAAATAAGAAATTAAGTACGAGAAATACACTGACTTACTGAAGCAAGTGTAGCAGAGGGTCACCAAGGTGGCCAGGGAATGGAGGACATGGCTCTTCAGGAAAGGCTGAGGGACCCGGGCTGCTTCTCTTTAGCAGAAGAGGTGGGGAGGAGGCTCTAAAGATGGCCTTTAGCTACCAACCATGGGTGCAGAGATGGATGATGGGAAATTTCAGCTCAACATAAGGAAATCAAAGAAGAACCTGTGATTCTATGAAATCATTTTACCCTGAGGAGGTAAAACACTGGAACTGGAGCACAGAGAAGCTGTGGGATCTCCATCCTTGGAAAGCTTCAAAACTCAACTAAACAAGTCCTTGAGCAACCTGCTGTAGCTAGATGTGATCTCAGCAGAATGCTGGACTGGATGACCTCTGGAGGTCCCTTCCAACCCACAGGAGTCCATGATTCTATATAAGAATCATTTTTCAGAGTGGGAAATCTTCAGAGTTTGGTATAATTTTTAACAATAAATTAATCTTTCAACTAGAGAGATTAAATACGTTTTTCCATTGGTTTCACAAAAGAGATATGACCTTTCACAGGAAATGTGATTATTAGATTAAAACAGTGAATCTGTGAGGGTAAAAGTCACATACTTGTCTTTTGAAACAAATCCTTCATGTATTATCCGAGCTGCTTAGTTGCAAACGTGCAGGCAGCCATATCACCTGGTGATAACACCTTTATTTACAGAATTTCAGGCTGCACCGCAAGCAGTGAATAAATGATGAGTCCATTGGTGAAGACATTCACCAATTAACAAGGAGCAGCTGTTTGTCTTCTTTTCTTCGGGTACAATTGATTAAAATTGCATGCTTCATTTAGGCAGAATTCTCTTGTACTTTACCAAAGGAGAAAGGTTCTTTCAAATAGAGTAGTTTCTGTTTTGATTTATTAAACATCTTCCCAGCCGAATGCAGATTAGAAACCTATTCTGTTTTGTTTCGTATAATATGCAGATGCTATTTTAAAAATCAGAGTTAAAGTATTTTGAACGTTAACCAGAAATAAACTGTAACAAAAAGCAGCTGGTGCAACGAGTTATTTCAGGCTTAAACTACACTTCCTTTTCTCTTTAGCCCACACGTGTATACATACACAGATAGACACACAAACACACACATGGATGTTATATACACGTCTATCAGTACAAAACGACATGTTACTGCTAAGACTTTAGGGATGTTGATCAAGCAGAGGACTGCTATGAACCAGCATGGTCCAATCTGCAATGCAACCAACCTACAGCAAAACTACCTAAAAAGGTTCCTGCTTTGTGCAGTCAGGAAATACAGAAGCTTAAATGCAGTTAGAAAGTATCTGAACAGGGAGCAAAAACTGCTGGTGACGTCTCAGCTCTTCGATGTAGTAGGCAGAGTAAGATGCATTGACTGGAGACTGAAACTAATGAAGCACACACCAGAAACAAGGTGTACCTTTTAACAGGGGTAATTAATCTCTGAAACCATTTACCTACTACTGTAGTGGATTCTCCAGTTATTCCAGTTCACCCATGAGCAAGAATTAGAAAATAAAATCCTGTTGCTTAGGTTATGCCAGAGATTAGATGCTGCCTGTAATGATCTGGGCAACTGGTACAGTAATACTCTGCAACTAAAAAAATTATTTTAAGCAAGCTCTGATCACTTGAAAAGTTGAAGGTTTGTTACAAACACATGAAGAAATACATCTCAAATTTGGAAGATCTGCTTCAAAACAAATGAATCTGCTTAAGTTAACTGTACTGCATCTAAGTGTCTCAAATATTCCATACAACAATTCTTAAACACTCTAGGTTTTAAACATCAAAAGCATCTATAAAAACCCATGTTCACATTTTAGGAGAGCTCTCCTTCACTGTGGAAAAAAATCTGTAATGCCAACTTGGAGATTCAATGAAGGAGGCTCATGGTAAACTCAAAATCTTGAAGTCATTTCAGGTGTTATCTAAAAATATGCAAAACTAGAACTTCCAAAAAACTTGAAAATCAGTTGCCTGATTCCAAGCAGACATTACTCAAGTCTGCAAATGTTTATTAGGAGAAAAATGTATTTATTATTTTCATCGTTAATTATTTTTATTGTAATCTGATGACAGCAGAACATCTGGCAATGACAGAAGTTACTCTTCCTTCTGTCTGCCTAAGAACACCGTTTCTGTAGTTGGTCTCATCCCACTGGGCACCTCCAACATCAATTTTTAACAACTTCAGAAGTACAACATGTTCAAGGTATTCACTGACCAGTGTCTCGGACACCTGAAAAGAAATGTAACTTCTATTCTCACCAAAATGTGCTGTCTAAGTAAGTCAGAGGAAAGACCACGCATGTCTACACTTTCAATAACAGAAATACTTCTAGTATCACAATCATATTCTGCCTAAATCCTGAAGGCAGGAGATACACAAAAAGTTCACAGATGCTTTTCCACCTGCTTACCTCGAACGACCAATACTTGGCTAAGGAAAAAAGATTTTAAAAAATAAAAATAAAAAGGAAATCAAGTAACATTTTCTTCTGCATTTTCTATATTATGTTAGAGAGCACTCTACAGACTATTATAACTATAATTTAATCTACAGAATAACTTTAGTCCATATTAGTTAATCTGATTATTAAAGTAAAATTATGTGATTTCCCGAATGCCTGCTCAGAAAACGCATATTTTTAAGCATTCCTTTTTTTTTTTTTTTCCAAATCTCTCTAAGGAGTCCTTGAATTAGTCACTTCATTATAGTTTAAAATCTGTACTATTTTCTAGTAGGGAACACAGAGATAACTGGACTATAAGCAAAAGCTCCTTTAGGGCTAGTGACCTTTAATCAATATCTGTAGGACATTCCTGGCTCACAGCCACCTACAACATGCTGTGTATCATACCCTCTAAAAAGAAAAGAAAGTCTCCTAAGTTCCTTCAAATATTGCAAACACTTTGCAAACATTTCAGCACACAGCCAGTGATCAGAGATGTTTCAACAATGTTTTCAAAACACACACAAAATGAAACGTCCTCAGGTTCTGCATTGCTGCTCCCATACTGATGCATCTGTTAAATCTAGGCACCAAGATATAATCTATGTAGAACACAATTATTTTTTTCACTATAAGCTAAGTCATAAATCAAGACCAGAGTACAAATTCTATAATCACCGTTTTTCCAATTAGAGCAGAGATTTTTCGGTTTTTCTTATGGCCTCAAATAAAAGATTTAAAATTATCCCACAGAGGAAAAATCTAATTTGTAAGTAACCTTAACTGTGAATATCTAACAGTGCCATGCATTATCTATTCTCATATAAAAAATGGCACTTAGAGGCAAGAAAAGACATTTGCACATATAAATAGCTCATCTGCACATGTAGTTAAAGCAATATCTGAATGGAAAACACCAATGGGGAACAACGTGTTTTCATTGACAGATCATCTACAAATCTGAATACTAAAACACTCCTAAAATGTGGGAGTGAAGATTTCAGAAAAACAGAAGGTTTAATCAAAAATCCAAAGTGAAGTATTAATCAAATATTTACAACAATTCTGAAGTCCTGTATACTGTACCCGCTATTTTTAGAAAATACTCCTTCAAAAGAGCTGCATTTATTAGAATTTATTTTAATATTTAGATATTTTTCGAACGCTGCAGATAGTCAAAGATACATTTATGGACTAGAAAGACGCCAAGTGGACAAATAATAATAATAATAAAAAAAAGTTAGTACTAATACAGTCTAATTCTGCCACCTAGTGACAAACTTTCCTACGCAAATTTTCCAAGGACATGACTATGTGTGTCAGCAGAAAACACATTCATCTGCAGGAAAAAGTGTGCAGCCTTTATAACCAGTCTCTGTGCTCGTTTGTGGCAGTACCTAAAATACTGAAGATGTCATCTAAGCATATGGAAAGTATTGTTTTGTTACAAGTGACTCCAGAATTGTCAAGAGCTTATTTGGGAGATACCTACCACATAAGCAGGGTAAAAAACCAGACCAAACAGTCCCGGTGAGCTCAACAGAAGTTGTGCATGTTATCCTGCCATAGACTGACTCTCTCTGACAATATTTACAGTAAAAATGGTACTATTTAAGATATTTATTAATAAACTACTTTAAATGTTAATAATATAACGCAAAATTCTAGATTTACATTTTAATGTTGCAAAAGGTACATTTACAGCAAATATTCAGCATTTCAATCACTCTCAGTTTTAAAATTCTTACCAAAGCTGAAGGCACCACCACGTTAACTGTGCATCTGTGTGTGTATGACTCTGTATGTATGCAGCATTGCATCTCTTCGACTCAATATTGTCCTTATGATTCTTTCCCATCTGCTTCTTCTGGAGCCCAAAGCAATTGAATATAGTGGTGTATCACTTCTATAACTGGAGGGTGTGGTTTATTGATGGTTCTTTTTCCTAAAAATGAATAAATATTTCAAAACATTACTTTAATAATTACTTCTATAATACAGTTGAAGTATTTTCACATATCAGAAATTGGATTTTGGACATTCAATAATAAATTATGTTATTGTTTGATTTAGCACTTGTACCTATAAGAGGTTCTTGGAGAACCACAAGAACACACAAAAACTATGCACGTATTTTGCATCTAAACTTCAGTAACAGAATCAACTTCTAAATTCACTATTTGATGGAGAAATAATATCTAAAGTTTCTGCATTGGACTACCTTATAAATCTGGCACAGTTGCCACATTATCATACTGAGTCTATGCATTCAGTTTTAATGCAGTCTCTACTTCTCACTAAAAATCTACACATACAGAGCTCTTCTTACTAGACTTCTCTAAAAGACCAAAAATTTGGAATAACAATTCAGAAGTTCTCCTTTATTTTCTTAAAAAAAAAAAGTATATACATAAAATCTGGACAAAATAAACATATTGGTATTATAATATATAATGTTAAAAAAGAAGATAAATTATCTTGCACGTATGGGTCTACAAAGAGCTGCTTAATTAACCAATCACTGTTCAACATCAAGCACTGAGTTTCCTGACTGTATAAAAGGAAAATCTCTATTTTTCTGATGACAGCAAAAAGCAGAGATGGCTGCCCTCCTGCTGTTACAGCCTGGATGGCAAAGCACATGGTGCCCTATACTTGCAAAGCACTCCTTTACAAACACACATCCAAAAAGTGAGGACAACAAAAATCCATATCTTTTAAATTAGGCAAGACATACTCAGTTAAGCCAAGCAATTTTAAAACCCAACCAGCATTTCTGTTTCTGGTTAAACTACTTCCAATAACAAAAATCTGGATATAAGAAAGATAATTTTGAAAACAAAATGTGACTCTTGAAAAGCATTAATACGATGAGAAAAATACAAAAAAAAAAAGCATATTTTCCAGAAGCATACAATGGAGAATGGTGTATTAGCAAACACAAGCCTTACTACCACCTTCAGAAATCCTAAAAACCTAAAAAGGAGCAACCTTCTACTACAGAAACTGAGCTCTCCATCCAGCTAAGTTTTTTTGGCCAAAGAAGCCTTCAGAAAGAGCTGAGGATCACATAATCCAACCTGTTTTATGGTTACATTTCTGCTGCCAACCTGCCTAGGTAACTAGGTCCTACTCAAAGGAACTCAAAAATGCAAACATTTCCTGAATGATTTTCAAATCCCATCTTACCTCTGTTTATTTTTAGAGCACAGAGAAACAGTAGAAAACACATGATTTATCAGAAGTCTATATTCCCCCCCCCCCCCTCACTCTCATCTGTGTTTTTTCTGCAGCCTGGAACAGCAAAACTCTACTAGACCAGTGAGACTATTTTTCTTCAAAGTCAACTGAAAACTTACACAGCTCTTTGTGTACAAAGGAATATATTATACACATACACACTGCATTTCTATTACCATACACATACCCCTACCATTTCTCTTTCATGATTTGCTCTCACTTAAATCTCGTTTTCTCTAAATGAATCATAGAATCATAGAATGGTTTGGGTTGGAAGGGACCTCAAAGATCATCTAGTTGCAAGCCCCCTGTCATGGACAGGGACACCTTCCACTACACCAGGTAGCTCAAAGCCTCATCCAACCTGGCCTTGAACACTTCCAGGGATGGGGCAGCCACAGCTTCTCTGGACAACCTGTTCCAGTGCCTCAGTACTCTCACAGTGAAGAATTTCTTCCTTCTATCCAATCTAAATCTCCCCTCTTTCAGTTTAAAGCCATCACTCCTTGTCGTATCACTACATGCCCTTGTCAAAAGCCCCTCTCCAGCTTTCTTTAAGTAAGCCCCTTTAAGTACTGGAAGGCTGCTGGAAGGTCACCCCGGAGCCTTCTCTTCCCCAGGCTGAACAGCCCCAACTCTCTCAGCCTGTCTGCATAGCAGAGGTGCTCCAGCCCTCGGATCATCTTCATGGCCTCCTCTGGACCCACTCCAAGAACTCCATGTACTTCTTGTGTTGGGGCCCCAGAGCTGAAAAATACTGTATCTGTAAAGAATTAGAAAAAATCTTGCCATTTTGATCAAGGAAATGACATTTTCCGTGGACAAGGAAAGTCTCAGAATTTTCTATACTTTAAACCCCCTGAAATAATAAGCACAGGAGAAAGAAGTCAACGTTAGTCTATTTTGGGCACTCTATCTTCAGCAGCCTCTGTGAGGACAATTCATATTTTGGCCCTAGTCACAGAGCAAAGCAAGCTGGATGCACTCCTGCTCTGGAGGTCAGAAATCATACATTAAGGTGAGGAGAGGGGCTGAAGGATGAGTGTGTGGTTTGGGGTTTTTTTTAACCTACAATTATTACATAATCCTGTCACTGGATTCCCCACCTAAGAAGCCAAAGCTTATCTGGACACAATTTCAATGAGCAGGATTTTACTGCTGTAACTATTATTTCTGAAAAGCTTTTCCCCATCACCACTTAACTTGAATCACATTTGTCTCACGTCACTGTCATTTCATCAGTCATGCATTGCTCTTCATTAAGCAGGAAAGCATACACAATACAGCCCTCAGTATTAGATATATTTTATCTACAGGAGAAAGAAAGAAACAAATAAAAAAACTCTCCTCTATACCTTGCTAGAGCCAAGACTGTGATATATTGCCCCACTTGTACAGGATTGTGTTCAATGATTTATTCCATAAAGGCCATGACTGAAAGTAACTGCAAAGAGAGTACAGAAATAATGAGTAGGTGACTTTGAATATTCACCAGTTTATTCAAAGCTCATGCAAACTTATGTCTAGTTCTTAAAAATAAACAATACCCTTTAGTCCACCCAATTATATTTTGACGTGTAAAACAAAATACTACCTCTACACACCTACAAAAGGGCAAGATTCTATATTTGCCTCCCATTTCAGAGGCTTTAAATTTTTTTTTTTAATCAAAGTATTTATTCTTATAAGAGATCCTAGATTTCATTTCCATGACCATATAGCCCTTCCTGACATATCCCAAAGAGGTTCTAGTGCTGCAGTTTGCTTTAGTACTATTAAAGGAAAAAGTGTAAGTTGTCTTTGTGGAAACTTTCAAAGTTAAGCTGACATAAAAAGTGAAATTTTCTGAGAAGGAGCAACATAGTTACTGAGAAGGAAGAAAAAATAATAAAGCAGGTATTTTTCTTCATCAACATGTAAAATTATAGTTGCTTTCTTCTACAGAGGTAAAGAGAAATTAAAGAGCAAGAGATCACTCATTATCTAACATTTACTTTTTTTGCCTGCATCTGAAAATTACAAGGAAGTTTGACCCCACACGAAGGCTTACTCTACCTTGAGAAAATAAGCAACATTTCCATAATTCTTTTAACCACGTCTCACAGATATATTAACAACACTTTCTAGAAGCAAATTTGGCTTGATTTATATCAATGGCAAAATTCCCATTAAATTCGAAGGCCAAATATTTAGTTCTGCACCTGTAACGAAGCAGACATTCATACTAAATATTATCTGCATATACCACAACAAGAAGGACTTGATTTGGCAGAGTATAGCCATGCCAATTCACATTGACTTCCCTAATATTTTGGCTTGAATAACAACTGTAGGGTAAAAGCCAAAGAACGAAGACTGATTCCATTTATGTCTACAACAAAACTCCTACTGACCTGACTGGGGTTGGAATATTGTAGCACCTCAGGCAAAATCAATGCAAAATGGTGGCCAAAGCAACGACATGGGATTTTCTCAAGGCAACAATCGCGGCGTTACAACAGATCCGTGATGAAACCCAACAGCAACAGTGACCAAACGCAGCTGAGAGGCACTGTGCCAGGGCAGTGTCACATCAAAGCAACCTCCTCATGTCAAAACAAAACCAACTTTTATTTTGGAGTACATTGATCCTTGCCAGTTCCCAGTGACAGTAACTGTGTGACCAGAGGAAAACAGCCACGTCAACTTCTGCCCAGTTCAAACAGTACTGGAAAAAAAACAACCAACATTCAACCCCAGCATGCAAAGTCAATCCCTCATAAAAGCAAAAGTTCTCATCCTTCTGCCTCGGCTTTCATTTGCAGTACTGCAGCACTGTGTTTTGCAGGAGCACAGGATTCGTTTGTCAGAAGACATCCGTAATGTGCAACATTTTCACATCTCACACTTCACTTAATAAGTTATTAAGTTACAAGTTCCTTAAAAGTTAGTAAGGATAAACAAGTACTAAAAAAAATGGAATTTTTTGGAAAGTGAAACAAATCAATAAAATTCGTACTTACAACAAAGTAGCCACGAAATACTTTTTATATTAAGAAAAAAACCTAAATCAACTTTATGTATGCTTTTTCCATTCTGCATGATCTAAAGCATTAGAAATCCATACCCACAGAGAAAGGAATAAACCTCAGTGCAGAGAAAGGCAGACACTTGTGACGTAAAAACACTTGGGGGGTGTGTGTGTAGTATATTTTATAAGGGAAATGTAAAAAGTAGCCACAACAATCAAATCCTAAAGATGCAGTTGGAATATTTTAGAATACAGAAAATTAATTCTAGAGTAAAGAGACTTCTCATTCTATCACCCATCAGAGCAGCAACGACCACTCTAAAACTTTCACACCTGCTGCCAAAAGTTGTAAAGAAAACTGAAGCCGTGAATTCACAAAACAACTGCTGACACAGCAGGTCTGCTCGTCCCATCTCTGCAGTAACCTCTTCTACAGCTGGAAATATCTTCTGATTTTGGGCTAGGTAATTTGAAGAACCCACATAACTCCTCCTCAAACTCTTTGGGTTAAATCACGGCTCCTTTTCATCAACGGCAAAATCCTGCCGACTGCCGGGTGACTAAAGGTTTTCCTTCCACTTGATCCCTTGTCAGCTGCCCGTAAATCTCTCACCACCACTATTTACTGCTATCTGTAAATGCTTCACCTCGTTCATTTTCCATTACGTCGCACACCTTTCTCTTTCATTGCTCACCATCCTTTCCATATGCTCCACTTTACCTCCCCAAAATCCAGAAATTCATATTCCAGGCCATGAAAATATTTCAGCCTTCTCATTCAAAGTGTAGCACTAATATTTTCACTAATATAGCTCCCAACTAGTTCCAAAAGACTTCCCAGAGAATATTTTTTCTCAGTTTATAAAGCAAAAGCACTTGTGACAAACAGCTTGATGTTTCTCTATTCCCCCCACAGCTACAGCACTAGTTTTTGTTGCCGCCCCATCAGACGTTTTGGCTCCTACCCAAACTCCTTGTCTGTAGCTCCTGTCATCTGGAACAAAACGTACTAATACTGTCTAGCTGACTTCTCATCTCATTTCAAATCCAAGTTCCAAATATCCTTTATTCTCTTCCCTATGAATTATCTCTATTTCTCCCTCCTCCTCCTCCTCCTGCTGTTCCAGCTCTGGAAAGAGTTAAGTCTAAAGTACACATGAATATTACACAAATGGCTTGAAAAGAGAATGCTGGTCTTGCTTTTTCTAAACAATATAAAGAGAATAGAAAACAGATGAAGATATCCCATTACATTAAAAAACCACTAATAAATTAGAATAAAATTCCATTTAGGCCTACTATCATCTGTCTTCTTAAGATGCCTTGGTGCTTAAATAATACTTAAAGCCATTCTCTAAAACAGCTCAGGAAAAAAAGTACTTGCAAAAGATACATAAAGCTACTAGTTTGCTTTTTGCATCATTGTTCAAAGGAAGAGTAAACAAACAGATCTGATGCCTGGCTGACAGTTTTGTGGATAATGTCCTGACACAGCTAAACTGCAGATGATGAGACGGCCAATGGTTTTATTAAGCAAATGGTGGTGATAAATATGGTAATAGATAAGAAAAACTTGTTCTGAGCTTTTTGTTTTTTTAATTATGGAAATCAGAGGCATTCAGTCTGTGTCCCATATCAAGCCAGTCCATCCCGCAGTTCTCTCCTGGAGATGACCTGGGGACACAGGTTTGTGGCAGTAACCTCCCAATCTCTTTCCTCACCACCTCCTCCTCTTCCCAACGCCCATCACAGCAATGAACGTGCTCATCACACTGAGCAAAATCCCAGGAGCTCTAGGTTTGCTTGGCAAGTGTGGTAATTACAGTACTAAGGGGAACCTAAAGCCTCTTAGTCCACATGGACACAATACAAGGTCTTTCTGGAAGTATTGCTTAGGCTTAAGTGGTACATAAACTAAACTTATGTGTCTTTATCTACAAAAGGATACTGACATCACAAATGAAAATCATTATGATTGCTCCTCCAGCTGATTTGGGAAGGCTGGGATATGGAACAATTAATACAATACTGAATCTGTCTATTTAATTTACTTTTTCTCCTTTTAAAAATAAAACTTACTTAAACTTCATGTCAATTTATGTCAAACAATATGAAGTCCTGAACTTACCGTAACCCGTTGGCAGAAATAATACTCAAGCGATTTACATTTGTTGCCACTACTGAACTGAGCAAAGTCACTGCATTGTACCCAGAGCCTGCTGGAATGACAAAACAGCTTCTGACCATGAAAGACTCCATGTAAAAAGAAAATATTTTCTGGATTTGAATCTCATAGGATTATACTAATCTGAAACTATCCTGTCAAGTCGCTAGCTATTACGCCACGCTTAATCTGATTGGAATTATAAAATATTATATTTTTGTTATTATTTTCGATATTATTGAATATGTAAAACAGTTACATTGTGATTTTTAAGTGAATTCTAATTGTAGTCAAAAATTAGTAAACAAGAAAAAAAAAACAGGTGTCTCACGTACTTTTACATCTCAAAACCAAGCAAGTATATTGCTTACGCATGCACAATTTCAGCTCAAAACCCATAATATTCTCCTTCAATACTGGGCAACCAGTGAGTTAAAACTAGATTTATTTTTTTTTATTTTTTGTTGACTTGAAACACTTTGTTATAAACCAATCTATCACCAGCTGTCAGTACTTTTAAGAGCCTTAATGCAAACCCAATAATATTCTACCAGGCAACAAAACCTTAAGTGGAAATTAAAACAAAATAGAAGTGTAACTCGTCTGTACTGCTACAGTCTCTCTTATATGATGGAAATTCTCTATTTTAGTTTTACAGTTTGCTCAATAAACAGTAATATAGTTACAGTATAACCAAGGTTAAACGCTGCTGTCAGTGGGCCAACAGAGAAGCTAAAAGAGTCTTCAAATGAGAGGGTTTTTTTTCCACATTTGTTGTCTGTTGGCCAGGCACCAAGCTTTCATATTCATAGCAGTATAAAAAGCAACCAGGAAAAAAAAATAAAATCCTGCAGAGACTATTAAAGTGTCATTTTTAGTAACAGGACTCCATAAATCATGGTGATGTTCTCACCTCCAGGTTCTACTGGTGCTTGGCACTGCCTCTCCCTGCAACCAGTTCCAGTGGATTTACAGATACAGGTTACTGGTTCAGCTTTTATTACACACAAGGAGACCCCCGTCCCCTGTTCTACTTTTATCACAGATTGAACATGGGCCAAAATCCAGCTATTGCCCAACCCTCCTACTTGCAACACTTGCCTTGGCAGGCTGGCCGCCCCTTGGGAACGGTGGCACCACAGCATTGTGTATGGTGAGCTGCAGGTCCAGGGGACAGCCTGGGCTTCTCCTCATCCTGGGCGTGTTTGTGGCCCTGGAGTTCCACAACTGAGGCCACCAGCCTCTGGCATGGGAAACTAGAGGTGGCTCAGCAAGGTAATCCAGTCCCAGAGAATAAACTAAGTTATCAGGGTAGGTAAAACAGAAAGATATCTGCTTTTGGAGGCCATCTGTCTTCTGAAACACATGGGCACCACATAACCCTCGTTTGGTCTCATTAAGAAAAATAAAGAGTTCAAACAGATGACAGCTCCTGGTCTAAAGTGCAGGGCAGCAATCAGGCTTCATACCAGGCACACAAATAGAAATGTGTTACCAGCATATATCATTTTTTTTATGTCAAAAGGGAAAATTAGCAAAGCCTTCAGGAGAAGTGTAATTCCAGGTTAGGTACATCCTCTCTGCTTTCAGCTGCAAAGATGCAGTTCCACATCCCGGCGGACATACACGAGTGCTGAAGGGATTTGGCATCAAAAGATTTTGTGCTGGAAAATAGGATGGAGAGAGGAACTGCTCTTGACAGCATCTGCTGGTTCTCATCTAACAAGAATGAACTATAATTTTGCTTTTTAAATGTGATATGTTTCACATTCATATTTCATAGGCTTCATTTGCTTCATTACAAAGCAAATTTAATCTGAAACCCTCTATTTAAACAACATTCTTGCGGGAAAAAAAAAGAAGTGACACCTTTAAATTCCCATTGCTATCGCAAACTATTGCTGCCAAAATGGGGGAAGAAAATTGGAACAGAGAAGAAAGAACATTGTAATACTGTTGATATTACAAATCCAAATTCTGTATAAACTACACACAGAAAATCCTCCTCCTCTGAAAGATTTAATAGCCAAGCTGCAAAGAGTACCTATATATTAATGAGGCTTTATTAAAGATACAGAATATGCTATGTGGTATTTACTGCTTTCCTACAGCACATTACCATAAGCACTTGCACAACGACATGTAATTTAAACCAATAGCGAAGTTCTCACTGATAGCTTTGAAAGCAGCTTATACCCTAATTTACTAAAAGCCCTTATCTGCAGCGAGTGTTTCTGTTATTTATTAGAATTAATTAAATCCTTCTGCATTACGTGAAAAAGTACAAATCCTTAAGGGCCTGCTATAATGACAGCAATCAGAAGAGATGATCAAGAAGCCTTATAGCAGAAAAGGGTTCGACACTCCAAAGGGAAGAAGAGATCTTGCTAAATAGCAAAGCCAAAGTCAAGAACAACTGCAGCAGCACTACAGAAGACATTCAATAGACAGGTCAAAAGCAGGTGGAGTGAAAGGGACGGACACCATGAGGTTAAAATCAAGGAGTAAAAGATGTGAGATCAGAAACCAGCGCTCTGGAGGAAAATGGCAGAGCTACAGCAATGAGGCATATCCAGTAGCAAAGTGCTACTGCTTAGATGTCATCTTAATTTGCAAAGGCAATGCTCAGTCACGCTCCTAACCCAGCGTTTGGCTGTGTTCGTTAGATGCTTTGGTTGCCAGGGAAGCTGGCTGCAGAGGGCTGCTGGGCTGATTCTCCAGGAAGAGGCTCAAAGTACTCAAATCAGACACCTGGCTGAAGATCAGGATGAAGCTTTCACACCACCCATTTTAGCAAAGATAAATAATGCAAATCAGTCAACAACCTGTTCTGTCGAAGCATCCGTTATCATGAAAGGAATATGAGTTTCATAATATTTGGTTTTCTAATAGTAAACGTTCTTCTCGATTTGGTAACTTATTTAAATTTGCTTTCTTCCATTATAGGTACCAAAAATGAAAATGAAAGAAATTGCTGTGGTATCACCATTCAAATTTATTCAATGAACCAGAAAATATTGCTGACCAGTTTTGAAGGAAACAAGCCTATACTGCAACTGAGGAAAGCAGAGAGCACATACTGCTACCACTGCTAAGCACATGAAAAACAACCAAAATGCAGGATTAACAGCAATTCACCTGTTTGCTTCACGTCATTTTAAGCCGAATTTCACAAAACCCCACGTCTGTAGGATTGTGCTGTCAGCCCCCTCATGACATTTATGCCTTGTTGAGTGATTTCAACCACACCTGAGAGAGGCAGTGAACTCAATGGTAGTGAGTTTGCAACAAGAAATAGGAAGGAAGCAATAGAAAATCAGATAAAACATTAGACATCAAGGGATCCACTAGGGCCACAGGAAAAGTGACTTCCAAGTTCAGCTGAATACGACATGACTCAGTTTCACCTTCACAGAAATCATGATACCTCACCTTGTCATCTTCACAGAGATGAGGTCTGTCCCCACTGATGGTCAGCCCAAAACATTTTGCAGCACTGTAATGCCAGTGAGTGGGCAGATAAATCCCCTGGTCCTTTTGCCTTTCAGAGATGTTCCTCCAGAAGATTTCATGTGGCTTTGGCCCTCAAACTGGGCAGTTGTCAGTCTTTGCTGCCACCCACTCTAAGTGTCGATAATAAGTCTGTTTTGTGAGCAGAATATAATTAGACTTATCTCACTTGGACTGAGATATTCAGACTGCTGAAAAAAAGATTTTCTCCTACTTCTCTTTGTTAGTTTTCTATGCTGCTGTCATCAGAGAATGCATTACTAGCATTGCAGCCAACACAGTCAGAACCTATGAAACAAGAAAAATTTGTAAGAAGAGGCAATAACTTTTATTATATTACTTGGCACAGAAAAAGCTTGATACAGAAAAAGCACACAAGCATTGTGCTCATAGCCTGTTCATCAAGACACGATCAGTATCATTGTTCAACAGGAGACTTGCCTCGAACTAAAGTAAAAAATGTTATTTAATATTTGTGTTACAGTACAGATCAGTCAAGATTAGGAGACTCTAGTTTGTTACTTTTGAGTCCTAAGAGTTGGAGTTACTTTACGTCAGTTGTTTGTTCTTCCCCCATCTTTCAAGGCCACTTCTGGTGCCCTAGGAGGACTAGAATTGACATCTCTCTGCTTTTTTTAATGTATCAAGTATATTTTAGATTTTTAATTGCGGCAAAAGCAGTTAAAGCCTTGCAAGTTTTCTGAGTGAACACACAGAGTACATAAAAAGGCTCTTTACTGCTCTGACTTTGTAAAACATTACAAATAACATCAAATAAAAACACTGTCGCTAACGGCCGGCTCGCAGCCCCTGCGCTGGCTTCGCTGCTCCCAGGGGTGAAGCCCATTGTGCCGGGATTAGCTGGCCACATGACCACCTCTGCAGCCACAATAATCGCCCCGTAGCCTCCTATTCACGCAGCCGGGGCACAGGCAGAGCCATAAAGGTCAGGCTCAGCCTGCTCTTTCCCAATTATTCTCCAGCCCAGCTGAGCAGCAGCAGACGAGAGCACGAGCTGGGACCCATGGTCTGGCTTTAACGTGCTACTGAAGTGGAAAAGCTGCATCTTTTGCTTTAATCACCTCTATTTTGAAGAGTTTGGGGGATTTTTAAAAATATATTTTCTTGAGGTTCATTTGGGTTATTAAACCACTTCAAGTGTGACAAACAGACCACAAAAGGCAGCTGGACCCCAAGATCGAACTTTTAAACTGAAGAGCTGGGAAATACTAATCCTGAAGCAAGCAGAAATGGATTTCCTCAGGTTAAGGGGGCCTGAATGATCAATCAGTACAAAAGACTCCTTCATTACTCATGTGGTTTTGCTGGGAATAATATATGTGAGAAAAATGGAGGTTTTAACCTTTTCTCCAGAGATCCACTGCTTTTCAGAATTACTTGACTGCAGCGATGGTGATGAAGAGGAAATACTAGTATGTGGAGAAGATTTAGAGCTTAATCCTTTTGATGGCTTGCCTTATTCTTCCCGTTATTATAAACTTATGAAAGAAAGAGAAGAACTTCCAGTATGGAAAGAGAAATCTACTTTTATGGAAACTTTGCTTCATAATCAAATTGTGATTGTATCAGGTGATGCTAAGACTGGCAAGAGCTCCCAGGTCAGTAAAACATACTTGCTTGGGGTTTTTTATTACTTTTAGAGCATTTAATATGGTACACTTTTTAGAGTTACTATTATGATTTTACTAATACTACATATTTTTAAAACAGAGGAAACCTTTTGCAATCAATTAACTATTCACTGGTGTTGCTGTTTGCTTCTATTGGGCTCATCGATATCCAGATTTATATTATATCAGTATCTGGCTTCAGTTACAGTGGGCTGTTTCTATGCTGAGTGCTGTATGGCATTGCAATATAATAACATCCAGGTCTGAAGACTTCAGAACTGCAGTGCAGAGCTGCACAGTGTACATGCACATAGTTGTACTGAGTTTAGCCGTTCTCAGTGTAGAGATGTGCAGCCATCTATTGTAATCTGAGGTATTAAAGCCAGAGGGGGAAAGCGAAATACAAAAGCTGACAAAAGATTAATGCAGTCAAATACAGATTTACAAAATGTATATATAAACATACATTTAAGTAACTTCTTCCAATATTCACAAACACTTCACCCTTACTTTATGTTTGTCCATTACAAGCCATTTTTACTTAGTTGATGACGTCTTTTGGGCTTCAGGGTAAGTCAAGTGCCGAAGAATAACACTTTTCAGACAGTGATTGTCAGAGCCAGTGGCATAAACAACTAACAAACATCTCAAACTACGACTTCTTACATACTAAATATTAATTTTAAAAACATCAAGTCCTTTCAGAACACTGAATGAAGAACACATGCATTAACTACTCTAGTTTAAAATTCAGAACCAAATACACACAAAAAAACCTAACTACATACAAAATATTCTTGCATCAGTATGTACACTGTTAATTTTTTTCTGTTTGTATACCAAGATGTCACACCTCAACTTGAAAACCTATCAACTATATACTTGCAAATTTATGTATCAGAATGTTTCAGCTAAAATCCTTCTCTACTGAAATTACAGGTGTATTTCCGCTGTCTTCAGAGAGGCCAACCCTAAGTGTAAAATACTTTAGGACTTATTTCAAGTTGCTTTAATGATTTGTCAATAAATAATTCCATCTACATTTGGCTAGCAACTATTTTATTCATTTGGAGAATTTTAATGCCTCCTCCCTCATATTGGCTAAGCTTGTCATTTTATCCTCTTTTTCTCCATCTTCACACTGAATGCCCAGTGGAAATGGTAAACTCTGCAAGCCTATGTTTGATTCAATGCATATTCTTGGAAAGTGTGCTTTGGTTCTGATTAGTGCTATGTCAGGAAAGAAATACAGTGGATATGCAGGCGGGTCATAAGAGAAGATGAAAAAAGTTCGCCGGGAATGAAGGATTGAAATTAGTAGGGCTGCTTCTCAGGGAGAAATGATGCCCTTCTCTCACTTCAGCCAAGAGCAAATGCTTTTTCCAAGAGTACACTATTACTTTACAGAACTCATGCATCAGTGAAGCCAAGATCTCAGTTGACTCTAAACACATAAATATCTGCTAGGACTATCAAATTCTGTTGTAATAATATATAACGACCTAAGTCTGTTACCAGAGTAAGCAGGGAAGAATTTTCGAGCAAGTCTCAGAAGCCAAAACATGATTGTTTACAACTGGGATGAGGACAAAACTTTCCTGCAAGTAAAGCTGAAGGGTAATTACTGCTGCAGGGCATCTCATACCTGTCAGAGATTTTGATGCTGGACACTGCTAGAAATCACATATTGAACTAGACATCATACTTCTAATCGAAAATTCCTACATTCCTATAAAAAGGATACACACCCACCTGATGCCTGGAGTATTTTTTGGAGAGAGAAGTTTTTACCCCTTGTTATTGACTGTAATTTATGCAAAGCAAACTACTCGCTAAGAAATGTTAGCTTTTTAAATTGTCCTTAAACAAGTTTGGTACAAGGTAACACATCACTGGCTGGTTTTTAAATATTTTTAGAAACCTAAATAACTATACAGAAATAAACAACATGTGGCTGATGCACCTAGTTTATTTATGTTGATTAAGTAAACAATTTGAAACCTGATACTTTCACTAAAATAATATTTATAATGTAATTTTACTTTCTCATTACAATAATGAATTAATATTTTCTAGTGATGATTTTCTACTGTAAGTGTATAAATTAGAAAGCTATTGCACAAGTTTCTGGAGCAGTTCAGTTTCACTTAGCTTTGTTTACAGAGTAATTAATCTGAAATTACAGAGATTTACTCTGGCATTTCTTTGTTTGAAATCCTCTTCTTTCTAGGACATGTTTCTCATGTCAAGCACCTGAGTATGATACAGCATGGGCAGGTTTACTGCTGAGCCAGCTGAGGAGTCCATGCCAACAACTGCACTAACATTGTTGGATCAATCAGCAGATGCTTAAGAATGATACTGCCAGTGTTACCTGCTCCCCAGAGGCCAATTCTGTCCCTTCTGCAATGCATTTGAACTAATCTGAGTCCTGTTGAGAAATTCCCAGGTGAACCTTCTAGCCCATGTCACTCCAAGTCTTGACTATTAAAGAGATTCGGGGTCTTGACATGTACCAAGGCAGATAATTTCTGTGTCAGGTGCAGCTCATCCATCAGCAGCCAAGCAGACAGCAAGCGGCAGGTGCTCAAGCCGATTTAGTTTTTCCACTTTGTCTGCTTCTTTTGCATTCCAGCCTCTGCTAAACGTGTTAAACACCAAATACATCTGTTTCCTTATTTAATTACAGATTCCTCAGTGGTGTGCCGAGTATTGCCTTTCCGTGCACTACCAACACGGCGTAGTGGTCTGCACCCAGGTACACAAGCAGGCAGCCGTGTGGCTGGCACTGCGTGTCGCTGATGAAATGGATGTCAACGTCGGCCATGAAGTGGGGTATTTTGTCCCATTTGAAAGCTGCTGTACAGCAGAAACCATCCTGAGGTTTGTGTGTTTGGTTTTTAATGCCTTCAAACTAATATGTAGCTTACAGCTCTTTGCAAGCACAAAAGTTTACAGCTGACAGCACTCCAGCCCTTAGGCTCTTCATTCATCCTTCCCTCCTCTGTTAGCACAGATAACCTAACAACCATGGGGGAACATCGCTTTGCTTGCAAAAGATTTTTCCATACAGTATGAAAACAAACCAAAAAAAACCCCACACTGCATTATAAAGTTGTGTATAACATTATAAAATGCAGACACTCGAGATTTTGTGATTAATCAATAAGCTGTAAAAGGCTTGAAGGAGGAGGCCTGTGCTAAATTGCAGTAGAGATTTAAGTTGGCAAGGTTATTGCCTGTGCGAAACTTCATTAAGCACCTCAGTAACATCCACATCATTCTACTTTTTCTTTCCCTGTTTTCCAGTACAGGACTGTTCGTTACCATAGGAGAACATGGGAAAATCTGTCACAAAGTAAAGCTGGAATTTAGAAGCAATGAAAAATCATGGCTAGAAAAGGGTATATTCAGTAACAAGAGAAAAAAGCATTTAGGAGGATTTTTAAGAGATAAGAAATGGACTTTATGTGTTAAATACAGGCAGGCGACAGCAGCAACACAGGGATTCAGATTTTGAGCCTCTCTGACAGTTAGCAGTTATTTTCTCTGATTCCCTAATATGGCAGGCACAAACTATAAAATCTAGGTCATAAGCTTTTTTCCAGCCACTGATTTCCTTCCAGTGAAGAAGAGGATACTCACCACTTCCGAAAAATCAAGTTCAAGCACTATTCCTTTTGAAAGTCCTTTCTCTTTCACGCAGAGCTTCGTACACCTCATCCTGCAGCTGCTCCTGATGTGAAAGGGAGACGAAGCCTATCCTCTCGCACATCGACACCTGGTTCAAGGATTCAAAGTCCTGCTGAGCAACACAGCAACCAATAACATTCTTTTATAAACTTTCAGTAGCAGGAATAATGGGGATAAAAGTGAGGAAGGCCTTACGGTATGAATTAATCTCTGATCTTGGTTCTGGCACTGCCTCAAATGCATGTGTACACCTTCTTTTCCTCATCTAGAAGTATTAGTTCCCAGCTCAAGAACTGGTTATGGCATGCAATATGCTTAGATAGATTGCAAGATTAAAGGCAATATGTTATGATTTTAGGGCAGAAGTATTTCTTCTTTTGCCTAGAGCATCCTTTCAACCATAGCCCCACTTAGTGTCATCAAATTACACTGAGTTTCTAGCTACTTAAAGGAGGATTTAAGCATGTAGTTGAGACTGACACTGCCTACAAAATAGACTCTCTGCTCTTATCAAATCTCTGTTAGAACAGAAAGAACCAAGCTGTCCCTGAATTAATTTCTTGCAATCAAATCTGAATATTCCAAGAAACTTTGTGGCGTTTCCTGTTTGCATGTTGCAGATACTGTACAGATGATATGCTACAAAGGGAAATGATGTCTGCTCCTCTTCTGAACTACTACGGCGTGATCGTCTTGGATGATGTGCATGAAAGAACTGTTGCTACAGATGCTTTACTTGGCCTTCTTAAAGATGTCTTGGTATCAAGACCAGAACTGAGGCTGGTGATACTCACTGCGCCTCATATGTCCAGTAAACTGCAGAATTATTACGGCAGTGTCCCCTCCATAAGGGTGGCAAACAAACACCGTGCAGAGGTTGTATACTCTTGCAGCATTCAGAAAGACCACTTTCTGTCTGCATTAAGATTGCTCTTTGAGATACACCATGCAAAAGAGAAGGGTGACATCGTGATCTTTCTGGCATGTGAACAAGTAAGTTATCAACCAATTCCAATGTTTCTGATTTTAACGAAGAAATAATTTACATCTGTGTTTTTATATGATCTATAAATATCTTGGTGCCAGTATCCAAGACACCAGACACTGCCAATAGTTTTTATCATTTCAGGTTTTTGCCACAAAGAAGTTACAGAATACGTAACACACTCTTATCAAAACAAACTGCCCATCAAATAAACATTTTGAGACTTTAAATTCTTATAAATCATTGTTATTTATTTTCTGATACTGATCTTCAGCCTTCCACTTTGTATCATTAAATCTGCTTTAGAACAACCAATCCACCTTAGTGGCTCCAGGAGATAACGACTTTTCACAGGCAAAGATAAATTACCATAAACTATCCAGGTAGTATTGCTTTTCGCTGTAAAAACGGATGGACATGTGACACATTTAATAATGCTAATAATCAGTTGCAAATGTTATAGGCACAAATTTTACAAATGATAAATTAATGAATTCTCTGCTTCAGTTCCCATATTCACAGTAAATAATGTTAGAGAGCAAACACATCATCTTTCCATTTCGAAGGACTAGGAAGAAAGTTTTATTTCTGCTAAAAATTATTTTCCCTTGAAATACTAAAATAATAATTCCTTTCTCTCTCTCACAATGAACAAAACACTCGTTATGAACTGTTACTGCACAGTTCACAGCCTGTGCATTCTTACCTGTGATTTAAAGTTTCATATGGCTGATGGCTCCCTGTTCCCTAGCACTCAACTGTCTTTTAAACTGAACAAAAATATCAATAAACTAAGAACATTAAGATTTATGTGTTGTCTTGGTGCCAGCTTTTCTATTAAATGGCAGTGTCATAACTTCAGAAGAATTTTTATAGAATACTTTCAGCCTATAACTACTATGAATGTAGTGGCATTCTCAAATAGAAACTCAATCTGTTTTTTTCAATTTTGAAAAATGTTTGCCAATAAAAATGTTTTTTAAAAAAAATCCCTTTCAAACTGAACAAGTCTACGAATTACTTTTATGTATCTTTAAAAAAATCGTTGACGACGTAAATTATTTTAAATTTAAAAAAAAAAGACTAAAACGATAACAAAAAAAACTGGTACAATTTATATTCCCCCTCTGAATTTGTGGGCTGCTCTAAAGGTGATGTTCCATTAACGCAGCTTAGGGACATTTTATTGACTTTATTAAGTCTTCATAGAGTTTATTCATTATTAAGGTAAAAAAAAGGCTAATAAAAACCTTTATAATACTTGCTTCTTCTTAAACATAAAAATTCAAGTAAAAGAGGGAGGTTTCTCCGTATTTCGATCCTTTTATGTGTTGTAACTGGACTAAGAACATTACAGTAGTTTCTAAAGTGTCTTTAACAGGAGCTTTGCCATTTTAGCGCTTCCAGTATTGGGGACAGTAGGGATCGGAAAAGCTTGGAGCTGCCATTTGCTGCGATCTGTTCTGACTCCAGTAGCACCCGTGCACATGGCACCTTCACCAGCAGGGCAGGTCACCCCGTTGCCAGCCCCGGCGTGCACCGTGCACACGTAGAGAGCTGTTTCTCAGGGGACGCCGCCACTCAGGGATCCCCACGTACATAACTTCTGGTTCCAGCAGAAAAGAAAACATTTTGGACACACCAGAGGGGGACCTGAGTATCTGCTACAGCATCACCAGCCCTACACACATGACAACTTTGCACCAAACTCTTTGGCATTATATCGCTGACGTGGACGCATCCTACATGTCCTATATACGTCAAGTTTAGTGACCACTTCATAATTTCTCAGCCTTGCTGTTCCTATACTGCATTTTTGCACATCTGTCTTACTCCAGAGATTGGTTTAGATATGACTAAAGCCAGAGAAGACTATTTTGAAAATTGCAGGAGAGAAGAAGACTTTTCAAAAAACAGTCCAGCTTTTCCCTAGTCTATAGTTAGAGGACACAGTCAGTAAATTCTCATACAGTTCTGTTCCTTTTTCTTTGCCTTGAATTATTAATCACTTAAAATTAAACATTAGTATAGTTTGATATGTAGTTAAAATTCATTTTAGAATAAACAAGTTTCTTTAAAATTAAATATTGATACTTGCTTTTCATACTCACGAGATAAAACAAAAAAACAAACAAACAATTTTCTCCTGATTACAGGAAATTGAAAAAGCTTATCAAATGATCAGACAGGAACGGTCTAATTTAAATCCTGACCTTGGAGAACTCATCCCAGTTCCTTTATATCCCACAAAACAAGACCTAATTCCCAAAGCAAATCAAGACAAAGAGAAATGCTGCAAAAAATACAGAAGAAAAGTGCTACTCACCACAAGTTTTGGAGAATCTTTGATTTGGATTAAAAATGTAACCTTTGTCATTGATGTCGGTGTCCAAAGAAGAAAGGTTAGTAAAGTTAACCAGAATCAGTATGCCACAAATGAACAATGCATAGGTTTTTTTTCAGGGTGGGGGAAAGGGAAATGGACAGCTAATAGATTGATGCAAATGGTTTCTAAAGCATCAAATATTTTCCTGTTCTAAGTCAGATTCTGCAATGTTTTCACCATTCAATTAACAAAATTTAATAAGTTTCATGGACATCTCGTGAAAATCTTGTAAGAAAACACAATTACTTCATAAATTCAGTCAGAAAAAAAAATTTTCAGGTTTCTAAAGCCAGATTAACACTCCCAGCTGAAATTGCCACTCATTTGGGCACCAAACCAATGACATTTCATTCGCAAACTCTATCTCACCTTAGTTTTAGCCTATCAGTCATAATTATCTCTTCAGTATCTTACAGATAGAGCAAAATACAATCAGTTCTTGGCTACCTATGAGCAGATTAGCTCGTTTAGCAGGTTAACCTCATCCCTTGTTTACCAATTTAGTAATCAGTGTGGTGCCACAGATCATATAACACCAAAGGATGCTCACACAGGGAACCACTCTATTTTAAATCTCCTTCTGGATATGTGCTTCCATTCAAGTACCTCAAAATGCTGCAATTTATCAAATTACTCTTTGAACTTTTACAGTTCATGCTAAGTATGCCTTCAGTTCTTGTTTTCCGTCCCATCCTGGGAAGGACTAGTGCAAAAACTGATGTCCTAAAGAATGAGTGACTATGCAAGAATAAGTCATTACATGAATTTGAAAGCTGCACTACTATAGGCTTTGTAACTGTCCTACACATTTTGCTAGTCAAAATAAATATTCCAGAAGTAGGCCAAAGAAACAATATAATACGTTTCTTCATATAATCCAGAATGGAATCACCAAAATTGAAGTTAAGTGTTTCTAAAATTTTGGATGGGGGATCATTAATCCTGATTAGCCTTCAAAGTAGTTCAGGCAAAAGCTTGGGAACTACCACTACCTTTCATTTTCTTTGCAAAAAACTGTGTCTAACACTGTTATTTTTAAAGGTTCTCATTTGGGGGTTATAAACTAGCTCAGCCTCAAGTCAAGGAAAAAAAAAAATGGTCACACTTTCATATGAAATGAACAAAAGCCTAAAAGGAGTTTTCAATTAGACCATGCATAAATCAACTTATTTTCAAAACTACAGTTGTCCTGGGTGACAGAAATTAATCTCTCTTCCACAGTAATCTGAAGCCCAAAGTAAAATTCAGTGTTTCCAGATTTCTGTAAATCAGAAATTTGAAGCAATGAGAACAAATCAGTTTCAACACAGTCCTGATAGCCATCAAATCATCTCTATTGGTTATGCAATTTTTACCCTTTAATTTAATTATTTTGTCCTAACAGCTGAAGTATAGTCCTCTAATAGTCATTCCTCAGCAGTCCAAATTCACGCTCAATCTATACGGCTGAAAATCAGTTGAATATAGAGAGAACAGGCAAAGTTTTGTGCAGAACAAAATCCCACGTAAGTCTTGCAGTTGGTATATATCATAAATTTAACTGGAGGAAAGAAAAGAAACTTGTCCCCTGCACTGAAGCATGTTTTACCAACATTTAAAGTTGATTCAGATGACATGACTAGAAAGTTGCCTTATCCAGATATATGTCTTGCCATATACTACACAAGCTTAGGGACATCATCTGGTGGTCAGAACAGTGATTGAATCAGCTCCTCAGCTGAATCAAAATAAAGTAAAATTAAGAAGATAAAAATGGGGCATTGTACATCTTTGATACATCCTATACCGAACTGACAGATTTCAGTATTAAGACAAAAATCTGGAGTTACGGAACAAAACATTAGCAGACAATGTTGGGATTCTGTCATTGGAAGAAATAAATAATCTTTTTTGAAGCTTTTTTTGATGATACCATAGATATATATTTTGTGCTTTAATGAGGTACATTTCTTCAGAAAAAGACATTTATCTTAGAGGATACTTACAGAGTTATTGCAAAACCAAGTGTCTGTCAATTTATCAAAGTGCTGACTGCTCTCGTTTCCAAGCTGGTGAAATACGTAGAATAAAAAGAAATGAAACTGTTACTACACCTTCTGTAAAATGACCTAGACAAAAATTCAGTACAGATCATTAATATTTTTGTAGTCTTCACTTACTTTTCTGATGCTTAATATCTCTTTCATTTAAAGGTGTACAATCCTAGAATCAGAGCAGACTCTCTTATAACGCAGCCTATCAGCACAAGTCAAGCAGAGATGCATAAACAAATTCTGGGCATGTCTTCATCAGGTAGAATTATTAGCTCAAAATTTAAACCCATTAGCTCAAATTACTAATAGAATCAATGTGGCAATGCAAAAAAAAAAAAAAAAAAAAAAGGTAATTTTCCTGAAATCTCTTCCAGGAAAACTCTTCTGCTTGTATCCTGAAGAATTTATATACAAAGAAATGAAACCACATCTACCAGCCAAAATAAAGGAATCCAACCTAACCAGCATGGTTCTCTTCCTAAAAAGGATGGATATAGCAGGCTTAGGACACTGTGACTTCATAAGCAGGCCAGGTAATGACGATGCATCAATTTTCCATAATTTTATTATTAGTTTTGCAGTTATTTAAAGATTAATTTTGCCCTGTTATTCACAGTACTATTTTTTATTGAAGTACTTGTAATAATATTGCCACTGGTTTTACCACTTACCTGCTAGACCAGCTCACAGAGCAATAGTTGCTCTTAGAAAACTGGTGCCGGGTATGAACTGTTTGCTCTGAAAAAGACCATAAAATAGCTGAATGGAATTGGAATGAAAAAAAAAAAAATCAATATCCCAAATACCTTCTCATCTAGGTTTCATATTATTTTCTTGGCACTCACAAAGAAAATTTGCGTCTCATTGTGCAAGGCATTGTACAGATATCTCACAAAATATATTCCTTTAATCACAAGTTTACAATGCAGATAAACTACTGTTGTTACCTAGGAGATACATTTGGAGGAAATCAGCTTGCTCCTTATCCTCCAGCATCTCCTACCTCAAATTTACAATAAGCTCTTACTTAAGGACAATGTTATTTATAAAATAAACCCCAACAAACTTTCACTACTAGACAGGGAACACTCTGAATTTTGAGGTGAGAGTGTGAAGAAAGCGGTTGCTGCTTTTTTTTTTTTTTATTTTTCTGACTTCATGTTTTAGAGCTTTTGCTATAGAAGGGTATTCTCTTCTGTTCTGACCTACCACAAGACCCAAGTACCACTGCAAATTCTGCTGTTGATTTGAAGCCAGTTAAAGAGAGGGAAAGAGCACTGATTTAACTGGTTTGGGGATCACGTGACTTATTACTAGATTCACTTACGATCATTTTCCAGTGCAAACAAGAATTCTTATGTTATCGTCCCTTTCCTCATGCACACGCACAAAATGAGAATGATCACTTGTCTTCTGTGTTGTACACCATGATTAATTAGTAATAAAGAGTCTAATTCCCACTGTTGGATGTTGTGATAAATTGTAAGTGGAATTTTTAAGTAGAATTTATTCTACTTTTTCCTTTTCTGGCTGTTTAGCAGAAACATGCCTAAAAGAAATGTGAAAAAACTTTGCGAGTCTGAGTGGTAACTAATTCAAGACTGATAAGTACTGGAGTATTTTAGCCTTGTGAGTGTCACCTCCTCTGTTGAATCCAGGAAATCTTCATGGAAAATGGTTATGGAATACAGTTGGCTTCCACTCAAATTTAGAAAATATTTTACTAAAAAAAAAATTATTCTAAAATGTATTAGTGCTTTTACTGGCTATGAAGAAAGTTGTTCTTGAACTGTAGAATGAACTATTAAAGTTACATTAGGAAAAGCATTCAGTATTTTTGGATTTAAAGGCACAAAGGAGGCAGTTGGTATTCATTGAGAATGAAATGCTAGAGGCATTTAAGGATTTCACAGATGTAGGAATTCTAGGTTTTGTCTGGATTTTTGAGATAATGCAGCTGAAGAAAACATCTTGTTGATGTGTGCAAAATTGTAAAGGCATTTGATGAACGCATCGGCTTTACTTGGGTGGGTATCAAATATGAAAAAGTGTTTGCTAACTAGATCAAAAGTGTGAGGTCAAGGTACTGAAAAGTAAGAGGAATTACTGAAACAGCATGAGGAATGCTACAAAAACTGTTTGAACAAAGAAAAAATCCTACAAACGCTGTAAAGGGTCCATTGAGAGGAGATGAGAAAGTCTGCGCAATTTCCTGGTCTCTTTCTCATCTTAAGGTCACACATAATTAAACATCTGACCCATTGGTTTAATTGTCTAGTACGACTCCTCTTTCATCCTAGGACAGATCACACATTGGCCTTCTTTGCCTTGAGGCTTTCTTTTTCCTCCCTACTAAGCAGGCAATGAGCCTCTTTCCTACTAACACTTCAGCTATATTCCTACCACAGTTCTCCAGAGATGAGACTAAAGCTCACATGATCAGAATACAGAGAGTGAGAAATACCTGGTGTGAAACACGTTTGTCTGAAAGAAACAGGAACACTGAAGTAAGCAAATCTGGGAGGGGAGTTAGTTATTGCATTAAACCAACCGACAGAACTCAAAACAGCCTTCAAGCACATAAAACCTTCTTTTTGGCTGAGACTTTTGGGCAATGATCTCAGCCTGTGACAGCCCAAGCTTTCTCATGCTGGCTGAGATGGCCCCAACCTGCTGTACACACCCAACGCCACGCAGCTCTCCAGTGGCTAAAGAACACGACATCTTCCAGCAGAAGCAGGGACTGACTCCAGAGTCATACGGTGGAGTCCTTGATGCCCAGCTCTGAATACCTCTGGCACTCAGTTAAAGGGTGGCCCTGAAGCTTTTTGACTATTAGTCATAAGATCAAATAGATGTTACACTTTCCTGGATTACGTCCTGCAGGGCAGTGCTGCAGAGGAGGCAAGGAGGAGAGCTATCAGAGATGGAAAGCATCTTTCCTTAAGCGAGAGATTTCAGCTTTCCAAAAAGGCTTCATTATCGTTGCTGCAGTCAGTCTAGTTACATAATCCTTCTGTAACCTGAAGTGATGAAGAAGGCTGAGGAAGAGGAGGAGGGGTGCCTGAGACGGTATACAAACCTAAGTGAAAAAGATGAGCAACAAATGTCACAAAACAAGCAGTGTGGCTTTTCCAACCCTAAGGAAACTCCTGGGCGTAACTGCTCCTATGCTCATCTACTAACAATGCACACAAAGCGAATTTGCCCACCCTCCACCAAACCTGGCACAAGATCAGCTGGATCCCAAAACACCCCACAACCAAGCAGACAGAAAGACAGGGCAGAAGTTCCATATCTCTCATTTGACTGGGCCAAACCAAGCACTGCTCAGAGCATAGAAATACTATAAACACAAATAGCCTTCTGAGTTCTCCCTAGCACGGTTTGCCCTGGGCTTGACTATTCTGTGTCCCTTCATCACCCTGGACTCGATTTCCCTTTGATTAACAGCAAATAACACATTGCAGCATCTCCCACGTGCCACACACGCCACAGGCTTTCCTATGCCCTGTTTCTGTTCAAGCTAACATTCTTAAATTTTCTTTGCAATTAAAACAGATGGAGGCTTTTGGGTTTTTTTAATCCAAGGTGAATTTCTCCTAAAAAAAAAAAAAAGATCTTTTCACTGAGATAACAGAGAAATGCATGGACATGAACTGGTGAACAAACAAATCAAAAGTACACGGAAATTCATAGCAAGAATTCAAAGACAACTACTTCACAATCCATTCCCTGTACATGAAATAGAGAACATATAGTAGGGAAGTAAAAAACCAAAAATTACACCAGTAAAACATTTTATTTCTGCTCAACAACAATGCACGTGAGGTTTTTTTCTGCTGCTCTTCGAGGGAAAATAAAAGCCTGGATTGACTCTGACTCATTACTGCACCATGAAAGCAACAAACATGTCAGGCTTACAGCTGCTGCGTTTAACTCACGCTATAATCGAGATGAGCAAATGCAGCAGACTTGTTACCCTTCTTAGAATTCATGAGCCATATGAAAATGTATTTGGCACTGCAGTTCTGAAGTGCATTATTTGAATTCCTGTGCCACTATAATAGGGATGTGTTTACATTTTTATCAGTTAAATCAGATAGATCTTCAATGTGTTATATAACGAGACAAAAGAACTCCTTTCCCATAGATTGCAGCAACATTGTGTATTTCTGTAAACCACTGAAAAATACTTACTTAAACTATGCAAACCAGTATAAAGATGAAGCCATGTAAAATTTCCATAAGAAACCAAGGTGCAAGCTGTTTGCAGATTCTGCATTCATGCAGAATTACCATAAACAATTTTCAGATTAAAGTATTTGTTAATGGTCATGGATATCGCGACATGTGAGCTATGCTCTTATAACCCCACTGAGAGTATATTTCTACAATATCCATAATAACAAAAGTTGCACAAATGCATGTAATTTCAAACTGTTTCAGAAACAAAATTTGTTTGAGTATTTTTTCATCAGAAGCAGGCTGTTAAAGACAGAAACTCAATGCACCACGTAAGCTGTGCTCAACAGAGATGACTTCATGGCAGATTTATTATCTTAAGATCCCCTGTTGATTCTTTGATGTTTTAATTTCTGAATTTCATCGACTAAATAGTAGTATGTATCTCCTTATGAAAAGCTTTCTGAGAGCATAGACATGGCCACATACTTCATAGTCCATACTGCACAAATCAGTGGAAAAGCATAAAAGGAATTGGAGGAGGTGAGGACCAGACAGCAAACACACACAGGAACCAAAGTATGGACTGGAAAACCTGATCCTTAGCAGCAGTCCCATATCCATGGGACAAGAGGCATCAGGAATGAGAGTCAGGGCATCATGTATAGCCCAATAATTGAGCACATACCACACTGAAGTAGCCAATTGCTTCCAAATAGGGAGCTGGTATCACAATGGGCATCCCAAAAATGAGAAAGGGTAGCCCAGTACTGTTAAAGCTGGACTACTCTCACGTCATTTACTAGAGAGTAACAAAAGAAACCAAAGTGATCAAAAATAATTTTTTATGCTATTACATAATATTCTTTAAATTTAATTCTTTGTGGATACATACGTTGCATAGTCGTGTATGTGCTCTGAGAATGACACAAAGCAGATCGAAAATCAGCTTCACTAAATGGTGCAATCCCTGGTGTGCGGATCTTACTTGGCATATTGATGTTAGGAAAATGCACGTCAGCCTCTGTCCTGGCTGTCCCTGCTGGCAGAAAAGCACAGTAGGGACCATTACCAGCCAGCTTGGAGGACTGAAGTAGTGTAAGGGGGAATGGAAAGACCGCAAAATATGAGTTTGGAAAAGTAATTTTTAATGATCAACTATAATTTCAAAATAATAGTTATAGAATTGGTGGCTTCAGAGCATGACAGACTCACAAAAAATCCTACCTCAGAAGTTAGAGGAGAAAAAAGAGAATCAAGATGAAACCTGCACACAGAAGTTTGTCCTTGGAGAAGAAGAATCTTTGCATAATTTGAAGAAAACTTGGCACTAGGTTTCACTGAATCTTCAGTTTGCTATCCAAGAAGCAATGTTAAAAACCAGTAACAGAAAATGGCATTCCCCAGAACCATTGTCCCTGCAGTAATTACTTTGGCAGTTCTTCATGCTGTTAAGCCTAACAGAAGGTGGAAAAACTTGTGTTTTGCCAGGCAGTGAATCAGCTCTTTAAAGACAACATCCCTTCACCTGACATCCATGTCAGCTCTAACTTTATAACAGTTATTTGCAAGGACAGAAAAGATCTATCAGGAAAAAGGTATTTTACATACTCAACATTTTCAGAGAGTAGGAGACTGGAACCCAAGACCTGTACATCCTCCAGATATGCACAATATAGCGGATAAATGTACTATTAAAAATAATGAAATTTATGTTTCATTCCTATGTCTATTCACTTAGCACAGACCTTGGGGCAAATCGCTAAATCGCTTGCTTCCTTATGCAACAAGAACAATGCTTTTGTATTTATTTTATCACATCTTAAGCACTTCAATTTCAGCCATGTAGCATGTGATACTGAAAAGATTAAAGAATAAAAAAGATGTAAAACCAACGATATCATTTTAAATCAGCTTGAAACTCTCAGATAAATGATTCCAGTGCTAACAACAACATTTAGTTACGTTTTTGCTTTACTAAGCCTAAGCATGATCAAGAGTAGGATCCGCATTATCATAAAACCAGTCAGATTTCCTGAAACGAGTCCAGAGCAACCCAGTCTGACGTAGCCAAAGAACACAGGGAAGGGAAAGAAAACATCAGATAAGGACACACCTTTTAAACTTCCAGGGATGTGACAGTTCCTTGTTGGAAGCACAGGACACATCTTGAGAGCTGCTTTTTAACTTCGCTCCCATGAAGGCAGTTGAGTCACAAAGCCTTGCGGTTTGCCTCGATGGCACCAGGAGCTGCACTGGCAAGCAGTCCTAAAAATAATAACGCTCGCTGGAAACCACTATAAGACAATGCAGGATTCTGTTCTTTAAAGAAGAGCTTTCCATACCTAAACATTCACACCAGTTTTGGTTTATTATAGCTTTTATGTAAATAGGCACCACAGTACAAAGAACTCTCAAACAAGCGTTTCCAGTTCTTAGAACAGCTTTCTAGTGACTGAGTTTGTGCCTCAAAATGCAGACTCACATCTGAAAGCCTTATTCTACTTATTTTCCTTCCCTATTCCTACACCTGCTTTAATCTACCTTTACTATCTTGTCCTTGCTAGCACAATAAAACTCCAGGAGTCTTTTTTTTTTTTTTTTTATTCCATAACATAGCAAAACAGGGAAGTAATCTGTGCTTATAAATCTCAAGGCAACTAACTCTAGAGCATAAAAATGCAAATTACTGATGCTATCAGGGGATTGAAATTGGCTGCCATATAACCATATATTTTGTAGGTTCTAGCACAAACTACTTTGTTGATTTCTGGAAATTAGCTTTTCATGATTTCCTAGTAATTACTATAGATCTGAATGGCCATTTTACTCTCTCTGTATTTTCAATCACTGATAACCTATTTCCTGTCACTGACTCTAATTCTTCATCAGCTGTTACTTTTCATTTCTTTAAACTTCCAAAGCATTTTCTTCTCAGATGCTTTAGCTCATCTTTTATCCCATTAAACCTCCTATGTCTGATAAGAATTGTTGTCTCTAGACAGAAATCCCTCATGTTCTACAGGCAGAGATATGAACTCTAATACTGAAATGAAACAGATTCACAGTTTTAACAGGAATTTACAGACTCCTGAGAGAATTTCTCTGAAAACTAATAGTAAATGCTTTAAAATTAAGTGATGTCACTACACTAACAGATTTAAATGCTGGAGAAGTTCTGTAAAAGCTCATGTAAGGGGAATTAATAAACTATTTTTTTTCCCTTCAGACATTAGTAACAGAAAAGTGTTAAAAGCAAGTGCTTGCTTGCTTCTCATTTTACTTTTTTCTTTACTTCATTGTAACTAGCTAATTACAGACTGACAGCAATAAACTAATGGTTCAATGCCAGCAGAGTAAAAAGCCAAACTCAAGCTTTTCTTGCAGGAAGGCAGGACACCTGAAGTGTGGCTTTACGGCTAAATGTGACCCACCAGCTCCTTACAGGCTTGTTTTGCTTTTAATTTTCGTGATGCAGAAATAGCCTGCCAAAGACAGGTTCCCTTTCATAATGAATTCAAACACGAAATTATTTCTAGCCATCTACTTACAAATACAAGAACAAACACACACCCTGTCTGTGTGGGTAGCTGTGGCTATGTTTTGGGGATTTTTTCCGCATTAATATGCAAACTAAGAGCAGCCCACAGAAGCCTGAAAAATTGCCAGTGCAGTCATTAGTGTCCCAGTGCTGGGTACGCTTGGCTGGGGATGAGGCCAAGTCATGCTGTAGTGGAATTTTTGCCACCAGCTTCAACAGGACTAGAATTTAACTTGTTATCCATAAACAGAGAGAAAATATCAAACAGTTCCTTAAACTGGAATAAGGAGAAAGTTGCTGCAGTGATAGAAGAACAGTTATGAATTTAAATGAGCTGGCACTCATAAAAGATATTGATCATTACAGAAAAACCTGGAATAGGAATCGAACTTTGGAAAGAGCTGTGAGAAAAGAGCCTTCACACTTTAAGAGTTCCCAAATTTCCACAAATGTCTTTAATGCTGTAGCAACTACTGTTTCGAAAGTGTAGGCTTGACAGCTTCTACTCAGCTTTCAGGTTCACTCTCTCTAACCCCAGAACTGTTACCACCATGGTTGCACAGAAAGCTCTTCTACACTTGTTTTGCCAAAGGGACCTACTTCCATCAAGAGCAGATTTCCTACAAACCTTCTCAAGTTCTCAGTTTAAGTACTGATTTGCTTAATCTTGTCCTTTCAGACATGTTTGCTTATCACTGCAGCTGTGAAGGTCTGAATTCATTACACCATTCTTTCAGCAGAAAAACATGTCGCTGAGAAAACACCTAATTTTTTCAAAATCTGAAAAAAAAGTCAGAATAACACCTCATTCTTCTGGCAGCATCTATCAAAAGAAAAAGCAGCCAATAATAGTAAAAGGGCTAGGTTATAAATAAGCTGATTGTCTTCCACTGCCTCAGATGCAGAAAAAGGAGAGAAAAATTGTGGAAAAAAAAATGGTAAAAGGAGAAATTCAACAAGATAGTTAATGAGAAAGGAGAGGTTTTGACAAACTCCTTTGTTATTTACTCCCAACCCGCTGAGAGGTTCAGAAGAGCTACTACAAATGCCATCTTCTGGCCTCCTGAGAAATAACTGATGAGACGTAATGGCAACTGATGAAAAAGGCGTATTTGTGTCCGTGCATATAAACCATTTTCTGTATCTCCAAATCTTGTGGATTGTTGATTTCACTAACCCTCATCCATGAAAGACGAAGATAGAGAAATGTATGGTCAGCAGGTCGAGGGAGGTGATTCTGCCCCTCTGCTCTGCTCTCCTGAGACCCCACCTGCAGTGCTGCATTCAGCTCTGGAGTCCCCAACACAAGAAGGACATGGAGCTGCTGGAGCAGGTCCAGAGGAGGCCATGGAGATGATCCGAGGGCTGGAGCATCTCTGCTATGGAGACAGGCTGAGAGAGTTGGGGTTTTTCAGCCTGGAGAAGAGAAGGCTCCGGGGAGACCTTCTGGCAGCACCTAAAGGGGCTACAAGAAAGCTGGAGAGGGGCTTTTGACAAGGGCATGTAGTGACAGGACAAGAGGCAATGGCTTTAAGCTGAAAGAGGGGAGGTTTAGATTAGATATAAGGAAGAAATTCTTCCCTCTGAGGGTGGTGAGGCACTGGAACAGGTTTCCCAGAGGAGTTGTGGATGCCCCATCCCTGGAAGCGTTCAAGGCCAGGTTGGATGGGGCTTTGAGCAACCTGATGCAGTTGCAGGTGTCCCTGCCCATTGCAGGGGAGTTGGGACTAGATGATCTTTGAGGTCCCTTCCAACCCAAACCATTCTATGATTTCATGATTCTTAGAGCTGTTGTGTATTTCTCAGGACCTCTCAAATGTGACCACTCCTTTATAAAAGGAACGAACATGCATACAAAAAAAAAAATACTTGAAGACTGCCAATACTGAAAGGAGTTTTTTACATAGCCTGAGTGCAATACACTGTTCAGCACCGTGTCTGGACTTTCGACAAAAATTGCTCTGACACAAAAAAGATCAACAAGTTTTTTGCAGCCCTATAATTGTTACCCCTTACTTTCTTCCTCCAGAATGTTCTCAGCCTTCCGTTCCATCTCACTTATTATTTTTTCTTCTTACTTATTGTCAAACGATAAAAGCTGACTTCTATCATTTTCACACAGGAAATATACAACTGAAATATTATAATGATAATTCAGACATTCATTTATATGTAGCCATTCTAAAGGAATTTAAATTATCTTTCCTTTTTATTAGCTCCTGAAAGTCTGATGCAGGCTTTGGAAGATCTTGATTATCTAGCAGCCCTGGATAATGATGGAAACCTTTCCGAATTTGGAATTATTATGTCAGAATTTCCCCTGGATCCGCAGCTGTCAAAGTCAATTCTGGCTTCGTGTGAATTTGAGTGTGTTGATGAAATGCTGACCATTGCAGCCATGGTAACAGGTACTCATAAATACCATCCTACTGCATGGCTCGTGCCACCCGCCAAATTCACGTGGACTCTTTCAAAAGTCTATTCACAAGGGCAACCCAAAGGCAAACTTTTGTTATTCACATCCTGCTTATCTCAAGTAAACGAATATCTTTGGCTGCTTAAGTCTTTACTTTAAGCATGCAATGAAACACAAGTAATGAATTCATAAGTAGCACTCCAATTCCATGCTTCAGATGCTCCATTAACTTTCAACCTTTTGTCAGAAAGCATACACAGAAAGAACATCCCTTCAAAACGAACTTTCTTACCTCATGTTCATGTACATTTGTTACAGACTGAAGCAACAAATTAAGGGAAGTTCTAATTACAAACAATATTGAGCTGTTGACCTACAAAGAATTATTTTTTGATCTTGCTTCTCCACTTTAAATATTCTGTAAAACTAACATAACCTTAAGTATCCATACCATTCTGTCCTGATGGATCACTCTGCTCCTACATTGCACTGAGACAAAACAGCTGGCCCCAAACACTGCACACGTGAAGTCTGGAGTAAGAAAATTTATATTAGAAGGTTGTTAACTATAGAACTTCTTTTATTTGATGTGACAGAGCTTTCAAACCAACACATAAACCCCAGATACTTAAAAACTATTTGTTCTGTGAAAGCTGCTACTGAAATCTTAATTACATAAAAGATGTATTTAAGGGATCTTCGAGGTCCCTTCCAACCCTAACCATTCTACGATTCTATGTACAAAATCAAAGATTTTAGGATAACTGAGAGGAGGGTGACTCCAGAAGAAGTTCAAATAGCAAATAATCACAGTGACTTCTCGGGATCCCACCAGATAGTGCAGGACAGGGCGAGACTTTGATTCTTTCAGATCTCAGTGTTACACACCGATGTTGGCTTCAGCAACATTTAGCTGTCTCACTTCTCTCCACAGCAGCCTCCTAACGATACAGCACTATGCTACTGGTTTTATGGCATAACCCTAGTACAGAACCAATGAACCAATGCTTGAGAGCTAGCTACTGCTCAATAGCCACAGCTTAACCTTGCCTGTAGAGAATGTTTTGGCGTGGCATTACTGTGCTGTGCCCAGAGGGAATATCTGAGGCCCAGAAACTGGTGAGGAGTCTTAGGAAGCAAGGACATGAACCCACAGGACACCAAGCTGCATTAGTTCTTCACCTTATAGGAAAATTTGGGTTTATGCTCAAGCTGGCTTGATTTTTAACAGTTGGCCTAAACTGGTGATAAATTTTTTAAGTACATACAACAAATGTAAACAAATGAGCATAGGCACACTTTAGTTTCTAAAAAGTTCACCCACCTTGAAAGACACAATTATGTAGTACAGTACCACAACAGAAGTAAAATGCACTGGAAGGCACAAATTTCAACATATAGAAGCAAATTAAGGCATTATGTCCATAGATTTAGTTTCTTTCTATATTAAAGAAATCCTATGCTTGGATGCTAGATAAATGAGACCATGCCGTTATGAAGCATTTTTGACATCAGTCTAGGAGAAAGCTGCTCATCTTCTTTAGTGCTTACAGTACAAATTAACTAAACAAGAGACTGAAAGAACATTCATATAAATAAAACCTTAGTGAATGCAATAGATTCAGTTCTTCAGCAGCAATCCAACACTGAAGATTAAAGGGAACTGATAAAGGAAAAAAACAAAAACATCACCAGAGTTACTATTTGTGCATGCACCTACTTGTCTTAATAACCACTGGCTTGATTTTTTTCCTAAGCTCCTAACTGCTTCTTACACGCACCTCCTGGAACAGAAGAGATTGCTCGTACGTGCTGGCGAAAATTCTCACACCCTGCAGGAGATCACTTCACTCTTATCAATGTCTTCAACGCCTTCAAGGAAGCCAGTGCAAACTCTACAAGGCAATGTAAGTGTACCCATGCCACTCAAAATGAAGGACATTGCAACCAATTTGGAAACAAAACAAAACAATAAAACTGAACATTGTTGGCATTCAGTTCATAAACTCTTCTTGAATGATTCTTCCTAAAACTGCAAATTTGCAGAGAAGGGAAACCTAAGAGAGCAGCCATTACACACAAATACTACTAGCTTTAGTTTATTAACTAACTGGAAGCAACCTCAGACAGTGTACCTCATCTAACAAGGATACATAAGCACTACTAAAATCGTCATTGAAGTGACATTGTACAACAACAAAAAGATGGTTCCTCCTGTAAAAGCACATAATCCAGGTTTAAGATGTGAAATGACACAAATACAGTTGAGGAGGGACTTGATTCCCCTAGAAGCCTAATGATTCTGATGTTTTTCTGAGAGCTGTCAACTAAAAGGAAAGTTTATGGGAAAAAAATTGAAAGGAGCAAAGTCCACATTTACAGGAAACCAAATAAAAGCCAGGGGACTGCACAGCAGACAGAAGCTCCTCACAGAATTTTCCTGTGCTCAAACACCTTGTTTGGGTTCATTTAGCTCGAGTCCAGTACTTACACACTGGAGTGACGGATCTGCATACAGAAAGTAAAAACTTCAGACAGGATAGTAGGATTGTTTCACATTCAGTCTTGCTGAACGCTGAGCAGAGGACCAAGAGAACCTGTCCTTCACATGCAGGACCATCACCAGCACTATAGATGTGATTTCAGTTCCACATTCATTCCTCGCCTGAATCCAGAAAGCTTGAAGAGTTGCTACTTATTGTATTTGAAGTGATTACTTTTTTACAGACCAAATAAGGGCTTTTGAGCATTTTTATTCAAAAATATATAGCTAAACTCATAAAAGTGAGTAAGGATATCAAGTATTACCCAGTCACTTTACAAGCACAATCAATGAGCCTAAGTTGTCCCTATGGTTCTTTTTATCAGAATTTTGGACAGTTCTGGCACAGCTATTCACTCCAAAATGTTTTTAATCTACTGCACTAGTCAAAGAACATTTCAGAGTAGTATCTGTGGATAGTACCTATCAGTAAGACTTTGATTTAAGCCAAAACACTGTTTTTTCCTTCACAGACTACAGCAATGAGAAATGGTGTCGTGATTATTTTCTAAGCTGTTCTGCGCTGAGGATGGCAGAAATTATCAGGGCTGAACTGGTAGAGATTATGAAGCGTATCGAACTTCCCATTTCAGAACCGGACTTCGGATCAAAAGAAAATATACTAAGCATTAAGAAATCTCTCTTATCCGGTTACTTCATGCACGTAAGGAAAAATATTGTGGTTTCATCTTACTGCATTGTTAACTTAGACAGAATGCTTCCAGAGAACTTAAGTTAGGTAGTGAAATGTTTTGATCATCAGAAAGGAAAAAAGCCATTTTTTCCACAGTGTATCAGACAAACACTTTTGCCAATTCCAATCTTCTCTCTGGAGTTCAGCTTTCACAGCACGAAGTCCACACACTTCACTGCAAGAGGAAAACTGTCAATATGCCTTTCACTCAACAAACACATTCTTTTTACCTCAAAAAACTCTTCAACTTGTTATGTTCTCTCAGACTTTATTTCCTTTCTGAAGATGTTTTTGTGAAAATACCCTGGAAACAGAGAATTTACTTGTTGAGTGTGTTTAGGCATACATAATACACAGCTTGCTTCATCTCAACCAAATGAAGTACTCTAACTGTAAACAAATATTAATTTATTCCTACTTGAAAACATGCTTTCCTTCATGTCACTATGCTCCACCTAAATACAAGGATGACCCCTCCAAACTACACCACTTCATGTGTCTGGCTGCACACTGCCTTTTAAAGTCTTACAATTCTTTAAGAACACATCTGTTTTCACATAGACCCTTCAAAGCCAAGCTCAGGTACTTACTGTACAAGCTTGCCCTCACCTACCGCAGAGTTTTCTTTCAAATATACAGATGAACACTTCCTTTTAACTCTAAGCCTGCTTACACAGCATCCAGTCTCTAGCTTTCCTGCAGAAATCTGGGAAGAGGTTTAGGCTCTCCAGTTGAAAGTATCTGAATACAAGTTTAATTCCTGGTTTTCATATAATAGGCAAACACTGATCTATGTATCTTGAACATTCAATCAAGTAATGGATAACTCTCTACTTGTTTTTTTTAGATTGCTCGTGATGTAGACGGCTCAGGTAACTACTTAATGTTAACACACAGACAAGTGGCCCAGCCTCATCCTACCTCATCGTATTGTAACACCAGAAAGTTTCCTGAGTGGGTTTTATTCCACGAGTTTAGCATCTCAGAAGACAATTCCATCAGAGTCGTTTCTGAGATATCACCTGATCTGTAAGTTAACAATGCTGAAACCGTGCCCCCACTCATGCCTCTACCACAAAAGTGTAACTTCAGCCACAGACAGGGTAAGGATGTGTGTGTACAGAGAGAGCAATGCTTGGAGAAGTCAACTGCAGTCATTTTCTCCTTCTCCTGTATCTCTGTCATAAAAGTAGCTATCTTCTGCTTCTGTTGAGAAATCATCCCAAGCATAACTGATTCACTTAAGGTATGAATGCGAGTTTACAAAAATAAGCAAACAAAAAAATCAGTAAAATAGGCATAAGATAAGAGGACAATTTTCATACCTAGTCAAGCAAGAGGAGCTGGTATCACGGGAAGGCTGAAGAAATTGTTGTTTTTCACACTTTTTGTATTCACTAGAGAATATATGTGGCATAAATTTTCTTTGTTGCCAGTATTGTTCTGTCACTGTGTGTAGTGTTGCTTGATGTCTTTGTTTTCACTCAGAACACCCACTGCATTAGAGCTCAGAACTATTAAAAAAGGGAAGAACTGTGACCTCACACCCTTACTACTCTTTTCATGAAAAAGAAAACATCATTTAAGTCAGCCTTTCGTATTTCCTAACGTGTGCTGGTATGTTCAGGTACTGAAGTCAGCCTCAATGCCTGCCACTGTAACTGTAATTCATCCACTGAAAAAAACCCTTACAAACAGCAAAAGTTTCTTACAAGGTAAAATATACAGAAAAAAAAGAAATCATGGAAGAGTTAACGCAGCAGTGTACTCACAGATTAATCTAGCAGGAAATTTCTTTGTTCCCTGAAAAGCTATTTTGCAGCAAATCATTTTCTCGACATGTTTCATTTACCCAGCCAGCTAAATCATCCCATACCAACTGTTTATGGATTCAAGAAAAGACTACAGTCTTCCCCCTGCAAAAATCTCTTCACATGGAGAATGTATGTTTTACTGTCCTATCTTTTCTATTTTCAATGTTTATAAGAAAGCCTTTTTCATACTTTTATTGAAGCAAAAATAGGCTCAAATCCAGAAAAAAACACTATTTAAAGCAATCTGCAGCATTGAGAACTGAACAATCACCTGAAGTGTAGACTGAGCACATGAAGTGCAAGTCTACTGAAAGTACACACTACTCCTACATCTTGCAGAGAATTTTGGTTTTGAGTTGAAATATCCACTTTGTAGTATGCATCAGCATGTTGCTGGTGTCTTTTGCACATGCCTGGAAATACCTATTCAATAATGTTTTTTCTTATTTCCTCCCCAGATTCGTGGCGCTGGTGCCCCAGTATTATTTTACCAATCTTCCTCCTAGTGAAAGTAAGGATATTCTGCAGGAAGTGATCAATCACTTGTCACCTATTTCAACCACGAAGCAAGAACAGAAAACTAACAATGACAACAAAGGAAATGAAAAATTTCCCCAAACTCCCACTGAACAAAGATGTATTATTCAGTGATTTTTAGACTGAACTATCATATATTAGATAAATACAAATAAAACAGTGTATGCAACATACATTCCCACCTTAATCCAAGTAATTATTTTGAACTTTTGACATATATGTATTTAATAGAACAAATATATAGAAAAGAACTTTTCTTAACAAAAGGAGTCGCATGCATTACTTTGGAATAAAAATATACGATTTAGTTTTCGTTAAAAATGCACTGAGCAGATCTTCAAGTTTTCTTGTAACCTTGGCTTTTTATTGGCTTCTTAATGATGATACCAAAGTGTAATAAAATACGATATTTTATAATATTAATTTGCTGGGTATTTTTGGTTGCACCACCTACTTGTCTTCTAAGTGTACAGAGGAAGCATGTGAGCAGTACAAAACCATTAACTCAACAGCAGTCTTCTGAAAATACTGTCAAGTCCTGGTTCTGCATGGCTGCTTTATGAAAAACGGTGTTTATGAGAAAAGTTCAGAGTGAGAGATAGTCTTTGAGTTTATCCATAATCACATTAATTCCTTCAGCTGGAATCATCATAACAGTCCGTAAAGGTTTCATTGGTACATCATCAAAGGACCATCTGCCGCCCAAACAGGTGTCACTTTCCTCTTGCACGGAGTAGTTGAACTTGAGAAAGGCTTTCTAAACAACAGAAATAAGTGCATGAGGATTAACATTTTTAATTAGCATGAAGATAATAAATCACCTAAACAAAGTAAAAACAATGACCCTATTATGCACATGCTTAGTAAGAAGTTATCGTCTTCCCTCTCAAAAGGTCCACTAAGAACACCTACAAGAGAACCCACTATTAGGTGTTTTAAACTACCTGCTTTTCACAGAATTTATATAATTCATATTAAATTCTAACATGACTGCTATCATTATAGTTTGGCATCAGAAAAAAAGACCCAAAAGCCTCCTTTATATGCTTACTCTGCCTCCTTTTAGATAGCTTCCAGACAGCATCTCATTCCACATTATCACATTAAGAAATGCTGACCTTTGGAAGCTGTTGGGCCAACTAGCAAGGATCCTTGACCAATTACAGGAATATCTGGCTCTTAACGGATCTTCAACCCTGGAACAAGAGCAAACCACTAGCTGTGCAACTTTAAGAATTAGCCCAAACCCAGATAAAAGGAATGGTGAGAGAGTGCAGGTAGAACAGAGGCTGCATTTAAGATGACTGCTTGGTGTGGGCACCATGTGGAAGGCCTGTGGCAATGAACGGGCTCTGCTCTTTTCATGGCCTACTCTAAAACTGCTCAAAGTCCTAAAAATTAACATATCTGTAAGAATATGTGGTACAGTAATCCCCCCTTTCACACTACCAGTAGAAATTAAATATTAAGGGGATAGGCACTAATATGAATCCTGAGAAGAACTTCAAAAAAGCTCTGGAAAGTCTCTATACAGCTGGAGCTGTTGAAAGACATATTTATAAAGAATGCTGCTTCAAATAAGTGGGTGTCCAGAACACACGTTATTTCTATTCGGTGATATGGACTGCACACAGATAGAACAGTCCTTTTTTATTAGCTTTCCCAGACAAAATGCCTGATGGATACGAAAAACTTACCTAACAAATGTTTCCAGTTCTCATACAAGTCAGATTAACAAGTATGAACTGAACTCCTAAGCAGAAAAACTTACCTAACCTTTTCCTTTTGCAGGGACAGTTAAGATCCAGTCTCCTTTTAGGATTGCTATTTACTAACAGTATCTCAAGACTATAAATTTAATTTTGGAAGAACCATCAAATTAACTGAGCGGCTTTGCTCAAGAACAAACAATTTGAACAATGGAGGCCCTAAACCTTTAATCAATTTCAACTCTGGTTGTAATGCAGCTTTTCTTCTGCTCCCTCAGAAGCATTTGAAGGAACAGAATAAAGTACAGGGAACTGACAAGTGCAAAAAGGCTTCTCTCTGTGTCATAGGGCTCTAAGTGTCTGCTGCACGACATTTAATACTATTTTATGGCAATCTAATTACCGTTATGTGTGATCAGGGAGGACATACACTCCAACACTAATTTAACACATATACATTATTAACTACAGAGACCCACTTAATCGAATATCCTCCATAATGTTTAAAATGAATTTGTTAAAAAAAACAACAGAAAGACTGCTGAAAAGCATGTTCAGTCTGAATCTATCCACTTGAGTTGAAAATTATTGCAATTTAGAAAAAAGCATACAATTTGTCTTTAGAAAGCCATTCAAAATAACAAACCCGAGATAAATACAAAACAAGCCACCTAGAACATAACACCTGTGGGCACATGGGCATCATGGGGTTCTCCCTTGCAGTTTTTCAATCACATATTTACATCGAGTTCAAGTTCAGTTAGTGAACTTCAAGTTGCCGTGGCAGAAACACGAAATCTCAAACTGCAGAGAGGCTACAACAGCATTCCCTATAGCCAACGATGAATACATCCACTTACATTTTTCTTCTTGTCCAGAAATAAAATTACAGCCATATCATAGCCTCCAACAGAGAACGAAATGAATGATTATTACATACAGGAACCTTTGCCATTAACCATATGATGCATGTGCAAGTCCTTTATCCTGCAGGCACTGCCAGAAATCAAAAAATAATGGGCTCTTGACAAAGCAATATTGTAGAAGAATATTTTTAAAGATTTGGAAAAAAAAAAAATTTCTTTGCATTTCAAAGTACAGTTTTAATTTAATCTCCTGCATCTTCCCCTCTCCTGATTTGGCTTGGGACGAGCAGAACTGTCTGTGTACACAGGTTGCCTCAGGAAATACGAAGTAATATTTTCACCTCAGTATTTTAGCACTTTTTATTAATAGGCTTGTCCTGAGTAGAACAGAGACAGAAAAAGGAAGTGATAGGTACTTGTTTGGATTTTCAGGAGTTTGTTATTCTGAGCATTTTTTTAAAGTAACAGGCATCCAAGAGGAAATAGATAAATCAGCTTTCTACATAATACAATAACAATGGCACAAACGCAGAGCTTTGCATCTGTTAAGTTTGTCGGGAAGAGATCAGAGAAATGCATTTCACTGCATCACCAAACACATATAAAGTCAGTCTTCTCTGTTTAGCTGACACAGCAGTTTCACAAGTCTTTTACATTTCTTCTTATTCAGATTAAAGATGACAACTGCACTGTTCCCCAAACAAAGGGAATTTCAAACTTTTGTAAACTCAGAAGGCCCGGGACATGCTGCTAAATTCAACATCTAGATTTACTACCGTTTGTTCATCTGAAAAATGTGGACGTTTCATTCACAGCCTTTCGACAAGTCTGACAATTATCACATTCCACTCAATCTCTTCAGCATTGCTGCATGAGTAACGAAATTAAGATTGTTAATTCTTTGAGGCCAAGACACTGGCCTCAAGACAAAGTAACACTTGATCTTATCCCTCTCTGCTTCTTGCAAGTATTCTTTGCATTCTTGTTATCCTCATAGCACTGGAGACCCTATCAGGTAGTAACGCTGTCACAGGCAGAATCTGCACCAAACCATCTTAGTCAGGTTAACTGTGACCTGATACAAACAACATATTAGCAAATTCATGCCAACACAGAGGATTAATTTAATAATTTAGACTTATGGATGGCACACCTCTCCATGATTCTCTAAATACAAAAAGTCTTGCGTTAAATATACAAAAATAGGTTCCTTGCTCCTCTTTCAAAAAGTTGGATTTAACACAAAAGATATGTGACCATATGTTTTTAAAAGCCCTCCTTCAATTTAAGGTGAAACACCTTTTTTTTTTTAATTTTAAATTAAAAGAATCACACATGTTACCTCATAGAAGAATTCTTCCTCTGCATTTGCAAACATTAACTCCTCCTTTTGCTGATTTCTTCCTTCCCTCCTCTTAGAATTGCTCTTCGTGGCTTCTGTAAAGGTCTTGCTGATAAGAAGATAGTAGTGGCACTTTCCACAAGGTTTGTTTGTTCTCTGTGCCTCAGTCAACTCTTTCCTAAAGATAAATGTTTACACATACAACTTAAAAATACACGTTTACACACAAAATTTAAACTGCCAACAAGTGTGTAAGTAAAACCTTATAACGTATTAGCATAGAAAGGACATTCATATTGCAGCCTGCTCTTTTACGAAGAGGCTGAGATCTGAATTTGAGTTGTGATAAGTGCTGCACTAGCAGTAAACTTCAAAGCTAAGCTAAGCCTTCAAGCACCTCATTTCTCTATCCGTATGTTTTCTTTCATATCAAAGAAGTAAGTCCTTAAACGTCTAATTTATTGTTTAAATGAGCCATGACAGCAGTAAACTTAATCTGAGTTCTAATCTCACCTCACACGAGAGAAACTAAGGGAAGAAAAAAAAAAAAAATCTTCATTTGATTACTGGAGTTCCTTATCCAACATAATGTCCTGGTTCCCAACATAGCACTAAAACAATGTAATGCTGTATCTCAGTGGATTCATTTACTTACTGTCATCCAGCCATGGATATAAATTCATGAACTGGTAGAGATCAACCAGCACCTGACCTGCTTCACTCATTTACTTGAAACTAATCAATACGCTGCTGTTTCTGCAGTAGAACAACACATATTCTGAAATCACTTCCTCTATCTTAGAGTTTGAAAAGCCTCAAGATATAAAAAATATTAAAAAATTAACTTAAGACCTTATATGAGATGAAAACACTTTTTCTGTTCATGTTTTACTTACATCTATAGTATCTGTCTTATCACCTGTCTTAACACAGTTTTATGGATATAAGATTTCTGAAAAAACATGAAGAAAAAGTACTATTCAACATAATGTCAAAAAAACCCACAACCAAACAAACTTACTGAAGCTGCTGGTGCATGGGCAGAGCAATTTGTGGTGGTACATTAATGAATCTTTCACTTAGTAGAAGACCCACAGGCTTAGTACTGTCATTTAGGAGCTTACTCAGTTGTTCAACTACATGCTGGTCGCAGCTCTTCTCACACCGACTCAGAATCAGCTCTTTGATTTGTTCAGCACACTGGGTACCCTAAAATCAAAAGGTATATTTTCTTTACATTATAGAACAACTATTTACACAAGAAAACCTTGAATGTGAACTTCAAGGGAATATTTACAGGCCCGCTGGCAATTTCGTTAAGCAGTCTCTAAAGCACTGCACAAGTTCTCTGGAATTATTTACCAATCCTGAAGCTGAGGGCAGACAAAGGTTCTTAACTGGTAGGAAAGCAGCTGGGAGCTGCAACACCACTGCACTCAACAGCAAAACTCAAAAGCTGCAGAAGATGAAAGTGAAGAAATACAAGAGGTTGACAGCTCAGTTACCCTGGAACTACTAGACATGGTTTTAACTCTCTATTCCACTCTTTGCTTTATGTTTGACCCTCAGGAAGTTAGGCAGGACTAAATCCAAAAGAAAGTTAAGTGATGTGCAACTCTTAAGACCACACTCCTCCATGGCGGAATTCAAAATCCTGATCTGACTGCTAAGGCTTGCTACACAAGGCAGAAAAGCAGGACGCGGTCGCACTTTAATTACTATCTAGCCATTAATGAGGAATACCAACCTTTCTTTCTGTTAAGTTTAAGCAGCTTATAAAACCAAAGACTTCATCATCATCATCATCATCGTCGTCACTACTGTCGTCTTGGACTTCCGCTTGCTATTTAATGAAAGAAAAAGCAACAACTCGTATTGACATTCTGTTTCCACTCTGCAGCAAAAAATGTTCTTCTTTCCAGAAGATGTTCGGCAGATGACAACCACGTGGGTAATCCGTACAAACACACAACCCATGAATTCTGGTTACAGGTGTGAAAGTGCCGCATCGTTGAATGTCTCTGGGTACTTAGAGCCTGCTACACACAGAGCCAGGTCATCTATCTTCTACAGAAGGATCTTTTGAAAGGCACCAAAATTTGATAGCTCACATATGGAGACAGGCTGAGAGAGTTGGGGCTGTTCAGCCTGGAGAAGAGAAGGCTCAGGGGTGATCTTATCGCAGCCTTCCAGTACTTAAAGGGGCCTACAAAAAAGCTGGAGAGGGACTTTGGACAAGGGTGTGTAGTGACAGGACAAGGGGCAATGGCTTTAAACTGAAAGAGGGGAGATTTAGATTGGATCTTCCCTCTGAGGGTGGTGAGGCGCTGGACCAGGTTGCCCAGAGAAGCTGTGGCTGCCCCATCCCTGGAAGTGTTCAAGGCCAGGCTGGATGAGTCTTTGGGCAACCTGGTGTAGTGGAGGGTGTCCCTGCCCATGGCAGGGGGGTTGGAACTAGATGATCTTTGAGATCCCTTCCAACCCAAACCATTCTGTGATTCTATTCTATGATAATAAGCAGAATCTCAGTACAAGGGATGGCAATATCTTATGCAAAACTTATTTCCTTCACTTTCTAATGTAGGGAAATAAACCTTCAAAGTCTTAAAAAACACAGAGCAATAGAGCTTTGACAAAGAGTGAATCAAAAAGCTCAATAAATCTGCAACGAAAAACTTAGGGAAAGAACCGGGGGTCCTGCAGTTGTAACATAAGGATCACATTAAACTTAGATGGAAAAACTGTTGGCACAGGACAAAAAGGGAATGTATAGCACCGATATCACGCAACACCACGCTTTGGGCAGCCTGGTGTAGTGGAGGGTTTCCTTGCCCATGGCAGGGGGGTTGGAACTAGATGATCTTTGAGGTCCCTTCCAACCCAAACCATTCTGTGATTCTATGAACACAGTAAAACAGCACAACGGTGCTGTGGGGGCACCTTGTTTGGGTTTGGAAGCAATGCGGCCATGACATTTTGAGTGCTATACAGTACTGAACAGTTTCCTTAGCCAGGAGCAACTCAGGAGGCTCTGCAGAGTGCTCCACTGCCATAGTAGAACTTGGTCAGGACTCAATTCTGGATCCTTTCCTATGCCCAAAGAACTCTGCATAAAAAGAAACTGCATTCAGGATGTTTTTGATCTACATCTCTGTATATCCTGAGAATGTACAGAAATCACAAGGTCCTATTTCTCATGGAGATGGTAATTTCTCCACAGTATTTTCAGCATTATTACTCTACTACACCAAAATTTGGAGAGAAAAGTGAAGCATCTTCCATACGTAAAAAGAAACCAACCAAAATAATCAATCGTACTCCTTGTTTGGTTGAAAGTAGGCAAGGAAAATTTCCCACAGAAGAATGATTCTCAAAGCAAAAAAGCGTACAAATTACAAAGACAGGATTCCCTTCTGAAAGTCTGTTATGTCATGTCAACATAAAGTATTGTGTTTCATTTACAAACATAAATTCTGTCTTACCTTGATAACACTTCCAATGTGATTCTGTTGTATTAACACATCAGTTAATTCAGCAGTGTTAACAGGAGCTTTTAGAAACAACTGGAAAATAAGAAACAAGTATTAAGAAGTTTGAGGCCGGATGATATATCACAGGCTACTTAGTAGTTGCCATGCACCAATCTGTCTCACTTTTAACTTCCATTTAGTGAGTTTGTTATTTCCATTTAGTGACTTTGTTTATTTAGCTTCGTTCAATATAATACTGTAAAAACTAAAAAGCAGCTTCTTGAAGAATTTGCTCCTCCATTGTCCACAAGCTGGAATTTTGCACACCTCGTATCCTTTTGAGCTCGGTATGATCTGAATGCTTGCTGAGCATGGGTTTACAACAGAAACAGCCAAAAGAATCCTGGAAGCTGCCACACTGAACTGACACACTACTTGTGTGCCTGTTTTTAAGGGCTGTAATTTACAAAAAAAACCTGCAGGAAGCTGATTAACATTGAACGAGATTTTCTAGGCAGTAACTAACACAAAGAAGATGGAAAGATTATACATGCTGTGGAAGAACAGCCCTACAGTTCATGAAACCATGGTTTAGGAGACACAGGTTCACTGTAAGAGCAAAACTATGAATCGATATATGTAATGTGAACCAACGACTCTGCATAACTCTTTACATATCATTCATTAACGGACATATCAACCAAGCTAACGACAAGCCAAAGTACCTGTTGTAGTAACTTCTTTATCCCATTATAGTCGTTGTCTGATAAGGAATGTGCTTCAAATTCAATATTCACCTCCTACGAAGAAGTAAAATAGAGAATGTCAAATGTACTGCAAGAATCTATATCAAAACAAAGCTGAACGATAGGAAACTTGAAGAAGAAGCAATGGTCAACATCAGAAATGGACCTTATTTTCATCTTTCAGTAATCTCAGCAATTGTTACAGTTATTTCTTCTCCTGTATTCTTTAGACAACACCTGTGAAAGTAGCTTTTTAAAACGAACTTATGAACGGTGTTGTGAACAAACCTTTACTGCTTTGTTCCTGCAATCTGGTTCACACGATTATGTTTACCCTCACCACAGAGACCCTGACTGTAGAGAGGCTTGATCCAGGCAGCTAAACTCTTAAAACTGCAGGACTGGAGTGTAATGCCTTGGCTAAAGATGAAGATCGACGCAGACATTTAATCAATTACATCCAAAACCACACTGCTGCTATTTCCTCAAATCCTAATGGCATCATTAACCCCACTCTGGAAGTCTGTTCAGCAGGCACACAAGGAGACTTCCTCACAGCAAAAGAGAACCTGAACTCCCGCTCCTCCTTCCAGAACAAATGCCGTGCACCTACCGAACGATTTTACTGATATTCTGTATTAATAGCACTGCCTGCCAAGGTTGCCTTGCCTACCTGTTCTTCTGTGAACAAGTGTTTGACATCATCCAAATCTACTTTGCTTTTTAATTATTGGCTTGGATTTCATCTTCTGAACAATCTAAACAACTGAGCCTTACTTTTGTTACCAGTTAGGAATCACAAATCTTTCCAATCCCGTATCAAGGTTGTGGTCTTTATTGTCCACTGGGATAACAGCCTCAAAGGCTTGTTTACAATGCAGAAAACAGGTATACAGCCACTTGAGGGGGACGAGGAAATAAAAATCAGGAGACAACACTCAGATGTTCTACCTCGGTCTAGTAAAGCAAGGAAGCTCTATAGAAGTAACTGAGAGCACATTTTTTACTTGAGAAGCTACCTATGTAAGAAAACAGATTGTATCTTTGGTGTACACAGCATTCACTCCTGGCATCCAGGAACTTTCTGACTGCTTTAAAATTCAAGGATCTCACTGAATGATTAAGCCAGTAAATTCTGAGCAAAACACAGTTTACAGTGGTTCTGAATAGTGTGCAAATCACAGCCACAAAATTGATATAAACCAGGGGGGGCACTAGATGTTCTAACACTGGTCTTGCTTCATGGCTTTTCCACTACCCAAAATGACAGCCTAGTAGGAGAGAGTTTATAAACCCTCCATCTTTCATCTATTTACAAAAAAAAGGCAAATAAAGACTCATCATATATTTGCTGTGCCCTGTCTTGCTCCCGTGTGCTCACTCTCTTCCCCCTGCGTTGCATCTAAAGCAAAGCAAGAGCAAAGCAAGCTGTTTTATGTGACAACTCTGCTACGTACAATAAAGCCACGAGCAAAGCTCCTTCTCAGCAACCAGCCCGAACCTGGCAATTACACTGCTGTTCTCAGACCTACAGAACCACCACATGCCCCTTTCTATAAGGAAAATACCTGCATAAAGGAAGAGACTTCTTTTTTTTCCACCTGAAAAAGTGGTAAGAGGAGAAGGGAAAGGCTAATGGGGAAAAAATAAAAACAGTGAGAATTAAAGAGAAACAAATGCCCTTTAAGTATACCCAGAGGAGTTGTGGATGCCCCATCCCTGGAAGTGTTCAAGGCCAGGTTGGATGAGGCTTTGGGCAACCTGGTGTAGTGGAGGGTGTCCCTGCCCATGGCAGAGGGGTTGGAACTAGATGATCTTTAAGGTCCCTTCCAACCCAAACCATTCTATCATTCTATACACCTTCACAAACTTCTAAGTTTGTACAGTTATAAATGTTCAGTACATTTCTTTAGTATCAGCAATACACACCTTGATGTCTTATACAAGAATTGAGAGAAACTCAACATACCTTTACATCAAGAATTCCAAACTGAAATAGATCTAATAGCAATGCAGCATTCTCCAAAGTTGGACTACTAAGTCAAAATAAGAGTTACACTGCAAATTTTATCCAGTGCACAAACAATTGCAAATAAAACGCAGTAGTGCACACCAGCGCAGGACACACAGAAACCATCCTCAAAACCCCTGTCACTGAAGACTGAAGAAACTTCATCCACAAACACCAAAATAAAACCCACTGTCCTACCAACTTTCTGCAAGAATGCTGAGGACTTTTTAAAAAAAAGGATTATTGCCATTAGATTTCATTTCATAGTGTCTAAACACTAGTGCAACACCTTATATCAGTATAGAAACACTGAGCAGCCCACAAAGCACTGGCAGTGCTTGTCGAGAACTTCACAAAAAGTGAAGTTCACAAAAAAACTTCACGTCACCTCAAACTATGTCAGCACCCATGGAACATGAAATGCATTTCTAGCACATGGTAAATGTGCTTTTCCATCACGTTAGTACGACTGATGACACAATTAAACCTACGCTTTTTATCATTATATAGTTTTAAAAAAGGTAGTGTTTGGTGGGTTTTTTTCCCTAACATAACTAAGGCCTCATCTAAGAAGGAGGAAGATAATCAGCTCAAAGTGAAATCCTAATGAAGTCAATCTTACTTTGAGATGTACTGAGTTACAACCCATAGATACTTGTGTTGACTCTTTTAAGCTCTGTGAAAATGACAGATTGCCTTGTCATCCAAAGGTTTCAGTACAAGTTCAAAGCCAGAGCACAGAATCACGGAATGGTTAGGGCTGGAAGGGACCTCAAAGATCATCTAGTTCCAACCCCCCTGCCACGGGCAGGGACACCCTCCACTACACCAGGTTGCCCAAAGCCTCATCCAACCTGGCCTTGAACACTGCCAGGGATGGGGCATCTCTCTTTATTTCCTAGAAAGTGGGACTGGTCCCTCAGCGTTGTGTTTCACAACTAAACAACATACTTTCACGTATGTTCAAGTGCAGATAGAATCATAGAACCATAGAATGGTTTGGGTTGGAAGGGACCTCAAAGATCATCCAGTTCCAACCCCCCTGACACGGGCAGGAACACCCTCCACTACACCAGGTTGCCCAAAGCCTCATCCAACCTGGCCTTGAACACTGCCAGGGATGGGGCAGCCACAGCTTCTCTGAGCAACCTGGAGAGCTCAGAAAAGAAATCAACACTTGATTTCCTTGCGGCCTGGTGTTTTTTCTGGTTTTATTTTTCCCCCCTTTCTTACACAAGAAGGAAATTAAAGCGCCTCTTCTGTGCCGAAAGCACTATTTTCGAGTTGCTGCCTCCAGTCCCACACAGGAAGGCCCACGGACAGGCTACACGCGAGGGCTAAAGCTGTTCGAGTGACTGTGGCCATGGGGATTCCAACATTAAAAAAAAAAAAAAAAGGAAAACAAAAAGTTTAAGACTCTCGACAGCAATGACCCGAACACACTTTACATCACCCACTACCGACGCACAGTACCACGTTACCGACACTTTAAGGCAGGAACGGGCGGGTGCCTCGCAAGGAGCTTCACGGGGGGACAACCTCCCTCCCCCGCCGCTCTTTTCCACCGACCTACAACTTCCACTCACCACAGCGACTCGAGAGAGCAGCGGAGGCGCTGGAGGAGCGCGGGGCGGCCCTGACAGGGCGCGCCGACGGCCCGGGAGGGGAAGGGCGGGCGCGGGCCGCGTGAAGGCCGCGCGGAGCCGCGCTCCCCCCGCTCACCTCATCGATCCTCTCCTCCTCAGAGTCCGACTCGTCCGACTCCTCCGGCTCCGAGCCCGACTCCTCCGGCTCCGAGCCGCTCTCCCCGACGCCTGGCTGCGGCTGGGCCCGCCGCTTGGCCGGTGTGGCCATGCTGCCGCAGCGCGCAGGCGCTCCGCAGGCGGAAGGCCGGGGCGGAGGGAGCGACGGGAGGCGGGCGCGGTGCCGTGCCCGCCCGGCGCGGCCGGGCCGCCCTGCGCGCAGGTGAGCGCTGGGGCGGGGGCGGCCCTGCTGCTTCCTGCGCGGTCGGAACGCTCCGCAGGAGCCGGGAGAAGAGCGTGGCGCCGGGCGGGCTGCGGCGGTCCGGGCTTGCGGCGAGGCAGCACCGCGACTGCGCGTGTGGGCGGCCGCGGCGCGACAGAGGTCTCCGGGCGCGATTGGGGTATGTCGTGCCCGTCCGCGGGGAAGCACGGGGAGGGGCGGTGGGAAACTGCGGAGGGGCGAGGGCGGGAGTCCCGGGGAGGGCACCGGGATGTGGAGAGAGGGTGAGGGGAGACGCGTCCCGGGCCTCCCCTCGCTCCTAAAAAAAAAAATATCCCAAAACGGGATTTCCTCTTTGTGCTGCTGATGGCAGCCGCTTTAAAAGAAATAGAATATTCTGGGAAGGTCATCCGGACTCAAAATACGCGTGAAAACGATACGCGAACGTGTAGTGCATGTTGATGGTTGCAGCTCCCTGTCCGGCTGGAGCATCGTCTGTAGAAGCGAAATAATTGTCCCGTGCAGGAAATGTCCCCGCTGCCCTCGCCACCTCCGTGCGTGGCCCGTCTCTGTGGGACTGGGCAGTTCTGCTGCTGTAGAGAAAGAAAAGCCAGACGGGCTGAAATGCAGAACTGGGGCCGGGGAATCTGTCCTGAGCATCTGTGACACTGTCACATTACTGAGAGCCAAGTTAAAAAAGGAATCATAGAATCATAGAATGGTTCGGGTTGGAAGGGACTTCAAAGATCATCCAGTTCCAACCCCCCTGCTATGGACAGGGACACCTTCCACTACACCAGGTTGCTCAAAGCCCCATCCAACCTGGCCTTGAACAATTCCAGGGATGGGGCAGCCACAGCTTCTCTGGGCAACCTGTGCCAGTGCCTCACCACCATGACTGTAAAAAATTTCTTCCTTAGATCTGATCTAGATCTCCCCTCTTTCAGTTTAAAGCCATCACCCCTTGTCCTGTCACTACACACCCTTGTCCAAAGCCCCTCTCCAGCTTTTCTGTAGTTCCCCTTTAGGTACTGGAAGGCTGCAATAAAATCACCCCGGAGCCTTCTCTTCTCCAGGCTGAACAGCCCCAACTCTCTCAGCCTGTCTCCATAGCAGAGGTGCTCCAGCCCTCGGATCATCTTCATGGCCTCCTCTGGACCCGCTCCAGCAGCTCCATGTCCTTCTTGTGTTGGGGACTCCAATCGGATGCTTACAGTTTATTAAAAAAGTTAATTCCCAGACGAGTTAGAGATATTCCAGACAAACGAACAGAAAAGGCGATGAGGTGGAATACAGTAAGCACAATGTAAATGTGTTTTTTAAAAAAATACCGATCAGGAAAATGTGTTGAAAAATCCTAAGCACTAAAAGTATAGAAATGACCATTAGTGTTTGTGCTAATTCTTGCTGACCGTTTTCCATTTAAGTCTTCATGTCTTAATGAAGTTAATGAAAAGTAGATGTTAATGAAGTCCTTTGAAGCAGAGGATTAGGCGTTCACTGTTGCCAGCCAGAAGAAACACAAGGCACTGGGCCTGGGATGTAATTTTGGCTTTATAAATACAGCCCAAGTAGGTTAGAATTTGCATGTCTCTTTAAAGTATCAAACATGTCTGTGTTTATTTTTTTAATTATTTTTTGAGAGCTATGTCTGCTCTGGAGCACTTAGGTCATTGCCAAAATATGAGTACTGGTACACAGGGAGAGAATACAGTGTGGAGAAAGATGTATTGGTAGAACTGCCTCTGTGGGATTGCAATCTGCATCTATATACAGTTTTCCATTTTATTTTTGAAACTATATCAGTCGAGGATGACATTAATTATTGACATTGCTTTTGGTAAAAATCCATGATGTAGTAGGAAGGTCTGAGTCCTCTGCTGCGCCTCTGGATTGCCGTGTCAAAGAACCAGTTTTGTTGAGTTTTGTGGCATAGACGCCCAAATAGCAGGAATTAGTTTCAAATCTTTGTTTGTTGTTGTTACTTGATGATATATGTATTATATTATATGTGAATTTGGTGAATTTCTGAACCTACTTGCTACTTCATGGCAGCCTTGCTGGTAGGCTTTTCTTCTTCTCTGGTTATTAAACTCACCTAATCATAGTAAAATAATATTGGTAAGAAATGCATAGCCCTGGGATTTTTAGAGGTTTTTAAAAAATCATATCTCAATAGTGTCTTATAATTCATCTCCATTTATGTTTATGATGGAACAGACAATTCCCTTTGCACTTGGCAATCAAACCTTATTGTGTGACCCGTACAGTTGCTTATATCCAGAATATTATTAGAAAAGTTTAATATATTTTGCAGCTCTCTGTGTCACTTAGCAGCAAGAAACAAAAGGACTCATTTATTTCTTTTTACAAGCTGTTGTCTGTAGTAAAAATACTTTGCAATTAGTTTGAGGACAGCTTTTGAAATCAAAAGTTCAGTGACCCACAGAGATGTTCTTTCTGTACAAAGTTGTATATAAAAATTCTGCAAAGTTTTCTTTGATATGAGAGAGTATTGCTCATTTTTACTGTACTAATAGCAGGGATACACATTGCAATCAGCTTTATGTTTTAATCAAAAGTACAGAGATGTTGAATTTTACTGTGGAATGCTGTGAATGGGAAGCATTTCAGTTGTGTCTGTAAGCATAATATTCTGAATATGCAAATTGACCTAAAATTACCCTTCTTCGAAATGAAGTAAGATGGACTTAAAATCAAGTAATGTGAACTCAGAGGAATAGCACCAAGCTGGTTTTAGCCTCCAGTCTCGATGTAACGCCCCAGACACTCCAGTCAGTCTTGTAGTTTGTTACCAGAGCTAACTGGGTGGTTCCCAAACCTCAGCCTGACTAATACAAGTTTGTCTTCGTCTCTGTGTCTGTGTGAACAAGAAAGAAAGTCTGTTGTCCTCTTATTAGCTGTTTGCAAGCCTAATGGAGTTTCAGTGGTATTTTTGTAGCGTTTGAAGAGCAATCTTTGCAGGGGTGTTATTGGTGCTCAGGCAGAGTAAGTGCTTGTTTAGTGAGCCAAAAGTGGGTGGCCAGCATCGCCCTATAAACAAAAACTTGGCAGTGGGAAACTAATTCAGGTTATTCATACTCATTCTCTTTTCCAGATGCAGACTGAGCACTGCTGGACTCTGCGTCCATTCGTTGTTCTAAATAGAAACTTGTTACGGTTGTTTAGAAGTTTGTGCATACTTGTCTTGATTAAATATGTAAGATATAATTTACAGATAAAATATGTAAGGTATCTAAAATACATCTTTGTATTGTAAATATGTCTCATGTCTTATTTATGTGCTTTCTATTGAGTGTATTTAGCAGAAAATTAGATATTTGGAAAATTGTATTTCAGTCATTTATAGGGCACTCCTTAGTAACATTGCAAGGATGCAAGTAAATGATTAAAAATACTGGTTTTCTCTTGCCATTCCCAGTGCAGTGGGACCCTCGCATCATTGCAGCAAGTCATAAAAAAGTCTCTGCATGTTTTTTCCCCACAAAAGTGCCTGTTGAGATGGCATTTTGCCTCGATTCAGTGATGTGGTCATGGGACACATTTGCTAAGAAAGTGAGTTCGGGTGGGTTGCACCTGTAGCATTGGATGCAACGACCTGGCATTTGGAAATGGGGATATTCCACCAGTTTTCAGTCGCCAAGTGTGTGTGAACCTGTTTGAACCACACAGGCAGAAAGAACAGAACACTCCGAGGAGTTTAGGGCTGCGGAAAAAGAGACTAATTTTATCAGCAGTAAAACCGGAAGCAGTTGGAGAGGAGTTGCAGATCGATATACGTGTTATTCGTGAAGGCACAAACTTACAGGTTCCCCAAGTCAAACTTGTCTTCTGGTGGATGCTGACAGCCCCTTTTTGGGGTCGATAAACAAGCTGCCTTCTGGCAGAACTGAAAATAAGCCTGTGGCTTCTGGGAGCGCCAGGGCTGCGCCGTCTTGCTCTTTCACAAGCACGTCTGAGTCCAAAACACAGCTTGTGTGATTTCTTTGTGGAGACCGCAGCTGGGTCATTGCCTCTTGCAGTAGTTGATGATGTTTCATGGCTCTGTAATTATTCTTGGTTTCAGTATATATTATGGATGCAGGATCTAAACAAAATAATTAATTTGATTATCCTAAGTCACCTTGTTACGCATGGATGTTTACCCATTTCTTGTTGTTACTTGACACAGTAATAAGGCATAAGATGGGAAGTTCCTTCATTTCTATAAAGCAATTAATTAGAAATCTGCTTTCCCCAGGTGTACCTGAATTAACTCTGTCATGTCATCTGAGGGTTTTATTACAATAATTTTGGAAATGTCTATTTCCAAAAAGTAGTATTATCATGTATTATACAGTTTGGAAGGCCTTCTTTTTTAGGATTTGATAACTTCGTGATCATAGAACCATAGAATGGTTTGGGTTGGAAGGGGCCTCAAAGATCATCCAGTTCCAACCCCCCTGCCATGGGCAGGGACACCCTCCACTACACCAGGTTGCCCAAAGCCTCATCCAAAATTAAACATGATATATTTTGGAAATAGGAAGGTGTGGTAGGTTAGAGTTAACATCATTTTTCTTGGTGCTGTTAGACTTTAAAAATGCTAGTAGAAATGTAAGCGTATCACAGAGCATAAGCACTGAGGGTAGAGTAATAGTAAAGATTGTTGGTAACTTCAGTATCAAAACAACAATCTGTACTACGAAGAACTGTGTGCAAACTAGATTTTTACAAGAATGGTGGATTTTTAAAGTAAAGATTGTTACAGTGTTAACTTAGCCCTACCTCCTTCAAGGTCCTAGCAAGTGGATACTCAAGAGTATTTGAGAGTAACTCTTGAAAGCCATGGATGGGATCTATTTTGGTGTTTGGTCTAGTTTAAAATCAGCAAGAATTAGAATTTTTGAGAATATGGCCCTTGAGAAAGTCCTTCTTTCTTCTTATACATGTGTTTTTAGTCATTCCCTTTGACTTCACTGGCCTTTTAGAACTGCACAGCCCTCCTAGTTCCTGTTGTGTCAATTTTGAGTGTTGGAAGTCTTGTGGAAATGAGCACTTCCATGTCTAATGGTAAGATGTTCAGAATCAAGCACCCGGATTATGACACCACAATTTAAAATGTATATTGAAAAATGAAGTTTAAAATCCACAAAATTCACACAGTGTCACAGTGGATATGGAGCTCCTGGGGCTGGTGCTCTGGGTCACTTCACCACCTGCATTTTGCAGTGCTTCTGGCTCCAGATGAATGTGTGACATGGAGCTCTGGCTACTGGTACCAGATCCTGTTTTGTCTACTCTTGTCTAAAACTGCCTTTTCTCTTTTCATTTTTATCTGAACAGTTTTTTTTTGTCTTTGTTGAAGTTTCGAGGATTTCAATGCATGTCATGCAAATGAATACAATTTCACATGTTCTGTACATTTGAATATTCATAATTATTAAAGAGAATTTGCTGGGGTGTAATCTGTCAGGAAAATAACACAGATAATTAAGGTGAATGTATAGTTAGAAAATGGATTTCTTTTTGTTTGTATTATGGCAATCGTTTACTTTGATGCTTGATATATTTGCTATGTGTTGTAACAGGCTTTGAATTCATCATCAAAGTCAGCTTTTAAGGAACTGAGGACTATCATCTTCCATTTTAACGGCAGAATATATTTTTTCAGTCTTGCTTCATTTGCTATAGATATATCAAAGAAGGTATATGAATATAGAATCATAGAATCACAGAATGGTTTGGGTTGGAAGGGACCTCAAAGATCATCCAGTTCCAACCCCCCTGCCATGGGCAGGGACACCCTCCACTACACCAGGTTACTCAAAGCCTCATCCAACCTGGCCTTGAACAATTCCAGGGATGGGGCATCTACAATATTATTTATTATATTCAGATGTATAAATGTGTGTACATACATACATACGTATGTTTGTGTTTTTATAAAAATTTTGAAACACTGTCCTGCACGTTTTCCCCCATGAAAAGGATCAGCCCCCAAATGCATAAAATGAAGTCACTTGATACAGGTCCTTGCATATTCATTGTGATGAGCATAGGGTGGAAACCAGCATGGAAATGAATAGACTGGAATAAGGTTTTATAGACAGGAGCTTATGATGTTGCTGAACGTGACTGCGTTGTAGAGGTTGTAACTTCTTCTACAAAATATTATCTAAAATCTATTCTCCTTGATGACTTTCGTTATTGTTTCTTCCTAAGCAGTATTATCTAAAGACAGCATGTTGTTTGTTGGTCTTATCAGGGCGGGTGTTGGTGCCCAGAGAGTGTACGTTGACTGCTTACTCATTGCATAGAGAGCGGTGCAACTGGTAGCAACCCAGTTTCTTTGAAGCTGAGCTATTACAGTCACTGTTCATAGAAAGTCCTCTAGATCTAATTTAGATAAATTGCTTCATTGTATTTCAGAGTTCTTTTGCAGTTACTTGGTAAACAATGAAGGTTCTGTTGCTGAAGGATCCCAAAGACAAGGAATCAGGACCAGATCCGTATGTTACCGTGAGTAAACTTTAAAAGTAAACAATTGTGTTGCTTCATTATTAAATAATAGTATCATGCGTTCAGCAAGTTAGATGAATTTAATGGTTTCAAGTGAAAAAGGTGCTTAATCAACATTAGGAGTGTATGTCTGAAATTCTGCTATTTTCTGAGAAAAATAATCAACGTTCGGAGTGCATGTCTGAAATGCTGGTATTTTCTTAGAAAAGTAATCAACGTTAGGAGTACATGTCTGAAATTCAGATATTTTCTAAGAAAAATAACATTAGGAGTGCATGTCTGAAATTCAGATATTTTCTAAGAAAAATAACATTAGGAGTGCATGTCTGAAATTCTGCTATTTTCTAAGAAAAATAATCAAAATTAGGAGTGCATATCTGAAATTATGCAAAGAAAAAAGTATGCTGGAAAATTTGCTGTTACTGAAAAAATTATTTTAGCTATGGGGCATTCATTCTGAATTCACCATTAAAGTTCTCAACAAAGTGCTGATATTAGAACAATTTCATTTTAATTAATTAATATTGATTATGTTCCTATGGATAGAATTAAGATTACAAAAAATGCTAGTAGTCTTACTGGGAATCTAACGTAAAAAAAGAGGTTGCATGTTGCTGTGGTCCTTTCTGCTGTTTCCTTTAGTCGTGTGAGTAGGTCTTACTCATAAGAGCAGTTTATTGACTTTAAAGAATTACAGAGATGTACAAGAATATTTGCCCGACCAGGTGATTGTTTCTGCTGACTTAAGTCAATAATTTCCAACCTTTTTTTTGGTAGGAATTCGGATTATACGGATTTGAAGCAACTCTAATTCCAGTTTTGTCATTTGAATTCGTATCTCTTGAAAGCTTATTTGAAAAGGTAAGTGTTAAATTCTTTCAGTTGTCTTATTTTCAACAGAATTTAGGCCATGGTTGTCAGGATGCCGTGCCTTATCTTGATTTAATAATGCCCTTTGTGGTACCTCTTTTTGTGTTTCCACAAACACAGCTGCATACAACACAATACAGTATTGTATACAACATAAATATGTTTCCCATATTTCTGAAGAGTTGTTGGTCAGACAGAATTGACATTTAGGCTGATGGACCATAGATAGTGGCAGGTATTGAGGCATTTTGTCACAGCATAAAATAAGAAGACTGTAGTGACAACTGAAGGTTACCTGAGGCTCACCCTTACGCTGCACTGAAATTGGGTGCTGCGTCTTCTAGTTACATGCAATATAACTGCATAGTTGGAGTTCCCTTTCTGCCCTTTCATCAATGTATTTATTTAATTTTAAAATGTTGGAAAGATTTTCCGAGGGAGGTTCCCTGACAATCCTTCCAGCTCGTTTCAGTGACAGGAATCCTTGTCCATTCCTACGGATTCTCAGAATTAATATCATCTGTGCAAATTTTGTTATAAACACTCTATTGATAGTAATAAAATAATTGCCCATTTCTGTTTCAGACATTTATTGAAGCTAATCTATCGACTTAATTTTTAAATTTATTTACTAATTTTTTTTTACTTGGCTTCTTAAATTTACTGTTTATAAGTAGCTCTCTCATCCAGAACGTTATGGGGGCCTAGTTTTTACCAGTCCAAGAGCATTAGAAGCCATCAAGATATGTTTAAAAGAGAATAGTAAAAATGAAGGTAAGTGCATATTTATATTCCTTGATCTTTCTGTTTCAGTATTTTGTGAAGTTTGTGTATTTCACTCACCAGGAGTGTTTGGAACGTGCCTTTTTAAAAACACTTTATCTCATAGTTCTTTTGGCCTCAGAAAAGCCTTATGTTAAATCACTTTTAAGGGATTTAGGGTTGGGTTTTCCACACTTAGGCTGTTGTTGGAAATGAAAGAAAAGAGCTTAATTACTCATTAGTGTGAGCTTTTTCAGTTGTGATTGTCTTTGCTGATGCTAAAAAGAGTTGTCAACAGGAATATTTTGCTGCTGTGCCTACTTTTGCTTGCTAACAGCTTAAATGGAGGAGCGTGTTGTAGAAACTGGCCACTGCAGAAAGAGAAGTTTGTCTTCCATATGAAATTTCTCAAGTGAATTAAGCATTAGCATAATAAAAATCAGTGAAGAAATGGTGATACAGAAAAGCTAAAAGATTAGCTGCGAGTAAGAATCCTGTGGAGTGCTAAATAGAAATTACCATACCAAGGATCTGTCAGATCCTTGTAAACTTTGCTAAATTCTTACACTAAGTGATAACTTCTGGCTTTGAATCTCTGTACTTATTTATGTACGTTGAAATTGTTTTATTGCTTTAGCTGCTCCATCTTTGGGCTGTAGTTGTACTGATTAGAGGTTACACTCTTGAGTAAGCAGTAAATAAAATGAGACTGTTGGCTTATTTTAGCATTTTCAACAGCAGAGGGCTATATTTAGGATTTTTGCCCAAATGTAATCTCTTTAGAGTTCATTCCTAATCTCATTTAGGACTTTTGGGAGCTGCTGAAATACATATTTTAATTAATAATATGAATCTTTAGTTTCTGTTTAGATTCCTTTCAAAGCTAATTGATCCTTACCTTTTTCCTTCTTTAGAATAGTTTCCTCTGACCTTTTTTTACTGATTTTGTAGTTTCTCTTTCTTTTTTTTTTTTAAGAATACTAGAAAGGAACTCAGTGTCCTATGCTGTACTGTTCTAAGACAAGATAGAAAGAGACTTGGCGTGTCTGTTTTTGACTCATTGGGATTTCAGGCTTAGAGATCAGGTAGCTGGATTCAAGAAGTGTAATCTGTAACATACTTACTGCCTGAAGGAGGAAAACTATTTCATAGTAATTTTATTTTGGTCTCTGATATATTTTATTTCTGAGCTGGTAACTTATTTTTGGCGTATGCTAAAAATATAATCAGTTTCTGTATTTTTCTTGTATAAGAAAGAGTTGCTTTCTACAGTACTGTAGGGCATGGCTGTAGATTTTTACCCTTTTATTTGTTGTCATAGATTATATTTGGTTTTTGCCTGAGCTTTTAATTTTAAACCACCAGTTTTTACATGTAAATCTCCCTTTGAAATATGTGCTGTTTTTACCTACGAGTTTTTATGCTTTTTTCCAAGTTCTTAATGCCAAAATACAAATGAACATTGCAAGTTGCATGTGATCTGGCATAGGGCAAGTGTGCATTAAAAATTGTACTTAACAAAAGCAGCCAAGAACTGTTTACTCAGATTGGGCTTTTAAAAACATGTTGTAGACTGCTATTTACACAATGAGAAAAATACATTAAAAATTCATTTTGCGCATCCAGATTTGCTGAAATATGTAGTAGACTATTAGCTATTATTATTTTGCTGTATTTGTAGATTGAACAGAAGTCCAAATACTCATTTAGCATTCACATTTTGTTGCCACACGCTTCAATTTAATTTAATATTTTTCAGCCTGGTCGAAATCTCTTCAACAAAGATGGAATACCAAACCAGCATACGTGGTAGGAAAAGCAACAGCTTCTCTAGGTAAGCTGGGGTTTAAAAAAAGAAATCTTAGATAAATCTGTCTTTTAAGTACAAGTTTTGGAATATTAGCTGCTGTTCAGGGGTGCTTAGAAAAAAATACAGGTAAGTTTTATAGATGGATACTTTTGAAAAAATAGCATAATATATATATAACAGAATAATGGTATATACATTAGAACTATACGTGCTTACTTCATCTAAAGATCTAGTTTCTGGTTTTTCATTACTTTAATTGTGATGTGATAGTAACTACTTTAAAAACTTGGTCAAAAAAGAAAAAAAAACCCTTTGTTCTTAATTTGCATGTGGTTTCTTTCATCCACTTTGGAAATGGAAATGGGTGAAGGGGGTTACAGCATGGTTGTCTGAGATGGTGCAAAGTGTGACGCACTGACCCTTCGTTCCCTCCGTGTTCCTGGGAGGTGTTTGCCAAGCAGGAGTCGGCGGGATACATCCCGTTGACTTCAGTGAGTCAGTGCTTTATTTGTCTTGACACAGGTTTTGATCTGATGCAATAACATATTTTGTCTGCGTAGCAAAAATGCCACGTGGATTTTAGTTGGTGAAAACCTTTATTGTTGTAAAATTGCATTGTAGCTTTAGCTTCCACTGAATCACACAGGAAATATTACAAAAAGACTAGCATTTGGGAATTTTAAATGTCACCATGTTTTTATGCTTCTAGTCCAAAAATAATTTGGATAAGTACTGGCTACCTCTATTAAAAAGTGTATTTTTTAAGGCAGACTGGTAACAACACCTGATCACCAATCAGTGACACCTAACAAGCATCTTGAATCAATCAAGTCCCAAATTAGCTAACTTCTCAGGGATTCATCTTGTCCCTACTTACTGGCTTAAAAAAAAGGAATGTTGTGCTCCTGGATTTTCCAAGACCATTTCAGCCTACGTTCATTGGCAAGCTAGCTGCCACCAGACCACGCCAGGAATTGCAGCCCATTGAGCATGGTCAGGCAGTGCTTTCTGTTTCACCGCTTCAGCTATGAGAGTTTACAAGCTCTCCAAAACAGCTTAGCTATCCTCAGAATTATTCTTTCATACTTTTTTCCTGTATGTCTTTCTAGAGCCAAAATTGAATTTTTCATAGCATGTTACTAATTCATGTGCTCTAATTTTGCAGCTTTCCGGTACTTAAAGAGGGCTACAGGAAAGCTGGAGAGGGACTTTTTACAAGGGCATGTAGTGAGAGGACAAGGGGCAATGGCTTTAAACTGAAAGAGGGCAGATTTAGATGAGATCTAAGGAAGAAATTCTTCGCTCTGAGGGTGGTGAGGCACTGGCACAGGTTGCCCAGAGAAGTTGTAGATGCCCCATCCCTGGAAGTGTTCAAGGCCAGGTTGGATGGGGCTGTGAGCAACCTGGTGTAGTGGAAGGTGTCCCTGCCCATGACAGGGGGGTTGGAACTGGATGGTCTTTGAGGTCCCTTCCAACCCAAACCATTCTGTGATTCTATGATTCTAAGTATTTGTGTGCTTGGACAAAGTTATTTCTTCCTTTCAACCTGCGTTTCTGTGATAGTAAATCTGAATTGTCCTCACGGATTTCAGTGTCTGTCTTTGCTACTTTTGGTTACAGTGGAAGAAATTGGCCTTGCTCCACAAGGAGAAAAGTGTGGAAATGCTGAAAAATTAGCTGAATATATTTGCTCAAGTGAGTATCTAAAATCTTCCACTTAAATGAAGCTAATGTACCTAATGGACCTTTGTTTCAGAATTTCCTATAAATGAAATTGAGTGTACACTGAAGCAGAGGTACATACGCTTGTATCTCTTGTACATAGAACCTGTGAATTCAACTTCTGGGAACGTGGATGATATCTCTAAAAGATGATAAAAATACTTTTAAACACTTGTACATAATACCAATATACCTGAAATCTTAGACTCTGTAATTGATTAATAATACTGTGTCACCCAGTAGACAAAGTGGTTTTTTACTGAAAGGTCAGAGCTGTAATGGCTGGAAATTGCTGCTTAATCGTGAGATCTCAGTGATTGTGACTGTCCGTGTGCTGGTTCTCTGTGAGCTTCGGATGACCTGACTTTTCTTGCTTCAAACTGGTTGATGCTGGGCGTTTTCCACCATGCCGTGGTTCAGAGTAGATAAGGGGAATTTCTTTCCTCAGAATGGACACGTGGTTTCAGAGGAATCTGTTTTTCAGTACCAAAGGAGAGTGGTTTTGAAGTTGCAGAAAGAGTCAGTTAAAACGATGGCTTATGTTTTGTTTAACCATTTTGTTACGGTTAAAGCTGTAATGCTGATCTATTTTCTGCTTCTAAACATGATACCAGATTGTTGGGTAATTTTAAAGGTTTAGTTAGTCTACTTCCTCCTTTCTTTTCTACAATAATACGATAAAATTTCCAGTAGTAGTAAGGAATACTTTTAGGTTTAGGAGGTGATTATTTTTTGAGTAGATGGGTCAGTACAAGCTGTGAAAAAAGAGGCTGTGTTTTTGTACAGCCTGTGTTACAGAGCTTGGGTGAAGACTATCATAAGCAGGAGCTACCAGTGCAGTGAGTTTGACCTCAGAGCTTCTGATACACGTGATGGTGTTCCAGGGGATCCGTGTCTGAGGTACACGCTGCCTTCAAATCGTCTGTCTTGAGTGTTGGCTGGGAGGAAGAGTTACGAAAGGAAATCAGCAGAACTAGTCCCCAAGCTCTCTGAAACTCACAGCTAAAATAATCTTTGTCCCAGATGAAGGTCACACCTGAGGTTCAGTATCTCAGCAGCAACCTGTCCTTCTTGGTTCTTTTTGTATGACCTGGGGTAGGTCCCCTCTCTTGAGGCAGCGGGGAGCTCTATGGCAGAGCCTTGTAGTGAGACGAGAGGGTAGAAAGGTACGTCCTTCGCTGATGAGGGTTGACCCTGGCTGGACACCAGGTGCCCACCAAAACCCCTCTACCACTGCCCTCCTCAACTGGACAGGGGGGAAAAAAACATAAGGAAAGGCTCATGAGTGGAGACAAGGACAGGGAGAGATCGTTCAGTTGCCGTCATGGGCAAAACAGACTCGATTTGGGGAAATTAGTTAATTTGTTACCAATCAAATCGGAGTAGGATAATGAGCAATAAAACCAAATCTTAAAAAAACCACTTTCCTCCCACCCCTCCCTTCTTCCCGGGCTCGACTTCACTCCCCATTTCTCTACCTCCTCCTCCCAGCAGCGCAGGGGGACGGGGAATGGGAGTTATGGTCAGTTTGTCACACATTGTCTCTGCTGCTCCATCCTCCTCAGGAGGAGGACTCCTCACGCTCTTCCCCTGGTTCATTGTGGGGTCTCTCCCACAGGAGACAGTCCTCCATGAACTTCTCCAACGTGAGTCCTTCCCACAGGCTGCAGTTCTTCACCAACTGCTCCTGCGTGGGTCCCTCCCACAGTGTGCAGCCCTTCAGGAGCAGACTGCTCCAGCACAGGTCCTCTGCAAGGTCACAAGTCCTGCCAGCCAGCCTGCTCCAGCGTGGGCTCCTCTCTCCCCAGGTCCTGCCAGGAGCCTGCTCCAGTGCAGGCTTCCCACAGGGTCACAGCCTCCTTCAGGCACCCGCCTCCTGTGGCCTGGGGTCCTCCATGGGCTGCAGGTGGATCTCTGCTCCATCATTAACCTCCATGGCATGCAGGGGGACAGCCTTCCTCACATGGTCTTCACCACGGGGTGCGGGAGAACCTCTCCTCCAGCACCTGGAGCAACTCCTTGCCCTCATTCTTCACTGACCTGGGTGTTTGCAGAGTTGTTGCTCTCGCATCTCACTCCTCTCTCCGCTGCTGGTTTTTCACAGCAATTTTTTTCCCTTTCTTAGCTATGCCATCCCAGAGGCACTGCCACCATTGCTGATGGGCTCAGCCTTGGCCAGTGGTGGGTATGTCCTGGAGCTGGCTGCCATGGGCTCTGTCAGACACAGGAGAAGCTTCTAGCAGCTTCTCATAGAAGCCACCCCTGTAGCCCCCCGCTACCAAAACCTGGCCATGCAAACCCAGCACAGCTGGAGGACTTTCTGCCCCAAATTTAAAAAGGGAAACAGAAACCTTCATCTGGAGGCTCCTGCAGTGTCCACTAATTGAACACCGAATGACCAAGGCTTTGAGAAGTCACATTACTTGCCCAGCCGAGGTAAATAGTCGAGTCAGAGAAACAAGTGCCAATCCGTGCAGTTATTCTCGGTGTTGGTTGAATTTTTGTATCTGCTGGTTTAAAAGCCCGACTGCTGACCACACCTGCTGAACTTGCTGACTAAGGTGCTGGGTGCTTCAGTGGTGGACGTGATGTCGAGAACCCTGCCGCGTTATTTTTCGGCTGTTAGGCGTAACATTGGATATGAAAGGGAGTGTTGATTAGCAAAGTCCGCGTAGTAGCAGAGATTTACAGGTAAAAGAGAAATTTATTTGAGCTGGCAAGTGTTGGGTTTTATTTGCAGAGCGCTCTGTAATTCATTGGCAAATAAATTATTTTAACTGTATGGAGTATTTCATTATAAAAATGATAGTTGTCATCACAAGATTAAATAATAAATTCTGAAAATTAAAAATGAAATTTTCAACCCCAAAGTGCCATCAGTGAAGAATAACCCATATCTACTCTTCAACAGATATTTTAAAACTAAGACAGGTGTTAGCTGATTTTTTTTTAGTGCTAGGAAATACAGTTTCAGTAATGCATTAATATTTGCCAGTTTGCAGAAAGATTTTTTTTTTTTGAGAAGGAAGATGTGAAAAACACCTGTCTCTTCTGTTATATAAAAAACTAGGATCAGGGCTAAAGAAAACAGTACTTTTAATACCAGGGGAGGAAAAATTCCTCAAAGATCAGCCTGTGACTGGCACAGTTACTGCATCGCAACCTCTGCTTGGGTGGTTCGAAATTTAAATTCTGTTTAAATTAACACAGTGCTGCAGCACTTCCATTATCCTTGCAAAAACGCCTGCCTTTGAATATCCTTCAGGTTTGATAACCGAGCACTGAATTTCAGTCACTAGAGGCTGCTTCTTGTTGATAAATACAATCACACTCAGTGATTTATTGGATTGTGCATATTTGTGTGCTCTCAGTTTATCAAGTGGTTCGTAACAACCTCTGAAGCACAGGTTAAATTACATCATGTTCCCTATTATGTATATATTTATTTCTGGCTATGCATAAAGTGATCAGTAAATAAAAAGAACGGCTTTATGTTTTTTATATCATTAGAATTTATTGTCAGGTTGAAAATAAAGTCTGAAGCAATGATATTTGTTTTGTTACTCACCTTTTGTGCTTCGGTACCCACTTCAACTTAAAGTGATTGGGAAAATAAAGGAATTTACTGCTTAACTAGCTAGCTAACTTTAGGGTCTTTTCAAGGCAAATATTTTTTAGTTTTATTCCAGTGTAACATTTGTGTTGGCTACAGAAGTAGGAGATACTATTAGGGCCAGTGCTTGTTGTATTGCTCAGGCCTAGTAAGGAATTTTTCTATGCTTTGTAAACACAAGTCAAAAAGAATTAGTATTTCTTTACAGATACCACATTGACATTTCACTTAACTGACATGAGTTGTAGGAGGATTAATGCTGAAATGTTTAGATTTTATTGTATTATTTTAAAATCTCTTTTACGTTCTGTCCCAAGTTCATTCTTCCTTCCTGTAATTTCCTACAAGCCTATCTATGGTTTCTAATGAAACTTCAGTGTGCATTTAAGACTGTTGAATACATCTCTGTTGACTCCTGCTAGGGTCTTTCCATTTGATTTTTACTGTGCTGTCCTTTTTCTTTTTTTTTCCCCTGAAGCATCTCTGATGCTTACTGTTATAAACCAAGAATCTACTTCCAACACTTCAAAAAACCATTTGTTTTTCTAGTCGTCGTCTCTTAAACATGTGTATTAACGTATCTGAATTAGTAATAAAATAACATGTTGAGGAACGCCTGTTTATTTTGAAAGATGAGTGCAAAGTTGCGTGCAGCTGTGTAGAATTTAATCTTGAAATTTTCTCTGTATTTGTTATTTATAGAAAAGGCAAACTGTGTGAAAACAGTCTGCTGTTAAATTCCTATCAAAAAATTGAATTCTTCCTCACTTAAAATACTCTTTATCGCTTGCAAAGTGTCAATATTCACTTTTATTAGATAAAATTCCATAATAATTAGTTTGAGCCCTAAACCCAGCAAATTTTTGAGAATCTCATGGAGCCAGTGGTGTTTCCTTCCTCTGGGCCATCTGCATGTGTTCACAGTGTGACGAGTTGTGTCGGTGTGTTGTGCACGTCCCTTGCTCTGGGCTTACACAGTGCACGGGGACGGGGTGGCAGTGTGGGTGGAGGAGGTGTAACCCGAGAGATGGTGACAGGAATACTGTTACCTGGTGGTATTTTACAAGCAGAATTTGTTTACTCCTCTGATAACGTATTGGAAACACACAATACCTATGGAAAGTGCATTCCAGGTGTGTCATGTCCTGCAGGAGGTGAGTTGTAAACAGCCATGTATCAGAAAGGTCCTTCCAAAATCACCACGGGGCTTTCACGTGTCGGCAGCGTAACGGTGATTGAAGTTGGACGTCACTTCCATTTTCAAGGATCAGAGCAACTGAGGATATCCACTTCCACCCCAGCAGTGGAAATAGAATAGTTTCTCCTTGGGGAAGTAAGAAAATAAAGTTTCAGAGAGATTGAAACTTTTCAGCGAAGTATTTCTGTCCTCTGCTTTGCCTGCCTGAACATTCTTTTATAATGAGAACGCTGTCATGTATTGAGTGGGACTGAGACTCGAAATCCAAAAATTGAGGAAGGTTGTGTTTCTGAGGAGGAGATCACTTGCACAGTGCTTGTTTTCCTTTGTAGGAAGGCAAGGGGAATAGAAATGCAGTTTATCTTTCGCAAGATCTTTTTAGCCGATGTATTCGTATTATAGTTATGGAATATTTTTTAATTTACATGCTAAGTAGCTGCTGTCCTCTGAATTGTGGATGCGGTTGCACTGCAGATGTTTTCAGTCCTCTGAGGGCTGTGGCTGTGATGAAGCATGTATTTTTTAATACCTTTAAAATGTATTAATCATGTCATCTTTACTCTTTATTAAAAACATAAGTTAATTACAGTTCTTGTTTATGTGCTTACAGGAGAGAAACCGAATTCCTCAGCTCTTCTTTTTCCTTGCGGAGCCCTGAAAAGAGAAGTGCTTCCTACAGTACTTGGAGAAAAAGGTTGGCCTTCCCTTGGAGCCTCATTTGAATTAGTCAGTTATGAGAAAAGTTGCATCTAAAGCTCGTGACCCAAATTTGGATACGTAAAAATGAAATTTGCTATTATATTGGCTCAAGTTAGAGAGTGGGAGTAAAAACTGTGAGTTTGGATCACTGCCCATGGCTCTGGGACTGAGCTGTGGTGTGGCATGAGCAAGGTGGTTATTTGCCTTGGTCTTCACTTGCATGAGATGGAAGGTGACTTACTCACACTGGCGTGAGATGGAGAGTGACTTACTCACACTTGTGTGAGATGGAAGGTGACTTACTCACAGCAGCGTTGCAAGACTTGCCAGTTTGCCAGTGTGCTTTGAGGTCCTCTGGTTGCAGGTGCTTTAATAGATCTTGCAACTCTAGAAAGACCTTTTCTCTTTTTACTTTTTTTAGCCTAAAATAGTACACTTAAGTGCAATTAGGATGTTGAGAGTGCTTTATTGAAATAATAGAAATTAATGAAGCCCTGTTTAATTATGAATGTATATTCTGATTCCAGGTATACCTCTGGAAGGCCTCACTGTTTATCAAACAACCCAACACACCGACCTGCAAGAATCATTGACCAGTTATTTCTCCCAACAGGTACTGATGTAGTTTGAGAATTTTTGAGGTATATGATGATACCTAGTAGAATATATTCCGTTTATTTGACTGTAAATGATGCTTGTGGTGATATCAGAATATCCTGCACAGGCTTCTGGTTTGCTTTCCCTGTTGGTTACCAAGAAGATCCTTTGGCAAAAGTTTCAGACAGACAGCGTGAGTCCCTCAGTTGTTTGTTATGGCAATTGTAAATGAGCCTGAAAGAAGAAAACAAAACCTTTCACATTTTGTCTAACTTACTTACAAAATATATGTATGTTTGAGAATTGCTGGGAAATAACTGCAGCTAGAAATGAAATATTCTGTTTATTCCAAGACTGCTTTTTAAGTAATACTGTGTCAGAAATTACATTTAGCGCAGATATTTACTGAACAGCTTTATTAGTAATTTTTATTAGTGTAATTGAAATATCACTGGACATCTTTGCCACACATTACGAATCAGAATCTGGTAGTAATCTGCCCTGCATAGTTTCAGTGTTCCTTCTCCGATTATCCAATTTATGAATTTATTAATGATCTTATTGTAAGTGTTAGAATTCCACGTGACATGCTGTTGATGAATGTATTGAGATATGTATTAGATGATCTCTAAGGTCCCTTTCAGCCTATGCCATTCTATGATTCTGTTTGCTGGAATTGTTATTAGTGTTTTTCTCTTTTTAAAACCATCTAGTAAATGTCATTAAGCAAGGATCAGTGCATAGTAAAAGATTTGAAGGTGTTAATAATTGCTTTTATTTTTTCAAGATCGACTTTCTGAATTTCCCATTTGTAGGAGCTTACATGGTATCTAGGATTAATTTTATTCAAAATGCAGCTTTTCCTTCTTACAGAAACTGAGCTTGCTTGAGCATGTTGCACCTTTTTTCTAAATTCTGTGCATTAATGTCACGTTAAATCACATTCTGATTTTCAAGTTCTTTTTCAAGAGGTCCTAAAAGGTTATGGCAGGGGCTGTCTAACTGATCTATTGCACGATCCTGGTGTTCTAGGTGGGTATTGCAGTTCTGAACCCCTCAGTATTTAGTTTGTGGCAGTTATAAATGTGAGTCAGTAGCACCCACGCGTTTTGTACCTTTCTGCACTCTTTTGTGGAACTCCTTGCTTGCTCCATTGAGATGTTGGTTTCAGTGCAAAGCTGTTAAAACGTGTTTCCCTTGCGCTTTTCAGTTGTTCTTCACTGGTGATACTGAGGTGGTGTATTAGTGCCTGGAGAGCTGACATAAACACCAAGTGTTGAGCACTTTGTGAGACAACGAGCAGCACCGTCCTGGCCTCCCTGAGCCGAGGCTGTAAAACAACAGATGCAGTTGGAGTGGAACGGGTGTATCGTGCTGGTCAGACAGAAAATCACCATAAAGGAGGCGTGTGCTTTGGGTCTGCTGCGCAAGAGCTTGAGACCTTCACTCCAGACAGGATTTTCCAGAGTTTTCTTTTGGCTACAGAAGGTTTCTGCTGCTAGCTTAAGGCAGGCTTGTTCACGGAGAGAAAAAGCCTTTCCAGGGCTCTGCAGTTTTAAGGCAACACTTTATATTTGCCAGAGCATCTCAGGGCAGGCTGAACATAGGGTAAACCACATGAACTGGGAAACAAATATGTGCAGAATTGAGATAGATGGGAATGGATTTAGGGAGATAACTTGCTGAGTTTTCTCGCTGAACAGGAAAACGAGTACGGCTCCAGAATCCTTTCAGTACATTTATCACCACGTGCTGGTGTGACAAAGTATTTGGTGGAAGTCACACCTGAATTTCAGCATTCTGTGGTAGCACAGGGGTTTGGCAGACTGTCTGCCCCACAGGAAACCCTTTTTGTTGGCTTCACTGCTGTTTCTCATCCATAAAAAACACTTCACGTCCATCTAGAGGCAGTTGAAGGGATCTCTGTGAAAGTGTACTGATACGCCGCTGGAATAGCAAGTAATCTGTGCCAACCTGTGGTTACTTTTTCTCAGGGAATTCCAGCAAGCATCGTGTTCTTCAGTCCATCTGGTGTCAAATTTTGCCTGCAGCACATTCAGAAGCTTGTGGGAGATTTTATCAACCACGTCAAGGTACCTTTTCTTTAAAAATGGTGAAATACAACAGCGAGTAAGTTTGGGGTGGGTGAGGGAGGGATAGGGAAGCTGTTACACCCATCACAAACCTTTATTTTCTCTTTTGTTTGTGTTTGTTTCTCTGAAAAATCAGGTTGTAGCAAATACAAATGTTAAGGTTTATAATTTGTTCCTTGAATTGGACTAAAAAGAAATTACTTAAAGCCGGTACTGGCAAGTTATTGATCATGTACGTTATAGGTTTGTTGGTGAAAAACCAGTCTGATTTCCAGCCTGGGAGGGAAGTAAGGCACTCTAGAAGGCCAGTGTCACTCTCATAAGCAAGTGTGCAACACTTCAGCAATCCAAGATGGCTGGTAATAGAGCTGCCCTTGTTTATGTGTGTTCAGCCCAACCGTAGAAGAATTATAAATGACTGTCAAGCTGTGCACACGGCATTCCTCATCGCCTCTCCTCGTGCTGCTTTCGTATTGACGCAATATCCTATTATACACTTGAGAACTTTTTTTTTAAAAAAAGGAATTGTTTTCACCTAGAATTCGTCCCCGGGTACCTTGCCCAGTCTCCACGGGGTACAGGCTTTATTTTCTGATAGTACTGTGAAGGTGAGAGTAGTTCTTGCTTGAATCAGCAGTTACAGGCCGAGGCACATGAACATTCCTCTCACTGTTCCTGTTTTGTGGGACTAAGAGCTTTCAGTGTTTGTAAGGGTGAGATAAGTAATCATCTTTCCTAAGTAATTTCTAAGTAGCTCAATTGATAGGTGGTTTTTAATACTGAAAATCTTCAACCCGAAAGGGTTAGTACAGTTCTGTGAGCTCAGCCATGCATGTTGAGACACTGACAAGAGAGGATGTGTCCCTAAGTAAACAGTTTGGAGCTGATACCACACCTGCCTGGGCTATTGTAACTGTCAACGACCTCATTTCAGTTTGCTGCCATCGGCCCAACAACTGCAGAAGCCATGGAAGCAGCAGGAATCCCAGTGAGCTGTACTGCAGAGAGTCCGACGCCCCAGGACCTCGCCGCTGGGATCCAAAAAGCACTGCCCCTGCAGAACTGCTGTTTATCCAAGTGAGAGCACGGCCTGCTTTGAAGGTGAACACGGTGCTGTAGGGTTTTCCATTTTGCAGACCTGTTATCCTGCAAAAAATGTATTTTTCAGGAATATGCAACACTGTCCTTGTCAGGACTCGGTGGGAGAAGCTTGCATCTAAATAGCTAAAAAACTCAAGAATTTGTCTGGCATATTTTAAGGCTTGTAGCTCTTCCTCTTTTCTCATGTGTGCAGTGTAAATACTTTATGTGGGTATTCCTTGAAAACTAGTTGTGGGAGGGTAATCTGTACACTGAAATAAGCTCAATATATCACCTCAGGTAGCTCCTAGCACACCAGGTAAACACTTTATTTCTCTGAACAGTCAGCTTTACGTGCACATCTTTTTCTTTTGTAAAAGAAAAGCATACTTAGAAGGAAGTCTTTTCTGTTGTAAAGTTTGCTCGTTTGTTGTTCTGCTTTTCAAATATTTGTATGAAAACAGTGATTGTAGATTCTCAATGGAATAGGACAGTCCTTGCAGTGAAGTTGCACTGTAGAGCTAATAGCAGGTCAGTTATTCCCACTACATATCCTTGCAGTACAGGGGTTTAAAAAATTAGGTTTTGGTTCCTGTTGCTGTACAGAAGGAGGATTTATTAACAGAGAAATAAACTGGCTTATCATTGTTTATAACCGTGTTGTCTGTTTGGGAGGTGGTTTATGTAATTGTTTATCTGAGGAAGGAGAAAAAGTAATCCGATTTCGCACAAATGCTACCTTCGCTAATGCCAAGGAATTCATAGAAAATTTAAATCATAATGTGCTCAATTCTGATCCTCCTGGAAGTCATTCATGTTGTTAGTTTCATTAAATAGCAGAGAAGTTCTCGGTTGCTGTAAGTTTCTAAGAGCTTAATTCTGAGTACATGACCCGAATTCCCAGTTAGACAGGACGCTCTGTACCTTGAGTAAGAGTTCATCTGAACCCCATTACGTTACTACAAACCGGAGTCACTTCAAATTGTGTGTGTGGATCCATCAGCCAGACTGGGCACAACGAGATGACTGTTTCGCTTTACAAAGCAGTTAGATTTCTTGAGGTGAAACAGAATCGCAGCAGTATTCCAATGGCTGGAAGAGAATGTTGAGCAGTGGGAGGAATACTTCACCATTAAAGAGCAGCATCCTGGAGGACACTGGAATCACTGTGGTAACTGGGTGTAGCTACAGGACAGTGTAGACATGCCCCAAGGAGAGAAGGAAGAGAATGATCACGCAGCAACTGGGGGACGATTGCAGTGAAGCTGGTGTTGGGCAGTGTCGTTACAACGTGCAGTGCTGTTCAACGCTTCATTCAAAAATACACTAGCAAAAGAATTTGCTATATTGTGTAGTGTAAGTTACACCTAGTTGTAGGTCTCACCAATCAGCTCAGTCCCATTTCTACACGTCCTTCCAGCAGAAATTATCAGTCACCATCATTGCCAAGGAACTTGTCTGTAACACATTTAATGTCACAATATAAAAGTGGGACCCCCTGTACAGCAGGAGACCAGGCTGCCATACATCTGCCACGAACACACTCCGTGACCTGTGGCAAAGAGCAGATAACCTCTTCCAGATGGAGTCTTCTCCGTTCACCGAGGTGAGGTGCACCTGCTGTGTGCTGTGCCTTGACTGACACTATGTCTGAAGCTGAAATTGAGATGTCCTCAGTGTTCATCAGTGACAAACACCACCTCTAGAGCTTGGTTCACTCTAGTACTTTGTAAAACTGGAGTAGAATTGCAGCAGTGCTGTGGCTTTTCATCCCTTTCCAGCCTACAGACCTGGCTTGGCTTTATCCAAGCAACCCTTCCGCAGCTCAACCAGCCACTCCCAGATCACCATTGCCACCAAGTTCTCCCCAGGCTGGGCGTTAACCTTTTTAGAAGATCCATACAACATTCTGACCATGGGCCCTTGGTTATTTTATCCACTAGCACCCTGCTTTAGAGCACTGCATGAGCCCTCCTGCCCCTCCAGCCCCTTCACCCATTCCCATGCCTCCCTTCCTTCCTTGCTACCTCAAGTTTCCTCTGGAGAAAGTGCTGCCTTTCAGCATGGATTCACCAGTGAAATGGACTCAGGCAGGCAAAATCTCTTCCAGAACAGCCCATTTAGGGCTGTTCCAGTCCCAGGAGGACCAGGGATCCTGCTCTAGTCTGACACTTTTCTTTGGGACAGACCCAGACGTTCCCTCTTGAACAAAGCAAAGCCTGCAGCAGTGCCTGCTGTCTCTTGCATTAAGGTGGCCTGCTGAATCGATACCATCAGTGGGGTTTGGCTACAATTTCCCCTTCCATCAGGAATCTGCCAGCAGCAGTCACATCCATAGACTGTTCTCTAACTGGGAATCTCTCTATCCTCTGCACCTGAGCCACTGTTACTGATCTCAGCAGTCTTAGTCACCCCTCAAGCTCCTCTGCTGTGAAGGAGATATGTTTGTGACAAAAAAAAAATATTTCTCCTACCCCTCCCTACTGCCAGGCTTCCTGCTAACAACTTCAAGCACAGCCCTTTTAGCCGTCTTCCTTCAGAAACCCGCTGGTCAGTTTTCTGCAGCTTCAGCCTCCCCGAAAGCAAGGGGGGGTGTACAAGGTGTCACTTGTGCCACCTCCCAGGTGGAAGGCAGGAAAAAAAAAAAAGCAGAAACCACAGCCAGTCCCCAGTCTGCTGCCTTTTTCCAACCAGTCATTCCAAATCAGGAGTGACAGAACAGATACATACGCAGCCCTGCGACTTTCATCCTTTCACAAGGTGCTTCTGCTTCTCTCAGGTGCATTTGGGCTCTGCGTAGCAGCAGAAAGAGCAGGTTTCTTCTGAAGGCAGATCTAAGGAAGCACTTGTAGAACTACATTTAAATTGTCAGGAGAGAAATTTCTACAAAGTGGGGTTTTCTGTGTGAAAACATGCCCCATACAGAATGACTTTTTTTTATATCTCTCCCCATCAGAGTAAAAAATCATTTCCTCAAGCAAGCAGCTGAAATAGGTAATTCACTACTTGTGTGTAAGTACAGAGACTAAAAAAAACCAAACACATGCATACATATGCACATGTAAAAACTCTTAATGCCTTTAAATAAAGTGGTTTACACTGTTGTTATGCAATAATGAACCACATTTGTAGAAAAACATTAGGACACCAGATGTTGTATTTTTGAAAACTTTAAATAACACATATTTCCAAAGAAACAGAGTCCTAACGTGCTGAGATTAAGACTACACTCATTTGTTAGGCCTGAGTTTACAGATTTTTTCCAGCCCCCCACTAAATAGTTTTAGTTCTCTTGAACAGTTTGCTTCTCTGATGAGGGTCATTAGCAGTCAGAACCACTAAAAACAAGGCAGGCTGATTCACAAGTTTATATTTAATAAATAAATTTTTATTTAAAAATATGCTCTCATTTATTCACAGTTTCAAGGCTGAAAAAGATAATACTATGCTTATCAATTCAAACACCACTAAAACCCTTCACTTCCTGGGGCAAACGAGGGCCCAGTGATGGCTAATGTTCGCAGGAGCCTGGCATCAAAGCTAGAAAGGCACAGAGTTTTGTGCAGGAGAGTAACTCCGATGGAAGTAGTGTCCGTGCATCCACAGATCCCACAGAAATCTCCCTGTACAACTTCGGTTCACGTTACCACTTAAGTGTCCCAGTGAAGCCTGGCTTACCAAGTACATTTCACTAAATATCAAACCAGAGCAACTGTGAGGTTACACTTTTCTGCAAAATATTTCTATCACTGCAAAGCCTATTATCCGTAAGAGAAAAATCCTAGATTTCTCCAACATGAAGAACTGTTACTTTTCTCTCCAGAACCCGACTTGGGCATTTCAAACGAAGAAGTGCAGGTAACCAAACCATCCCAGAGTTACCACAGGGCAAAAAGGAATTCCTGTACGTCTGGGAACGAACGCTGTAACAAGACAGGTGATGTTATCACCTTCAATAAACACAGACATCACACGGGAACACGCCCCCAACTGGTCCCACACACAGCAAGGCACTGGTTCTGCCGTTGTGCAGCATCTCAGTCACTGAACTCCTCCTCCGTTACTGCCGTCACTATTCCGAGCCAGCTGTTCCAGTAAATTTAACATTACCTCCACTCGCTCCAGCAGAGTCATGCTTTTGCTAGCAGTTGCACGCAACAACAGGGAGTAAACTTGCTTGTTTGTTTTAAGAGCGACTTCTTCTTCATTAATGCCCCTAAAAAGAAAACAGAACACAAACTATTAACCTGACCACAGTGTTTTATTCTGCAAATTATCAAACAATTATTTGATAACAACAGGGATGACTATCTCCGTGAAGCCACAAGGCTGGTGTTTTGATTCAGGTCTCTTCTTTCCATAGTTCCTATTTCCTGCTGTTCCACAGCGCTGCAGTCGGAGCCTCCGCTTACACCGCAGCAGGGATAAGGTGTGCTAATTTTTATTTGGCTCCAGTCTGGCCGTTTTATTAACTCACCATTCTCAAACGGCATTGTAAACCCTCCAAATCCAGGTCTCCATGCCAAAACTCTGTACTTTTGCCCAAATTCGTGTCTGATCTGGTTATGCCAAATGCAAACAGACACTGGAACACTCGGAAGACGGTTTGTTTGCTCCCGTGCCACTGCCTGCTGTCAGCTCTCCTCTCCAAACCACTACGGGCATCATTTTCCCTTTTGACTCTGAAGCCCATTCTCTCAAGTCACTAATTTAGTAGTGACCCAAACTACAAAAAAGAAAAATAAAAATGCTATCGATATTATAAATAACTTCAGCACATATGTGTGCAAGACTGTTTAGTTGCAAATGCTTCGGGAATTACCGAGAAATGGTGAAGCAAATTAAATTCATAACACTTGGCAGAAATCAGATAGGTTTGTTTATTAAATAGAACAGGCAAGTCAATAAAAAGCTGCTGAAATGAGAAGTATTTCCAGGATAAGTTACCACAATTCCCAGACTGAAGGATTACTTCCAGTTACTCCTTTCCTCTGATTTACGTAGCCGAGTTCAGGTGCATTCTGGGCATTTGACTTTTGGAGGGTAAAACTGATTTCAGCCAGTTTCATTGCCAGCCTGCAAGCTTCGCTGTCAGACATTCATTCTACCACGTTCTCCTGTTCTCTGCCAAAGTGCATCCGAGACCTTGAAAGAGCATTTGTGAGCTCCAATTTCCTCCCTTTCCAGCCAAATATTAAAAGAGAAGGCAGAACAAAGCGGAACTGCGGAAACGTACGCGAGATGGACACGAGGTACTAGAAAGGTTAAGCACAAGGCAGTTTTCATCTTAGCCTCGATCTGCCAGAGTTCAAAAAAAGTTTTATGCGTTACAGCGACACTCCCATTTCACGGTATTCACATTAAAACTGTAACATTCCCTCCATGGAATCTTCAGTACAAAACCCCACTCAAGAGAGACAATGATGAGAAAGTAAATAGGGGAAAAAACCCATGCAAAACTTGTTTTACATCACTTTCCGTATTAGGAGATAACAGAACTAAAACCATTTCCTGTTACTTGGGACACCTGTGTGGTTACATAGAAATTACAGAATCATAGAATGGTTTGGGTTGGAAGGGACCTCAAAGATCATCCAGTTCCAACCCCCCTGCCATGGGCAGGGACACCCTCCACTACACCGGGTTGCCCAAAGCCCCATCCAACCTGGCCTTGAACACTGCCAGGGATGGGGCAGCCACAGCTTCTCTGGGCAACCTGTTCCAGTGCCTCACCACCCTCAGAGGGAAGAATTTCTTCCTTATATCCAATCTAAGTCTCCCCTCTTTCAGTTTAAATCCATCACCCCATGTCCTGTCACTACATGCCCTTGTAAAAAGTCCCTCTCCAGCTTTCCTGTAGGCCCCTTTAAGCACTGGAAGGCTGCAATAAATTCACCCCGGAGCCTTCTCTTCTCCAGGCTGAACAGCCCAAACTCTCTCAGCCTGTCTGCATAGCAGAGGTTCTCCAGCCCTCGGATCATCTTCGTGGCCTCCTCTGGACCTGCTCCAGCAGCTCCATGTCCTTCTTGTGCTGGGGTTATACTTTAATCTTGCATTATACTTTAAATTTGGTTATACTTTAAATTTGGGATTATACTTTCATCCTCTGCACTTCACATATTCAGATTGCCACCTTGTGGCAGCTCTTTTTAAAAAGAGAAAGCACCAGACCGCACCTAACCCACTGCTAGGAAAGCACAAGGGCCTCCTTCTGGGCTCATGGTTTTCTATTTACCAGTCTCCTACTACCAGCAGGCAAGTTACTGCGCAGCAAGAATTCATTTCACAGTTTACATTTAGCAAAACAGCACTTGTATCAGCAGTGCTTCAATCTGAAAAAACAATGAACACAACCATAAAAAGAATTCTCTGGAACTAATGCTGCATTTTCATAAATTGACTTTATATAATGTTAGAAAGTGCAACAGCACGCTGCTGCAGCTTCCGCAAACACGTCTGCTGCCGAGGGAATAAAAGGTATTTCCTTGATCCCAAAAGCAGCAACACACACGTTCAAATCTAACCAACAGGAGCACCAGTGGTGTAAGGAATTACACTGCCACACTTAAGCCCAACACCGCTTCAAGGTCCACACAAAAAGGAGAAGCCAGCAGCAGGACAGTGTTTTTTCCACTGCACTCCATTAGGCATTAGTTTAACACCAGTATCTTCCCCAAATACATCCCTCTCTATTACACTGATATAGTGATTAGCAATGCTATCAGTATTGCATTACTGATGTACCTGCATTTATTCTGAAGTGTTTCACTTGCTGAACTGTGCTGTCGCTGATGCATTTTATCATCAGGATATATCAAAAGATCAACAGAACACAGCAGTTCCTCCCCCCTTAACTTCCAAGTGCTCTGTCACAGATGGAGGACTAATGTCAGTAAGGTAAGGGACATCACACGTGTGTGTCATGGACTGTACAGTTTGATTAAAAAAAAGATGACAAGTACATCAGAAAAGTTAAGAAACCCAAAACTCCTGTTTCCCTATTTGTACACAGCCAGTGAAGGCCGGCTTTCTTGTCCTCACGCCGTCCTGGACTGCTATCAAGAAAGAGGAGGGAAAAACACTGCTTAGACACAGTCAGTAATGATGTTTCTTGGTCGTTTTGTTAATTACACATGAAACCACAGAAAACATTCAAAACTCAGACAATCAAGGCATTTCTGAGCTTCTCCACACAGAAGAGGCACCTCCAGAGAAGAATCAACATCCCACTTTCATGCGTGCTTTAGCGTGAACAGTTCGTATGGATTCATGGATGACAACCCCATCTCCACACGCACATCGAGGTTCAACTCACCCAATTTTTTTTTTCGTTGAAGTTAACAATTTAATGGACTGGAGGAGAAGAAATGACATCCTGGACTCAAAAATACCCAGCAGCTTCAACACTTCTTCTTTGTTAAGGCCAGCAGAGGAATCACTAGGTAACGGATTCTCGGCAGTACTTTTATCCTTGCTTATCTACAAAAAAAACCCACAAACTATTTCACTGAACTCCACCATTTAAACACACTTACCAGTTCGGGCAGCCAGCCACCCCTACAGGTCAGCTTACTGGTTACAGGAGGGGTACCAACACCACGACACGCTGTTTATCAGGCTGCAGTAGTTAGCTCACATCCACACTGCACACAAGTTACGCCCACTGCCTGTGTTGTACGTACATATTGGAATTTTTAGTTAGAAAAATATCAGGAAAATATGGACTTGATTACTCTGTTGCTCAAATCACCAGCAAGAGATGAGCACACACCAGTGTGTACTGCAAGTACTATTTACTCAGGCATCAAGAACCTATTAACATCAGCTACAGACAACCTTCCACATTTATTATTTCAGTATTAAACATACTATATAGAGACAATTCCCATTTATATTGTACATACATTCTTAAGTTCTTTAAGACGACTTTTAAGGGATAATAAGGGACCTTTAAGGAATAACACCGAGTTGCACAGAACCCAAATTCACTCAGACAGTCAGGATGCATCCATATACAAACATGTTTTAATCCACTCAGGATCGTGTTCTAGATTAATTCTTTTTTTAATCCATTTCCAGGCCAGAAGAGAACTGCAATAGGTTCAAACCCTGTCCATACTATTTAAGCTACTAGCTCTACTGGAAAGTAACCAAGCAATATCTTAATGACCAGTTTTACCTCAACGCAAGAGATGCAAGGGAGCAGATAATCCCACCATTTGGCTTTTGTTTACCTGCTCACTTTCTGCCACAAGCTCCTTCCTGATGAGCTGGAACGCACCCTTGGTTTTCACCATTATATCTAAGGCCCCAAACAAAGTCTTTAATTTCCCAGCACTGCTGTTCTGACCTACAAAAAGTGAAAATGAAAGACACAAGTAGCTCGTTATGGATTGTACTTTTTCTTCCATCCAAAGATTTCAAGAGTTCTCACTGAACTGAAAACCAGTGAGATAAAAATTTCTCCTCTCTTGAAGAAAATTATGTTCTGAGAAGCAGATTACTCCTGCTCTCATATACAAAGTTATCTAAAACCAAAATTAAGCAGGTGATAGTACTTAGGAAAGCTGCTGTAGTAAGACAGAGTTAGACTTACTTGCCATCTGGAATTCTGCAAATGCCACTCTTTCCAGCTGCACACGAAGGAACTCACAGGGTGCATCCTTCAAGATTTGGAAGAGTCGTACTGCTTTGCTATAATGAAGATCAGCAAGTACTCGGTGTTGCTTCCTCAAATGTTCATCACCAACCTGCACTCAAAGCAGGGTGCACAGTAAATCCCAGGCAATTTGTATGTTCATGAGGTAATTGTTAGGAAAAAAAAAAATCACATTGGTTGGTACATGAGGTACCAACAATCGTTCCCCAGCTCGTTCATCTAAATATATCTGCATTCCAGAATACATTGCCAGCCTGCTCTCTTTGAAGCTATAGTAATTTCATAGCTAATGCTAACAAATTCACACCAACTAGGACTAAGTTAATGATAAAGAAATATAATTTGGGAAAAAAATAACAACAGAAAGTGACATGCAAGTCTGCACTAAGGCTTCAGTAAATTTTCCTCTAGTGTTCTAGCAGAAGGTTGTCTGCTTAGGGATCAGAAGGGCTTGGATGCAAAACCAAAGAAAATGTTTATTGTCAATGGCTTCTGCTGTGAGAGCACGGAACTACTTAGGATAGACACGTTTGTTTGATTAATCATTTAAGTAATTATATCCCAACTACAGGTAGAAGGATAAGTACCAATCTCTGCAGGCAACGGATGCGTGAAGCGCAGAACCTATGCGGAAAACCAAACCAGTTTGTACGAAATACCTGGTTTCTCAGGCAACTGTGGTACATGGAAGCAAGTCTGTGGTGGATGGTCGCAGCCCGATATTGGCAGAGAGGCTGTCGTGCAGACACTGTATCAACATCACAATATTTCAAGGACTTCATCATGGCTTCACTAACTTCCTTCTCTATCTACAAGAGAGAACAAAAAGGTGAAGTGAGATTCCTCTGAAACTAGAGCACCACTATGTGCAAGTGTAAGAGTTAAATCTCTATCTGTGGCACTATCTTTTCATTAAACAAATCCTTAAAAATGCAAGTGACTAAACACTTTATGGTTTGCAAGAACTACTTTGCAGAAGTTCTTCAATCTAATGAAGGTTTACGAGTTATTCCAATGTCAATTTTGCTCTCCCATGAGTTTTTCAGGAAGACAATTGCTCATTTTACCAGATGTCATCACTAATGCTCTTCATTACCTGTTCCTGAGCCTTTCGAGACAGCGGAGCATAATCCTGCTGTAGAGTTGCCATAGTGAAGTACGTAGTAGACAGCTCCCAGTTCACAGAATCCCAGACAGCTGGATGCACCTCTCTCTTACCTAGCGATCTTAATGCCTTCAGGTAGTAGTCAATAGCCTACAGATGATAAAGCAATACACGTACATGGTCACTGCTTAAGTTTACAGCAACTAGAAATTCATCTCCCTTTACTCATTCTCAAGGAAGAAAAGAATTCTCAAAAGAATCAGTCTGAACCCTCTTCAATATTTTCCTTAAATCCGTTCTGGAGGTGTTCAAGGCCAGGCTGGATGACGCTTTGAGCAACCTGGTGTAGTGGAAGGTGTCCCTGCCCATGGCAGGGGGGTTGGAACTGGATGATCTTTGAGGTCCCTTCCAACCCAAACCATTCTATGATTCTATGATAATTTTAATCCTGACCATGCATGTCTGTCTCCCTTGTGTGCGGTACTGCAGCCTGTTAAACATCAAGATCTGAACGTCACAGCACTTTCAGAGCAATGGAATCAAACCTCAACACCACCACTGCAGCCTATACAGTAAGGATTAAGATAATATGAAAGCAGGAGAGGTATCCCAAGTTATCGCATCAAGACTTAAAGATATTTATGCTTCTAGTAAAAGGCATATTAGGGTATAAGCCATTCTGAAAATAGCATGATGTTACCTTATTATAATAAAGGGCCTCTTCTGGGGAAAACTCTCTTTTGAAGTCCCCTTCGGCTGCACAGTGCGCCTGAGCACAAATTCGCATCAGCCTTCCCGTGTTACAGAGCAGAAGAGCAGCGTTGGTTGCGTCGTCAATCAACTCAAAATTCTGAATTCCTTCTTCGAAGCAAGAGAAACTTTTCTTCCAGAGTTGCTGCTCTGTCGTCGATACGTTTTTACTCACTAGGGTTAAGACACAAGGCTTACCAGCTCGTTCAAATTCTTGAAAGATACTGAACAAATTTCCATTATGTTATTTTTCTCATGAACAATCTTCTAGAATTTAAGGGTTGTAAATGATTCTGAAGACCCATTCATGGAAAATACTCTTAAGAAAAGCTCAAACACACAAAAATCTAAGTACTTAAAGTGTGCTATTACACATACTATACTTTCAAAAGAACTGTGATAACATGACACACAAAAAACAGGGGAAACTAACAGGATAAAACACAGGGTTTTTTCCCCTGGGAAATACTCAGGGTATTGCAGTTACTTCTATAAACTTACAGTACGAAACAAGTAAAAAGTGACTTTTACAGACAAGTGAAATTCAGTATTTGAGCTCTGAGTTTAGCTGTGCAGCAGTTCTACAAAAACACAGAGATTATGAAAGATTAAAAAAATTACAAGTCCAAGTCCTTCAAATATTAATTGGATAAAGGTCACAGAAAACAGCCAGTATTTGGGAGACTAGAGCTGTTTACACTGAACCACCAGCACCTACTTTGTTCTAGTTTACGTAACTCTTACTTGTGGACAAGCCATTACTGGTTTTGCTTTCAAAAACCAAAACCCACCAAGCACCCTACCCTAGAAGGAAGCTTAGGCAACCTCCATTTCCTCAAAAAAAATCACCAAAAATAAACCAGAAGCAAAGCTTCCAAGGATTTACTTACCAAAAAATTCACAGACTGACTACACTGAATCTCTTCTTATGTTTAAGTTAACCTTACACTTGTTCATGCTGGGCTAAAACCCAACACGTCAAGAATGCAACATGCCCTCCCTTTTACAACAGAGTTGGTTTAAAGTTTCCATTGTGATTTTTGAGGGCATGCCACATGCTTGGAAATTATTTCTCCAAAATTATAGATTCCGTTATTCAGTTTAGGCTCAATTAAGGACAGTGTAAAAGCCACTGTGATCTAGTATAGACAAACACTTACAACAGACATTAAAGTTACACAATATCAACTACAGGGAAGTATTTACTACAAAGTTCTTTAAATGTCTTCTTCAGAATCAGAACTACTCAAGATTTATCACAATATTAGTGAACATTAGTTAATGAATTAGTTAATGAACTGGTGAGCATCAATGCTGTAGCTCCACAAAACAGCAAGAAGTGACAAAAAGAGCACTTGCCAACTCTCTCAGTCTGCACCGCAGCAGCCTGGTTCATGTAAAACACTCCAATCTCGTTCCTGATATTACCCATCCTCTTCAGCACCTGTATACGCTGCTCTGGGTTTTGGTTTTTTAAATTGCTGAAAAGTAAAATTTCATAAGCTGCTTCATAACATTTACAGCTGACGGAAAGTTGGCACTCCAGGTCTGTAAACAGGTCCGTAGCCCAGGCAAACACTAGAAAACAAAACCCAAAGCCTGCATGTCAAAAAGTATTTCCAAACAAACTTAAATCTGTGGTGCTCATTTGGGGCACTCTCCTCTAGGCTAAGTGTAAGACACACAATTTCTACATATAAGCGAAATTTACTCATTACTTAAACAATTAATGTCTTTAGTTATTTTACAGCTTCAGGCACATCACACAGTATTTTGACAACCTCCTTACACACGACAGGCACCAGTAAGCTTTCTCTGAAGAAAACACAACTGAAGCGTAACACACCCTCCTCCAGAAGTGATACTGGTTTTGAGGAAGCACACAATGAAATTACTTATGTCTGTCATAATTGAACTATGGCCATTATCTTATATCCATATCATACCTTGGCACCTGGATTCTCTATGAAGACTGTGTAGTATTTCCTGATCTTCTTTTGTCTGGTAATTATATTCTTCAAGATACGCTGCTCTGTTGTTTGCATTTTGAGCAAGCATTAATTGGATATCTCCACAAAGGGTTAAACACTGACAAAGGAATACTAATACTTCAGGAAGCATGCTGGCGCAGAGACAACAGTAGGTATCTGTTCGGGAAAAAAAGAATCCCATGGATGAGAGAGGGGGGAAAGAAAAGAATGACGTGTCAAAAGGTTTGACACAGACTGACAATATAACTGGTTTTTATGGTACCTGTCACTCTTATTCTCTGGATGCAGACAACACATGTTCTTCTAAGAAGAACCACCCTATTTTAAAAAGTCATACTTGCTCTACACAGCTGACAGTTTCAAAGAGCAACTATGTTGTCCAAGATGAGCAGTGAACCTGTTCATTACAAATGGTAATCTCAGATTTGACTACAGGAAAACTGACTTTTTACAGATTAACTCCAGTGACACGTAGCCTGAAAAATTCATTTCCAAAAGGTACAGTTTAAACTTGATTCTTAAGTCTCCAAAAGGCTGAAAGTTAAACCTTGAAATATTCATAAGCACACCGATGCTTTGCATTAAGATCAAGCGTTCTTGCTTTAAGGCTCCTCCTGCCTCAAGCCCTACAAATATGGAAGCAAAATAGCAGTACTACAGTACTGAGCTAATGGCATTTTCCAATTAGTTATTCTCATTATTTTAGTAATATTCTTAACAGACTGACTTTATTTCCTTCATTTTCCTCAGCAATACTCGAAGCTGTATTTCGCTTTAGAGGAGCATCCAATTCAGCTGATGAACGAGTTTGGTATTTCTAAGAGTCAGAGAATACATTTAAACAAAATGGGAACCACCAGGCACTCTGACACCACAGAATGCTATCTGGGTCTTGGCACCAGGACCAATTCTCCCAACTTCAAGTGCTGTGAAGCTCCAAATCTGCACTCTTAAGTTTCCCAATCTGTCAAAACGGGAGCATCTTTCCACCAGAGAGAGTTACTCTCACCACAAACTTCGCTCCTGAGTAACAAGCTAGGCACTTAGTTTAACTAAGCACACAGTTGTCAGGCTCGTGACTGCGTGCCACCAGGAAAAATCACACACAAGAGAAGTATTTGGCACCATGAAAGGTACATACAGGCAGCAGCACAGATGACAAATACATTCTTACCGTGGCACTGCAAAGCCAGCTTGATGTATCGTAATGCTCTCCCATATTTCTGCAGAATCATAGCAGCATCAGAGAGGACATAATAAGCCTTCGATGATTTCAGAATGAGCTGGAGTTTCATTTTGTATTGCCACGATCCAGGAATCATTCCTGACTGACTGGAATGCTTACCCTTCTGAAATGAGCCCACTGTAACACAAACAGAACCTCATCAGTAAATCTCGTCCTCATAACATATGCCAGAGGTTGGACAAAACTTCCACAGCATACAGATGGAAAGTAAATTGCTTTATTACCACTCTGCACAAGCAGAGTTATGCCAACTTGTCTGCTACTACATTTTTCATCTGCAAAACAGACCCAGTGCTTGGAACTCTTCCATGTACTCCACCGTATCAGGTGGATGCTTGAATACAGTGAGCATAGTGACTATGCAGCTAGCCTCTCATACTCCACAGCTTCTCAAATACAGGTGCAGTGGCCAAAACTGTTCAGTTAGGTAGCAGCAGCAAAGAACAGGAAAGCCACAGGCATAATTGATCATGTTCTCCACCAAATCCTTACGATATATGCTCTGTTTCTCACTTTGAGACTGTTCGTGGAGAAAGCCTCCATTTGTGGGTTTAGCCTCCAGCACAGAAGGAACTGGATAACCGGTCCTTCCCACAAGGCAAAGCAACGTCCTTCTCACACTAGTTTCAAGATATCCTCAGCATAAGATTATGAAGGTTCCTTCTTCAACACTGCAGTGGTTATGGAACCAGAAAGAACAAGCCAATGGACTTTTGTCAGGACAAAATCCTGTCCTTTGGTATGCCTGTATTTGCACAGAGAAATGAGTGTCTTCCTTCCAGGTGGACCTACAAGGCCTGACTTGCAAGCCCACCATCTTTATTAAGTTCTAGAAGAACTATATGTTTATGTTAGGACATATGAACCCAATACAGTAACATCTCATGCAGTTAAAGACATAGAATGCACATACACTGCATCCACATACCATTCAGAAGTAGTTCGAGTTAAAAATTCAAAAATTAAGAGCACTTATCCTTTCTGTATGTATGTAAACATACACATGTAGCAGAGAAACTACATAATTTGCATCCCAGAAAACAAAGCCACATCCTGGAGAAGCAAAAGTTTCTCCCTTATGTTTGAACTATTTTTTTCAAGGTTGAATTCAATCCTTATGATCTAAACAAGCAGCACCATTGCTACTTCAGGGAAGAACTCCAGCACAATTCCAGAAATCAACTAAAGCATTTTTTTTCTGATCTGCGCAGTATTTGTCTTCCACATCCCCCAGGATCCCCTTGTTTCTAAACAGAAAAAGTTAACACGTGGGCATTCTCCTTGCCAGCTGGCCAGCAGCTGCAACATGTCATCAGTTCCAAACTGTGAAGGCAGAGCCTGGCTGCAGAAGAGCTGAAATCAGCACAGCATCCTTGCAGAGCTGACCTGGGTAAAATTTCTCAGTATATCCCAGTAAAAATCAGTCTCACAGTCCATATTAACAGTACTATGCAGAAGTTATGCAAGAATGTAGCTTTCTGATGGAGGCATTAAGTTCTGTGGTCACATATCTGACAGAACTAAGAAAGCACACCTACATCTCCAGGTCATTGGCACTACAGAGACAATCCTAAAACTGGAAGAGAAACATGAGAATACTTAAATGAGTAACTCAAAACTGAGCTTGCCTATTATTTAGACATTTTCAAAGGGGAAGGGAGGAGAAAGGAAAGCATGAAGACTGTAAAAACATGCAGGACACATTTCTTTCTGGGTTATGCTTATAGGGCTTCTCACCCTGCAGAAAACCATATTACCTTCAAAAGTCTTTCCTACACCCTTTTATAGCACTCCAGAGAAAAATAAAACAGGCAGACTATGGTCTGAAACTTCTAGAGTTCAAATATTTAAACAAACAAAGCATCTTTTATTCGCTGCTTCCTTCCACAATTGTAGAGATTCGAGGAAGAAAGCAAAATCCTAGTTAATATTTTATATGCAATTCAGCAGCAAGCATAATGTAGGAGAAAAACCTGCCAGAAGTGAGAAGCTCTTCCACAAAACTTCCAAGACACTAAAAAAAGAATTACTGTTTTAAAACCAACCAAGACAACCTAGAGTGCTCCACATACAAAATCCCAAAATACAAAGCCCTTATGGAAGTCATCTGCAAGTCACATCTAAATAAAGTCCAGTAAAGTTATGTGATTACTAAGAAAAGATGCTTTGATATGCAAAATATCTCAAACGAGCTATTCTTTTCATATTTAAAAAGGAACAGACTGTTCTCCAATTTTCAGTTTACTACTGTCACTTATGCAGTAGTGTAATTAGTGACTTGGAAGTACACTGTTTTGACAATCAAAATAAAGTAGCAGCAGTTTGTGTTGGCACTGGAAAGGTCTTATTTGCACAACAATCCAACTTACTTTTGTCTAAAAATAATGCCATCTGTTTTTCCAGACACTCGGGACCACCACTGGTGGATTCATCTTCATATTTCAATGGAATTGGTGTGCTGGGGTCAGCTGCAGGAAGGTCGCCCTCTTTTTTAACACTGCTGTCAACAGACTTCAAGCCCTGTGCAAAGAAATAATTTAACTCACCCTGCAATAATATGCAGCCTTCCAGTACCTGCAGGGGGCCTACGGGAAAGCTGGAGAGGGACTTTTTCCAAGAGTATGTAGTGATAGGACAAGGGGAAATGGCTTTAAACTGAAAGAGGAGAGATTTAGATGAGATCTAAGGAAGAAATTCTTCACTCTGAGGGTGGTGAGGTACTAGAACAGGTTGCCCAGAGAAGCTGTGGCTGCCCCATCCCTGGCAGTGTTCAAGGCCAGGTTGGATGAGGCTTTGGGCAACCTGGTGTAGTGGAGGGTGTCCCTGCCCATGGCAGGGGGGTTGAAAGTAGATGATCTTTGAGGTCTCTTCCAACCCAAACCATTCTATGATTCAGCAAATATAGAAGGCAGCAAGAAGTGGGTATTAGGTGAAATACTATTAGAGAGTTGATGGTAAGCCTACCTCCAGGACATAGTTGAGCACCAGCCTGCAGCGCTCCTCGGTGCCATGGCAGACAGGAAATGCACAACTAGGCTTCATTAAGGGGGAGAGAAATAGAAAGAGAATAAACATTCAACATATAAAGTGTCAAAATTACAAACATGAATGAGAGTTTAAGATAAAACTAACAAGTAACTGAATTTCACTAACAAACCTTGCTCCATCAACTGAAGCTTTCATAAAAGCCCTGAAAAAATTCCACTGCCTCACTTACACGTATTCGATGAACAGACTTGTATTTTTCTGGTACTGATAACTCTCCAACAGATTTGATTACAGCCACTGCTTTATTGTCATCTGGCGGGTCAGAACTGTTGCTGTAAGACCCGTTTTCATCACTGTCTGGCATTTCTTCCTCTTCCTCGCTGTAACTTTCATCAGAATTTCCATTTATAGGAAAGTCCGTACTGTCTTCTTTTTTGGGTTCATCCAACTGAAAAAGCTCTGATAACATGTAGTTTGCTGAAGCAATAATCTTTTTAAATGAGAGGCAAAAAAAAGAAATCAGTGATTTAAGTTAAATTTTTCTTTTGAGAGGCAACATCAATATAATTTGTCTTATTCAAAGGGAACATAAAAAAAAAGTGTGAAGTAATTTCTAAAACACTGCAATAGAGTAGCCAGGGAGCAGAATAAACAAAATAAAAAATATCAGTTACATAAGAAAAATCGTGCCCACATTCCTTTCTTCTGCTTCCCAACATCCTCTTCACTTCAGACTGGTCAAGAAAGATACTCCATTTAGTGCCACTGAAGCCCCCTACTTAGGGCAGCATGGTTACTTACAGTTACTGGTTCCAGTAATAAAGGGCACTTTCTAGCTCCTGGTTTTGCTGGAGTCTAGCACCAGAGAGCAGACCAGAATACAGTCCAGCAATTTCATACAAAGCAGAATTGAGATAAAAATTCTCCACACTAGCACTGCTATATCAACTAAGCTATGTTAAGTACCTGCCCATCACAACAGCAACCTTTTGGTGTTAAGACATTTGTCTGAATTACCAACCAAAGAACATTTTACACTTCTTGTGTATTTACAGAGGGCTTTTTGCAGAGATGTTAAAAAAAAAATCCCAGAAAATTTGTTATTCTACCAGGCTGTTTTCTGAATCAACACAAAATTGCTGAGAAGGCAGAAGAGGCCACCATTGTGCAGGAGTATGAATTCAATTAACCACCTCAAATAAGCACACTCTCCTGCCCTACAAAAAGTTACTAATTAAAAAAAATAGTATGGGGTTTGTTTAAGCATAAATCAATTTCTAAGTTGATACATAAATTTAAATTCTCTCTTGCAGAGGGAGGAGGAAGTGTATAACCAGGTGTGTGATGCTGACAGCATTTCATTATATTCACACAAAGCTACAAGAAAACACGTTACTTCTTACTTGAGGATGTCTGCCATTGTCCAATAACTTCAGACAATTAAGGAGCAATGTTCTGATAGTGCCATAGTGTTTCTTGTTCTGGTTTTTCTTCAGCATCATATTGCAAGCAACTCTAAAAGAAAGTTGAACAAAACAGTAAATCTTTACGTAACTTCTTCGTGCTAGAATTTAAACAATACTACTGCAAACGTAGATCTCCCAAACTTTATGATGGGTCTACAAGACTTCCTCAGCAAGAATGTAGTTTAGATGGAGAAAGTGTGAAAGAGAAAGTCTGTTTGGATTTAGTGGGACTGAGGCTTATCAAGTTTATTTGCAAAAGAAGATTTTCATTTCATCATAGTTTTTGGTCTGTATTCTTAACACTACAACTGCACCAAGTATTAAGTATTACAATAAAACTAGAAAAACTCACTTGTACAGAAGAATTGCCACTGGCATTGTGAAAGGGTTTTGGTATTTGTCTTCTGTCTCTTCACAAAGGGTGGTTAGGTCGTAGAGCTTTACTATATCACTCCCACTTGCTGAAAGATAAGGCCTTTCATTAATCAACATGACATTAAGATAAATCTTTTAAAATTGATTTAAATCGACTTACCCTTAAATAACCAATAAGTATGTCCTTCTTTGGTGCAATTTGATTTCAGAAAAGATAAGATATTTTGAGCAATATCTTTTATCACTTTGGTAGAAAAATTAGAGTTTTCCAAATTGGGAATATCTTCAGTCTTGATCATTTCATATTTCTGCAAGGAATACATGTAAAAACTCAAGATTAGGAGAGATTTCTGCCACCTGCACCCCCTCAGAAATCTATAGATCAGTGTCTCTATCAAGTGCCAAAAACCCAAAAGGCTATTTGATACAGTATCATGATAAATTGAGTTAATTTCTAGGATTGACTTTAAAAGCAAGCACATCTTGATTACACTACTCCATGAAAGTTTCAAAGAGGACTCAGTTCTATGACAACCATTGTGAAGTAAATGGAGAACAAAAGGTGGGGGTAAAAAAAAAAGCGGTAAAGGTGCAACATCTAACTATTACTTCAGTGAAAACGAGTCAGCCTGGTACTTGGTAGCATATTGCTGCTGACAACAAACTCAGCTGGTCTGTGTGGTCTACTGTAAAGCAGTAAATACAAACAACAATTTTAAAAGCATGCCTCTATCTCGGGAAACGAACACTACAGATTTTAAGATGCAAGAAATCCACGAATTTCTGCTGCTACATTTTTCATTTGTGCCTTCATTCACACATCAGAGGAAGAAGGAATCTTGCATACATGGAAGGGGGAAAAAAGGCGAACACATGATTTTTTGATTACTCTTGCAAGCTGTGCAGATGCAATAAAGATTAGAAAGAGATCTGCTACAATCTGGAGCAATTTCAGAAACTGAAGAAGAGATGAACTGGGCATAACACCAAGAGCCAGACTTACCTGAACGATTCCATTAACGTGAAAGCACATCACAAGCTCAGGTACATTGCATATTAAGTTGTCCAACCAATAGTCAATTCCTGTTAACACGTTTATTGGCTTGTTGTTATCCCTAAAACCAAACATTTCCACTGTTACTTAAGTCTTTATTTACACTTTAGAAAACATTAGGGATGTCTACTAATGGGATTTAGATCTAAGTCACCTGAGAGCAGATGGATACTAAAACAATTACTAACTTATATTTTAAAGAAGCAAAACAAGGAGTTACACAAAACAAAACAGCCACACTGATCTCTCCAATGGAATATGCTCACATTTCCTCAGCAGTTCTGCACTTTTGCCCCCACTTACACTGAAACTTTTGAAAGCTTCAGATGAAGATTAAGTACTTAAATAGTTCTACAGGAATAGCAGTGTTAGCTGCAGCTAATTATAGTTCGTGTCTTCTCCCAGACCTTTCAAAATTCCTTGCAAAGTACTGTTAATTCCTAGATGTTTCTTAAAAAGACAATAAATACACTAAACGAGTTTCAAGTTTTTGTTCATTCTTTGCCAATGCACAGGCAGGAACAGAAAGACCGTTAATCAAGTGATCAACTATTAGTGATTAGTGAGACAGTCAGAACTTAGAACTACTATATTCATCAGTTTTAAGTACTTAAGGAAGTGCACAACTAGTGGTTATTGAAATTCAGAATCCCAGAAAGAGAAATATTACTGCCTTCTTTAATAAAAATAACAATAGAATGAAATTAAGGACTAGATACACAGAAGTGTTTCAACACTGGACACATTGAAGTCAAGAAAGGTTTCAAATCACCAGTACTTTCAAAGAGATTTAGTTACAGAGACAGAAAAAGTGGCAGAGCATCTCAAGTCAGGCAGGGGGGTTGGAACTAGATGATCTTTGAGATCCCTTCCAACCCAAACCATTCTGTGATTCTATGATTCTAAGTCCCAGTGCAGTGGCATGGCATTGGGACTGCTTCTGTTTTCCAGCACTTTACAACGCCAGCACCATTTAAGTCTAAAGCACAAATTTTATTTTTTAAACTGCACATAAAAATTAAGAGTCAACCAAACAAAATGCAGAAAAAACAGGAAGCAAAGCAAAGACGATCAAGGCTAGCATATATCTCGTTAACTCAAAACTCACCTGAGACGTAAGCTCACAGCGGGGTATCTCCCACCTCCAAAAATAGGCATATTTGATCCTACTAACATGTGGATGTCTTCAAAGGTCCACAAGATATTACGAACAAAGTCATTCTTAAGTCCCTTTAAGAGAAAAAAAAGTCTATAAATATCATAAATCACGTTCTCTGTGACATTCTGCAGAATTATGAGAAAACAAGAAGCAAAAGCAGCAAATAAAACACAGCACACAATGAACTATGCTACGCATTCACGTTAACTTAAAAGACTGAGATCACAGAGGCCACGAAAGCTACTTCTACAGGGGACTTAGTTTTTTCTCTTGGTTCCAATTTAGACCAAATTTTAAAACGTTTGCTTAAATTGGAGGTTCAGTGTTTGAGCTCAAATTTCACATATAGCATACCTGACTGTTTTCCCCGTCATTGAACAAAGTAGTCAGGTTTTGTTCTTTAGGGGCTGAGGCCACGTGCCCCACTACATATGAGGGTTCAAGAGGCACACTTCCCTGTGAAAAGCACAAGGATAAGGAGTGATTCTGCTGCTGAGGTTAAGTTAGGCCATTAAAAAAAAAATTCTGAACAACAAAAGCATATAAGGGAAAAACCTTCACCTCTACCACCTTTAAATAAACATGTATTAAACTACAAAAGGTCTCTAGTCAGTGACTAGAATGCTTCTGTTCTGTAGCTAGCACCGAAATTTTGTACTTTATATTCTCAGTGGCTTTGGAAAGAAATCAGAAAGCTTTTATAGAAACTCTCTACTGCCCCAGGCTCAGCACCAGAGTATCAGTCTCCAGAAAAACCTCTATCTTGATGTCTTATTTATAAATTAAAGAAAACGACACTGTACAGATGCACAACAGCTTCTTTACGATAAAGTCTGCTGTATGAGGAGACAGCTTCCTCTCAAGAAGGTGGAAGAGAGATGTAGCCTTTTTTCTAAAACATTCAAGCACTGAAATATTTCTCCACTTTAGAATATTACTACACCACAACACATACAGTAACCATTTTATGGATAATTAAGTTAGAGCCTTCATAAGTGAGCTGATCAATTCACCTGGCACACCAGTTGGTAACACTAAGCATAACTGTATCATTATTATATTAATGTAGAGTGAATGCAACAGATCTTCCAGCATCTCAAAATCTCAGCAATTCCTGTATTATATTACTCAAAAAACCACAGGAATTAACAATTTTCATAGATAAGCTTAGCCACAGACCAGAATTCTGGATTAGGGCCTAATACTAATCATAATTTGTTGCATAATGACTAGCAGACACCTCTCCCTTCCACTCACAGATCTCATAGCAAGTGTTTGTAAATGTCACTTATCTGTTTGGCAAATATTTTCACAGATCGTCTTCACTTAATAAACTCAGGGCCACAATACATGTATTTTAATGGCAGATTTAAAAAGAAAGTGTAAAACCGTAGGCTTCCATACACACTTTCAGAACATCACATTTTCCTACTTCTAGGTAAAGTCCTTGCTGACTACTCCTAGCCAAATGTTTTGTAATGCATAGATAAATATGTATTTAATATTACAGTGACAGAAAAAAAAATAAATCTGAAATTTGGAGCTCTGAAACACTGGCAGAAGCTAAACCACACATTCTGCCAAGTCCTTCTAATGCCTTTGCTCATTTCTTTCAGCAAAGAGTACTGCAGCAGCCCTTTTAAAAGCCCTTTAACATATATGTCTTTACAAAAGCTAAGGTGTCATTTAAGACTCCACATACACTAACCTGGTTAGAGGCACCTGGATCTTCAGACAACGAAGAAGGCATCTCAAAAGGAGCTGGCCATGAGGCCCCTCCTGCTTCATCACTCTCACCTGAAACAGGACTCTCCTGGTGCTGTTTTGAACTGGAAGGAACAGGCTGAGCAGCTCCATCACCATTAATGCTGCCAAAGCAACAGCAACAAGTTTGGTCGACAATATGCAAGCAGATCCATTTTAGAACTGTTAATCTGATGCACTGCTCTCCAAGAATGACTTTGCTAATACACTAAGAAACTGCTACATTGACAAGTCTTTCATTGCTCAAATTCTTACAAATCACAGCAGGTGGCACAATCTACCTTGTGTATTTTAAGCTGTTCTTCCCTCAAACCCAGAAATACTGAGATAGGCAGTTAACTGAGTCACATTGTTTATTTTATACTTTAATGTTACTTTAAATTACTTCCATTTCTGTTAAAACATTCGCACGTTATTTCCTCGTCTCATCCCTCAGTTTCCTCTGTGTAAGAATGTATCAGTAAATAAGACAGACCATAATGGAATTTTAACATTTATTTCAAGACAAGAAACCAGGCAAAAGTAAGTGGTGCAGAACTCAAGATTCATGCAGACATTAGGTTACCTGTAATACAAAAATTTGGAAAGTATAGCCTTCTGGTACCAGTGTTCTTTACTCTTCTTTTTTCGTTGCCACTTCTGATCGATCAGCCTTTGATAAAACTCTTTCAGCCATGTCCAGTCCCCTGTCTAAGCAACGTCATAAATATGAAAATAATATCAAGAAGCATCACAGTAAACCAAGTGCTTTATTAACTTAGGAATACTCATCCACAACGTCAAAAGAAACCCAGAAAATAACTTTTCTAGAAGACACATTTTGAATAAACGACCAATTCAAGATTCTATCTATGAAGTTATGTTCTTATGAAGTTATGTTCTTAAATGTGACTTCATCAGAAAGTCAGATACATGGTAAGAGGTTACACATTTAAGAAATACTTATTAATAACAAAATTAATAAAATAGTATAGCAATACTGAAATAATTACAGGAAAGTGGGACACAGAATCTTAATCCTACAATACCATAAATATAGGACATCAGATGCAGTTTGTGGCTAAACCAATTGCTGCAGAACAGAGCACCTTTTGTACTCACATACGATTCTCAGGAATTTTGATACATACAGGCTTTCTTGCTGGCTACATTATTCTCAAAATAATGCATTCTGACTATAAGACATACTTAACAAAACCCAAATTATTCACCTGAGATGACCTCATGAAGAGTTCTTGAATATCCAGCTCATCCAACAGAAGTGTCCGTCCGATGCGATGTACTGCCATGCTCACATGTGACTTGCTATACGGTATCTTCAGAAGTTTTTTAATATTCTTGCAGGAGAAAAAGAGAACAGAGAGAACATTCAATACAATTTTACTGCATTGTAACACAATTCTTAGGAAACTGCAAGCAAACTAACACTGGAGAGGCAGGGGCAGGCAAATAAAACCTCTCAGTGCAAGTGATTTTTAAGGCCATTCCACAAGAAGCTGCATTTGCTGAGGCCAGAGAACATGAATGGCAGTGATAAAGTGACCAAGTAATCAGTAACAACCACATACATGGTTTAAACTTGAGCTTTCTCTGGATCATCAAAACCAGGTATCACCAAAAGTGACAAAAAAATGCAAGTGAATGGTTTGGATTTTAAAAGTTTTATCTTCACCACAGGAATACCAACACTTTGTCAGATATCCAGAGGAATCTGGACAGAGATCCAAGACTGGATAAAAAAAACCAGCCAAACAACACTGAGACAGTAAATGAGTATGTATGCTTCCTCTTCTGAATAGCCTCATGTGAATTCTACAGATATCACCAGCATCACAAAAGCTCATGAAAATCAGAGGAAAGAAGAAAGCTGGAGGGGGGGGGCTATCTCTTCTAGATAAGAATTAAAAAAAAAAAGTCATCCTGATACCAATAATTTACATCAAAAGAACCCATTTCTATGTTTCCTATTCAGTGATCACAACTCCGCAAAAGTTAGGTGGTCTATGTTTGACTAGGGGATCTTTACACTTCCTCAAAGGACACAAAGATGACAGAAATCACAGCTGTATCTTGACACAAAGTTTATACAACAGGAGAGTTTGAATGATGGAACAAAGTTATACCTACCTCTGAATCAGACACCACATCGACATCGTTCCCAACTGAGTCAATGAAGTCATACGCCATCCCAAAGCTATACAGAAAATATCACAAGATAAAGCCAGTGTGACATTAGAGACTCGTTTTTTCTCCAGAGCTTATCAATTCTTTGAAAGCTTTTCCTTCATCAAAACAAGGAGTCTAAATATTACCAGGTGTAATAAGATCTAAAGTCAATTAACAAAATCATTTTGATATTCTACAAGTTTTCCAAATACATCTTCAGAAGTGCTTAGATCCAATTTCAAGATGTTCTAAAAGATAGTTTAAGTTTTGTTGAACTCAAGAAAATCAGAAGTATTTCAAGTGTTTGTTAAGACAGCTATGGGAAATTAGAGCAATTGAACTTTTTTTTCTTTAAAAAAAAGATTTTTTTTTTTCCTCAAAGGAGTTTATTTTTAAGGCATTAAGCATATTAAATTATTTCATTTTAGCAGCTGTCATTTCATTACCTCTTATTTATGTTTTAGAAAACTGGGTTAGATGTTTTAACAGGCACATCCTTGTATTTTTTCCACCCTCATTAAGGTGTCTCTAAATCACAAGGTTATTTAAACTAGAGTATTTCAACCTACAGATAGTTTTCCAAATTAAACCAGGTATGACTATATCCCAACCAAATACATGACGTGTAATCATCTGAAGTTATACTTTTGCTATTAAGTTTTTAATACTGACACAAGAGACAGAGATTAAACCGCCAGCCTCTATTTGACAAACACACAATATTTGAAATAAACGGGAAAATTCATAAATCCCTGTTACCTGCTCAAAAACGTACATCTTCTAAAACAGATTGTGAAGATTTAATCAGAGGCCCTTCACAAACTGCTAAGTTTCACTAACTAGTTGACTTAGTGTGAATTCGCTTGCTTAGCACAGGATTTAAGCCTCTTATTTATAAACACTCTGAACTCAACTCATGCAACCATTTAACAAACAGCCACATGGAAAAGTAACACTGCTTTTTGGTTTGGCCCCTTATTTCAGCTTCTGTGTTCACTCTTGACATGACCATGGAATTTCTTTCGCCCTTAGCTAGCCAGGTCCAGTTTCTAAAGATCCAGAAAAGCTGTAAATTGGCTCTGTAACTTTCAAGGGGAACCACATTTGTTCCATTTTCACCTGTTATCAAAAGCAGAACAGCTGGCTGAACCGGTCTATTTGATTTTGGCTAACTGACAACAGCCAACCAGAGAAGAACACGAGGTCAGCCTGACTGTCTCAGGCAAGGTGTCAACGTGCACTTGGAAAAAAAAAACAACCAAACAGCACTACCAGCATCACTAATCATTTACAGAGGAGACAAGACTATACCATAGTGGTAAGAACTGGGGATGAAAAAGTAGAGGGAGAATGGTTAAGAAAAAGCAATAGCTAGTTGCTACGGTAAAGTCTGTATTTTAGACTTCGAATTACGTAGGCTCCAAGTTCACTATTTGAATTATTCTTAAAGCTTGGAAAAAAACAGAGCCTGTTGTTATTTACCTCGAAAACGGTTTACTTTTTTTGTTGTTGCCAAGAATGGTTGTACCAGCTGGCCCCAGCTTAGCGCTTTCACGTAACCAGTTGGCAGGTGGAAGCTTCAAGTCCGTCTTCTCCTGCAGACGGGCAAACGCTGCCTGGGGGGGGGCAGACGAGTACTTCACCACAGCACTGCTCTTCACCTCGTTGCCTCCGAGAAACAACACCGATCCCTAGTTTTCAAAGGGAAATTAAGACTCTCATTGATAAAAGAACAGCAATCAAAACTATCAGACTTGCTCTGTGATAAGCTGTTTGATGGTAAGCAAACAAAGCCCAGTCCTGTGTTCATTTATAACTTTCACCTGCACATGCTCACGAGTATTTCAGTCACTATGACTTCAACACTTGCGTGAAGCATGTGCTCCACTTTAGGAGATATAACACAACAGAACTATTAAGGTCAGCTCCCTGTAGAAGATGAAATTACTCAGAAAGGTCTAAACTAAAACATAATTCACACTACTGCAGCAAAAGTTTGTGAACTGAAAGAGGGGAGATTTAGATTAGATACAAGAAAGAAATTCTTCACTCTGAGGGTGTTGAGGCACTGGAACAGGTTGCCCAGAGAAGTTGTGGCTGCCCCATCCCTGGCAGTGTTCAAGGCCAGGTTGGATGAGGCTTTGGGCAACCTGGTGTAGTGGAGGGTGTCCCTGCCCATGGCAGGGGGGTTGGAACTAGATGATCTTCGAGGTCCCTTCCAACCCAAACCATTCTGTGATTCCATGAAAGTGTTCGCTCACACTAAATTGTCAATTAAGTGTTCGCACTAATTAAAGCCAAACACGTTTCTGCCTTAGCAAGTACGCCCCGTGACTGCGTATTTCCCCTCAAACAGCCAAACACGCCGCTGCCCCACTGCTGTGACGGGCTCTGAACCGACGCGCGTTGAGAGAAAAACAGCTCCACAGGACACGATTTATGTAAACACAACGCGGCACTTAAGCATAACAAGAGAAACACTGCTCCCAATTAAAGCCTAATCATAATTAGCACGTTCCCTACCGTACTCCAGCCCTGACAGTAGCGCTCCCTCACTCGCCAAACTAGAAAGAGGACGCGCGCCCGTGAGGCAACTTCAAGCATTCCTGTGGGCTGTTTACAGCCCCGCGCCTCGGCCGGGCCGGGCCGGCCGCGCCGGCCAGCCGCCCCACCGGGGCACGCCGAGGCGGGCGCCGGGAGCTCCGCGGGAGAGAGGGAAGCCGCGGGGCAGCGATGCCCCTCAGCGACGGGACGTCTGTCCCGCTGCCTGCCACAGCGGTGCCGCCCAAGCCGTGTGTCAGCCCCCCGTCTCCGTGTTACCTGCTTGGGCTCGTCCGCGTCTCCCCGCAGAGGGGCCGCGGCCCCCGCACCGCGGCGCTCCGCCATGTTCCGCCCGCCCGCGGCGGGGCCGGGGCGCTGCTCGGGCCGCAGCCGGCGCAGGGGAGGGGGGGGTTACACCGCGCCGGGAACAGCCACCTCTCGCGCGCTTCCTCGGGAAGCCCCAGGTGGCGCTGGGCGCGCGGAAGGCGCGCTCTGACCAATAGCAGAGCGCGGGGGGCGGGGCTTGAGGGCGGGGCGGGGCGGGGCAGTGAGGGGACGGGCGGGGAGAGACGGCCATGGCGGTGGCGGGCTGTGTGTCTGGGGCTGTCGGGGCGTGTCGCGGTCTCCTCAGGGGCTGAGTTGGCTTTCCCGGGCGGCTTCTTGCCTCGCAGTGGTGCTGAGCCGAAGCGGGGGGTGGCAGCGGGGCTGCGCCATCGGTAGTTGGTCCGGCTGCTGCCGCTGTGCCCTAGCAGGAGGGTGAGGTGCGTTTGTGTGGCGAGGAGCTGCCGGGCCTCGGGGCCCGCGCGTGCTGCCCCGCTCTCCCGGGGCCGGGGTTATCCCGGCCCTGTCCTGGGAGAGGGCGGGCGCGGTGCCGTGTTGGGCAGCTTAGGGAAGGGAATGGGCCAGTAGGGCTTATTGACGGGAGTTGCAGGTGTGTTGAATAGCTGGCTTCAACGAAACCGGTGAACACGAGGTGACGGGGCACCTCAGAGTGCCAGCGGATCAGCCATGGCAGCCTCTGCTTGGGCGCTGAGTTTGGCAAAGGCTTAGATGTGGTGACCTGAGCAAGGAAGTGGTGCCATGAATAGTGCCCAAAGGATTTTCAATATTGTTTTCCTCGTAGATGATATTGTTTATTCTCCATGCCACAAGAGACAGCACAGTTTGTAACTGGTGAGGAAGTACAAATGTGGACTGGTTGTCATCATGCCTGTAGGCAATACCGGTAGCAACTGAGCCAGTGCCTGCCTTTCTTTACTGGGGTGCCTCTCTACCATGCCCCTGATCCTCATGGAGCTTCGATCATCCTTGTCATCTTTGAAATTCTTTCTCGCAAAGTTGATTGACAATGGCCTGAAGATATGAAAATTATTACGAGATCTCAGAGACAGAAAGTGCAGTTGCATAAGCATCGTTTCCTTTGTAAACCAAGCTAAAATCCTCCAATTCTGCATATTTTTACTAGCACAAAGCATGTGTCTTTTAGCAGTAACGACATTACATATACAGCAATACGCTTTGGTGTGACAATACACATGTAGAGTCTCTTTAAGAAATATTTAAGATAATATTTTAAAGCACCTTTAGTGAAACTTTTATTATATCAGACCTATGCCTACTGCCATTGCAGACTGCAACAACTCTTCCTTAGTTTAATTATTCCTTATTTTCCTTTGGAATCCTTTTATGGTGTTAGGAAGGACCCTTTTTAAGTTCTAGCTTTACCCGTATCTCACTGGAAAACAGCAGTAAATACAAAACTGTTGCATCCCTTCAGGAAAACAAAGAGATTCTAGTAGAGTAATGGTTAAAAAGCCAAAGTGACAATAGTGGGCCTCAAGTTACTGAATCTGAAATGAATGGAAAGAAAATAAATTGTAGGTTCCTCTGCCTGTGCTTCAAAACATGTTGCTCTTACAGCTTGGTTACAGTTGTAGGTTTGTTTTTTTTTTTTTTTCCTGTAACCAAAATTACATTATCTTATTTTTTGTAAACAATGTTTACATTAGCCTCTATAAATCATCATAAAAGTCATTTATCTGCTTTTGTACTTAAAAGTAACTTGTGGCACGGCATTGTCAGTAACAACAAGTCCCAAAAAATCATTCTCATCTATATTATCAGAAGTTCAACAGCTACTTCGAGAAACAAAGCAGGTCATTTAGAAGAAAGCCTTGCAAAACTCCACGATGGCAGCTCATATTCCCAAGTATCATTACCTGTGTCTGATAGGAGGATGGAAAACTAGATTTTTGCACCAGAGTTTTGTAATTGCAGTTTGAAATGGCGATGAGTGTCTGAATCAATCAGACCTGAGTAATAGAAGTACCGTATTTTTTCTTGTTTTGCTTGCCAGCCATGGTATCTGATTCCCACATGTTAACCTTGACCATCAGTATACTGTGAAACAGGCCACTTACCACAGAATCACAGAATGTCAGGGATTGGAAGGGACCTCAAAGGATCATCTAGTCCAATCCCCCTGCCTGAGCAGGACCACCTAGATCAGATCACACAAGAACTCGTCCAGGCGGGTTTGGAACATCTCCAGAGAAGGAGGTGACCTGAGTGTCACGTCACTTCCAGCCTGTCAAGGCCCAGGAGGCAGAGTCTTGGTTTGTGCTTCGTTTGATGAGAAGTTCTGCCTTGTCCACAGCTCACCCACAGGCTTGTTTCACGGTAAGCAACGGCTCTGTGCCTCAGTTGTTCTTTCTGTGAAATAAGCCCTACATTTTGTCTGGTCCTTCACTTCCCCACCCAGAAAAGCGTGTTACAAAATGTTAATACACGAAAAAAGGTCTGCTGCATCCATCTTAGGGACTATATAATGCGAATGAATGGGCTAGGGACTTTGCTGGCCAGCAAGGCAAGTGGCACGGTGCAGGTGGCATCCGCTCTCCAGCGCTGCCTGCCACCTGGCAGGGGAGCCACCCCCAGATTCCTTGAGGGACACAGTTCTCCATGTGCTTCCCTGCAGCCCTGTGCTCGCTGGCACAGGGTGCTGGCAGTTAAATAGCATGGATGTTTACAAGTCAGTGCTCAAACTCGAAGGCAAAAATAGCCTTAAGGTGCTGCCAGTTTTTTTTTTAACCGATATTGTTTGTGTCCGCAGTCAAGATGTGCCTATGTGCAAAGCGATTTTGAAAAGAGCCTGAAGTTACATCTTAACAATAATTTAGCTAATGTCCTTGGGTTTTACCTGAAAAATGACCCTCCCTCTTCAGAGATTACCATTCAGGTTGTGAAGTAATTGTGCACAACTAATGAATTTTTAAATAGAACTCTGTTTCTCTCCCATTTTAAGTCAGTATTCAATACTTTTATGAACTTCTTTCCCCTTCTGCAGTAGACACTTAAGAGCAGCATTGCCTTTGCTCATCTAGATCTTCCTGAAACACCAGAATCCCTTAGTGATGCAGTCAGGGAGCATCTGAAGTCACAGCGGGGGGGTTCCCCTCACCCCACTCTGTGGATGGGCCACCACGGCAACCAGGGGGACCAGGCAGAGGAGCTGAAGGGTGCAGAGCCATGCCCAAGGGCAGGTGGTCCCAGCCAAGTGAGCAGCGTGCCGGCGCCTGGGTGAGTGGTGGGTGGGAGCCCCCATGTCCCCTGTGGGGCTTTTTTTATCCTTAAACTCCCTGAAAACCACCATGCTGAAGGCCCTTTAGCCAGAAACGAGGTTTCCTCTTCCTGATGTTTATGAGGAAAAAGTGCCCCAGGTATTCAGAGGAAGTGTGCTAAAGCGGACTCTGGCAGGATATTTTTTTCGTTTTTTTTTTTTCAACACTGCTGGAGGTCTTTTATTTTATATTTATCCCTAGCTGATTTTCTTTATCTTCTAGAAAATCCCAGCTGATGTCTGCCTTAGTTCTTGCCCTCAGCGGAGGTGCCGTGGCCTGGGCTGGGATGTCTTGACATCCCAGGGCACTGTGGTGCATGCCTGGCGCAAACTGGTTTTCAGTCTCTGAACTCACGAGCCCAACGTTTTGCTGAGTTGTTCCCCAAAAGTTTTGTGCTCTCAAATCTGCAGTCATAAAACAGCGGGAGCAGCACGAGGGGAAAAAAGAGATGTTGTAACATAAGTGGTTTTACTAGATGGATTATTGCTATATAAACTATTTTTTAGAAGTTCTTGAAGAAATAACATTCTTGCCTGTTTTACTAATCTATGTCAAAAGGTCTTTACAGTTGGGCTTGTTGTGTGAGGGAGGCCCCTGATTTTTCCAGAGGCCACTAGGTGCTGCTGCAATCCAAATAATAAAAAATAAATGGGCAAACACAATTTTGCCCACATTTCTGATCTGATTTACTTGGGGTTTTGTATATTTTTTTTAAATGAGTCACAGTTTTCATTATTTTCTAGTTTGCTCATGTTGGAGTATGCCAGAGTCAACCTGAGTCAACTACACGCTCTGCACTGAAATGGATCCAGAACCCAGGAGCAGCTCAGTACGTTGATGATAGATTGCCACTAGCGTACAGAATTCGGGAGCAGGTGAGTTGCTGTGGCAAGACTGTCAATTTACAGGGCTCCTTTCTGCGAGATATCACTTGCAAAGTTACAAGTAAGAGTAGCACTTGTGGTAGTTAGCAGAGCAGTCATAGAGGACTGACAGACTTTGTGCCTCAGGGAGTAAAACGATTGCTAGTTGTGCTAAGACATATTTTGCTGTTACTCGGTTATGATTTTGGATATTCAAAGTCCTGCTGTAGTTACTGCTGATTTCCAGCATCACTTTTCCCTTTTATTAGCTACTACAGCTGTTTGAAACACATTTATGTGCCAGAACATATTACGCTCGATCTCAGTCCAAAACCTGTGTGTAAAGCCCTGTAAAACCATTTAATTGAAATTTGCTGATCTGTTTCGAATGGAATGTCAGAAATTCTATATATTCAGGCAAAGGATTATTTTTTTGATCATTGGAAATTTAAAAACTTTTTCCATTTGAAACGTTTTTAAGGCTTGCTTAAAAATGAGATTTGGGACAATTTTGGAAACAAGCAAAATACAATATTTTAAAATCATGAGTATTTAAAATGTTACAATTTCATAGGCGTGTTTTCATGTCCTTATTAAGCACACACAGAGCTTTGCTTCACCCACCCACTTGGTGCACAGGATATCTTCATCTTCTATAAGCATAGCAATTTGAGTTCATCTGAAAGATTTTGCTGTAATGAAGAGCAGAAGTGGGCTAGGAAGGAATATTTGAAAAGGCAGCTTACGACTAGCGAAAAGGAGAGGATTATCCTGTAACTTGAGTAGACATTTTATGCTGGTATTACGTATACCTTCCTGTGGAGCACCTGGCCTTAGCCATCGTCTGAAAAGCAGAACCAGGTTGGATGGACCTTTTATGAACACCAGTATGACTGCTCGCCTGGTGTTTTATGCCTTGTGTTTACCAGCCCTTCACTGGTAAAACGAGTTGGTGGAATTCCTATCTGTCCTAAATCAAGAATTAAAATGAGGTCAGCGGTGAGAGTACAAAGGTGCATTAAAGGCTAAAATGGGATGTCGCAGGAACAGTCTGAGGAAGTTTGTTTATGTGACATTTTTTAAAGTGCCGATGGAGTGTTGGGAGCTCACTGCCTGTGAAGCTGGATCACAGAATCATAGAATGGTTTGGGCTGGAAGGGTCCTCAAAGATCATCTAGTTCCAACCCCCCTGCCATGGGCAGGGACACCCTCCACTACACCAGGTTGCCCAAAGCCTCATCTAGCCTGGCCTTGAACACTTCCAGGGATGTCTCTAATCTCTTTGTATGAGGGAACTCACTGGCTCTGAGGTGAATTAATTTTCTCAGAAATATAGTACTGTTTAAGCTTATGTTACTTCTGATTTCTTACTTCATGATAGGCCGATAATTATTCTGTAATTGATTCTTTTTAACCATTAGTTAATATGGGGAATGAAATACCAGAGAAACTGTCTGGTGTGCCAAACACCCTGAGATGATCATGGAGCTGACTCCATGCAGGCACGTTTTGTGTTTGATGCTGCTTCTTGCTGGATCGGGCCTCCAGGTGCGTTTATCTTCGGAAGTGATTCAGATTCACTTACTCTTGAAACACATTTTTTACATTGTGTTACATTAGAGCTTGCTCTTCTGTTTGGAGGTGAATATCACAGTTGGAAGATGAAAAATGAAAAACATAAAATTCCCAACACGAAGTAGGAAAATAATGCCTGGGGAAGAACAGAGGCAATCTAATAGTCCAGAAGAGTTTTCTGTGTTTCAATTCTTAGCTATTTTAATGATATTGCAATGATATATAATAAAGTTAAAAAAACATATGTTACAGTACTTTTAAAATGTTTCTTTTGCAGTTGTCCTTTTTTTCTTCTAAAACTCTGGTTTCATTTTAGAGGCTGGATGAACATCATGCTAAAGAATGAGATTATAAATTAGTTATGCAATTAATACCTCCTTCACTTCCCCTGCAACAAGCAGTGTACATGACACTCAGTACATAAATCATAGATTAATTCAGTTTTGAGGTCCCTTTTGTGGTTCATTTTAATTAGCTTTAGGCTTACTAGTGAATCAAACAAGGCAATCCTGACATATATCTAGTATTTTGCTGCTTGCAGACAGAATATATCATTTCTTATTTGAAAATTCACACTTTTCTATTAATCATGTATATATACAGCAAGTCAGGGGAACGCAAATCCTCCTGATGATTTTGTAAAAATAAAATAAAATACAGAGAGTCCACATTGCCCCTATAAAATTATGTGCAGTTGAAGATTTAACATGTTAACATGACTTCTATGTTATAACATAGGCAGCTGTAATTTCAGCATCTGTCAGAATATTAGAACTGGGACTAGTAGACTTCAAATAAGTCTGAGAAAATGAGAAAATGAATTTTTTTTTCTATAATTTTTTTTTTTTTCAGAGAGCAGTGAACAACAATTTCCCATTTTCTTCTCATGACAACAGACACTGTCTACAGAATGTGGGAGAGTATTTTGATTCTGTAAGTACCCAGCACTAAGAAAAATCAAGCAAGTTCTTATCTCTCAGTCTGCTAGAGATTAAACACATTGTGTTTCCTCTCACCTGTAAAAATCATAGATTCCAAGAAGTCTGAGAAGACAAAAATGTAAACAGGAAAGAAAAACACACTTTTTTTTTAGTATAGGGATAGGACTCTTCTGGGGCTGGCACAGGTATGTAGCAGCACAGATGGTAATTGAGGGTGGCAGAATTCAAGGGGAACAACCCCCTCAAGATTTGGGTCTCTGACAGGCATTTTCTAGTGGTCCTGGGGTTTTATGTCTTAATACGGTTTTGTACCCAGTTATATGTCCTGTTTGTCTGCTAAAAGTGATTGCTCTTGTGATGAACTTTTGTAGTGGTCTCAGACACTCCTAATTCACAGTCCCACATGTTTGGTTCAGGCTCATCTTTATCATGTTTAACCAAAATCCATAGGATACCCACAATATATCTCCAGAATATATTATTTTGCAATCCACATCTCTTTATAATGTATCTGTTTAAATGTATGTTGCAGAAGCCACGACTTTGAATAGAATTTAAATTGGTTTGTGCTTTTTTTGTATGTGCAACAGTTTTGTGGTTTTCCACTTGTCTTAGATTGTTGATGTCTTTCTAGGCAGGAAAAGAAATAGCGCAGTTCTCAAGATAACGAGTAGACGAGGAAGCAGCGAATTGTGATATTGGAAGCTTGCTGACTTTGGACTCTCTTAGACCTAGATTTTTCAGTATTCATTATTCACTGAGTAACCTCCATTTCTGTGCACTTTGTCCAGTGTCTCATAGTTTTAGAGATACTGATCAACCATAATTCCAAATAAATTTCCTGCAAGCTATGGAGTGTGAAAATCAGGCTCCGTCTCTCTGTGTTTGGACACACAAGGGAGAGTTTTGAAGATTTAGATTTCATGGTCTGTCTCAGTTTCTTTATTGCAGTCTGAACATAAAATTATTAACCTGTTTCTTTGGGTTACTCTTCAGATTAATTCAGTCGAGTATAGCTTAATAGCCTTGAGTATATAGGCTGCTACAGAAATGCAAAGTATAAGTGGTTTATTAGTACTGAGGGGTGGAAGGTCAACAGATTTCCCGTTGTATGTGCAACCGAAAATGTTCATACAGGCAAGTCTGACAATATTATTTTTCACTTGCTAAAGATCAGCCATGAGTTCTTGAAATCACTGTGGTAACAGCTTCGTTAACTTCCCAGTGGAGCAGTGACTGTTAGAAGATTCACCTGTGAAACTGTGATTGTGAGTCGGATGTTTGTGTGAATTTTGCTTTCAATTTTTTTTCTAGGGTATGGGTCGAAGGAAGGTGAAACCAGAGAGTCGACAACAGAACTCACAGAACTTCCTTCAATGGGCTCATGAATCAGTTCCTAGCGGCGAGGATGGCTTAACCATTTATCAGACATCATTTGTGAAAGATCAAAATACTGAGAGCCCATTTTGTAGGCGGTATCCGAAACACCACTCAGAAAAATGGTGCACTGACAAACCCGTTCCTGAGGAAAAGAAACACAGCCAAACAAGTCATCTTCATTATAAAAGCACCTTTGTAGCTCTGCCTTATCATCAGAGCCTTTTCTCGAGATCTGAACTACTCGTTACTCAAATGGATGATGAAATAATGGATGATGAAATAAACATTCATGCGCAGTGAATGTGGCAGTACAGTTGAGAGTTCATTGAAATCAACAATCCTGTTACTCTGAAGACTTATATTGCTATAATATAACTATATTACTATAAACATTTTAGTGAAGAAGAGCATTATGAAGAAAAGCATTTTTGTACATATTTTTAGAAAGACATCTCTTAGGAGAACAGAGGTAGTCATTGTACTTCTGTTATTTGATACTGGTTGACCCTCATCTTGATACAAAAGCTCCTTCAGCTTCAGAATCAGTGGGATGCTTGTACCTGAAGCAGCTGACAGCATCTGTGTTGAAAGAAATATGTAATGGAGCTGGATCCTTGAGGGTTTACCACAACAGGGAGCCCAAACTGCCCGTTCAGGTAAGTGATAAACTTTTCTGAAAGGTTTCATGAATATGAAGGCAGGTTACTAGCCCTTAGAGAAACTAGATAAAAAAGAAGCTGCACGTTGGATTGCTGCGCACAATAACTTTAAGTTTGGTTGTGACACAGCAGTTGTATAAGTGAAGAAAGAAAGGATGTTGTAAACAATCCAGTCTTTCCACCCAAAACAATATGTTTGCATGCCTGCGTGTGCCCTCACAAAATGGGAATGTGTGTGTGTGCATCGTTCGTGGCAGTGAGGGGTAAAAGACCTCAGGCTGAAACTGGAAGGCTGCATGAAGGCTCGAGTGTGAGGAGGGCTGGATCTGAAATCTCCTGAATCTCCAAATAATGTGTTTGCCTCTTCTGGATCATTCCCATTGATATCAATAAAATAATAAACCAAACTGTGAGTCATAAAATAGACTAGAAATAAGCTCGTTGTTATGCAAAATAATGTTGACTAAAAAAAAAACCCTCTTAAGCATAAGTTTATGGAATAATTTCCTTTGCTTACAAGATAAATGGAAAAATAAACCCTCAACCCTTAGAATTCCCTGCGTTGTGGGAGATGCCTTGAAAATGAGCTGTGTTAAGAAATGATTCCTGCCTTTCAGTGAACAGATACATCTTTTTGTGTCAGCAAGCAATGGATGACCTTTTTGTGGGCCATCGAAATAGATTGTATTAGAATATTTCCCCAAACGTGTAGCAATTTTATTAGCACATGCTGAAATAATAAACTTTATTTTTTTATGAAGTTCCCCCTACTAAAGTTCTCGGGGTGCTGCTCAATGTGTAGAAATGCAAAACATTAATGAACAATGTAAAACCAGATAAAAAGCCAAGTAACATAGCGTTGTTAAAAAGAATTATTTTTTCTCAAAGTAAAGACAGCCTGCCTGACAACTCTGGAGTCAGAATTTCCAGAGCTTTAGCCAACAGTTTCATCTCCAAACTGATTGAAAACTGAAGTGTGTGCATGGTAAATAAAGTGCCCCATGCTGTTTGGCATACTCAAGAGGGCAATCTTGGGCCTCCATCAGAAGGAAGAAACACATTCTTGCTCCGTTAGTAATGTTTATCTGTGGTTTAGCGTTACAACTGGATGGGGTGAAATAAATTGCTGTCGTTTGTTATGCCTTAAAACACCAACAGAAAGACTCGGAGATTTCTTTTTTCTTTTTCTTTCGCATTTTGACTCAAACATGATTTTGTTTTTTAAAACTAATTGTGGATTAGTATATGCTCTTGATGATACTGTGATAAAGATTCCAGAGGAGAAACTGGAGAGCTCATGAAACCTCTGTACAAACTGAAATACACTGTTCTGGGTCGAACAAAACAGGTGATTCCCACATATCTCATGCTCTGGCTGGGGTGCTTGGGTAAATAACATGAGATACAACACACTGAATTTTGAGATGAATTATAAACGCCCCAGATAAATTCCAGAAAGTCACAGCCTTGTGTACTTTGGATAGAAACCATCAGGTTTGTTTAATCTTGTGATAATAATGTCTCTGAAATGAAGGCCCTATTGAGTGAAAATATTTTTGCAATATAGGGTTTTGTTCCTTCTTGGGAGGTGGAGGAGAGGGGAGCAGGGCTGGTAACTAAAGGTTTCCTGGTTGGTGCAGGAAAGTGCTCCCAGCTGGCAGTTAATTAGGATCAGATGGGTGTAGGTAGGCTCAGCAGAACGAACACACTATGGGTTAACTCAGCCAAATACTACTCTGGAGAAGTAGAGGGTATGCTTTAAATGTGCTGACAAAGATGAGCTTTTTTGTACCTAGTTTTATTTAAAAAAAAAAAAAGAAACAACAAACAAACCACAAAAACCTAGTGAGTTTGTTGCAAAATTTCCTTGAACGGTATTGTCAACAATTTGAGCACGGCCAAAACCTTGTTACAGAAACAGCAGGCTTCATACTATAATCCTTTGGAATAAGCAGCTATTGTTGCCCTCTGGTTTCTTCTCCCGAGCCCACAACAATTTAGACACTGTCATACAGCTTTCTTAAGAGTCTCTTTCGTGTTAATTCAAAAGTGTCCTCAGTACGTTAGCTAAATTCACAGAACTCAAGCAAAATCGATTACAAAAATTAACCAAGGAGATGGGCAGATGGCTGCAAGTTCCTTGGTTTGATGAGTTGATGCTCCTCAGCTGAACCTGGCAACAGGCTGAGGGTGGTGACTGGGTGGCTGAGCTGAAGAGCAGCAACTTTGTCACTTCGCTTTCCATGCCTTGGTTGAAGGTAGCTTGCTTCTCAGGGTGCATCAGTTCAGCTGTGCTGGAATACCCTCTTACGCTTGTATCCGTGTGGTTGTATCCGCTTGGTGAAAATATGTTTGATTTGGTTTCTTTTTTCTGCCCCAGGTGCTAGTAACTAGATCTGAGAAGATGGTCTCGCTCCAAGCTGCTGTCTCGTGGACCATGTGGCACCCTGGTAAGCTAGATGTCAGCTTTCCTTTTATGGCTGTTTCGTTTATGAAATGTTGTGACCTATGAAATGCATTTAATAGTCATTTTGACCCTGCTAGACAGACTATTGATGTTTTATGGTAGCAGATTGGTTTTGGTGCAGTAGGAGGCAAGATTTAAATTTTGCCTTTTGCTTACTTGGTGTCTAAAGCAGCTTGAAGA